>NC_135018.1:23339270-25739270 GCF_051020955.1 Megalopta genalis | reverse complement strand
CACAAGCTGGATGTGAACGGAACACGAACGAATGCATCTGTGCTCGTCCCATAGACCCACAACCCCCTGATCCCAATCAAAAATCAACCCCCTTGCCTCTTTAACCCCTTACCGAACTGTTCCCAGAAATATTTTTCTAAAACAAATTTAATTTACTTGACTTTGGATGTTGTTTTGTAAAACCACAGCACGTGTTATCTTTGTGCAAAGTATTGCATCGTGCTGCTTGCAGAAATAAATATAATCGTAGTCAAACTGGTGGGATTAAAAGTGTATGGAAAAAATTAATCGTTTATGTCAGAGATTTAATACAATAATAAATGCAAATGACAGACTTGTCATTTTTAGAATCATTGATTGAGAATAATTTTAGATATCGCTAGAACTCAGATCCTTAAGTTGCGTTGTCTTCAAAACTATCTCCTTAAGTGGTACTTCGTTGCAGGGGAAGAAATACGTACTCTCATTTAAAGAGCACAATCAGTTGCAAAGATCAAATACTGATAAGAGAAGAAGAGTATTTTATTCCAATTGAAAAGAGAAAACTAATATTTACCCTTGGAAAAGTAAGTATAAGCACCTGCTCCACGATTTTGACTCGATATTAAAAGACAGAGAGTTACAATCAAATTACGATATAATAGAGTGTAAGAGAAAAGTGGTATTTTCATTTAAAGACAAAAAATAATGAAGACAATTTGAGAAATCGTGAAATTATACATTTTAAATTGGGTAACGAAATGATATGGTAGAATGCTGACTAAACGTTGACAACGAAAGAAGGTATATCAATTTTCTGTAAGAGGACGAAACATTAGCAATTATGAGATACTACTAGTATCTATTATCCAATCAAATCCTTGAAATTTGCAACAATGTTGACTGCGTATTGCGATGCAAAATATTGCAATAAGACAGAAATTTTTGAACGAAAAATGTATCTTTTCTGGGTTTGTTTTGCGATAAAAATTGCGACGCTCGGAGACTCATTTCACCTAGTAGATCGAGAGCTTGTGAACAAGCCGTAAGTAGCCGATCGTGAATACTGACCGATCACGAAGAACAATTAACACCATCAATCGCGCGCATTGATAGAAACGTGGCGACGTGGCCAGGGTGGGACGCGAAGCTTCTGAGAAGTGTAATGCAGCCACGTATATGAACTCACGGCGCATCCAGCTTTCGCGGCCATAAAGTTCGAGTTTACAACGCGAAATGGACTGGAAAGCAAAACGCGCAAAAAAGGAGAGTAACGAGGAGGCGGCATGGGAGCGGTGGCGGAAGGATGAGCGCGGGTTCAGCGTCTCTCTTTCTCTCATTCTCCCGTCTTCTCCCTCCCTCTCTCTCTCTCTCTCTCTATCTCTCTCTCTCTCTCTCTCTCTCTCTCTCTCTCTCTCTCTCTCTCTTTCACTGCGGGGTGAGCAGGAGAAAGAAAAACTGGAAAAGGACAAACGGATAGAATAATTGGTGCGAAAGAAGGAAAGAAGGGAATTAAGAGTGACAGAGCAAAAGATGGTGTCCGAGGGCAAGAGACAGAGAAATCGGATGGGTGAGAGCGTGGGTGGGACGGAAGAGCAGACTCGGGGAGAGGGAAATCGAGAGGGAAGGTGGAGAAAGAGGGTGAATGATGCAGAGAGAGAAAGAGAGAGAGAGAACGAGAGAACGAGAGAGAAAGAGAGGGATGGAGAGAGAGATAGTGAGAGAGAGCGAGATGGAGGATCGGTAGCAGCAGTCGGAGAAGTAATATCCAGCGCAACGTTCCGGCAGGATGAGCTTTAATTGGAATATGGATCCGCTCTCTGTCGTTTCCCGATACTCCGATAAATTATCCTACGTACCATTTGCCCCGGAAAGCGGCACTTCAATTCGTTGCCGAGCGTGTTCGAAGCGTAACACCTAGCCTGAAAGAGAGACGACAAGCCGCGCCGCCATTCGTTCCGGTTGAACACGATGAAGTGCGAATATGCGCGTTTTAAAGAGACGCGATTAAGGTCAATTTGTCGTGATTCGATTTGCGCCCGCGCCTCTCTCGTTCGAACCAACGAACGCCATTCAATTACGCGACGCGTTCCCGGCGCGGTGCAAGGAACACGATCGGCGCCGCTTTGTGGGCCCGCGATTCCGTCGACGGAAAAGAGCGACGATTATACGCAGACGGAATTGCCCGCGTTTCGTCCCCGTACTGCACACTCTTCGATAATGGCGACGAATCAGAATTGAAGAAACAATTTTCGCGACAGAGGCTGTCTCCGCGCATCGCTGCGCGTTTACGGGTTTTGTAACATGTCAAATGTAGGGTCGTAGCGACATTCGTGACACTTCTGTTCTAGGTTTCGTTTTCGGGTATTTTTAACCAGCTAGCTGTGGCGCCTCCTTTTCGGAGCACGCGCCTATATGTGTCGCAAGAATCAAGCGATGACGAGTATACTTGTCAAACACAGAGTAAATGTCGTTGTTAAAATATTGAATCAAAAAGACGATTTTATTTTATGAAATTAAAAATTTTATTACTAATATTTACTTATTCACTTAACGTTACATATATTAACGAAAAACGCAGGAAACATCGAATACTTATAAAAGTTAAAAATTCAAATTGCTGCTGTAGTGTGGTATTCAAATTCAAATTGCTGCTGTAGTGTGGTATTCAGCAAAGCAAGGAACGATACATAATGGCATTTTGCGCGTCGAACACCAATATCGTGAATTATTCGTATAATTATTCATATTTTTTATTTGTTTGTTTTATTCTCTCTCTCTCTCTCTCTCTCTCTCTCTCTCTCTCTCTCTCTCTCTCTGGCATGGTCTTGAAATATTCTAAACATCTTAAAATTTGAGAATATGTTTTCGTTTTCACTAAAATTACAATTTAAATAGCCAATGATCATTATTTTTTTACGTACGACGAGAATACTCGTCATGACACAAAATACTGACACTTCTCCATGGCAAACACAGCTCTCAAACGCAGCTAACTGGTTAGGTAAACAAAAACACTTTTCTTTTGTTCTATGATGTTTAAGATGATTTGAGAAAGTGAGCATTCGCGTGAAAATTCAGAATGTTTAGAAATATTACACATTGTACAGTTTTTTTGGGAATGCAAATTCTGAATAGGACTCGTAGTAGCCATTGTGTAACAAATAGCTTCTTTCATGCAGAAACAATTTCCCCATGTGGAAAACTTTATTTTAAAGTTCCGAATGTAAATTCTGGAGATTTTTAAGTGATGAGAAATTCAATAGACCATGTAAAAATAGAAGCTCACTTTTTACACTAAAATATTATTATTTTAATTCATGAACCAGCAAATAAAAATGCAAGTCAAAATAATTGCCATGTATATTTGCTTTCTAGTATCCAAAATCAGATTTAAAAAATGCAATTAAAAAAAGAAGCCCAACAAAACACTTGTCAGTTACGTAGCCTGCTTTTTAAAATCTAAGATGAATGTTGAAGTTGTACAAGTAAATAGAAATCTTGGTAAAAACAGTTGCCACTTGAATTTTTGGAACTCAATTTTTTGAATGAGTTTTGAAGATCTACAAGTAAATAGAAATCTAAGTAAATATAATTATCACAAATCAAGCTACTAGTGTATAATGATAGAATCAGTTTTAAAGATTTCTGTCTAAAGAGCCCTGGTAAAATTAATTCTCGCGCATGAAGCATCAAAGATTTTGGAGAAAAATAAATGTCGCAGTAATAATCATATGGAAGAAACCTTGGCTTCCAATATCTCATTGTAAAATCGTGCGAATGAAAGTCGCAGTAAAAGTTATTTTCACAAAGCAAGTTTGCCGATTAGATGTAGAGAATGATTTTCTAGAGATTGCTGGTCGCACAGTCACTGAAACAATTTGGAATTCCTTATACGGTGTTTCGCGGATCGAAATGGATTCCGAGGCATCTCGGGAAAAGGCAAAGACACGCGGGTGCAACGTAGTTGATTTAGGATTCGTGTATAACCGCGATCGAGCAAGGCCAAGCGCCGTGCCGAATGGAATACTAATCAAAGATACACAAATTCCGCCGGCTAATACTTCAAATCCCCTTTAGCCGGGACCCTGAAATTAAATTATTGGATTAGATGCCGGCGACGCCAACCCTTCTGGTCTTCGTATCCGCGGCGGAATATCCGCTATCCCTAACGGAGTCGTGGAAAGCCGTTCGGCTTTACTTACGGAACTCCCTTTGATCTTAACTTCTCGATGCCTCGATCGTTCTGATTTTTGGTGGGTGGGCAACGGGTCACGGCGCCCGAGAAATCTGCTCCAAATTGGCCCTGAGTGAACTAAGGAACATTTACAATTTTTCTGAACACTCAAACCCGGAGGAACTTGCAGAGAGAAGAAACTTAAAGGCACATAAATTGACACGATTTTTAGACTAGCTCGGAGAATTTTAAGCCGTGCTGAGTGAATAGTAGCCCTGGGATTGTAAGTGGTTTCACACAACAAGGTTGCATAAAGTTAATATTAAGCTAGTTAATACATCAATGTGAAGGAATATATCTTTTTTAATAACTAACTATTAGTTAATATATCAATGTGAAGGAATATATCTTTTTTAATAACTAGCTATTAGTTAATATATCAATGTGAAAGGGTATATAATTTTCTTTTTTTTAAATAACTGGCTAATACTAACTTTATGCAGACTTACTGTGTCAAACCACTTACAATCCCACAGCTGCTGTTCTCTAAGCAGGAAAAAAAATCGTGTCAATTTAACTGCAAAATATCTCTTGCAATTTTACCGATGATACATAATACATCAATGTAAACAAATATATAATTTTAATACATTCCATCGAAATAATTACAAGAGTTATGGCTAAGAAAAAAGCGCTACATCTTGTTCTAAAGCTACTATATCTTTTATGCTAAGATAAAAGGTTGTTGAATGAAAAACGAAGTAACACAATATTCGTATGGATAATCCATGTCCCTTTTTCGATCCCTGCTAATCAGGAGTTCGTCGGATAATCAGAGTGAGAAATAATTAATTTCGTCCGCTAAAGAATTCCTTACGATGACAATAAAATAGAAACACGATTGGGATAACCGTCCGAGCTAACCAAGGAACACAAAGAAGATTTAAAACGCGGAGACCTAAATCAGAGACGAACAATAGACGAGGACGCCGAGACAAAGGACAATCGGTCCATTTCTGCCGATTCTTGCGCTCCTTTGCGCCCCGTTTCTCCGAGTTTCACCCTCGACCGACCGGTCTCGTCACGAAGGAAGAAGGGAGGTCTAGTGAAAAGACTATATTTTCATATCAATGATTTTATGACCGCGTCCTTCCACCCTTCCACCCTTCCCAGACCGAAACCATCCCGCGTAGGAAATCTATATTTTATCGCGCGTAAAATTCTTGCTATTTATTCGCGTATAAGAATTTAAATGTTTCCAAAATGCGAGTTGGCCGGGCGTGGATCGTCTTCCAACCCCCTGGCTCTTCGGGTACGGTGCTGTCCGTAATCCTTATATGATTTAGATTCCAGGGGATCGTTCCTTCTCTCTCTCTCTCTCTCTCTCTCTCTCTCTCTCTCTCTTTCCGGGGTTGAAACGCCGTAGCAGATACGGAGACGCAGGGATTGGTGTGGGTGGAACAAAACGGTTCGCGTAGATTAAGTTCGATTCGCCGTGGCATATTCTTGGTGGGCCACGGGGAAATACGATCGTGGTATTTTAAAATAACGACGCCATTAGCAGCGGTTCGGGAAGACGCACCACCACTGTCCTCGTCTCGTTGCCCCCCGGCCACACTTTCGAGGGCGAAACTTGTCCTTTTTCTCTTTTCCTCGCTGTCTTTCTTTCCTTCTTTCCCGAAGAGAATCCGCGTCGATTTCGCAAATGGAATCCACCGATGGACCCGGTTCTACCGTTCATTTGTTTCCATTTTAGTGGAGTTGTTTCGGGGGTTCCTGGACATTGCCTTAACAATGCTGGATTTCATTCGGCTCGAGGTAGAATGAAATAAAGTCGACAAGCATTTTTGTCTCTTCGTAGACATTTTATGCTTATAAATGTTACAAGTTCAAGTTCAGTTCCTCAAATTAAATTTTACATCGTACCGTCGGCAACATGTGACTAATTTTATCGGATTCAGAAAATCAGTGTAAATATTTTGTAATAGTTCGTTCATGTTTTACAATAAGATACAGATCCTGGCAGCGAGCACGTTAAAAATCAATGCTTCAAAAAATAAAACAATCCAATCGACGATACCAAAGAGTATCGCTTTTAAAAATGACAATCTAATCGAGACCACCCCCGAAGTTTTAGGGGCAGTTTTATTCGAGAGATGAAGGATCAGCAATCGAGCAGAGCAAGCTTGTGCTTCGAAACAGAATATCGAAGACTAGCACGGACAATTTCAAAAAAAGTCTTCCGCAGTTACAAAGGTCAACTGTCAGCCACGTGTGGTTGAAGTATCGAACAAAGATCGACAGTAGGGAGTTGAGGGGTGTTCGGAAGACCGCAATTCAGGCAGCACGGCGCGGCGTGGCGCCGGGAGAAGGAATTATATCGGTGAGTCGGGTTCCTTGTATAAATCATACATATTCAGGCGCCGACAACATTTCCTCGAGTAGCTACCAGTGATCCGTCTAATTTATAGTTTAACTTATCTAAATGCGCGCAGCGCCTGGGCTGAAGAGGGGTTGGCTGCCGCCTAGACGGTTCGGCTGCTGTCGGTGTACTTCAACGAACCGGCGATGACACCGGCGTTCAACCCTTTGGCTGTTTAGCATTCCATCTTCGATTCGCCTGCGGTTCCCACGAGGGAAACCCCCAGGGCTCGGTGGATTTTTACGCCCGTGGAAAACCGGACAGAACGGGTGGAGAAAGAGGACGGGAGAGAGGCGGATAGAGCGAGGGAAAGAAAGAGTAATTCAGTCGATAAGTTAACTGGCCATCCCGGAGTCGATAAATCATTGACGGCTACGCCGGACACCGCACGGTGAAAGAGAGGAAAGAATCCCGATAATCGGATCAACGTGACCGGAACACTTGTTGAGCCACGCGATATAAATTAAACGTTCGCAAACAATTATTCGGCCGTTTTTCCTGTTTGCTCTTCTACTTGGCTTGCGGACGCGATACGGATCACCTAGCCGTCGAAAGAACCGTTAAATCGTTTTTATCGAATGATTAATGGCGTGTTTCCCACCTGCGTATACTCCTGGATTGTCGTATTTATTGCTACAGTAGACACGGTCAATTTATGGCGATACTGACGCGCGCATGATCCATTTAATAAATCAGTCGAGATTTAGTCTCATAACTGTTTCACCGTTCAAACAGTCATGTAGTTTCGATTAGTTCGTACAAGCCATGTTTTACTGTATTGATTGTGTATGCCATTAACTCGCTAAATTGTGCTGGAAAATTGTTCTAGAATCTTGGAAGAAAGATCTATTGTATTATGGTAACACTGTATAATATTAATGTTGCATATTTTGTATTTTTGTATATTATATATCTTTTTAACACTTTATAGTTCGTTGTTGGAAAACGATGACAGAAGTACATAATCCAAGCTACTAAAAATTATCATTTTTATATGCTACTGCAGAACAAGTTCAATTAACTACAACCTGATTTTCTACATTTTATTTTCTTTATTGCATTCAGTTTTGTCGATCGTTAAGAACTTTTACATCTGACAAGTGCATAAAATAAAAGTGTTTGCTCTAGTAATAACGAAAATGATGACAGCTTCATCGGAAACAGTCACCTATAGCATATCAAATTATCCACGAGAAAAGAATATAAATACGAAAAATATTCGATAGAACAGTTATTGTATAATATAATACAGTATATAATATATATGATATATAATAATATTGATATATAATAATAATGATATATAAGAATATTCAAAAAGTTTTAGAACTAAATTAAAAGCGTAACTATAAAGACGAGAATTAAAGAATACAAAAGTTTTGATCGAACAATATAATTGTTCATATGCAAATATTCCTTCAGACACTTTGGGGATGTTGATAAATTTATCAGATTCTGAGAAACATCTTGGTATTTCATAGAGTCCCAGTTTTCCATCGATGACGCGACAGTTAGACGATCGCCAGGGACGGCACGTAAAACCAGTGGCCTGTTTTACAAGCAACGGGGATGACGAATCGCTTCGTGGGGGATCGGGATGGGTTTCATCCCTTGATATATCGACGCGAAGCTGTGAGCGATTCCCACGAAGGATACCGCGAGCCAATCTTTCGGAAACCAGCCCGAGATCCAAAGGAGCGTGATATTTATAGGGCGGATTTAAAGTATAAAGTTCCGAGTGTGTCTGAGGGGGTGGCGGAAGAAGGACGAAAGAGAAGGAGAAACGCCCACTCTTACGGCCTTGTTCTTGTTTTCCGAAAGATCGTCGTTACAGCTCAGAATTCCAATCGTGTGCGGGGTTCGTGTCTCGAAATTCAACGTCCGAGTGGAAGAACGTTGCCTCCACTCCAGAATCAGACGATGTTAACACAGACTGAAAGTAGTCAACAACTTTTTCTGTTTCTTCCTCTGTGACAGAGCCGCGACGGTCATTCTTGGCCATGTAATTGTGTGCGGACGATTCGAGCGCCCCAAACGTCGTATTTCCAACGAAAATTATTTTCACAAAAAGTTTTCGATTCAAAGGGGATATTACGTTGAGTATAATAATTTTTTTTTGTAGCAGTAGTTAGAAAATTAGTTTTTGACATCAGAAGTCTAAAAGGTTTCGATACAAAGTTATTCTCATTAATGTTTTCTGAACAAGAGAGATATTATAGAGTTAGAAAAATTTGTTTCCTATAGAAACAAATTACGAGACTTTGAAACATAATTGCTCTCAGAAAATATTTTTAACTCAAAGGAGATAAATACTATGAGGTATACAACAATCTTTTTCGTTTGGTGGTAGCTGTAAGGGTAGTTCCAAATTTTAGTTTTAAGCATAATAATATTTCAGATTCTCAAAGGAAATTATTGCCAAAAGATATTTTTCTTATTAAAAACCAACATTATGTGGTGTACAATAATGGTTACTGTAATGGTAATCTTAAGGGTTTCTAATTTTATATTTAAGACGAACATTTTAGATTTCTAAACTGATTATTTTAACAAAATACTGTCAATGTAAAGAAGAGATTACATAGAGCAAAATAATTTCTTTTGTATGGGGATGATGGTGGGGGTGGTTCCTAAGATTAACCAAATTTTTAAGCTCTTCAAAATTACCCTTATTATTTCTGAAGAAACTGACATCTACAAACAAACTCTTGATTCATAAAAGGCATTTATACATATATATTGTATTTCCATGGGGGGTAATCATGCGGATGATCTTGATTATTTTAAATAAAACGCCTACAATGTTCTACACTATAAATTTCAATAGGTCGATTTTTATTTAATGGTAGAAAAATAATAATCTGAAAAAATCTCGATTCCTAAGATAACGATTAAATTACTGCAGGTGCAGCCAAAATTAATTTTCACCGATGCGAAAATTGTATAAATGTTCTCACTGAACGACACTGAAATTTTCACAGAATCGCTTTGATATTTTCAGAGATTTACTGTCTGACTTCAGAGTACACAATCAAGGAAGAACTCGTCTGATCCTCGTGGAGCCGCGTTCATCTTTAACCTCCCCGATCGGAAGAATAGATTTCCTCCCCGAATCCGCACCCCCACTCACGTTTTTTCTCGCAGCATCTTATCGAGAATTTTGTAAACAACTTTCGCCATTTCGCGGCCTCAGATTTACTTGGTGAGGAGCGGCGCCCTTTATCGCGACGAAACAAATGTGACAACTTTTCATTCCACCCTGCCTCCCCCTCTATCTTCTACCCCTCCCATCGCAATAAACACCCATTTTATCACACACATACACTTCCTTTCTCTTTCGCGCATGCTCTTCTCTCTCTCTCTCTCTTTCCATCTCAATGTCTCATTCGCCACTTTCCAAATCGTCGTTCCTTTTACAGCCCCGTCATCAAGCAACCACTCACCCCCGGTACAGGAGGGTTAAAAATGGCGGGTACAGGTAAGTGGTATCGACGCGATCGCGGCAGGGAAGCAATAAGTAAGAATAAAGTTCGAATAAATCGCACGTGACGAGCCTGAGAAATTTGACCAGCGACGGTGGCGAAACTTCGAAGCAAAGTGCGCGGGTGTTGGGGCCAATGCAATTTACCTTTGCTTCGACATTTGCCGAGGCTTTTTATGGGGAAACTTCTTCAATTGCTTTTTGTTGCTGTTCACCGGTGGACGCAACCGGAGGGAAGGTGTACAATGTTCGCTTAGTACGCGTTACACTTCCCGATTAAAAGCACTTTCGAAATGTGGTGCAAGTTTATGAGCCTGTAACCGGGGGTCGGCTGCTTCCTGCGACCTCATCGATTATTATGAAACGTTATGGTTGGGCGACTACGTTAGTCCGATTTGTGAAAATCAATGCATGAAATTTTATATACCGATCAAATTGCCTACAAGAAATTATAGCTGCTCTGCTACTTTTTTTACAGCATTTAAAATTTAATTCTATCTAGCTTCATGTTTCGCGAAAATAAATCAATATTTAGCTTTGTGATATAAGAAAAAATACAGAAATAAATAAATAAGTGCGTTATTAGAGACACAAAATTGTATAGATCTCTACAAAAGTTCAGAAAATTCTTAGACGAATTTAAAGACTCTGGAATTGAATTGTATGAAATACTAGGGTAGTAGAGCCGGTTACTGTGAGATGACCAACTGCTGTACCTTAATCAACATTATATTCATCGCATAAGTCATACTAAATGTTTTTATTCTTTTATTCGGTAGATTTAGTGAATTGAAAATAATAACTTCATGCAGATGTTTGTTCCAGTTCACATCTCAAATTCTTGTATTGTACGTAAATTACCAAGTGATCGCGGTCTCTTTCGAATTAATTTCTTTTTCAGATTGCAACTTTTTAATCATTTCGGTTGATAAAACAGAAAAAGAGGAAGGTAGTAGGGAGGGAAACTTTTAAATCGAGTGTCTGGAGATATGAGAGGCTCGTCGATACGTCGGGACAGTTCCCACCGCAACGCTGGAAACGAAAGAGAGGGTGGAAACCGGGTGAAAAGGGATTCCAAACGGTGTGAAAATCCCATTACAAACTATCCTCGCCTCGGTCGGCGTTGTCTCCTGCTGGATCCACGAACGCGAGAGATCTTTGCATGAATATGTAAATCCTTATTTTCGGATCGAGTGCACTCGAAACCGAAAACCGACCTGGAGAGGAACGATCCAGGCCGACGTCCGCTTTCGCCGTGGAATTGATTTATTAGCCAGCTCGACTTATCCACCCCCGCGAGATGCGATTCCTTTCGTAGTAGGATACTCGAAGACGCGACCGCGAATCTCACGTGACTCGCATACTAAATTATCTTCGGAAGAATTGGAAATCGACAACAAGATTCGAGCAACACAAACGAAACTTTCTTGCATAATCGTGTTCGTCTTGTCCATATTTCTAATCCTAGCTTCAATGAAATTAGTGAAGCAGAGTGATAAATATCCAAGAATAGATATTAATACGTCTGTTTATGTAATATTTCCATTAATGATCTCCGACTTCGTATTCTTATTCTCCATCTATCGTCTCATTAGAGAATGCTTGCACGCTATCGATTAAAAAGAAAAGAACAAGTTGTTGAATTAACGAAGCAGGAACGCGTTACATTGGTAAGGTTTAACGAACTCAATACATCAAACATAAAGACGAATAATTTCTTTCACTTAATTCCACAAACTTCTAAAAAGTTCTCACAATTTTGAACCAATATATCTAATATTTTTACGTGATTCTACTAAATATTTCATAGCATAATTATAGGAAACATAAGACAAGACGTTCCACAGAACTCGCTATCCTCTCCTTCGAAAATATAAACCACATTTCACTTCGATCTTCGTGAATAACGCCTAGCTTCTACGCAATGTTAATGAAAGCGAAATATAATTTCAGCAAAGTGATTCACCTACATAGGCAGTAATTAAAATCACCAGGAATCGTAAGGTCTTCGAAATCTTCAAAGAATGATAAAAAAATCGCCGAAGAGCCTGGAGAAGAAAAGAGAATCGCCGGACATCAATGCGAAAAATGTTCGCTACGGGGGTGTACGGTGGACGAAAGTTGGCCGTTTCGTCCTCGAAAGTTTTTAATACCGGGCCGAGGGGTCGACAGACAACGCGGATACGAAGGAAGACAGAAAGAGAAAGGGAATATTTCGAATGATTGGTATTGTCGGAGCTCCGCGAGATGCGGAGAGAGCCCGTGGGGTGGATTCGGTTGTATTCAAATGGGGTGGCCATTAGAGTTATGTTAGAATATATTGATTATTGGGGGGATCAAAGGGTAGGGGACGACGGGATGACGCCACTGCCGAGCAGCAAAGAGAAAGACAAAGGGTCGAAACAACTGATTCTGTGCTCCCTCTTCCCTTCGGACACCCTTTCGCCTATCCCGCCCCACCCTTTAGATTCTCGTACGCGTCGATTTTGACATAGTCTTCACCTGTCGTTCTCTGAAACTCGGTGAACAAAACGCTACATTCAGCGTCATCAAAATTATCGATGAACACGTCGAATGCCGCGTCGGTTACATATTGGTGACACTTGTATTTAAACCCTTTGCGCTCGAAGCTATTTTGACTTTAAAACCAAGATACATATATCTTCCATCTGTAGCATTTTGATTTTGTATTATTTTGCATCGCATGCATATGAAATTGAACTTATTTGCTCGTACAATACTTACATTTTTAACTGCTCGTTAAATATAAATGAATTTAATCATGTAAAAGTTACTTTTAAAAATATGATACAGAGTCGCCATTCGAATGCAAAGGATTAACAAAATGTTGAAATTCCTTTGTATCGTAATACAACAGAATGAAATTAATATTTCCTACGGTGAATTTTGACTTTCTAGTTTCGGCTTCTATAATAGCATGTTTTTTACGGTAAATGTACTAAAACATAATATTCACCCCTGATCAACCCCTGATTACTGCTGACGAAATATCGGTAAGAAAATTGATTCGAGATAAATGAATATTTTAATATTCATATTTCGCAGATTCGATTTGAAATCCTTATCATGAGTCCGAAGTGATATTATAGTACATGGACTTCATTTTAGATCGTATACTTGCATGGAGATATGCACTGTAGCATTAATATCGGTACAGAATGAATAAATAGTGTCACTCATCCTCTGTTTCTTTTATTAGTCCTCCGGTATGTACGAATCTTTTCATTGAAAACTTTCTGCATAATTTACATTTCTAATGCCTGAATACATGAAAGAAGCAATGTTTTATATATTTTATCCATCGTATCATTTCCTTTTATAAAATTCCTTCGAACGTATATTATCGTCAATTTTGTACATATTTTATAGATAATTTCCAGACTACATTATTTCATCTTATTATAATTATCAAAAGAGGAAAGACATTTTCATATAATTTATGTTTCTTACAATTAACTTAGAAAATTTTTATTTTGCACAAGGATCGGCCGTCTAGCAATTACTTTCTAATGACAAACGACGGAAGTATCATTCCATGTACGATACACATGAAACAGAAAAATGATCGAAATATTCGTACTTTCTAGGTAATCCTTCTGTTTGCAGTAATGCAAATTTTTTGCTATTCCATAAAATCTGCACCCAAACAGTTGTCTATTTTATCAGAATGTTAAGAACGATGTTTACTAAAGCTAGCTAAATTTCTATTGTATCGAATTTGTCGAGAAAGTACGCGTAGAAAGTCGTGACACACGCACGGCGTCCTCGACTGACCAGTTTCTTTTAATTGCTCTTCGATAAAACGCGTAACGAGATAAGGGTGTCCAGAGGCAGCAGCGATCGCGGACTGCCATAAACGTCAGGTCCAGGGACGCGACAGAGGGCTCGTCTGTTCGCTTCTCGTCGCCGGTCGTCGCGTCGCGGTGCCTGGTATAACAAGGCAGGAAATTACAAAGACAGAAATATAGTAAACGAGCAAATAATTTCACCGGTCTAATTAGTTCAACGTAATAAATGGACACTGGAACCGCGTTGTTATTTATGCACGAGTATCGCCGTCGCCGGCGTCGTAAACAGACAGAGAGACAGAGAGAAAGAGGGAGAGAGCAAAAGAGAAAGAAAAAGAATGAGAGAGAGAGAGAGGAAAGGAGAGGGAGCAAGCAGCTCCGGAAAATATTATTCGCGGATACACGTTGGTTTCTCTCGGCCACCCCCGTCCGGAGCACCCCCGCCTCGACCACCGCTGCCCCCCTTCGGGTTCCCGTCTCTCTGCCCCCTCCCCCGAAGAACAAAGGCATAAAAGGAAAACGCGCGGAGGTAAAAGGGGTGGCGTGCATTTCAAAGATACGCGAAAAGAGCGTTCGAGTAGGAGGCGATTCGGCACGACACTGGAAAGTCGAGAAAATATTCGCGCGAACAAACGCGCAGGGAATTATCGAGCATTAGTCGATGGCTGCTTTTGCCTTGCTGTAGCTCCGGTGCCGGGTGGAAGGGGGTTTAGACCGGATAGGGTGGTATACGGCGAAGGGATAAAAGGGAGCAGAGAAGTACAATCGATGAAAGGGTTGGACGTCAAACCCCTTCGTGTCGCGATCTTCTCCACCCTCAGTCGGTCTGCCACCGCCACCGTACCGCTGCGACTCACCCCTAAACCTCGTTCCTGCTCACCCACCCCCAGCCCCTCCTCCGCCGCCCTAACCACCTTCCACCACCATCCTTCCAACGCCACCCAGCCACCCACCCACCTACCCCCTTACCGTCATAGCTGTAACTCACCGCCACACGGTAGCGCCCTTGCCGCGTACACATTTACATAAATTATTGATCCCTAAAACACACCGCCCGCCAATGCCATTGCCACTGCGGAGACCGAGCCTTAAGGAGAACCGCCGTGTCACACTGTCTCCTATCGGCGGATCGGCTTATCGACCCTCCCCAAGCTCCTCTGGCCGGGCATCGATGCTGAGGGAATACCGGAATGATTTTTTCTCGCCTGAGAAATTGATGGAGTTATTCAGATGCTGGTGATCGTGACTCAGGATTTTCGGAATTGCAAGATTTTCGGATTCTTATTTCGAAACTGTTGCACTTCGTAGTTGTCGCTGAATGGTCATTATCATCTCCTAGATGCAACTGTCTTGACACTTTACAAACTCATTCGAAGTCATAATTACGTCGCAATTGCTGAGTTAGATTTACCAGTTTAAGCACTGATTTGTGGATAGAGAAATTTGTTGGATTTGAGCTAATAGAGTTTATTATCTTTGCACGCATTAGGAATCTTGATGTACATGGCTTGTGATACCTGAGAAATTTTCTAAGGACATTTTGACAAATTTGTAATTTGATGTTTGTTATGTGCTATTCAAGAATTTGGAGATCACGTAAAGAACTTTATTTGATGGACAGCATGTCCCAGATGCATTTATTTCGATACTCAGACATTTCCTGTATTCACAATTTTATTCGAGCAGTTTCACATAACGCGCTCGATGCACTTTCTTCAGTACCAACGAACTTTTTCATGCGATAGTTAGATGGCAATTATATAATATATTTTATTATATAATTATAAATACTGAACATCATTTCGTGAAAGAAAAATTAAACGGGCTCTATAATTATTGAACCTTGCTAAATGTATAATTTTGATCATCCATTTATAGAAAAAAGAAACTGGAAAGATTCCTGTAGTATTTTAGAATCATCAGACTGTTTTTTTCTTTTCGTATTTTTCCGATGTTCCAACACTTCTACAATCTAAAAATATATGAAATCTTATATTCGCATATGCGGAATCTGTATTTAGAAAGATTTTGGAGATGTTAATACAATTTAGTTAATATAATTGATCAAAAGAAAAAGGTAAAAAAGATCTTCCACTTTTGTACCAATAAATTCTCTAATTCAAAAATCGAATTCACCCTCTTGCATCTCAAAATCTGCTTCTGAAATTATACGATTGCAAAATCAAGTATAAAAACGGCAGAGTTCTCGCAAGCATGAAGCGACCAACGAAGACGCGGCGTATTCGACAGATTCAAGGTCTCGCCGTTCGTCCGAGCCGCGCGGCGTTATCAGGGGCCTAAAATTTTAATTATAATATTTTCCCAGGCGAGGCGGGGGTTGCACGGGCTGGCATTCAAGAAGGAGATGCGCGGCGAAAACGGTGCTGCTACGTCATTAAGCCCCTTATTGTTCGCAGAGGGCTGATTGTCTTGGCCGCTCGTTTTAGCCGTAGCTAGAGAGACAATTGTTCAATATTCCCATTGATCTCTGAGACGCCCCGAAGGCAGCCTCATCCACCGTCAACTGCGTGTATCCACGAATAAATTATATACATATATATATCGTATTATACATATACACGTATGTATGCCTATACGTATACACGCGTGCAAGTATATATGAGTGTACACGTATACGGTGTTCTATATGGCCCAAGCCTTTTGTCAATATCTCTATTTTAATGATATGAGGCACCGACTACCCGGCTCCTGTTCCTCCCTTCTTTCTCCGCGTCCTCAATGGACCGGGAGCAGCGGAGAGAATCACACGGAAAACGGATAGATGGCTGACGACGACGACGACGGCGGCGACGACGGTTTCCCGCGCGCGCGGTTTTATCCTCGACGCGCGCCGAGCCAAAGAGCGACACGCGTGCAACGACGCGCTTCCGTCAAATCGGCCGACGCGAGACGATTAGTGAGAAAGCGCGTCGTTATATTTCCTTTTTTTCACTCTGCCCCTCCCCTATTTCCTCTCTCTCTCTCTCTCTCTCTCTCTCTCTCTCCCTCTCTTTCTCTCTATCTCTCTATCTCTCCTTTTTTCGGGGAAAAAAGAAAATGCGAGCGACAAAAGAGCTGGAAACGGGATCACGAGCGTCACCGGGCGAGCGTGACTTCAAGATCGGGAGACGACAACGCAGACCACGATTCTTCATGGTCGATGCGAGACTATTATGTTCTATGTCGGGACGCGGAGAGAACGTATCTCCTCCTCCCACTCTCTTTCTCTTTCTCTATTTCTGCTTTTGTTGAGCCGTCTAACGCGCGCGGAAAATGCATGAGACGGGTGTCGGAGATTTTCTGTGCTTGTGTTATTGTATTAGATCTAACGCTGAGCTGCTACGATGCTCTCTTTTTAATGATCGCGATGTGCGAGCTGTGGAGAGAAATGTTCCCGGAGATAATATTCGCATGGCTAATAAATTGTTGACTGTATTATTTTGTGATATACTACTTGTGCTTCGAGTGGTAATGTACCTTGAGTAATGTTGTCAGAGTTGAGCATTATTCGAATTGTTTCGCCTGAATATTTATCTAAAATAATTGTTCGGATGAATTCTCTTTGATCGGATATTTTATTCGTACAACAATAACTCATTATTCTTCATAAATTATCTGTATAGAGATTGTAAAATATAAAATATTTTAATGGGAATTAAATATGCGAATATTAATGGGAATAATTGCTGACGGTATCTATTTTTACATAATTTGGTAAGAATATATTGAGACGAATACATTTCGTTATGTACATGTGTACAACACTTTCCGATACAACGTTTGAAAAATAAGTGAATTGTAAAAATCAATGAGTTATTATTATATTATCTATCTATTCAAATCGATTATTTTCTGAATGAATTCGTAATCTAATAAATTCTTATTCGGACCAGTTGTTAGCTAGATAAATTTTTATTCGATTAGATATTTACTCGATACTAGCAAATAAAATTGTTTCGTCAATCTTTGTCTCTTATCCGTCATCCGATTAAAATTTTGCCGAAGCCTGCACGCTATATATTTCTTTCAAAAAAGGCTTAACAAAAAAGTAATTATGACATTTCAGAAAACGAAAGTAAGTTTTATTCAGCGTCACTATTACTACTGTATAATTTAAAACGATAAACCTTTTTTTTAATTGGCACAAACGAAGTTGCGACTTCATTTTCATTGTCAATGCAAATTTTTTCGGATGATCTATCCCCGATATTTTCTTTTACCAAGTTTTCATAAATTTGCCGATATTCGTTGCAACATTTCATTAAATTTTGGCGGAACTTGAAGGCTCACTTAATATTTGAATATGACACTCTCCAATTTTTTTACTAATTCGTGAGCTTTGAAAAGATTTACTAGCTACGTGAATTCATATCGCGTATTAAAAAATAGTGCGTAAATAATGTCACAATTTATCGCATGGAAAGGAAACTCGCATAAATGAGTGTCGCGTAAATTGAGGTACGGGTGTATTTTGAATAAGAACAATTTGCAGTCCAGTTGCCAACCGGTCTAACAATCGAATTACCGAAACAGTAACGGGGACACAAAGATGTTGCGGCGTCACAGAGAGGAAATTAGTCACGAAATTCAAGATCGGCCAGCGAGCAGACCGGGGGAGACATTTGTTTCTTTCGCGTGGAACGACAGAGCATCAGTGACGGCTCGCAAACCTCGCAGATTCGCGCGTCACAGAGTCAGCACTAGTAGTTGGCTCTGTAGCAACCGCACCTCTATATCAATCACTTCGGCCAGTGGCTATCCCGTAGAGCTGCCCTTCGACTATCACCCTTCGTTCACCCTGCCGTTCCTGCAGGACACAACGACCGTTCCCCGCATCCATCCTAATCCAGGCACTAGCCCACCCCCCTTCGTCTCTCTGTTGCTCTTTCGTCAGCCTCCGGGGCTGTCTTTGTTGTGTCGTGTGCTGCACAGGCGCCAGGCCGCGCTGCTAACCGATGTTCGGATTGATAATTTATGACCGTTAATTATGACCGTGCGGTCTCGCGCCGGTATGTATTCGCTCGCATGATCGCCAACGGAGAATTCGGATTCTACTTACGATTCGGATTTCAAGAAAATCTCTCCACTTTTAATGCAAAATTATATTTTATATTTTTCTTGGCCTTTTTCTTTTCAATATTAAACTTATCATCGTCAGTGGAGTGACCAGTTTCAGATTTTTCACTTTGTAGTTATTTTGAGGGAGTAATAAATCAATCTTTTATTGCGTGTGTTTCTTTGACCGGTTAGCTGTTGCGCCTGCTTTTCAGAGCGCGCATCTATATGTGCCGCGAGAATCGTGCGATGACGAGAATACTCGTCAAACACAGCTAATTGATTAAATATGTTTTGACAAATATGCAAAAGGACTTTCTTCTGACCATACAAATAACGATGCCATAACACGTATATATCCGTTCATAGAACTGACAAGAGAAACTTCGAACACGTTTTTCTGGAAACCTTATTTTCCGACATGGCTGATGCAATGTTTCAAAATCTAGTTGTCCTATCGGCTTCATATTTGGACACAATCTCCAGCAGACTTGTCACTATCATTTCTACCAGAAGTATCAATAGACCTTGATTGTTTTTAATTTGTTTATACCCGTTGAGTACAAAAAAGACTCAACGAAATGAGGAACGACTAATATGAAACTGCCAAGAAATCCTCAAAGAAAATTGAAAGAGTTCGTGTTCGGAGAAATGAATGTTTTTTAAATGAATAAGAGAAATCAACAAATACATTATCGATTTTAAAAAATGTTCTGTATCCTGCTACATCTTTCACACGTTCACTATGCGAATAACATGGCAGAAATACGATATGCTTCATGTTTTATCAATTTCAATGCGATAGCTAACAACTTTTGATTTTAAATATTCTAACGACAAAAAGTTAAGGATCTTGCTAAGAAAAAACTAACTTTAACGATAAATCATTTTCGTACAGCTCGTATCAAACGTATCTAACCATAAATAACGTGAAACTAATAATCTCTAATGTATCTACGATACAATTTCGTTAATTTTTAAGAAACTTTTGCTCAGCACGATTTCAGCACCAATTACTTCGTGGTCGAAAATACACACGATCGTCATCAGAGTTAGCTCCATCGTCGAAATTTTCTATACAAGCCTGTCCTATTTTCTTCTGTACATTTTCCCTCGGACACGAAATGGAATTTTTCCAAATCCGAAGCTAGATGGGAGGGGGTGGTAGGAATGGAATCAGCTTTCCATGTTTGAAGAAGGCGCACTCAATACGAAGCAATTATCTGATTGCTTATTCTTCCACTAAAAGCGTTTTAATTTCATCTATCCTACAGTCAAACAGAGGGATGTAATTTTCCTCGTCGAATAATTTTTCCAAGGATAGCTCACACACGAAGAACAGGTGGAAGTGGCCGAGCCGATAGCTGGCCCGGCTATCTGGCAGCCAAGAGAAGATCCTCCGAGGGAAATACGAACGGATAAACGGAGATTCGGGGTGGTAGACGGACGGACACAGCTCAGAGATCCGCGCGCCATGGTTATACGCTTTAATTCCTTCGACGGCTTTAATTCTCATATTCGTATTCCGCCTCCCCCAGATTTTCCCCTGACCGCCGCAGTCCCGTCCACCCCCGCCTACGTTTCTATCCACCCTCCAACCACCTCTACCTTTTCCCTTTGCTCGTCTCCGCTTCGGATCTCAACCCTTTCGCCGCCTCTTACCCACTGCTTCAACGACACACGAATTTCCAGGCACCGCACCCTCTCATTGGAAACACCATCTTTCAAATATTAGACCTCAATCCGCGTGCACGCGTTATTCAGACACGTCCCGTCTGCTTATGCGTTTAGAACATTTCATTTAATCGCTGGAAAATCAGACAGAATTTTATCTCTCTGTTCTCGCTGAATCAAAAAATCACGCCGCAGCGTATTCGGACGTTGTGCAATTTTTAATGCTCGGAGGTTCAACATTTTTCTGTGCTGTTTATGCATGGAGGAGACGTGTAGACTGTTTACGGTACTTTGAAACAGAGAATTGGGAAATATTTGATGAAACGTTATGAAGTTGCGGATCCTGCCAGGAATTGATTTATATTTCCCACGAAATTTTGTTAGTACAAATTCTATTGTTGTCTGAATATATTTTATCGATATTTCATAACACATTTTCACGGTCTTCCATTGATTGCTCTCATGCTAAACCAAACAGAGTGATTATTAGACTGCTGATTTTTATGCTACATAAAAATTACTTGAACCAACTTTAAGGAAGCCAAGTTAAATAAAAATGTATTTCTTTTCTTTCGATGATTTCAATAAATTGAGGAGAACGTATGAATATTCTCAACTCCTTTAAATGGCCTCATGCTTGGTATCGCACCTAGTTATTTTGATCGTAAATGTATACAATTCGCAATCTGGTGATTACGAATGGAACAATGATGTAAACTAAAATTTGCCTACCTTTCATAAATCTTATTTTCTACAATTATTTCTAGATTGTGGGAATAAACAAAACAGGATGACGAACTACCAAAAGAAAAGAAAGAAATCGGGTCGAATAATCGTCATCGTAATTAATTATTTAGACGTTTCTGTAAACGACTAGTTTACGGAGTCCCCGGATCTTCTCTCGCGATAAAATTTATCCAAGCTGCGTATAAAGGAGAACTCTCCGGCTCGCGTAATCTCTAGAAATAAATTCTATTACTTCATTTTCCGTGAGACCGCGAGCAACCACAGCTGAGAATATTTCGTTGCCCGATCCGAGAAAAAAGCGCAATTAGAGGAATTATATAATATGCATTGAACAAACGAAATAAATTGAAGGATCGTGAAAAATGTACGGGGGCGGTGGAGATCTCGCAATGGAATTTATTCCGGAAATACGTCCTCAGCATGCGGAGGGATAAAGATATTCTGGTTTTTGCATGGATTAGTAATGGAAGCTCTCTCCCGGGATGGAAGCCCTTTCAGAAGGGAGTCGTTCGGCGCCGCGGTAACGGATGGCCAGTGTTCCGTTTGCAAAGCCTTCTTCTCCCTTTTCGTTTCTATCTCAGAAAATTATTATGGCCGCTTCGATTAACCGGCCATGGACACTTTGGTCAATACGCTCTTTTCCATATGCTTTATACCTGAATCTCGATTTTGCAAATTATTTAGAAACCTAATATAATTTGTAAAACAGAGCTAGATTATAACGTAAATAATCTGATGCTTTCTCAAAACTCGTTCTGTTTGCAACAGAAATTATAATTTTATACTCCCCTTTGCAAAATTTATATTAATTTTTATTTATCTTACATATATAAATGTCTACCTCCCTTCACATAATTTATATTAAGCTTTGTTTGCCTGATATTTTGTTTCACTCTTTACAAAATTATGATAAACTTGATTTATCTACTATGAATTCGTATCGGCCCTTTCAAAATTACATTAATTTAGATTTATTTCATTTTCATTACAATCAATTACCCTGCTCATTCATAAAATTATACGTCAATTTTTTACATCATATATTGTACTTCTCTTGCAAAAGTAAAGTACGAATATAGATTCGTACAATATCTGAATGTGTCAACATTCTTGACAACGTACAATATCGATCTTCAGTTACAAGCAAAATAAATTTTGTACTCCATGTGTATTTTTGAAGATTATTTTCCGACAACAAACAAGTTACTTAGCTTATTTTACCGAGCACATACTGGGTGTTCTATCTAAAACGGGTCATCCATTAATATTGTTTACCCTATCATTATAAGAATATGATCTTCAAACAACCTTGATCCCTAAAATGTGTTTCACTTACCATGAATCTTCTACTGCGCAAGATTTCATGTTTTAGAAACATTTGTCATAGCATCAAATAATAATGCTCCAATCCCCAAATAAATCAAATCGAACAAAACCAATTAACGCGGGATTACCCGCGTGGGGTGCTCATGGACCCCCAATGAAAATAGTACTGTTTAAAAAGATACTATTAACATATACACAAATTTGCCAATAGTAAGAGTCTGCTAGACCTCCACGTGGGTACACCCGACACTCGACTCCCTGGCGAGTACTCACGACACTAAATCCCCACGTGGTTATTCCCGGTATTAGACCTTCGCGCGGATACCAGTAGCATTAAATTTTCACGTGGGTAATCTTGGGTTAAATACCAAAAATACCCAAAGAAACAGGAACGCTTGCAGATCGCTATGTGAAGTAGAAACCAATTTTTCTTTAAAGGAAATATCAGCGCACACGTTTCAGCTATAAAAATTGAAGATACAGCGATAGTCTGCAACAGAATGAAAGATGCAAAGAGTACGCGAGGATCTAGGATGTAAAAATAGCAGACAGGCATCTCGAGAGTCTCCGAGCTAATCAATCTGCAAGTTTGATGCCCGGTTCCGGCTCGGAGGCAACGGGCAAAAGAATTTCGAAACGAAACGAAACGGAACGGAGCGGCGCGGCGTGGCGCGGAGAAGCCGCGAGCGGAGAGAGAAAGAGAGAGAGAGACAGAGCGCGATACAGGGCGGAAAGGGGTGGTCTGATTTTTTTATTTCGAGCCTAGAAAAGCCCGGAGTCGGAAGGTAGGTACTCGGGGCCGTGGAACTGGGTGTGGCCCCATGGAGGAAGGGTTGATGTAAGCTTATACGCATGCAGAAAGAGATGCCCAGAGGCGGAGGCGCGGGAGACGCGAGGATGGCGTGGAAGAAGGGTCGAAAGGATAACGAATATGACGTCAATTTTAAGGCAGGCTGGGGGAGAAGCAATCACCGTCGGCTGGGATCGACCATCCCCCGTTCCACCATGCCTTCCTCCCGCGATTCTCACACCACACACCCCCGCGGACTTTGAACTTTGACTTTATCAGACTACAAGAGCACCTTCAGCCAGGTGGAAACGCGTGTATTATGTTACACGCGAACCAGCATCCTTTGACGAGGCTCGATCTCTTCCTGCGAGTGGATTACGACGAGAAAAGATAGTAGGATAAAAAAAGGAAACCGGGAGAAAACGGGAGAAAGGACTATCGGCGCGAATGAGAAGGAACGAGCTAGAACAGAGACAGAAAATGAAAAAGAGAGAGCAAGAGAAAAAGAGAGAGAGAGAGAGAGAGAGAGAGAGAAGGGCGAGAGGGATCGAAGAGAGAAAAGAAAAAGGATCCGGGGTGCGGGAGCCGGATTCATCGTATTAACAGACAACGCTAATTAGCGGATACTAATTATCGGCATAAAAGTTGCCACGCCGCGCAAGTATAACCAATAGCTTGGTCGGCTCGGCGGGTATCTCGTTTGAGCCGCTCTCACAATCACCGGTGTGTGTTCCCCTCGAAATTGTGCAATTGGTTTTCAATGAACGGGAAACGCGTTCTCGATGCTCAGCCGGCTAAAAGGCTCGTGTTACCCAAACAGACGATGAATATCGACGCGTTCCAGGAGGCGAGGCGAGACAAATCGAGCCGGTGCGAAGAAGCACGCCTGCGATCGCGAGTCGGAAGATTTGTAAAAACCTGCGTCGAACGGACCTCGGTGCGGGGGCGTTCGTGGCTAAGGGGGCTAAGGGGGCCGCGTAGGAGGGGGAAACAGATGGCTCGGCAAGTTAGAGTGCCCTATTATATGCCTCGATGCGATAACGAGGCGACGGTGGCGGTGACGGCGGCGGCGGGAGAGAGGAACGCGTAACGACGTAATGACGGGAACGACGGAAAAGTTCACTTCCTTATAACAATTACGTCATTAATAATGATCGTAATGCTAACGACTCATCTCGACAGCGGCAGAAGCCAGCCGCGATAAAAGCTCGGAAGTACGTATAGGCGCCCGAAGCCACGGATATAGAAACGCTTAAGTGGTGCATTGGAATCCCCAACCATCCGCCGACGACTGCTACCAACCCAGTCCCTCCAACCCTTCGTTGCTCTCTCTCTCTCTCTCTCTCTCTCTCTCTCTCTCTCTCTCTCTCGCTCTCTGTGTCGGTCTCTCTTTCTCTTTGCCAGCCATCAGTCCCATCGGGCGGCCGACGACTGCCTATTGTTTCAACGTATTAGTCATTCGACGTATCGTAAAGTGTGCTGGTGAGGTACTCGCGGGTTCTCTCCACCTCCTCCGAAACCAGCCTTCAACCACCATCACCAGCCGCACACCATCGCCACGCACTGATCATGGACGGTGGCTTGAAAACGTGCACACAACCCGCTCGGCACCAGAGCTTGCGGATCTTGCCGCAGTAGGTCGCCATCGGATGGATGCATGATTCGAGAGGAAATTGCTGCCAGTCCCTACACCGATCGCTAATTATTTTGTCGGTTTTCACTGGTGGGAATTGCTGTTATAATTGCAGCCAATAGCGTAAGGGTTTCTTTAAATTTGAGTATTATATTTGCGGTGATAGCCGTGGTGATGTTTTTGGTTGCTTTGATTAAAACCAGGAAGATTTAAGGGTATTAGATTGTTCGGGATGCAGTTTTCTATTTTTTAAAGGAGAAGAATACAATTGCTAATACTTAGAGGGAATTTTATTCAACTCTATATTGCCAGAAAAATCTGTAAAGCGTCGAATTATTTTCGGAAAAACTTATAGGAATTGCTGTGCTAAATCTTGACATTTTAGAGTATTCAATAAATTAACCCTTTGCACTCGGATGCAGAGATTTGCCGTTTCACCATTCTGCCAATTCGAAAAATGTAATCGAACTGTTGGGCATTATGATATGGTGTCGAGATTAAAAATTCTGTATCATAAATTTTGTATGAATGAAAACTTATGAAAAATCCTTTTCAGATAGAGTAAATATTTCCAATAATTATTATATTGTCGAAAGAACAATTTTCTGTTTATTTAATTATCTCCGACAGCATAACTGATATATGACTCGATAAAATTCTTGCGGAATTTTCATAATTGCCGATTCGTTTGTCAGAATGTTAACAATAATATGTAATATGTTTTCACTGAACCGGCTTTATATATTTGATTTGAGTATTTGATTCTTTTTCATTCAGCTTCATATAACCCATTTCATAATTATTGAAATTGTAAAAATTCTTCCATGAACATATTAAATGAATTTATTCATTCAGACGCATTTAATAATCAAGATAGCTCAAAGTAGCTCAAAATCGTCACTTTTAAAGTGACAATAAATCTTGTCACTTTTATAAGGCAATATGTTTGTCACTTTCAGTGTTCGATAGATATGTATAAAATACATAAAATATATATATTATATGAGTAATAAAATATAGAGACCCTACCCCAACATTGGCTTCATTGAATTTTTAGATAAAAAAACTGGTTACATTTACTTTTCGGACAGATTGGGAACAATCAATCAATTTGTTTAAATATAAAAACTCAGTTCCATTATAAGTCCCGATTCCAATTTGAAGCCAATATATAATCAATGTAAATTATAAGTCCTTTCCTCGTCCATCTTTAAAGTCCTAGTCAATTTGGTATTTTATCTTTTTCATTGTATGTCCTAATTCAATTTAATATTTTAACTTTTTCATTGCATGTTATGAATCATTTCTGCTGCGTGATCTATTTAAATGTATATTCTCTTTTAATCTCTGCTGTTTGCTCATTCGTATTATACGTTCTGGTTAATTTCCACTGTGCAATATTTTGTAAGATCCAATCTTTCTTATGGTATATTCGTATTCATCCTCTCTCTCTCTCTCTCTCTTTCTCTCTCTCTCTCTCTCTCTCTCTCTCTCTCTCTCTCTCTCTCCCTCTCATTTCCGTGGAACGCAGTACACTATAATAACACAAATCCACAATCCCAATAAAGGTGACAAAAATTTCTTTTCTCAATCCGCCGGACGATCCCCGAGTTTTAAACGACAGGAAGGAATTACGAAAATAGCGATTTCCCTCTGCAAGGAATCAGGCCGCGATACGAAACGCAATAAAAAGAACCGGCCGCGTACGACAGATTTATGTTAAATTGAAATTTGCGCTGGAGTGGGGTCGGTTTTACAATGTGTTTTTATCTAATCGCGACACCGGCGGATTTATGAAAAGGAACCGCAGGGGTCGGCTCTGTATAGGAAGCAATCTTTTGTTGCAGGCCCCGTCGCAACCTGTTATTTTCAATGCAAGTTTTTTCCATATCAGTCGGCGATTCCGTGTACACTCGTTACTTTACACGTGCAACGAAAAATATGGATTCATTTCGTCGTGGGTGGGTGGCCGCCGCGGCGTAGGTGGCGGGTGCAAAGGTGCGCTGAAGTGCGAGGGGCGGGGAGTGGAGGAGGGGAGATTATTCTGAAAGCGGAACCACGCGCAAAGTGCAAAGTTCATGTCGATAACGGGTGTATCGTGTCACGCCATCGCAATACTTTCCCGGTTGAGAATTTTTCGAGGCAGAGCGTAATTATCGAATGGATATAAACGGCATGTGAGCCCATTTCTGGGACGAGAAACGGAACTGAACGAGCCCAGGCACGCAAAATCTTTTTACTCCGTCGCGAATTTCAATTCGCGATCCTGCTCAGGCGAATAAAAAATTTTACGATTCCACAATAATTCGTGCGAAAGTGTTGAAGTGTTCCGCAACAGTCCCCGTATCGCTGAATATTTTAACGAGCTCGGCCGTTTACATGATGATTAATTTTCAATTTTCTTGGCCACGGAAACGGATCGTTGTTTCCAGTACCACCAAATGCCATCCTATTTTTCTTCTTATATTGTTGTTTTTACTATTGCATATCATTTTAATCTCCTAGCCTAGATCAATTTTTTAGATCGTGCATACTTTATCAGAGGTCTCCTATAATTGTTGTAAAATGCCCGACATTTATGAATACGTTCCATAAAAATTTTCATTCGAATAGTAAGACGAATATATAATAATTATAATTTTCTATAATAGTTTATACAAGAATGCGCATGCAAATCTTTTCATATCAATAAAAGCTATGTTATGTTTCTTCAAAGTGTTCTCACATATTTCTTGAACAGTGAAAAATGATCAGATTTTGAAAAAGATACAATCCTTTCCAAGCTACATTCATAGCAACTGAAGACGTCGCACTATTGAACATCACGTTCATGGAAAAGGTAAAAGAATGAAATTACCGAGAGGAATCACATATTGTCCCATGCCCATTGTCGAGACAGTCTCGCAAAGCAGATAAGATCTGGGAATGACCAGATCCGGTCGAAAATCAAACACAAGAAAAACGACAATGCCATCCGACATACCTAATACTTGTCTCATTAGGAAGATCATACGATTAGGAGAGAGCATGCACGCAACGGGAGCCTCGTCCAATCAATATCAGTATGAGAATCCACGAGGAATCGTGTGCAACTGTTTCTAGTGTCGCAGTCGCACGACAAGGGGCGCAATGCGGTGCTCGATTGCATCGTCGGATTCAAGTACGATCGGCCGGTCACGATATACAGCGATTAACTGATCGATGAAGCCTGGAACAAGACCGACGACCGCCGTCTAAGAAACCGAACGAACCCGCGGAAACGGTGGTTACAAAACTTTTCTCTCCCTCGAGCCGTCCGCGTGTCTCGATTACCTGTGTCTCTCTCTCCCCCTCTCCCCCTCTCTCTCACTCTCTCTCTCTCTCTTTCTCTCCTTCCCTTGCCTGCACTACCCTTGTTCTCGTCTGGCATTCTAAACATTTTTCCGACGGTGTTTACACCGTCGATTAGCCCCGTGCACGAACAAACAGAAGGCTTCCGTGTAAACGTCGGAAGAACCGATGCTTCCAAATGATAGATCGTTCTTCCGATTGATTGGAAATAAATTGACGCTGCGTGTAGACGACACTAACTGGTATATTTTACTAACTGGTATATCGTTTCATAGATAGCAGCTCATTGAAATGGCATTCCTTATAAAATTGTTTTTGATATTAACATTAACAGTTGCAACTGCATTTGTGTGTTTTGGTGTAAAAAATTTCATATAAAAATTACTTCCTGTTTTATAAAACCATTATATCGGTACTTTTTCATTTTTTACACATTGACTGTCGGTGTCAGAGTCATCCTGTAAGGATGACAGAATTATTTGTCACTGTTTCAAAATTACTCCTTACGCTGATACATTCAGTGTGTGAAAGTTACAAAATCTGAAAAATACAAGAAGATTGGGAAGATTCGATTATTATTTAATTAGATAAATTGCTTTGACTTTATAACATTTTTCAAGTTGACTGATTGGCAGTCTGTGTCAGTCTTACGTATTGCCTATTCGTTTTAGTTATGAATACATAAAGTTATCAATTTGTAGCATCATTTAATTTTTAAATACATTATCTAGTCTTGCAGTTGCCTGCGATATTTCGTTTTCCTAACCAAAACCTCATAGAAAGATTTCTCTATAGAATTTACTGAAACACTTTCAGAGAGAGTGGTCTAATTTAACTCCAATCTCTTGTTTGTGTCAATCTCACAGGTCCTAAGAAGAATTACATCGTACGTTTTCTTATTCGTGGTCGACGCGAATAATCTGATTTTCCGCGAAGCTTTACAGAAATTTAATTATTCACCTGTCCGTCATGCTCAGCTTTTATTTTAGCATCAAGTTACAGCCAAGGAACAAATTAAGAAAATGAGAATCTGATAAAGATCTACTCCAGAAATGCTCGGGAGAAGTTACCGAAACGTCATGTTTCTGATAATCCAGCAATACGATTGCGAAAATCACTACAGTAGTTTCTCTGAGTGATCTGAGAATATCAAGATGCGATTCTTCGGGTCTCGCGGCTCGTTTTTATAAATTACATAGGGGTGGGACTAGCACGGGGAAATTCACAGCAACCCGAAATTTGGTATTTCCGGGAGAAATTACTGTATATAGAAAGTTTCGCTGAAGTAATGAGGGACTAGCGAGGTGTGCTGATCGACGGAATCGGAAATTCCTCGGCAAGACGAAGTCGAAGAGACGCGTAGCTCGGGGCGCGAACGAAAAGAAGGAAAGACGGAGGAGAGGCGACCGTGCAAATCCCGTGTAAACATTTGCAATGGATTTGCGAGCTATTCAAACGGTTAAATTCTCTTAAGAATTTAGTTTGTATAGGGGCGGTGTGCCACAGGCGGCACCCCCTACTTTCCCTACCCCCACGTTACTCTATATAGAGCGACTGGTGGCGTTCCTTACCACACCAACGCGACGAGATCTCTTTCTTTCTCTCTCACTCACTCTCCCTCTTCTTCTCTTTCTCTCTCGTTTTTTCCAACGATCCTCGTTCTCTCTTTCTTTCTGGCAAGTCTCTCCCTCGGCTCTGTTACCCTTTGTATTTCTAACAATTGATATTCTTCGCAATGCAAAGAAACGGACAGAACTCTCCCCCCTAGCCGGTCTCCTTCCTTCCGACCCGATGTCGAACAAATAATAGCAGTGGAAAAGCTGAGGAAATCACTGCCACGGATAAATCCGCCACCCACTTACTACGGGAGTCTTTTGGTTTTCGCACTGCGTGTCCCGAGTTTAACCCTTTCGCTTTTTCTGGCGCGAATGTTCGACCTGGAATCCCTCCGCGATGATCATTCTCGGGCTAATGCCGATCTTGTTAGAAGTAACTGCAAATCATGTCTTATCTTTGTGTAATATAGGGTAGTGGAGCCGGTTACTGTGGGGTGACCAATATTGCTGTGTCTTTGGTTTATTTTCGGGGATAATTAATATAATATTTATCGAATAAGATACATTAAATTTTTCTATTCAAAAATAAAAAAAGGAATAACAATTTAATATTTTATTTTATATAAATTTTTATTCTTGCGAAGGCGTAAGAAGAAATCAATAAATATTATCACCCCATTTTCAACTTACCAAAGTTATTCAAAGAAGCAATCTATTTTTATTTAATTTCTGTTTCTTACAATCGTTTTGGAAAATTTCGATTCTATCAATCGACAAGACGATCCGCAATCTAATTATAAAACTGTAGAGAATTGAGCAAGTTTCTGAACAGGTTGAGAATTTAATATGAAAATCCCCTTAATATATAAGAATCGTGAGCAGGATATTTTTGGTTATGAGTGGTTGTGAAAAGTGCATGGGGCAGGAAAATATTGTCTATCCCCGGTGTCTGTGCAGTGCACGGTGCCAATGAGGAACGAAAGTCGACGATCGGCCAGGGGTGGAAGCCACCCCTTCCCCGGAACCGAAGTTGGACTACGTACGGCGAAAGGAATATGGCTCATTCGCGTGCTGCCGAAAGTTTTGCTGGCGGTAGGACGGCGTTGCATGCCCCGGCATTAATAATTACTTTACAACTGATTCCTCCTTTCGTATTTTATTTCATTTTTCAACCGGCGCGGCGCGGTCCTCCGACGGCCGCGGCCGTACATGATCGCCTTTCAGCTCGTGCAAACATCCGCTTGTTAGCGCTGGTTATTAATTCCAAACTTTCATCGGCGATTAATTTATTAAGCTATTTCCTGCGATCCGATGTGTTCCACCAACTAATTACTGCCTATTACCGCCTGCTTTTGATTTGCTCGCGAAACGCCCGATGCTGGACCTACCATAACCTTGCATTTTTCCTGGTAATTATGAAAACTCATAGCGACGAACGAAAGTACGGTAGAACCTCGATTATTCTGTATTATCCGAACTTTTGATAGTTGTATTCTGTATTATCCGAACCTCTGATATGGGAATCCTTTCTTATTCAAACATATTTCGCGTCTATAGTGATCCAAATACAGCACTATTGACTGCACAAATTGGTAAAGATCAAATCTGACACTGTAACAAAGTAATTACTCTATTATCGGAACACTCATCTTTCCATGATCAATTCGTATACCCAAGGTTCTAATGTACTCACACGGAAACTAAAATAATTCAATCTTTGGTATTTTCATTTTAAAAGAATAACAGTGGAAATAAACATCTAAATGAATATACTTATTTACGTACGAATAGAATAATAAAAGATTTATTCACAAACTGCAGATGGAAATTAATATCCACGTGATCTTCTATTTAGCAGTTTTGTAAAATAAAATTCACGAGTTTCGAATTTAAATGCATCTCAACTTAGTTGTTGTCGAACAGCCGTACCATACAAATAAATATCAAAAATACATAAAGTAGTTTTTCAGCAAAATGTACGTATCGTCGTACACTTATTTTATATTATCAATTACCGATTATAATTTAATTTCGTATTTCATACCAATTTTTGTACTATATGAAATGTACCAACTTTTATTGTGTATCGAATGTATCAACTTTTCCTCCACCTGAATACCCTAACTTTGTGATACATATACGAAAAGTACCAATATTTACACTATTTTCAAAATACTTAATATTGTACAAGATTCGATTTACTAATTTCTGCACTATATTGCAATATTAAATTTGGTACAATAGCGGATGTATCAATATTTCTGTACTATATTGAATATACCAATTATTTTTCTACTTGAATGTACTAATTTTAGCTATTTGAAATGTACCAATCTTTGATGAACAATTGAACATACCAAAGTTTGTACATTTCCGCTATGCGAAATGTATCAATTGGTCGAATTATTATAAACTAATACATCAAAAGCATCAATAATGAACCGTTTAAGAAACACTATTTGCAGCTTGCGTCTGCCATCTAAGCCATCAACTACTCCTCGAACGAACGTACCGCGAAACTGTCGCGAATCCGTGAAGGATGCGGCACTGATTGCGCGATAAAACCTCTCGTTGAGTTGATAATCGCTTAGCGGCTGTTTCACAGGCAGCTTGAACAAAGCCGGGGATCTGGCAGGAAGATTCTTGTAGTTCGGGGTCTGGGTCGAGATCGATTTAACGTAGAGACGCATATCAAGCCAGCTCTCGAGGAGGCTCCCCAAGGCGGAGTCGCGATGCAGGAACTTTGCTAGGAAACTTCTATCAAGAACAGAGCCGAGACCACAACGATCAGTAGTCCTTCCCGGTAGCAGTTCGTCTCCGGTTTACGGACGTATGTAAAGCACCGACCGAAACAGCCCCCCAAACCTCCGCGACCACTCCCTTACCTGCTCCTCAAGACAAACAGTGGCGGTGTCTTAACAAGTGGACCAAGCTGCGCCCAAGACAAAGGGTAATTGAGGGCAGGGATTAATACCCCTATACACCAGGAATCCAGCCTGCCCGCTACTCGGAGAGAGTTCCTCAGACTGTATCTTCCCCGCAGATGGAGGACACATTCTCTACGGTCTCTTCCACCAGCCCCTCGGTTTCCTGTTTGTCTCTGTCGGTCGCCTTTGGCCTCGATCTGACCGTGTATCTCCTTCCGCTTCTTCGATTTTCTCCTTCCTCCTTCCGTCTTTCTTGTGTCGTTGCCTACACACAGAGAACCACGGCTCCTTCGAGACACACCGAGACCCACGGCTCGGGGCAAGGACCTGGTCATCTTACTAATTAAACAATCAAATACGGGCGGCCACCGGCTTCCCATTCTAGAACCACATTCTCACGAGTCTTTCGCGATCGATCAACTTTCCCGCAACTTCGATTGGAGCTCTTGTTCCCTGGGGTGGTAATCTTTGGAGAATACCTTGCTCAGGCCAATTGCCGGTGGCATGGTAGACAAATACGGGCGCAGAGGATAACTTTAGAGAATTGCATCGCGAAGAGTGTAGCTTCACGATTGAGAACACTGGATAGATCGAACGAGACGATCGTAATACTGTAATGTACGATGTTGGACACCTTTAAGACAGAAAATGCTCCATTGATCAAGAAATTGATCATAATATCATAATCGCGCTACTCGATTATATGAATAGCGTTTTAAATACTGTAGACATATTTAACACACATAGCGATCATTATTCGAATCCTGAAGTAGTTTCTTCGGAATCCGAATTACCACGCTAAGGTTTTAGTATTTACGATTGTTTACACACATAGTTATTTGAAACGTATAAATTCATGCAATATTGTCAAATCACAAGGAGGATTTGAACAAGCATCAAAATTCCAAGGAGAACGACTCGAACGTCGTGGTTCCGTCTGGGCGCCGCGCCGCGCCGCCATCCCGAAATTAGGAAACAGGTCTCCGAAGCCGTGAACCCTCAGGTTTCCTCAGGATCGAAAACTTGGCCGAGCCTTAACAACCCCATCGGGACGAAGAACGAGAGGAAGAAATAAGAGACGAAGAGGTAGACAAGGGGAGAATGACGGAACGAAAGCACGGCAGGGAGGACGAGAGCAGAGGAGAGGAGAAGAGCTACCCTAGCGGAATTATAATACAAAATGTCATAACTATCTTCCTAATCACACTTTATTCTAACTGGTCCCTTCGTAACGAGGTGGCGTAGTCCTTTGTGCCGAGTGCAAAGTACACGGACAAGCGGATCGTAAAGTAGAACCACCCCACGGGACCCGGCGGGGATGTTCAACGTTCTTAGAGTACGAAACTCGAAAGGACGCGTTTGGAAGGCGTACGAATATTACGATTACCCTCCTAAGCGCAGTTCGTTATCACCGTTTGCACGGGAGCAGATAATGTCGGGAAATTCGGATCGCGCGATACCTAATCGCGACACGTTTCCACCGGCGTCCTCAACATTCTGACATTATCTTCCTGAAAGGAGCTAGCAAACTTCAAGTAAACGAAAGCCGTCGATAGGCCGACAAATTCTTTGGACAGAAAACGTCCAGTAGCATGCAATTATTATGTATAATATCATTTTGTTTTTGTTAGCCTAGAAGAGTGTTTCGAATTTCTACGGGGTATCCCATATTTTTATGTTAACACCCGGAAGAGGGTGATTCCTGAAGTCGTTTGAAGTAACTTATTCCTTAGCAAAAATGCAATCCATGGCTTTGTTTACAAGTTATTAACAAAAAACACTGACCAATGAGAAGCAAGCTCGGCTGGCACAAGGCGACCGAGCCAACGAGCGGTCGAAGCCCAGTTCCGCTAATTGGCTCGCCTAGCGGTATGCAAGCTCGCCTATCATTGGTCACTGTTTTTCCTTAACAATTCGTAAACAAAGCCGCGGATTACATTTTCGCTAAGGAAAAAGTTACTTTAAATGACCTCAGGAATCACCCCCTTCCGGATGTTAACATAATTATAGGACTCCCTGCATACAGATTTGAAACAGTCTGGAACTTATCCTCCTTATTCTAACTCACCTTAGACCTTGACGATGAATCATTGGCGTTAGAGAAACTGGAATAGATCGACCTCTAGTCCACTAACTAAAGGGACCTATAAGCTAGTTTATTTCCCTTGTCCCTAGTATTTTCAAAAAAACGATCAGGGTGTGTTTAAGCCCTCAAAACTGATGTCGAAGTACGTTCCACTTAGTATAAATATTTCCCGCGAACACGTGGAAGAGCTGTATGCAGTATGCTGTAAGCTGTATCTGAGACGAGCTTAAGAGCGTTATTAGCTCAGGAAGTATTTTCCTAAGAAGAGATGACACCAGCTATTTGGCCTGCAAATCGCCTAGCAACACAGGTCGCCGATGTATTAATTATTAACCGGGTCTGGGGACAGTCACCCATAAAACAGCAGGCCGAGGGCGGTTAATAGAAAGTCGGATCTGGCGAGCGCGTCACCTAGATACACGACACGAGATAATTGCCGCTTTAAATTTTACATTTCATTGCCGATCGACTCGCGGCGATAGGCATTATTGCGTGCGTTCGATTGCGACGCACCGTCCTTCTCTAACCAATATGCTCGCGGAACCCTGCGATCCCTGAATCATGTGGCGACGTGGTTCTAGGCGTTCTTGTTCTATCGTTCGATCACCCGGCGCAACGACAGCTGCGATCTAGAGGGCCGCGTTGCATGGCTGTCAAGCAATTACAACAAGAAGACTCTTTGATCATGATCGTTTTCTCGATAGATGAAATACACTTCAGCTAGTAGCTGTTGGACGAGCTATCATCGACACTCCGTAGGCTTCAAAAGAACTCGTTTGAAACAAAGAGCCAGGACTTGATAGCGGCAACCACCCGGGGAAAGGATTCAAGCTATTTAACTACTTGGAGCTCGTTAAGAGATTTGTGAACAATTATTATTATTGAATGAAAGAAATCAGTTTAGCAATTCTATTTTTGAATGTTTATCTTGGGAAAGGGATTTCTAGGTCTTAAAAGGATCTGGTTCTGATGAAGGATAACAGGATTTAGGAGCAGTAACTAGCTGAGAGAAGAATTCAAGCTATTTAGCTTCTTGGAGCTCTTTAAGAAACATCCGAGTGACTATTGAATAAAACCATCTTCTTGTGGATATTAATTTTGCAGGTGGGATTTGTGTAAATTGAAAAGATATAAGAATATAAGAATGCAGGATTTATCGACAAAAATTTTAAAAGGTGAACTTCAAGCATCTTGGTTGCGATATAGAAAGGCAGGGAACTTTGTAGGAAAAATCAGCTCAGAATTAAGAATGCTAACTCTGCCTAAATCTAGCTACTTACTTTCTGATGTAAGTTTCACCAATTACTCAGCTACCTAGATCTTGTCAATAGGGTTTTCGATCACCATACTGCGATAAAAAGTAGTCTAACCAAATATCTAATCACATATCTGTCAAATAGTAACATAAAAAGAAGAATTGCATCACTCGATACACGGTAGTGTACGATTAAAAACCACTGTTGCTACAGAAAGATCGATCGAGACATAAAAGAGTCAACAAATCCTTAAGGAATTCATACGACAGGGACCGACGATCCAGTAAAACCAGTTCCCGATCCAAAAATACCCAGTTCCCTGAACGTCTATCGTTGAAAGTTCAAAGGATACTCAGTATCCAACTCGTTCATTCGAACAACGTACCGGCGAAGTAACGGTTAACCTTACGATAATTTACGAAGTAGTTAGCCGCGCAACCTTTGACCTACGAGCGTCTTGCATGCAGCCATCGGGCGGTAGTGGGTGGCTAAAAGGCAAGACTACCCGCCGCCGATGCAACTTGCAAGGCCTGAGAGAGACAGAGAGAATCAGAGAGAGAAAGAGAGAGCGAGAGGGGGGAGGAAGAGGAAGAGAGAGGGAAGCAAAGCAAGCTGGCAGCCGGGCAGGCAGGGGTGTAAGGTCTTTTCGAGACCGTACTTATGTACATGTACCTGGCTGCGTACCTGGCAATGCCACCATCGATTATTAGTTGTTATCTTGGTGAAGTATTGCAACCCCACCGACGAGTCGGGTAACAACCACGAACAAGGCGACCCAAACACCAACGAACCCGGTCAACGGGTATAACACCGGCCCCACCCCCCGTCCCCCTCTTCGACCCCTCTCTTCAACCACCTCTTCAACCCCTTGCCCGTAGCCGAGCTAGCTAGCATCGGCCAGACCAGCACGGCTACTTGCATACATCACTCGACACCGAGATAAGACTCGGATGGATCGTTATACCGCCCGGTCTATGATTAATAATTACTCGCGGAGCCTTTATCAGATGCCAGACGACGGTAGAGTTACCTCGATAACGAGTAATCAAACCCCAACGGCGACGGACGGCCTCTCCATCGCGTTCAATGAGTCCTACCAGGTTATATCAACCTTTCTCGAAAGTGTTTAGCCGACTCGCCGGCGATGCCATTCGCCCTGGTTAGCGCTGGAACAAACACAGTCACCGCCGAAGTATCAAAGACCTGTCAGCTTTCGTACAGATAGCAGGACGGCCCGCGAGGGTGCCGGAATAATTGTCCAATTGGCGATGATTAGACTCTAGAGAGATGTATACCAAACGAGGATGAAAAGGATGGAACGAAATGGAGATTTCGTTCGGTGCTAATCTATTGCTGGTTCTGGAAAGTGATTCGATTTTTTCGGCTGAAATTATTGTGGTGACTTCTTGTGGATTGATATTTTATCTATCGGTGGATAATTACTGGCATTGGCACTATTTTTTGTCGTCTTTTGTAGGTCGCTTAATATTTTAATTTGAAATTGTTTTTTACGTTTAATCACACTTTTCATTAAACATTCTTAAGAGTATAAAATCAATTTGGTGACAATAGGTGTATTGCAAAGATTAAATAAAATTAGTGTTCACAAACGACGAATCAATAATAAGTACAAAGATTTTTAGACAGAATAAAAATGTTCTGTATCGATTCCATAGTGCTGGAACCTAAAATTTTGCTCTTATTACTACAATAAATTGTTCCCTGCTACAGTAATTTTATGAAGTTCTTAAATTCTTTTACTTTTCCTATTGTTTTATGTTGTACCTGCTGACTATTGTTATAAATGCACAAAATCCGCAGTCTAACGACGAAGACTTATTAATCAATTTTTCAATTGCGGCGTCTGTTACAATCGCGGAGCAACAAGTCATTTTCGTATAACTTACTTAGTTCAATCATTTCGTCTGACAGTAGTATTTAATCTTCGTGAGAATAGTTGCATGACAGATCCTGCGATTACATCTCGGCCATTTTTGCTTGACATGAACGTTTAAAATTAACATTCGAAATCAGCATTTTACAACAAATATAGAAAAAAAATCAAACATCCGGCAACGTTTTACAAAAAGATAATAAATTAATCTTCGGTATTAGAGCTAATCAAAGCGTTGGAGCATCTAAGAAAATTTAAATAAAAGAAACTAAAGCCCAGTAAATAACACTGTCTCATTTTGATTGCAAGGAGTGAAATAATTGCTCCACTTTCCTGCACCCTAATTTGAAATTAAAAGTGATTTTTAAAATGATGAATTATGCTTGACAAGTATGCTAACGGTGGCCGTAGTAGATACAAGATAATGTTAACCGCTGTTCCTCGCAACTTGTAAACTGGTCCTTTTTATTATCAAAATATTATGTGAAGAAGGATCGAGGAAAGAAGGAAGAGGAAGAATGAGAATTATAGAAATATACCTAGAGGAAACCACGTCCGCGAAATTGTTAGTTACGGATTGCGAGCGTAATCACGGAAATCCTATTTAACTGTACCGACGCGGTCTTTCGTAGCCGCGTGTCGTGCCGTGACACTTTCTCGCCCTTGTAAATGCAAATTTTATTAATAACGAGGAGGTTATATTTCAAATTGGTCTGAGTTTCGCGCCGGCCTGGTAATCGCATACCTTGGGTCACGCACCTGACGCTGCTACGTCCCTCGGAATAAAAAAAAAGCTACGTTTCTACACCGCTAACTTGCCATTGCACAAAGGAAGATCCGTCAGAACCATTTCTTTTTTCAATCTTCGAACACGCGACCGTGTTTTAATCTATTAGCAATCTGACGATTTTTCGCCGTTTTTACAGCATTTCCTTTTCTCCAATTCGACAATCATCTTGTTTGCAAAATTGGTCATTATACCCATCGTACCGTGGATTGATAACAAAAGTGAATAGGAAACACAAATCGTGGAGATGATATATGAATTTAGAAATATTGTTGCATTAATTTCAATTCGTTAACATTGACAAGAGAAGGAATATTCCTATTTAGCATAATAATCTATCGATAACTTTAGGTTGACTATTCAATTTAACCACGATAAAAGATAAACAAGCATTCTTCCTTCTTTCAGAAAATAGGATAGTTATTTAAGAAATAGAAGTACTAGTGAATTTTCTTAACGTTATCGTAGAATACAGAAAACATTGTACATAGACAAATATAAATATTGTTTCTTTTATATTGGTTGCATGCAGCACTCTTATTAACAGAGTACAATTTTCTCTCACAGCAGTTTTCATATTCATTGATTCTAAAGACACAAATATTAATAATCTGCAAAGACGACAGAAGGAATTAATCTATTTTCTGTGACACATTATTCGACTGAAAACAAATTAAAATCTTCCCGAGTCCTTGTTAACAATTTCCAATAATATAAAACGAAATTGGTCTATTTTATTATATCCGATACCGTTCTAAAAGCGAACTAAAAGAGTTCCAAGAGGCTCTATTAATAACTTCTAATAATGCAAAATGAAATTAAATGCTTTTATTTTCGCCGATACCACACGGAAATTGACATACAAATTTTCCACGGTTCTACAAGATATTTTCCAACATATTTATACGAAACGATCGTGTCAGTGACAAATGTCTAAAGCCCCCGTGGTTTAATTATAATACCTGCCGACTGTAGTTTTGCCGAGAGCACGTTGAAACCGCGGGTCGAATCGTCGTCCAGCGCATTGAGCGAGCGGCAATAGTAGAAAAGGTCGAACGCAATTTTCCCCGGCTTTTGTTTCGAGGCTCGGTGGCGTTCGATAAATCCACCGCTACGTATAATTTCTAAAACACATACGTTTGATAAAAGGCTGCTGCACAGAGTCAACGGGGGTCGGTGTGTCTCGTTTAGGGGTGAGCGGACGGCGTTAATCGCGATCTACCCTACCACCGTGGCCACGGCCCGAGTCTGAGGACCCGACCAATCGGAATGACCATTCGACCGGCAACAACCAATAGCGGGCGCTGCCACTCACGTGGTCTGCTCGATTTACCGCTAACTACAAGCTAGCACAACGTGTACGTTCCGTGCGCTATCGTCAGCCGCGATCGGATATCAATAGAATTTGCATAAAAATCTATATACGCGTCCCCGGTGAACCATATTGCACGGCTGGAAACGATGAGGCTCCGTGAATTTTACGGAGCCGACCTATCCTCGCGTGAATTCCGCCTCGACAATAAGGAAACCACGCTGAATTCTCGGCTGACGTTTCTTCATTCTCCTTCGCAAACTTTGCTGAAGTTCGAGATAGAACAATCTGAATGATGGAAAGTCGAAGGAATCGCTTGGACAATCTTAAAAAGTTTGGAAATTGATTCGCTTGAGATGAACGTCTAATAGAAGATAGTAGGTTTTTTTAATGTACTCGTATGGGAATAATATTCTACTAAAAAGTAGCTGGGAGATTTTTTTAATAAAATCGATTGTGTATTCAGACACTTCGTGTTTCTCTAGAATTGATACATTTTGATGCACTTACTCGTACTTGGCTGTGGGAAATAAATAGATGTGAACAGACTATTGTATAATTTTTTTCTCGGGGTTTTATCAGAGCACTATGTTGTACAAAAATAGCGTATTTTCCTATCAGAAAATGGATTTGATGCAATTTTGACTGAACGTGATCTATAATTTAAGTAGATAATAATACAATAAAAGCGTGACTTGTCACAGAATAAAGAAAAAACAAACTACAACTATATAGGGTAAATGATGGCGTACTTCGAATATGTGTAATCGAGGAACAGGATTAATTCAACAAAATTCATTTCCTGATATTAACGTTGACGATATTAATATTGTTAAAACAGTAAATTGTAAAAGGACATAAATAGAGAAATTCGAACGAGCTATATATATATATATATATATAAATAGTGACTACTTCACAATTCAAATATAAGTCTTTAATAATCAATAAAATTGAAAAAGAATAGATATCGTTTTCTAGAACTGAAATTGTCTGTTAATTGAATTGTAAGAAAATTCGTTGAAATGAACGAAGAAATGAACCACTAATGGCACATAAAATGGTCGAAAATTGTTAACAACTCCGATTGTATAAATTTTCTTACCCAAAGAAACGTGAGGTTGGTAATGTTTGCAGTAGTTTATAGAATTGACAATAGAAATTTTAGTTGTAGAGTATTGAAGAGGAAGCATAATGCACGAACATGGATCGCAAGCGTTCAGAGTCACTCCCTTCACACACGATGCATGTGTTTTATTCGAAGGCCCCACCTAAGCATCTCCCATGCCCTGTCGGTGTCGACACGCGTGTCGACACACCCGTAATTGAGACTCGCATTCAATTTTAAAGCGCGCTTCAGAAGCGGAAACGCTGCGAGGGAAATACACCCTATACATGTGAATGATGGACTTAAAGATACATTCGAATTTCCGATGTCTTAAAAGAGATCCTTTGTTAACCGAAAATTCCAATTAGATTACTCTGAATCTTGCAGCATTCATTTTTCTTACGTGGCGTGAACGTTGCTCAATTTTTCTAACTGTTAGCATCCCTTCCGAATTGGAACACTTTTGGACACCCTTCAGAAATTCTAGACTAGTGAAAATAAGACATCGAGGTTGTAATTAAGAACACATCCAAGTATCATAACTAATTTCGATGGGAATTTTCATGTGAACAAAGATGTTTAACACACATTTGACATTTAATGCCAAATATCAACTCTAAAAGTTCCCACTATATCAAAGTCATTCATTTAGTGAAACAGAAAAGTAAAATTAAAGTGTACCACAAGGAATTCACAACCTAGTTAAAAATTTCCGTCATCCATACGTTACCGTCACGATACTCAACGTGTTACAATTTCTCTGAGTACAGTAAATTCTCCCTAATTGACGCTCAGATTGTGCACAAAAATGGACAATTTGGGAAGAGGAGATTATTCGAGCCTTGCGGCTCGTTTCTATAATTGTTGACAATCAGAAACTATAAAAACGAACCGCGAGGCTCGAATAATCGTATCTCCTCTTCCCAAATTGTCCATTTTTGTGCACAATCTGACCGTTAATTAGGGAGAATTTACTGTAATCCTATTGATAGGCTTCTGGTAAGATAAAGTGTTGAAGTATGCGAATAGAAATATAGCGGATCAATCGCGAAGAATAAAAATAGCAGTAAAAGCTTACCTTTACACTTTCACGCGAACACTTTCGCTCTCACCAGAGAAATGCAAAAGCCGAGGACAAACATTGACCAAACGCGATATTCAAATCACGACACCGCGTTTCCATCGCGCTACATACGTTTGCCAGACAGAAGAACGAAAACTTATCGGCCGAGCACGGGAGCATTTGTGCGGGTCCCTCGAGCCATTTGATCCATTCCTAATTAAGGCTGGTTTCTGGATCAAAAATCGAAGCGGGGCCAAGCGCAGGTAGGAAGGTAGGAAGAAGGAAAGGCAAAACCTCAATTAAACGGGCGTAATAAAAAAACAGGCAGTTTCGATTCGTTACACGGGAAGCGGAAAGCGAGCGCAAACACGAGACGGCACGCGGCCCTCTCCTCCCCTCCTCTCCGCCCTCGGAGCCCCTTGTACACCCCCGCAGAGAGTACTAGAGAGGAAGAGAGAAAGAGAGAGAAAGAGAGCGAGGGGGAGGGAGAGAGCAGCGTACTCCCATGAAAACGTAAAATTGTTCGGAATGAGTAGTCTGTAGCGATGCAAAAAAGAAAAAGATCCAAGAGACTAGCACGGTCTTTTTCCTCTTCTGGCCAGGAGCTCGGGAGGGTTCGGTTTAAAGGCCGTTTTCGGCGAAAAACACTGGCCGCCTCGGTGCACGCGGCTGATTTCGATTGAATAATTTATGTTTCATTACGGCAGCCCGTGGCTTATAGACGCCTTGCAAACGCCCGGCCGTTCCGTACAGGCACAGAAAGGCCCTGAGCCAACACCGGACCGTCTGAATCAGACGGCCTTTCACATATTTCCTATAGGCATTCAGGCCAACGATGAAAAGAATTTTGTATCGAGGTTATTGAAGGGACGCCCGGCCGATACCGGCGCGATGCCCAGCGTCGTTCGTCCTTTCACCAATATAAGGAGCCATTTTTCCTAACCGGCCTGCCGCCGTCTTTCGGCCATGGGAAAATTATTTGCCTTAATGAATCGCCCGGATCGGCGACCCGACGACCCTCCAGACGATACGAAATTGCGACATTGTTCGAACCGAACAGACAACGGACCGGCTCGAATCTGAACACTCTCTCGACACGTAGCCATTTTCGACGAGCTTCTTAAATTTTTCTTTGACAATGTGCGTGTTGAATTTCAACAGATCGGTTGAATCAATAGATTTGATCAATGTAGTAAATAGATGTTTATTTGTCACCCGATATGAGTTAATCGTAAAAACAATCAACGATGTATTTTGTCTTCTCCGATCGGCGTATCGTTCAACCGAGTTGAACCGAGTTAGTTAGCGTCTGTATCTCATAAAGAGTAAACATACCTTATAAATTTCTTGGTGAATGGAAAATATTTATAAAGTGAAAATTTTAATTCTTATTCCCATAATAATATAATTATAATAGTACGGAATCGAAATGTGACAAATAGATTGCGGTACTTTATGCAACATACAATGTTTCTATATGGAACTGTTAAGAACAAAAGTTAGACGAAAATATATTTCATCATTTAATAATATCAGTGCATTAAAAATTCTCCGAAAGACTTTACGGATTTGTAATTTATGTACTCATGTTTGCCATATGTGCATAATATCCGCAGTTTAGATCTTTTTGTGCAAACTGAAATACAAGGCATCGTGTGAATCTTTGTCATAAGGAATCTTTTAGTCAATCATTTATTTTAGTTTTCAATTGAAATAAAGGTCCGCAGTCGAATGATGACTGAGTAAACGCCGTCTTAAAAAATTCTGAGATATCAAAGCTATAGAGTTTCGCAGTCTCTCGCCCTGATTCCTTCACGAAATCTTTTAAGTGCTACAAATCCAAAGGTGATACTCCAAAAGTTGGACGAAGTATTACGATAGTCAACGTATTAAAGAAGATATCATTCAGCTGTTCGTAGATGTAAATATTGACTTAATTGTGCAATGGGTACAAAGAATAGGAAAACAACCATTTGAGTGTACTATTTACTAACATGTGTATTGTTTACTGACCAAATTTATTGTTAAGATGATTTAGAATTCAGTTAATTGATACTAACTTTGTAATTCATTTCAACTCGTCTCTCTAACACTTTGGCATGACACATTTTAAGACGTAAGGCAACATTTTCGAAAAAGTGACTCATTTGATCGGCAGTTAAAGAATCTCTCTAAATTGCAGTGTTCGGAGAAAATTAAATTACAAAATCATATTACTCTGCACTTCTACAATTTCTCAGACCTTGTATTAATTATCTGGTCACAGACAAAACCAATCAACATATCATATTCAAAAAATTAATTCGTGAAGAACAATCTAATAATCCATGCACACCGAGATTTAAGTACAATAATAAAAAACAAACGTCAATGTTTCATTCGGTCTTGTATTTTAATATTAAAACAATCCAGCGCTAAAACTGAGACAATATCGCACTGTCTTAATTTCACCATAAGCCTGCTTAAATGGACACATCCAATCATTGTTCCCAGAAACATCGCTTCAATCTCAATAATCGTAAAATAAACAATCTTGAACCAGTCACTTTGACAGAATCGATTGTTCCAGTATTAATAATCGAAAGATCTGTCTCTGCTTACGAAAACGAAACAATTCGCTCACAGAAAGGAAATTTAATACAACTACTTTCACAGTTTATTAAAAACGTACCAATACGTGTCCCAGTTGCAACTCCACTTAAAATTCAATTTCCGGATGCGATATCCGGAATAACGACGGAAATATAGACCGAGAGGAGCGTATCTCTCTCTCGCAGAGCGTCGAAATTTCGCAGAAATAAACGACGTGTCATCCGCGAATCGAACAACGCGAGTAACAGTCGAAGAAGGGTGTCTCGAGCCAGGAGAATGGAATGAAAAACATCCCGGGAAAACGTGAAAATCGTCTGCTGTAATATTAAAGGGTCCTCCCCGTCTCCCCGGCCCGAACCCCACCGCCTCCCTCGCAAACTACCTTGACGCAGAGTTTTGCGTCACCTAAAATATCCACCGTGAACGAAGTATGCATGTCAATATTTTATAATACGACAAGACACATAAGGGATCCCGGCCCTCCCCCGAAAGCACTCGATACCTTCTCGTTTGCCAGATATTGTTCGAGGGTGGAAATTGATAGGGTGGCGCTGATATAATCTGCGATACGCGGAACAGACAGACCCCGTTTCCCTTTTTTTAATTCTACAGTGATCTATAATTCTACGGATGTTTCGCTGTGCAATTGGTTTTGTGACAAACTGTTGGCGAAAGGGAGAAAATAGAATCGATCGAAGAAAGGATAAGTACTGTATTTGTATTGCAAAGAAGAACTAAATATGTTATCATCGATTGCTTCGTATATCTAGATTTAAAATGGTCACTGTATAAAGTTACCTTGCAATAATTGTCACACTGACCGTCGCTTTCATGCTTCTCTCGATAAAGAAGTCATTCCGATTCAAACAAATTAAACATACACAGATGTTTGTAACATGCAGTATGCAGGTGTATATATGTTTATGTGCATACGCTAGTGATGCGAGTAGATTAACGAGTCACGTTAAATTAAAAGTAAATACGTAATATTACAATGAAGCATGTAACACATTGTTTATATTGTAACATTGTTTTATATAATGCATGCAACAAATAAAAAAATAATAGAAATTAAACAAAATTTCTTTTAAATAAGAAAATTAACAATTGAAAAATAAAATTAAAAAGTAAAAAGTAAAATTAAAAATCAAAAAATAGAATTAAAACAAAAATTAAAAATATATAAAAAAATAAAATTAATATTTTCGTTGATAGAATACATATTTTTATCTTACGTTAAGAAGGTTTACTAGACCCAAGAATGTGCATCTATGTAACATGATTCTTAACTTTCATCTGTAAATGTATGTGACGTTCACGATCTCGAACAAGAAAAAATGTACGTTGTGTTTAATAAAAGATTTTAGAGATAAAAGTAATTGAAGGAATTGTGAATTGACGAAGGAAATCGGTTCGATTCGAGAGAGGTCACCAATTTTTCCGGCGACCTTCTCGAAATCGCGGCGGAGTATATGGCAGCAGTGATTTGCCGGATGAAATTTGAGTATCGCGAAGCACGCGAAATGCGTATCGCGAATCCAATATAATGTTGCCCCCTCTATTGAATGGCTATAACTCACGGAGGGGATTCCATGATAAAAGGAACGCGTCTACGCGTATTTGCAAGCTGACGAATTGCGTTTTCCTCGAATTCAAGTGCTTTAGATACCGACGTAATAATGTTTAAACATCTTATGCCAAACGTAGTACTCCAATAATTTTTCTTTCTTATGTACGAATGGCGGCTACAAAAAGATCAAAGAGAAGTACTGTAGATCATTATTGTCGACCTTTCAAGGCAAAATATGACAAATTCTAATCGAATTGTACTTGTGAAGTTCTACATATTTTTATATGTTGCCGACTGTTTGATATAAGAATCAAATATGTTTCAAAGTCTGGAATCGTTTTATTTCTAGATAAAAATCTTTAGTCAATGAATCGATTAATATTTCATTAGTCGTTTGGGCATGCTTGTGATGAGTTGTGTTAAGTGTAACGAACAACTGCAAAATGTTTTAAACGCAGGACGTTTAAGGATGAATTATTTGGAATCATTTACGGCAGCAGTGACTAAAAGCGATCCAATACAACCAAAATGACACCCGACCGCCATGCAAATTGCGGATAGACGCCGAATAGAAGAACTACGGTCACGCCAAACTGCAATCTAGCACGAGCTGCGACGAAATTCTTACAATTCTTTCGGTGTTATCACACCGGTACTTTTGTTGGCGAAATTCATAAATCTTTCTACCACTGTGCAAACAGGAGAAGGATTCTTCGGTCGCTACGAAACCATCCATACACAAGCCAGAAAGCTTTGCAACTTAACCATCTGAAAAGTACTCCTACATCTTTTCACTTTATAAGTTATTCACAGCACTTTAAAGTGTTCCTCATGCATTTGGATCAAATTTTACCTTATTTGGCTTAACTCGAAATTATTCCTCGAAAATTCTCGTTGCTTTATTTTCAAAAATCTTCGAGAATACTAGAGACAATATGCACAGCAAAACCATGAAGATTTAATGTAAACACACATTTCAGTAAATTAAATCTTCTTCCACGTACTTTCTTTCAATGCATTTTTTTCACGATGTTTTATTTTTGTTAATCAGGATTGTGGCATAGCGAAGGGATGAGAGGACTCGTCGCAGAGCTACCCCTTTCTATCGGGGACTCAGGGAGCCATTTTGCATTATGCTTCCAGTCGATAAGAAGACGGTCGGCTAGCGACCCCTTAACCTTCCATCGACAATATCTGCCGTACCGACTCAAGCAACGGGGTGGCTTTCCAATGGAAGAAACACCGTTGCAACATTATACAACTGCGATGATACACCACGACTATGTGTTAGTAATCTCGTTCAACCCTGGAGAAGGGTGTAATCCCTACCCTCCAGCCGAGGAATGTTAACGGAACGTACTCGCATCCCCGATGCATCGCCGGTTATCGTGTGAACTGCATCGCAGATTACGAGCCGGTAAGGTAATAGTAATTGCAATCATTATGCAAATACCAAACCGAGCAATCAGGCCTCTCATCCACAAACCACGACGCTCGCGTTACACCCCACGCCCGGCATTTTGACTCCCGTAAAAACCTTCTGTTCATTATCAAACTTGACAAAACGAGAGTTCAATTTTTTAACAATAGAACTACCGAATCTTAATCGCGACTGATGCATATTGTTTAATGAGAAGATCGAATATGGTTAAACTTCGATTTCTGTTATAATGTGTTCGAATAAAGGAGTTCATAAAAAGAATTTATTTCGGCGACTGTAAAATAAAAAATCAGAAATTAGTTATTTTGATTAGTTCGATAGTTCTAGTGTGAAAGATTAACATCTCCTGTTTCAATAAAGCTTTGTTACTAATTACTTATTGATTGAAATTTATTGGGAAGCTGTTCCAGTGCATTGATATTTAATGATACAATTATATAAAAAGTGATTGAAAAATTGCTGTAATATTCCTCTTGATTTTGGAACTTTAAAGAAAAATATCGAGCTTCAAGGTATATAGAAAAATGTTATTCAATTTAATTTTACTGCAAAAGAAATTTGATAATACGATATAGTGCAATCAAATAAGATATCTTTAAAGATACAATAACATATATTTTGTCAATTTCAATAATTAAAAGAAAGACTCACGTGGTTCGGTTATGGATAGAGAAAATAAATTGAATTTTACTATTGCATATGGTACCTTGTACCTAAGTAATAATAGGCTTAAAAATTGAAATAAAATCTGTATTCTCAACTCGAGAAAGTAAAGAAAAGTCCCGAACGGTTCTTTTTATGCGAAAACCATTTTCCACAAAGGGAGTAAATTTTCTATTATTACCAGGTACACATATTCGTCACGTCAGCCTATTGATTATGCCACCGAAAGTTCCCCCTCAACTAAAAACATTCTCATCCGTCTCCTTTCAATAAGAACGTGCGTGTTACCCGGGCATCGGTGTGACAGAATCATCCGCCGGAAATAAATCGACAGTAGACCATGGTCCATCCGTTTCCGTTGGCGAAAATGCATCAGTCCATTAATGTCCCGTCGTATTCCCCATAAGACGCGGTTCGCTCTAGAGGGACGCCATTCATTTATATCGTTTAGCGTGCCCGGGATCGTGCCAATACTCGATCGACCCTCCTGGATCATTTGTCATGCGTGCGTTAAGTATATCCGTTTGCGCACGCCATTCTTGCATTCGTCATGGAATCACACGACAGTAGTAATTACGAGCGCGAGTAATTACTTTTGATGCAAATACTGCGACGGATCGTGCTGATTTCCGTGCAGAAATACTCGTAATTAAAATTCTTGGCCCGTTTCTTCGCGTCGAACTAGTAATAATGCGGTCCGGGAAAAATGGATATCTTTGTAACGTTACGATGCCAAGAATAATAATCACGTTCATCGATTTCCATCCATTGATTTTTTTCTATGTTCACAAAATTGTAAATGACTTGTATCTTTTTTTTCCCCACCTTGAATCAGACATCTATACAGTCTGAAATTAATTTTTCTATTCACTAAATTCAACATGTTTCGGTAGATTCTTAATTTTCACGTGAGGCGAACTTCACTGACCACTCGAATCATTATTTTTCTTTTCTATTACCTTTTGGTATCTGTGTCGTTCGATACAATGTAATATTAATTCGAGACGCAATTTTCCAACGATTCAGATTGCCATTTTCCTACGTAATGAATTGAAGACAGACGAAATCTTACATTGATTTAAAGTCAATTTTTCCTGATGATTAATATTTACACATTCGAGACAACCAGTTATTTAACCTATTAATTACATTGTTCACCGGATATCCTAACCGCTGCACTTCCTTTGTGACCCCTTTATTATTTTAGTTCTCCAGAATCACACAATAGAATTGTCTCTTTCTCCCGCACGAAAAATAATTTCTTCAATAATCGCGTTCGCCTAATTGACTAAATAGTACAAAATCACAATTAAACAATAGCACGATATTACAAAAGAGCTATCTTTTACATTCTTCCATCGAAATCATTCTATTTATAAATACCCGCTACCGTTAAAAATATGTTTCCTAGTTAAAACACGGAGCAGTTCTTTTCAACCGCGCATACAATAGCCAATTGTAAATCGAACAAACGATAAAAATGATGCAGCTATAGGAGCCACGCGATCGAATTCCGAGACTGGCACACCGCGGCCGGTGATACCCGGGGGATGCATTCAATTTTGATGCGCCCGAATTCGATTTCTGCAAAATTCCCGTTCGCGAAAACTCCGCCCCCGCCTCGTACGCTTTGTTTGACGCGGCGGTCGGCCCCGTTTCATGTAAACGGTAACGACGTTACGCCGGCGTAACTGCATTAACACACGCAAGTTCCGGTAACGCGTTATGAAATCGCGGCGCGCAGAAACCGTGCACGAAACCGGGACTGAAAGACGAGCGAGGAGCGGAGGTAACGTATGTACAATATTTGTAATTGTTGACGTTAAAATGAGCCGCCATGGTTCTCTCTCGTTAACGTGACGCGCCTACCGGCGAGGGTCAGCCCCGTCACGTTTTTGGCGGAGCCCTCCCCCGAGTTATTTATTTCACGCTTAAAGAATCACCCGCCGTCTATACCCGCGTTATCCCGCTGTCTCTTCACGTGTGCGTGGGCGGTCGACTTCGGGCAAACTGTCTTCTGCAAACACGTCGGCAGACCGCACTACGCCAAGCCGCGCCGCGCCACGCGTCCACACACATGGCGAATCCGCTGGAATGATAATGCGTATCATGCGAACCAGGCTTTTCGGTAATGCGCGCACCGGAGTTACGAATTAACAACCCCCGAGCGAGAGACGCGACGCGGTGTCTTCTTATTGCGATCTCCTCGGCTCGGATTAATTGTAACCTGATATTGTTCCTGCGGCGGCTCGTTGCCGGCGTTACGGCAATGGGTTTCTACCCTTGTTTTCGTTGAATGTAAGATTAGGCATGTTTCCACAGTGACCACAAAAGCTTGAAATTAGACCTGTTCAGTTAGAAAAAGGAAGACTGGAAAGTTGAGATGTGTGTTATTAATCAGTTAGCTGTTGCGACCTCCTTGAAAAGAATGTTCCTAAAATGTGTCGCAAAAAGAAAGCGATCTAGCGATGACTAACGGAGTATAATACTTTGTTAATACTATTTTGATTTGTTCATTTTATTTCGTCTTGTGCCACGAAATATTGGCATTTGACGAGTGTACTCGTGAAAAACAGCTAACTGGTTAGTTAGTATTTCTTCGGTATTACCTACATTTTTAGTTGCTTCGGATATTGGTGAAAGAATGTGAACTGGGAAACTTCAGAAAAATTGTTCTATCGATGCAAGAAGATATAATATAATATAAATAGTCATTTCTCAATTTAATGGAGAACACGTTCAATTGGTGAAACGCATGTGCAGGAAATCTGGACGCGTTGGTGGAAAAACAGCCCTTCGATTTTGTATCATCTCCTACGAATGATTTTTGATATATTTATTTATTTGATGACTTCAACGGGAGAATCCTTTGTTACATATGACAAAGAAGTAAAATTTTAAAAGAATTAGTAGATTTAGACTAAGAGCAATACTAAAGACTAGGACTAACATAGTTCAAATGTATAAATTATAAATTATATAGTTAAAAATTTTGAGTAGCAAAATAAGGTATAGAAAATTACGAACGACAAAGACAGTTCTATTCCAGTAGCTATAAAATAACTCTTTCAACAAGGGAATAAATAGTCCACAATTTACATCAATCCCAAAAGTAGCTAAATGTTGTCTTTGTTACGTCGAATGCGTAAATGTCTATTACAATATCAAAACATTTGTGTTCAGAACCCAAGTGCTGAGAAGTTCTGAGAACTATTTTTGCCTCTGCTCGTAGGCTGTACACAGCTAAGGGGAGGAGACCAGCCGAAAGGAGCCAATTGATAAATCGAAGGAGCCGAGAACAGAGCAATCTACTACAAGAACGATGGAGCCTGGCCAGCGGCCGGCTGGCAGACACGTGCACCATTTATACAACCCAGAGAATTGTAGAACGAAAAGGATTCGCCATTGGCGAAAGGCAAGGGAAGACGGATCGACGACACCGCCGTACGAACCCACACTCGACGTCTTTCATACGTCAAAGCCAGACTCATCTTTCCAAACTTCCCGAAACGTTCCTGGGCTTAGGATAATAGCCTGGTAAGTCACCACTTACGCCCTTCTTAATTATTCCACGGTTATTGTCGCCCCTGCGACTGTAAATTGTGATAAAAACATCGATGGAGTCTCGCAACTATGGTAGCAGAAGTATTTCGATTTTATTTCACCTGTAAAACTCTTCAAATATTGCGTGCACAAAGTGTGAAAGTAGAGGCTTGAGCCTTTAAAATAAGCATAAGCAGAACATTGTAAGACCTTTTTACAGGAGGTCACATTACAGTTCGGAATTCCTTAACTTCTTTATCGAGGTTGTGTGGAATAGTGTAAAATTAATATCCTTTGTAATCAAAGATGGGAAGATAGGATTTTCTATTCCGAAAATTAGTTAACATATGTATACAGATATTTACTCTCGAAAGAACCCTCAGAATTTGGAAATGCTCTGTAACATTGCGCATACTATGAGCAGCAAAGCAAGGCTCACGACGCGTTCCGCAACGGCATATTCGCAACGAAGAAATTAGACGGAGGTTCGTTAGGTGTCGACGTAATTGGTTCGGCTGATTCCTATTGGCGATTCAGCGAAAGCACTCGTGCTTAATGAAATGTCGGAGATAAGCACGAGACAAATGCCCGCGCCGTTTATTGCCGCGTTTTATTTCTATTTAATGAGGATGCAAGCGTGACTTTGCGCCGCGATCAATTTACTTCGTCGTGTGATGAAAGGGACCATCGTAAATTCTTTCCTTATCTTTTTCGTTCATTACCGGCCCCATTAATAAATCAATACATAGCGCGAGACACCGTTCAACTCTTGTTTTCGATGCGACGCTCTCTACTCGTTTCGCTTTGTTCGTACTCGGGCGTTTGCGAAAAGAAGAAGTAGCAACTTTTCATTAATTTGTCGAGTCACCGGAAACCGAAGACGTTCGATAATTTTGCGGGCACCTTATTCCAGGATCGATTGAAGGCGCTTCAGGAAACGTCGTGTCGGAAAGGGTCCGTATTTGATTTCTACTACACTTTACATGCGACCGAAGCACAATGCAGTCCATCGGAAGTTCTCGTCTACTACTTCCGCTATCTGGCTGCACCACGTCTGTCTGAATCCCGTCCCCGACCGTCTTCCACATCCCGGCGAAATTCTTATCTCTGTATTTATTCGACCCTATGGAGACGTATGGCAATCTTTTTCCGCGAGGAAACGTAGCGGGCGAAAGACGAGCACAACTTACAACGAAAGGGGAAAACTAATTCTGTCGTATACCAGGCTGCATTAAAACCGTGATTCTGCCATTGCGCCTTCCCTCGAACGCTTCTCCATTCTTGAGGGGCATTGTACTTCGACGCAGCCCTACGACAAAATGAAAAAGTTCAGTTGCCCAGCGAATAACGTGGCATCGGTTACATTTGTTAATACACTTCGGATCTTTACGTGAAATTAAAATTATTTGCGTTCATAGCAAGATGCAGGGGATACTGCTATTTAGTTTCTATCCCTTGCAATTGAGGCAAACAATTTTTACTTTGCACAAAAATCCGCAGCCTAGTTATTAGATTAAGGACGTTCGTGCAAAGTTAAAATTTCCTGCATCAATCACAGGATATAGGACCTACAGTACAGTAAAGATTAATAACGTCAGGGACGAGACAGTTTCAGAATCAGAGTACTATCTTGACCATACGATAGCAGATCCAGACTTTTCCAACGCCATAAAAATGTTGTGCACGTAGATCCCCGCTATGATGTCGCTAAATAATTAAAAACCTCAAATATTTTGGCTTCTTTCGAACATTGCAGTTCTGTAGCTTCAAACTACGCATCTGAAAGTATTTGTATGAATTGTTTTAAGATGATTACAAAAATTGATTACATCGTGGCAAACTTGAGTTTGATGATTGATTAAAATGATTTTTCAATAGCGAACAGATAGTTCGGTAGCACCGCGAGCGTCGTAATACAAATTACATCTTTCGGCGTGGCGACGAACGAAATCATTCCGGGGAATTCTGATTGCCACCACATGCGGGTGCGTTTAAAGTCGTACTAATTAACACGGCAGCGATTCAAGATGTCGGCGCTGCACGCCCGGAATGGGTTGAGACGGTGGAGAAGTCTTAAGACGGCGTGTTCTCTCCGGGGAGCCAAGTGTTAGGAGAATTAACAGCAACCCCTGATCTTGGCCCTCTATGCTATCTCCCTAATAATAAACTGGTAATTCCCAATGCCCCTATAAGTTACTCCCTTTCAACGCCACAATAACCTACGAGTGTTAAGACGTATTGTCTACCGGGTGTTCGTTGTTTGCTCTGCCACACGCACGGCCCCTGTATTTGCTCCCTGATTGATAATTACCACCTACGGTGTGTTCTGTTTTTTTTCCTTCACTCAATATTTTTACACCTACAACCTTTATAACTACAGTAAATTCTCCCTAATTGACGCGCAGCTTGGAAACAAAGATGGACAATTTGGGAATAATCGTCCTTCTCTTCCAAAATTGTGCATTTTTGTGCACAATCTGACCTTCGATTAAGGAGAATTTACTGTATCTCCAAACGAACAGGTCAGAATTATAGTGGTGTAAGTTATGTTTACGAAAATTTTGATTAGGTCTGAAAATATAATCTACACATGCCAAAATGTTCAAAAGACAAGTGAAATAGATGATAAAGTTACTATAAATTAACTGAACTAAAAATTATCTTAACAATAAATTTGGTCAATAAACAATAACACTCTTTGTTTCCCACAGTCAGGAATATATGACTTATGCCACTATGATCCTAACCCACTCAATTAGTATGGCTAAATTGTTACGTAATTGTTCACAGATCATATATTAAATTTGTCCTTTTTATGTTCTCGAAAGTCTAGTAAAGAAGACTTAAAGAAATATACAGAATAATAAACTTTTGCATAATTTCTTTTTATTGTAGAATTTGTTCACCGATGTCTCTCTTATCAATATCAATGAATTTAATGATATTTGCTGTAGTTTTAATGGAAATTAAATATATACTTTATTGATCCAGAGGTAACACCCACACCACAGCTTCTTATTTCAACTGAATTTGCTTACATCTGAAAACACGTCGATTTTATTCATTGAAGCCCAGTTTCACCTCTATTTAAATAACATTCTCAATTGATTTCCTATTGTCATACAATTAAAGAATTAATTTATTTGCTGTCTTTTCTCGGTTAAATCAACTTTTGCTCGTACAAATCTGATTTCCAATGCAGGTTATCGGATAGCCCTCATTGAATTGATCATCGAATTTGCAAGCGTATGTCGAGAGAAATTAATTGGAATGGAAAACGGGATCGGGTTACGTTGATCATCTCGATGGAAATAAAACGAAGACGCGAAAGGAAATAGCTGGCACAGGATGGACTGCGCGAAGTAACGCAGCAACACGCGGTTAACGAACCAGAATTGTTGATTAATCGACGGTTTCTAATTTATCCGGCGAAGTAAGCAAACACTGGGGGCAAGACAGAATTTCCAGATTCCTGAGCCAGGTTTACCGCGATAGAATATTGATGATCACGCGTTTTGCATATGTACCCTCTTCCGGACATTTAGCGAAACTCCGTCGACCGGAAGGTAATTCGCAGTTCGAATGAATTCGTCATGATTTCGTGAGCAATGTTCACCCGTTACATCGTTACTGGCGGTGCTCACCTTCATCATAGACATCCACCGTGGCTTGCAAAGTACCTTGCTTTCGAGCCCGGTTTTCGGGGGCGGCGAGGGTGGGGGTGTAAAACGACAGAAAGAGTGAGACAGACTGAGCGGGAGAAAATCAAAGAGAGGCCGAGGGAACTAGAGAGGGCGAGAACGCGAGAGAGACGGTGTGAGAGAGCGAGAAGAAACGAGAGCGGAACTGAAAACTTTTGGCAGAAACACCGAACCTCTCGCGGAAACCGCTCGGATTTATGGGTGTAAATTTCTATCCAATAAGCACAGAGTCCCTAAAACATATCGTCACAAAATCGACGTCGTCTGTCCCTCATACGCGACAATTTATCGCAAATAACTTTTTGCACAATCTAGTCGCACGTGTTATAAAATAGTCTGAAAATTTTGAAGTGCGTTATTTTAGTATTTGTGTTAAAATTCGAGGATTTTGTAGCTTTCAATTTTATCCGAGTCCAGATTATCTGCCAATGATTATCGAATGCCATGGTTGAAATTGTGTGTGTGAAAAATACTGTCGGTATTATCTTAGGATTGTACCTGCACCGAAATCGGATACAATTTTAACAACGATTACTAAACGCACTGGTAAAAATCTAAAACCATTTACCATTTATAAGATAGAGATTGCCATAAGAAGAATCTAAAATATTTCTCGCTATTATTTTGTAATTTCTGCAAATATCGAAGAATCTATATAACTCGTGTGAATAATACCTACTTAAGTTAAAAACAATTGACAATAATCATTGAACGCCATGGTAAAGACACGAAAAGATCCATCGCTCTTATTTTAGGAAAAGCTCGACGGTTCTATGTGCGATAATAAAAATCACGTAAATCTGACAGTTGAATTTTATAGTTTATGATGAAGCTCAGGGTTTCCGTGGCACGTTTTCTAAATTGATTTGTTTCCGGAGTGCTTGAGAATGATTGTCGTGGTCCAGGACGGTTCGCGTGCCCATTCACATACGTTTCTGATAAATCTAATCATGTTGCGGGGAATGGGCAGTAAAAAGCAACGAGAGGCGTCTTATTGCGGGCGTAGGACTTGTTCTCTCCTGTATTTAGCCGTGGGTATCTGCTTCGTAGATTAGGAACGAAGGGGATAGTAACGGTGACCGATAAATTTTCTGGCGACTGTCTCTTACTTGTAATTAAACGCACAATTTAAACGGGCCGTTAACGTCACCATGCCTAAACCAAAGTGTCTTCTCCTGGTAAGTGTTCTTAGAAACCTGGCCTAATACCGGGATCAATTGGACGGTGTAACGGGCCGTGTAGACGAGCTGTTGCTACCGCTAATTTCGCCACGTTAATTCTTTCAGGACATCGATCTAAAGAAATCTTTGCATTCGTCCAAGACCAGCTTTTCCAATGAGGTAATCATTACTTCCTGATTTCGTAGAACCTTAGGTGACGCATGACTTAATTTCTGAAATCTTTCACTACGACCGCAATAAAATTCTATTAGATCATCCATCGTACAACAATACCAGGAAAAATGTAAAAATGCCTGATACCATCTAAGAATGCTTGGACGCTTGGAAATGCTTAGGTTCAGATGGTGGAAATGGCGACAGGAATCACGGATTGGAAATGAAAAGGAGAACCAATCGTGTGTCTCTGACATTCGGCGACAATGGGCTCTGTCAGCGATTTATCATAGAAGAAAAAAGAAATACACGATTTCATTAGGCATGCATATAAACGAAACACTCTCCTAATTACAGCATTGTGGCAACCCATGCCACGTACCAGTCGAACATCTGCGATCCATCGTGACGGATAAATCACCTTGGGACCACCCTCCAATCGCGTCTCGACCATCGCCTTGCATATAGACAGTTACTAATGAGCCAACCCCATTTAATTAACCGTATATAGCTTCGACACAACTGCCAGACTATTTCCCGGTTAGCACACCACGCGTTATCGTTCTCTTCCAATGCAGCCCTTCTTTCAGGCTTGATACCCGAATGAATTCTTGCGTTCTCGCATCTGTTCAGTAATTTTTAATCATTCATGCGGCACCGTGATACGAGAACATTACGATTTATTGCTTTACAGTGGAACGTGTAGTGGATATAGTGGAACTAATAAGTGAGGCAACCAGTTTTCACTGTCAATTTTACTTGTAGGTAATAAGATAGCAGAGAATAAAATGTTTTCGACAAATGTGAAATGAAAAAGTAAATATAATTGTGCTCGAGAATGATTAACTTTCGTATTTTCTTCAGAGAAAATATTCGAGCAACAGTTCACTATTTAATCACACCATAATTTAATTGGTAGGTTGATCCTGCACTCAAGTGATTAGAACAATTCGATAAAATTAGAACGATTTATTTAATCAAACAAAGACTGGAAATTAAAATTTATGATATTAGTTATTCTTTCGAATGTAAATGACATGAAAAAGGATAAAATATTCCATATTGATTGCAAGTAATTGGAGTTAAATAGAAATGTATTTCTTCTCTTAATAAATTGAGTAATTAGATAAAAATGAAACAATATGCGTAAACGTATCAGATGTTTGTAGACAATCTATAAAAGTGTTCTGATAAGGAACACTTGTTAAAAGAAGACTGTGACTTGAGGAACGATATGCGAATTCAACAAGTATATCACGAGTTACGCAAACTTGGCTATTTCTGCTTTTGCGATAAGAGAAAAAATAATCTAGCACTACTTTACTTTAAAGCACTCGGGAGTCAAAAGGCCTCCGTGGCGCAATCGGCTAGCGCGTTCGGCTGTTAACCGAAAGGTTGGTGGTTCGAGCCCACCCGGGGGCGAATCTTTTGATTTTCAAACATTTAGACTAGCTGTATGATAATGAGCTTCTCATTGCTTGCTATAGTTGTCTGAAATTTTTTGCGGACAGTAAAAGATATTGCATGTATCGAGATAGATGCTAATATAATTTATAAAAGAGAAGCCTGTTTGTGCATGTGCAGAAATGCTTTGAAATAAAACTATTTATAAGGAAAAATAAAAAATAATGTTTTCGCCATTGTGACACAAGTAATTTATCATTCACACAGGTAACAAGTAATTCATGAGATAACGAGAGGTATGTATATTTTATAAACACAATGCATATGGTGTGTTTAATTGTACAACATTAATTACACATGCAGTAACATTTGTGAATACAAATATTTACATGTAAAAATTACAAATTGGTTAAGGCTTTTGCTTTACAATTTGTAAGAGCAATAAAGAATTTATAAGATGAAAAACGTATGTATTGTATATATACGGATATATATATAAAAGTATAAATATTTTGTTGATGAGAACACATAAACTATGTAAGTGCATATCCATTATAAGAATATATATAGTTTCCTTGTTCTTGAAAAATAAGTCAGAAGAAAAATATCACGGAAACCTTGATATTCTTACTTTCCAATTTGTAGAAGAATAAAGAAAAGTTTATGAAAAGAAGATGGGGATATGGTTTGTTGTAAATATACAAGAATGAATCATCAAAAAAATAAAATTATTTCTCGAAAAATTTATCATGAAATACAGTAATTAGGAAAATCATTCTCAACGGCGCCGTGGCTTAGTTGGTTAAAGCGCCTGTCTAGTAAACAGGAGATCGAGGGTTCGAATCCCTCCGGGGCCTTCTGAAGCAATAACTCCGTGTTATTACTTCGAGAGTTATTTTTTTTTTATACAAATTTACTTAATTGAAAATTTCAAGTAATAGAAGAGCTTATGGTGTCATTCGTTCCGAAAATATTAATACTAATGTTATTATTTCTTTTTAATTTTATTTTGAATGAATATATTACTACCTAACACACACATTTGCTTGTTTTATGTTTTATGAATGCTTACAAATTGTAACTGCAAATATTTTTATTTAAATTTCTATCTTTATCAGAGGATCCCATAAATTACTTTATAAAAGTTAGAATAAATGAAAAATTCTGTTCATCTACTGTTGAAAAGTTGCAGAAGTCAATAAGAAATTAAAAATATTAATTGTTTTTGTTAATACAGGCGTTATAAATGTGCATATACCTAATTCGTATATACAATTAACCTATACCTTATATGCGTAAAGTTTCATAGTTTACGAAATAGACTATATACTTAGAGTAAGCAAACGGGTCGCCATATTTAAATCGTTCTATGCAAATACTAAATTAAATATTATTTAAGTAATATCAAACAACTCTGTTGCATCTGATATTGCGTAAAACCAGAGACACAATCAGTAGTACTCATTTTTTTATTCAAACGAAGGTATATTATTTTTCCAGTCATTGGAAAGGTTACATGTATGAAAGCAGTAAATAATACGTACAAGTAGAAACTTGATGCGCTCGAGATGAGGATACTTAGCTGAAACAACATTGTGAACAATATTTTAGCTATAATTTTATAAATCAAGTAGAGAAAACGCACAGGCTTCCCTGGATTCTACGCAGTGCTGCCAACTGTCGTCGATATTCGAATGTTGGCTGCGCCATACCTCACTGAATTCAAACAGGGAACTTCGTTGTTGTTTGGTACGTTGCGCGCTGTTTTAACCTCAATATCCGGAGAAATGAGTGCATACACGGACCCATTGCGTTTAAATGAAAGACTATTGTTCCGGGAGTTGAAGAACAATCTGCCAAAGAACATCAAGGACACACAGAACATCCTAGAAATCCGTGACAATGTAATATACGTGTGGGACGCGAAGGAATTTTGTGTAATGACGTTACATCTTGGGGTAAATCATGATAAAGTCACAGAAGATCTCGGTTATCAGGTAAGCAATTAATTCTCAATTATTCCTCAAGTTCGTTAATTAATGCGTTGTATCTCTGCCCTTAAAAATAACTTAACGAGCAATACAATCCTTTGTATACAACGTATCGATGCGTGAGCACCTAACCTCTATAGCGGTCAGAACAGACGGCGCAGGCGTCTTTTATTTTTTCCATGCGGTTTAAATTCGAGCGATGTGTAATTGTTATTAATTTTTTGTTTGCATTACAATCTCTTTTATTGAAATTTTGTACTGCTTTGTAGGACAATATTTTCTACTTCTAATTGAAATTGATTGCATATTTTCATACACTTGTATTTTTTATTTTTATGTTTTGAGTGGATTTTATGTTGTGATTTAGACTTTTATCGTGTGCTATTTTTATTGGATAATTCTTCTTGGCTTTTTTCTTAATATTAACCGTTAAATAAATTACTGAAATTCGACAAATTATCGATATTTACACTGCTATAATTTCGTTAAAAAAAAGTGATACAGCAATAAATCTGGACTCATTTTAAATCTTGAAGTTCTATCTTTACAATTCATAATATTTATTTCCTAACATATTTCTACACGATATAACAAGCGGGGAATTGAAGACATAGATTTATTCGAATATTCTACAAATTGAAACATCTCCAAAAACATTGGGAAATTTTGTTCATGATTTATTAATCATACAGAGCTAACAAGATTCATTAATAATATACAGGATAAATGTCGAACATTTTCGGAGTACGACTTACTTTTATGTAACACCAAAAATGTATTGGTTATAGGCATAAGGGTTGATCGTAAGGGATGATTTAGTGAAATTGAAATTAAATAGAACTTCACTTTTCTGATAAAAGATTTCAGTAGAATGAAAATAAAATAATATTGTACTAAATATTATAATAATTTTCAGACACTTAATTTTTTAATATTATGAGTAGATTGCGTATTTTTTGCATTTATAACAAAAATGGCATGCCCAATACAAAACAGTGAGAACATTTAAATGATTTAAAAATACTGTTGCACTATTTTCAATTGATCTAGTAATTAGCACACACAATTTCTATTTTGCAAAAACTGCCGCAGTCTATTTATGAGGTGTAATTGCTATACTTCTAAAATAAAAATTGTCCAGGGTAAATCTGTAAACTTTTGAACGCTTTACGTGATGCTCCTAGAATACACACTTCATCACAAATTTATTCATCAGTGCAGTACTTAATACATTGTTGACCGGCAATTTTACGTCTGGGCATAAGAACACAAGTTAACTCGTGACCGATCATCAATGTGTGAACAGTAATGTTTAATAAACATACACGAACCCTCCAGAATATTCAAGTCCTTAGTATCCGATATGAAAAATGAAGACGAACGAATTTTTCCATTATTCTGAAATAAACAATTTTGTAATACAGAAGAGCTCTTCATGAAAAATGAAAAATGTTTTAGTGGACAGTAGAGAGGCGAGGTTCCTCAGGATTCTCCCTTATCAAATCAACGGGTGAACGAGCGATGATCGGTCCCTGAAGGGAGAGAAGAACCGGACCCTCCCTGAGACTCTATCCCCCTCGAGCTCTTTATCTACCTAGCTACGAATACCCATACGTAACCGGGTTGAAGGGTCTGAATTTGCATTTTATTCGCAGTTGTGGACCGCGGGTTCGTGGGTAACGTTCCTCCGCGGCACGGACATTTATTTTAATTAAATTACTCCGGAGCGTCGAACAACCCATTTCCTATAAATTATCCCCTCACCGGTCTTTTGGTCTTTCGTAGTCGCGGCCGCGCCACCCACCCCCCACAGCCCAAACCCTGGCCGAGCGCGCGAGCGCAAGCTCGGTCGCTTGGCCAAGCATTAATGTACCCGCTGATCCCACGGTGCCATTGAAATGAAATAAAAGCACAGGGCGAGAACGAAACGTTCTGCCCATTCTCGGCAGGCCAGCAAGCGCGAGTCCTTCCCTTTCATTTACCTCGTAATCATTTTCCACTAGCGCGCGTATGCACCTACACCGATTAACCCGCGGGACGCGCGTGCCCTCTCCACGGCCCTGTGTATTGGTATCGCGAACCATAATTTAACCGGCGCTTAATCGTCCCGAATCAAAAGTTCGCCCGAGAAAACGCTTTCGCGGTAATCGTCGTTAAGCGACACACGCCGGTTAATGGCTCGACGTGGTTATCGGGCAACTTCTACTTAACCGACCTCCTGCAATGCTAGATCCTTCTCGTCTGACAATTCGTATCTCGGTGAGGTACGCGTTCTTCTGCCAAAGACTCCTTTTTCACGGAATAGAGGCTTTTAGGAAGACTGGTGGATCTGGTTATCGGCCTTTAGAGTTGCTACCGGTTTGGAATTATCTTTGGGAGAGCTATAAGAGGTCGTAAGATACTCTTCTTTAGACGTACTATAAGTTAAGGGGGTATTCTAGTCTAGAATGAGTTTTGTTTTTTAGTATTTTTTTTATAAAGAAGCTATGCAACTACTTGCACACACATACACACACGCACACACGCATTGACGTTTTTCATATACATATATATTTGTTGCTCTTTCAACAACGTTTACAAGTTTTGACAGAACCTTCTTCTGTCGATCTGCAGGGATCAGGATGTGTTCTGATCCCTTATTATATTGGTAACGGATCGGTCGAGCGGATCAAACAGTTACGTATAACTTCATCCATTTCCCGAATCCAACAGTATCCTTCGGTAGAAATATTTTCGAAAAATAATTTCAGAAAATGAAGTAAAAAAAAAATCGATTTTTGTTTAAGGTTCTAGACTAGAATGCTTCCTTAAATAGATGAGAGTTTCTTTAGTACTCAAGAGTGTATTCAGGGCCATGATACTGTACAATAATAGGTAATAATATGCAGCAAAGAATTGTACAGCATAATAGATCGTTAATTTTTTGAATGTGCGATCGAAATTCTTAGCATTATTATAATTTCCATCATATACTATAGTCTGTTCTTCTTTTCCTAAAAAAGTGTGACATTCATAGATGCACCACCATCTCTACATGCATAATAATACATGACTGACATTCGATTATTATCCCTATGTGTCTCAATTTTCTGCGATCCGGTGACAGCAGCTATTATCGTTCGCAAGTTTTTATCGTAACTGTGAACACGTATCGAATTTTACTTTACAAAAGTGACGATCCCTTAGTGGTCCAGTGACGCCTCAACTGGCCAAGTTTAGAACCAGAAATCGCCGATCTAAATCGAAGAACCGAGCCTCCGGATTACAGTTGTTCCGAGGCGTTTTCTGAGAGTCAATTGAATTGAAGAATCGCCGGTGGGTCCCAAGAGGCACTTTACGGGGCGCCCGGTGCATGCGCGTTGCCGGCTGAAATATCGGTCGTAAATAATAAAAGTTAGCGAGGTTCCTCCCTGGCGCGCACGGTGGGACTTTAAACCGGAAGATAGGTGTCGCAGGATACGGACGAGGTAGAGTAGAAAGGGGGGAGGGTGGCGATGAGGAGGGCGAAAGAGGAGGCGCGGGGCAGCATCGGGGGTACGGGGTGGAGACAAAGACGCGCTATTGTCAACCGCTCCGCCATCGGAACCACCATCCGCCGCGGGAAACTTTGAATCATTTTTATTGCATAGAGTTATCTTTGTTACCAGCGGAACGAACGTCTAAACGCGTCCTCTCTGTCCCTTTCTCTGGCGGTCCTCTCCCTCCGTCTTCCTTCCCCGTTCGTACAGGTTATTCCCTCCCGTCGTTCGCCCTGGCCTTTCTACTAGCCGCCGCCAACCCCCTGTTCCGTCCCCTACCTCCCCCCTCGACCCTCACGTCGACGAGACCGCGTACCCGCACACCCTTTTTGTTCTTCTCGCTCGACGCGAGATAATACGAACGAGGAAGCGTTCACACCCCTTTGGCTGCCCAAATGGAATAAGTTCTTTAATTCGCGAATTTACCGCCCGCTCTAACGAATCACCAGCCCCTGTCGCCAAGATAACGCCGCTTCTTCTGGAACTGCTACCTTGTTACCTTCGTTTCGAATTCTTTTCCCGCCACGCGATAAACTACCACGATGATCTACGCCCAGGAATAATCGCACCCCCAACGACGCCACTCCAAATAGCCATAAGTCATCCAGAAAACTACAGGAAAGAGGACGAATACATTGCTCCTCTATCTTCTACTGGCTACCTTGTTCTGCGTAGCCTTTTGCTTGTGACGTCAATTTCTGAGGCTTTCTTCTCTGAGGCAGCACGATAGGAAATGAAATTGATGCTGCAGTCATTTACTATAGTATCTTGAGTCTTCGTTCTTAAACTTCAAACTCGCAATGTTATCATCAATGTTAGATGATTAATCCTTCGAGCCAGATATAGAAGCGATAAGGGATGAAACTCGTGTCAGAGCTATCGATTAGATCTTCTTGAGGGTTCAGTCTTCATCCACACTAAATTGCAGTTAATTATACCTAGTAACAATACTTATTATTATATAATTAATCCTTGAAACTAGGTATAGAAAGCTAGATCTCGCTTTTTACGCCAACGCAATAGGAAATGAAACTTATGTCAGAGTGATCCACTGTAGCTCCACGTGTCTTCAGTAACTTGTAGTTATCATCTCAGTAATAGGAGATGGTATTACCAGATGATCAGACCTTCTCCTTCAGTATATTACCATAGGGGGATGAAACGGAGGACAGAGGGGTGTCATCCGGGGTGCCAGGATCATCGCGCAGCGGCTGCCGGTTAATTATATTTAATCAATACTTCTTGCCGCGTATTTTATTCGACGCACAATGGCCGGCCTTACAATTCGCGCAAGCAAACGCGAGGGGGATGAAGGAGGGTGGTGGTCCCGTCAGTTCCTGGACACAGGTTAGGCGAGCCCCGCGTGTGGAAGTATACGAGGAGGTAGCTCGAGCAATAAAATTCACGGGAAGTGTTTTACATTGGTGGCGCGGGGGCCAGCGTGTGCACCGTGGACAGGGGTGCCAGGGTGAGAGGAAGCCTCGACGAATTTAGTAAGTGGCGGACAATGGCTTTTGTGGTAGACATGGGCCAACTCACACCCCTCTCGCCCTCTCTTTCTCCCTTCTGGTATGCGTATTTCGTTCCAGCACGGATACATTTTCTCTCCTGGCCGTGGCTTTTCTTTCTCTGTCGGCGGTCCCGACCTCCTCTGTCCCTCTGCACCCCTCCGCGCTCGCTCGCAGAGCGACGTCACGCGTTTAGAAATGTGTTAGGGAAGGCGAAACTTAGCGTTGAAAGAACAAGGAAAGAGAGTACCTCGACTCCTCTATTAGCAGCCGCATATGCGCCCGAGAATGGCTCGCCACTGGGAGCAGAAATTAAGGCGGGCTATTTGGGATTTTCTGGAATATGAATCAGGGTTGCATTTCCAGAGTATGCAGATTGAACCCCGTCTTATCGCTGCGTCTCATCAAATATTTATTCTGCGGATATTTCGGCCCTCGCTTGTTCTTTAAATGTTAGCAAATTGCCCACAAAGTTGACTCTATACCTGTACGATAGTGCCGAATGTAAATACACAGAAGCATCCTGAATTCACTATTGTGCAAACATGTTTTACAGCTCAATCCGGGGCAAACTAAATTAGCCAGACTTTTTTGCGCGTTACAGCAGAACCTCGATTAAAAGAACTTCTGAATTCTGGACTCACTATCGTACAAACAGGTCTTACATGTTAACAGCTCAGGCTAAGACGATCCATATGCAGCATTTCATATTGCAAAAATCAGAAGGTATTTAATTTAGCACCGTTTTCTAGTAATCTATCCTACAGGGAAAAGAGAATCTTGACAAGATTAGTCCAGTATTTATGTATATCGTGTATCTTAGTCAATAAGAATAGCTGCGCGACAATGTGCGTTCCTCAGGATGCAACCACCTGTCCGGCGACTTACGTGCGCCGACATACATAAACTCGGCAAATCTTGCGGAATCCACGAGTGTAGTTCCCGGCCGAGAACCAGTGTCTTTATCTCCCTCTGGAAGTCGTGTACGAGAACAACGTGGTCCATTGTCAAACCCGCCCGTTAAAATACGAAACGCCCTTCGTCTTGGAAGGAACCGAGCGTGCACGCAACATCCCCTTTCTCCCGTATCCTCTATTATCGTCGCTTGTATAGCCTATAAGCGTGAAAGGGCTGCAACTCCCACAATGACAATAATTCTGTGCTAATTACCCCTTCTGGGGGCTTTCTTGGGGCTTTCCGCCCGTCCTTTATACTTTATGCTATCTGCGAATCGTCCGCTGATTTCGTTCCGATTACTCATCGAGAAAATCGAGTGCATTTACATCTGCGACCATTAATCTTATAAAACTCGTCCGAAAATGGAAAGCGCCGAAAATTGATCTACGAAAATTATTTTCAGATCATGAAAACGTTGCTCTTTGACAACTTTGCTAAGATTTAGACGTGAAATTAGTTACGTGTAGGCATTTAATTGAAGATAAACAAGTGCTTGAGTTGATTTAGTACTGAAGTAACTTAATCATAACTTATCAACGTATAAATAAATTGTTAAACATCGTGGATATATTATTATACATCGTGGCTGTTGCCAAGAAATAGGAAGGGGTTGTTCTAGGGTTGAATGCAAGATTAGTTCTGAAGTTAAATGATTTCGGTTTGTCGACTGCAAGACTGACGGCGTTCAGTTACAAGTTGTAGTGAATCTATGCACGATTTCTACTACCTGCATTAGAAATTCAGCCACGTGTTCCGGGGTGTGATTAAACAGGATAACACGATGAATGCTTCTGTTGAGGCTTTCACACAATGCGGCTACAGATTTCTTCAAACTGTACCACCTTGGACCTTGACCTCACCGAAATAATGCATTGTTGTTACGACGTAACAAAAATATTTACACCCCTGTATACAGACTTCCAGAAGCGATCTGGGGTCTGAGACAAAGGATGATCCCTCGCAGTGAATCAAGCAGGGGTGTCTCCAAGAAAAAGAAACCCTCAATCGGTCGGAGTATCCGATGTAACGTTCGCCAGCGAACGAGGGTCGAAGACGAGCCGGCGAAGTGGCTCACGTTCCGCAGGGGGTGGCTTTGTCAGCCCTACAATACCTTGGCAAGCTAATGCATTTCCTTTACAGTTTTAATGGGCATTCATAACTAAGTTTAATAATACCGGTAGGAGGCCAGCCGTCGTGGTTGCATATCTAATAATTCCACGGTTCTACCTCGCGCAGGAAGTGGCACAGCAGCACGGATTTTAGTGGTGGCTGCTCGAGTTCATCCCCTACTCTCGACTCGCGCGCACGTTCAACGTTTGTCTCTTTCTCGCGCCCTCTTTTCCAGCCCCGTCGTCTTGCCGCCCTTCGACTTGGCCCCACCGGCAAAGATTTCCTAAATTTCTGCCTTGGCTACCTTCTACGTAGAAGGCCGCTTCGATCATTCTCGGAAAGCGGTTCATCGTTTTCTTTAGCAATTTCGAATCACATTCTGGAGACTAAGATGGAAAATTATTTTTCGGTTTCTGCGATTATTGATTTTTTAGAAGACATTTTTTGGAGCTGGGTCATTGATTCTTGGAACAATTCGTGGCCAATCCTGATGCATGGGAGCTGGAAAATGGGAAATAAATTCGTAGCGCTGTTGTTGATTCTGGTAGTATTTTTTTCATAGAATGAGGGATTTCTCTTATAATTGCTAGATTAAAACGAATCTCAATCATTAACCCTGGAACGATCTAGTGGGGTGTTTAACGCCCCAGCCATTTGTTTTATAATTGACGTTTCTTTATTTTTTAGCAAAATGTTAAGTGGTGTCACCTAGCTGTCAATAGCTGCATTAGCTTTTAATTAACAGTCACGGTGGCGTGATTTTGCCCTCGGTATTATTTTTACAGGTCTCTTGGGATGTTGCGCACCTCATGCGTCAGGGTAAAAATCGTTACCAGAATTATCGCGAATGGAATATAGTTTATACTTGGATGGACATCACGATAGAATCATCATAATAAAATCTTAACGATTAGGATACATCAACCTTATCAAATTTTTGCAAGCGTACACCAAACAATCGGCCTAACTATATATATATATAGATTCAGACTGTCAATATTATTATTCAGACTCCTGTCAATATAAAAATACTATTGAAACTCAGCACGTCACTTTCAGTAAAAAAAAAATAAAAATTCTTCTAATTCTAAAAAATTTGTCCTTGCTTTGAAATATTTTGGAAGAAAAATCTCGTTAACCGACAGTTATCTGCGAATCTCCCAAAATTTAGTTCGCACGTGTAAGAACTTACGGCAACAATTTCCCGGATTGTCGACGAGACGAACAAGCTGGCTATTTGCGTTTCAAATGGCGTTAATCGCCATCGTCTTGACAATCGAGCAGCATCGCGCCCGAACGTCTGGCAGCGGTGCGATCGAGGCCCGGTAATTCATACGGCCTTGAATGGGAAAACTTTCGAGGTGTTTCACTGACTTAATCACCCCGAATCAAGTACAAGGAGGATTGCCGGGCGAGCGGGTCGTTGGGCGGGTATCCTGGTAGCGAGAAGAGGTTCCGGCACAGCCAGGATATAATGGCGTTTTGGTTGTGGACCAAGATATAAATCCCAGCGCCGTTATGTGGCATAGAGCACCATCTTAGCTTGGTCTTCGCCGCGTCGCGTCGCCGGAGCCAGCGCGACGCGGTCTCTAATAAATAACCGAGAGACAATGGACACTGTCCAAAACACGGTAGATCTTGCGCCTTTAACTTGGGTACCAAGTCTTAGCCCCTGGCAACCCCCCTGTCCCTTTAGCAAAGCGTTCCGCTTCCTCCCTCCTTCCATTTTCTTCGGGTCTTGCCACCTCTACGAAGGACAGAGCCCTTCCTCTTCGACCAAAGAGCTCCGCGAAGCAGTCGCCACCCACCCACACTGTCTCCTCTCCTACACCCCCTCCTGCCGCGGGAATTATAATGTTTGTTTCTAACAAATTACCATGATAATGCCCGGGCGTCGCACGGCGAGACCGTGTCTTCGGTAGCACACTTAAATTACGCGACTAGAAACAACGCCGCCGGTGGCACCGAGAACGCGACCGGAACATCAGCAATGCCACCTCGACAGTGGGAGATTCCTCGGGGGTAGTTGTAATGTTAATTAGCCACTTACCTAACCGTACACCCGTTGACAATCGGCGACACCGCGTGCTCCCGTGTTTCGCGTGCCTGCGACCGACCAGGACTCTGAGTCGGTGGTGATCTTTAAACATTCGATTACTTTGGAAACGAATCGCTGTTCTCGAAATTTGATTATAGAGAGGCTTGAGATGTTTCTATTTTAACCCCTACCGTGCTTTGACGAGTCCGATTCGCGATGAAGAGATTTCCAGTAATAACCCATTAATTATGGATGTTATAGTCTGTTCTTGAAAATTGAAATAAAATTCTAGTCTCTTATCATTCCTTCTAAAAAATTATTGCAATCGAAGAATTTCTAATCGCAGTAACCGTGGTGGAAATGGTACGTCAAGGGGTTAAGTGGGGAGATATCTTCTAACAGTAGCTGATATTTAGATGAGATTTATACAAGGCGGGGAAAAAAGCTAAAATTTTGAAGATGTTTTGTAGCATTGCTCTTTTATACAATTCTAGGAAAGTAACACAAAGAAGAATTTGCAAAAAATGGGAATCTCTGCAGTGCTAGACCGACATAGAAAAATTATTGACAATGGCAATTTCCCATGCGCAAAGTAGTCGTTATACAACTGATTCTCAAAAATCGCTTATAAAGTGAAGTACACATACAGTGTACTGCAGAGCGTACTACAGGTCCACTTCACAAAGTTTAAATCTCGCGTCGAACGTCAAATCGAGAACCTGCAACGGCTCCGGCACGTGCTATCAGACCAAAATTCCGGAAAAGGAAAAATACGTTTCGGTTTCGATCGAAAAAAAGCTGATTCGCGGCGCCGCGATATTATTATTGTCCGGAGGATAAATTGGTATACGGGGTCGTAGATTTTCGCCGGCGCAGTCCACGGCCCACCCGCCATCGTTATTCGCCGACACGTTGAGCTGTCGCAGCTCCATAAAAATTACGTCGAAATCTACGAGCAACGACGTAATACTTTTCACATTTTCGAGCGGACGGACCGGGGGTCGGGCCATTATGTTGGAGTGCTGCGAGGCCGCGAAGGCGATAAACTTTATTTTCCAAAATCGTCCGGGTCGCGCGCGAGTCCGATGCGTGTGCTCTCGTGGATCCCTCCCCATGGATCCCTCGTCGTTACGATCGCGATAACGCGCGTCCGTAGAAACGTACGAGGGATGCCAGAGGATTCCCTCTCCTGCCGCTACCTACGCTCAGACCAACAAAAAAAAAATTGTCGAACGCATATATTTGTTCTGTGTCTGTGCTCCGCTGTTTTTCCCAGTCCTCCTCCTTTTTTCCACGCTATTGTTATTCCGAGGGATAGCGGAGACCGAGGTACTCCGTAAAACCCGAGTCAAAATAATATTCGGTCTCGCAATGCGATGTAACGACAGAACATAATCTGGCCATTCGACGAATGCACGCCAGTTTAAATACAGGATCGCGCCGGTTTGGCGATAAATTGACTGTTCCGCCGTGCGACGCGTCCTCGCGAACGTTTATAAACAAAACCGTCGCCTAGTCTGTCGAACACGCTTCGTAAATTTGCATTCCGCAAATTTTTTGCACAACGCCATTAACGCTTTCGTAAACACAACCATTAAAATCTCGCGCACCGCCTATGTCCGCTGCGGGTTTTGCGTCTCGTTATCAAGAAATGCCGATATCGTCGAAGATTACTATCAACAATTCCGAATACCGATTTAACATGTTCGCTATTAGCGTTTGTTTCGGTCACGGGCTTCGCAGTTACAATATAATTGGTAAAATGCAATATATCTCGGTGGACTTAGTTTTCCAAATGTCATGATTTGTATTATCATTAGAGATCCCGGATTTTATGCATCCGTGGTAAAAATGGATAGATGAAACATGAAATATTGAATGACTTAAAAGAAACTAACAATGTTGATATATTAATTTCAACTTATTGAAATTATTTAAGACATAACTAAAATCGCACTTGGCTGCTACGTCTTGCAATTGATGCGAACAATTTTTATTTTGCGTAAACATTCGCAGTTTAGGTATCATTTCAGATAAACACGTGTACGAACATCATTGATTTTCTTCACTTGAAATACCAATAAGCCACTTTCGTCACGCATAAACCATACAAATCTAAGCTATACATGAGAATTTCTTCGCTTTATGTACTATACGTCATAAATTACTTGAGATTTTCTTCAGCATTGTAACATAACCGATATATCAAAGAATTACGTAGTAACTAACTATGAGATGATTTTTATTAAATAGGCGAATTGAACAGTATTGGAAGGGTATTTCGGTTGAAATGGTTAATATTGAACATGGGATATTAAAAATGTGCTTATGCTTTTAAAAAATGCCTAATTGCCTTTCTCTTCGAATTACAAATTGATTTTTGAACTTCATCAAAAGCGTTCTTTAAAGAACGTACAGCTTTTATACACCGTTGCAGCTAGGTCGTCGTAAAAGTTTCGTTAAGCTTATACAGCCGTGTAACAGCCATAACTGCGAAAAAGTCGAGCAAGTTTGTTACTTTATCGACACTGTTTTATTGAAAAGCTGACGCAGCTACATGGACGCTTTTATTAGAAATCTGCGACGAAAGTTTTTCAATAGGTACGTTCCATCGCGTTGACGCGGCCACAGTTGGGGGAGGGGGGAGGGATGTGTTGGGAATGTTAACGCAGTTTCCAGATTTTTATTGGCATCCCAATTGTGCTCGAAGAACGACCTGTTTACGATCTTTTGTTTGCAAAAGTCATAAAGTTGAACGTAAACGAATTTAGGTACAACAGAATTTCAATTATCCGAAAATTAGATGGTTCAATTCTTTATCGTCCTAACATGTTTTATATGTAAAATGATCCAAATGCAGGTGAAGATTTAATTTAACGCTTTCATTAGTAACTGTCCTATTAATCGTACATTTCTACTATATATATGTACATGATTACTCGTAGTAATAGCAATAAAAATACGATTTCCTCAAAAGTTACGTAGGTTAGCATGCTTGGTAAGAAAGAAATAGAACTTGGTTTCGGTTTAAAATGCATTAATAATACCTGCCCATGTTTTATAAATTTTCTTCGGTATCATTATAACTAGCGTGATACGAGATTGTAGAACACAAGTAATTGATGAATAACTGAAATAATCAAAGAATATCAATTTATTTATAAACTTAAAGTTCAAAGAATTTATGTATGAATTTTCTGATTCTTTTATTTTGTTCGTTTTTTTTAATAAAAATGTTCGATATGTCTTATTCGATGGATATGAAGTTAATTACGCCCGAAAAAGAGCCAAAAGAACAACAATTGGTGACCCCACGGTAATCGGTTCCATGACCCTACTATGTACTCCAATGAAAATTTCGATAGAGATCGAACAGTTTGGTTTCCGTAATTTCCTGAGGAAAAAACCGGCAGTTCCCGACGAAATCATCAGGCTGTCGAATGCATAACGGAACAGGTGGTCTCGGAGGAGCGCCGGGGCGAACAAGAAGATAAAATTGGAGAGAACGAAGGAAAAACGAGGCCGTGTAGCCGAGCTCTGGCGAGCAGAGCGGGAGCGGGAGCGGGTCGAGGAACGTCTGGCCTGGCCCTCGAGCAGTAAATCCAGAAACGGTGTTACGGAGCGGCCCCGGAGATAATGCGCAATCATTTCGGAATGGAAATTAAAATCAGATGATGAATCCTAACGATGCCGTTTATTATTTTAATTTTCCGCGAAGACCGCGGCAACGCGGGCTACCAACCGCTCCTACAGACGTCTCCGGCGCACTGGTAACTCGAGTTCGAGACACTAAATTACCTTCCTATTAGCCGTATAATTACAAGATGGCCCCGGTAATTTCCGTTTATTCCGACTTCGTCTCGCCGAACGGCGCTTTATATTACGCGCTATAAGCTCTGGGCGCCGCACCGCACCGGAGCGGCTCGCATGGTTGAGTTTTCCTTATCGCTCGTCGTCAAGCGCGATTTTCGTCGGAAATTAGCACATCATCGTTGCCTCGGAGCTACCAAAATATCGGACACTCGATGCAAATATCTATCTCGATCGAGTTGCAGAAATTGTGGATGAATTGGCGTCCAAAGTGACGTTTTGTGGCCATTTTCAGCGACCTTTATAGCTCATCCCCTACGACTTAAGTTCTCGGCACGATCAAGACAATTTATAAACGCTGCGATATATTCACCGTCTATATCTGTTTCTTAACACGTTAATTGCCTAATATATATATATATATATATATATATATATATATATATATATCCGAAATTTCTGCTAGATCAAACTAGGTTAATCGATGGAATAGAAACTAGGAAGTTACAATTTATCGCAGTGGATTCTTTCGGATAAAATCACAGAGCACTAAAGAAATAGCATTAAAGGCTAGTTTGCATTACCTACTTCTAGATACCAAGACCGTCTTGAATATGTAGATCAGTCGTTCCTCACAGCAGCTTCTTTACAATCTCCATAATTGTAAAATAATACGATTTATTCGCATAGATCGAAAGGAATCTTTGACGCTAAGTTTACGGAACACTAAGAGCAAGTATTTCATGTTACTTCGTAAAAATAACAAGCATTTATTTATTCAGATATCTAACGACTTTTATTATAATACCAATGAACGTAATTTAACAAACCGGGGTCGTGTCAATATGACGCATTCCGTAAATATATGAAACTTAGTCAAAAAATTCATCCCATATGTGATCGACGCGGCAGGTAATTTAATAAAAACAGCCTTGTAATCGTAAATTTGTCAGTGTAAAATAGTTTGAAGAACATGAACAGTGACACCCGAGTTTCATTTTTGCATTTATCTCGAATTTATCGGGTCCAATTCTCACCCCAAGAACAGCCACCCCCAAAACGACGCCTTTATTCGCAGCGAACAGTTTGCCAGGATCAGAAACGGCAGCATTTTTTTCGACATCGTTCCGCAAGCGGTTACGAGCCCCTATACGTGCCAATAATCAGGACTTTCTCTTTTACATCGCAATAAATCGTTGACTTCTGCTGCCCTTTTACACGCTCCCGGGAAAATTTCCATCCGCAGTGATACATAAACACGGGCACCGGTCGTTCGGCGTTCTTCGTTCTCCGTCGCTTGGGCTTATTATAATGTAACTATAACGTTTTATGAGGCTCGTAACCGTCGATACAACGCCGCGTCCTATTCGCGGTACCTCAGACATCGGTTCCAGCTCTGGGTTCGATGCATCTGGCATTTTCGGGTACGGCGAAGAACCCTTTAAAACTGTACGATCTCTTTATACGATCCGCGGGGCTAATCCGCTACATAAATTCGCGTTTTGATTCCGCAGAACGGCTTGCGAATGGCAGGAATGTTAAGCGATCGTAAAATTGCATGAGTTTCACTACCTTTAACCAGTTGACTGTTGCAATCTCTTTGAAAAGTTTGTAAGTGGCTGTAATTTTTTTTTCTTTGTTTAAATACAACACTTTAATAAAATATATATGATTTAATAAAGGATATCAAAGCATACACCCTTCTTAACCAGTTAGCTGATTTTGGCGAGTCATGAAGAAATAACAACATTTTGCATTGTGACGAGTATATTCGTCAAAAACTAACTGTTTCAAAATTGTGACAATATTTTTTAAGTTAAAATGTTGGAGATTACCGCCGATTGAAAATAGACATGTCTAAGTGAGATAATAAAAAGTGGAACATATAAAATTAATTTTGAGAAATTACCGATTTTATTAGGTGTGTGGTATAATGTGGACTCTGCAGTGGCCCCTGCAACGATTCCAAAATGACAGAATTGAAAAATAAATGACGATAGTTACCTACGTTTGAAAAGTATAAGTATTGAATTATGAATATTAAGTAGAATGCAAAATTGACAAATGTGCAATGTAATGTGTGAAATATAATGTGTAAAACTAACTTAAAAAATTGTCTGTCATTTTTATAACGCACTTAGGCCCATAAAATGACCCTGGTAATGGTTAAAAAATAGCGGAATTGATCAATTTCCACTATTACTATTATTTTCGTTTAAATTTTATTTTATTGTATCGTATATTAATGTCTTTCTTACTTATTTATTATCGTTATTCTTATTCCTATTCTATATTCTCCTAACTTTTTTATGATTATTATACGCATGATTGCTTCTGCGTCGCCTGTGTTACAGAGGGTTGTCCCGTATACATAAACGAATTATTATTATTATTATAAATATAACAATAGAAACTACACCCGCTCAAAAATACGTCTATCCAAATAAGAGCGTCAAGTAGATCGCGTAAAACAAATTAAAAAAATTGTCGGTCAATCTTACAGTTTGCACTGGCCTCTGAAACGTCTGCTGAAGCGATTATAAAATGGCGGAACCGGAGGACCAGTGACAAGAAGAGCGGCCGTCAGGAGAGGCCAAACATCGAGCCACGGTAGCAAAGTAGAATGCGAAAAACTAATTTAAAAGATTGTGTCTACCGTTTCAGTACGGTGCTTAGACCACAGAAATGGCAAACCGGCCTCTGATTACGGGCACGGTTATCCATAGAGTATACAGAGAAACAAATGCATCAAACATGAAGGACGTTGGTAGAAATCCTTTTCACTGCTGGAAATTAGAATTTTTCGTGGAGGGCCCTCGTCCGGGGCAACCCCTTGCTTGTTATTATTACTCATATACAGACGTTATTCCGTGTTAACGAAGAAAAGTGCTTGGCTAAGGCCAATATACCTACTTTGTTCCTAACGTCCGTTACGTAAATTCTGCGCTCGCTTTCACATACTTCCAAGATTACTTTTCTGTCCGGCGTAGAGCTAGGGGGTAGGTAATTAAAACCTCGAGTAGGTAAATAACCGACTGCCAGACCGGCAGCGGGAGCTACCGAGAAACGTAATAAGTAGGCGAGTCCGTAGCCTTAAAAAGGGAGATCCTTAAAACACGTAGACCACCTCCTCCACCTTCTACAGCCCACACCCCCACAACGCCCTGTCCGCCCTCTCGCCAACGCCCCCGCCGACCCCCGTCGGCCTCTTCAGATCTCCACCATTTTTTGTGTTAATTTGAATTTCGTAATTAACCGGCTACGTATGAATTCTCGTGAGAATACATAAAGGTCCTTCCTTTAATTTCCGCGAGGATTCGTTATAATACCGCGCCCCCTTGCTCGCTGGAACGTGGATTTTCTGACCTCGAAGGGGATGGCTCGGGATATGCGTGTGGAAAGGAAAATGGCCCGAGAAACTTATCACTGGAATATTGTATCCTTCCTGCGACCCGCCGTGCGCGGGAAATTAGTTCGAAAATTCTCAGAATCCCCAATTATTTTTCCGGATGTTCCTCGGTCATCCTTCTTCTCGCACCTTCTCCGCCATGGGACCGTGCCCTCAAATGGTCCCTCGTTGATTACCAGATTTGTACTGTTATTTTTACTGTGGTCGCGGTGGTCTTTTACCGTTGTTCCCGTTTAACGAGAGATATAATTTTCATTCCATATATCAGAAAACTACTTTTTTGAAACAATTCAAGTATTATATATCATTTCACAAATAGGACAGAGGAGCCTGTAACATATTATATTTTTAGATTCTTTCATTTTCTTTATTTTCGAATAATTATTTTGAATATAGTTAATTATAACGCGATAACGAAACCAAAGGCATAAGCAATTGGTCGCCCAGCAGTGACCGGGTGTTCCACTATCATAAAAGAAGGTTTTTAATGTCACAATGAATTTAACGCTATCTTTCGCAAAATGAAGCTTGTATCTTAACTAAAAATTACAAAATGATTGATCAATAAATTAATAATTATTGTATCGAAATTTAACATATTCTTTAAGAAAATTGTTTGAAATTTCCTACAGAACATGTCCGGGCTCTAACACATTTCTACCGGTGATGATTTCATAATTTTTGAAAGTCCACAATTCACAGTTAAGAACTTTTTAATAGATTATTTCGATGGGAACAACAATTTCATCAACTAGTCATCCCCAGTAACATAAACTAATGATTTCGTTCGGGAACAAGAATTTTAACTTTCCTCTTTTAGTACAGTAGAATCACTGAAAAATCTATAAATAGAGGCTTTCGGTGGATAAAGCGTTAACATGAAGACACGGATGAAATTGTAAGAATAAGGACCAAGCGAGGATCGATGATAATCGATTTTTAATCTAGAAAATCTAAGGAAACAGATAAGTTGTTGGTTGAAACGGATGGACACCGTGACAGCGAGTGAACGTGACAGAACATCGTTCGCTTAATAGTGATTCCTCCGTGTAAAACGTGGCGGTCCACCTTCCGCTTTCAACTCTATTAAATTGCGCGAGATTAGACTGACGTCTTGAAAAATAGAACGTTCTTCCTCCTAATGGGCGGGGACTCTTAAAGAAAATCGAAATCTCCATCCTCGGGAAAGTAATCGAGACGACGGTGATTGGGGCGGTCGGGGATGCTGGGGGGAGAGCTTGTCGTAATTACCGAGTATTTTTCTCGCCCGGTTCTCCCCCGAAGCTGATTGATATTTTGTATTCAGGAGGTACCTCTTCGACCGTGGCTTGAGGGGGTGATTGCTGCTCCACCGAATGAAACGGTACTGCACGATGAAATTCCGAGTGATCTGATTAGCATCGAGGTGCTCAGAAATGTTGATGACCGTCAACGAGTTTACTCGTCGGCCCAATTTCCATAATCTACGGAATCTGACTGAAAAATTCAACTAGTTATCGTTCTCCATTCTTTGATTTTTCTTCGATCCATAATCAATAATTTTCGTACATTCGGTAGGATTTCGTACGTCCATAACGAATATAAACAGATGAAATAGAGGATCATAAAAACGATCAAATAATTTAAGGCTATTGTTATATTATTGATGACTTGGTAAATTGACTGGTGGAAGATTTGATTTTTCCATGAAGATCTGAAATCTTAATAAACCAGAGTAAGCTCTCAGAATGTGCTTTAACCCTAAAACGACCCTATTCTATTTTTTGACAAAAACATTGTGGGGTTGCGGGCGACTCGAAATAAAATCTTAATAATAATTTTAAAAAATATATTTTCTAAGATCTTATTTCGAGTCGCCCACATGGACAACCCCACAATATATATTAGCATTAATTAGCATTAAATCATTTGAAGTAATTATGTTGTAAACCTTGTAAATAGAAGTACCGTTCAGAATACTTATTTTTACGTTACTATGGGCCAAACAATTAACAGCTTCAAAGCCATAGCCAAATAACCAGCAGTTCTACAAGGATTTCGACCATTTTCATTAGTCTCTTAGCACTGGTCCGCGTGTAACGACCATCCGAAAGAAATTTCGAAAAGGGACAGGACGATAACTCGCGCAGGGAAACGGTTATCGTTAAAGGCAGCTCGGCGTTCCCCGGTCGAGCAGTTCGGTGTCGTTGGATCACGTCCGCGGGCTAGTAAAAATAAAGAAAATTTATTCACCTAATTTTAGTGGGCGCGCGGGTCTGTGTTCGGTGGATTCTTCCGTGCCGAACGAACAGGAGCACCGATGCTGGAACATTGCTGAGAGGAGAAGGTTCTGGATGGGGGCATGGCAGCGTTTCTCCAGTCGCTCAGTGGCAATATAGTTTCCTTAATGGCGCTTAAAAAAATGTTAAAAAGACGGTATTAAGAATGTGACTACGGGCGGAAAGGAGTCGAGGAAGGAACTCGAGCTGGAGAGGCCGAGGTGGACAAAGAAGGGAATGTACACGGTCAGGTCCCTCTGAGGGGGTGGCAGGGGATGCTCGGTCGAGAGGGGCACTCTAAGGGGGTAGTACGAGCCTGGTTAATCGCCGTAAGACAACCGGAGAAATGAGCGAACAGTAACGCGGGGCTGAGTCCGTTCCTTCTTTCGTCCGGGGACAGGGGCACACGGGGGTTGGTTAGGGCGGAATTTAAAGGAGTGTCGAGTGCCGGGGCCAGAGGATGGGGGAAAAACGCGAAGAAATTAAAGATGAACCTTCAGTGAAATGGGGCGTGAGTTTATAAGGACCCTCCGGTTTTCGAGACAGCCGCGCGCCACTTCCTTTGCGTTTTGTGCCCCCCCGAGGCGTTATCTTGTCTGCTCGATCAAGGAATAAAATGCTTTTACGGTGGTGTAAATGACGGGACTCGTGTACGGAGCGTTGCGTCAGGTTTCGGGAAAGTCATTTGGAGTTTTCATTATTTTTCATTGATTATTCCTGGTTTTACGCGATTCTGTCGAGATACTAACAGTTGAACTCGATTTTAAGAAGACTATCTGTTCAACTAAAAGAATGGGAACTGAAACTGTTCGACTACGGATTTTTACGTAAAATAAAAATCTAAATTGCAATAAGCAGGAGTTATATGAATATTTATTTCCCAATTTAATAATTTGTGTAGATGAGGAATAATGGAATAATACTTTATGGTCCCTCCAATGTTTTTACTGTTATTTATTCCATTTTATCCTTGTTGCTATAAATACACACAATCCGCAGTCTAATCACTGGTGTATATGGAACCAATTTTTCTGATATGAACAGAATGTTCGGTGCTTCATTATGCAATCTAATAGTCGTCATAGGATTTTCTTTATAACTACGATAAATTTAAAAAAAAAAGCGGTCCGTGCCTTAAAGAATCAAACTCTTTCACAAGCCACTCATTTATCGATGTTTTTGTTTAAAAATTGAAGAATGTATAGATAAAACTATGTAATTTAAGAGGTATATATATATATATATATGTATACATTTTACGATAGAAAAGATTTTTCAGGAAACAAAAACTTTGTTTAGTTTATCTTATTTTCCATGATGCTAGAACTTTTATGTGACAATTATTAAAAATTTTTTTCGGGACTGTTTCGGACCACTGTGTTCGAAGCAGTGGTGTAGATGTATTAAGATCATAATGCACTGTTTGGACGATCCGTCGGCGTTCCACAAACTCGCCCCCGAAGAAGAAGAAGAAGTCGACAAAGCGTCTCGATTTAATTGTCACTCGGGCTGGAAAGTCGCAGCCTTATTTATCGCGCGAAATGAGAGGCCGAAGGGTGAAGACCCCGGTACTTAAAACGTACAAATCTGACTGTCAGCCTGCTGTCAGATGGTTACCACCCGCGCGCCCCTTTTCTCGGCTGACATCCGCAGGGCGTACGGAAGTTGCGAAGCGCGAACGTCGACGGTCGGTCCTTAAAACTCACCACGTGTACTTAAAAAGTAATTTCCCGCAGTCGTTGGCCCGCGCCAAGTAATTCTTTATCCTATCACCGAAACACCGAACTGTCGCGAGGAGAAGTTGGCAAATCCTCTTCCCCAGATGCTGACGTCTCGGCGATCCTACTTGATCCCGAGCGATTCGGCTGCCATCGACTTGCGCTACAAGGCGACGGAAAAGTCCGACTCATAAACACTACCCTTTGGAAATTGATAACCACCAGTTGTCAATGATAACTAGACTACGGATCTTCATGCAAAATAAGAATTATTTTCATAAATTGCAACCAGCATGAGTCAGATATAAATTTCTTCCTTTAATAATTTCAGTGATTTGAGAATAAGATATTTACAGGTATAAGTTAAATAATAATAATAAGGTAAAATTAAAGTACGTGTTTTGGAAAGAACGACGGCAGAGGATAATTCTGCATGAAAAAATTAAGACAAAAATTTGGTATATTTTTTGTCCGGGGCTCCGCTTTCGAGAATATCGATTTTAAAGTTTATTCATCTTTGTAAAGGATTTAGTTCTCGTCGTTATAGCAACATTCGTGATTATCGTGTAAATCAGCAAAATAAGTAATTGTTATTGGAGAAGTCACGCTCAACATAGAACAGCAAAGGTTTAACAATTTCTTCTAACAAAGCGGTGCACGGTCTTCTGCGCGCTTTGGGAAGAGAACTTGTTGGTGCAAAGAAAAATTGGACACTAATTTTGATTGCTGTTAAAGATGTATGAAAGAAGATTTTAGAAGAATCAATTTTAGGTTGCATTTTGTTTCGCCACGCGTAGTATTTTGTGAACGCGAATGCAGATCGAGTTCCCAGGTAAGGTATATTTCACAGTAACACCCCTCTAGCGTGTCGTTGACGCCTTCGGAATAGGTGTTCCAGGCGCGCTCGTATCGGAAATTGAATATCGAGGAGCAGGAAGATTGCCGCGACCGTTTTGTTTTCGTTTCTTCGACTGGAAATCGAATTACGGAAGCGAGAATACGGACAGGAAGGATAATTCGAGTATCCTGGGACGGTTTCCATTTAAGGGGAGCATCGTATCAATCTCCGTTTCAATTTGAACGAGGGAAATTGGGAAGGTGCGCGCACCCGATTGATTGACTGGCTGCGTGCTCTCGGTTAGAGGGAATGCTTCGGATAATCGTTGGCATAATTATGTCGAGGATCTTCGGACTCTCCAGGATGTATAATATATGTATAAGGGAAGGAGTGACGGAAGGGAGTGACGGAACGATGCTTAAACCGCCCAACCAGCACCTTTCACAATTAGACTTTTTAATTTTTATTAGCGACACCCGGCCGTCCGACTAAGCGTATGCATAATGCCATGAATATTTTCGTCGTAACTCTGCCAACTTGTCTCCTAAGGAATTAACCCTTAAATTAGCAGTTAGCTTCAGTCTCAGACGCAAAGTCCCTGCGTCCTGGTAAATTAGAGCCTCTCTTAGGCCGCTTCTTCCTCGTCCATCTTTTTCGCAACGGCTCCTTCTCGCACCGACCGTGTCTTCATCTATTTACTTCGTCGCGAAACTTTAGTCGACTTTTGACACCAGATCGCGGTGAAAATTACTGGAACCGTGAATCCGAAAGTACAATTAATATCGAGCTTTCTGTTCTTGGACCGAATCGACAGAATGTTTGCTTCGCACGATCCTGCTCTATATCTTCTGAACCACATATTCTAAATTTACTATAATTCATTGGAAATACATGGATTTATATTCGGTTGTACGGAAAATATTTTCGTTTCTTTAAGAGGAAACGAAAGACGATTTCTAATATTTAAAATGGATTTTATTCATTGATGTGCTGAATTCTTTGTTACAAGTGGATTTAAGAAATTTTTGATGACGAACGAAGTGACGAACGAAGTTACTTTTCGAATAACCTAATATAATACTCTGCATTATTTGCATTGGTGAGACCTCTCTTTACATTTTGCATATACTGATCGACGCATTAACGTTTAATGAAGAAAGAAACTTCAAATTCAATATCCTTTTTCACTTTGATGTTTTTCTCAAACAGGACATTTTCACAATTGTGTTTTTGTAAGATACTTACAAGTACATTTAATAAATTTGCCATTAACAATTGTAAAAACTTGTTCATTGTTTTATACTATTTATTAAACACATAAATTGGAGTGGAGAAAGTCACACACAGCAGGTGGCTCTGTACAGTTTGAATTTGAGATGGAAAAGGTTTCACTTTGAAGTAGGTTTTCCGTCAGCGGACGAAGTGCAGCAGAAACTCGCACCACCTGAGACTTCGATGCATCGATCGGGCGCTTCGGAGGAAGGTGGGGAATAACTGAAACAGATAGGAGACTTCAATGCCCGAGTGCTACGAATCGAAGGCCGATGGGGGGTGGTTCGCGCGGCCGCAGCTGTTCGAATCCCGTCTCGTACAATCTGGAAATTATTTTCCCAGTAATAACAACTCGATGTCTCTACAAAATCATGGCAATGAGAAAATTTCAAGTGTTTTTATTCCGAACAATTCTATAGTCCATTGTAAGCTTGGGAATTGATTTACTATTAACAGTAGGAACAGATCATTTTTTGCACAGAATTATTTAGTGAATGTAGAGGAAGCAAATTCTGATAACCATTTATTATAGTTTTCTGCAGTAATCGTGCACGTATTTTCTTAACACTTTATCTACTAACAGTTTCCCAATAGTTCTTTCAAAATCAAAGATCAACAGTTAAGAATTTTTTAAGAAATTGCTCAGAAACTACAATCATCTAATTAACAATATTATTTAGATCGGTAGAAGGTAACAAGTTCTTTTGAAATTATTATTTAAAAGAAAATTATCGAGCTTCTGTTACGAGCATCATTGAATAACCTATAACATTTTTACTTCTCCATACTACATTTTGTTTAAGTTATACATAATAGTGCTACATGACACGCATTTAACCAAATAAAGCACTACAATATTGTATTCGAATAAGAACTTTCTATTCAGTGTAATTTTTAAGAGAAAAGAAGCTTGAGGATCGCAGCCTTGCAGGCTGATGCAGCGAATTCTTCGTCTCCTGGGTGCAAATTCAAAGAAGATACGCAAATATTGCGTTTAAATAGAAACTCGTAACACGAAGAAAATTTTAAACGAGGAAGAAACACGACAATCGCGTTTTCGTAATGCAAATTTATTTATGTTCGGGCAGAATTGATCATCCGGATCCAAGTGCGAAGGAAACATTAACATGTTGCCGGCAACGACGGGGGTAAGACAGGTTAATTGGTAGGACGAGGATGAAATAGTCGGCAGTTTTTGATCAAATATCGTAGATCTGGTAACGCGAGCACGTGAACGAGCAGTAATACTGTCGCAGAAATACGAGTCGCAGTCCGGCTGCAGCTCGGCCAGTGGAACTTATTAGACTTCGTGCTTTCGCCCGGAGCTTCCGTACTCCGGAGGTCCCAGGGCTTATTTAAGCCGGCTTCCTAAGTGCGCATACTAAATATGATAATATTGCAACGGCAAAAAACGTCAGCGGTATTTAGCCCCCTAATTAGGGGATCGTGACTCGTTTGCGAACGTTTCATTTCGTCGGTTTTCGCCTTTTTCCGTGCGGCGCGTTTTCCGGGCTTCCGTCCGGCTTCTTCCCCGCGTCTTATTGCGCTTTTGTTTCCTTCGCCCGCTGACAATAAGTTGAGTAATAAATGGACGACGTGACACCGGGAACTTGCGAAATTACGGACAGTTTGCTTCACTTTCGCGACGCGCCCCGTGCTGCGCCGCGACGCGCAAAACCAGCCCCCCTACCCCGCTCTCGTTCCCTTCCGCCTTCGTCCCGTACACTTTTACCGAGAAAGTAATTAAATGCCCGTGAAGTTTCGCGAAATAGTGTCTGAGAGCTAGCGAATAGTCACGTTTGCATACTGTAGACCAGTTTCGTATAGAATTCATAGCGAGCCGGGTCGAGCGCACGACAAATTTCGGCGCCGCTTAATATTCATCTAAACGAGCGAAAACACCGTGACGTCCATCATCCGACAATTATTTATTGTTCAACTCTGACGTGCGCCAATGAGCGACGCTCCAAATTTCATAGAGATTGCCCCTATTCGTGAGAAAATTGGGGAAATCCATTCGCACTGCAATATCAGATGGAGATCTTTAAAATTGTTTCCGAAAATTTTCACTTCACTGTTTAAATATAATCTGCACGTGGTAAAATGTTAAAAAGACAAGCGAAACAAGTTACAGTACTATTATACATATATAGAAATACACTCGTTACTACGTAATCAAAATTCTTGTATCGTACAATGATGAAAATGTGACTAGCACCCAATGCAACTTCGATCACCTATTATTATTGGATCCATTTTAAATGACGTGAAAATTGAAATAAATAATGAATTGTTTGAGAATATAAAATGTATAATGATTTAAAATAAGTAGTTGGAAGAATGAAATGTCTACTGAATCATCGGAATACATGGTCTTAAATGTCAACGATATTTCAAAAAGCGTGCTCGCTAGATTGACCCAAGAGATGCAAAGTTGATAATAATTAAAAAGTTATTATAGAGAAACTTTATACATTGTTTATTACGATCTTTACTTTGTAGTACTGTAAAGATAAAGTTAAGTCGTCTATATAGTATCAATTGCTACGAAAGAAAAATAATTAACTATTATAATTATACTCTGCTCCTGTATTTAAATACTACTAGAAACATGTAAATCAGGCACGGCGGCCAAGTCGCGGCCCGTGGGCCAAATCTGGCCCGTGACTCGTCCCTCATACACTCGTGCGACACGAGAAACGATATGACATTGTTTCTTCTGTATTCCACGCAGGGCTGTCCATGTTGTGTATAGCAACGTGCGTAAGGTAGTAGCAGCGGAGCTTGTGGCTCGTGATCGAAATGACTCGCCCATATCTGAGGAAAATCATTCCTAGATGACAAATGCCTCTATTGTATAAGATATGAGCAATTTAGACGAGTTTCCACAAATCTGTCAATGAGGATCTAAACAGGATCCTATTAAGACGCATTTTCCAAGCGAATTTAAAAGATTTTGTCTCCATCTCTAATCAATAGACTGCAGATTTAGTGCGCTTACGACAGAAACGAATAGGCAGTACGTAGAAGAAGTAACAGATAAAAAGAATTTGGGGATATCTTTCTATTATACATATTCATCAAAGGAAGAGAAACATTGTTGCCCGACTTTCATTTCTTGCATTCGATGTAGGAAACTTTTGACAAGCGGAAAGATCGACAGCTTATTTATCAATTATATGATTTAAAATTATTCATAACTTCTAACCATTCCGCAACTCTCTGTGTCGCCTACAAAAGTATTCATCTCTACCATCCTAGAGTAAGTTGCAGGGTCAGTGGAAGAAACCTGAGTATTAAACTTCATGTTATATCAAATTCTAAAAAAACGATAGCAACATTTCAGTTTTCCGTTAGCTGTCAAGATGACGAAAGATCACACGTCCCAACAAGATTAAACATACATTAACAATAAAACATCCGAACAAGTAGACACAGCATCCCAGAACATTCTGCTACAGAACCGAAATCTGAGCCTGGTCCCAGCCTACATCAGCGGGACGGATCCTCTATTCGCTCTCGGCGGAGCGTCGTAATGATTGCAGCGAGGGATTGCAGGGAGACAGTGTGCAGAGGGAGGCGGTAAAGGGGTTGCCAGGGGGCGTCGGTAGCCGCATAATATCGATATATCATCCGCATACAAATAGCACACAAAGAAATCCAAGCAGCCGCAATGCTGATGAGCTGGCTGGCTTCGGGCAGCCTCTGTGTTCCGAAAGTTGGTGCGCATGTATCCTTAATTCCTTAACGAATCCACGGTAGCCACTCGATGACTGGCCGATCCCCGGCGTAGGAGGATGACGTCGGAGGGTTGGAGGGGGTTGGATCTCCTCGGTTATAGCCGCTATGAGAAAATAGCGAAAGCTCCTCGCGGGCCGGCCGGACCGGCGCGATGGACTTTGTGGGTGGAACCAGTTCGAATCCCCGGATGCCTCGGTAGGTTCGCATGCCCAACCCCCCATCCTCCAGCGCAGGGAGGTGTGCAGGAACTAGCTGCCACCCTCCCAAGCACGCCGCGGGAATCCGGCGAGGTGCGCCTCCACCACCAACGGACTACCGCGTCCCTGTCCTCCTCCGTTCCTCCGTGTTCCCCTTTCGATCCTCCACACCCTTCGGAGCCGACGGAGACGACTCGTTCCGAGGTGCTAGTCCGCCGTTTTGTTAGAACCCGGTGAATCCACTTGCGAGCCACGACGAGCATGTAACGCGGGCACATCTGGAGGGGATGGATTTACTATCGAGACATTTTTATGCAAGCTGACCGATTTCTTCTGACCCTTTTTGCGCCGCTGCCTCTCGGTTCGTTAGGACTCTCTGTCTGATTAGAATCTGTCTATGGGCACTTCGACTGTGTTGTCTGATACAGCTGAGGCACCGGACTTGGGGAACTGATTTATCGGACAACTTTTGTTGCCACTTAATCCTTTATCATCAGCAATATTTCCTCTGGCTTATTTCAGAATTTGCTATTTACTGCTGTATTGTGTAATTTAATTATATTCTCATATTTAATTTAGAATTACATTGTATGCATGTAATTGTGTCGTTGTTGTAAATTTAACTCAATAGTAATAGTAAGTTAATTACTTGAACTATTTGATTAAGACTTAATGTCGAATGTAGTTCGATAGAGAGTTAGAAAGGATCAAATCAGATTTTTAATGATATTTCCTCTGGAATTTTGTAGATTGATAGGATTAATCCGACTTCGGAGTACTGTGCACAGTATCATTCATTATAATATGAGCTTCATGTAAGACATTATTATTTTTTGACTGTTGCTGCTTGTGGAACTTTTGGTTAAGCTGCACATCTTTATGAAAGATACGATTTTTTTGTTTCTGTTGTAAGAAGCTGGATCCAATTTTACCTTTCTTTGACCACTTTATAGAACAAAGTTAATACATTGACGTTACTGATAAAATACCACGATACACCAACAGCACTACGTGAAAATGTGCTTTATTAAAATGCCCATTTGATGTACATAAATCGAAGCTACAGTAGAAGAACATCTTCACCCTATCGAACGTTTTCAATAAAGATGAAAATCTCATTAAATTTTCTGGAATATTCTTACCTAGACCATGGATTTTACAAAAGAGTAGGTCTACTTTTCGCTACGCAATTGTTCTTACTTTCTATGCTTACTCCACTTGATCGATTAAATTACCAGCTACCATGATATCTTCACTGATCTCACCCTATCTTCATGTCCTAGAGCTAACATATAAATGAGAATCTTCGAGACACATCAAATACTGAGAAAGTCCGGAGAAAAAATTGGAAAAATGACAAGCGCCGAAACATGCAGCAAAATCCACGTTGCCACTCCCAAGATATACCTACCCATAGACAAGACGAGGTAAAGGAAGCGGCCAAGTGCAGGATCGCACGAGGTTCTAACCGGGTGAGCCTGATCTTTGTCGGCGTACAGGATCGCGCAAGTACGTGTTTACGTGAATGAGGAGCAAAAGCATGAGGAACAGGGAGGACATCGAGGAAAACTGCCCCTCTCGCGGCTCGCCGCGTCTCTTTCACCTTCTCGGCTATTCTACTGGCTCACCTACAACGCGGAACAGCATCAAGAGGGTTGCGCGGAGGGACGGAACACGCGGCTCCGGGGAAGAAAAGATAGAGATGGCCGATAAGGGGATGAAGCGGGGGAGAGGAGAGGGTGGACGAGAGGATGCTAGCGGGGGTGGTTGGAAGCCAGGCCGAGTCGACACAGCCGTAATGATTTTGTTTTAAGGGCGTGTTTAATTATGAATCCGCATCCGGTTGAGGCTCCACCCCCCTTTGCACGGTGCCCACCAGCACTGCAAGCGACTCCGAAGGGTGGGGAAGAGCCGAGCCACCGTCGGGGGTGGAGGCAGCTCCAGAGAGAATGAGAGAGAGAGAGAGAGTGAGAAAGAGGGAAAGGCAGAAAGCGGTGCTTTCGCGGTGGCAACTAGGTGGCCCTCTTTCGGCCTTAATTGCAGCGTATATTATCCATGCGGTATTTCTAATTACTTATTTTTGCTCGACCGGCCACTCGCTCGGATAACTCTAATATCTTTGGCAGCCAGGCTGCACACATTTAATTGGTGCGTAACGAGCCGGCAGAGGCTCCACTCGAGGCCACCCGACCACCCCCTTTAACGGCCCCTCCTCGACTGCCACAATAAGCCGCCGTGGGATTCTACTTTGAGAGATTGACGCGAAAGCCGCGACAATTTCATGCCTACCTGCGACAAGCGTCAATGACTGACGCACCGCTGTCCGGGATCTTGAATAAATAGCCTGAATACCAAATAGAACGTTCCGGTACCTTCCTTTCTTCGATTCTCTGGCTCGCGTGTCCCCGAATTCTGCAGATGACGGTGTCTCTGAGACTGTTTAGGGTTTCGTCGATGCAGCATAGTATTTCTGTGAATGGGATCGATGATCGCGAACAGGTGGCTGTCGTACGTGACCTAGAAGATGTGACTAAATACAAACAAAAGGATTTTTATTCGTTTTGGTTATCTTCAACGGGTTGATATTTGCTAAACATATTTGTACAGAAAATTGGACAACTAAAGGGTTGATATTTTGTTGTTTATTATTGTAACGGAAATATTGCCAGTCATATATATTTTTCTAGTTAAATTATCTTCAAGGTATTATGGGAAGAGGAATTCATTTAGGAAGAACAACAGTGTAGGATTTTCTTTAGCAAGTATCCTGTGAATGATAAAGTAATTTCACTGTCGCAAAGAGAGTATGAAGTCCAATCATCATTAAACAAACAGAAGTTAAAATCTATCAATCAATAACTGTGAAAACAATGTAACACGATTTCTAAAATCTTCCCATGTGTTCGCCGTTTCATATTCCAACTTCTCACTTCCATCCTAAGTGTATAAAATCTGCAGCATAGTCATTGCAATCGTGTAGGAAGTCTCGCTGGCTCGAATCTCTCACGAAAGATCCAGTGAAATTTGATTTCTCGTATCGGAACTATAGCAACCAAGTTGAACGAAAAATTGCACCCTCTTGTTAGCAAAAAAATATGAAAAATCTGGGAAAAGCAATCGAGGCTTGCGAGAAGTTTTCCAGAAAGGTCTGACAGAGTTCCTCGAGCAGCGGGCGAGGTTCATCGGGGAGTCTGCCGGAGGTTCTCCTTGAGGAAGTATAAAATGAAACTAAAGCTATGAGGAGGTGGAGGCGGAGGAGGAGATCAAGAAGTGGCGCAGCTTGCAGGATACTCGTTATCGCGATTACGTGTTCGCCCCGGCGTGCGGTCGGGCGCTATTATCTGCGTGGTACGCGACAACGGTAGCCAAGAGCAGACTGATGTCTCCTTTCGTGTTTGGCTCCGCAGAAAGATGTTCTCGCGTCGGAAATCACGCTCTTCTTTCAAGCCGAAAGAGCCACTGAATGCGACCGGAGAGAGAGCGTACACCGGCAGAATTCCGGCTGGCTTAATCCTCTCCTTCTCGACGCACGACACAAGGAGGGCACCGCCTCGTTGATCTCACCGGCGCGAACGCGAGCACATCGCGAGAGACCAAGAAAATGCGACGAGAGGAGAGGAGGAGAGAGCTGCGAGGAGAGCGATGATCTCTCGCGAGCAACGGGCCCGGTGAATGAAATGCCCCGTTGTGAGACGCGGCAGGAGAGAGGCAACGTTTTGCGGCCGCTTTTGAGGAGGTTAACCGAGGGCTCCGCTCGGATTAATTTCAACCATGCCAAGCGTTCGTAACAGCCGTCAGAGCGATAAACCTTTCGCGCATCGCTCCACCCAGTCTATAGGCAGTCAGGAACGAGACCAGCGTCTCGTGTTCACGCTTCTTTCGAGCCGCGAACAGCCTCTTTCGCGACGCCGTTGTCTCGTCAAGAAGAGCGCTCCTTGGAAACCTGATTCATTTACCACCTTTGACAAACCCTGCTGCCCACCACCCTCCAGCCAGCCTCGATCCTTATTGGTGTCTTCCGGCGGATGGTCTGCGATAACATGTCCAGCACATTGAATTACCAAGTAGAACAGCTCAGGATTCGCAGGATCATCAAATTCCAGACTTGGTTGCAGAAAGGGTTCCGCGACATTCAAGGAACTGACGCTGTATGCAAAATTAGTAGATATAACAAGGCTATCTAAGTTCATAAGATTGAAACACAACCTCGACCCTACTTCAATATTTATTGATGTCTTGTGGAGCTGGCCCAGTCTAATTGGATTACAAATGTTCAGAGTTCTTCGAATCTTTAGAGTCTTCAAAATTTGGTTCCAAGATGCTAGCTAGGTTTGTCGTGAAATGCATAATGAAACATATAGTCTTGATTTTAAGATGCACCATCTAAGCTGATGTCCTTTCACAATCCTGTTATCAATTTTTCCTAGAGAAAATCAAGACCAAAGAGACCAAATATTGCAATCTTCGGATCTTCGAGGCATTCGAAATTTCATCGCTGAGAACCGTGTAGTATTGTGACGTCTCGCAGACAGTAAGGCTAAATAAGATCACAATCAGATACATAACGCGAATGAGAACAGAATTAGCAAAGATCAGAATCAGATACGTGAACGGTATCTTGACGAATCAAGGAAAACATTCTAAAAAATATGGTCCCTTTACAGTCTCCTCTACGTCCAAGATGCATATTCTACTGTTCTCAAAAGAGATCATGCATAACAAGTGCAAAAAATTACACCACGAATCTTTGTACTCTTTCAATATCCGGAGGCTTCGAAATCTGCTAAAATACTTCACGTGCAAGTTTGAAATAAGAACTGTCCGCCAAAAGAATAGTGTGTACCCGAGCGAAATGTATCAAACCAGTTTGATGTAAGATTCCGGAAAGAAACTATAACAATTTTGTAAAATCTCTGATAATTTGAAAATTCGAGAAGGAAGAAGATATAAGAAGTAACGCTGTTGCTCGTTAAAAATATCTAAAAACCAACATTTCATCAAACGTGACCAACAACGACATATCGTTGTCCACAAAATTCTGTATCTAGTCAAACTCGTCAAACGTTTCATAGTGCAGCCTAGAATAATTTAAGGAGATCAAAAGAAGAGGATAGCACCGATCAGACAAAAATCCGATTCCCCAGTGGAAGAAAGGATTCTTGTCCGGGCAGGCGGGTCCAGGAGAAAATCCTGCCACCTAGGCAGTCGTGTGCACAAGCTTAAGCCCGTACGTAAATGCGCGCGGTCGGAGAACTCCTGCACACATAGACAGGGGGGCCAGGCAGGGGAGGAATTTGCTCTGTGGAACGAACACGAGAGAAAGAGAAAGAGGAAGAGAATCCGAGGGAGATCGTCGAGAGTCACATGCATGGGCCGAAGAAAGAGCGTGGTGGCAGACAAGAGGTGGGGGGTTGGTCGACCGAGGCTGTCCGCAATTAAAATAATTCCCTTTCTGCTTGCAGCCGAGCGGAAAGAACTTACCAGCACCCTCTCGCGGGTACCCCCGGGGTGCTACCCTCTTCCTCTTTCTTCCTCGGACCGGCAACATCCACTTCCTCTTATTCCCTCGCCCCTTGCCCTTCTCTGGCCCACCAGCCTCTCGCCTCACCACCGGCCCCTGCGCCCGTAGCCCTGGTAAGCATAGCTATTTTAATTGTGTCGTCCTCCGGCAGGATGACCAGTCCGCACGGGACGGTGCGGAATGAACGCACCCTCCCGAGTGCGGACCCGCAGCACGAAAACCTCGAGTATGTGGCCACGTTACTATGCTTTACTCGCGAGAATTACTGGCCGGCCGCCGGGGTGATTGCATCACGGGGGAAGTGGACAATGAAAGACCGGTACAATCTTCCTGGCTCATCGGAATAAAGGATTTTTGAGCCCGACACGCGGACCGAGCTGCGGATGAATTTTAACGATCGCTTTTTCATTAACCCTTTCACGTGGCGCAGCGATAGGGGACGAACGCGTCCCGCGCAGGGTCGATTCGGAGATTAGAAAGTGCATCCGAACCGCCGCGGCACTTTGTGTGCTGACTAAATGAACGATTTTAATCTGAGCTGCAATTTGTCTGCACCCCGTGACAATACTATAAGATCTATAGAAACCATATATTGTACGTCATAGTTTGCGTCAAACGCTTTTCTTCAGCATCGTGTTATAATTAATACATTCTAGGAATCACGAAGCTAAATGAGAATAGTTGTTAACTACGACAAAACTACTGCATATAAGCCAAGCTTTATTAAATTGGAAAATTGAACGCTATGAGAATGTTGAACTGTCGGTATCAATGATTCGACTGCAAATGCAGACTTTTAGGCAAAATAAAATTTATCTGCATTGAGTGCAGGGTACTGAAACTGTGCAGAATTTTATTTAATTTTTGAATAATTTTAATGAGCTAAAAATCGTATAACAGAAACGGTTTAATTTAGACGAGTCCAAGGATTTAAATGACTGCTTCCATGGTATAAAGAAAGAGCAAACCGCAGTTAAAATAATATTAGTTTTATTATTATAGTTTGTATGGAACATAAATTTTCTTATGGTTACAACCATAATGGTGTTACGAAACTTGACCATTGACATAACCATTTTAGTGTCTATCCTATTAACTGATCGATAATCAATAGCTAACACTTCAACACAACTTCGAAATGGCTAGAATCTACCAAGTTCAATGATATCTTTATGAAACAATTTTTCTACTATCCGAACTCGATCAGGGTAGCTGCGAGATCCAATAAAACCGAAGGAGACCTCAGCGAGCAACATCAAATAATTTACACAGCACAGTGCCCTAAGCACTCTTAAATTCCTACCGCAGGCTCCCTTTACAACAACATCGGACAGACTCCAGCAATTCTCAGGATGACAGGCCGAGAATATGGCACCTGCTTCAATCGCAAATAACATGTCCTCCCTCTAGTGTCCTAACTATTTTCCCGCTCCCTTGGAAACCATAATCTTCCGAAAACACCACTAGCTTGACCGTTTGCTGGTTGAGTGATGCCTTGGACGATTAGAGTCCGACCAAATGAGTGGCCTCTGCGGTGTCTTAACCTTGTACTGCGGTTTTGGAGGCGAGAACTATCTTCTTCGGTCTTCTTTGATGTCTCGAGTGCTGGAATAATCTTGATAGAATGTTGTTCGTATTGATCAGAATGCTATCCACTTATGTTATTCTGTCTCCTTGTGCGATAGATGTATTTTTGTTCATTCTTTTAATGATCCATTTAGACCAGGGGTGTCAAACTCAAAAGCTAACTTGGGCCATAATAATAAATAAACAATGCTCAACTTTAGGTTGGCCGCAAAAAAAATCAATGTTCATAGAAACAAATATTTTTATTTTGACTAGTACATTGTAATAAACATATATAAAGTTAAATTATTGTTTACGTCCTGATACTTGACATCAAAAATGTTGATCTCGGGCCGCATGCGGCCCGCGGGCCGCGAGTTTGACACCCCTGATTTAGACAGAAGATGGCCCAGGCCGATAATCTTTTTTCCCTCAGAGTCATGGTCTCCACTGGTATCCCCTATACCCATTTTTTTAGATCAGCTCTGAATGATCCATTATTTTCTAAGCTGAATTCTCATTCTGCATATCAGTTTGAGAACGTGTTCATTGAGCAGTACCGAATTTATGAACCTTCAGAGGGTCGACTTAACTACAATAATGGCTACCTATCATATAGATTGAAAAATACCAGCCTTCTAAAGATCACAAACTTTTTAAAATAAAATCGCATCAACAAATGAAGCAAATGAATTCTGTCCGTATGAAATGTATGTACTTTAGTTCGCCAATTAAACTTTCTTACCTGTGACCAGTCAACAAAACGTACGAGTAAAATGCTGCCACACCGCAAAGCCTGCAAATACTTTCATGGACAGTTAAAGAGCAGTCCTAAATAGCATGTTCCAATCCTCTCGAGTATGTGGAGTTTACGGCCCCATTGTTATATTCGAAAATTAGTAAGAACACAGCGGCCGCATCGAGATGACGGACCTTGCACGAATAAGATTCGAGGAGGGCGCGTGGAGGCGGGTAACGGTGTAAGAGAATAAGGTGAAAAACGAGCGGGCTGAACGAGGGTTGAACTGTCGGTGGCCGAGAGTGCAGCGGCTGAAAGAATATAACCGGAAGTGGCTTGGCGTAGGGAGCCCCGTGCAGGCTCTGGTACGGGTTGCAGTTTTCAAGCGTCCGCTTCCGGCCAGGCCTGAAAAGGACGCGGTCGGCTTCATTGTTAAACGGCGAAGCCGACGTCGTTGCTAGTTACCGTCGGGGGCTAGCACCGCTGCCGGCGATGACGCAATTACCCGCCGCGGGAAAATAATTAATAACAATTAATCTCTCGTGTATGGCAGCGGCTGGTGGTTCTGCTGATGGTGTGGTGGAGGAGCGGACGCCGGTGGTAGGAACGCGGAGGAGGCGCTATACTGCCCGCCCAGTAATTATGCTCGGATTATAAAGGTCGAGAGCCACCGCGAGTACTGAAGGGCTGTTCACTCGAACTGTTCACTTGGCATTTACACTTGCGGAACACCCTGAATCGCTCGAGGCCCCTTCCGCATTTCACCCTACCACCCCCATCCTCCTCCTCCTCACCTCGTCACCCATCCCACCCACCGTCGTTTTTTAACCCTCCACCCCCCTGCCCCTGCCACACCATCCTCCTCCACCATCATCGTACTTCTTGCTTCCTACGCCACCCAGGACTGCTAGCTGTTAGCCTACCTTTTACACCGTCGAAACAATGAGGCTGCCCCTTTTCTGTGTTCCCGGCCCCTTTCCCATCGAGGGCCTTCCGGTCTTCGGGAGCGAACTTTTTGAGAATCGACCACCCACACCCTCCAGATCCAGCTTTGTCCACCCTGACATTGTGCCCCGAAAAATATCGCGCGGCCGAAGATAACCGTTTGATCCTTCGCCGCAGAAAGCTCGCCACAAAGGAAGATTCATGGCATCGAACTTTCTGCGGTTCCCTGCTACCGAGCCGGGGGATCCAAGGTGTTTGTGAAGTTCACCTTCTGAACGGCGCTGCTCTAGTGATCGAAATTAATAGGTAGATACGGTGTTCGCGACAAGTTTGTTAGAATTGATTAGGTACTAGCCGAAGCGTAGAGTCCAATGTGTCGATAGACTTACACCTGATCTACTAGATTATTGAATAGGTCATTAACATCTTTGACAATTGGTACAATTTATAAACAGCGAAACCGTATTAATGGCCGAGAACGGTGAACAAACTTGAACAGCAGAATCCAATATAGTATGCTCGATGAATTAAAACAAATGAATGCACTTAGGGAATAAAAATCGGAAATTTCACGCAGGACACGTGCGGTCGGCGTCGAGCATGGTCGTGTTATGTTTATCAGGATTGGTCAATTAGGGTTTTGAAGCGAGCAGGCGCGAAATTAATTGTAAGCTACACCGGCACGGCAATTGCAACGTTAACGCGTAACGGTGAACTGGCGGAACATATCGAGCTGATCGTAAACAGCGTCAACGTTTTGCGGTTGCATTAATTCTTGGCAAATATGCATACTCTCTCTCTCTCTCTTTCTCTCACTCTCTCTCTCTCTCTCCACCCTCTCCTTCTATTCTCTTCTGTATCCGCCTCTCTCTCTCTCTCTCTCTCTCTCTCTCTCTCTCTCTCTCTCTAACTGTTGTGTCGTAACCTCTGTATAGTCGACACACGCTCGGATCTAGAGCTCCGGACATTTGCGGCTGGTAATGATTATTATGCCCGTGTAACTCATGTCCGTCGCCTTCATCCTCATCCTCATTCTCGGCTATTCCTCTGCGACCCCTATACAAGCGTTAATTCCATGCCGGAACAAAAATTTACGCGACGTTAACGCGCACGCTTGTTGAATCCTGCTCTTTACTGCCCGGAGCAGATGTTCTTCTGATAACTTTTTGGGCCGTGCCTCGAAATTATTCACGTCCAAGCAAGAACAATATTTTCGCGTCTCTCTCGTCGGGATTAATCCCCGTGAATGAAAAACCAAGAAAAGTTTGCTAAAGCCTGGCTCAAGAATCTTTCTAATCCAGAAAATCTGTGCAACTTTCCAACTCTTGAGTAAGCTAGTAAAACGAAAATCTAAAGTGCAGCACATCGATTAATTTATTTCAAGCTGATTTCCATTGAAAAAATTAATACAATAATTTTTTAATTCAGACATTAATAAAGTAGATTTTAGAGAAGCTCATGTTGCTGACAAAATTGAGTATTCGTTTCAATCATCTCATCGAATGTTTCATTAGAATCAATGTCTTAGATTCTTTCTTACTTGAAACGAACAAGAGAAAGTGTTATTTGAGGATAAAGGAAACGAAATTCTTTAAAAGATTCTGCCCTCTTGTCCGTTAAAGAGCCTTTATCAATTATAAATGTATCAAATTTTCGTACATTATTTGCTAGAAACCAAAACAAAGAACACATTTCGCTTACTAACTAGAGAATGTTTTATGATAAAAATAATACGCGTATCACAACATGCATGTTTTCTTGCAAATACAAATGGGAAAAAGATTGCGGGGTTTACTTGTAAATCTGAATCTTCGCTAATTTTTACAGGAAAGTAGTACCTCGATTATAACTGAATCTCCCATATCAGAATAAAACAGTTCACGTGCGACACAATTAACTGTATAAATCAGTAAAAATTTAGCGCAGCGCTATAACGATATAACTACTACATTAACCGAACATCCATACTCCTTAATTAGTACAAATAAGCGCGGTTCAACTATATAAAACCATTACAAACAAAGAAAGTACGAAAGAGCCACGCTAAAATCGTTGAAAACCATCCAGAAATCATTGAAGCCTCGAATAGACAAATAGTAACATCAGAGCGAAGCCAGTGTGCCTAAGCTTGAACGTCGGTTGTCGGCGAATAAAAAATTCGAGCCAGCTCGAGTCCTCCCCAATCGTCGCTTTATACTCGGGGGCTTAGATTAAGTCCGCTAAGAAAAATCTATCCGACCCCCCGCGCGGGGCGCTGGAAAAAAGAAAGCCAGCAATATGGCCGTTGTCCCGGCTCGGATCTCTCACGAGCGATATCCCGGTTTCTACGAGAGGGATAGTCAGCCCGAGGGTCCAAGGAGGAAACGAGGGGTTGGGGAAAGGTCGGGGGAGGGTTGGGGAACGTTCTCTTCCATACGTAGGTAACTCAATTTAGATCGAGTGGCGGACATTTGTTACCGTGACTCGGCTCCACGGCACATCCTGTCCCGAGGCACCGGCCGTTTTTATTTCCTATTATTTATCTGGATAAATAAGTCAGCCGACGAGGCCGGACCCTCCATTATCGGCGCTGGATTCCGCCGGAGACTTATCGATGAATTATTAGAGCTGATAACGTCGATCAGTCGACGCTCGGACTTCACTCTGATGTTGTCTTCCTCTGGTTGTCAGACTGCTTCCAATTTCAAGTTGCGTACCGCGAGCTTCGACTTTTTATTGCTTTCTTTAAGACTCTAGTGTTAACTCTTTCAACGTTTGTGATATTTATGAAAACTTTAATCTAGGAAGATTTTTATATGATTTACGATACGAACATAATGTAAGTACAAATAATGATATCCGAATAGCGTTCATATAATACGAATATAATATAAAGCCTTAAAAATAATATAACATACAAAATAATAATGACAAATAAATTTTTATAACAGATAAAGATAAAATAATACTGAACAGACTAAGAGAGCTTAAGAATATCCAATATATTATTTTCAGCTGGATAAAATTGTTAAACAGAGAAACAAAATTTTCTTTCACATACATCAAATGTGAAAAATATCTTCTCTCTACAAACGCTTCTCGTAAATTAAGAACATACAGGAACAGTATCAAAATGTCCCAAATTACATGGTTAGACTGCAGACCTTTCTGCAAAATCAAAATAGTCTACGCTAACTGTAGGAAATGTGAGTTCACAGTAGAAAGTTAATTCGCTAATGAATAATTTGTGAATTTGGTAACAATGTGTCAGTATTTATAAATTCTTCTTTAATGCTTTTAGAGTTCAGTCTTCTTATTAATTTGTGTCAGAAACCCATAAAATCTACAGTCTGCTTATTATGCTACAGATTCTTTGAACATGTTCGCAAAATACTGTATACTTTTTTCTACTGCAGGTTTTTTCGAGATAACGAGGATCGAAGGCTGGTCCGCCAGAGAACTGACTAGATAGATATATTTAGAGGCTCGGATCTTTGATAAGAAACTGCATTGTGATTCCGCTCACCTACCGGCTGCTAACGATCCTCGACTCGCGCCGAGCGAAGAGACCCTTCTCCCTCTTACTCTCTCTCTCTCTCTCTCTCTCTCTCTCTCTCTCTCTCTCTCTCTCATCCCGGGGAACCCTCGTTCTCATTTCTCTCGACTTCTTAGCCAATACCCCACAATTAGCTTATCCTGTTAAACTCCGACCTCTCGTGCCTCGTTGAATTCGTTAAAATTAACCTTTCTGGCAGACACCAGGTTCGACGTAAACCGCAACGACGTTTCGGCAGCCGGCACTTATTTCGTCTCCCGTTCCTACGGAAAGAGTGCTAACGATGGCGCCGCTAACTCAGGAGCAGACGACTCCACCGACTATCCAAGGAGAACAGCATTTTTGGTATAGTTGTCTTCGTTCCTGGAATAATTGATCTCCGCGCTAATCTGCCGTCGTCTTGCAATTAAACTGGTTACGGTGGCAAAGGGACCAATAATTCTATTTGTCAGGCGTCCGATGGCGAAATTAATTATTCGTTAGTTGGAAAGATAGGAGAGAGGTGGATCAATATTGATAGAAATTTGTCACGTTGTAATTTAAGAAATGTAAAGCATCTACGCTAGTTTATAGATCTAAAGAAATTACCATGTTATGGAACAAAAATGATCGATCTCCGACTTCTTGTAGTTTATATAGAAGCTGAAATGATATGTTTCAGTCATCATGATTTCACAGAACCAGAAACCAATCCACGAATTCTGTCAAAATAAAAAGATTTCCGTTTTTAAACCCGCATCATCGTTTCCACGATTACATTGATCGGAACTTCTCCGATTGTAATAATTCCTTCGAAGGAAAGGAACATTTATATTAATTGCGTGCCTGCGCTTACGCGAGTGTTTAAATATGGATGACCGAGAGAGCAGAATTTTGTTCTGACTTACAAGAAAAGAATAACATTCGTGTTTAACGGGTTATTACTAGAAATCTTCACCGAGAGTCAAATTCCGCGAAGAATTTGAATATTTCTATGCAACGTCTGGAAGCGAGGAATTCGTGAATTAATTTTTGCGATTCGTTCTATAAGTTCTGATATCAACATGAATGATTGCTCTTCGAATTCGGCGACGTTCCGGCGTGGGAAACGAAATAGTTCGATAAGATGTCGCGGACGTGGAAAGAGTAATAGCTGTGGAAAATCATTTCTCTTCCCGGGGCCCCGGCAGTCGATAATTCAAAGCAGTAAGGAGACAGAGCGACAGAAACGTATCAATTCGCGTGTAGAGACGTGCACACGCGTGTATATCCAACGTTTTCCCGGTGATCCAACGGCGATGGCCCGCCAAATCCCTATAGAGTTTCACAGCCAACCGCCTGGCTTCCATGTAGGAACCCATTATCAAAATGGGCTCATTTCTTTCTCGGCCCTGTCTCCACCCTCTTATTGGAATTTCTTTCCTGTCCGCAGTTATTCCCTGTTCGCGCGAATCTCTGAAGAATTAGGTTGATCAATCGTCCTATTAATAATGGAGGAACGGCCGCGAGGATCCGCCTTCTCTGCCGATTGCGGCCAATAATGGGCCCAGTAAATTCACGGTTTTACGGCCGATAAAGCGAGAAGCTGTGCGAGACTAGTCGAAAGAAAAACCGCCAGAAATATGTAAGTTACGGTGTGGTCGGATAGATTTCTAGACGAATCTACGGGTGTCTGCACACTTCAATGACAACGTGGAATTTAGCGAAAAATAAATCTCCGATAGCAGTTTGAAGATTAGAAGACATTAGTGGTTTCATAGTTGTGCGAGGACTCTCGTAACTCAGAAACTATGTTCTAGAGCAGATATTTAAACACGTTACCTTTCCTTCAAGATCATACTAATTTATTTTCCCTATCTTGCAAGTTTTAATTAAATTCAGTTTCCTAAATCTAGTTAAAGAATAGTGTCAGCTATTTTTGCATGACCCAGATATGTACAGCACATATTTTAGTCATCTCATATTGCGTTGCTTCGACAGAAAAAAGTGGTCTTAACGTTATTCTCATCGATCTTTTGTATATGTTTACTTTTACCAAATTAATGCTGTAATTAGATTCTGCGGATCTTTATACAGAAATAAAAATTTTCCAAGACGATTGTGAGAAACAGAAATTAAAGCGATATAAATTGTTTCTTTTAATAATTTTAGTAAGTAGAAAATATTGTAACAATTATTAAATTCTTGAATGTCTTTCCAATTTTGTACAGTGTAATTATAATCACTGCAAGAAAACTTGAAAAATCCATTGAAAAAAATGATTAAACTTAAGAAATAATTTTTAAGTGTTTTTCGAACCTTTGGTATGAATGACGTAGTGTTTGGGTAAAATGTTACCTCTGCCTTTGAAATGAAAATTATTAAGTAATTGCTTCTAGTCGGTACAAAAATTAAACAGGGTGGGTCATCGAAACGATCATGATAAAGGAAAAGCCATCGAGGAAGGAAAATTGTTTGACGCAGCGTGGCAATTCAGTTTGTGGAATAATGGATCATTGCCCCGGCCTTAAGGCGCCGGTCAGTCCTTCATAAAGCATTCCAGCATCGTTCCGACAATCCCACAGGAATCCAGACAACCCCGCCGCCTTCCGACCCCGGCGGTGGTCCCTCTGCCGACAAAAGACCCGGCCTCGAAATCGACGGACTCGAATTCTCCGTTTCAGGAGCGTCCTTTTTGTTGATAGCGTTTTCCTGTATCTTGGCCACGCGAAAATAGTATGTTTCTCTACCACTCGCGTTGCCTTGTACTTCTCCATGTGACTTCAAAAGAGCACGCCATATGGATCGAGTTAATACTAACAGTATGGAAATTAAAGTACGTCAAAATCCAATGTCCAAAGAAAAGAGTTAAAGACACTTTTAATGAACAGGACTGCGTTTTTCGCAATTTTGGTTTTCTTTCCCACCACATTTTGCTAAACAAATAAATACATTATTTTCTGTGCATAAATCCATCACCACATTTTGCTAAAAGAAATGTACATTTATTTTCTGTGCATAGGTATGCATTTATGGCATATGCAAATTTTCAAAGAAGAAAACAAGTACATTGGTGAAAGTAAATAATATTTTGATTATACTTTTACCGGAAATCATTAGGCTACCGTCGCAGAAATATCTCTCGTTTTGGTTTCCAAAAACTCGTGTATGAAAATGATAATTTGCATAATCATGCGCAACCTTCTTATTAGATATTTTCAATCTTTTCTATCCAATTAGCATCCTCACTGATCATGCATCGTTTGGAACGTTAAGACGCCTAAAACTTATTTCTTCTCTTACTGTTATAACTAAGTATGACAAGTTAAATCGTCGTTTATGTTCGCTATCACTATCCAGAAACGTTTCATTCTCTCATTAAATATACGATTTGTTTCACTTTATCTAATTATCAGCATTAATATAAACTATGTTCTATTTACATTGTTTACGATATCACTCTTGTTACGTCAATTTTATTTCGCTTGTGAATTTTCTTTGTAAGTATCTACGATTGAAAAATCAACCAGTCAAAAATCCTCGATCATGAACACATAAAATACAATGATCAGTATAAACTCGAAAATATTGAAAGCTGTAATTGAAATAATGGAAGAAGAGGCTTCGAAAGGATTCACTTTCGTCTTGCCTCCCTTCCCGAGGGTTTCCGATCGTGGCTGAAAGTTGGGGCAGCAGTCGTTAGGGGTATCAGGAGATCCCCTTTAAAGCGATTGCGGTGTCTTGACAGGAAGGTAAAGCAAAGGTAGCCCGATTACGGGACGTTCGAAGAGATATAGCCACTCGCTGGCCACTACACGACCGATCGAGGGTTGTTCCTGCCCCCGAACTCCTGAATACCCTTCGAACCGTAACCCTCGTGGCCCCAACCCCATCATTCCAGATGCAACAGGTGATCCTTTCTCGATATCGGCCCCATATGCCGTGCTGCATCGCCTCCTCGATAGCTCTTTCCAACGACCAATTCGCACTCCCTTGCATATCCTCTGATTCTCGACCTCCTTTTTTCCTTTTTGCACCGGAACACCGGCTTGAATTTCAAATCGGACTTTTCATTCGCATATTAGACGGAGATACAGCGAGCTACCTTCCGCATTCAGTGCCCGATTTACTAAAAATATTCTGTAAACCGGCCGCTAATCTGAATACCGTGCGGAACTTTCTGATTAAAAACATTTCTATAGACCTCTGAACGCTTGCAAACGTATACGTATGGTAAAATCGAAATAATTTTATTAATGGAACTGAACTTAGAAAATGAGAATTTATTCTGAAACATAAGGTGGTGGCCAATTCCTGTGCCTTTGGTTCGTTTACTAGCATAATTAATTTTATATTTATCGAACCAGGCATATTAAATTGTTTTATCCTTTTATTTTGTCTATTTTGCAATTAAAAAATGTCACATGTCTTATTCGATAAATATAAAATTAATTATGCCCGAATTGGTCATCCTACAATAACCGGCTCCACCACCCTAGCCCCTTTTATCATGTAGCAGGATACGAGTAAAAATTGATTTATTCAACAATGCCAAAGTGTAAATAAATCCTGATAGAAAATTGTCATTAACGTGTTATTCGGTCTATACTCAGTCTACAACTTAATTTGGAGACTGGGATATATGAATTAATTCTTTCGAGTTAAATCTATTGCACATCGATGCAAAATTTATCCAAGTTTATGTTAAGATCTATAAAACTTCTTTTTGTGGTAAAAGTGGCACGAAATTGGTCCAAGATCAAAGAAGGATTAATTTAACTTGAATGTCGAGTTTAGTGCTTTGAAATTGATAGTGTCCCGGGTATTTTCATTGGGCCGACTGTCCTCGTCTGTCCTCCTTTGACTAATTCCATATCTTGACGAGGAAACGAGACTGCCCTCCATAGTCATCGGTCTATGTCACGAACACAACCCTTTCCAGCCACCCCTAACTCGGAGATCGAATCGAGGACGTTTGAATTAAAGATGGAAACGATAAACCCTGGAGCAAGCAGAGAAAGAGGAGACTCTGATAAGAGATTACAATTAACAAAGCGGAGAGATTCCCCCAATTACAAATATATCACTGAATGTATAACTGAAGGATTCATGAAATTCACAGAAGAAATTGAAATACATAGATTCTCCGTTTACAATTCAAGACATTTCAAGATTCACTTTAGCTTTCGAAATTCAATCTAGTTTCGATTAATTCTCCTGAAGAGAAACGCGTTTTCAGTAGATAGAAGTATTCTATAAATGTACAAAGTGTCCCAAAGATGTCTCCCAATCCGGAAATGGCTGGTTCCTGAGGTTATTTGAAGCAACTTTTTTCTTAACGAAAGTACAATCCGCTGCTTTGATTACGAGTTATTAACGGAAAACAATGACCAATGAGAGGCGAGCTCAGCTGGCGCGAGACGGGCGAGCCAATGAGCGGAACTAAGCTTCGTGAGCTCGTTGGCTGGGCCGCCTTGCGCCAGCCGAGCTCGTCTCTTATTGGTCAGTGCTTTTCGTTAATAACTCGTAAACAAAACCGCGGATTGCATTTTCGCTAAGGAAAAAATTGCATCGAATGACCTCAGGAAGAACCCCCCATTTCCATATTATGAGACATTTTTTTTAGACACCCTGTATAATGGGATTATTCTTTTTCGTAGGATGAGAACAATTCTGTGAAAGACAGTTTTTCGACCATCGATCTCGAAGCGACCGAAAAGAAATCGCGCCGCTGGAAAACGTGATTTATGTCCGGAGGAATCAAGGGCTGTTTCCCGAAGTCTGTTTCCGATACGGGGAGTCATTAATATTTTAATGCGGCTGCCATTCGGCCGCGGAGCAAGCAAAGAGAGCCGAGATATCCTCGTGGAATCGAGATCTCAATAATTACGTCAGTTGCAGGCGCGCCCTGCTTTTGATTCATAGCACAACAAGACGCTGGGACCCTGGCATAGGGGAACGAAGAAACCGTCTTTGGATAATCGAAATTCAATTAAACCATTAGCATCCCTGTGCTCCAATAGGAAAAAAAATACGGACTGAAAATTCTTCGATATCCACGAAATTCGTCACTAAAATTGTTCTTTTCTGTCTGCATTATGATAGACCCTCTCAGACTATTGGTACAAGTTACCTACGAGTTTCTGAGGTTGAAAATGATCCATGGTGCACTAACTGTGTAGAATGATGCAAAACATTGACGCAACAATAACGCGAGAATTAAATAATTAATTAGCCTCGTAAGCTCTTGCTATGAATGTGAGAAGTTATCATAGAATGATAAAAGTTTAGCTCTGAAATGTCACATTTTCTCGAAGTATAAAGATTGCAATTTTCCCAAAAATTTCATAAAAATGACTACTATACATCCAAATATACAGCGTTGACTACCCTAAACATTTGAAAGAAGTTAAAAGTAACGGACTACAATGTCTCACACCAGAAACTTCCTAAAATTGTGTAAGAATTGACTGAAACACTTCCAAGTCTCCTACATAAACTCGGAGGAAGTATATTCTCTACCAAGCCCGCAGTATATTTAACAAAACGGAAGCAAATTGTACAATCTCGACTAAGAATTAGGCATACTAAAATAACCCATCAGTGCACACTCTCTAAAACAGATAAACCACTTTGTAACAACTGTAACACTGAGCTTACAGCTAAGCTCATCTTAATAGAATATCCAATGTACAACAACATAAAAAAAGAAGTAAAAATGTCCAATACCGTCAAAGAATGTTTGGACAACAATAAACAAACAGCAGAAGTTATGTCATTAGAAGAAACCAAATTGTGTAGTAAAATTGTATAATAACTCAAGAAGCCTAGAGTAAGAAAAATGTATATATTACATTACGTATGAACCCACAAATTTTATCCACACAACTAGTCGCTAATTGCTATTAAGCAGATGCGACATAAGTACATAATGTTATCTATCCCAAACTTCGAAGTGAGTTACAAATTTCTTAGACATACAATAATTACGATGTATCGACAAAAATCGATATACGGAAAATTTGACTAGCGTTACGGAAGACCGCAAATTATTAGAACTACTCGCGATGAACGTACCATTTAACAATAATCGACCTGAAACGAAGTATTGCACCATAAGCACAGCTGCATTGCAACATTCTGATGGTTCCTTGCCATCGATCGTCCTCGGATCGTCAGATTAGAGTCCCGATTCCTTCGATTCGTCAAGCAAGGTCGCCCAAGCCCCCAGAATTACCCGAAATGGAGGATCCCCGAGACTGACACGCTGTCCCGGGGAATATTTTTCTGCGGCCACGCGCGTGTTTATACGTTTCCGTGCCGGCTGGGGGAGCAACGTTTTCGGCAAGCATCAATATACAGAGCACGGAATTCCAGGGTGGAGCGGACAACGGGACGAGACGGTCGGCGAAACTGATACACCGAAAGACAAAGGGCGGCGGGGGTCGCCGGGTAAAAGCGGTGGGGGGTTCCGGGAGGGGCCGGCGCGGAGAAAGACATCCAAGCGAGGGTGTATCTTGCCAGCCACCATACATCATGCTTGATGTCGGATCCGATTCTCATATTGTACCTCCATACGTGGATAGATAGATTCCTGTCTCGTGGTTTGACGAGCCTAGAACGCATTCACGCATTCAGCACGAGCCTCCGATGTAATAGATTGCCCGGACTCAAATCGAAGATGCTTTTTGCTGTCGCCTGAGAGCGATCTGTCGGGCTTATCGATCGGATGACTTCTTGCCTCCCATGAGAATGGCTAAACTGCCCGGCTGTGGCCGTTTTTGGCTCCGTTCGATCCTTCGTGTCTTTCATTCTATCGGAAACACATGTTTTTTTCAATTTCTTAGTATTTCACTTGGAAATATAATTAAATGGATATATTTCAGTATCATGTGTGAAAAACAACATCCCTCAAATCCACTATTTTTCTGCTCACAAATACGGGCTCTTCCCGCAGAATTTGCCATGATCTTGCGCAAGATTTTAGGTCGAAAACTTCGTACTTCGGCTACTTTCTCTGACTTTTAATCATCGATTTTTCACTGCAATAGAAAAACTCGATGAGTTTTACTGTTTGCTGAACGTCACAGGCAAGTTATTTTAATCTGCAATGGAAAAAAATCTTCTACAAAAAAAAAGAAAACGAAGAAGATGGAAAATGACCTTTTGAAATCGTTTATTAGAACATACTTGTATAAGACAAGTTTTTGGACCATGGACATATCTTTGAAGCGATAGATTTGCATTTCCGTTGAGTAATTTTGTGATCAATTTCTTTTATAAACGTGAGCTTTCATTTTGCTCATACTACGCTTTTGGATCATTTTTGGTTTGATTGAAAGGAATGATACAGCTGAGAAGATGCATAAGATAGAATACATTCTTGTTCGTATTTTAATGCCACATCTTATTGTTATTTTAAATATTCAGTGTTGACGAAAAGAGTGACTTGGTATTTTGTGAATCATAACTTCTCTAATTAAATCAATTTAATCTTCTCACTTCATACTTCCCACGTCATACCTTCCCTTCCATCACCTACTTCGTCTTCCATTTTATTCTGGAAAATTATGAAGCACATATATTTGATATTGCATAACTTCTGCTGCTCATTTTTCTCTTCCTTTTAATTATAAATTAACTTTTCCTTACTTTCGATATAAATTGATAAAGCTACATAGTAAAAGCGCGTCTAAGGAATTTTCTGAACAGCTGACAATCGGTTGTGTTCTAATATCGAAGTTTCAGAATATAACTCTGCTTTCCGAATTTCTGGAGCATTCATCAGTATCCGAGGAGAATTCTGCGGTGGAACGACACGGTATTAAGAAGTCCATTACGCAGCGGCGGGAAATCATGTCGTTATAGGTTGCGAAAAGACGGCCGCATTTTCCGAGCCATAAAAAGTCCGATATTGCGAGAATTATGCAGGATAATTTAAATTGAGACGCTGGTTCCAGCGGGGTGCGGATTTCCCGCGAATCGCGCCGGGAAAACAAGGATATAAATTATGTACAGATAGGTGGCGTAATTTAAATCGCAGCCCCCTCGCGCCGATACCGCAATTTCAAGGCTGTCTGTACGCGTCGTAAAATTCAAATCGACCCGTACGTTAGGTGAACCGCCCTTTCCCCCAGACTGACTATAAAACGATGCTCTAAGTCGTTTGATAAATGAACGGTCGGAAAGATTTTCGTTTAACCAGTTATCTATGGCGCCTCTTTTTTAGAGCGCGCACCTATATGTGTCCCGAGAATCAAGCGGCGACGAGTATATTCGTCAAACACAGAATAAGTGTCGCTGTTAAAATATTGGATCAAAAAGACGGTTTTATTTTATAAAATTATTCATTCTTATTCACGTAACATTAACATATAATACAAACATAATAAACGAAAAACGCAGGAAAAATCGAATACTTATAAAAGCTAAAAATTCACAGGAACAATACATAATGGCACTTTGTACGCCAAACACAAATATTGCGATTCTTTTCTAATCTTATTGTTATAACAATGTAAACACCTCCGTGCAGGATTGGCCACAAAATATTCTAAACATCTTGAAATTTAAGAACATGTTTTTGTTTTCACTAAAATTACAATTTAAATAGCCAATGGCCATTACCTTTTACGCACGGCGAGTATACTCGTCATGATACAGAATACTGCCACTTCTCCATGACGAGTATACTCGTCGAACACAACTAACTGGTTAAACAACTCTCGAACGGATCAACAGTCTACTAACAACAGTTTCGAATACACTGAATCATTCGAAAGACTCGTCATCATCGAATCGGCTCGATCTTGGTGTAAAATGTTCGAAGGAACGAGTTCGCCTGAGCAATCGCTGACTTGCTCCGCTTGTTAAAGCGATTCTCCCAAGAATCACCATCACAGAAAATTTGTCGAGAACATTTAGAACACAACGAGTTATCGTGGCTGTTACCAATTCCAGCAACTTAATTCTGATTCGATCAACTTTTGAAGATACCAATCTGTCCGATCGATCATCGACATTATTCACTTACAAAAGCGACTTCTCTAAGAGAAACATATTCGCAGACAATTTTCCAAGCGTATTTCGAATGCGGTGAATAATCCGGGGCGATGCATCGCCGTATGACGGAATCGATATCGGAACGAGAAAGAGTGGAATGTCGACAAGAAAACAGGAAGGGGATAAAGTCCACCACAAGGGAGCAGTTTGAGAACCCCGATGGCGCAGCCGAAACGGGCCGAAGTTAGGATATGTCTTTGATTAACGACGCGACACTGGGTGTATATATATAGAGGGAGAGAGAGAAAGTACGTACCGATCAAAGCCCTCAGACGCACTCGGTAGCACCCCGCTAACAATAAGAAATATCACCGTAGGTAATTTATTATCGATAGCAAAAAGCGTCAGTGGCGCATCCGCCAGGACGCAGGGCGCCACTGTCTGCAACCGAACGGTCTCACCGTCCACGGTATTACGGATGGCTCCTATTTATTAAGTGTATGACGATCTTCTATTCCCCATTCGTCATAGTTCTGCTTCGGAACCGGTCGATAATCTCTTCAATGTTCAATGGAACAGTCCAATATCTAACTTCGTTATGCTTGCATTCTCTTCGAGCATAGATCTGAACTTCTGTGGTCATGTGTGGATATTACTCTTTCAACAGTATTGTTCAAGAAATTGGAACACGATCCGTCCATCGGATGAACGTGTTTTGGCGGCAGTTCGTATGTGTTGTGAAAGTGGAAAAGGAGAGGGGAAGACGTTTCGTCCGGGGCCCGCTAGAGGACTCATCAGTAAGGCTATCCTAGCGGGCCCTTGCCTTAGACGTAAGGGTAGGACGAAGTCTCGGCGTATATATAGGGATCGGAACGGATCGGCTACTAGCGGGAAGAGGAGCCCTCTGCTGGCGGGTCTGGAGGTAGCCGCCACATACCCCCCTGCCAGTGATAACGATATCTAAGATGGGGGTCCTCTCCATGCTAGGTGTTTGCTATACCTCGTGGGCATCGACGCGGTCGTAAGGATGCCTGCGTAGCTCTACTCGACTTGACCGCGTTTTAATGCCCGAGGTAGTGCAAACGTTACCTGATCCTGATCCCAGGAGGACGATCGCCTTCGTTGGCCTACTCGATGACGATGTGCTGCATTTCTACTGAAGCTGCCTGAACTTTTATCTGTTGCGACTCGTACATTTTTTGCTGTACCTTATAGGCATCGACGCGGTCGTAAGGAGGAGCCTTCATTGCTCTACTCGACCTGACACGCGTTTTGATGCTGAGGCTTTCATGAGGCTTTCATCCTTGTCGTGAGCGCGTTGCTCCGCCGGTTGTGAACTCGTTGCTCGTGCAGTCGTCGTGGCGAGGCAGTGAGTCGCCTTTTACCAGAATCGAGTCGTAGATGCTACGGTCTTAGCATGGCCTCGGTTGTCGTGTCGTCTCCAGGTAATGCTGTAGGTCGATCAGAAGGTTTGCGTTGTTGTGTATCACGTCGGGGTCACCAATTTGGCGGCAGTTCGTATGTGTTGTGAAAGTGGAAAAGGAGAGGGGAAGACGTTTCGTCCGGGGCCCGCTAGAGGACTCATCAGTAAGGCTATCCTAGCGGGCCCTTGCCTTAGACGTAAGGGTAGGACGAAGTCTCGGCGTATATATAGGGATCGGAACGGATCGGCTACTAGCGGGAAGAGGAGCCCTCTGCTGGCGGGTCTGGAGGTAGCCGCCACAGTGTCTTGAATTATATGAGAAAGAAACTCGCAGATGCCGTGTTTTTCTTGCTTATAATTTACTTCACATTTAAACTGTTTAAACAGCGACGTTCAGCGAAATTTAGCAAAGTTTAGAGAAGTATATAACTTCATTTGTGCGATACCATTCACTGGAACATTACTGGAACATTTTTGTTCGCCCTTTAGTCGTTTGACGTGTTTCTCGCAAAATCTTACAAAACAGCTCGCTTACGATAATACCATTCAGGGGACTGAACAACAATTGCGTTGCGCATGTAGTCACGTATGATTTACCGAGTATTTTCATCCACTTTTATCCATTTAAGTTGTTCTCCATGCAAAAAGAGAGCGAGCACCGCTGCAGCATGGCATTGAGAACAAGACGATTAAACGAGTCATCCAACGTCTCGGTGCTCGGCAATCCGAAGTCCAAACACAAAAGCGAGCGCGGCGAGCGAGAAAGAGAGAAACAGTGGGGGCAGCACACGTGTTAAGGGGGTGGCTTGTGTCACGGTTGTTAAAGGGAAGCGGCGTCAAACATTAAGCATAATGCCCCCTCGACAAGAATGCGCCGGCGGTGGCCGTCGCGCGTAAACTGTCTATTTATTACGTTATTACAGGCGCCTGATGCGGGCCCGTGAGGAAACCAAGCGCGTGCATTCTCTTTCCGGGCAGAAGCAGAGGGTGGGTTTGAAACGGAGACGCCTAAACGCGGCCCATCCTAATGCGACTCGATTTAAAATATAAATTCTCCGCGATATGTAACCCCGGCGGCGCGCTCGGTTTCTTTGGGATTCCAGAGGAAGAGCTGAAGGCACGTCACCGAGGGTCGCGGGCACGGTTCGCGGGGACGGGCGAGGGGTGTCTTTGCTAGGGGAGACTGATATATCATTGGTTTACCGGGAAACGTAATATCCTGTTGACGGACGGGGAACCTTATCGGGCACAGAATGCCTCGCGGTGGATTTATTTAAATTCGAGATGGTTTGAATGCTGTCGCGGGAAACGCGTGTCACGCTGCCGCGGAATTTAGCATGCGAGCCGAGTGGGGTGAGTAATTGCGATCATTCTGCTGCGAATGTTCGGGACTCTGTGGGCTGTGGGTGGGAGAAATAGATCTTTTAGGTAGAAAGAGAGAGAGAGAGAGAGAGAGAGAAATATTAAAAGTTCAATGTGTGCTCTTTTATCCAAGAAGGAAAGGGTGAATGATTTGAATCTAACCCTAGAGAAGCACTATTTCTAGAACCCTATTTTCGGACGTAAGTAACATTACGGGGTTGTCTCCTATATATTATATATTTTATACGCATTATTATTATACATTATATATTTGTAACTTCAATGTTTTAGTACTCGTTTACACGTTTGCAGACAAATTAAACATTTTGGTGGAGTGACCGGCAAACCCCAGAGGGTCGTTCTACGGTGAATTGTTGCCAGTTTACTGGAGGATCGTTTTTTTAGAAACAGAAAAGCCTACAAAATTCAGTATTCGGTTTCCTTTCTATTCTGAGTCTAATCAAATTCTTCGGGAAAGAATCATATTTTTCTAAATGCCAGCACAAAGAAACGCAATCATACAATTGAGAATAATTTTAATCGTCATTCGTGTAACAGAAGCTCAGGTGCGAAGTCGGGTAATCAACACGCTGACCGCGAATCGGTACAGATAAACGAGATTCGGATGGTTGCCTCTTGCAATTGCAATTTCGGACGTCTGCCGGGTGAATGATTTCGCAGGAAAGAAAAGTTCCGGCGCGAAGGGAATGAATTCGGGCGTAGGAATGCCAATCGCGGCGACTGTTTAGGCCATAGGTAATATTAAAAGCGTGCTTTTAATTACTTCTGGAATGTCGTAACCGCGGCGGAAAAGTGAACGCGCGGCGCGTCGCGCAGGCGGGTGACCGTCGCGGATGCACGCGATGCGTGTTGCACCGCTGAAAAATCGTTGTCCGCGTAAACGCACGGCCCGTTAAGTACGGCCTACGCTGAAAAATAACCCGGCAAATTGAATGGAGGCGACGCAGCCTGTGGGAAACGGGGGCGGGGGTGTGGGGCTGGGCCGCCAGACGATGTAAAGAGGGTGAGTTCTGATGGTCGGAATAAAAATTCGGCGAGGTTGCCGACGACGAGACATTGTACTTGTCACCCCACCGCGATTCGGGCTTTTATAAGCGGACCGTGAGCCTTTTGTGGCCGAAAAATACGCTGGTCTGGATGTTGCTTGCTGATCGATGCCCACCACCATCTTTGACTAGAAATCCCCCTGCTACCTGCTACCACGAGCATCGTTCACAACGGAATATCTCGGCGTCATCGTCATTCTCCACTCCAATCAGCGTCCCCGCAAAATTCGCCGCAATATTCATTCGCTAGCCTAATAACAATAAGCATCCAGGGATTAAATCTCTGGTAGACGAGCAGGGAAGTTATTAGTTGCGCAGAAAGGCGCGGAAAACAGCTGTTAGATTTTGGACGCGGAAGATGATGCGGTTTGTCGAGCGGCGACAAGGTGACGGTAAATTATCAAGCGTCAACGCTCGAGAAACAGGCTCAGAATATTTGAGCTTTTCTATGGTTCGTCTTATTTTTCTCATCTGCATACTGATTTGTATGTAGGCATATATGTATATTATATATATATATATATATATATATATATATATATATATATATATATATATATATATATATATATATATATATATACTGTTTCTATGTAGTTTACAAAATACACATCGTATTTCATTTAATAACGCTTCCCTTTTTCCAAACCAGAAATTTATTATTATTATAGTATTCTGACTGAAATAACATCTGATAAAAAATCGTAGGAAAACCGATAGACGCATCGCTGTAGCAGAGATACTGAGTGAGAAACGTGATATAAAGATTATACAATGACTTGAAAGGTTACAAAAGAAAAGAGAGGACGCGATAAACGTTGTAGTCATGAATAGGCGATAGAAACAGAATAGATTAATGATTGCAAAAGATTGAATGACGATTGAAACTATTTGTGCAACGCTTAATAGTTTAATAGTTTCTGTTTTTCTATTTGGTAGATCATTTAGGAAAAGATAGGTCATTTCCAACTCTGGGAAATAATCGACGTGCCATCAGAGTCGAAAAATGATTGATGACGTTCGTTCCCGCTGCGCCGGGGAGCAGCAACTTTTGCTACGAGGATTTCAGACAACTATCTTTTTGTCCTTATGAAACATTTATGACGGTCCGGAGCTGCGTAACTTCCAGCTTAAAGTGCGTCTCGTACGTTTTTCTTTGGCTTGTTTCTCGATACGGGTCGCAACTTCCCTCCCGTTCCTTTTTCACCGCGGTTATAAGAGTTTTACCGCGGCCCACGGCCGTCCCTGAATTCGTTACTGGAACTGATTAAAAGTTGTCACCGGTATAAGCTGCTTGAGAAACAAGTTTTGCAAACATTTACATAGGAAAACTCCCGGCTAGTCAATTAGGTGCGGCCAAGTTAACGCGGCTCAACGGACAAGTCCGTCTTTGTGCGACTGCAATTTCACCGTCTTAATCTGGGAATTCGTTGATCGAATCCCATACACGTATCTCATAAATCTGCACACATTTTTGCAAGATTAGGTGCTCTGCTCATCTAGAACACGAATCCAATTGCTCGTGGATTTTGCAATCTCCGTAGGATGTTAATGTTTCTTAAGATTTTTCAAATCATCAGGACACCCTGGAAAAGGACATCGTTTAAGCTTAACAACGTTCGCTACCAGCGTCATACATGCGTGACGACCTCGATTTTGTAATTCAAGCATAGAACGTAAAATTAATTTTATGAATATAATTATTTAAGATTGTAAGACATAGCTTGATATTTGGAGAATTTACAGCTTTTCTTTGGCGAGATTTTTATCGTATTTTATAAGAGGATAAATACAATAAATATAACTATGTACCCTAGTGACGCTGGTAGTGATTCTGTCAAAGAGTCCTTCTAATTATCAGGAAAATCTGAGAAATTTGATCATGTTTAAAATCAATATACCATTCAGGAAATCTTTCGAGCCTTAAAATTCCAATTTTTCGTGGATTTTGCAATTCTAACCATCGGACCATTCCAAAAGCACATCTTTAGAAAAGAATGATGTCCCGATGTCTCTACAATCCTTTTGCCTAAAGAGTCCTTCTAACTGCCATGAAAACACCAATGAGCTTTTGTAGGATTTCAAGGAGGTCGTCAATTAAATTTAAATGAAAAAATTCGTGAAGCCGTTTACAACCTTCCTGAAAGTTCACACGATCCTCGGATCGTCCCAGGAAGTCGCAGCAGCGTTCGATAGCGGTGCAAAGTCAAGCCAATCCCCGACTACAGTCGCAGTCAGGCTCTCGGCAGGAGCCGTCAGTGGCACAACAACTCCCGGAAGCTTACCTGTTACATCCAGCCCCGAAATTAACGCGGTTGTAGCGTGAAGAATACGCGCGTATCCGCTGGCAGACGCACGCGAGTGCTCGCGTGTGCGCGCGCGCGCGCGCGCGGAACTCGCGAAATATTTTACAATTACTGCGAAATCCATTAAGGCGAACCGAAACAGCTCCACGGCGGAGTTCCATCGCGCGTACGTGTGGCTGCGCAGATATTCCGGATGCGACGAGAAGTTCTTGCGAAGTTATACGGGCTCCTCTTCGTCCTCGTAGCAGCGGGCTAAGTCCCGCCTCGGGAAACACGCCCCGAGTAACGCGCGTTATTTATTTATTTATTTCGAGCCGCAACGGACGCCTCCATGAATCCCATTTTGCGGTTCACTGCGCCGCTGCTCCGAGTGAATCTGCACCGGACTCGTACGTTCTCCTCGAATTACGCCATCCATGTTGCTTCTTTTCGGCTCTGCCCTCATCGAATCGCCCCACGCTTGCTCCCGCAATCCCGCTAATTAAGGGTCGCCTCGTGTTGCGTGCCGCGAACGCTGACTAACTGGCGTCGAACGCGCGAGCAATGAAAATTACCATTATCAGACTTCTCGTGGGTATCGTAGAGGAAAGGTAGCATGAAAGGGGGGGATAGCTTCCTCGCGAACGTCATTCTACTTCTACCTGGTATCATTCGAAAGGTCAGCTATCTGACTAGAAATGAACGTAATAACATTCGCCTGCTTCGACATTTCCATGTCATCCTTTTTCAATTTTTAAAAAGTGTATCCCGTAGCTTTTATCATATCAAGAAAACTATTTATGAATAATACAATGTAATGTAAAAGAGAATAATATTCGCGCAAATTCTTCAATTGTTGTTTCGTTAAGTAGCGAAGCTTTAAACTAGAATAGTTTTCTCTCAGCGCATTTTCTTACACGCGTATTGATTTTTATATTGTGCGTATACTCGTTGCCAGTTTTACTACTCTTAACTCGCTCTATTCTTATCGCTAGCCGATGGATTTTATGCACTTATGACAAGAATGAATAGTGGACACGGAAAACATAAAAAATATTAGAAGAGTGAGTCTAAATCGCTTTTTAAAGAGATTGAAAATGAAACAAGTAATCGTGGGAGAAACTCATTGACGCTATGCATTCTTATAGTAAAAGGACCGATCTTTCGAATGTTTTAAACCCAAATTAGATTAGATCGTCTAGATTTTATTCGTTATATTATCCTAAATAAGAGTGTTCCATACATGGCAGTGTTTCCCTATTTGAAAACTGAGCATATGCCATAACCGCACTCCGCAGCTTGATAACAAGCCAATGAATTGATTCTCACACGATCAACTTGCAACAAGCATACAAATATCTATGCAGTGCCAAAAATCTGCAGCAACCTATCAGAACGCGATCAAAGCAAGCAACGCGACTGTCACGTCCTACTCCACCACTTTAATTCTAATTAGATTTCTTCTTCTTCTTCTTCTTCTCCTTCTTCTTCTTCTTATTACTGTTATTATTATTACTACTATTGTTGTTACAACACTTATCATTGTATACCAACATCATTACCGTCTTATCGAACATCCCGAAATCTGTAAGCCATGATTTCACCCTTGACTCATCCTCAAACTCTGCCTCATCCTCGACCTTTGTCCTTGCCACATCATACCTGAACCTTTGCCTCGCCACGTCATCTTCAAAACTCTGACTTCGCCACACTAACTCCTATGATTTCCTAACCCTCCACCACTCAAGTGAGAACCTATATACAGGGTGTCCCAAAATTATGGTACTTCCGGGAAATGAGGACTTCCTCAGATTATTTGAAGTAATTTTTTCCTTAGCCAAAATGTAATCCGCGGCTTTGTTTACGAGTTATTAACGAAAAACACTGACCAGTAAGAGGCGAGCTTGGCTGGCGCAAAACGGCCGAGAAAACGAGCGGACGCAATCCAGTTCCGCTCATTGATTCAGCGTCAGTCGCGGTTTTACGTTAATAACTCGTTAACAAAACGCCGAATTGCATTTGTGCTAAGGAAAAAGTTACTTCGAATGACCTTATTTCACCCCTTATTTCTCGAAAGTACCATAATTTTGGGACACTGTATGTATACATCAACTTTCTCTCGGAAAGGCGGAGCCCTTCGAAACCTGCACCAGTGCAGTTTCCTTCGAAACGTGCGTCTAACGAGACACCGATCCTCGGATCTATTCGCATCATCAACACGCTCAGAAATAATTACTAAAATAAAGGAAGTTGAACCCAGGACGAGTCTTGGTAAACTCTCCGATCAGAACAAGAATTTCTCGCATTCCTTGGGAAACTCCTCCCCGTTGTGTCGTGGCGACACAACAGCGACGAAGAACCAGGGGCGAAAGAGGTAGCTCAGGTTGCAGTAAGAATCACTCACGGCCAGATATCTGAAATGAAACTTGGGTTGTTAATAATAACCCGCTCGGCTGGAAAAGCGGGAGAAAGTCTCTTGGATAGGGGAGGAGGCGGCGCGGCGGCGGCGGCTAAGATACGACATTCGTGCTGCGGTTTTAACTCCCGGTTATGAAATTGCCAGATTCAGGGGAACTCTATCCAAGCGTACGTGTACACGGTCCGCTGTTCCGCCGTAGAACGTACGGTTGTGCACGTGCCTACCTGAGCATGTATTACAAGGAAACATGGGCCTGAAACACGCACCCTTCGAAATCACACGGAGTCGCGCCCTGGAAACTAACTGCAGGAAATACCAAGGGTCGTCTAACATCCGAAAGATACAGAGATAAACTCGTTGTCGGGCCGAGGGGGTGGGAGGGGAGGGGGGGGGGGGACAACGCCGCGAAATGTGTGTCTGTGACTACGTTTCGCGTAGCTGCGTGTACTCACAGATGAACGCTGCGTTAGCCAGATATCGTGCCAGTCGACTTAAATGCTCGACGAACTTTTGCCTCCCGGTTCGTCCGAATACGAGCGTCAAACGAGCCTCTCGCGCCTCTGAAAACAATTTATCTCGCCCCTTCCTTAGTTCATCGACAAGATTCTTGTTGAAATTTTCTGTCCATCAACGTGTTAACACGTTCGCTGCTTGTTCTCCTTCATGTATCATTCGAACAATTTAGCAAAGGAAAGTCGCAGACCTCTTGAATATTATGTTACGTGTTATGACTTTAAATGGCAAATCTTCGTACAAATCACAAGATCATGAACGTCGCGCGCGCTCGTGCGTGTGTGTGTGTGTGTGTGTGTGTGTGTGTGTGTGTGTGTGTGTGTGTGTGTGTGTGTGTGTGTGTGTGTTAAGCAGAAAATTTCTTCTTCTATTGGGTTTCACGACTTGGGAAAGATGTAACGGTGTGTTGAAATTCTTCCGAGCTTTTAGCTGCTGTATATTTCAGTGTGGAAGAACGAACAAGTGACTCTATATACAAATGTTACAAAATACGAGTTCCTATTCGCTGATGTACACTCTTTGCAACGATGATTATGATTACACGTGTCACTGTTTCGATATATTTCGAGGGGCACATGGAGGAACAATCGATTTTATCAAAACTTAATAAAAAAACGACATCAGACTTTCAGTGTACAAATAATGCGATGTTATGTCTTCGTGATTACACATTCTCCAACTTTCTTTATGCAATTTCGTGGTTTTAAAACACTTTCAGCTGGTTAAGAAGGATATATGTATACTTAAACCCTTTGCGTTCCTATGTCGAGTCAGACTCGACATTGACTTCTGCATTAACAGTTTATTTTCATGATTCGCATTATATTCGTGAATAAATTACTTGGTATATTACGCAGTTGCGTGGTACATAGAACAATTGTAGTATTTCTAGTTCTGGTTAGGTTGCAAAGTTACATACCGGAGTATGTATGTGTGCGTTATAGCAAAATTTAAAATAAAAGGAAGAAAATACTTTGGAGCGCAAACGGTTAATGTTCTTCATTAAATTATATATTTCATAAAAGTGTTGCGTTTAAACAAAATATTATACGAAGAAAATCGAACATATGCAGTATAATTACAATAACTTGCACACTTTTCAAAGAGATTGCAACAGCTAGCTGCTGTCTCGATCAGAGCTAGGGGAGGATGGAATCGTTAGCGAGAAATCATAGTAACTCGGAGGAAATAGGAGTAGACACGGGCAGCCTGGTCACGTCGGTGCGTGTGTTCCTAATAACGAAGAAGGATTAAAACTTGGCTGGGTAGTATTTTAATTCCCGACCGTTATCGTCCGGTAGCCCAGGGTCAGTAGCAAAAGATACATGTAAGTTGACCCCGCCCTCGAGACCTCTCTGGACGCTTATGAATATTAATTTCGCCCCGTTACCCCCGCCCTCAGCCACCCCCAACCGAAAACAGACCCGACAGGAACAAATTAGATCTTTCCTTCCATACATTTCCCTTTTATTCGTGCGGTTCCTCCTGGACCGGCTGAATTCTTCCCCATTCAAAGCCACGTGCCCCTGACGTGACGCGGCTTGGTAATCGAAATGCCCGTTACTGACTAATTGAAGCAATATAGAGAGCGTGAAAAATATAATATATATAATATCATACTAATATAGAGAGCATTATTGTAAAACTACAGGCACTTTCTCGAATCTACAACAAACATTTTTATCGAAACTTTCTCACAGCATATCGGACACGAACACACGGATTTAAAATTATAGTTATGTATGCATTTAGTGTACACTTCCCTAACTCTGTTCCAAATGTGTCCAAAAAGCCTACAATTCTGTGGCTGCAACGAAGAATTTCAAATCGCATCATTCTTTTGAATCTATAAAATTTGTTTCCACAATGTTTTTTTCGAATAAATACATAAATCTTATATGTTACAGTTCAATTAACGCGTTAACTTCAATTTTCTGAAACTGTGACTCGAGGCGTTTTTCCTTATAGCCACGGAATTTCTTAATACCTCGACTGCCATGCCAGTGGCCATAAAAGACGAGACAAAATTCGAATAACTTCTTTAACAATATAAAAATAGAAAGACCAAGACTCGCCAATTGCTTTCGTAAAATCCTGTTACACCTCTTAGATTCTAGCAATGCTTAGCTTGCTTCATACAGCGCAATAGAAATGAGTTTTCGAGTTTGATAAAAGAATCGCGTCAGTCGTGTATAACATCTAACAGTAAAAGCAAAACTTCTTTCTGACTTCAATCATTTTAAATCCGCCGGGAAAGCCGATAATTTCGTAAAACATCATAAATAAAATGATAACACAATTGTCATCGCAGAAGATTGATCTCGAGGATCGGAAAAAATAAAAACGATGGAATCGACGACAGAGGCCCGATCGTTCGGCAAAGATCATTAATCGAGTCAAGTCAGCAGCAGCAAGTGGAAGCATAGGTAGGCCCCACGGTAGGCCGTCTCGAAGACAGGGGCCAAAGGTGGATGAGCTGGCACTTCCTGCGGTATACAATTAGTCGTCAAGTATTAATCCTGGCCGGTAGCCGTTACCCCGACAGGATATTATGGTCCCGCAGGCAGTAACAATGAGGATTATATGGGGAAAACGCTTCGATAGCGTTTCTAATAGAAGCTGTACCCTGGGCCCGCCGAAGGTAGTTACTGGGTGCGGCTGTTCCCGTAAACGTTCGCCCACGGACTGACTTAACTTGCCTGGCAATAATAAAATGATATAGGAGGCGAAATATGCATTTAAATTATCGCTCCGCGATAATAATTTGCATACCACCGCGCGGCACCTCTCCGCCACTTCGATGCCGCCGGTTCGCTTAGTTTAGCCCCGTTTAATTTAAATAATACTTCTCAGCGCGGGGGAGCACGGCTCTGCCAAGATATACATAAAATCGCCATAACATTGTAAATTATAACTGATACGGCTTATATCGCGGCAGAGCGAGAGAGGACGCTCCGGTTCCTCCTTCGACCTCCAGCACTCTCTCCTCTACCCCCGTCTTTTTCCTCCCGGTCCTACGACGCCCACGAACATCATTCTTCGACTCCTTTTGTTGTCGAGACGCCTTTGGACCGTTCCTCGTGATTATGAAAACTTCGAGGGTCTGGTTTCGAGGTAAATCGTTTTAACCCTTGCGTCGGTAATCGGGTACTCGGCTACCCTTTTGCACGTTCACTGCAAAACATTCTTTATTTCCAGTAAAATACTTCAATATCCGTCGAGATTGTCCCTGTTCGGCACATTTTCTATCGATATCTGTTCCGAGTCTACAATTTTGTTATCAAAAAAGTACTCAAATTGGACGACAATGTTTGATATAGGTCTCACAGGCCGCTAATGTTCGTTGCGTTATTATTGACATAGAAGTGTTAAATGAAAAATCAATTGTTTTTACTTTGCGTATCAATAACGAAATTCGATTGAGTGTGTCAAAATCGTTCCCATTTTTTACAATTTTTCTTGCAATTATCAATAAGACTGATTAAGTAATTACTAGCGATCTCGCAAGCCGAGAATAGTAGCAAAGGGTTGAATATCTAAAAATGTAGAAGTTAGCTCAAGTCTATAATTATTCTTAGTTTATAATCATTATTAATTATGATCTACAGTACAGTAAAGTCTCCCTAATTAACGCTCAGATTGATCACAAAAATGGACAATTTGGGAAGAGGAGACACGATTGTTCAAGCCTTGCGGCTCGTTTGTATAGTTGTTGGCAATCGGTAACTATAAAAATGAACCGCAAGACTGAATAATAACAATACCACGATTTTGTATATCTCTCTCCAACAAAGAATGAACTTTTCTTATTTTTCTTTTTTTATCGCCATGATACATGGTTCATTTGAATTACTCGGATTATCACTATCATCACTTGCTTCGTAATTAGTCGAATTAGGGTTGATGAGTAGCTGGATCCTTTTACTCCAACTTTCGAGATAAAAATGTCTGAGAGACAGTAACCCCGGACGGTTTCGGATCTTCGACTCGATTAAAGGCCACCGGGCAATAAGTCCTCGGTAATGACTCTAATAAGACAACGAAGGGGATTGAGAATTTAAACCGGCCCATAATTCCGGCGGTAACGGCGCAATAAAATCCCATGTATCTGGTATCAATAAAGTCGGGCGTATTCGTCATCTTGCCACGCTTACGTTCGCATTTATCCCGCGACGGAATGATCCGAACGACTATCGGGGGCGATAATAACGACCGTAAGTCACTCTCGCGCTGGCAAACAGCCTGATTATGCCCGTCGCACTGGCTCGTAGGGCCGCAGGAGAACGTGTCGGTGGAAAAATTAATAATTCGCACGCGGTATCGAACAAACGGAAATTCTATGATAATCAAATGGGATGTTTCAAGGCCAACCGCGTGGGAGGGCGCGAACGAGCTTCATCCCTCGGTCATTTGCCTGGTGCAACGTGACTCGACATCCTGGGATTATTAGGTCATCTACGTCAAAACGACGGTGTCGTTCCGCAGCATCGGTAAATCGTTTAAAGATAATATGCTGCCACTTTCAATACGTTCACTTTTATCGGTCCATAAAAATTCTAATCCCGTGGTCTTTATTGAAATAGACAGCATTTTATAGCGTGGGGAATCTAGGCGCCGAAATTATTGCTGGTGCGTGATTGTATTGTCAGTAGATGTGAAGTTCATTGAAAAGAAATTATGGTCGATTTAGTCAGGATTTTAAAGTCGTCCGTGTTTCTTGGATGAAATTATGCACTTTCTTCTGTACTTCGAGGATGTAGCTTGTAAAGGAGCGGGTTTATTTTATGCAAAATCGTTTTTTAAAAATGTGTCGTCGCTGGTCTTTTCGACGTCCAGTGCCAGTTTCATAAAGAACCAATCAACCAATCAAGATGCAATCAACAGCACCTAAAAGTAGTAGAGGTTTGAAATTCGAACATAATATACGTATACAGTAAATTCTCCTTAATTCTCCTTTGACTTGTAAACTAAAATGGACAATTTGGGAAGAGGAGATACGATTACTCGAGCCTTGCACCTCGTATTTATAATTGTTGACAATCTGTTACTATAAGAATGAGCCGCGAGGCTCGAACATTCGAACAATCCTCTTCCGAAATTGTACATTTTTGTTTACAAGCTGAAGGAAAATTAGGGAGAATTTTTCTGTAGTAGCCACTGATATTTCGAGAAACCTATATATATATACTTGAAAGCTACAGCAAGAAAACAACCTTACAATAAGATAAAAACTCGAAGACAGAGAATACTCTCTCTTCATTATTGGAACACACGTATAATAATAGCATAAGTCATTTTCGCGCAAAGTCATTTTCCCCTAAAGGCCCGAAACCTCTAAAATCCTGAGGAACCCTCCACGCCGTAACTATGCCATTAGCAGCACCTAAAAGTAGTCGAGGTTTAAAACTCGACGGTGGTTCAGCGGTGCAGCACCATAAGGCGAAACAAACACTGGTCGGTAAAAACCAATTATTTATGAAACGACCCGATATTTTACGAAGCAGAATAGAGAGGCGCGGAGGTCCGTGCTCGAAGGGTGCCACAAAACGGCAGAAACAGCAGGAGAAACTGCAGGGTGGTTGATGGTGGTCGCGCAGCCCCGTGGCGTTCGCCCATCGTCGTGCCAGCCGGACCACGCAATTCCGCAAAGTATGCAGATCTAAGAATTCAAATGGCCGCCCTATAGCGGCCGTAAAATGGCGGACAATCGCGCTCGTAAAGCACTATATTAAAATTCTATATCGTCCCCCATTGCCAACACCGTCGATGATATCATTCCTCCGGCCTCCTCCTCGTCCTTCCGTTCTCCTCCTCGCCGGGTCCGAGCCGATGTCGAGCGTTGTCCGGCGTGACCTTCCCACCTACCGATCTCTACATTGTTGTGTACAGCCTCTGAACCCTGTGGGGACTGGCGGGAGGCGAGCGTTCCGCGTGCGTTTATGTGCGCTGGCCCCGCTTATGCCAGCGGAACATTGGCGCCTCTCGGCCCCCGAGATGCATACTTTCATCGTCGCATAAACCGGCGGGCTGCGTCCACTTTTGAAAATGCAGTTAGCCCGGATGCGGCCGAGCACTACGCGCCGGAATTACCTGCATCGTCCATCCTCGACTATTTGATTCCGGCATTCGTATTCTTGCCGCGCTTCCGCCGCGAATTTTTCAAACGTTTGTCGGCTCTGCTTCGGTAATCGCACCTTTTATGTCTTTGGTGGACGGGATACTCTGACGCTGAACGTTAACGCTCAACGATACATCTGAACGCTGGACCTACTGCGGAATAACAATTATCTGATACTTCGTAGAAACGACGAGAATGAATTTATTTAGACTGTTCGTCATTTCTATTGTGTAATAATATATGATTGAGAATTCTATTGTACCGGATTCTATAAAAGTGGCTTTATAGTTTCGACAATTATGATTCATGAAAAGGGTGATGCTGTCAAGGGATCAGTGGCAAAGTAATCTGTAATATTCCTGGGCTTGTGGTGCTGGCAATTAGGCTACGGATATTACGTATTCGAGAGGAAAAGAAGTAGATAAAGCAAGAAATGGTAAAACACTCTTAAGGAAATATAGGAATGCGGTCGTGTTATTTTTAAATGACTAAAATTATTCACGAAAAGAGTGAATCTTTATGTAACTCTAATTGATATTTTGCACAATTGATAAGGACAAGTTTAATATCGCACATAGATCCACCACCATAGATCCATCTAATAATAGCAGACGTGTTGATTATAATCGCATAACATTTAACGTTATTTCTTGAGTGTGCATTTATTGTTAGCTACCTTAAACGTGACAAACATTTTTAGTTCACTTATGATCATATGAATTGAGAGATTCATGGTAGAAAAGTGAATTCATTCTAGGAAGAACAAACTGAAAAAAGATGTTAGTTCTTAGTAACATGAATATGTACTTGTGTTTCATAGATTTACGCGTACTGTAAATAAAAAAGCAAAATACTCTTCTGCATTGATTTGCAAGAAAGAAGAACCAACTAGCATTATTGTTTTAACCATTGTAATCGCTGATTGGTTAAGAATTACATATCTACATTCTTAAAATCTCTTAGTTTGTTCGCTGTTATAAATTTCACTTGCTCATATCTCCCATAAATGGATTAAGTATGCAATCTAGTTGTGATAGCGATGCAAATGGAACGACTGGAAACCACCCCATAAAAGAGCATTATTACTGCAACTCAATGAACTCGATGCAACTGACGCAGCTTCGATTCAATTTATTTTAAGGACACCAGCGATAGCAGAGATTGTTAATTATAGTAGCCGAATAACAAATTGAAAAACGACTCGAAGAGCCCAGTAAACGTGGATAAACAGTCCCATGCAATTTCGTTGCAATTGAGATAATAAGACCATTGATTCGACGCGTCGAGATTTTGGGATGCTGCTCGAAAGAAATTTTATTGGTTTCTTGTCTGCCGACTTTTATATACACCATGAAGTGTGTGCATCGTCCGCCGGACATGGACATTCCCGTTTATGACAAGCCAGTGTCCATGCAGGCGCCGAGGTTCTGCGTGCTTGAATTCTGGAATGAAGATGGCTGACCTCTTTATGGTGTATTATTGGCAGTATGAAACCTTTACTACCACGCACAAAAATCTTTTTTGCATATAAATCCAACAGAGTGTTACAATTAATTGTGTAGTTCCGACTCTGACCCTGAAAACTCGTGAAAAAACATCGCACATAATTGAACTCTTGCGCACGAAGAATTTTCTCTCACGCTTCGAACAAAATATAAAATAATATAACGTTGCAAATAATTACTGTATACAAATAGAACTTTGCACGAGATCATATTATTACAGATTTTATCGGACGAACATTTTTCAAGCAAATAAGGACGCTTCAATTTGGGACACTCCTTTATGTTTTCACAGGTGAACAAACATAATCACAAAATTGAATAAAATAAAATTTACAGGAACTTTTCAGAATTTGCTCCGTCCGCATCGATGCGTTTTCGTAATTTCGTTCCACGCATTTAGCAAAGCTGGTTTTAACTCATTCGTCGATTTAAATGGCCGATGTATATATATATACATCGTATATCGCACTTTCTATCTTCCTTTTCCGGTCGTCGTAACATAATCGGCGTACTTTATTCCTCCCCCGTGCAACTCAATAATTATAACCCGCTCTTCATCGCGTATCATTTTTAAGTTGAAAGAAGGCAGAAACGTATATGAACGGTATTAATAAATGTAAAAACCATAAAGAATTCGAAAATCAAAATAGGTTTGAACACTGGAGATTCGCAGAAAAAGAAGGAGCGTCCTTCATAAAAGGGCGGTACTTACTCTACACCAAGATTTTCCTTCTTTTTTCGAAATATTGCAATCTCTAGCGTTGATTTGTTTCATCGACAGAACAATCACCCTGACATCGATTGAAATAAGATGGCAACAAGTGAGTCAGCAATCTCCGATGGAGCAGTGACATCGTGCACGCTAGGCGTAGAGCCTTGAACGATAAAAAAGGTGGCGGTTTAATTAGAAAACAACCGAATTGGCTTGATCAAACGTTCGTGGCGAACGCGCCCAATGATTCGTCGAAAAGACGGGCGCGCGTGAACGCGACAGGTGGGTAAACAAAGAGAAAAGGGAGAGAGAAAGGGAGAAAAAAACGGGGTGGCCAGATAAAGAGGAGGCGATAGAACGCAGCCGGGTAATGGACATTGCGTATACGTGTATCGCTGATTCGTGTCTCACGTGCACGGAATGACGAGAATACGCAATAAGTTAATCGTGTTAGCGGCTCGCTTGATTAAACGAACGATCAGGCTGATGGTGACTGTCGTACGCGCGCCGCGCAGGGACCATGGGTGCGGCCATGCTCGGGACATTAATACAAAACTCGATTGTCATTCGTCGCTTGACCCCACACCCCCTGATTACGTCGATTCATTAACGGGGTGTCGTCCAGACCCAAAACGAATTGCTGTTTCACCGTTGTGCCGGAAAGCCTATTAGTTTTCATCGTTACCCTATTATTTACGCCGCATTGTTCGCGCTGCCGACCTTCTTATCTTCATTCTGCTTTGTCCAATTGTTCACACCTCTAAGTTTTTTATCAGCATCGAATCATAGGGCCAGGCAATATTTGTGTTAAATTTTATGAGTCCGCGATTTGATTGATCAACGTTTCACTTGTTTTTCGTTAATCGTAGAGAAGCGATTTTCCACTCGTGTTCAGAATTTTTATAATTATTTTATGAGCACGATCTAATCTTGTTGATACACGTTTCATCGCACCTACTGTTTCATAACTGAGATCGTAGAGAGAAACACTTACTGTACGAGCTTCGTTTAATCTTTTTGGATGATTCGACTGATTTCCCACTTCACTAGCTTTTTCACGATCCAAAATCAAAACGATGCAACGTTTAGATAGATGTACTTGCTTTGCCGCAATTGAAATCGCAACGATACGATTTCTACACGTTTTTGTGATTTTTATATACATTTGATACGAATACGAACTATACCAAGAACTTTAAACATTCTTCTGATCTTTACTCGCTTCGATCGCGCAGCCAGATTTTTACTTTATTTTTAATCTTCTTAAATTGTGCTCAGTTTTCTTTACCGTGCTTGGTGAGCATGTTAGCTACCTTACGAAAAGCCACGGAAACACCTCATGATCGAAGTAACTCGTTTACTAAAAATTTCGGTTACTCCGACACAATTAAAATTCATTTATCGTTAATAATTTCCTAAAAACTTAAGAAAGTTTATGCGTACTCGAACAAATAGAATTTTCGCGAAATTTAAGAAGTGCTCGATACAGTGATAAAAAATATGATCGTTCGTAGACGAATTATTCCATAATTCATACACGAGTACAACAAGGTTCCTTGTAAAATTCCCACGATCGCAACTCGAGGCAAAATTCCGTCAAAAAATGAAATTCCACGCGTGGAGAGGGCGAAGCACGCGGGAAAGAGGCGCCCCGTCAATAAAACGTGCCAAAAGTTCCACGGAAGAGAGTGTAAGGATTAGTGGAAAGCGTGGAGGGTAAAGGGTGTCGGAGGACGACAGAGGGAGGATGGTAGAAAAGGGGGTTGGCGGACCGGGAGGGTCGAGGGTACGGGATTCCCGGGTCCCAATGCCGACAGCGGCGCCAGTGCCGCGCGAGGCTGTAATGCGTTATTAATGAACACCAAGAATTTCATTAAAGATTGTTTGTATATCAAACTGTCCACTAAATTATGCCCTATAACCCCCGTGGCGCCTTCCCGAGCCTGGAAACTATTGGCTGCGACCGCGGTAGGCGCCGCCTTTCGCACCTACGAGCTGCACACGCGATCTCTAGGAGGTTTTATGGGATTTTATACTGAATTTCCGAGCGGCTGTCAAATGCGACATTGTCGGGAAGAAGCATTGAAACGAGGGTGTCATTGTTTTCGGTATTGGACGAGGAGGAGGAGGGGGCCATCGGTCAGGCTGTCCTCGGGGCAAAGTCAGTTATTCCACGACCTTTGGAACATATATTATTAGAAGGGACGATATAGGTAAGTACAACGCGGCGCGAGCGACCCGGAGCAAGAAGGATGATCGCAGGGAAAGAGAGGTCCAATGGCGAAATGGGGTACCGGCGGTGTTGGAAGGAAAGAGATGGAACGAACAGGCATGACGCGTCGAATGAACGGTCAGGGGGAAAGAGAGGAAGAGGCCGGGTAGACGCGGTGGGTTGGGAGATACAGTTAATCGTTGGGAAGCTATTAACTTCGGACTGGAATGCCCCATAGCGCCTCATTTCGTTCAATGCAAATTTACACCCGACGTCGACCACCTAACGGGCCTCCCTACCTCTTTCTCACTGGAAACGACGCGTATACCGGGTGTGTCTTCGTACCCCTTTCGTTGCCGCTCTCTGTCTAGAATCGTCTATCGTCGATCTCCTTCTTATCGGTCTATACGAAATCAAAGGGACGCGTAACAAACCAAAATTGAAATCTTAACCGTTTGCGTACCACGAGCCACTTTTGCGCTCTTCAGATTTTGTGTCGAGAAAAGCCAGGGCATTTGGCCGAAACAGACGACTTACGGCCCACCCGAAATTTGTCGAAACGTGCTCAGTCTTTCAGACGCATGTATACGTCGCGCGTCGCATCGCTGTCAGTAATCCAATTTGCATTTTGTTATTACCTATTCTAAATTAATAGTATATATATTTTCATTCATAACGTTTTATTTTATGTTTTACGGCTTTTTTCGACACATAATCGAAGGAGCGCTATTGCGCTCTTCGGCGCTTTTCGATCCTGTTTTTTCAGAACCATCTGGTACACAAACGATTAAGATCAAGCCAGCCTGCAAAGCACAAGTCCCGTTCGTGCGAAACTTACATCTTCACATTTCAATTGTTTCGTTGGAAAATATGGTTTTCGTTGTTTGTCAGGTTTTAAAGTCGTTGGGGGGTGAATCGTTCGATGTAGTTGTCCTCGAAGAAATTCCAATGGAACAAGTAGAATAATCCCGCGTGTAATCAGATGACGTTTAAGGAGAACGTTTATCTTGATACTTAGATCGGTATACTTTTCATTTTCGTACGGTAACAGTATTATGTACAAACGCCGATTTTATAAGTAATCTCGATATCTGGATTCTCTATTATCCGAATACGATCCATATGAATACAGTTCTGATGTGGTCATATAACTGAGTAAACTGTTTCTTTTTTACTACGAATAATTGAGGTTTTATTAGAAAAGCACTGAAACATGTTAGAATTGTTTCTAACCACATGAACATTGCTTATATTTCATGTAGGATACATCGATGATGTACGGAGGACTGATGTTGAATTTTAAAGTATGAGTCAGGATTTTGTTGATCGGTCTAACAAAAGAGAGATCAAAGAGTGATTCCTCGCACCGCTGAGATCAGTAGAAGAAATCTGTGTATGGTCGGACAGAGAAAATAGTTCCATTATCGGATAAGTATCCCACAAATCTGTCCGCGGGACACGAATTTTCTACACGGATTGCAAGCGATAGGAACCAAATCGAAATTTCCTTCTTTATTATTTTTTTTTCTTTATTATTTTTGTTATCTATTATTCAAGACATCGCCTATTTGTTCTTATTAAAGAAAAGAAACAACAATGAATCAAAAGTCCGTCGGCAATTAGCGTTATCGATGGAACGACGGCATCGATGGATTAGAGACGCATTGTTTTTCTTTTTGTTCTGTGTTAAACGAGTATTCGATCGGGGCCCGTAGAAACGTACGCCGCATTCGTTGCGCTAGATGCCAGTGTCAGAAACGTCCGAAAGATTTGCGAATTCGAAAACTATATCTAATTGAAATTCTTGGAGGGTAATGGTCTAAGTAGTCAGCGAAGAAGCTGCTTGAACTTATCCAATTTGGTTGTCTCTCGTAGACGATCAACGTCGTAATCGGTGACCCGCTTCGTGGCTGCCTCGGTGAAACTTGGATCCTTCTAGCGTCACCCTTTCCTCCTCCTGATCGTCCCATCTCGGCTGTTGTCTTATTAGTTTAGAACTTAGGCTTAATATAAAGTTGCGTGTGTCGCGAGCGATGGAACTCTACCCTGGAAGACAATGCGAATTCCTCGTATCGCGCGCACATACGATCATCAATCCGCGATCGAAATTCCATCCTTGGATCTGCCATCATCCGAGGCATCGATCGTGAAAATCGGCCGATGTCTATCCTCTATTTTTCTAGCCCTAATATGCTCCATCCGCTTGCCTTACAATATTACTATTTATATAGTGAAATTGTTGCATTCCTGCAAAAAACTATTTCGTTTTGCAGGCTAATGGGTATTATGTAAATTTAGAAGAGCCTCTTAACACTTCAGTGGTCACGTGGCATCTATAAGACTGCTTCATTTGCAGAGTAATGATTTCTACTGGTCTAGACCTTCTGTCCGTCAGAATATCGATAAGAAAAAGATCAATGTTCAAGTCTTGTTTGTAATAACTTCCCGTAAGAAGAAGATTAGAATAACAATGAAGAATGTAGAAGATGAAAGCTTATTAATTGTACTCGTTCCGAAAGAAATTTCTAGGACAACGAACTATGAATCTCCATATAAAACCTCTTTCTACTCTTCCAGGATCATCGAACAAATTATGTATTCGTTTAGAAAGCCAGACACAAAAATGGATGACTAAAACAAAATTTTTATCCGAATAGACTCTAAATAATAATTTCAACAATGACGAACGAATGCAGACGAGCTAGATTAGAGCAACGAGACTGATCCCCGGGATCCATGGCCAGAAGTTTCTCTTCGGCCAGCAGCCGCCGCATTCAAGACCAATATGTCTCGGCAAAGTGAAACATCCCGGCGTGCATCTTAACACGGAAAATAACGCGCGTGGTGAAAGCAGCCGATGACAAACGGCCAGGTAACGGGTGCTCAAGATACACATAGTTAACACGGTCGGGTCTGGCTAACGACGACTGATGCGGCCACTATATAATTTCAAAGCGCACACGCGGCAGACGCGCGGAAACGAAACCGGCGCGGCGACGCGTTAACGCCTTAATATGGACAAATGTCGGATTACGTCTCGGATGAGGTTTGCTTTGCATTATTCGGATAACAGGCTAGTTTGCCATCTTTGTCTCCTGTATGCGTATACCTAGAGCAGGTTTACCTTTTTCCGTGATAACTCGCGTTAAACGCGAGACGCAACGGACGGAATGAGAAAGATAGAAGCTGTCAACTGGCAAGACGAACGAACGGTATTAGAGTCGACGAAGAGTCGCGCCCGACTTTATAACATCTGCTTGAAAAACTTGGACGACTCTGTCCGACTGTCCCTACTTTTGTCAGGAGGTGTTCTTCTACTCTTGTAGTTGTCAATGAACAATTTCGGAAGAGAAGAGACAATTAATCGAGCCTTGCGGCTCGTTTTCATAGTTACCGGTTGTCAACAACTATACAAATGAGACGCAAACCTCGATTAATCGTATCTCCCTTTCTCAAATTGTCCATTTTTGGGCCCAATCTAAGCGTCAATTAGGGGGGAATTTACTGTATAGAGTTTATTGTGCACCTACGCCTACGCTCGCGACCAAAGAGCTAATTAATTGAGAACTTCCTCATCCATCACCAATTCCTACACTGTCCCCAACTGTGCTTACATCCTTACATCTAAGACAGGGCTTGCTGGGTAGCCGCACTGGTGATTCCTTCAGCTGGTCCAGAACGGAACGCTCACACTTCGTTCACGGATAAGTCTTCAGCCATAAGTATAAGAGTACACCTTCCGATCACCATCATTCGTACCTTGTCAAAACGTTCTTCTCCAACTCCTGCATCATGGTGAGCGTTGTGCTCATTCTTGAAAAGAACATCGCCATTTAACCTTTCAGGTACGACTGAATTCTGCGCGAGGCTATTTCTCTGGACGGCAGAGTCTGATATGTACTGTAAAGAGTGTCTGTATATTGTTAAGATACAGTTATATTGTTAAGATAAGTCTGTATATTGTAAATCGATGTGAAGACAAAAGAAGTGTGAAACAATGCATATGAAGACGATTATTCGATTCAAACGATGACCGAGTGAGCTACTAGAGTAAGCCACTATAGTGGCGCGTCGTTCAGAGAGATGACATCCGCGAAAGCCACTATAGTGGCGCGTCGTTCAGAGAGATGACATCCGCGGAAGCCACTATAGTGGCGCGTCGTGCCTAAAAGGTTAAGTGAAACTAAACGTTTATTTGGATACCAGCGATTCTAGCCACCTTCGCGAGCAGGACTCACAGGCCGTAAGAACTACAGAACTCGACATACCCGTTTAAGAAGGAGCCGAAGAACTCTTAACAAGGCGAAAACAAAGAACGGTGGACAAGGTGCCGGGTTTTAAGAAACCGTGACGATTCTCGCAGACGTCCGACCGACTGACATTTCTCAGCGGGACAGGAAACGGTGGAGTTAATGATGCCGACTCGGCAGCGACAGAGAGAGAGAATCACGGGGTTAGGGGGCAGCTCCGGGAAAAGAGGGTCACGGGATGAATGTGTTCACATTATAAACCCTCTGTTCTTTTAATTTCTTCAAAAGGCCTCTCTCTACCGTCGACACCTCGCTCTCCTCTCCTCTCCTCCTGCCCCTCTGACGCCGCCGCCCCCCGGAATTAATAAGGCGTCGGCGATGCGACGTCTTTTTTCTTGCTCCCCCGAACGAGGCGGCGGAGACAGCCCGGCAAAGTGAATGAGAGAACTCTCGGCGAGAGGATAACAGAGGGAGAGCACTCTCTTACCGGTGCTTAACAGTCGGATGAGATGAGCTGCCGTTAATAAATGTGTTTCTAACTGCGGGGTCGAGGGGGACAGGCTGTCTTTGCCCGACCGTGTTGCATACCGCCGACCTCCCTCCGGAATAAGTCTTAATGAAAAGAAAACTTTTAAACGCGCTAGACCTCCGTTTGTTCCCCGATGCTCTCGGCTGTGTTCAGGTTTCACGCTGTTGTCCCAGCTCTGGATAGGGGGACAGTGATTGAATCGGGAGAACGTCCTCGGGTGTCTTGTCTTTTGGATCGTATAATCTTCTCCTGGAGTGCTTTCGTTTGTTGCCGTGGATTGCTTGTATTGTAGGACAACTTCTATGATAAATAGCGTAAACCGCCTTGGAGAACGATTCAAATGTTCCGGCAAAACTGCATCAGTTAGCAAATAGTTAAATGAGACGACTAGATTGTGATCCCAGTCATGTGTGTGTTGATACTCGATTAGTCAGCTCCACTTCAGATTCGAGAAAGTTAGCAAGGAAGATCGTGTCCTAGCAGCTAGTCGACCTTGATGATATCTAGCATTTCTCTCTATTACTTGGCAATTAAAGGAACCTGATTCACATAGGCAATCGCTTATATGAAAAGATGAACTATGTCCCATTGACATTCTTCCGACTTTGTTGCTGTTTTTTTTATCGCAGCTACTAAAATCTGCACAGTCCGCAAGTAACAATTTCCACTTTGGTGTCACTTTAAACAAAAATCTTGGCAGTAATTATATAAATAAAATTTCCGAATTGCCGATTAAAGATGTGCATTAATACTCCAGCACGTTTACCAAATCTCAGCTTGCTATGGAGTCGAGGATGAGGATAGGAACTGTTCGGTTGTGATTGTCTGTGGATTCACTGCTGCGACAGGATTCACTGCGGATTGGACACGCGGTAAAATGGTAGGAATACAGGTGCTTGCTTAGGGAGATAAAGAAACATGCAGAAGTTCAGATACAGCAATTTCTCTCAGAAATGTTCGGAGTTCGGAATTAAAGCCGGCAGTTCTGAGAATACTAAATCGCGGTTCTTCGGGCCTCGCGGCTCGTTTTTATAGAAACTCGGCGCAGTCGACAGAAAATGCCAGCGACCAGCATGCCGGTGTACATTAGTATGAATACATAGTAATGCTAGAATAATAACGGTGACGTAACTTTTTCATTTCTAATTTTTTGCCACGATTCGAAGGCAATTCGGTGGCCACATGACACGATTCGAAGGCAATTTGGAGGCTACATGCCACGATTGGAAGACAATTCGGTGGCCACATGCCACGATTCGAAGGCAATTCCATGGCCACATGATAATTCGAAGGTAATTCGGGGACCACATGCCACGATTCGATGGAGATTGGTCACTTACCATGTGTCTTCGCGGTTTTTCTTATCTAAAGAAAAGTTTTTCTTTTCACGCCCAAACAGCCCAAGTATCACATGCTCGACCGACTCCGTTGACGTAATCTTAGCATCGACGTAGCAATAAATTACATAGGCGTAGGACTAGCACAGGGAAATGCACAGCAACCCGAAATTTGTCATTTCCGGGAGAAATTACTTTATTATTATATTTGCAATCGGAATCAAGGGACGAAGTTGGTCAGATTACTCGAAGGGATCGGCAAACGGTTTAGTCAATAGGATCGGGCCTGGCACGTCGTCTTGCAAGAAACTACCCTCGGGGTAAAAAAATAATTGCCCCTTAATACGCGCCGATATCCCAGCCGCGGGGATGCCGACGCGTAATGATGTTCGCGTCCGCGAACTTAGTTCGAAATTAAATATCAAGGCGGAGGAGGATGGGCCCGGAACCAGCGGGCGAAGGGGATGTTAAAGAGGAGTCTCGAGGGCGACGGGGGTGGCGAGGGGCTCGTCGTGCACCTGCCTTTTTCCCGGAGCCGCCGTGATAAAAATCAAACTGGAAAACAAACGAGAAGTAGGATCGTATTATAAAGTTTATTAATCGATAGACGATGCGAGGGTGAAAGTGGAAGTTATGGGGTTCGGGGATATCTCGTTACTGCGGAAAATTAATATTGTAATGCTGCACGCCGAACGAACCGCCCGGAAGTTTCGCTTGGGACGGTATCAGCCTTTGTGGAATTTTTGTTAAATATTCGCGGAGATGTCTAATTGAATTAAAAATCTTTGCGCGAACTTTTATTTTCACAGGCTTCTGTTAGGGGGCACAGAGTAGGTACAAGCATTCTTTTATCTGCCGAACTAATCCTTTCGTTTAAAATAAAATATGTTTGCAGATTTCACGCACGAAATTTCACCAGCTAGGAATAATATCTGCAAGAATCACGTTAATGTCTAAATGATGAAATTATATTTAATTATATGGCTCGATAATTCGTACAAATTCAAACAAATGTTGGAGATATATTAAGTTTCTGTAGTCGATGCTACGTGACTTGAGAGATCCTGGGAAATTCAAGATGGCGTCACTCGGGATTTTAATAAACATCATCTTACATCTTAATAAACAATCATCCTTTGTATGTTGATTGATTTCTTCGATCTATGTTTCAGAAACTGCGTCCCACGGATCCGCCAATCTACGAAGTTAAAAATTTAGTGATCAACGAAACAGGAACACAGCTGGCATTGTGGGGGGACATGGGTATAAGCCTGATGGAGCTGCCCAAACGATGGGGCAAGGATGGGATGTTCCAAGGCGGAAAGGAAGAGATACTCTGCGTGTGAGTACGGTTCACGTAATCTGTCAGTTTCTGTGAATTAATTACAGCTTCGTTTCTATGGAAATTCTTTCTATAGTATTCAAACTAATAGAACAAGATTGTACTGGTCAGACACACACACATGTGGCTCAGTGAGATTACTGCAATACAATCCATTAAATGGTGTTAATACCGACATCGCTCTATTGGTGACACTTAATTATCCACCTGCGCTTCAGCTCCAAAAAAGTTATCATAGAGATCATTCATAACATTTCTCACCACTACACAGCAATTAACTAGTTAGCTGTGTTTGACGAGTATACTCGTCGTCGCTTAATTCTCGCGACACGTATAAGTGCGCGCTTTAAAAAGGAGGCGCCCACAGCTAACTGGTTAAAGGAATCCGTCCCAAGGTTGACATAAGGGATGATAAGATCCAAGCAAAGTTGATAGCGATTCCTAGCAGTTAATGAGTTAATGAATTCTGGCGTTTCTTTATTTATTTCTAAATTTAGTTGACGATGATCTTAGATGATCTTAGCACCTAGTCAACCTTCGACAACACCCGAGTTTCCCTTAGCCGGTCAGACGTTGGAGGGAGCGTGACAATTAAAAACGTGCACATCGAGATCGGGGAATCAATCTCGCGCCGAGGGAGGGGAGTTTACAGACCAAGAAATCCGGCTCCTAAAAAGCGAGATAAGGTAGACCGCGAATAATAAATCGCACTATCTGGCTTCCTGCACCTCCGCGGCTCCTGCGGGCGTCCTAATATCCTGTAATTAAGAGGGTGTTACGATGACGCCCGAACCCCTTTGGCCTCCCTCTTATGGAATTAAGGTGGCTTTACTCGGTTAGTTTTCAAAAGTTCCAGGCCCGGAAAGCACCAAGCTGAATACTAACCGCCTCATCAACGACACATGCCACCGAGACTACTGCCTCGCGTAACATTACCCTTCGCGGCTCCGTCACCGCGTCTCCTCGTTCTCGCTCGCGTCTAATCTTTCGGGTGATTAGAACCTGACGCAATTAGCCACGCCCCGGCATCCAGATTATGTCCCGGCATTTTACAAAGCTTTCTTATTCGTGTCCGGCCCGGCCTCGATCCGCGCGATCCTCGTTTCACGCGCGCGTCGATCGGCTTTGGGCGCAAAACGTTATCGTGCCGGTCAGAAAGACCAGACTCACACATGTTCCAATTGTAAGGAACACTTTCGCAAGAAATAATTGAATGAATTTGACACGGTCTATCTAATTTCAGTCTTGTTATTCCTGTAAAGTAACACGGCGTGAACTAACTTTCAGCGCTCGGTAGATTCGCTGCAAATCAAGCGGAAAAATTTAGATATGGATCAATTTATTTTGAACTATTTTTTGAGGCTAATGAAAGAACTGGCTTTAATTTTTATGCTCACGAAAAATGTGACTCGGTAGGATAAACGATACCTTGCATGCTTGAATGACAATAGTACGAATGAGAGACATTGTTTTCGTAAAACAACGGCGGTGTGTTCTTAAGCCGTTGTTCTGAACGATTAAATATAGAAGTATGTACGAATAGCTTTATAAAATAAACGGTATCTCGATGACTGATTTAGGAATGGCAACAGTAGGAATAACAAGAATTCTTTTCCGAAAACAACAGTGGTGCGTTCTTAAAGAGTGAGCATCGTAACCTGTTGCCTAAACCATTTCGATTTACAGTAAATTCACCCTAATTGACGCTCAGTTTGAAAGCAAAAATGAGGAAGAGGAGATGCGATTATAAGTCTTGCGGCTCTCTTTTATAGCAACAGATTGTCAACAACTATATAAACGAGCCGCAAGGCTCGAGTAATCGTATCTCCTCTTCCCAAATTGTCGATTTTTGTGTACAAGCTGAGCGTCAATTAGGGAGAATTTGCTGTATCAGAAATATTGTCATAGGAGCACACTTATGATTTCATTAAAACGCACAAAGGAAATGACATTCAAGCGGACGGTACTCCTAGCTCATATTTTACAACACTATTTATTATTTGATGTACTGCACAAACGATCGTTAGTTCGCAAGTGGAACGGTTAGCTTTTACGCAACTCTGTGCAATGCAGAACCAAACTATTCGATATATCTATATTAATGCAACCGTTCACAAATTCGTGTCAACAATTAGAACATATTTCCGTGTTCGTAGGACTGCAAAGTAAAGTAGAATTTCACCGAGCGGCTCTGTAAAAACCGCAATCGACTAGATCGCTCGAGTAACTGCACTTTTAAAGCGCGTTTCGAACGGCGCGGCTCGCGAAGGCGACAATACAGGAAATTGCGCGGGTGGAAGAGCAATCAGCACGGGAACTCGCTCCTCGCGATGATTTGTCGCCTGTATGGATTTCGCGGGATCACGGTAGCGGCCGCAGGACAGCGATTAAACTTTTCCCACCGAGGGGAGGTAAGGATCTGTCGCGATGCTGGAAGTTTCGCGGGCAATAATGCATAAACTCCATTTAGCCTTATTTAAGCCAACGGAAGGAAGGAGACATTAAATCCCAGAGATTCGTTCTAATGGCCGCGGACTCTCTTACAAACTGTTCCTCCGCGGTCTTTTATGCCGTGCGCATTTAACGCCACTCGCTCGGCTCCGCTTCGCTCCGCTCCGCCCGCGACGCGGTCTCTACGTACGGTTCTTATAAATCCCCTCGATTCCTGGCGCCCGGACCGGCGAGCCGACCGCAGAAATTGCTTAAGTGATATAACGAAAAAACTTTAGCGTAAACTGCCGCTCTTAATTTGACCAGTTTGTGTTGTTCACCGGGCTCCGCGGGGCGAGGGGTGTCGGGGCTAAACGTTTCGTTCGTTTCCGGAAAAACTTCGGAATTATGAATTAGCTGGAAGTCGGCAGGAAAGTAATGCATTTATTCTGGCCTCGACTTATTATGAAATTATAATGCGAAGGACAACTTGGAGCGAACGGGTGCCCGTTCCGCCACCCCTCCTTGCCCCTGTCCCTGAATTAAGTAGCTTCGTGTCTCGTCTCGTTCATCGTAATTCAAATTAATTTGAATTTCCCTCCTAAATGGTCCGTCTAACCTTCTCGAGAATAATTTCATCGACCTCTTTTGCCTGGTTTCTGGTGCAGGAAGCAAGGTTAAATAATTTGGAGCTGATCAGAGGTTCGTTAAAAATTTGAAACCCAATATTTTGCGTTATAAATCTTAGACTAGGAAGGGGGACGCAAATTAGTAATAAATGTTCGAGATTCGAAAAGCTGCAAATCGAAGCAGAGACTCAAGATTCAAGGTCCTCGAATTAGAAATAATAAGGACTCAAACGATTCTGATTGGAAGCAAAAATTCGTTTGCTTGAAATTAAAACTGGAAATTTCATATTCAAAGTCAATGTAAATATTCAAGATTCGAAAGAGTTCGTTCAAAATGAAAATTCACGGTTTGAGAGATTTAATTTAAAACTTCAGTTTAAAAGTTCCAAGAAAGGAAGGAAAGATTCAGATTTTAGAAAACTGCAAATCGAGGCAAAGAGATTCAAGATATGAAAGACTACAAATCGTGACAGAGATTCAAGATTCAATACCCAATACAGGACAAATAGAATTCCAAGGTCAAGGGCCTCAAATTAAAAATGTAGATTTATGGCTCAAAAGGCTCAAAGCAGATTCGCCAAAATCAAAATCCTAAAATTCTAAGTAAAAGTTTAATGAATCCAAACCGGGATCAAAATTTCAGTTTGCAAACAAAGGTTCAAAGTTTACAAATCTCAGCTTCGAGATCCGATAGACTAGGGTAGAAAGCAAAGATTCGAGACATCTGGGAGTCTCGGATCAAAAGGAAAGATTCAGAATTCAGAATTCGCGAAGATCGGGCGTTGCATCTTTTAGCAGAGAATTTGTCAAAGTGGTTGGCCTAAAGTTTCTAGAACGAGCGTATCGTGATTTAGAGAAGAGCAATTCCGGGTAGATAGTTTCGATACACAATGTCGGGCATCGTCATCGGCCAAACAGATCCCAAGCTCCGGAGCGTGGAAAAGCGAGCGGCCGAGCTTCGGATTAAGCAAATGGCGGCAATAATAGTGATTATTCGGATTATGATATCAGAGCGCGAAGTGGGTTCGCTTGGACTTACCAGCAGCCACTAACTGCTGCGCCACCAAATCCCGACTTCAAGACACCGGATTAAAACTATTACCACTTCGCGGCGCCTCTACCCTTCGACCTCCTCCGCCCCTTGCCAATCCTGGCTCCTTCCTCTTTCCTCTGTCTTCCAACCTGCCTCCCCCCCTCCCTCTGCTCTCAAAAAACCTGGATCTTCTAGACTTTCTACCAGTTCCTTCAATTTTCTGCTCTGCTTGGAATCTGCTTTTGCAAAACAATAACGGGGGTAGAATCTCCAGAGTTTTCTTGGACAGATTAATTTTTATTTCTTTAGCTTTTCTACTGTCTGCTGCAGAAAAAAAAGATCAGATTATTGAATATCTTATTTCAAACTGCTGAAGCTTTCACTGTTGGCCGTTATTTATTCAGGATAATTAGCGAAATTGGTTTTTAAAATAAGTTGGACATGTGAATTACACAATGTGACAATAATATTTTATAATGTAATTATGAGACCGCGGATCTTTGTTCAAACTAAAAATTGTCCAAGTTAACTATAAGAGATATATGGGTTAGAGTAGTGGTGTCAGCTGCTGTGGGATGACTAATTACTGTGCTTTTAATTTACTTTCAAGCATAATTGATTTTATATTTATCAAATAAGAGATATTAAATTATTTTATTTTAATTAAAGATAATAAAAATAAACGAATAAAAAAATGAATATGTTTTATTCGATAAATATAAGGTTAATTATGCTCGAAAACAAACCCCACAGTAACCGGCTCCACAATCCCAGATGAAAATAAGTTTCCTCTTTTAATAGTTGCAACAAGTTAGAAATAACGTAACAATATCCTTAAATTCTTCTAATGTCTATACAGTTTTGTATTTTATCTGTCCATTTTTGTCATAGATTCATAAAATCCTCAATTTAGTAATTCGCAATCGGGTCATCTAAAGTAAAAGTCAAACTTCAAGTTTTTTCAATTTTACTACATTATGAGGAGCAATCTCAAACATCTCATAAAATCAAAATAGTTTATTTAATGATATTAGAACTGAAAAGATGACAGACATCTTCCGTTTCGAAGGTACTGCATTCACCGTTTGCTTTGTAAATACTTGTTTAGCCTCTTCCAGAATATCAACAGACATCTGCACGCTTAATCACGCAGTAAATCCTCGATTTTTCCAGCTAAGTGGTAAATGAATGTTCAAAAAATGGAACAGTTCCTTTAATTACATTAGCCAAACTTAATCTTTATGAATTATCATCGCTCAATAAAAAATTTTATTTTTTATAAATATTGTTAGAAATATTTCGTTCTTTGTTATATATGTATATAATATATATGTTTATATATATATATATATATATATACATATGTTTATATTATATATATGTTTTCGTTAAACCTTTCATCATTAACATACTAAGATGATAAGCATCAACTTAAGCACCGACAGTACAATAAATTCTTCCTAATTTACGCTCAGATTGTACACAGAAATGGATAGTTTGAGAAGACAATTGGTAACTGTAGAAACGAGCCGCAAGGCTCGAATAATCGTATCTCCTTTTCCCAAATTGTCCATTTTTGTCCACAATCCGAGAGTCAATCAGGGAGAATGTACTGTGCATTCAAAGGATAAAGAACGCGAATCTAATGTAAGTCCGACTGTGCTAGCTGGAGAGAGATCGTCTAATAAAGAATACGAAAAATAGATCAACAGGTCCCCGGTAAAGGTGGATTTTTAGCGGGCGATGAAAAATCAAGATAAACAAAGCGAGAACTTTCGAAAGTCTAATTACGAGGGCGGTCCTATCGAGGATTCCGCGGCACACGGTTCGCCTCTCCTCGAAGCAAACATTCCGCGGGATAATGGTCATAGGAAGAAGGTGCAATTCCGAGGTAACATAACTCGGATCGGGGTAAGTAAGTCGCGGGCGTCGCGAATTGTGGTATTAATTCGGGAACGGAACACGAATACAGCGTTATTCCGCCGCTACGCCCGGAAGATCGTCGCCCGGTGGTTGGCTGTTGCGGCTAATTATTGTTTTAAGGATTACCGTTATGTGTTTATTATGCGGTCTGGGAGGACCTTTCCTGCCTTAATATTCGGTAGATTTCAGCTTCGGTCGGTCTGCGAGGCGCGCCACCGTAGAACGGGAGAAAGGGAGAGAACAAGAGAGAGAGAGAGAGAGAGAGAGAGAGAGAAGGAGAGCGAAAGCGGGAGAGGCCCTGCACGCCTGCCCCCCGTTCTCCCGTCTCCTTTTCCTCATCCCTCACGTCGCCGGGCCGGCCTACGTTTATGAATAATTTTCACCTTTCGCGTTACCCACCCACGCCATCCGACCATTCCACTTCCAGCGAACGCTACTCCGAATCATCCCCGGAGTATTCACCTCGTAAAACCCTAACGCTGTGTCCTCGTTCCAAGGACATTCCGTTCTCTGATCCCCGCTGCTTCGAACTCTGTTCTCCAGGAATAAAGGACACCTCAAAAACGCATCGATCCTGATGGCGCATTCTTCGGAAAACTTTGAAAAATATCACGATTTTTACAGATTATTCTTGAGACTGCCGGGATGTCGGTTACTTTTTAGGTACACGCAGCAATTTTTTGTTCAAGTATAATTCCTTTTCTGAATTTTACTACACGGTAGCTCTAACGTTAATCTCTTAGTTCTGAATGACGAGTATACGAGTCATGGCAAACTGGCGATTTTACGTGTTATAAGAAACATGCTCGTCTCGACGATTGCAATAAAAAGTTTTGTGAAATGCATTCGTAAATTCGACACATTTCAGAGTAATTCTAGAAGAACTTGAGTACGAAATTGGTCTTATAGATTCGTCAACGCAGCTAAGAGGATTATACGTGTACCCGGACTGCGGATGTTCATGCATTTGTCGCGTGCTCGTTTTTGAAAAATGCAGAGAATAGTACATATTGCCATAAATCAATAGCATCGTTACTCCACATTTACCACGAGAAGTCTTGCAAAAGAAGAAAGATGTGTTCCTCTGTTGCTCAAGTATTTCTAAACTTCGAATACAGTAATTTCTCCTGGAAATACCAAATTTCGGGTTGCTGTGAATTTCTCTGTGCTGGTCCTACGCCTATTTAGTTTATTGATACGTCGATGTTAAGGATCAACGGAGTTATTCAAGTGTGTGATGCGGCACGCGATGCGAATTCCCGGATTGTGGCTTCAGAATTGCCTTCGAATCGTGTCATGTGGCCTCCGAATTGCCTTCGAATCGTGGCATTTGGCCACCAAATTGCCTTCGAATCGTGGCAAAAAATTAAAAATAAACAAATTAAGTCATCGTTTTTATTCTAGCATTACTGTGTATTCATATTAATGTACACCGGTATGTTGGCCGATGCTTTTTCTTGCCGACTGCCCCGAGTTTCTATAAAAAGGATCCGCGAGGCCCGAAAAATCGCGACTTAGTATTTTCAAATCTGACGGTTTCAATTTCGACCTCCGAACATTTCTGGGAGAAATTAATATAATTCTTATAAAAATCCACAGTCTAATACAGTAAATCCTCCCTAATTTTCCGTCAGCTTGTAAACCTCGTTTTTATAATTGTTGATAATCGGCAATCATAAAAATGAGCCTCGAGGCTCGAATAATCGTATCTCCTCTTCCAAAATTATCCATTTTTGCTCACAAGCTGAAGGAAAATCAGGGAGAATTTACTGTAGTGCCAAATTCGCGAACGAGAAAGGATTCGTTCGACCTCTGCCAAGGATCATGATTTCCCAATTACACACGAAAACCAGCGGAACACAGACTGATTCCCCAATTCCACAGAATCTCTAGCGCGTTGTTAAGCGCTGATTCGACGAGAAATACCATTCGACCAGCAATAAAGTTTCGCAGCGGTCTGATAAACCGCGCGCCAGCACTCGCCGGTTGTTCGCGGCTTCTATATTTTTTTTCTCCGCGGTGTGGCGACATTTTTCAAAAGGTGCGGATATCATCGGGGACCATCTAAATCATCCTGGGCTCGCTCGAGCACAACGCACCCTATGCTCGGCCTCCGCAAACACGCCCCTCTTACACCACCATCCTCCTATGCCGGCTAACCGGTGATTTTCGTTAGTGCTTGCTCATCGAAAAAAAGTTGGACCAAAGGGAGAGAGAGAGAGAGGGGGGTGGTGTTGAACAGGTCAAACCGTGTATACGCGGAGACCACGAGGGCGTCGAGGGGGTGGATACCCGTGCACGGGTGACGAGGGGAACGAGGACGCGTGGGTGGATACGTACGCGGATTACCGAGAGCGGGATGTACGCGTGAACCGTGTGTGGTTTCCCGAGATTAGCCGCGGGTTTATATCGGGATTACATATGTAAAACCATTAAGTTAAATCATTTTTTAAATAAACGCATTGTATCCCCTTTCGGTGCGGGCCGAGCTGGGCAGAGAGCCGGGCCGAGCCGGCGCCGGGACAGATAGGAGACCGCCTGCAACAGCCCTTCAACGGCCCAAGGGGTGAGTTTCGGCGCTGCAAGCGACGGGACAGTGAAATATTCCGTAGCACGCGCCGCACGCGCTTTTATGGTGTTTTGACGGTACCGGGACTCCGGAGGAATCGATTGCATTCGATCTTTATCGTGTACCTTTTGTTTGGGAATTTTACGATTTGCACCGGAAGGAATAGCGACTCTTTCAGGAGACATCGTCGTCCTTGATTTCCTTTGTTAACTTTATTGTGTGAGCAACTGTGTAACAGTATATTATTGGTTCATCAGCTTCTTGATGACTTCTCGCCACAAGATTTCTTCGATCTGTTAATACGTAAGAAAAAGTTTTCGGCACTTCTTTTTCTCGCTGTGTTCTTCCGAACATCCTAAAGTGTAGAGATATGTTCTTGCACGTATACAATCGACCCAATCGATTCTCTGCCGTAATCTTTCTTTCATTTTTTGTCTGCATCGCCGGAAAATAATTTCATCCTTTAACTCGACTACCGAGTGCCTACTGTCTGAACGAAAACAACGGAAAGAGTAAAAGGTGTAAAAGCGTAATTGGTCCTTCCATTCCAACTTTTAATATATAACTTATTTATCCTGCCATCATGCGTGCGTGCGTGGGTGCGTGCGTGTGTTATGCAATTTATTCCATAGTAGCTTAATGTTCATGACAGAAGTGACAAATTTGGCATTGATTCGACAGAAATGCGGTGAGATAATGTGCATCAATATTGTTAAATATCGAGCCAGACTTATCATGGATCACATCGCCGCATCAAAGTGGAGAAGCGTAATTCTTATTGAATAGATAACCCAATGAATTAAGGTAATAGCAGCGTAATGAGATTGTCTAAACGAGAGGATCATTTCAATCTGAAGAAACTTGCACGAAAATATCGATCGCTTATAATTATTCGTTCATAGTTGCATACCGTTGTGGTACCTCTGATTCACATTTAACCCTTCGAAATAACGGTGATAAGCAAACCAAAAGACCAAAAATATAACATTTAGAATCGTTTGTACAATTCGGAGGCGTTCGAATTATCAAAAAGGAATATAGAAATGGGAACCAGGAGGTAAAACGTGGTGGTCGGAGTAATTCCTCGGAAAAGATCGCGGCTATTCCTTTTTTTCTGGGTTGGAAACGGCACCGGTTGAGCGGGGAAATTCTTTTTCGACGGAGCAAAGGCGTAGAAAATATTTCAGGTAATAAAATTAGCCGAAATACCGGCACCGAGGGAAATTTTTCAGTCTTCGAGCGTGACAGACTCGGGCGGCCGGGCGAGATCTGATAGAGTATGAACGAACGACAGAGGCTGACGAAAAATGGATAACAAAAGCTCGGGCCGCCGACGAGAAAGAGACACGGGCAAAGAGAAAGGAAGAGAGAAATAGGGTGAAAGAGAGAAAGAGAAAGAGAGAGGTGGCGAGTATAGAGAGAAGGAAGGAAAATGTAAGTCCACGGCGGTAGTCCTGGCACACGTACCGCGGTAATTAAAAGAACCGACAGATGTCTCTCTTTTGCCGTCGGGTTTTATTTCGTTACGACAACGACGATGTGCAGGACAATGTCGACGCAGACGAGCAGAATGCGTCTCGCCTATTTAAATTTTCCACCGGCGTCCCGGCCGGAATTCTTTGATTAGAAGAACCGCTGCAGGTGCCTACAGGCGTCGCCAGGATTACCTAAGTGCGTGTTTTTTTCGCTAGTAGATGTTGCACCGACCTCCTCCTCCTCCCTCCCACCGCTCCGCTAACTTCTCTCGACAGCCACCCACTGTCTTTGTATTTCACCCCGGTGCACGTTTATACACCGTAGAATGCCGTTTTCCCCAGAAAAGATGCCAGGTCAACGGAAAGGACCCGGAAAAGCACTCAAGCTCCCTATTATTCACGCTTATAATATTCGAAGCTGGCCCCGGCGTGTATGCGTGCTTCGTTGCATTCGAAACGACGGGGACATCTTTGACTACCACCGAGAAAGTCGTCTCCGGCTCGACCTGCCGTTGTGACAGTGATTACATCACGCGTCGTACCGAATTCGGCCGCCATTATAGTTCGCGGCACCGAAAATTCACGTCCGTCCGTGCTCGGTGCTTGTCGTTCGCCGAAACTTCCGGCACTCGGTGGATTTAAATTCGTACGATTAACGATATCGGATATACAGTAATTTCTCTCACAGATGTTTGGAGTCGGAAACGAAACACCACGCAGATCCGAGAATACTAAGTCGCGATTCTTCGGGCCTCGCGGCTCGTTTTTAGAGAAACTCGAGGCAGTCGGTAAAAAAGACAGCGGCCAACGTGCCGGTATACATTAATATGAGTACATAGTAATGCTAGAATAAAAACGATGACTTAATTTTTTTTATTTCTAATTGTTTGCCACGATTCGAAGGCAATTCGGAGGCCACATGTTACTATTCGAAGGTAATTCGGAGGCCACATTCCGCTATTTGAAGGCAATTCGAAGGCCACATGCCACTATTCGAAGGTAATTCGGAAGCCACGTGACACGATTCGAAGGCCACATGTTACTATTCGAAGGTAATTCGAAGACCACATGCCACTATTTGAAGGCAATTTGGAAGCCATGTGACACTATTCGAAGGCAATTCGAAGACCACATGGCAATATTCAAAGACAATTCGAAGTCCACATGCCACTATTTGAAGGCAATTCGGAGGCCACGTGTCACTATTCGAAGGCAATTCGGAAGCCACGTGACACGATTCGAAGGCAATTCGAAGGTCACATGTTACTATTTGAAGGCAATTCAGAAGTCACATGCCACTATTCGAAGGCAATTCGAAGGCCACATGCCACTATTCAAAGGCAATTCGAAGGCCACATGCCACTATTCGAAGGCAATTCGAAGGCCACATGCTAAGCGGTTTTTCTTAGCTGACTCACACACAAACAGGCCATTTTGTATTGTCTTCCGAGAATTCGCGTCACGTGCCGTATCACACGCTTGATCGATTCCGTTGACCCTTAGCATCGATGTATATATATAGCAACAAATTATATTATAATCAATATTAAAATAGTGTAGGACTAGCACGAGGAAATTCACAGCAACCCGAAATTTGGCATTTCCGGAAGAAATTACTGTATTTGTATCCCATAAAGATTTCAACTAAGTCCTCATCGAAACCACTGGAAGCATTCGAATTCTAAAGATCACCCGTGGTTGTATTGTCCGTATTACGACGAGAAAGAAAAAGACCTTCTTCACATATTTTGTCGGAAATTTACGACTCAAGCGTGATTTGCCTTTGATTGAAAGCCCTTTTCACTCGGAGAATTTTTTCTAGTCGCTTACCTGCAACACGAAGTTAATGATTAGTCATGAAGTAAGTAAGTAAGCATAAAATGATGTAACATTGGAAACAAAAATTTGATCTTGCTTTTCCATGAGATTAGAGTGGTTCCACGCGAACAAAATTTCGTTTAAACTTTTTATTGGAACTTTTAGCACTTTGTTTGCTGCTTTTACGTTTATTTTCGTTCGATGATGTTTGGCTTGGATTTGTTTCTGCAGAATTCGATAGAAAATGTTAAGCCGATGATTTTAGCGTTCGGATTATCCAAAAAAAAGTGTTTTCTTTTTAAGAGCATCTTGAAAGTACTATAATTATCAGCAGAACTGCGATGTTACCTCTCAGGCGATATCCGAGTGCAAAAAGGTTAATTATTTGGTCGACAGTACCCAAATTGAAGACTACTACGAAGGATGTATTGGGTTGGCAACTAAGTAATTGCCGATTTGTTCAATGAAATAAAAAATTTTTTCTAGTTGCATGAAGTTTAATTTGTAATGTATTTTCCATTTTATTCGATGACCTTTTGCCATCTCTCTGACAACTTGAAAATTCCACGCTCGTAGAAAGTCTGATCCTTTTCGGCCAAAAACTGAGTTAAGTGAGATTTTACAGCGTTAAAAGTTTTACCACGAAGGGAGTTGTCCAGGGATCGAAATAAGTGGTAATCCGATGGCTCGAGATCAGGGCTATATGGTGGGTGTAACATTAATTCCCAACCAATATCCATCAATCTTTGCCGAGTGGACAAAGACGTGTGCGGCCTAGCATTGTCCTGGTGGAAAATGACACCTTTACGATTGACCAATTCTGGTCGCTTTTCCTTGACCGCTGCATTCAATTTGTCCAGTTGCTAACATTCACGGATAATAAAAAATAACATAATGATAATAATAATAATAATTTTATAATATAACATTTACGGATATCATAAAAATGGGAGTGAGAGACATCTATAACTGAAATCGGCAATTACTTAGTAACCCAACAACCCAATATCTTGCGTTCGCGGAAACGTGACTTGTCTTCGATTGTAGAACGTTTGTTAACATAATACGACAGGATAAATGAATTGGAGCATTCGAGATGACGACGAACAAACAAATTCAATCTTCCATAGAATACTTCCTATTGCATCTTCGATAGCGCAACTTGTCTTTCGATTCTCAAGCATCGTCGTCGCAATTCGATGGATTAAATGAACCGAATCGTTCGACTCGGCCGCAAGTAAGGTCTTCCGCGTTCGCCCAGAAAATTTACGATTCAAGTGTGACCGCCCGACCCTCGGAACGTGCTGTGTCGCGAAGGGAAGATCGAGAACCAAGGCACGCAGGACGGTAGCTGGAAAGTAGCAGCGCGAGGAGAGCGCCGAGCAGAGGAGAACGGAACAGCTCCTGGAAACCGATGGCCGCGAAGAGAGCGCGTCGCAACCTCGAGAATTAACGGGCTTAGTTGCCGACGCAGGTGTCGTCGGGAAGGCGAACGCAAGCGAGAGCCGGATGAATTACGACAGGAGCGTCAGCCAGCCCAGCAGAACGTTGCTCGTTATATTTTGCGTAACATCCCGATTTTATGGGCAACCCCCCCACACCGCTGCCTCGCATCTTACCCGCGGTAACAGAGACGCCGCCGACTATCCTTCCCACCGAGTCCGGGATCCTTTCATCTAAATGCAGCCCGATGAAAAATCGTCCATTTACATTGATAAAACGCTGGCCACCGTTTATGCTACACCGTTAACGACTCCGCAATTTTTAATTCCGGGGCCTTGCGCCATCATCCTCAACCCCTGCGAGCCTTTTCTATCGACGAGGTAATTCAACCCTCGGTAAATTACTAACTCGCAACCAAGCTTGATTGTTCCATTATCGAAATCTGACTTTAAACATGAATGTTCAACGCCATTGGGTGTATTGTCCCAACTGTGACAAAAATCAAAAATTAACTCGTTTTATTAGAGAAATTATTGAGGATGAAGGAGTACTGCGAAAGAAATCGTAGTGCAATGAATTAATTAGTACTTGCTTTGATGGGGGGGGGGAATCAAAGTACTTTTTGCTATTTTAGATCAGTGGGTATTGAAACGTTAGAATTTGAACAATATCGCCGCTAATTATTATCGATAGAACATTATTTTTTACCGAAACATAACGCATCAGGATTTATTAAGTATAAGATCGTTTTAGTACGGTAAACGAGGCAAACAATCTCGTTAATCACGCAATGAAATCATCGCGAACGAAATCATCGCAATAGGTGGACCATCGTAATTCGTTTTCCTAGCCAGCGCATAACATTTTTAACACTGAACCAACCCTATTTTAAAAATGATAGTGTGCACGGTTTTATAAAAATGGCAAGAATGAATTTATTAAATATTTGACATTGTTTTCTATAGAAGTATTTTTATAATTTCAATAACTGTGAAATAAAACATGACGAACCGGTCATCGGAAGGTTCAGTGTTGACCCGTTGCTACTAAATATGAATGTTATTCGTTTCTTCTAGATCAGGACCAAATTTGATTCTTCTCTTATCAAGATCTAGGAATTAAAGTAAATGAAAACACGCAAGAAACAAAAATTGTCTTGTTCTATCAGGGAAATTATTAAGAAGAAAAAACAGTGGCTAATCAACGCAGTCGTGAAAGAAATCGTAATGCAAGCAGTTAAGTTCTTTTAATCTGTCCATTGTTTTAAATGGCAACTATCCGTTTCTGCTATAATTGCATATAATCTGCAGTCCGATTAAATGATCTTCCTAGGCCATTTGCAGTATTAGCTTTCTAAGGTAGATACGGTGATCAGTGATTTTTTAGGGAAAAGCAATTTCTGACGCGCCCAACGCTTCTAATTTCCTGTCAAACGGAGGCACTCTTGATCCCTGATACTTGCTCTTTCGACGTACACGTCGCACACAGCCGGGTTAACGAGTTATGTCTAATCTATGCATCCGCTTATCATAATGGCTCTCGTTATATCGTGAGCATAGCTTCCTAGGCTTGGGAAAACCGCCCCTTCGACTACCAGTGTCTCCTGTCGTCCTGGGCCACCCTCTCCTTTTATCCCCCGCCCTCTCTCTCTCTCTCTCTCTCTCTCTCTCTCTCTCTCTCTCTCTTTCTCTCTCTCTCTCTTCCCCTTCACCCTCTCTGCTTCGCCATGCCACCACGGGGACGTAATAAAAATACTCGGAGCAACTGAACGATATTACGTCGTTACGGGGTCACCGAGCGGAATTAAGTAGACCGGCTTCCTCGCCGACATCGATACCTATTAACCCGTGCGCCACTATTCCTGTAATTTTTTATCAGTTATTCACATCTTCACATCGCAGGAGAAATTTAAATAAACATATCGCCTCGTCAGAATGATATCTATCGGAACTTTATAGCATCGCTGCGTGTGAAAATCACTAAATTGTCAACACTACTTTATGGCTCCTTAGTTTACTTTCAACCCTTATAAATACACTACAAATCTATTCGACTGTGCGCGTTTTTATGGTCTCATTTATACAAAATTCCTTTATCCGATTTGTCGTACTCCAAAGAAGACAGGCTCGTTACACTATTTTAAACAATTTTTCGGGGGAAAGTTTGGTGATCCAAGATACAGCGATGCCCGAGTATAATACTTTCAATTTATCCTTCAATACCGTTTACGTTCTGAATTTCTACTTTCTTGGATAAATTTTAAATTAATTTACATTTTTTTTGAGCTATAAAAATATATATATATATATAGCTGTTTTGAGCTGATTATTGCTATTTATTTATATATATTTTGAGCTATAAAAATATATAAACCATATAAAAGATATACGTAAAAAAAGATATATAAAATTCGCGGGGAACATTTTCAAAGTGACTCGATGTTCATTTCATTCGACTTCCTTTTGGAATCTAAATTATACGATCACTGACAGACAATTGTATCGACTCTGCGAGCATCGCTTCGAGGGACCGGAATTTGGGCGAAGAGGGGCGGGGACGATGTCGATCGGGTGCCAATGCCTGCGTATTTATAAATTAAGCTACTGGCGGTCCTGCCGCTGGCCGAAAAATTCGAATAGAATGTAATTAAAATTTTCCTCAGTCCTGATATCGATCCGACTATGGACTCGGCTAACCGGAAGAGAGATCCGGTCGCGCGGATGAGCATTAATGGCTTTATAATCTAATGAATTTTTAGGTTAAGCGGCGAAAGGACCAACGGGAGATCCGGATAGGTTTTTTCCCCGGAATTTATTGCCGAGAAGGAAAAGACGAAAAGCGAGAGAGTCGGTTGCTTATCTCTCGTTCACCGTTACCTTCAGACCCGCTGGGGATAGGCACCGGTTTTATTCTACCGAAAATTTCCGACTTCGCATGCTCGGCGTACTTCCTAAACCATTAACCCTTTTTTCTTATACATACGATCGTTCAATTGTAAGATCAAAATGGCATTTTCGTCTTCTAATTTCTACTTTTCGACAATGAAAATCACTGGATTATTTATTTGGTACCGTAACCGTTTTGCTGGTATGAAGAAATCGATTATTTATTTGAAACACTGATTGCCCCAAGTAACCTTGTACGATATATTGATTATCCATTTAGCACGCTCACTGTCCCATTCATTTTTCATTCTTCGTACTTCGATAAAATATAGAAAGAAATTAATTATTTACTTAAAATACTAATATTCACCTTTTTAATCTTGCTTTTTCGACGGTGAAAAGAAAATAATTATTCACTCGGTACAAGGAATGTCTTATATCTATTTGGAATGGATATACGATCGGAACTATTGCAAAATGATGAAAAATGGCGGACGCACAGACTACTGAAAATATGAACGTAGAAAAACTACGAACGTAAAATTGAAAATAAAAATCAAATAGACGGAAAAGTAGATACCATTTACTTTCTTCAAAATTTCTAGAAACAATCCGCTCCGCCATTTTGAAAAGAAAAATTCAGAATGTCCAAGTTTCATACAATCATTACAAAACACGTTAATAACTTCGAATATTGTTTTAACCATCTGCACTCAACGACGACTCTCAAGCACCAATCAAAATGATCACAATTTGAAGCAACTTTTACTAGAATTTCTGTGTAACAAATTGTTAAAAATCTAACGAAAAACAGTTTCGCGGCTACAGAGTTACACGCTCGTACATAAAGATCACAAACAAATAGGAAAATGTGCCTTCTCGATGGTCCCTATATTTACACAAACCTAATCGCAGCTAACAATCTCTCCTGCTACTCCTCGTCCCTGAAAGCCTCCAACTCCAACAGCTACAAAGGAGATCCTTATTCGCGTCTTGCAAGCAGCAAATTTGAAAACACTTTAATTCAGTAGCGCGGAAGAAAGGCGAGGAAGTGGACAAACAAGCCTGGTAAATTATCGGGGAACGTAGGGGTTAAGCAGTAAAAAGAGGGGTGGGAGGGCGCGGTGAAAAGCCGCGACGGAAGCGCGGGTAACTTAAGAGAAACACGAGGGAAAAGTTTTGCGGGACAGAATGATACGACACCACGTAAGATCCGCTTTGAAGTCGGCTCCGTGGGCCATTCTTTGTAGAAATTGGAAGAAAAGCGCGGCGTAAAAAGCTGCCGCGGTCCGCCTCGGCCCGGCCCGACCCGACCCGGCTCCGCTCCGGGGTTAATACGTTTACGTAGGAAAAAAATTATTCTTAATTTTTTCTAGACTGCCCCCGACAAGAGGCGCACAACCACGGCACGAGGGTGCGGCAGAATGCGCGGCACCGCCGTGTAAGAATTTCTTAATTAGATTCGAGCAGTTGCCCGGGGCCCTCTATTTTCTTTTGTCCCGCCAAGAAATTTCACGTGGCGCCGTGCCGCCTAGGTTCGCTTATGCAGCCACCGCCCACCTAAATATTCGAACATTATTAGCAACTCTCTTCCACAGCGTATGAAAGTCTGGAATCCGTTGGTGTGAATTTCTTCTGGTGCTTTGAAATGTAACAGCGATTTCTCAATCGTGAGAAAAGCCACGATTATTGTTCATGCAAACGTTTCTTTCGGAAGTATTGATTTAGGAAGAATTTTAACCACAGTTAGTTGCGTTGACGAGTATACTCGTCATGCCTAAAAAGTGGCGACCATTGGCTATTTAAATCGTAACTTTAGCGAAAACGAAAACATATTCTCAAATTTCAAGATGTTTCGAATATTTTTAGGCTAGGTCAGAATAAAACAAACAATTAAAAAATATGAACAATTATACGAATAATTCACGATATTAGTGTTCGACGTGCACAGTGCCATTACGTATCGTTCCTTGCTTTGCTGAATACCACTTTACGGCAGCAATTTGAATTTTTAACTTTTATAAGTATTCGATTTTTCCTGCGTTTCTATATGTAGCATATAGTAATGTTAAACGAGTAAGTAAATATTAGTAATAAAATTGTTAATTTTATAAAATAAAACCGTCTTTTCAATCCAATATTTTAACAGCGACGCTTACTCTGCGTTTGACGAGTACACTCGTCATCGCTTGATTCTCGCGACACATATTGGTGCGCGGCTTGGGTTAAGCGGCTTTTTGAGAATCGAGCCTCATTACCCCGTATGAGTAATCAATCGAAGAGTTAAAACATTGATTACCACGAAGAATACCCAAGAAGAGAAGTCAGCTTGCAGAAAGGCAGCAACAAATTCACTATTCAGAAACGCGTAAACTGTTTACGGTGGCCGGCGGCCGTATAGCGGCGCGGGTACACGCAGGGGCGGGCCATAAATTTTGATAATTCCGAAATTGTGACAGAACGAAGAAAAATCCCCGCGAGGCCGTGGTGCAAAGTGCGAATAAATCGTTGCGTGTGCCTTTGTCAACGAAGCATGAAAGGTTGGGCGCGCAAAAGGGAAAAAAAGATTCAGCGAGAGAGGCTCGACCGAAAGCTCCGTGGAACGAAAAGAGAAAAACAGAGCGCAAGAGAGAGAGAGGGAGAGAGAAAGAGAGAGAGAGGGAGAGGAAGAGAGAGGAGGCAAGAGAAAAAGAGAAAGAGAGAGAGAAGGCACGATGAAAACGGAAGGGGGTGGTCAGACCGAGGCGCTGGGGTTGACCACGTCGTCTGGCTTTCGACCGACTCTCTCTACTGGTGCGTGCATGCGTACATTTTTATCAATTATTAAGAACTCTGGCGTGCTTTTGCAACGAGCCGAGGCTGCTGGTGATGGTAAAGTTACTTTCGTCCTTGTCGTTGGTGTGTGCCCGGTGTAACCAGTCGTTGCTGACGATACCCTATGCCCACCCGACCTTTTTTGTTTCCTTTCCATCCCCCTACCACCCCCGGTTGCTCTTCAACCCTCCCCCCATTTGCGTCGGGTCCTGTCCTCTCTCTCGCTCTCTACATCGCCTCTCTCTTTTTCTTCTCTGTTTCCTCCACCCTCGCCACGAACCCGCCGCACCATCCCTCTATCTCTCTCTCCCTCCCTCTCTCTCTCTCTCTCTCTCTCTCTCTCTCTCTCTCTCTCTCACTCACTCACTCTTTCTCTCTATGTACCCCACCCTGCAGCCGGTACTGTGCCGCGGACATTAATAACGGCCACGGGCTAACCACCGTCAACCCCCTTTTGCCAGCGCTACCGTGTCCAGCCACGGAAAGTGCGAGAGTAATAATAAAATATACGAAATGTAGGCGACCATCGTTGCGCGGCCCAGCCTCGTCCCGCGAAAAAACAAACACCGCGACACACCGGACCCCCCGGCGCTGTATTCCTTTCGTTCCGTTGTGGCCCGAGGGTACGGCGATCGTGAAAGATTACCGTAATTTGCGTTAAATAACGACACGTCGCCCGAGCACGGGCTAAGTAGCGCCGCCGCAGAGACAATGCCCGAGATACACGGCGGTAACTCGCACAATGGAATCGCGACGATCCTGCACGAGCACGCGAATCGAACGCTTTCAACCCACTTTGCACCGTTTCGCAGAAAGTCTCCTGAGGGCAACGTCGTTTTCCATTTCCTGTTCGGTCGGTCTGGCCACGCTTGTTCAAGGAGGAATTTCATTTTGTTGTGGTTTCGTAGATTCTTCATTGCGAAATCTTGTCCTACAGGTCGATGAATCACGAAGCGAGTTCAAATTGTTACAGCTTCCTTCTTTCTTAACCAGTTAGCTGTGTTCGTATGCTCGTCGTGCATACAAAGTGGTGACCGTTTTGACTATTTGAATCGTAACTTTAGCGAAAACGAAAGCATATTCTCAAATTTCAAGATGTTTAGAATATTTCGAGGCTAGGCCAGAATAAAACAAACGAATAAAAAATGTGAATAAGATTAGAAAAGAATCACGATATCGGTGTTCGACGGGCAAAGTGCTATTATGTATCGTTCCTAGCTTTGCTGAATGCCACTCTACAGCAGCAATTTACATTTACTTGGATACGACATGAGATTAAATCCTTATTGGGGTTCGCAATAAATAGCGGTGCTTATGGAACACTATAATTAGGGGGAAACGTGTTTAGACAATAGTGAAGTCAAATATCGTAGGTTTGGATAATCGAGCTTCTAGGGAACGCGATGATCAGTTTACTTCCTATCTTGTTGAAATAACGCTTTATAAATGTAGAAACTTTACCCTTCAAAATTAGCATTGTTTGAATATTTAAGGATTTTTTGACACGGTGTTACAGGTGCTTAAGGATTGACAATTTCTTGATCATTATTTAGTGTTCCTTTAATCGTATGAAATGGAAAGGTTTCTACATAAAGAAAAACAGCTAGCCTAGGTATAGTTTACGAAATTAAATTTTGCGAGGTATTAGGATCAGCACTAAAATCTACAAGATGCGAGAAAATTGGAAGAACGATTAGTGACACGTAATTTTTGTTCGTTCTTTTTTCTTGGTTTCACAAATTATCAAAATGCTAACCCAGCCTAACAATCCTAATCTACACTTCTGACATACTTCTCATCTTCGAGAATAATTTGAAAGGCAAACATAAGGCTTACAATATAATAGCGTGTCGAATATCACATGATTGACTATCAGTAACACGTAATTTATTTTTCGAAATAATTTTTATTCTAAACAGATTTTACAAATTAATTGTCTATGTTGTAGTATATTTAGCTTTTGATTGCAAGGTGTTACGTTTACCTAATGTAACTTGGATATTATTTCTAGGATTTGTTTTCTCCGTGAAACTAAGTTCCCGATGCCGCGCCGCTCGCGTCGAACAGAGATCGTGTTCTTATGCAAATTCTGTGGAATACACTCGAACTACCGTCTAATGTTTGATTGACTTTAGACCGTATAAACTGGCACCGATGTTGTGTCAGATGCAGCTAATCTGCATAGTTCACAACTCATTTAAATTCGATCCGAACCAGATCTAAAGTGAATTAAAAGTTCAAGCTTGCTTTGAACCCTAGTCAGTCTACTCGAAAATGAATCTTCGTGATTCCATAATCGTCTCGCATGACCACCGTTACCCTCATGCGAAGTAAAAGAACGTCATTACCAACAACTCTCAATTAGTTCATAACAACAGTTCGTATCTTATTACTAGATTTTTTTTGCAAGGCAAGAATCTTTCAAACCGATTTTAAGAAACTGAAATTTCAAATTCCAAATTCGAAATTCTTGTAATGTCTTTCCGTACCGTATCCTTGCCGTACCATTTTCTTCATAGTTGCAATGATCAGAAGTTTTTCGATTGTAATAATTTTTAAAAAGAAAAAAGACAATTTATATTTATTGTATGCCTGCATTCAGTTGAATGCTTGAATATCGATGGCGAGAGAACAGAATTTTATTTCGACTTAAAAGAACGGAATAATATTCATACTTAACAGGTTCATCCTAGGAATCTCCATCACCTGTCAGACTCTCGTCAAAGTATGGCAAGGGATTAATTTCGTTGTTCCGCTCGTTTACTTTTGCTATAAGTGCATCAAATTTGCAGTCTGTTAATTACTAATTCGTCCAATTCCAGAATATACAAATTGGACCATTTCAACACAACGATAGAGATTCGCAAGGCAAGATGGCACCCTGGCTCGACGAATGACTCTCATCTACTAGTCCTGACATCGGAAAATACATTTTGGTAACTTTCCTCGATTTAACATCTACTGAAACTAAAAAATCTGATTCGGTCTCTGGCTTTCATCAATTAAAAAAAAAAGAAAAAAACGACTCCACTTTCCTTCGCGGAGCTATTGAAGTCTGATTATAGACGTGCCGATTTTGACGAAATACTTTCTCCAGCCTATACGAGTGCGAAATAGGCAACTCGCCCAAGCTAATTAAATCCTGGAAAGTCGGTCGTACACCTTTCGGCTCGCCCTTGAAGATACCAGACTTCACATCTTTGGGAGACACCGCAGTGGATTTTGATTTCGTTACGCCCACGCTGCGAAAACCGGAAATGTTCGCCGGCAAAGACATTAACAAGGTACGAGTATGAACGATCGAACAGTTGCGGTGCGATAATTATTCAAGATCTAGGTAATTACGAGATCTAAGCAGGAATTGTTTCCAGAACATCATGGTCGACTGGAACCAAATTGAATGGCCTATTCTGGTTCTCCGTGGGAACGGAGAAGTGGTCATTGTTCATGGCAACGTGTTACTCGACAGGTACGTAGAAGTGTGAAGTAAATTTCATCATTATGATCTATTGGGAGAGAATTTTTGTTGGTTCGGGGAATGTAGTTCTGGAACCACAGATTTTTTTCATTTAATTGATAACACGTTAGAGTCACTTATTATTAGACGGTGGGCCTCTGTGCAAATATTTGTTTCCATAAATTACTTTAGAAGAGCTTGATTAAGTAATGGATCACAAGGGTGGCCAAAGCGTCGACCGTGTAACTATTCCTATAACTGTTCGCTTGTCTGATATTATCTATATTTATTTGAAATTTAAACTTATTTTTGGCTTCAAGTTACCACTTCTCTTACGATCAGCCGCCTATAACTTAAAAAAAACAGGTCGCACGTAGTGGTCAAACATTTGTCCACCCCTCTGTAATAGATGTACACGTTCCTTTATGGTTTAAAATGTTTTACAATGCGTAAAGATTTGTAGTCTATCGTTATGCATTTATGAAATATCCGAATGTTTCGAATACAAGGATAGCATAGCAACAAGAATGAATAATATCTTTATTCTATTTTCATTTCCGAAAGAAATTTTAATCTTGTATTTATCGTTTTAATAATATTAACTCTGAAAGCGAGAATTTACACAAAATTCCACAGCCTGGTTATTACGCGGACAGCGTGGATTCATTGGTTTGTTTTCTTGTTCTACTTTTCGTAATGTTAAGTTATGAAAACCCAGTGGTGTCAGGAACTCTCTCCATGTATCCTCCAGCCGACGACAATTATGGGATAGACTCGTGCTCCATCATGTGCGTGCAAACTACCCCGCCCATAGTGGTTATTGCCATGTGCAGCGGCAAGATATACCATGCGCTTTTGCTGAAAAACGACACCAACGACGTGGACGAGGTAGAAAGGAGAGTAAGTCTCCCTTAACTTATTCGTACGACTTATCCATTGAACTGTCCATCGAAAACCCTTGATTTTTGAAGAAGCGCTGATCGGAGACTTCATGCTTGGCATTTATAATTTTCTAGAATTGGTCACAATCCAGTTCCGTATACAGTGTTCCCATCTCAGATGAAGCACTTTACGTTTACGAGTGCATTGAGATAGAACTGGGACTCTTCTATACGGACACCGATAAGAAATATAACTGTCCTATACACCTTCGTTGCGACAAGAGTATCAAGTACAGGTAAATACAACTATAATATAAGTGTCTCGGCTGATTCTTATCGAAACTGTCATGTAACAACAACTTTCGAACAGAATCTCTTTGTTCAGAATTTAAAAATGCTGTCGCGGTTTCGTCGGCTTATCGAAATTAATAAAAGAAGAAATGATTTACTTGTAACACACACTGTTAACAACTGTGCGTTCCCTTTGTCAGATATTTCTGCACTCACAATCACGGCGTACATATGGTCACCTTGCCAATGGTTCCGCAATTGGAAGAATACTTGAACATTTCGGACGGTAAGTAAAATACAACACTCAAAAGCGGAAAATACTCAACTGTGCACGTATTAAATTCTAATAATCGATAGGTATCGACGACATACACCTACCATCGTCGTCCAATCAGTCCAGTTCCCAGTACTTGATTTGCAGAAGAACCAAGCACACGGGAACAAACGAGGCCACGCCGGTCCTCGGCATCGGAATTCTTCAGGAACCGTGTGTCCTCGTTGCTCTGTTGCACACCGGTGACGTTATCGCTCGTTCTATCGTCGATCTTCACTATTTTCCAAAGATCGAGCCTCTGGAACCCATAATTAACAAGGAGAAGAAGGTACTTAAGGCATTCAATGAAGACGCCGGTGTTCTTCTTAAAAAGTAATTGCTTAAAGGTCCCTTGAACTTCAATCATTAAGGGAAAGAATAAACAATTTTTATTCAAACATCCTACAGGGCAGAATTTGTTAAGACTTTGTCTCTCATAGATTAAACAAATTAATTCGAAAACCAGGTACATTTTTAAAAAGACCCAATAATTTCTGACTGATTACCATGATTACCATGTTTATCTTTTTTATCAGCCGGCCAAGGAAGCATTCGACGTCTATATAAAAAGATTGTTGAAACGCGAGACCTCTCAGCCGATCATCAAAATTGGATCAAAGTCGATGACGCCTAGAGAATGCCTGCAGGTATAGGATCAATAAAATGGTCAACTGTTTATTGATTTGTGGAAAAGTATTGAGGCAAATGCTTTCGCTTGCAGCTTCTGTATCACGCGACCGATATTTTCCGCAAAGAACACTTTGTCAGACACGACACCGTTCGCGAGGAAATCGGCAAAAAGGTGCGGGCATTAAAGATAATGAAGACTCATCTACTGAAGCAGCTGGACAGTTTAATGGAGGCGAGGAAGGAATTGCAGCAAACTGCTGAACGTTTGGCCGAACGGTACGAGGACATCAAATACGTGCAAGAAAAGCTGGCACAAAGGTAAAGAAGGAGAAGCTTATATTGGTCGACAAGTGCTTGGCAATTGTTAACCCAATGGTTGTTATTTAGAGCAAAAGAAGTGTTGCGATTAGTGAATTACAAGGAACCTTCTATCACTCCGATCGAGAGAGCGGAAGCTGTGGAACTGAGGGACATGGAGATTGAGGTAGAAAAGATGAAGATCAAGTTGCTAGAACTGCGGAAGAAATCGGAACAACAGTCCCAGCACATAGAGACCAGCGACAGCAACGAGAAGAGAAAGGAAATTGTTTTCAAAGGCGATCAAGAAAGAACAATAAAGAATACTCTCAATAACATGTATGTATTTCATACATTTCATAGTAGTTGAAGGATTGGACGACGAGCTCATAACTTTACAAACGAATAATTGAATTATTTACATAATGAAAGATCAGTCGATATGATCTAGTTCTCAGTTCAAACATATCATCATCATCCTAATGATTAGTTTAAAGTTGACTCTGTTTAATTGTGCGCAATTGACCTGATCCAGTGAAAGTAACTTCAAACATTTGTCTAAAAAAAAAATTATTAAACAATTGAGCAGAACTTCAGCTTTATAAGCGGTAAATATATATTTATACTGTTTTCTTTTTTCAGGGGGAAGGATATTAAAGAATTAGTTGACGATATTAAAAAACTTGAGGAGGAAGTGAGTAATTGAGTAAGACAATAAGGTATTACGTTGTGTGTGAAATTTTTAATCTAATTTGAATATGACATAGGATTTTGGATATAATAAAAAATCATTTTATTCGCAAAATAATTTATTATACTGGATATACACGGATCTTATTTTTATCCTCTGCGCTCACGGAATACTTTGTACAATAATTTCGATATAGAGTTAAACATTGACAATAGTATTCTGTTCTAATTAAAAGTAAATTTAGAAAACGTTTACAAAATTGGAAATGTATCGTTATAGCGAATCACATAAGTAGCCTCTTCATTTTTTTTCTGCACAAATCCGATGATTTATGTTTCTATGTCTGTTGCGTCGCAAGTGTTGCTCTTTCAATGAGGACAGTATCAATTAAATACTTAGCTAATTTACTGCAGCCTTCCAATGATAGCTTGATACCGATGATAAAAGAGTCATTAAATTGGGTGGCTGTGGTTGATCGCTACGCGTATTAACAAGACTCAATTATTGTTCGACGCATAGTTTGACACTCAAGAAGAACACAATATTTTAAAAAAACAACGTGGTGTCATCCGCGACGTATCTTCCATTCAATCCTTCGGTATCGTTCAAGGCACAAAGATGTAATGAGACACGTCGTTGGAGTCCTCCATTACTTTCGATTGAAGCAACTTGATCTCCAATCGCAGCTTCTCCTTCTCCATTTCCTGCTTTCGTATCTCATTCGAGTAGCAATTCATCTGCAGCTTCAACTTGTCTTTTTTAAGTTTCAACACCTCAGTCTCGTGATACAGCTTTCCCTTTTCTGCTCGTAAAACTGCCAACTGTTCCTGGAGAAGCTGATGACTGGCCTCGTCAGATAGTATCACTTCCGGTGCTTCAGTATCCGCTTTTCCTGTTATTACCGAATTGGAACAGTTTTCCCCGCTTTCTGGCCCACTATCCAGTTCTGTTTCAGCGTTGGTAGCTTCTTTCATGATCCAAATCCTGGAATCCGCAGGGTCGTGGAAAGCGTTAGGCGATTTAACCGATTGCTTCGACTGAGGGCTTAAGGATCTGTTCTGTTGCTTAGGGGACAATGACGTTGCTTTCATCTTTTCTATGTCGTTGGTTGGCGTGATTGTTTCTATGCCTAAAACTAAAATAAGCAGTTACCTCTCTCTCTCTCTCTCTCCCTTTCTCCCTCTCTCTTCCCCTCGTCCCCCTCTCTCTCCCTCTCTCTCTCTCTTTCTCTAACACTCTACTGCTTGGAAAAAAGTTTTGAAAAAATCTAATTCTTAGTTCACATACAATGTACTATTATAATGCAAAATCATTGATATTAGACATTTATATATTTTAGGAAAAAAGATTATAATTATAATGCAAAAGACTTTGGATTAGGCTGGCCTAAACAATGCGTCGTGGATAAAGAAATTTCAATTAATTCTATTAAAAAATTACAACTAGAGAGACTGATTACACTAAAAGAAATTGAAAGTACCTCTAGGATTGGACGATTGACTTTCATCCACTGTATGTGATAAATGATTGTTGCAATAAGTATTGAACTCCCTCTCGTCAACGAAAACTGAACCGTCAGCGTTCACAATGGATTCGACTATCACAGATGGATCTCCATCCTGCATTACCAATTCCCCGACAATTTCACCGTTCGCTGCAATAATATCTCCGTCGTCATTTGTTCTTAATAATTCGCCATCCGTGGTGTCTATTTCGTCTACTACTTCTTCTTGCGTTAATTGACCACTGTAGGAATCCTCACCATCGTTCCCTTCACTCACTTCTAATTCAGTCGGCAGCCTCTATAGACACAGAAATGATTTTTAATATTTTATTTACCTTTTTGAGTGTGACTCGTTTTATGGTTGAAATTATATGACTATTAAAAAATTGATTAACAAATCCTTAGCTATGAGTTACAGATTTTCAAAAATTATAAAATAACTGACTGTATATATGTTAAGAAATATATTGTTGTATATAGATTAAAATGAAACCTCTTACATCTTGACCCCAAGGTGATTCTTGCTCTTTTTTCATCTTCTTTATTGTCTGCGCGATTTCATCCTCAGATTCTGAGTAAGTTTTCCTATTATTGTCTCTACCCTGCATTTTCTCAATATCGTGAATTTTTTTAAATAATTGATACGCTCTTTCCGGAGTTATATTCCGTTTTTGTTTATTAGCTGCTGCTATATTGAATAAATCTTTAGATCTAAGTATCTTGTTTGTCCGTAATTTCACGTATTCTTTCAATCTTTTACGGTCTATGTGCAATTGCATCAAATCTTGTACTTCTTGTTTAATCTCACCACACAGTTTTCTCTCTTGCGGAAGGTTCTTAAATAATTCCTGATGATAAGAAGGAAAGTCAAGTTGAATTGATTGCCATATATAGAAAGTCTAGAGTAATTTAATTATTAATTACCTCAGAGATTTCATGATTATGCTCATTGTTAACGCTAGTCACCTCTAGTTTTGTACCATCTTTTGATGCCCTTAACATAATATGTGCTGGACAATTTGTTCTTATTGATCTACATATGAATAAAGTGCATAATATAAGTGTATGTTCCAAGATACAGTGAAATACATGTAGTTCAAAGTATTTAGTTTTCAATTTCATCAACTAACTGAGACTGTCTCCTACCAGCTCCTCGTGGTAAAAACTTTTGTCCACCATAGATACAAGCATATTTTACAGAATAGTATTTTAAACGCTCGCTGATCGGACGAGCAGTTTTCATATGAGCTCCACTAACTGTTCTGCTATCTCTCCTCCAATAATGGACTAGACTACGCTTCGAAAATTTCTCCAGCTTATGCTCTAGCTCCTCGTAACTATCAAACATTTCTCCCAAGTGAAAGGATACATCTTCATCTTCCACTATACTTACATCCATTATAAAAATAACGGCTAGCAATCTATTTCATCAACAAACATAGACATTATTTATTAATTCTGGCAAGTATGTATTAAATATTCCATGTAGATTTCAAATATTAAGCAAGTGTTAAGGTCAAATAAACAATGTTTTCAAATGATAGTACCGTACATGGAAAGGGGCGAGGGGGGGCTGAGTGAAATAATAAATGTATTGTCATTATGACTTTTCACACTGTTTACAAATGCAGTTCTTAAAATTAATCAAGTAGTATAAAAGCGACAGAGTTGAGAGAAAAACATTATATTTGTTTATCGATGTTTTGTGTACATAGACCAAGAATCTTATATAGTATTCAAATATAAGATATGTTGAGGTCTAATAAACAGTGTTTATACATAAATCGTGATGCTATATATGGGAAAAAGGGTGAAATGCAACCGGAATGAACAAAGTAATATTGTAATTATAATTTTTCGCATTAATTGCAAGTGGGAATCATGACAATAATCAAGTTGTCTAAAACGGATGCAATTGAGGAAAAAGCATTGTTTTTTTTTGTCGATGTTTAGAGGTTAGATTTTGATTTGATTGGCGTGGCAGAAGCCAAAGCGAAGGAACCGTGAACACAGCCAAACAGAATTACTCGAGAACCGGACAAAGTCGGACGGGACTTTCTGTTTCCTATTAATTTCCAGTCTTCGTAGGGTAACTTACGTCTTGTCATATTTCCCGCGGTATTCCTTAATTTCTTTGTTGTTTTTATTCTGTTCGTTTGTTATGGGAACGTGCACTATGATTTTACGCCATTTCTAAAACAGGACAAGCGATTGAACGACGGCGCAACTGTTGTAATTTTCACCGCATTCAAACGTTTTTATATTTGTAAAGAAATCGTTTCAAGAAATCATCCAACGTATTACTTATATGTATAGATTCAAAACCTAAATAACCTATCCATTTTCGCGGTGAAACAGACGAAAATATATAAGTTGAAATCGTAACTAAAATAATATTTATTGATACGAAATCTTATGTTCCTACAAAACTCTTTACACGTGAATATTCACATAATTTTAGAACAAGCTAAAAAATAATTAGGCATGAAAAAATTATTTGTTTATATTACAAAGATATATGTTTCTTTAAGAAGGTTCTTTGCTCTTATTGTAGTATGGAAATAAATTAACTCGAGCAGCTTAAATATTTCAGTTGTTATCATTAACAAAAAAAAGTATAAGGTAAAGACATAATTAAGTTTGAGGGAACAAATAAAAAATTTTTCTTAAGATCACATTTCTGAAAATCTACAAGATCATTGACTTCATGTTTAATGGGACTATAAAATAGTTTTATTCCCATCATGTAATAGCCAAATTGATTAATAAATCAAGACAAATCCAACAACCTATAATATTGTGATCTTTATAACAATTTTTCTTACTACAATTGATATCTCTTTGAGCCTAATAATGTTTTCTTCTAATATATTTTTTTCTATTATCAATAATGTTAGAAATATTTAAGATACTCAAGTTGGTTGGGTTATTCTGTATAAGATGCAAAATAGAGATATCAATGAAACCAATCGCTTTCATCTTCAGTGTCCATGGGAGGAATGGGTGGTGGTTCATCCTGTAATAATATAGGTGATATCTGTAAATAAAAAAAGCATGGAAATGTGTCTGAAAATTAAATAGATCAAATTGACTATAAAAAAACAAATAGTACATTGGTATTCTCTGAAACATAAGTCTGCTTTGGTGGTTGTGTTGGTAAGACACTTGATGAGACAGGAGTAGTAGTTTCCGTAACTTTTGAAGACTCTGGTTCTGTTACATTAGTAACAATTGATTCAGCTTTTTTATTGCTTTCTTTATCAGTATTATACAAAACTTGTAATGTTGCATTCTACAATCATATTATTCATGAAAAATTGTGAAAATACTACTACTGGACTATTTTCTATATAATTTACCTTTATTGTACTAGCGATTGTTGATTTTATATAAGAGGTCGGATATGATTCATCCATAAATTTATTCATGAGGGTATGATAAATCCTATTCATTATATTTTTAATTTCTCTGTTCTTATTATTCTGAAAGAACCATTGTTAGTAGGTAGAATAAGAATTGTTAAATTAGAATCGTTATGAACATTCTAATTTGCATAGTTCATTCTATGAAATAAATTAGAAAATAACATCTCACATCATTTATTTCTGTAGAACTTGCAAATGTCAATGAATTGCACTGTTCAACAAGTTTGGATATTTTATTTTCTAACAAGAGTTTTTCTTCCATATATTTGCTATTCAATTCCTTCATTTCCTTTAAATCTTTCCTTGTTTTCTCTAGGTGCTGGTTTGTCTCGTTTAATGAACCTTCCAGCTCTTGAACTTTTTCACTTAAACTTTCATTAGTTTGTATTAAAGAATCTTTCTGACTTTCCAAATTGTTTAAGAATTCTGTTTTTGTCATTAGTTCTCCTATACATTAATCAAACAATTATCATACTGTTCCATAAAAAATACTGTGCTAAAAGCTGATCCTAAAACTACATACCTTTTGACTGCTCTAATTTCCCTTTCAATATGCTAACAGTACTTTTCAGATCATTTAAATCTGAGGAATCCGTGGAAATTGCAACATCAGTACTTTTTTGTAATGGATTACAGTTTTCCCCAGTCTGCGACGAATTCATGGTCAAAAACATCTTCAGAACGGCGTCCAGAGCTGTTTGATCTTTTACAGGAGACGTAGCATTTTGAAGTTCAAGAACATGAAACTGTATACGATATATAATGACGTTTTTATAAATAATGTATTATCATTTCCAAATTATAACTACCTTGTCAAGCAACTTCTGTACATTGTCTGATATTTTGGACATTCCCATTCGGAGTTCTGTGTTTGTCATCCTAGATTCTGATAACAACATATTCAGTCCTGGATCTATCACTGATGGTATTGCTGGAGTTACACTTGGTCGCTGTAATGAATACACTTGACCATCCAAAGTAACAACGTTGTTTGGCTACAATATATATGCATACATACATATGTATATCAATACATGAAGAGTAACTTGTTTGTACGAGTGCTTTTCAATAAAGAAAGAATGATACAGAGTGTTCCGGAAACCATGATACAATCGGAAAGAAAATCACTTTACCCTTTCCGGTTGTATCACGATTTATGCAATACCCTGTATACCTGAATCTGTTTAGGAGACCAATGAGTGAAGGTGGGTGCAGAAACAAAAGGTTTACAAGCAGCATTTGTTACAGATGCATCACCTTTCGATTTCAATACTCTATGCACATTCCTTGATGTTTCTTCTGAAGATTCTCTTAACAAATGTTTCTTATGATGTCCATCGTCCGAGGAGTCCATCTAAAACAATACAATTATGCAATGGAATAAATTAATTCAGAGAAATATTTAATTGAAAGGAAAACATATTTACTGTCTTATGACGTGGTGATTTGGGTGGTATATCATCCTATATATATACATGAAGTACATATAATTTATTAAAAATTAGGAGTATTGTTAAATATTTAAACAGAGATTTCCAGTACCTCAGTGTCTTCAGAGTCTGTAGTAGTGGAGACAGGTATTTTTGGTAGCATAGATTGACCCATTTTTGCCATTCTAGATATAATAGATGCTTTATCATATGTAACTTTGTGTGATTGAGTAACTTCTTCCCTAGGTTGAATATCTATTATTTCTATTTCTAATACAACATCTATCTCCTTGGGAAATCCAGGACCCAAACTGATCTATGAAATATTAAGATTTGTATATATATATATATATATATTCATCAATCAATGTACAGATTATGTAAAAGCAATGGCTTTCAAACTTTGTCGACTTGTGGAACTTTTAAGATTATTAATTTTTAATTTATGATTCCTCCAGTTTTCTCTTTGTAAATTCTTTCAAATTGTAACTGTGTTTTACAGAACATAGTTTGAAGACCGCTGATGTAAAGTGTTTAAAAACAAAACCTGTTTACTAGGCGGCAAAAATAAAATTTTCTTCAATCCTCTGCTACTTCCTGTAAGTGTCTTTTCCCAATTGTCGTCTGTAGATATTGTTACAGTCATTGTTTGTAATGCTGTAAAATTGCATTTAAAAGGCTGTACTATTTCTGGAGCAATAAAATATTTTATAGTCAGTTCATCTCCTTCGTTTGCCATCACATCTTTGTTTGTAGGAGTCAAATCCTGACAAAGTACATTCTCTATTTTCCCATCTTTAGAAAAGTATCGAGCTAATCCAACTTCTCTAGCAAATTGTAAGCAAGTATCATTATTTTCAAATAAAATTGACCAATTCTCTTTATTGCAATCGTAGTAACTTGAATAATTATTTGGCTGTACTAAATATAAAAAATCATGTGTTACTGTAACAGTAGACACGTGATATTGCTTAGTTTTATATAAAATAATCTGATATATTCTCGTTGTCGTGTTTCCTATGAGAGCCATGCCGAGCTTGCCAATTGGTACATAGGCTCCATTTTGTCTACAAATAATACAATTTATTTTGTGTATTAATAAAAAAGGCTAAAATAGCAGAGAATTTATGTACTGCATCTTACAATTTAAATGCATGCACTTGTTTTGCAATTATGACTTCTGTTTTATTTGGTACAGTTTGCTGTAGATTACGTGAACTGCTCGGTTTTGTGACGGTTTGTTGTTTTGATAAAGAACAATTGTCCGATGGCTTGACTTGCAACCCAAAAATAGCAGCTAAATTGGACCTGAAAAGGCGCTTTTTAAATTAATATTGTTGAGAAATAAAATGATAATTAAAACAGGATCTGACACTATAATCATCATATCATCCTAATTAATCCTCCATACATATTAACAGCGACATAAAGATATATCGATCATAAAATACCCTCCTAAATTATTAAAGTTGTTTTGAAAGATTTCCACTAATTATTGTAAGAAAATTATTAAAACAACATACCCTCCTGAGGGTAAAAAATCCGGTTCATCTTCATCTCGAAAAATTTTATCGAGATTTGGCAATTGCTTTCCCAAACTCATAATTATTAATCAAGTGTAAAAACGTATGGTGCAATGCCACATCAGAAATAAATAAAATATTAATTGAAATCAGAGATCACGGACGAGGTACATAGACCTAGTACCTACTAGTCGGAATGTATTTTTATTCTTTATGTTTTATGCCACACGAAAATGGGGTGCTAGGCTAGGACCTAGGACTAGTTCAATTGTACATACATATGTACATATGTAATATGTACAGATTCAGTATTCACGAAACTAAGTGAAAAATTTTTTTTTTATATATGTATATATCAGTACGCTGTACATAATACACTAAAATATATGAACAAAGAGTTAGTTGAGAGGGGATTTAGATCCGCAGTAAGGGGAGACTACATGCACTTCGGCTATTTTCGTGCGTTCCGAGTAATTCCGAGTCCTGCTAAAGTGTATGTAGTCCCCTCTTACGGTGAATCTCATTCCCCTTTGTATACATACTCGCGCTCCGTCCATATCCATATGTTCTTAGATTCATAATCATCACTAACGCTAGCTGCATATCAGTTGATATCACTACTCTACATATCACTGTCACCTTTTCGCAGCTTGGACGCTCATATGTGGATTCATTCATTTTATCCTTATTTCCTTCCATTTCCTTCTTACCATCACAATTATTTTCAAATCGTAATGTCTAAAAAATTTAATAGAAGCATGTTCTATCTTCAAACGAATCATTTTCATAATTACCATTTATCTAGTAGGATAGGGGAAAAGACAAGGTTGGAAATGATCAAATTTTACAAATTACTAACATATTACAAGCACTACAACTATTTATTTTGAAAAATGTACACAGAAGATTAGATTAATTAATTGAAAATACATTACATGATAAAAGTGATTTATGAATATACTTTGCATTTTGTAACGTTTTCTATTAATTCCAAAGATTCTCTCGGAGAACATTCAATCAGTAAACACTGAAACTGATCTTGGAATGCATTTTTAAGTAAGGGTAATACATCTTGAGTAGTAATAACTGCATTCAATTCTTTACTAATACTAGTCACACCTTTTCCTTCAATACCACAAGGCACAATGTGATCAAACCAATCCAAATTTGTATTACAATTTAAAGCTAATCCATGTGTTGTTATATATCGACTGCCATGAATGCCAATTGCACATATTTTTCTATCTTCTACCCACACACCAGTATCTGATGACGTACAAGCATGAATGCCATAGTTTGCACACAAACGAATTATCATTTTTTCTATCTGACAAACATACCATTTTATTCCCTGATTAAACTCTCTTAAATTTAATATGGGATATGCCACTAACTGACCAGGCCCATGGAAAGTTATTAGGCCACCTCGATTTGTTCTATAAAATTCTGCACCTAAATTCTTTAGTTTTTCTTCATCCTGAACAGTGTAAGTCTTGTCTCTAATACCAACTGTATATACTGGGTTGTGTTCAAGGAGTATCAGTGTATTACAAATGTCATTTTGTCCTTTTTGATGATGACGATCAGACAATATTTTTTGTAATCTTAAGCCAGCATTATAGCTTAAGCGACCAGCCCATAGAACTTTAACTATTTTAGAAGACATAATAGTTCACTTGTAAAATCTTCTCATTGATCACATAATTTCATACATCTGAATACATATTTTTACATGCTCATGAAAACGAAAGACCTTAATGATTCATATTCTCTTCATTACTTCTTGCATTGGCTTTTTCCTGTATATTAGTATGTAAAAGCCACGAGACCTGTTCAGAAAATATAAATTTTTATATATCTTTGATAAAATCAAATTGATAACAATAAAAAAAAACAATAAAAACATACATAGGCATCAGTTGCAGCATATGTTTTCTGGTCTGTACTTAAGGGATAAACATGCCATTGGCTCATCCTAATTTTTTTATTTTTATCAATCCTTTTTTTCAGCTAAAGCAAGAAAGGAACAAGTGTAATCATGTTATTACTATCAATATATTATGTAATAACAATATTTTTAAAAAGCTAACCAAGTAGGCTGTTAATTTTTCTAAACTCCAGCGACACGAACGGTTTAGTACTCTGTTCGCAAATGTGCCACTGTCCATGCAATTATTTTCTACAACCTTTAGAGCAGGAAATTCTTTAAAATCCCTACCCAGCTTCCAAATATCGCTGTTAATTAGAAAATAATATAAATTAAGTAATAAATTGTATATTATAATATGAAAAATCATAATTTACTTACTTCTTAACATTTACACCAACAAGTTTTACCTTTGGATGAGACAAAAGAATTACAAATGCAGCAGGTAATTTTTTTAATGAATATACATGCAGTAAATGACAAACAGTGTCATGAAAACAAATTTGTACTAAAGCAGTTTTTCCACTTCCAGTCTTAAAACTGAAACTCCACTCCAAATCAAATCCAATTGGAACTATGTCACTATCGCATCCTTCTATTTCTTTTCTAAATATAGCAAATCAAAAAATGTTAAAACCATTAATAGATATTTATATTTTTATGGCATGCTTCTGTGTAATAATACTGAAGTAAATACTTACATAATATCATCACAGATCATAGCACAAACATTAAAGTCATTGGTATAATTAATATGTCCCTTAAATACAATATATTGTAATTCAGAGATTTCAGGCTCCTTTTCTATAACTGGTTTTATTTGATTTTTGCCCTATAAAAATATTTACAAATAACATTAAAAGTTCATGCTTTATATACATGACTGTATCCTTTCCTTCTTTGTAAACTTAATACAGCCTATAATTAATTTTTTCCTTGTTCTTAATGTGTCATTTATATTTTCTGTTATAAAATTTGAATATATATACAAAAATGTATGACCTACTTTTTAACTGAAACAAAATTAAAATATATTTTAACATACGGCCAAATTTGCTGGAAGATGTCTTGGGGATCGTCGCACTGTAAATTCGTTAAACTCCGATAGCGGCTAAAAGTATTAAAGTTCATATGACATCACAATATAAGAAATGAGTATATTTTCGTAAGTATATTAACCTTATTGTCTCTAGAGTTAGCATTTACTACCTGACGGCGTGTAAACGTTGTCATGGTAATGAAACTTTATTGTATAAAATACAATTATAAATTACAACGACAATCGAAGAATTATCCTTTCAAAATGTTAAACAATTTTTTTGAATTCCGACCTTAACAATAGTTAAACGGTTTTTCTGCTAATTTTGAACTCTGGGTCCAGCCGGGTTTTTGATCGTAGAACTGCTTTCCTCTGATTGGCTGGCGATTCATAGCTGTCCAATGTTACCCTCTTAATCAAAGACAAAGAGAGGAAATGGCGAGTGAGCAAGAAAGCACGATATCAGCACAACCCATGCGAAACGAGTCACTAATGTAGCTTGTCTCACTCTTTCCGCGCGTTCGCCTAGCGCTCCATCTGAAACATGCGGCGCGTATTCGACTTGTACCTGTAGTCTCGTAAGATTCTCGACCACAACGTTTAGCATATTTGGGAACAATATTCAATGCACATTGAGATATGTTTCGAACGTATATATTTATAAGATATGTTTTGACAAATTGAGCAGGATCAGGCCCAGCTAATTATTGCCCTAAACGTTTGCGCGAGAGTATGAATGTTGCAAGTGAATAGTGTAATCTCCACATATATTTCTGAGAGATGTTTATTTGCTTTAAATATAACCTACTTGCTTCGATATACCTTTTCAACGGATCTGCTGTAATGAAAACGGTTTTTGAGCTACGACTACAGTCTTATACTATATTTACTTTTACAACTTACTGTATTTACTTTAACCTAATACGTTCCACTATATGGTTTCACGAAAATTTATCGTTGACTTGGCAACGCAAAGGGTCTGATGCCAAATACCGAGCCATCTGTTTCCGAATATTTTAAGGCTTTGGGCTTATATGAACAAAATTCATATCAAATGCGAACCATACTCTCCTTTCAACAGAATTTTGGCACCAAATTGATATAAATTTTGTCGTAAAGTACACTACCAAATATTTTACACGTATGTATTTGAGCAAAACAGAATGCACCTATATATTTTCAATTCACCAACAATTATAATTAACAGTATAACTATAAAATATGGACTTAATTTAACTTAATTTACTTTAAATAGAAATTTGTAATACAGTAAACAATTAACCATAACCTGTTTATTAGAATAAAACTGAGATAACATACAAACTTTTTACATCCGATATTAACAACGTTACATTATAAACAAACATGGCAATCATTAGTAAAACTTGAAACTATTTCTCCATTTAAGACTCCATGTACCTGCGACCAGCCTGGAGTCTGTACAGTAAGAACTGTAATTATACAATCGCCATATTTATCGGCAATGTCAGTACATTTGTTGTGTACAAATTTTGGAGGACAACCACATGCTTAACAGAACACATATTTAATTTTATATATCGCCCTCTGTCGCTGCCAACTTTCTGCAAAACATAATCCGTCGCCAGTTTGTATACATCGCATGCTATAGGTATTCAAATGTTATCAGTCCCTAGTCCATCTTATACAGAGTTGGAAACCGCATCGACTAAAACAAATAACGGTCGAATGTATAATATAAATTACACAAGAATAGTCCGATACCTATTAAAATTGTTTTGTATTAGACAAAGACGAGACTCATATAAACAATCAATATGAACGATGAAGTAGGAAATTAAAATGCTGCACTGGTGGATTTGCAAACTGTCAGCAAAAGTGAAAACTTGGAACATCCACTTTGGAACTAGCATCTGGCATCCTATTCGCAAGTACCAATGTATTGGCAAATGATTACCACCCCTACCACAGTTCCAATTTACCTCACTTGAACACAGAATAGCAATGAAAAAGGATGGTTTTATCTGAGTAAGATAGAAAAAGCTGATATAAACAGCATAGTTCTATATTTGCCAAATCCCTTAGCTAGACAATTTTGACACTTCCCCGTAATAAATGCAAAGTTTTGTGTACATATAAAAGTATAATTTGTAATTACCTTGAGGCACTAAATCCACAACGCGCACAACACAAGCTTCTGCGGCCGCGCAAACTAGTCTCGGAATGGGATTCCTACCGCCACTGGTTATAGCTTGAATTATACCATCGGCATGATTGCTGACAAGATTGGAGCATTTTCCTCTTTCCCTGTGTGGAACGTGTCCGCAAGCTCTTTGCAACGCATTTTCAATTTTTTCCCTCGATCTGTCGCTGCCAATTTCCTTCAGAACAAATTTTATCGCCAATTTGCATGCAGGACATAGGAAAGGAATTCGTAGATTATCAGCACTCTGTTCAGAGTCCAAAAGTGCATTCACTGGCTCATCATTTACTGAAATAAAAATATATCAACATGACTATTTACGAATTTATTACGATTAGAATAATTATTAAAGGACATGTAGTAATAAATAAATTATTTTTCGAGTACAATGCTGTGCTAAATGTCCGTGAACAGGCGGGAGAATATTTAAAAGATGAACGTTCATGACAATATGTTACTGAAATCAAGGAATGAAGAAACTGCTACTTTGTTATTGTTTTAAAGTGATTAAAAATCTAAATCCACCAATAATTGTGTCACCGTTAGTACGGTGTTTGGCTCTTGTCCAATACGTTAACGCTTCTCGCAGTCCAACTGTCGAAGGCTACTTTTGGCGGATAAGATAGATTTCTAATTGTTAATAGCTTTAAATTGATACTGAAATCGCATTTTTGTTAGTGATTTCTGTCTTATATTTATCTAAAGATTCATATTTTAACGTTTTAGCCGAGTACTATCAAACAATCAAATACCCTGTGCGTCTACAATGATACCTCAACTCCTACACGGTTTTTTTTCCTCCCCAAGGAAGCGCTTGTATCTGCGCATGAAATTCGCAGTGGATTCTTTCTTAGCATTGAGTCGTTAGCCAATCAGCGCAATGCAATTTATACTCCTATTATCGCTAACGAAGCGCGCTTCGACCGGAGAAGCTTGCAGAAACTTAGCTATCACTATACAATATGCTCATATACCATAGACCAAAGAATATATGGGTGGGGGCATATATGGATTACGGCAAGGGATCCGCCGTAAGGTGAGGCTACGTGCACTTTGGCTGTATTCCGTTTGACTCGGTATCACTCGGATCCATTTGAGATCGTTTGATTCCCACCATGGAGTTATTAGGTCCATGTTACCACCCGAATATAACCAAGAACCACGGACCATAAGGAGAGTGCCTAGTTACGGTAAAGTGATGCCAAAAAGGTAAGGGGAATGAGAGACCGTCATGTTTGTGTGGCGCATAGTATTGATACCTGTTTCTTCATGAGGAACAACACTTGAAATTTGAATATATATATATATATATGTTTGCGCGCGCGCGCGCGCGCGCGCGCGTGTGTGTGTGTGTGTGTGTGTGTTCGTAGGACTTGCAATGGATCTATACTAGTCATTTTGACGCTTCAGTATCACAATAAGGAGTTTGGCGTACACAGAGTTTTTGTTAATACAAATTTCAGCTGTAGTTCCTAATTAAGAAACAGTCAGCCTACGCTGCCACACACAAAGATGAAGAACTCTTATTCTCCTTACGTTTTTGATACTACGTACCCCACTCCGTCGCCGATAAGCCAAGTGTACGCTCTGAGCGCACTACAAATGCACAGTCGAGCCCGTGCTGACAACATAGGAAAATAGATGAGTTCATATAGTCTACCCTTACCGTGAATCTCAACCCCTCGCATTAACAGGTTCCGACCATATATTCTTAAGTCCACGCTATGTATCCATATAAAAAATCTTAGATATTATTCTTCATGGAAGAAGAAAGCGAAAATCTAGATATGAATCTAATATATTATATAAGTTTAATGATATGTTAGATGATAACAAATCTTAATAGAGAATTCTCATAATAAATGATATACATTATTTATTCTTTTGTATATGAGATGTAATGATTATTATTATATCACATTTTTATATTAATATAGATATAGAAATACAGCAGAACATAGTGCAGTTGATTATTTTATATTAAAATCTTATGGAATAAAATGGAAGTATCAGAAGATAATAAGGATATTTGTGACGCTGTAAGAATATGATTCAAATGGCTTATGATCAATTAGAAAGCAATCAAACTCAGAAAGATCTAAAAATTGTGTTTGGAGGAAGCTACACTGATCCATGACAAAAATCTTTGTATTAGACAAAGATGAGACTCATATAAACAATCAATATGAACGATGAAGTAGGAAATTAAAATGCGGCACTGGTGGATTTGCAAACTGTCAGCAAAAGTGAAAACTTGGAACATCCACTTTGGAACTAGCATCTGACATCATATTCACAAGTACCAATGTATTGGCAAATGATTACCACCCCTACCACAGTTCCAACTTACCTCACTTGAACACAGAGTAGCAATGAAAAAGGATGGTTTTATCTGAGTAAGATAGAAAAAACTGATATAAACAGCATAGTTCTATATTTGCCAAATCCCTTAGCTAAACAATTTTGACACTTCCCCGTAATAAATGCAAAGTTTTGTGTACATATAAAAGTGTAATTTGTAATTACCTTGAGGCACTAAATCCACAACGCGCACAACACAAGCTTCTGCGGCCGCGCAAACTAGTCTCGGAATGGGATTCCTACCGCCACTGGTTATAGCTTGAATTATACCATCGGCATGATTGCTGACAAGATTGGAGCATTTTCCTCTTTCCCTGTGTGGAACGTGTCCGCAAGCTCTTTGCAACGCATTTTCAATTTTTTCCCTCGATCTGTCGCTGCCAATTTCCTTCAGAACAAATTTTACCGCCAATTTGCATGCAGGACATAGGAAAGGAATTCGTAGATTATCAGCACTCTGTTCAGAGTCCAAAAGTGCATTCACTGGCTCATCATTTACTGAAATAAAAATGTATCAACATGACTATTTACGAATTTATTACGATTAGAAGAATTATTAAAGGACATGTAGTAATCAATAAATTATTTTTCGAGTACAATGCTATACAAAATATCCGTGAACAGACGGGAGAATATTTAAAAGATGAACGTTCATGACAATATGTTACTGAAATCAAGGAATGAAGAAACTGCTACTTTGTTATTGTTTTAAAGTGATTAAAAATCTAAATCAAGCAATAATTGTGTCACCGTTAGTACGGTGTTTGGCTCTTGTCCAATACGTTAACGCTTCTCGCAGTCCAACTGTCGAAGGCTACTTTTGGCGGATAAGATAGATTTCTAATTGTTAATAGCTTTAAATTGATACTGAAATCGCATTTTTGTTAGTGATTTCTGTCTTATATTTATCTAAAGATTCATATTTTAACGTTTTAGCCGAGTACTATCAAACAATCAAATACCCTGTGCGTCTACAATAATACCTCAACTCCTACACGGTTTTTTTTCCTCCCCAAGGAAGCGCTTGTATCTGCGCATGAAATTCGCAGTGGATTCTTTCTTAGCATTGAGTCGTTAGCCAATCAGAGCAATGCAATTTATACTCCTATTATCGCTAACGAAGCGCGCTTCGACCGGAGAAGCTTGCAGAAACTTAGCTATCACTATACAATATGCTCATATACCATAAACCAAAGAATATATGGGTGGGGACATATATGGATTACGGCAAGGGATCCGCCGTAAGGTGAGGCTACGTGCACTTTGGCTGTATTCCGTTTGACTCGGTATCACTCGGATCCATTTGAGATCGTTTGATTCCCACCATGGAGTTATTAGGTCCATGTTACCACCCGAATATAACCAAAACCATGGACCATAAGGAGAGTGCCTAGTTACGGTAAAGTGATGCCAAAAAGGTAAGGGGAATGAGAGACCGTCATGTTTGTGTGGCAGTATAGTGTTGATACCTGTTTCTTCATTGAGGAACAACACTTGAAATTTGAATATATATACATGCTTCAATATCACAATAAGGAGTTTGGTTAGTAGTTCCTAATTAAGAAACAGTCAGCAGCACTACACTGCCACACAAAAATGAAGAACTCTTATTCTACTTACGTTTTTGATTCTACGTACTCCATTCCGTCGCCGATAAGCCAAATGCACGCTCCGAGCGCACTACAAGTGTGCGGTCGAGCCCGTGCTGACAACATAGGAAAATAGATGAATCCATATAGTCTACCCTTACCGCGTATCTCAACCCCTCGCATTAACAGGTTCCGACCATATATTCTTAAGTCATTATTCTTCATGGAAGAAGAAAGCGAAAATCAAGATATGAATTTAATATATTATATAAGTTTTTAATGATATGTTAGATGATAACAAATCTTAATAAAGAATTCTCATAATAAATGATGTACATTATTTATTATTTTGTATATGAGATGTAATGGTTATTATTATATCACATTTTTATATTAATATAGATATAGAAATACAGCAGAACATAGTGCAGTTGATTATTTTATATTAAAATCTTATCAAATAAAATGGAAGTATCAGAAGATAATGAGAATATTTGTGACACTGTAAGAACATGGTTCCAATGGTTCATGATCAATTAGAAACAATCAAACCCAGGAAGATCTAAAAATTATGTTTGAAGGAAGCTTCACTGATTCATGTCAAACTAATTGTGAAAGAGTGCATAAAAATTGTTGATGACTACATCCCTGAATTGATTGAAACATTGGCATAACAAATTAATCTGTTGTCTGTTCAATAGCTGATCTTTGTAATTCTACTCATTTCGATAAATTATTAGAAGAATACAGTTTACCAACAAGCAAAGTAAATCAAAATTATTATTATTTATATATCATTGAATATTTTGTGAAATTCTTTATCTTATTGTTGAAGCATTAACACATAACAGCCACTTTACATATAAGCTTCGGTATTATTTATATTGTATCTGTTGCAATTTAGGTCGCCGATATAAGATCTCATTCTCTAGAAAAAGACGAAGTTGAACCTGATAACTGCACCAAATGTCTCACAGTTGCAGCACATATGGAATATAAATTAAACAATTCGCCTCGCAAACAAGTGTTACAAAAATTTCTTAATTTCTGTGCAGAACTCAGTAGTTTTTCAGATGCTTGTTCTGCAACCATTTTAACTTATTTTGATACCATATATGCTCATTTACAAGAAAATTTCAATGCCCAAAATATTTGTCATTTATCTGGGCAATGTACTGCACAGTTTCATAAACATGAAGACTCTGATGGAGTAAGTTTGATCAAAACGCATAATGTTATGATACAAAAACTTCTAAACAACTTAAGTGTATACAATAAATTGTAGGGTCCAAAAGTTGAAATTAAGCCCCTCTCAAGTGTTGGTATGATTGATCTAAGCGACGATTTACCATGCAAATTGTGTGAATAACTTGTAGAACATTTACAAGATCTTTTAGTAGCTAACACTACAGAATCAGAACTCCAAGTATTAGATGGATTATGTCAACAAACAAAATCGTTTGCAAAAGAAGTAAGTATTCTTATATTTACTATCTCTACGTATTTATTTATGAAATTGTATGTTAATGATATATTTTGTACTGTAGTGTACTTCCATTGTTGATGAATATTACCCAGAAATTTACGAATATCTCACAAAACGTATTAATAGTAATAGTGTATGTGAAATTTCTGGAATTTATCCTGCTCCCCAGGAAAAGCAGTACAGGTAAACAATACTTTATGTGAATAATAAAAATGTTAAGAAGTACATTCAAAATTCTGTTACCACAGAATGTGGAACAAATAAGACTACGGATTTTCCAAAATTCAAACAAAAATGTGAAATCTAAAAAGGAAGAGAAATCTAAACCATTAAGCGAATCAGAAATTGAAGGAATGCAATTGGATATTGACTGTGTTATTTGTGAATACCTATTACATTACATTCAGAAGTCTTTAACAAATCGTACTACAGAGGAAGAATTTTGATAAAAATTATCAAAATAATTGGATATTAACTCTCATATGCCCATAAAAAATGTGAACGCAATCATCATCCCTTTTATTTCAGTCAAATATATTTTGTAATTGTATAACTCAAGCAGATATATGAAATTACTATAAAATAAGAGAGAAATAAAAAATTTGACAGTATATACAACAATAAATGGACCAATTTTCATTCGAAGAGCATATGAGAGTTAAACAATTTTGATGATACAAGTTTACATTAAAGTAAATAATTATTATTTATTATGTAGGAGGCAGTGAAACGTATAATAAAAGAAATATGTAACGAATTACCAAAAAGTATGAAAGATGAATGTTCACAATTTATAGATTCATATGGAGATGCTGTTATTGTTATATTAATTCAAGGAATCAATTCAATCCCTATTAGTATACATATAAATTCTTATGCATTAATAATCATTTCAAGGACAGAAATTCCAAAAAATATTTTCAGGTATGTGAAATGCCTATACTCCACTAAAAGCTTTAAGAAATTATGGTAAAATATTCCAGCAAAATATAGAATTGAAGAAAAAAGGGATAGTACTAAACCTAGTTGCTTGCTATGTTTGCTTGCTGTAACACAAGATTATAATACAATTAAAAATGATAAGATTGAGGTTGGTTTTTAGCCATAATATTTGCTTTCCTATTATTTATTTTTTTCATTATAGTATTGTTATGATAATATTTTATAATATTTAATGCAGGCAAAGAAAATAGATGAGTTAGATAAACTATGTAACCAATTACTTATGTTTCTGAGAGAGTGTACAGATTTAGTGAATAAGAATAATAAAATCTGTATGTATAGTAATTACATATTGTATATTTGAAACTGTTCTAAAATCCTCAATTCACGGAAGGAGCACAAATAATTTTAACTTTTTCCTTTTTCAGTAACTAACAAAATATCAAATACAGTCCCATCTGACAATAAGTGGAGTGGTAATGAAAAGAAGATTGTTATATAGAGAAAAAGAGGATTGATTGCAACGTATATGAATTGATCCTTCAAAAATAAGTATGTTACACACACAGCATGCAATCATTTTCAAAATTCTGTTTCTAAGGAATGTATACATTTCATCGATAATTATGGTGATGCTGTAATTGATGCTATTATATCAGATGATGATCTTCATATAATCTATCCTACCAAAACAGGTTGTGAATTTTTATAGGCAGTCTTAAAGGGTATTTAATATATATGATAATTTATTTAATATTTAATATGTGTATATATAATCTAATTCAGTTCACATTTACTATAAGAATTATACTACTTTTAAGAAATATATGTATGTGTAATTAAAAAAAGTATTCGCTCTGCTTACATTTCTGTAATTAGTAACACTCAAGACATAATTTTAACCAACACTGATGGATGGAAACAATACAATAAGGAGAGCATTACAGAAATGGATTATTACGTGTAACGCATGTAAATTCGCTATACATTATGTTGATAAAAAAGTTGGTAACGAAAAATCGGAAAATAAAATTAACGCTCTTATAAATGCTGATGGAACTAAAGCAATTTGTACTAACATAGGTGCTTGTGATGTGCGTACAATGGACGTCGAGTTGGAAAGTATTTGAAAATTATATTTTACACATGTCTATGTATATTCTATGGTCGTGTACTGACCTGAGGAATCAACCTGTAAATTTTCTCTCATTTGTTGCTACATATCCTATCTACAAACGTCGGAAAGTATCACTTGGAAGAATCGCCGATCTGATTGGTTGTTGGGAATATATAATTTTACTATTGGCTGAAATGGTAATATCACAAATTCGATTGTGCACGGACAACGGGCAGGCAGAGTCTTCACTTTTTTTTAGCAACAGTGATTAATATTACATAACGTAATATCGTACTACGTTAGGATTTAAAGACAGTAAACAGTGAAGCAGGGAGATTATTTTTCTCAATTTAATTCCATTTTTTGGATGATCTTAATAGTTAATATTTATTTTCAATAATCATTCAGTGAGAGAGAGAGAGAGAGACGAAATTTTCTAACCTAGCTACTATTATTCAAACGTAGGATATACATAGACATGTGTAAAATATAATTTTTAAATACCTTCCAACTTGACGTCCACTGTACGCACATCACTAAATTGTCATGTTTATTGACAAAGCGACTAAAGCAAATTGCTTCAGCTCCATCAGCATTTATAAGAGCGTTAATTTTATTTTCCGATTTGTCGTTACCAACTTTTTTATCAACATAATGTATAGCGAATTTACATGCGTTACACATAATAATCCATTTCTGTAATGCTCTCCTTATTGTATTGTTTCCATCCATCAGTGTTGGTTAAAATTATGTCTTGTGTGTTACTAATTACAGAAATGTAAGCAGGGCAAATACTTTTTTTAATTATACATACATATATTTCTTAAAAGTAGTACAATTCTTATAATAAATGTGAACTGAATTGGATTATATGTACATATACAGATATACGTGTATATACAGATTATGCATCTAAATACCCTCTGAGACTGCCTCTGCAAATTCACAACCTGTTTTGGTAGGACAGATTGTACGAGGGTCATCATCTGATATAATAGCATCAATTACAGCATCACCATATTTATCGACGAAATGTATACATTCCTTAGAAACAGAATTTAGAAAATGATTGCATGCTGTGCGCGTAACACACTTAATTTTGTTTTCTGTTCTATTGCCAACAATTCTTTTACAAACATAGTGAAGGATCAATTCATATACGTTGCAATCAATCCTCTTTTTCTCTACATAACAATCTTCTTTTCATTACCACTCCACTCATTGTCAGATGGGACTGTATCTGGTATTTCGTTAGTTACTGAAAAAGGAAAAAGTTAAAATTATTTGTTCTCCTTCTGTGAATTGAGGATTTTAGAACAGTTTCAAATATACAATATGTAATTAATATACATACAGATTTCGCCATTCTTATCCATAACGAAAATATTTTTATTGTATGAATTCTTATCAGAGTCGCACAGGTGAAGATAAGCGCATGCTTCTTCTGGCGTAAAGTCTGCGAGTATCACTTCTACAAGATCTTTAGTGTAGACCTTCACTAAATCTGTACACTCTTTGGTTACAGACGTAGGTAATGCGTTACATAGTTTATCTAACTCCTCTTTTATCTTTGCCTGCATTAAATATTATCAAATATTATCATAGCAATATCATAATGAATAAAATTAGTAAAAGAAAAGCAAAAATTCCAGCTAAGAACTAACCTCAGTCTTATTATTTTTAATTTCATTATAAACTTTTGTTATAGCCAGCAAACAAAGCGGGCAACTAGGTTTATTACTAACCCTTTTTTCTTCAAGTGTATATTTTGCTGGAACACTTTCCCATAATTTCATAAAGCTTTTGCTGGGGCATAGACGTAACATTTCACATACCTGAAAATATTTTCTAGAATTCCTGTCCTTGAAATAATTATTCATGCATAAAAATTTATATACTAACATGGGCTGGATCGATTCCTTGAATTAATATAGCAATAACAGCATCTCCATATGAATCTATAAATTGTGAACATTCATCTTTCACACCTTTTGGTAATTTGTTACATACTTCTTTTACAATACGTTTCACTGTCTCCTACATAATAAATAATAATTATTTACTTTAACATAAACTTGTATCATCAAAATTGTTTAACTTTCATATGCTCATCGAATGAAAATTGGTCCATTTATTGTTGTATATACAGTCAAGTTTTTTTATTTCTCTCTCATTTTATAGTAATTTCATATATCTGCCTGAGTTATAGAATTACAAATAAAATATATTTGATTGAATTAAAAGGGATGATGATTATGTTCACATTTTTTATGGGCATATGAGAATTAATATCCAATTATTTTGGTAATTCTTACCTCTGTAGTACGATTTGATAAAGTCTCCTGAATGTAATGTAATATGTATTCACAAATAACACAGTATGATTTTCCATTAACTTTTACCGGACCCTCTGACAACGGAAACGGAAACATCCTGCTAATATCCAATTGCATTCCTTCAATTTCTGATTCGCTTAATGGTTTAGATTTCTCTTCTTTTTTAGATTTCACATTTTTGTTTGAATTTTGGAAAATCCGTAGTCCTATTTGTTCCACATTCTGTGGTAACAGAGGCCAAATTGGTTGACTCTATGTGATATTAAATTTTAAATGAATGCTATTTTGAATGTACTTCTTAACATTTTTATTATTCACATAAAGTATTGTTTACCTGTACTGCTTTTCCTGGAGCAGGACAAATTCCAGAAATTTCACATACACTATTACTATTAATACGTTTTGTGAGATATTCGTAAATTTCTGGGTAATATTCATCAACAATGGAAGTACACTACAGTACAAAATATATCATTAACATACAATTTCATAAATAAATATGGAGAGATAGTAAATATAAGAATACTTACTTCTTTTGCAAACGATTTTGTTTGTTGACATAATCCATCTAATACTTGATGGAATTCTGATTCTGTAGTATTAGCCACTAAAAGATCTCGTAAATGTTCTACAAGTTGTTCACACAATTTGCATGGTAAATCGTCGCTTAGATCAACCATGCCAACACTTGAGAGCGGCCTAATTTCAACTTTTGGACCCTAAAATGTATTATATACAATTAAGTTGTTTAGAAGTTTTTGTATCATAACATTATGCGTTTTAATCAAACTTACTCCATCAGAGTCTTCATGTTTATGAAACTGTGCAGTACATTGTCCAGATAAATGACAAATATTTTGGGCATTGAAATTTTCTTGTAAATGAGCATATATGGTATCAAAATAAGTTAAAATGGTTGCAGAACAAGCATCTGAAAAACTACTGAGTTCTGCACAGAAATTAAGAAATTTTTGTAACACTTGTTTGCGAGGCGAATTGTTTAATTTATATTCCATATGTGCTGCAACTGTGAGACATTTGGTGCAGTTATCAGGTTCAACTTCGTCTTTTTCTAGAGAATGAGATCTTATATCGGCGACCTAAATTGCAACAGATACAATATAAATAATACCGAAGCTTATATGTAAAGTGGTTGTTATGTGTTAATGCTTCAACAATAAGATAAAGGATTTCACAAAATATTCAATGATATATAAATAATAATAATTTTGATTTACTTTGCTTGTTGGTAAACTGTATTCTTCTAACAATTTATCGAAATGGGCGGAATTGCAAAGACCAGCTACTGAACAGACGACAGATGGATTCATTTGTGATGCCAATGTTTCAACTAATTCAGGAATATAGTCATCAACAATTATTATGCACTCTTTCACAATTGGTTTAATATGAATCAGTTTGCAGCTCCCTTCAAACACAGCTTTTAGATCTTCTTGAGTTTGATTGCTTTCTAGTTGATCACGAGCCATTTGAACCATGTTCTTGCAGACGTTACAAACGTCATCATTATCTTCTGGTACTTCCATTTTATTCCATAACGTTTTTATGCAATAACCAACTGCACTATATTCTGCTGCATTTCTGTATTCACATGGAACAAAACATTTTAACATTATATTCATATATAATAATAACCATTACAGCTCATATACAAAATAATGTGTACCTATTTATTACGAGCATTGTTTATTATAATGTATTATCATCTAACATTTCATGAAACTTACTTAATATTTGCACACCAGTGTGAAGGACCCCATGTGGCTCCATCCTTACCTAGAAGATGAGTTGGTTGTCCTGCATTGATTATTACGTTGGCCGTACACACTGAAAAAGTATAAAATACAATAATTCATATATTCATATTCTGTAATATAATTTACATGTTCTTATTTTATATAAAAATAGTTTGATATCCATCATCAATCAATGTTAGTGTTAATATATGAGTTTATACAGTAGAACCTCCTATATTTAAATTAATAGAATAACAGAGATGTCTAAACAAAAATTCATGGACATCAGAATGATTGCATTTCTAACATTAAAGAGTTGATTTATTTAAATAAAGATCATCAAGACTAATATGTTACTTACATATTTATAGGTTTAATATTAAAGGTAATATTAAAGGTACATAGAAATTTCAAATATATATCTATATATTTATAAATAACTAATAATCTATAGAATAAATCTTTTTCAGAAAGAATATATATGTGTGATTCTAACTAATGTCAAATTATGCTACAAGTAGTATTAACAATGCTTGTGTTGATCATAAGCTTTTCTGTAGTAATCATTCAGCGCTGACTCATCTTAAATCTGATTAAGTAGCCTTGTCCTTTCTGAGTTACAATAACGTATTCTTAGCTATGTAACAGGGAAGAATATTGTAGTATTAATTAATTAGTGAACAGTGTAAAATCTTACATTTGAAAGAAATAATCACACAATGTTATGGTTTCAAGGTACAATAATACTAACATACTGCGCGTGATTGATAAGATTTCAGTAAATGTGACGCACAAGACGTCATTCCAAATGTACAAAAATAAAACAATACATCAGCAATAAATTACAGAAAATTGTATAAAGAACTACGACAAAGGCACTAGACAAAGGGAGATTAATTTCAATGTTGAATACTCACCAACCAGAAATGCGCAAAGCGTGATCAATGTCTTCATTATCGTAGCTTCGTTTCTGAAGTGATCTCAGAAATGTTTCTTTGTTGTTGAGTTACCAACAAAGACCTGCCAGTTGCTTACTGAAGGTCCGGTAAGATACTATTTGAACGGGTATCGACAAATCGTTAAACAGCGCTTGAGCAAAACACTACTCTCAAACGATTGTTCCGGATTGTTCGTAGCGGTAGCGTTTATATGTATTCTCCGATGGTGCAGTCTCTCTCTTGTTCTCTTTCTATTTTCTACGATGGCCAATAAGAGTCTAGACGGTTATCACGTGACAGGCAACCGTTCTTCCATGTGTGTGTATGCGATGTATGTGGATGATGTATGATGTATGATGTATGTATGATGTACAGTGACTCCCATTAATATTCGGACACTTTTTAAAACGCAATAACTTTTTTAAAAGTAGAATGAACGATTTTAATTTTTTTAGATGGTAGAGGATCTAGTATACTAGACAATGACTAAACTACTTCGTTACAATTTTGCTATTAATTTGGAATGACAAAACAAAATAAAAGACTCTCGTTTTTTAACTTTTTTATACGAGCCGATAACGAAAATTTAAAAGATGCGATTTATAAATTTCGTTAAGTTATATGCATGCTGAAAATTTCATCGAAATCGGTTAACGCAAAGTCAAGTTACAAGCGTTAAATGATTGTAAAAACTGCAAATTTCTCACACTTATTGGTTGAAAGTATTAAAAATTAGGACAAAACTACGATTTCTGTGATCTCTAATTGTTCGCAGCTTGTACCAAGATCAACTGATTCCGGTTAAATTTTTAACATATGCATATAACTTACAAAGATCTACAAAGGCTCAGATAAAAAAGTTAAAAAACGAGAATTTTTTTTTAATTTTCTGTTGTCATTCTGAACAATAGCAAAATTTGAAAAAAGCATTCTGGTTATGGTTTAGTAGATTGGTCGCTCTATCATTAAAAAAAAATTCAAGTCGTTTAGTCCAGTTCTAAAAAAGTTATTGTATTTTGAAAAATGTCAGAATATTAACGGGAGTCACTCTGTATGTATGTATGTACATGGAAATTGATAGATGCATATCGCATTGTTCAAATATGATGCATCGTGTACTTTTCCCCTTAGTATAACTGCGATTATATAAGTTCCCTTTTTCTTATTGGAAGTGCAAAAATATATAAGTAGAAATTTTCGCTGCTAGAATTGCTTTTATGTACATATATACATCGGTGAAGTAGATTCTCTGCGGTGAAGTAGTCGAGGGAGTCATCTGTCGGCATTAACAGCGAAACAATACTATTTTTAATTATAAATTGATTTTTCGATTAGTTAAACGCATACTATTTTATCGGTCTTAGAGGAAAATTATTCCTGCAGTGTGAGAAAATGTATTATCGATGCATAATTAAACGTTGTAGAAACAAGACAACGACAGCTAAATGAATTTCTTATAAAGTAACATTTGATGGATAGACTGCAGTAGTGTTTACACGAGGACATGGCATATGCAAACAAAAATACAATCTCTCATAATACAGTTTTTTTTATTGTTTTAGGTAAATAAAGAACTCAAAAATGTGCGACTCGGTATCTTATAATAAAAACGTTAAAATTACATTTGTTTGCTCATACTAAATGTACAGTGAATAAAAAACTATATGCACACCTTTTGAAACGTAATAACTTGTTTAAAACTGCACTAAATGACTTGAATTTTTTTAGATGATATATAGAGGGCTTAGTATAACTAGATAATGACTAAAATGCTTTTTTTCTTTAATTTTGCTGTTATTTGGAATGACAAAGAAAAAATAAAAAACTCTTGTTTTTAACTTTTTTATTTGAGCCTATAACAAAATTTAAAAACTGTCTTTCGTAGATCTCGGTAACTTATATGTATATTGAAAATTTTATCGCAATCGATTGACGTTGTTATGAGTTATAAGAAATTAAAGATGGCAAAAATCACTGTTTTGTCACGATTTTAACACATTAAAATCTCTATAACATGTATTTCTATAGCATTCATATTTAATATTTATATTTCTTACGTAAATAACCAAATGACTGTTTTATGTGTATACATACATATGTATGTACATTTTGTGTCTATGATAAATTTGACTTTTAATTTTTGCGTTTTAAAACATGAAAAAAACAACAAAAAATGTAAAAATTATACTGTATTAGAATGGAGCTGGTTTCTAGATATGAAACACATGTAGTCACCTTGTACAAAATAACTTTGACATACCATTGCATAAATATATGATAATATTCTTTTGACATTATATGTCAATATAATACATAATATTCTTTTACATTAACTAAATCTCTCAAATGTAAAGTGAACTTTCCTAATGAATTTGTACCAAAAATGCACATTCATGATTATGAAATTTTTGGGTTAATTAAAAGAAAAACGCAGTTCAGTTTCTATTTAATGTGTAACTTTCTGAAATATGTAATAAGCAAATTAAAAACTAAAATACTTTGATTTAAGATAAATATTTGTGTAGTTTTCAATAATGAAAATGGAACAACTGGGTGGTGACGAGGACATGATCGTAAATAAGAAAATTTATAGTTCGGAAAAATAAATTTGCTGGGGTTTACTTTAATTTTCGCAAGTAATGCACGGCTGATATGAGGCTTCCTTCTACCTTCTTTTTCATATCTATAGAATCTTTATAAGGTACATGAATGCATAATAAAAAAAATTTTTACAAAATGTACAAAAATGTTCGTCATACGTTTGTTAAACACTCCTACGCTTGTAGATTTCATCTGAATCCCATTAAAAATATATCCAACGAATTATTAAATAAATTAAGAAGACTTTTATTACAAAGAATAGTAAATAATTAACTTTCAGGAAAATGTGAAACATATATAAATATTTACGCAACCGTATGCAATAAATCACATTTTTTTACATTTTTTTTTAATCTAGAAACTACATGTCTACAGTTGTAGGATAATTTGTACGTTACTTGTACTTGATTTATGAAAGTCAGGTCTATACCAGTCCTTGAATATTTATGTGACTGTTTGTTATAAATTATTTTTTAGAATAAAATACAGTAAATATTATACATATACGAATTGGTATTTTAATATCGCCCAGGAACGTTTATTAAATATTATAATGTTTTTGTCATATAAATTAAAATCATTTTAATACGTAATATGTTTCAATTTACTAAAAAATGTATTTTTGTAATTGTTGACGAATTATACAACGCAATTGTAATGTTATGAAATTATCTGTATGGAATGAGACTGAAGTGATTACACATATTAATAGCACTACTATTGATGTCACAGTGAGTATATTATACAATTATGTATTATTTGCTTTGCATTCAAGTAGCTAAGAAAAAAATGAAAAGTTGCAATGTTGCAAAAAGTTGGCGATATACGTGGCTGTTTGACACGTATATCGCCCATTCTGAGACTATAAAAAATCGATAAAGTCAAACTAATTTATTTAATAAAACAAAGATTGACAAGTTAAGATTTATGGTATTGATTACACTTTTAATTTGGAAAGCAAGTTATCGCTCTTTCTTGTAATTATCTACGTGGTATTGCACATGGAGTAAAAATAAATCAAATTAGAGTGCGACGAATAATTCGTGAAGGAGGCTTATGTCTTACGACCTTATCGAGTTCATCGCGTTCAAACTCTCAGGCCAAATGATCGTGCCATACTACAACGTTTATGCCAAATGATAAACCAAACTTCTACTCACGGACGAAAGCAGTTTTTAGGATAGTAGTATCCTGAATCGACAAAATGCAAGAATCTGTGCTTATAAAAATCTACATGCTATGATCCAGAGCTATTAAGATCAATGTCAACTTTGCGGTCCATTTTTTAGCAGACCTCCACAGATTCGGAGGTGCAAAAGTGCAAAAAAAGTTAAAAAAATTTGTAATATTTTAGCTTATGTATTTTATGTTATATTTTTATTTTTTTATTGTATTTATTTTAGTGTTTGTACTATAATTACAAACACTAGAAACTTTAGTACCAATGGTTTCCGTGGTGTAGTGGTTATCACATCCGCCTAACACGCGGAAGGTCCCCGGTTCGATCCCGGGCGGAAACATTTTTTTGCCTTTTTGTTTTCTTATGATTTTATTGCATACACACGTGAACATATTACTTATATTTTCGAATATATTTAAAAAGACTAGAAAATTCCAATAATTTATATAGGTACTAAAACATTCATAATATGCTTATATTTGATGTATTACTATTAATTTAATTTATTGGAATTTGACATTAATTTCATACTTATTGGTTAAATTTAATTGAATTACGAATTACGAAAAGTATTTTAAATATTCTTCGTTAAAAAGATTATTGTCGAATAATTCATATTAATATACAGACTTAGTAAGTTCGTAAATATTTGCTTACTATGGTATGTTACAAAATTATTCATAAATAGATAATTTTTTCGAAATTAAGATTGAAAAGCTTAAAATTAACTTTACTGCTTTTTGATTTCAAGATTAACAGCGTGTTTAGGATAAACATTAATACGATATTTTACTTTTATTAATACAATATTAAACTTTAACTTATAAATTAACCCATTTGTTCCATCACAGACAGGGTATCTATAGGAATAGATTTAGTAATCTTGACGTCATAGGCATTTTTCTTACAAAAAGTTATTAACGAAAATAGGGCTGTATAACTCTAATTTAAAGCGATGTTAGTATTTTAGAACGTATGATACGAAACTCCACGTAAAATATCTATAATATGTAGTAGAAATGAAGTATATACAAAATTCTCAATTTTTACTAATAAGTCTAAATTCATTCATATCTGTATAAATTTTGCATCTGCATAGCTATACGCGCGTTCTTGCACTGATTTCATTTTATAATTAAAAGGATCAGGTCATCTGTTTGTCACTATTATTTTTCTGATTGTATCTACCGATACATTGGATATGTTCAACATTTCATGTGCCCAAGGAATTATAGGATTTCACAATTAAACACAAAAGTTTTATAGAAAATCCATTTATGTTTTGTAGACAGCAGATAAGGTAATATTCACAAGTTACATGCGTTCGATGATTAGTTTTCCTATCGATAACAAATGAAACAATGAGCACCTGAAAATAAGTTCTGTCTAAATATTTCTTCTTACAAATTTCAATAAGATCTCAACTTCTCTTGTGAATTTCGATCTTGAAAATCCTTTTAACGCTTATACTCTCAGAGTGTTTACACTTGCCATTAAATGTATTAACTCTCCAAAATTTTCTGTTTGTATTTTCTCAATTTCAGTTCTATAGTGTTCTTGACTAAAGCTTCCAAAAGCGAAAAAATCTCATCCTTGTGGTTGAACCAGATATTAATAGAGTAACAGTAGCCAATTTTTTTGGCAATAATTCAGAATCACTAAGTGTGATTGTTCTTATGTACAGGTTTTGTTCGCCAATTCCTTGAGTGCTCTCAGAGGAATGTTCTTTGCTCGACGAGATCATCGACAACTGATTGCATACATGTATCGTTTAATCAGTTTTCACATTTGCATTTAGCCAAGTTCGCAGACTGTCAGTGTTCTTGGCGAGCCACTTGATGTTATTCGATACAGTTTCAAGAGCCTTCGCACGGTTTCTCGCACCTGCGCCCGCTTCAGGATATTTCGCGAAGAAATCTTCGATTTCGTCCAATTTCGTCTCCGTGGCGAATGTCTTAGTAATACTTGGAATCAAAGCACCGAGGTACCTGTCATTTAAGGTGTATCTGTTCACAAGTAGTTCCCAGTTAGATCGAACCCAGTTCCAGACAAGTGGAGTTCCGACTGGGTTGTTGGAAATAGCGGATAAACAGCCGAAGAAGTCCTGAGAGCGAACGTAATTTTCGTCGCTGGCTGTCGTGATGAACTTATTCAATATCCAATCGGAGCGTATTCCAGCCAGTCCTTGCATCAGCTTTAGTTTCTCCGTGGAGTCGGTCTCAGCGAGAAATCGTTGGAACATGGTATTCCACGACGCTTCATCGCCAACATGATGCATTCCGTAATAATAAACTAGCGCACGGATATCAGGATGAGGACGAACATCCTTTGGATCTTGTATCCAACTCTTAAATATGTTGCTACCTTCTTCAAGACACTCTTCGTGTCCCACGGAGCAAGCTAGTTCAAGGATCGACGACCGAAGTCTCAAAGTAACATGGTCCTCGATGTTTTCAACGGTCCAAGCTACTTCGTGGTAAACACTGTCGACCAAGTTTCTTACGTACTTCTTGAACTTCGTTGAGAGATCAGTCAAGGACAACAGGGTATCAATAGCTCCCAATTTCAACTCGGCCACCTTCCACGGAACAGCATGGTGTTCCTTTGGAAGGTACGCTGTCATGTTCATTGGGACGCTGTAATCAAGTTCCTGTGCAGCTGCCAAACTGAACGCATCTTCTAAGAGATTAGTTCTATCTGACACTGACAATCTCTTGTGATAATATCGGAGAAGGTTGTTCAGAGTTTCCCATTCGGTTAGTTCGTAATTAACGCGGTAATATCCGACCTGATTCGCGTTGAATTTAATCCATTCGATCGGCTCACTCAGTTCGATCACTGCAGTGCTATCGGACTTGTCAAACCATATGCAAGTTGGTTCAGACGTTTTGTTAGTGATATATGTGATAGGGATGGTCCACGTGTAACCATACTCGGAATCCGATACATTGTACCGAACATCAGGATCAGCGAGGAATCGTTTCTGTGTAAGGATATATTTGTTGTCGGATTTCTTTACGTTCACCACTGGATAGCCCATCTGTTTGGTCCATGTATCCATGATTGCTTTCACGTTTAAATAATTCGGCCAAGTTACATCTGCGAGGATCGTCAGGAGGTCCGCCGTTTCTGCATTATCATATTGGAACTTGTTCAAGTAAGTGTGAATACCTCTGTAGAAGGCGGTGGGAGTTATGAAATCTTCCATCATTCGAATTATTGACGATCCCTGAAAATTGATATGAAAGCGTTATGATGCAATGGTATTAAATCATTCAATAAATCGTGTTCTTTTTTATAACTTTTCACGTATACACAGTGTTCAATGAAAAAAGTTGTAGATCTTGTTAGTATTAAAGTTCCATTTCATGTTGCAACTAAAATAGCCGAGTAATATAAAAATTGCGTACCTTTTGATACGATATATCATCAAAAATGGCAGTGATTTCATCAGGATTACTGACAATCTGAACTATCGGATGTGAACTCAATTTTGCATCAGTCACGAAGACGGTATGCATCTGTTCCATGGGGAACCTATCCATCTGAAACCGCATCGTAAAAAACAGATTTATTAACACTCGAATAATCACTCTCGAGTTCGATCTCTTACTTTAGATGTAACATATTAATCGTGTTATACTACGACAGTCTGCTTCATGTTTATTATATGTACATATATGTACGTTTATTTTGTATTTTTTATATTCCACTATTATTCCTTTATTTTCTTATATTTATCAAACAATTCTATATAAATAATTTGATATAAAAGAAATTGTGTAATATTATACAATCGATGCTACAGTTCGTAAAAAAAACAAACAACAAGAAATATTTATATGTTTTGCCAAACTGATCCCTCTACCGTGAGCTGCATAGCGTCGCGCACCATCCGTAAAAAATAAATAATAAACGAAATAAGATATAATAAACATTAGTTTCGTAAATGATCAAAAGTAAAAATATAAATATCAGTTTCGTAATTTTCAAGAGATATTCGAAGAAATTACAAGGACATATTAGGAAGTTATTTATCAAAGCACTAACCCATCCCCAGTCCGGAAGTACTGCATTAGCGCTTTTGTATTGCATGAAGGTGGCAAAGCCCTCATTTAACCATAGATCGTTCCACCAGGCCATAGTAACTGTAAAATGTTATAGTTGCTATGAATTGTCAATGTCAGAAAAGACTAAAACGGAAGTTCGAATTAAAAAAAGAAATGGCATTAGTTTAAAGCAAAATTAGAACAGTTTAAAAAGGAACACTTTTCCTTTACCTATTCTCAAAGTACTAGCATTCGTTGCAGGAAAGTATATATTTTTTATTTGGAAAGAGTAACTTATTTGTTTATTGAAGTCTCTCTAAATCACGAACGTGAATAATCTCTGAGATAATTAATATGGCTATCATAATATGGCCAGTTGTTCATTACTAAAATGTTAAGATAATAAATTCTGCTTACCTAAGTTTCCAAACCACATATGCGCCAACTCGTGACAGATGACGCTGACAATATCATACTTGTTTGCGGTAGAACTGGTCTTGTTGTCGTACAACAATCTACTTTCTCTAAAAGTGACGAGTCCCCAGTTTTCCATTGCGCCGGATACAAAGTCAGGAATAGCTGCCAAATCTACGAAGAAAAGACGGAAACTTAAAAACGAAAAATTAGCGGATCCGTATCATTTAACCGAGCGGGTATTTGTCGATCTAGCTGGCCAAAATACAGTTTTGTAAAATTCATCGTAATAAGAAATGAATTTTTATGTCCTTATAAATAATAGGGACATATAATTGATATTGCCTAGTGTCAGTAATATACGACTGGAAAATGCTATTCTTATTAATCGTCTAAATTATAAAGAAATGTTTGCTTTTCATTATTATTGACATATTTTATATCTTTCGATCGACAAAAATTTATAATAAAAAGAAGTTGCTGGAACTTTGGTTAAACCCTGTGTAAATCATTATTATGAGGTGAAAACTGATGTTAATAAAGTCTGGTCTTGATAAAGCTTAGTGTCGATGAATTTTTATCGGCGAAAACAGTGTTGATCAAACGATACGGATTTAAAATCGACAATTAAGTTGTAATATCGTGTGTTAGCTTACCGAGCTTTGGCAAGGGATAACCGATGTCGAACAGGCTAATGTAATATTGGATGACGCTTACAGCTATGTCAAGAGCAAAAGTACCCTTCTCCTTTTGAGCACTCGTGGTGTACACGCTGATCGGAAACAAGCGGCCGTCGTGATTCTTTGCTTTACTGGTAACGGCGACGAAGTCACTGACTATGAAGCACGATAAATACGTAGACATTCGGGAGCTCGTCGCAAAAGTGACTGTTGTTAAGCCAAGCGATGGCTGATTTACTTGCACTTTCTGCAAATCACGTGGGATAAGAGAATTCATTTAGACATTTTGACTACTTTAATATAAACGATGAAATATCTATGTAAAAGTGGCAGAGATAGTGTACATTACATTCTAATGTAAACAATATTTAACAAAAGAATAACAAAATTTGTATATGCATATACTATGGTTATTTAAAAGAATTTATCACATAATTTATCAAAGAATTAAAATTTACCTCAACGTTCATATTAGACAAAGCATTGTAGCAGTCGCCACTAGGATGAACAAGTTGTATTGCAAACTCAGCTTTGAACGCTGGTTCATCGAAACACGGGAACGCTCTTCTGGCGTAAGTGGGCTCGAATTTGGAGGTAGCGATAAGCCTACAAATATAACGAACTAGTTACGTTCTCATGTTACATTCGAACAAAATTTTCAATTTTCTTTGTCTTTCCATCGACATAAAATTACGTCGATATCAAGCATTCTGAGAAGTTCCTAATTGCTCGTGCAAACGATCTTTGATATGTTTAGTATAACTTCTGTTTTAACATCGCGGATAATTTATAAATATACTGCATTTCTTCAAAGAAATCAGCGTGGTGGTCCTCATCCATCCGCGTTCACAGGTATAGGTTGCAAGCCAGCCAGTTCAATGAAAACCAAGATAGCGACAACAGTCTAAATATTTGGTGCGGAGAATCACGTGAGTTCTCATCTATATAATTATAGCGATTGGAAGAATATAATAAGGGAATACGCGGAATTGATAAGGACAGATCGGAAAAGAAAGAGAAAGAGATGCATTCATGCCTACTGACTATCTAGTTGATAAATCTACATATAAATGCCCCATCGCGTGTATTCGATTCGAATCGATCCCAAACGATTAGTCAGGAAATCTGCGTTGCAAGCGCGAAATTCACCTGGTCTGGTTTTGCGAGCTCTTGTACTTGCTCGAGTAAAATCCAACGATCTTATCCGGTTGCAGGGCACCATTGAATTCGAAGCTCAAGTTATAAAGTCCCGAGTGCAACTTGTTTTTCGTCGACACCACGAACATTTCGTTCTTCGGTATGGGTATGGTCTCCTCGATCTCGATCTCATAGTTCTCCTCCCGGTCGTAGGTCTTCAGTTGAGTGGACGTGATATTGAGGTCCTTCTGATGAACAGCTATGTAACTCCTGGTGTCGAAGACGTCGATCAGAATCATCACTTTACCTTGGAAGGTACCCTTTTCCAGGTCCGGGTACAAGTAAATGTCGTAGAGACATGGCTTCACTTCACTCGGCAATCGGAATGATAGCTCTTCTATCAATTGCTTGTTCATGACGGCTTGAGCTGAGAACGAAACAGGTGATGGGTAGTTTTTGTGCACAATTAGTTGTTTGCTCGTATTTGCTGAACGGAATTTCGATAGCGGTATCGCGACCGTGATAAGATGATGATACCGGTGCAAGTTCGTGGGAGAAACGAACGATAATTTTGTGTTTAAGCATTTTAGCGGGCTGCTCTTAAAATGTAGACTGCGGATTATGCGCATTTGTCGTGGGCGCAACGCGCAACTGAAACACAATCAGATAAGAACATTGTGAAGTGAGAAAAACTTAGTTTTTTTTCTTGTCAGTAAAACTATAAATGAACGCTTTATATAAATTTACGTTTTGTTAAAGTGTAAGATAACAATCTTTTCGTAGAAATTTTCATTACAGTTCGATAAATCGTGTGTTGGTTTAGATCAACATTCGAAATTCTGTGTACTTGTAATTGTAAATGTTTTTAATAGATGTACGGTAAATTCTCCCTAATCGACGCCCAGATTGTACACAAAAATGGACAATTTGGAAAAAGGAGATACGATTATTCGAACCTTGCGGCTCGTTTTTACAGTTGTTGACAATCGGTAACTATAAAAACGTGCCGCAAGACTCGAATAATCGTACCTCCTCTTCCCAAATTGTCCATTTTTGTGTACAATCTGAGCGTCGATTAGGGAGAATTTACTGTATTTCATAATTTCCACCAGCCTTTATTACAATGATAAAGATAATCAACATTTCATCCTCAATGGGTAAAGGTGTTTTAATTATCTCCGACAAAACATGAATTCTCATAATAATCCGCAATCCCCGCAAATATGAAAATCCTGTGATTTGTATACAAAAAAGCACGTAAGCATGAATATTGCTTTAGAACTGTTTATAAATTATGTCTCATTAGCAATATTTTACAAGAATATTTACGTTCTGTTATTAAACCCATTTCTCATTCGATATACGAATGAAGTGGTTGGAAATATTAATTTGAAAAAGTAGGAACGCTTGCTTCATAGTTTGTTTGCTGACCGCCGCGCAGCGCAGAGTAGTAGAGGAGTGGGGGGACTCCATGATGATATACACATACGCCGCGGCGCGCCATCTCAGGCATATTGTTATACGCAAGATTTATTGCAGTAGTATCAGCAGCAGTTTTTCGTGAAAATTTTGGAAACTAGAGTATTTCCGCAAAAAATGGTAATTTACATTCCCTATTCAGCATGTGAAAACTAGGGAGGGGGCAATGATAAAGTTCAGCTTGTGTCTTTAATAACACAAACTAAATTTCGCGATTTAAACATACTTCGAATCGAACAAAATTCCAGACATGATATCGATCGAAGTTTCAAATTTCGAGCCGTTGGTTAATGCTGGTAACAATGATCCTTGTGTTACCAACGAACATTAACAACTCAATTTGACAAGCTCATGTCGTCACGATTCCATCAATTAGTACGATTCAATCATAACAAATGCCGGCAGAAGCGGTCGATGACAGTTGTGTAGGTTATGCCGAGTTACTCACGGTTTTGATAGCTGGCGGCTTCGACTTTCTGATCAAGAAGGACTAATAGCGTTGCCAGGCATGTGCAAATCAGGCTTAAAATGAAACAGATGCTGCAAGTGAAGCAGAGCAGGCCGGACCCACGGTGCACTTGTGTCTCCAGTGATGCGTTCGCAACATCGCGATGAGCGCCACCGGAATTACGTTTTAACATTGTCTCCATCCAGTGCGCATGAACCATAAACGAGCACGCAGATATCACCTAAAATCTAAAACATCCAGCAACTGTGGCAATGATTTCCTGACCAACTTTTCTCCCATTGTTAACCTATTTCTTAAAGAATTACGAAACCTTAAGTCTGTCTTGTGATAAAGAGAACACAGGATCGGGTTCATGGCGGGAAATTTAAAGCAAATCGAAATAAAACATGTAATTCGCTAGATGTACAACGATGGTATAATCTTCGTTAATAAGTACACCAGTATTTAAGTTATTGATGGCATCAAAAGGAGAACGATTTAATTGCATCTGTTAGAAAAGGCTTACTCAAACATTTGTAGGTGTCTTATCACTTCAGTAGTAAAATATTAAACGGTTATAATATTAAGAACTCGCGTTCAGTTAGAACGCTGAAATGATGTGATGCTTGGGAATTGTATTTTTACCTTTAAAATCGTAGCAGTTTACATGAGAAATGTTTTTGTATATAAACTGATTTATTTTAAAGAATGTATAATAAATTTTTTATTTAAGACTATTTATCAATTACAAAGTTGTGATCGACATTCCGGCTGTTTTGTCAGAAAGACGGTGACCATTTCTTCTGGGTACTGGTTCATCTGAAATTAAAAATTCGATAAGCTTTGTGTAATATATTATATTATCTAGTCCTTGAATAAAAGATTTCTGTTTGTTCTACAAACTTTTTGTTCATTGTAAACGACCGATTGTGTTGTTACGTCCACCGTTTTCTTTCAAATTAATATTTCGAAACGTTCTTTGTTCGAGGACTAAATAGTATATGTTATATCGTCCAAGTTTTATCGAATTTTTATTTTTTTTTATACATCCTTTTTTGCAGAATGCGCGGATATCAACCTTCACTTTGTAATTGATAAATATATTGACATAAACAATGACCGGGTATTTTCTGAAATAAATCATTTTAAATACGAAAATATTTTTTTGTATGTAATCCCATTGTTCCCGTAACAATAATTTCCAAAAATCGCTGTCTTCAGAAAAAGTATAAGCAATGAGTCAATTGAATGAAACAAATAATTTGCCATTCAGCTTACAGGTGATTTTGGACATTTCATCGTATAATTATTTATTATTTTACACCTTATTCAATGCATATTTATATAATACTTATATAACAATGTTATATAATAATATTTTGTATATGCATCACGTCGTATAGAAACGACGATGTTATTAAATATGTAAGATAATAATTAACTGGGATACACTAATTATTAAATGTGAACGGTATCACAACGTAACTACAGTAACTATGCATGATAAATAGTTTCAGTAAATGTTATTTAGGTACTAAGGTAACGGTTGTTCCCAATTTTATAGCGTACTAAATGATTAGCAACCTTGCGTGGTTTAATTAAAAAAAAAAAAAGTGAAGACGGTATTATCTTCATCGTATTGGAAAAAGTTGTCCACATCCTTCATACTGACAACAACCTTTTATGCATAATTACCCATTTTAATGAGTAATCATAATTACCGACATGATTTTTACAACACCACGTTTGATTTTCACGAAACGTTATTCTAATTTCGTCACTTTCACTGTCGAATTGCAGGATCTTCGTAACTTCGCGAGAAAATAAAGTTAAAACCGTCGTTTGCTTTTCCTTCGCGAGTATGGTTACAATAGCGTAACCGTCCCGTCAATATTTCATCCTTCAGTGTCGTAAGAACAAATATTTATATAGAAATCAGAAATTTGCCAAACGAACATCATTCACCTTAGGTTCGGTCTGTCGAGTGCAACGCGCGGCCAAAGGAACGCACCGACGTGTTCACGCACCACTGACGCACCGTCAAGACTGAATCACTTAACTAGGGTTATTAAATTATACCGGTCGCGCGGCACCCTTTCTCCAAGGATGACCCGTGCAATTGACGGCAACAGTCGCCTCCGATCGAATTGAACGACTCGCGAAAAGCAAACGAGCGAAGTAAACAAGCAAGAGAATGAAACATGGGGGGGGGGGGGGGGAACGCTTTCCTCGATATGCCGATATCGATTCGCGCTCGATCCGCGTCTCGCTCCGTTTTATAATACGCAATTAACTCACTAATCTCGCGCGCGTTATATAGTCGATTATCTCTGATCGTCACAATTGCTACGATCAATGACTGTTTGTCGTTTCGGGTCAAGATAAACTGGATTCTCGCTGACAATGTTTCGCCGCAACAGTGAAAGTCGGGAATCAAATACGCAAAGTAAACCCTTTCCATGTGTTTGCAATGAACTGACAATGGTGACATTAACTTCACGATGCCCATCTACGTGGGTTTGGTCGAGTACTAAAATTGGTATAGATCGTTTTGGTCAGCCGTATGTTTGCTCGCGGTCACTTGTTGACTTCGAAAGAGAGTTTCACTATTGATACAAGGACACCGATTGGATTCCGTGTCACGATTTACATTTGGTCTCGTTAACTTCTGGTAACGTCAATCTATTTACCAGGTAGATTTATTCTTCAATTATACTTTTAAAAAGACTGCAATGATCGTGCAGTCTATGTTGTAAGCTATGACGAATAATATTCATATTTCGAAATTTTTGAAATCTATATGTTTTTTAAAATTATGAATCTCAATTACATATTATGCTCAGTGTCCAGAAGTCGACAATCCTCTCTATTACACTACTTTAGTTTGTTTACTATTTAGGGCAGGGGTGTCAAACTCGCGGCCCGAGATGAACATTTTTGATGTCAAGTATCAGGACGTAAGCAATAATTTAACTTTATATATGTTTATTACAATGTACTAGTCAAAATAAAAATATTTGTTTCTATGAACATTGATTTTTTTTTGCGGCCCACCTAAAGTTAAGCATTGTTTATTTGGCCCAAGTTAGCTTTTGAGTTTGACACCCCTGATTTAGGGGTTAGTGCAGACACGAGGGATGCCCTTATGTCGCCGGCTCGAATGCCGTAAATACGGCGAAAGCGGCAAGAATCATTTCTGATTGGACGTGTAAGTACTACCAGCGTTTCCATTTATTGGTGTCATAGGGAAGTCCCTCGCGTCCGCACGCTCGCCGAGTTCGTCGACAAACTTCCCACTCCTATTCAAAGACGAACAACGAAGTGGTAGGAAAGCGCCGCATAGCAAAAAGCTGACCTACTTGTCGTCACGTGGTTACATCGCGTCGGGTCGTTGCAGGCGTATCGCAGTTGGAAAAGTGGACAACCCCCTCTATTACTCCACCTCAGTTTGTCGACTATTCAGGGAGTAGTGTGGACACGAGGGACGTCCCTACGACTGCCTATCACGTCGACAAATCGAAACACTGTGATCTTTTTCGAATTAAATTATGTCAAAGTAAGTATATGCAATACTTTATGATTACAATAGATAAATATCGCTCCAAGAATAATTATTAATAATTGTCAACGTACCATTTAACGTAATGAATTCAATCGCATTCCATTAGAAAATTGTTGAAGCTTTAAAATGTAGATCAACCATGGACAATGCTTCGCAAGGGTTTGCCTGTGTATAAGAGAACGGTAATGGAAAATAACGAAAATTCTAGGATATCCACAACAAGGAGTACTAATTAATTTCGGTTACGGAACAATGTAAACAAAATTAAAAAAATAGTCGTTTTGTACCTTTCCGTACTTTTTGTGTTTATCACTGCGATTAGGCGGGAATGTCTTTCGTTTACGAGAGAAATTTGACTTTGTGAAGCACGTGGTTCTTCTTCCGTTAATCATTGAACAAGAACTGCAGGGAGCACACTGGCCACACTATGAAATAGGCTCGTTCTCAATTGGATGCAATGTAGAGGAGCCGTGTGCAAAGTCTTAGTCAATTGGATCGAATTACTGATGCGCAATTCCGCAATAGTTGATTCGTCACCAGGAATCTTTATTTCACGTATTAAGGATGCAACATGAAAGTGTTCGCAACACATAATTTCATTCGTTATTCAGTTCTCGCGAAACGAACGTGTTTGTAAAACTCATTCGAACAAACTGTATAGATACATATACTTTTCGTAATTAGCGCCTCGCGAATAAATAAATATACATGTATTCAATAAATACACGAGTAACAATTTCTTTCTCAATAAAAGTCAATTTTCCTATTTGATTTGTTTAAGCATGTAGGTAGCTAACTACGTACAGCACGATTTGCTACAAAATGTAGTAGCATTTCAATTGAATTACGCCAGCGTATCGAATTTATTAAACGGATAATCTTCGTCGCTATCTCCACATAATTGAACACAAAATGTTCTATGCATTGGTGTAATGCGGAGAGTCACGGAGAATCGTTTGAAGTAATTGTTCATTGAGATGGAAACAGAATTATGGTTCAGCATTTCAGCTTTCGCGCGATATAATATCGTATAATTCCGCGATTATACGGTAAGATAATTTTGTGGACAGCATTGATATCTTGCCATTAACATTCTCATTGTCTCTTTCTTTTATTGTATATAGTATATAATTATAAAATGTTTTCCTTTCCTTATCTACGCTGATTCGTTTCCACAGTCAATCACAAAGTTATTGATATTGATAAGTTGAAAAAGTATAAAGTTCCATTCATACATCTAGTTGTCAATATGTATATCGATATGAGTTATCGATCTTATTGTCGGCTTAATATCTCTTAACGAGAAACGGTGCGGTCTCGCTAAATCGTTGAACGCGGCAACGAATTGGCGCACGGTGCGTCAGGAAGCCGATGGAAATATTACAACGTTCATAAATAAATGAGATAAATGTTGTCGAACAAATGTAACCATTGAGGTGTCACAGTCAACGAACAAAGCCGTATTATAATGGACAACGAAGATATTTGTGATTAGCATAATGCAATTTATGACTAGACTGCGAATTTTATGCATTTATGAAAAAAAGAAACTACGTAGGTGAAACAGAAAACAATGAAAACGATGGAAGAATTGACGAATACTGGTATGTTACTCTGAACTTACCAAAATTGTTAAGAAAAGGATAACATTTTTATTGCACCATTGAATATTGTTTAAAATATACGTTTGATGTTATCGTTGCTTAACATCGTCAAAACAAAAACCGTAAACTCGCCATAGACTTGTTGTTACATTTCTGCTACAGTAATGCACAATTAAAAATTGCTTGTTTCATTATTCATATATGATCTCATAATTTGAATAAGATTTTGCTGAAATTCACTTCAGCTGATACGAGTAATTTTTATGTGTTGTTTGCTAAAAGCACCAAGCAATAGAAAATATATTTGATGATAAAACTATGAGTTGTACTGTAGCTTATCTTTCATTAGAATGGAAGGATACTAATGGGAACCAAGTCAGCGTTGAATCACTACAACAGGCGCTTCTAAGGATAACAATAATTTATTTATAAATACATACAAAGCTGACGATATTGTCCATATTAAACCGTATGCGGGCAACAGAAACGTTGTTGCGTATTTAACTAACCACGTATTATATTATCATAATATGCATGTCCTACGCACTACACCTTCATTGTTCCTTTTTTATATGCATACGAACTATAAGCGTCGAACAATATTTCGGTTTCTGAATTCTGAAAGATACGCTTGTGAGATCGAGATATTGCGGATATTTTGTTAAAGTTACTTCCTTTTATAGTCGCTTGTTGGAAACTAATTTTCTTATACAGAATAATGTATCTCTCCTCCTAAAAAAAAAAGAAATGTAGTCCTGAATCTCGGATACTCAACAAGAAATGGTAAAAGATATTTACAACTGATCCATATTATCAATTGATGGCATTGAATTCATTGCACGCTAAAAATTAGTTGCGCGAGTAGACCGCTCATCCTTTCTATTAAGTTATTCAAGGGAAAATTGAGTTAACTTTCGCTTTGTTAGTAGAAATGTAAACGATAGACAGCTAACGAGAATCATGTAATGAAGATGCATTTACTAATTCTGATTCATCTCTCTGGAAGCATTATTCAAATAAACATTTAGATTATTATAAAATTTGTATATATAAAAATATACTGAAACGTTTCTGTAATAACGAAAATATTGTAAACACACATTGACATGATAGAAGAGGAACATTTTGTTGGAGATATCAACAAGGTTGTAAATCCATTCGGATAACACAATTGTCGCCAATTAATTGTCTCGATACAATTGTCAAGATAATGCACATATTAAAAGATAAAGAATGATATGATAATAATCAAGTGCAAGGAGAACGAGAAATAAAGCGTATAAGTGGAAATAGTCTGTTCGCTGTCAGACATTTTGTACGCTTCATACGAAAGATATGTTCCATGTAAGATTCTGTAAGTTTTAATGACTTTTTGTGCTATTCACTTGTGCTAGATAAAATGTAGGTACACGTAAGTTCAACAATTCTACGACAAATGAAACCTTTCTGTCTCCGATGAAGATCGAACAAGTATTCAATTGAGTCGTGAACAATACACGGTTCCTTTTATCTTTGTACATTTATTCGAGTCTAAGACACTTTACAAGAAGTACTAACTTATTTGATGCTTCCCATCATTATATTAAATAAATATCGATAGATTGTACGAGTGATAACTAGACTGCGGAACTACGAAAAGAATTTCGTAAAAACAATTCGTTATGGATCAAGCTAACAAAAACACCGTGTTCAACTCTGCTTCATGAGCGTATCGAGAAGTTTATATATTACAAACGCATAAATATCGGCAGTCTAGTGGTGACTCACACGAAAAGCAACGTATAATAAACATACTTTTCGCTATTAAGTTCTAGGTACATCATGTATGTACAGATCCTGGATAAAGTAAATAGCCCTCGATGAATATGCCGATTATAATCTACAAATTGTATTTCCGCCTTTATAAAGCACACAGGAATAGAATAGTTATGTAGTGGTTTTATTCGTCACCTGTATTCTTCTTAAATAAAATTATGCCTATATCCAGCACGTGTATGTATAAGACTGGCACCTTGTAATACGTACGAATTCTGATCACTGAAACCATTTAAATAAATATCACCGTTAACATAATCAGTCGAAGACGAATAGGATCGCGATTGCGAATATCTCCAACAGATAAAAATAGCATGCGCTCGAAGCTGCTGAGACTACATTCATCATCGCTACAAAATGAATTCTCGTATCGTAGGAATCCATATTAGTATTTAATCCTATCAGCGTACAATTGGAGAGTAGCAGCGAAGGAATTTCTTGCGAAAAGTATTGTCTGTGCCTTTCCTAGTCTCGTGACATGTCTCGAATGGAAGATAATTGCTCTTACGTCTTAAACAAATTCTGGCTGAGGAATAAATAAAGTAGATATCGTACCATAGTAGCGCACAATAGAGATACGTAATGAACCGAATGTTCCGCATTTTCACAATGATCAGCTGGATCGTCTCTATTTTGGTTGTGCGTTTCGAATCTAGTACGATGAAGTTTGCGAAAGTGATCGATAAGAATACAGATATATCTACGCACGACAGTACAATCTAGATGCAAGGCAAGTCGTCGATAATTGGATTGTCGCCCTTGGAATTCTTCTCGACTTTGCCTTTTCTTTTCCCTTAGTTTCTTTCTAATTGAAAAACGATTGTCGTCTGCGCGACACGTCCTATGGTTCACTCGTGGTCGTCGATTACCACGATTGAAATATGTATAGTTCGCTTTAATTGACTCCGTTCTGTCTGGGTTCTGTTTCACAACGACTCTAGCATGATTCCTCGAAAGAGGAAGACAACGAAGATCGAGCTGCATCGTTCGCGCCTGGATCTGTCTCGTCGATTCGATCGCGAGAATATTTGGTTTTCTTTGCGTTCTCCCTTGATTTCGAAATGACTTTGTTGCTGGTTGTCACACGATCTTTACATCATTCATTGTTCAGAGAAATCGGGCTTAAGGAAGTTTATTTATCTATCTTCTTCGAAATAAAAGTGTTTCGCGACGTATAATTTGAATTATGTAAATGGACTGTTAGCAACAAAGTTTCATATTGTATTAAATTTTTATTCATAAAGATCCGTGGTCTAACGTGTCATTACTTGCGACGCGCAGAAGCAACTTGAAAGACAAATTTCGTTTTCAAAATAGATACAAAGTAAAAAAACTTTAAATAACGCATGTGTTAAAAATGTAAATTTTAGTAATACACGTGAGAAACTAAATCCAAATAAAAATTTCATGGTTCATCATTAATATTAATCGTTCTATTATATGTATGTTGTGTAGTAACAGCGGTGTTTCATTAATGATTTCAGCGAATAAAAAATAAATTCAAACTACATTGGATTGCAATTGACTTCATATTTCACAAGTTCTCCAACATTTACATGCAACATAAATAATAATAACAATATATATAATAACAATAATAATAATTTACTGAATCGTACTAAACTAGGAACGTTTCTCTACGCAGGCCTGGGCGAGTCATTTTGACCGCGAGCCACAAGCTCCCACCACCAATCCCACTCTTTCCTCGTTAACACCTGTGTTCCGTAAATGCTACATTGCTACCGGGGCAGCTCCGCGTGAAGCACAAAAGAAACAATGTGATATCGTTTCTCGCGACTCCCGTTGTCATCGTTGACGCCGCGCCGCAAGCGACGGTGTCGCGTGAGTGTCGACGGACGTTGAAGGCGCATTGTGAGGACGAGGAGTACGGAGTACGTAAGAGGAGAAAAGAGCCACATTTGGTTCACGAGCTGCGACTCGCCTAGGCCAGCTCTACAGATCCAATTACGCTTGAAATTTTTACAGAAATGGAGCATTTTAGAATAATCTAGATTCTACCATTGTGTCTGATCACAAAGCATATTATTCTTCTTATCGAACGCCTAAGAAACATTCGCGTGATTCCAACCCCATCGTTATCACGATTCACGATTCATACATGGTTTATAGTGCTTTGGTTACAATAGTTCTACATCGCTCGAGCTGCATTATGTTCCGGTCTCGATAAATGCTCGTCGTTCACGATGTATTGGCATCAATGCGAGCAGAGCAGAGTTCATTGATACGTTAATAAACTACAATACCTTTACCCGACAGAGTCGTCTCGGTGTACATATTACATCGCGGTTTTAACAATAAAACGCTCGCATCGTTCGAAACGATAACTGGAAAAGGCCACGAATTAATTTGATTCCCCGTGTATGGAAGCTGTCCGATGCAACTTTGACCAAATATCAAATAGATCTTGTTTTCTTTTTTTGTCTTTTTCTTCACTTTAACCTAATCTAACAAAACCGCTCCCTAAACGTTTACTTTTCTAGACCTCGATTGTGTCAAAGACAATTACACTATCGTTCGAAAAATCTTCTGATATTGTTAATGAGACATTTTGCGGTCAGAACTCCCCAATCTTTTCTTTCATGAGAATTCATGTACGCTTTGTAGATTTGACACTACAAATCGAAAGATTCCTCAAACGATCAACCATAGACCTTGTATATGAAAAATGTATTAATTGACGTTGTGAACGATTGATCGTCTCTCGTGAAATCCCGCGAATACGATTAATTAGTCGCTCTTGTTATAGACCTCCGCTGTCTTGATCTCGTCAGGTTCCATGTCCTTGTCTCCCCAACCCCAAATCGCATCTTCGTGACTGTGAGTATGAGTCAATTGCCCATTCTCATATCTATGGAAAAACGAAGAAGGAAAAATTAAGTAATAGAGCAAACCCTTACGAAATCAAAATTCCAAAGAAAACTGGTGAAGCGACTTCATTGATTTTGAAAAGTTTGTTTTAATAACGCTCAATTATTTAGTTATTCATTTATATAAATAATTATGAAACCGTTTGCTAGATCAGATTCCAAAATTGTTGGGCAGAAAGTTTTTATAAGAAAGACGTAGAGCAAGTTATTGAATTGTTAGGAAACTGTAACAGAAGCTGAACAACGTTCGGCATTGAGACAGAAGTTTTTCAATTCCAAATTCCAAAAATCGTTTCTAAATGAAGTCAAAAAGCTAAGGGATAGAATTTGCAAAAAGGTGAATATCATTGAAAGGAAAGGTGAACACGATATATAAAAGTAGAAATTTGCAGGACAAAACTTGTAGATTAACGTTTAAATGTTTCTGTATGCGAAGATTAAAATGCGATAGTTACAATTTCATTAAAAACAAAGATTATAAAAACAAGGCAATAAAATTCAAGACTTAATTTTCATTACTGAATTAAGAATTCATTGAAATACTTGCATTGACCCATCGCCGGTACGCATAGCACGTTTCTTCACGATTTCAGCGGGAACGGTTTTCATATCGTACGCCCAGCCTATTTTGCTGAATAAATCGATGACAGCTGTGGTCGCGTTTAGCGTGTAGTCTCCCAACTCACTCGCTTTGTAGTCCCACGGGAACACATGATGGTAATTGTGCCAGCCCTCACCAATAGCGATTAAAGCGACGGCACGATTTTCCGTTGGTCCAATAGTTCTGTGAATTGAAACAGAACACTTTTAACTTACCTTTGTTATGCAATATATATTATTTAGAAGCGTAAATGTCGTTCTATCATTTAATGTTGTATTTAGCCTCTATCATGCGCTACGTTCCTGTTTTTTACATTTCATAGAAAACAAATTTGTACAATATTTTTACAGCTACAGAACGGATCTTTTCTTATTTCTGGTTTCTTCTTTTAAGATTGTTTAAATGATTAAAATGTTGTCATGACAAATGTTTATGTAAATTTCAATTTGCATTCGATTGGTCCATAAATTCGTGCGGTTTTAATTTCGATTTAAATTTTCTGCATAATAATTGCTCAACAATTATGTCTTATACGTCATTCGAAAGCTTTAGTTTTCTCCTGTTATGCGATTGTTTACTTATTCGTTCTATGCGAGTAATAAAGAGATTAATTTTTTTAAAACTATATGGAGTGCCAAGGTACCAAGAACGAACATATTCGACATGTTTTCCTGTACGATTAAATCGTAAATGTTTAAGTTCTTGTTAACTCGACACTCTATAGTTTCTAAAAAATTAGTCATTTTATTACGAATTCAAAAACTACTCATTTCAAAGCTGTACAGTGTCAAGTTTTCATTTCTCGGAAGTAATATAATTTTGGGATAATTTTGTATATCGATTGCGTTTAGAAGAAAGCATACTCACTTGTCATACGGCTTCATTCCCCAAATATGAGCTGCAGAGTTTACCAACCAAGTGCCGTTCAAGGTGAAGGTATACCTCCACACGGTTGCGTACCAGGCCGTCAATGGTGCCTCTTTCCAGAAGTAGATAGGTATCCACGTCGGGATGATGAAGGAGAATAGCGGCATCAGGATGATGTATAATCTGTCGGAATCGGAGGAGAAGGGTAAAAATACTGAAGATGTCGACGCAAGCAGCTACTCGTTCGTATTGTTGAAACGAATGTACAATTCGCAGTAGAATACACTGTTCAATTTAATTGCTTTTTGGGCTTTGATAACCACGAGGAAATTCTTATAAATTTTAATTCATGTGACACGAGTCCGAAAGTTCTTCTTTATCATGTTATTTTGAGAAAATGTCATCCTCTATAAACCGCTAAGAAAAATTAGAACTTTTGTTTTTGACTACACAGAAACACAGAAAACTTGTATAAGGTCGATTATCACCTTCATTGTTTATTTTACTGTTTACAATTATCCAGCAATTACCTTGTTGAGAATCACTAGCATTCAGGCGTATTTTATTTTCTCAACCGGAAACGAAAAAGTGGGCTATTTCGTGTGGTATTGTTTCAATTCTTGAAGTAATCAGAAAAAAAATTCAAGAAAATTGATGCTTCAAAGACATTTAAAAATTATTAACTAAATTAAAGATTGATTGAGATGTCTGAGACTGAATTATTTCTTCGACTGCTTTGTATTCCGTAGATTCTAATTAAAATTAGTACGTTGAATATATTGGTGCAAAAAATTTTCAAGTGTTCGTACTGTTCGATTTTCAACATGCTATAGAATCGTCCCACGTAATAATCATTCGTACAGCTTTTACGATCATAGTAGAGAAAATTCTGAAAATTGCAAAATCTTCTTCGGAATGAAATTTATTAAAAACTGAGGGCAATGGAGAAAACTAATTGGCGTTGAACGGTGTTATGGAACGATATGATTTAAGAATCTCCCGCGACATATCTCTTTCGTCATAGTTTACCCGACGCTGATATACAAATATTTCTGAAAGAAATTCGAACATTTGTTACCTTCTTTGCCAGACCACGACGGGGTCCTGTTCCAGATCGCTCATGTCAATGGTGGCGCCTTTCTTTATCACATCGGGATGCTTGCGGAGCATCAACCAGCCTATGTGGGAGAAGAAGAATCCTCTTTGCGCGTTATGCGGGTCAGCATCCGTGTCGGTGAATTTGTGGTGTACTCTGTGATCTCTAGCCCACTCGTAGATATGGTTCTGCAACAATAGCCATTGAAATGTGGGGAGTGTCGAACAATGGGACAACGCATTATGTTTGACAATAGAATTTTATAGATAATTGAAAAATTCATGGCAGCAAAGAATTCGATCGATGTAATAAGTCACCAAAAAGAAAGAAGACAGATGACTGCGGAGTGTTTGGGCAGCTTCGAGTGACCTGAGTTTATTGCTTAGGTTTCTCGAAGTCTTGCGTAGCCGAAAGATGGACCGTAAGTGAGTGAGAGGGAAAGATAGAGAGAGAGAGAGCGAGAGAGGGAGAGAGAGAGACAATGATAAGATAATGAAGGGAAGAGAAGAGAGCAGAAATTACTACAATTATTACTTTAGTTTCAATTGAAAATACTATGTAGCGTGAATTATATGTATAGATAACGTTATGTAGATAACGTAAAAAAAAATGAAGGACGAAACTTACTTGGAAGGCAATCGTTTGCAAAATCATTAGGATTACTCGCAACGGCCATTTTGCTTTGTATGCTCGATGTGCCCATAATCTATGAGCGCCGCCAGTTACACCAACTGCCGAAATCATTCCCAACGATAAACCTGAAAAAATTTATGTTTGAAAACATTGGAAAAGAATTCTGTGTAGAGTAAATTCTCTCTAATTCGTGTTCAGATTGTGCACAAAAATGGACAATTTGGGAAGAGGAGATATGATTATTCGAGCCTTGGGACTCGTTTTTATAGTTACTGATTGTCATCATTATAAAACCGAGGCCCAAATCCTCTTTCCAAATTGTCCATTTTTGTGTACAATCTCAGCGCGAATTAGGGAGAATTTACTGTATACAGTAATTTCTCCCGGAAATGCCAAATTTCAGGTTGCTGTGAATTTCCCTGTGCTAGTCCTACGTCTATGTAATTAATAAATTAATAAATTAACTAATAAATTAATGCTAAGTGTCGTCGGAGTCGGTCAAGCGTGTGTCGGTCAACACAAAATGGTCTGGTTTGGTGTGGGTCAGGCAAGAAAAACCGCGGAGCTACAAAATAACCTTCTTTTCTAAGTGTAATAATAGTATTTATAGTTTCAACACTAATCTGTATCGTTTTCGCCATATTTAAATATCGGAGCACAAATATGGCCGTTGTGTCTTTTCTCAAGTGAGAAAGATTCAGGTGGCAAACTATAGAACGCGTAAACAGATTGTCATTTTACGTGGTGGCTAGATTCACGTATAACGTTCTTTTAAATTGGGATTACAATTTATACAAGAATATTTTCAACACAGCAATACAATTAAATATTTAAAAATGTGTATAAGAATGTATACAATGTAAAATGTATAAAAATATTCGATTTGCAAGCAATTCCAAACTTTTGGTCGGCAGTGTATGTGCGAAAATACATATTCTAGGAATACAACTTACCCCATATAAATGTGTAAGGGCTTACTTCATGAAAGATCAACAGATACATTGCATACAACGAGCCGCAATGAAGGTACGTAAAAGCGATCACATTTCTCCAGACGATGTCCCATTTATACTTCGGTTGTTGTGAGCTGTTTTGGGCAATCAATTGCTGCTTGTCCACATTCTCTGACGCAGATTTCTCTTTATGGATCCCTTGTTGCGAAGCTTCCAAGTAGAGTGTCGCTGATGTACCGAACAAATTCGGTGCCATGTTGGTGAATCTGGAACTAGCATTTGAATTGATCTAGAAGGTTGAATTTTAAAAACCTTGTTCCGTTGTTATTGTTACTATATTTCTATACCAATATGTCAATAAAATTTTGTTAAAAGAAATCAAATTGTACTAACAATCTTGTCCTGTAGTTAATAGTGTTTCTATCAACTGGTATTGACTGAAGATGGAATCAAGTTAAACAAAAATACATATTCCTATTCGGAGCCGATCGATTTTAAGCAATTTTCGAGATAAATAATGATTCGCTTCTTATGGATCAAAAATGTTCTTAAATGTTTTATATATTGGGTTGGCAACTAAGTAATTGCCGATTTCAGTTATAGATGTCTCTCACTCCCATTTTTATGATATCCGTAAATGTTATATTATAAAATTATTATTATTATTATGTTATTTTTTATTATCCGTGAATGTTAGCAACTGGACAAATTGAATGCAGCGGTCAAGGAAAAGCGACCAGAATTGGTCAATCGTAAAGGTGTCATTTTCCAGCAGGACAATGCTAGGCCGCACACGTCTTTGTCCACTCGGCAAAGATTGATGGATATTGGTTGGGAATTAATGTTACACCCACCATACAGCCCTGATCTCGCGCCACCGGATTACCACTTATTTCGACCCCTGGACAACTCCCTTCGTGGTAAAACTTTGAATGATGATGACGCTGTAAAATCTCACTTAACTCAGTTTTTGGCCAAAAAGGATCAGACTTTCTACGAGCGTGGAATTTTCAAGTTGTCAGAGAGATGGCAAAAGGTCATCGAACAAAATGGAAAATACATTACAGATGAACCTTCATTCCAAGTAAAAAAAATTTTTTATTTCATTGAACAAATCGGCAATTACTTAGTTGCCAACCCAATAGTTTTCGGTGTATTTCAAGATACACAGTGTAATTTTCATTTGATTACCTTTATTATTATTAACTCGTTAAAATAGCTCGATCAATCTTTTTCTTAGACACATTTATTCCAGTATCAACAATAAATAATTTGTTTCATCGCATAAAGAAGTTTCAATTAATAAATTATTTTCTGCATTATCCTAGTTCACAAGACAATATCGCCATTAGATAGATCGATCATGTTTGTTTTTTGTTTTAGAATGAATACGACTTAATAATAATAAGTGGTACATATTTCTAAATAAATATAAGTAGCATTTCATTTGTACGTTCACATAGTCAGGCAGTTCACGTGGGGAAGAAAAGGGTCCATCTGTCTCAGGCACAGCTAAAATCGCTGTTTTAGGGGAGCAACTAATTCTAATTTTTAATAGGGCGTATGGAGGAAATAGAGAAAGTGATTACACCAAGCTAGACACAGGTGGTGGGAATAGGAAAAGCACAGTGAAGGAGAGAGTGGAGCTCGGTCAACTGTGAGAGTTACAATAATGTGTTAAGAGGGGAGACGTAAAGGGAAGCTGCGCGTGAAGGGGGAAATAGAGATCGGAGTATGGATGGAGATAGGAGGAGAGAAGTATAGAAGAGGAATCGTGGATGAAGAGACAACAAGTAGTTTGCGTGGAGCGTTCTATAAAATCGAAAGGAATTCGATTTTCGAATTCTCGTTATTTTTGTCATGTGACAGCTATACAGCGTGTCCCGTTTAAGTGTAAACGTCGGCACATTACCTGGCCTTAATATTTTTTGTGCAAATGAAGCGGTAGAGGAGACTTTAAGGACATGTTAATCTTTTTTGAATGGAACACGTATTTCTTGTAACATTATAATAGTTGGTTTCGAGACGAATCCAGCTATATCCGCTATTTGATGCCATTCTATGTAGTAAATCATAAATTCAAATCAGCTATCGAAGTTTTAATATCATGAATCTTTCATGTATCTAGGATTTTGATGACACGTTCGTAGAACAGTAATTGCCTAATTTCTCTATGTGCAAGTTGATTGAATGGTTGATCGAGGAGATCAATAATCGAGATCCTGAGTGTTTCGGGACTGCGCTCGGTTCTCGGATGATCTCAGGCGATCTCGGCCAGCTCGATCTCAGGCAGCATGCATACTACTCTTCATGCATAGAACCTGAGACCGCCCTGAGACCATCCGAGAACCGAGTGCAGTCTTGAAACACTCAGTATCTCGAGATCCTGTGAAATGTATCCGGATTCCGTCCGATCCCCCCCGACTCTTTCCGACCTATCTCGAACTTTGGGTTCCCGAAACTCAGGCGGGTTTGCACACTTCTAGTGCACATGCACTAGATCACGTTTCGTTGGATCGACTGTAATGTTGTCATTTTTTCACGAAACGTTAGGATTGCAACATCAATAATTTGTTTCCCACGATTATTTTCTAACCGCCCCTTTAAAATATTCGGAATTGTCTCCCGCTGGAGCGTACGCCACACGTTGAGAAACACTGGGCTTAGAGGAATCCGCAATTTGTCTCGTTGCTCGATGATAACGAAAAAATCTCGCGCCTTCCGAACAATGTTGCGCGAACTTTCACGCGTCTAACGCGCGATAGCGGAAGTGGAACGAGGCAGCAGATGCAATTTTGCATTTCAGAAAGTATTTCTTACTAGGTTACTGGGTTTTGATCGCGAGGGCCGGATGGTTTAAACGGAACCAGCTACAGAACCTTTCACGTCTACAGGAAGGCTTCGACGAGCGAAACCCATGTCGGCGGCCTTAGACAGAGGTCGAGTAGAGATACAAACATGATCTCGCCGTTCCCGATGATTCCGCTCATCGGAGCTTACCCACATGACCGGCATGTCCAAACGTTTTACTTTGCACTATGCTGCCATGCCGCGCCGATCGTTCTTTAATTGCTTGCCGTTTAACGCATCGCGATAAACGGAACATCGCTGTAAGAAAACACTGTAAGTGGTAAATGTCAAACTTTCCACGAGAGACAGGGAAACCTTTCCTAACTTCAAAGCATTTACGTCCGATTTGTTTCTATTACAAAACGCGACATGTGAAAATTTCAAGAAATTTGGTATTTATGGATCAATGGAATTTTACAATATAAGATTTACGTATTTATTAACAGTAAATTGCGCGAAACCGAATTTTATGAGCTGGAAAAATGTTTGATTTATAATTTATTCTTTGTAAGATGAAACGGCCAGAATTATATGCATTATGCAGGGTGTTAAAACAAAAAAAGTGGTTCAAGTCCAATCAACATGGGTTCAAAGGTCAATCCTTTCGACAGAAGATCGATTTTTAGTATTCATGAATGTACGATACGTGATAATGTTATTAGACTAGCATCAACGAGGGTTCTTTCATAAATGCAAAACAAACTTTCTTTGTCACGGTAAATTTTCCATGCGTCTTCCCTCTGTTGCAATGCAAAGTTCACATCTGCTAAGCCTTGATCGACGTACGTCTGCAAGTATTCCTCTCAAATCTCGTATTGTTCGACCACGTATTTTCTGATCTTTCTTTGTAATTCTTCTATATTAATTACGTGCGATGAATGGACCATTGTTTTTAAGGGTTCTTATAAAAAGAGATCGAACAGATTTAAATCAGGAGATCGAGGAGGCCATTCTACTGGACCCCTTCGCTCTATTCGCCAATCTACTACCTACTACAAAATTTGCTACAGCAAAGTAGATTTAGAATTACATTTATATGTATGAAAGAATTCTTGTCGATGCCAGTGTAATAATCCTGCGTTGACAACCGTGGACGTAGTACGAAAAGTCGATTTCCAGTCGAAAGTATCGACGTTTGGATCCATATTTATTCGACATTTTTTACTCCTCTCGGTGATTACTATAACACCTTAAAGTCTTGAATCACTTTTTTCTTTAAACACCATGTATATTTCTATTTCACTAGAAATAGTTCGTAACTCATAAGAACGTCAAACGAGTTCGATGAGATTTTCGGCATGCGTATAAGTTACCGTGATCTGCATAATGCATTTTTTTAAATTTTCATTACAGGTTCAGATAAAAAAGCTAGAAAACGAAAGTTATCTTATTTATTTTGTCGTTTCAAATAATGGCAAAATTAGAAAGAAAGCATCCCAGTCATTGTCTAGTAGACTAGTCTCTCTATCATCTAAAAAACATCCAATTAAGTTTAGTCCGATCTTAAAAAAAGTAACAGCGTTTTAATAGGTGAGCGAATACTTTTGTGGACCGCTCGACATCTCGAATTCAACGAGATTTCTTTAAAGTTGTTTTAAAAGTATGTACATTCGCATGAACATGTTGATTTTTGTATTATATAAACGATCAGGCTGATAAAGAAAAGAAACCGTTCTCATCGTAGAACAGCGAAGCATGAAATCGTTAAAGAAAATACGTATAATAATGTATTAAAAGCAAAGAATGAGGTTACCTGTCCATGAAAGTTACTACGTATTTTATAGGTCACCCGGAAAGTCCATTCCGTTTCCTAAACGGTGTCTCTGTTGTCCTTTTACCTAAGAAATCATATTTCTAGCGAAGGTACAGTTTCTGAAAACGATTCTCGTGCATTTTCTGCACGAGTTAAATGTATATCTTCTTATGAATACAGTAAAATCTCTCTAATTGACGCTCAGTTTTTGTCCACAAAAATGGACCATTTTGGAAGAAGAGATACGATTATTATATTTCGAGTCTTGCGGCACGTTTTTATAGTTACCTATTGTCAAGGTTATGCCAAGGTATACTATAGGTAAGGTATACTATAAAAAAACGAGCAGCACGACGCTCCTCTTCACAAATTGTCCATTTTTGTGCATAATCTGAGCGTCGACTAAGGAGAATTCAGTGTACATCACGGCTCTTGGAAGATTAAATAATTTTCTTGGAAAAAAGAAGATAATAGGTCTTCGATAATATGTTCTTGGCACAGTAATTGTAAGTTTCGAAAGTCCTCGATATTCTTTGCAATAGTTAGTAAAACATAAATAAAATCGTACAGAAATATCTAATATCATGAGCGGACTGTGGTTCGCGATGCAAAATAAAAAATTTTAATGTCGCTTCTTTAATAATCATAGTATTTTGAAAAATAAGCCTTTCGTAATTTCATGGTAAATAAAACATGAAACCGGGATCAAAGGAAAGATCGAATGAAAATGTATTTCTCCTGCAAATAAATTCGAACGTTTGAAAAACGTTGCGTTCCTGTAGTTCTCTAATGTTCTTCCTAGTTTTTTCTTGCACTTAATCCCCTTCTTCTCACAAATCCGTAGAATCAGCAGGCCAATGACAATGAAATGATTTCAAAATCGATCGGTATCGCGAGGATACATGAGAACTCGATCGTTCTTAGAGCAAGATAGAAATTAGCACATTTTGAACGACCTGATTATAATTAGAGGCACGCCGGTATTGATGACCCTGTTATAGAGGCAGCCAGGAGTGCTCTTTGGAACAGATTCAAAACGGTACATGTTGTATCTGGTCACGAGGGTATCCGCGGAGAAAGGTGGTGATCATCGGTGAGAGAGAACGAGTGAGAAACTTCTTAAGCGAAAGAGAGAGGGGAAAACGAAGAAGGAAAAAAGTGAAGTTTCGTCGCTGGAAAACAGGTTCCGCGCGAACGAGGTCAATGGCACGTTTGAGGTCATTACCAATCGCTGACTGGACCGATCCGGTCTTTCGTTTCCTACGTATCTTGATTGGACAGCGAAGGAGACCGTCGGTCTATTCTTGTAGCGACTCGCGTTTCTTTCTCGATCGCGATGCTAGAACGACCGTGTGACGATCGTGACAATGTAAATGATTCTTATCCAATGATCATTCGCGCGTTCGCGTCGAAATCAGTCGAGCCAGGGACGCGTGTCATCTCTAAAATGATTCAACGTTCTTCCACTCTTTTCATTTGCAGATTAACCTTGTTCGGGAACAATTAAGGCTGACAGGAGCTCGATATTATGTAAATTCGAAAATTCTGCTGCTTCGAATTAACCGGCATATTAATCTTTTTATTCGGTTGAATAGAGCCTTGTATTTATTTAGAAATCAATCACAACTTGTTTGGTTTTCTATTTTATTCAAACTAAAGAGCTTTCACTTTTACACCTACGTGGACCAACGTTTAAGTTCGCGCTGTTCAGATTCTTTTAGCAAGTTTCTCTAAGATCATATTTGCAAAATAGAAAATTTTATTTAAGACAGCAGAATTGTCGAACAATTGCCATTTCTTTATACACGTGATTGTCATGCACAGCTAAATGGTAAGTAAATACAAACTTGTCCAACCGTGAGTTAATAAATCATGAACGATGGTATCAAGGTTCGTAAGATATTCATTATTCTTAAGATACTGTGCAGGGATACTGTTTTTTTAGTTCTTGAGAAATTTGAGTAGCGTGAATAGAACAGGATGGTCGGCATGAATGGCTAGCGCGCAATGAATTATTTAAGAGGTCAACTGTTTTCTATAAGCTTCCGATTATTTTTGTGCAGTACAATTTGCATAAGTCTGCAGCAATGTATATTACTTATGATATATAATATAATATAATATAATATAATATAATATACTATAATATAATATAATAAACTATAATATAATATAATATAATATAATATAATATATATATTATATTATATTATATATATATAATCATTAAATGGTTTCGTTCGCAGAAAGCTATAAAACTGACAAGTACGTAATAACATTGCAAGGTTCGTTGTCTCAAGTGACATACTTGTTTTATGATCGATATCCTTCATTTTCTACATCGTGAAATTAGACTCCTTCGTTCCATTGAAGATATACAGTAAATTCTCCCCAATTGTCCTTCAGCTTGTAAACAAAAATGGAGAATTTGGGAAGAGGAGATACGATTATTCGAACCTCGCGGCTCATTTTTATGGTTGCTTATTGTCAACAATTATAAAAACGAGACGCGAGGCTGAAACAATCGTAATCACCTCTTCCCAACTTACATGGGAATTCAAATGTGAAATAATGATGAACATTTAACGCGTCACCTTCACTAGGATTTTTAGCATCCAGCATCCACTATGATAAATCTGAACTTTCCAGTTTCGATTTTATCCTTTAAATTATTTCGATTTTGTCGAATTTCGATTTTGAGGTCGACATTGGACGGTTACAGTGTTAAGATACTTTACGGACGTGCTTTAAGAACATTTTCTATTTTACCGAAGTAGGTGAAGTATCCTTAAAATTATTTACTGCACGATTAAGGTCGATCTTTTGCGTGGCACTGATCTATTGAAATCTCGTTTCTACAGTGACTAGTTTTGCTTCGCAATCGGCCGAACGATTTCTGGGATATGAGAATGCGAATCGTCGGGAGAAGCCATTAGCTGATGCTGCGTTTCGAAGGCTCTCGTCGTGAGACAATGAACTGTATGTCGCACGCAAGAATACGAAATCTTTCGTGAAAGGCTGAACCGCAAAGCGGTCTCGGACAAAACGGCAACACCGGCCTGCAGCGATCATCATAGCTTGTGTAAGAAAAATTGCAAGCTCGATAATAAATGCACCGTGAATGAACTCGCCAAGAATTTTTGCCACGACGTCGAATAACGTGTCTCGTTTCAATGTTGACATTTCTCAACGTGTTAAATTTCTTTCATCCAATTCCCGAGGCTGTGCATTCCAAATATCAGAAAATGCTCCAAGATTTATATAAAATATTATAAGAATCTAAGCGTTGTCGAAATAAATTAATGTGTCAATAAAATTTGATGAGTGTCATTGTACATTATTAAGTTAACTGAAGAAGAATCTTTTGGGTATAACAATTTGCCCAATCTCAGTAAATGTAATTGAATTTATCGCTAGTTGAAGGGACTACTATTTTTTCTTGCAATTTAAATAAGTAAGGAAATGTCTTTTTGGAACTCTGACGCGTCATTACAGGTAAAATGATTAACTTCAGGAACCCTTTCAGAATAAATATGAAGAGTTGTTAAATTCTATCTGCTTTGTTAAATATACAAATAAAATTGTATCAGCACGAGGCTATCATGAGAATATTCAATTTTTATAAAATGTCGTACATTTTTAAATATCGTAAAAGCACTTCCGCTTTGTTAAATATACAAATAAAATTGTATCAACACGAGGCTATCATGAGAATATTCAATTCTTATAAATTGTGGTACATTTTTAGATATCATAAAAGCACAATGTTCTATATTTCGGTGTCCATGTGTACACAGGACTCGCGAATAACAAGACGTTTTTAATTGTTTACGTCGTTGGAAGTGTATACGATTGTGATTCTCAAGTAAAGTCGAAAGAACATTCATTTGGAACGATTTCGTAAGGGAATCCTCGATTGTTCGAACGAATATTAAAGTTCCTAATGGCTGCTTTCACTCACGAGATCGCCAGCGACTAGAAGCGGCAAACAATCCAAGAACTCATCGTTCACCTAAATTGTTCAGAACAATCTTAACGGCGTCCTTCGTTGCGCAATTTTCAGTTGCGAGAGCAATTAAAGCAATCCGGGGTAGAAAAATACGAATGAATCACGATTGTCCTGTTGCGGCCGCTTTGTTTCTTGCGCCAGACGGCGACGAAACTCGAGGAAATGGAAAAGCGACCGACAGATAAACGGTAAAAGCTTCAGATAAGGAAGGCACACGTATTGAAAGTATCACGGCGAATTACGTGTCGAACACGAGAAACATTAGAGCCGACTCGCGCGGGCCACTTTCGAGCCGCTGTCGAGCCACGAAAATCAATATTTCAGCCAGCTTTGCGATTTCGCAGTTACCGGAATCGACCGCCCACGGGCTGCAATACAGTCAATAACGATCAACAATTATCGTGGTCGTTTCACAAAAAATGCAACACATTCAAATGGTTAAGATGAACATGTTCTGGTTACTCAACAGAAAATCGAAACTTCGCGTACAAAATCAATATTTGATAATATTTGATACGTATGCATTCAGTTACGGGCAACACACACGCAAAATCCCATATTGCAAAAATGGGACGCGTACAATCGATTTGTCCGAGGCAAATCATAAACCCTCCTTGGCACGTTAAGAACGAGGATACAGTAAATTCTCCTTAATTGATGCTCAGATTGTGCAAAAAAAAATGGACAATTTGCGAAGAGGAGGTACAATTAATCGAACTTTTTGTACATAGTTGTTGACAATCGGTAACTATAAAAATAGGCCGCAAGGCTCGAATAATCGTATCTTCTCTTCCCAAAATTTTCCATACAATCTGCGGGTCAATTAGGGAGAATTTATTGTACTTTGAATCAAATGCTATCGAAGAATTTTAGGAAATCTGAGTCTAATATCTTCAAAAATAGCTAAATCGTTTAGACCAATTATAAAAAGGTTATTCTGTTTTGAAAAGTGTGCGAATACATTTCTGACCTATTATGTATATTGTAGAAATAGTCAGTTAGAGAGAATTAACTGTACTCGTAACATGGAAATGGCTACAGTTCAAGATGAAATAACCTGCTTTATTAAGAAACGCAAAAAACGAGACGACTAAGAAGGAGATCCTTTACGGAGATCCCGTTTTGTAATCAGTATAATACATGTTCACAATAAAATCATAATTATGAAATTTAAACAGTGCTTCTTCACACCGATGGAATAAGCCGCGTGTTATTCTTAAGCCGATCCTGGTTGATTTTAGTCGTTATCACCCAGCCAGATTCTAAGTAAAAATGGTTGCGATTCGAAGATGGTTCGCGCGAATTGACATTTAGAAACTATAAAACCTGGACAGTGATAATGATTTATCAATAATTGATGATAATTGACTTGTGTGCAACGATACAATTGTGCATGTTAATGGATCCATGACGCAATCAGATCAATTAACATTCGAACGAAAAAATGATTTACTTGCTCGCATCAGGCTGAAAGATGTCATTTAATCCGATTACAATCTGCGCAGTTGAATCAAGTAACAATAATGAAGTTTAAATGTATCTTTTTTAGAACCGCGTTAACGACACGAGTGGAAATGAAAATCTATAAGTAATAAATTATATTCGGTCAGACGTCGATTCTATGATTTCCAATTACCGTCATTTTATTGCCAATTAATAATATAACACCCTTCCACGCAATTCAATACTTCAACACGGGTCGTTAAAAAAGATTAGAAAGATGATGCTGAATAATGAAATCACCTAATGAAACTAAGCATAATATTTATGTCAAATGTGAAATTCACAATATTTTCATATGTCTGACGTAGCCGACCGATCTTTCAATGAACAATTTACTTCTTTTCATCGTTTTTACATTACTTTGAGAACGTCTATGTTTTCTTGTTTCAATTAACAAAACATTAAATTCTAATGAAATAATTGACTAAACTCATTGTCCGCTGTATATTGCACGCTGTATATTTAAGCATATTGCATCTAAACGTTATCCAACCTAGATGAACTTTTTCTTTGTTCCACTTTTTATTGTTTTGTTTGCGTTTGCAATTCTTTTTTACTGTTCTTGTAATTATTGTTGAACAAACGGTCGCAACAAGGTCATTTATATTCACGCATATTTATGTAAATGCGAATATCTATAACTGCTCCTAACATAACATTATCGGCAATTGCTGTCAGGTATAGACCTACTAATTGTGAATATAGTAAATTCTCCCTAGTTGACGCTCAGATTCTGCCCAAAAATGGACAATTTGGGGAGGGGAGATGCGATTATTCGAGCTTTGCCACACGTTTTTATAGTTATCGTTTGTCAACAACAATAAAAACGGAGCAGCAAGACTCGATTAATCGTACCTTTCCTTCGCCAATTGTCCATTTTTGTGTACAATCTGAGCGTCAATTAGGAAGAATTTACAGTACCTACTGAAAATAACTACAAATGAAAGATTTTAAACAGTTTTGCACAATGAATTATCAGTTTTCGGAGAGCTGTCAATAGAATGTACAATTTACAAGTGTACGACAAATAAACCTTGATGCATTTTAAAGCTTGATGATGTGCTATGTTCGAAGTAAGAAGTTTTTTCAAACATCTCTTACGGAAGAGTCCTTCTAAGAAAAACTGAAGTCATGCATTCGATCAGCGCCGCTACGTTCATTGTTAGAGAAAAACGAATGAGTTTACTTTTTATAGAATACCATTATCATAATAACAATACGATGACATTTTGGCCTCTGATCGATTGTATCCCAGTAATTACCGATAATCATGAGTAATTCTTCTTCATGAGTAATTAATACTTTGTATTAAGCCTGTAAATTAATAATCAATACATTATCAATATATTATATGTTAAAATTACTGGTTCTATTTATTGTTTCCCTTCAGCGTCCGCGATTCTCCTATCTTCTCCTATATTTTGATTTCCACTTCTCGAAATTACTTATGATTGAAATGGAATTTGATTTGATTACAGTTTCCTTAATTCGATTTACAATATTGAAAATTCGAAGCACGAAGCTCTGTAATCTGACAATTACCGTTATTCACAGTGAAAATCGCATATGCGTGTGCGTTAACTATGATGTTTGTTTGAATCAGTTACAGGATCAAAATTTGTAATTAAAAATTAATCAAAATGTCAACGTTTCAACATAATTGTATTGTAAGACCAAAAGCTTAAAATTGTTTCCTACAACAAAAGACTAATTACATAAAGAAAATCGGCCAGTAAAATCCTACAATATAAAAGAATATATTTAAACAATAAACAGTACGTAAGAATAAACTTTAATATTTCATGGGATGTCACTATTAATTACAACTATAATAACCAACGTAGGATTGGCCTAACTAATTTTTCTAAATTGTATAATAAATAAATTTTCTCACTTTATAGTTTAGAATTCCCGCCTTAGTTTCAAAAACCGTCATTCAATTTTTACAACAAATTGATAATTTTTAGTTCCTGATGTGTGTGTGTGTGTAATAAAAATACACTGACCTATAACTTCAATCATTCTTGGTTAAGATCCTAATCCTCTAACTGACTCAAACAAAATGTTGACGCATAGGTACAAGATTTACACTGTGCATAACTGTGTATTCATATAAGATGTAAATCGGTCGCGAACCGGTGATAGATGCGATGTCAACGTAAAGCCGGAGACCGACAGGGAATGTGCGAAATCTCGTAAAAACTTGCCACTGAACCGAGGAAAGAAAGTGCGACAATGCATGTGATCAGAGGAACCAATAAATCGCGAGTGAAATTGCAGCTAATGTCGCGAGTCTGTTACAAAAGACTGATCTTCTTCACGTTGCACATATCTTAAGGACGATACAATTCCAGTCTAGTAAGCAGACTAGCCAATTAAGAAAGTGTGCCGCGTGGAAAGTTCTCCACATGCTTTGGATCGAACCGTGAAAGCGCATATAAAAAATTGAATGCGAAGATACCGGAATATCTGAATCATTGTTTCAAAGATGTAAAAGCAACGGCAGATCACATACTCTATGCAAAAAGGGAGAAATCTGAATGCAACTGTTCCTGATCGGAGTGCGCTCGATTCAAGATCTTATCGAATGTTTCGGGAACAGTCGAGCTATTTTCTTAGACTCCGGGTCTATTTACATCAGAAAATCGATTTTCCAAAACCAGATCTACAGATGTGGATTGTTACGATCTATACAGGGAAAACACCTAGTAAAAGTAATCTACATTTGAAGCGATGAAATGATCAAAATGAATGCAGATCCTTAGACGGTTGAATCGTTCGAAAGTGAAGGTAGCAAATATTTCGTACGATAAACTTCAAGTTGGCAAGAATTTCAGATGAACAAGAAGTTGAATACTATGTTGTTTAAACAATGAGGAGGATTCAGATAGCAAAGCCTTTGGAAGACACATCCCGAATTCCTTCCTATCACGTAGCTTCTGTCATCTATCACCGCTTCGCGACGTCAGTTTTCACGTATTACAATCTCTTTTTGCCAAGTGTAATATAATGCTGGCAAATGAATGTTCTATAAGATCATTTCTTCTTATCGACACGAAATTACGCGCGACCCAGAAGCTTCGCGAACGATAAGGAAACTTCGAAATGATCGGTGTAACACGTTCCTCGTATCACTCGTGGACCACTTTAAACCGCGCAACCTTCGTATACAAAATTCTTTTGTACGACGTATATTCTGAAAGCTGCGAGTGACGCACAAGTCGCGTGAACCGGCCTGTATTTAATAAACAATCGCGTGCGATTTATGAAACAATAAGAGAGACGCGATCGGATGTTTTCCAACGAAACAAGCCTCCAAGCAACCAATCGACCGATCATCTTGTTTCTGACGGTAGCCGTTCGTCTCTGTATAATGATGATTACTGAAGCTAGAGAGAACTTGTCAAATTGTTCACGATGTTCAGTCGCGAGAAAAGAACGGAAGGTGGCGTAACGTTTTCTATATTCGTTCAAGATAATTCGACTTTTAAGGTACTGCGGTCTACAGTTCTCTCACTGTCAGCAATAAAATAGCTTCACCTCACAGGTGTTGCGACAAGTCAGCAATTCTGGCTCGTTCGTGAAAGAACGAAGGTACGAAGAAAAAGTGTAACCCGAGGGAAGGAAATATTTATCTTGGAGAAACATTCGTGTAACTGCGATGCTATTTAGTATCTTGTTATGAAATTGTACTGGGTGACAACGCGCTCTACTGCTACCTCAAGCGTGGAGAACGAAGTATGTATCCTCCGCAGAGAAGTTCATAAAGAGAAGACTATTCTACAACAGCGCTTAGTGTTCCTCGATTTCTCCGTTCCATTAACTTGCCAACTTTTTATAATCGATCTATCATAGAATAATACGTCCTAAGTGATTTTCATTCTTTGGAATACTTTCGGAGAAATGCAAATTGAAAAGCTGCAGCCAATTCAGTCGGTCGAATTCAATAACCCATTGTGCATTTATTCTATGATAGACACAAAGTAACACGAGACTATTGTCATCCGATATGAAAGATGAGAAAAATATTTCGGCGAAGAAATTCACTGTACAATAAATTCTCCCCAAAATTCCTTTAGCTTGTAAATTACCTACACAAAAATGGACAATTTGGGAAGAGGAGACACGATTATTCGAGGCTGGCGCCTCGTTTTTATAATTGTTGACAATCGGCAATTTTAAAAACAGGCCATAACGCTCGAATAATCGTATCTCATTTTCCTAAATTGTTCATTTTTGTTTACAAGTCGAAGGACAATTGGAGAGAATTTACTGCAATTCACTTTTGTCACGTATATTACTGAAGAAAATTGTTGTAATTACTACTAAAGATAACTGTAATTATTACAAATGTTATTCAAAATGACTATTTTTAGCTTCGAGACAAGCATTGCATCTATCAGAAACAAAAGAAGTGGTCGCAATTGGTAACCTTTTAGATCTTGAAAATTCGTAGCCCTTCATAACTTTAGAAGTACAGTTAATTCTCATTAAATGTCCGTCAGCTTGTAAACAAAAATGGACAATTTGGGAAGAGGAGATATGATTATTCGAGCCTTGCACTTCGTTTTTATAATTGTTGACAATCGGCAACTATAAAGATGAGCCCCTCATAAAAATGAGTCTCGAATAATCGTATCGCCACTTCCCATATTGTCCATTTCTGTTTACAAGTTGAAGGAAAATTGGGGAAAATTTACTGTAAATATCTCATTGGAAGCATTTGAGCGTACTCTTCTACAGGAAAAGTTTGTTTCTTTCACGGTGCTAAATTCGTATCTAAAGTATATCGATTTAACACTGAAACACTTTGTACAGTCATTCGTTAAAAAAAAGTTGCAGAACTATCTAATCACGTGACAAATAAAAATTGAAGAAATCGATTCAACAGAAAAATTCGTCACTGTGCAATGAATCACTTAATTTTCATTTGCAGAAGCCAATTTTTTAATTTTATGTTGAATTGACATAATGACAATGAGTCGGTTGAATGCAAGGATAAGTAGTAGCAAATAATTTTCTTAAAAATACATATTTTGATTTCGAAACCCTTTGAACACATGAAAGCGATGCGCGAAACAAGTTACTATTTGTTCAAGATTAGGACAGTGGAGCCGATTACTGTTAGGCGACCGATTGCTGTGCTTTCGGTTTATTTTCTGGCGTATTTCGGGCGTAATTCTTTTTATCCAAAGAACTGAATAAAAAAATCCAATAAAAGAATAAAAATATTTAATATGTCTTATACGATAAATATTAAGATAATTATTATTAATTATTAAGTTAATTAAACCAAAGGTCACTTCATAGTAACCGGCCTCACTATTCTAGCGCAAAATGTGTGAAATTGACACAAAAGGATGATATTTGCGACGCTGAATTGCCAGATAGAGAGACACTTTGTTGAATTATAATTGGCTCGAAAATTTTTAATTTCGTCGAAAAATAAAAAATGTATCGGATCGACACAAGAATTACAGGATTTTCGAACGCAGCAAAATCTTTTTCGCTTGCTGTCCAGTGGAGAACTTCAAAAACTGTCAAACCGTGTCAAAAAATGAAAACGGTGTCACACTGATACAAGAATGAGAGAGACATCGTAGACTTTCACTAGATCCCCAGATGTGATAAAACTTCTTCGACTTCCAATGAATTTTCTTCCAAACTTGGAAGAAAATATTGAAGAAAATATCAAATTCGCGCATAAAAATCGACATTCACGAACCAAGACTCTGATAGAAAACACTAAGAGAACTGTCGAGATATACGTGGCAGATGAAAGAAATGTCAAATTTACGCAAGGATCGACTTCTAAGAAGGTAAATAAAATAGAACTGTTCAAGATCCCCCCGGGAAATTCGAAAATTGTCGAGACGGAAGAATAATTAAGAGTCACTTCCGCCGTACAGTAATAATAAGCGTCAACTTACTGTGAAGTAAAGCTTTCTTATTCGGCAGGCGGGTCTTCCGTTTAACAGGGATAACCGTGGAAGAATCTGCGCTCCTTTGTTTCAAGAGAGCACTGATTTTGTCACGTAGATAGCACGGCTTGGTTTAGGTCCGATCCAACCTGTCGGCGAGTTCACAACAAAATACGGAGATGCAGGAGCGTATGTCCCACTTATCCGTGCGGAAACGAAATCCCCCACGCAACGACCACGATGGGCTGTCCTAAAAGTTGACTCACGAAAAGCTACGAATTCCATCGTGGAGTCCGTGGCTGAGTGGTGGGAGCCTTGCTGTTTGCGGGGCTATTATGAGCTACTTATTAAAATGATCCCTGCGATCGGTCAATAACGATAGAATTATTGCAATAATTCTTGAATATTTCTATGCAGCTTGCAGAAGGAATGAACCCTGGCTTCCGATGCATCGGCAATTCCGTCGTCGTGTTACTTATTTACAAAGTCACATATTAGCTGAGAATTAGGTCAAGAGAATAATTAACGAAGAGTCATCGATTTACCGATGAGTTAAAACCGCCAGCTTTTTACGCGTGGTATTATTTCACGTCTCATAAATAGGTTTTTCGAGTGCATTAGGCTACGTTATCCGATAAAACGTGTAAGTGCATCTTTAACTTCTTTCTTTCTTATAAATTAGTCTACAAAAAGTTAGTTTTGTAGTAATCTACTGACGCACAGAGCTGGATCGAGGTAACTGGAGGTCACATGTTTTATTTATAAGATCAGCAAAATAACATTTGCAACAGCTGCAAAATTCATATTCGAAATAATGTGAAGAATAAAATAATGAATAATTTGTTTGCATATATTAGAAAATATGAAATTGTGAATTCGTAGATTCATTTGACTGTTAGCCAACCAAACTCTAACTTAAGATGGATGAATTTAATGGAAGATGAACGTAATAATATTGAAGAAACTGTACTAAAAGATTTAAACGAAATAGAAACTAGTACGAAATCAGTCTTCCTCGTTTTCGCAAAATACTCTCCCGTTATCCATTTTCGTGTTGTCAAGAAATATTTTAAAGATTAATTATAAATTATTATAATTTAAATATTTTACTCTTTAGATTCGGAAGACGATAATATCTTATTTGATGGAATTTTTTATTGAAAACAGTATTTAATTTCAACTGCAGAAAAATATTACGTAACACAGTGTTTCAAATATTTTCTGTCAAATAGTTTATCAGTTCTGTCGGCAAATACCGTCAATATTTTACAGTACTATTTCTTTCATAGCTACGATAATTATTTATATTTTATCATCAATAAATTCCTAGGATATGAAGGATTAGTAAATGTATACAACAGGATGGTCTTTACCGATTTCAATGGCATTGTGTCAAGCTCATCATTCTGAATAACTTTTTTCTGTACATGTCACCACCGCTCGCTTTTAGTTTTCACGAAAATTATAGTACTTCCGAGAAATGAGAGGTTCCTGAGGTCATTTGAAATAACTTTGTTCTAGCGAAATTGCAATCCGCGGTTTTGTTTACGAGTTATTAACGAAAAACAGTGACCAATGAGAGGCGAGTTTCGGCTGGCGTGACGCGGCCGAGCCAATAAACGGAACTATGCTTCGTCTGCTTGTTGGCTCCGTCGCATTGCACCAGTCTTATTGACCATTGTCTTTCGTTAATAACTCATAAACGAAGCCACGAGATGAATTTTTGCTAAGAAACAAGTTACTTCAAATGACCTCAGGAACTCCACATTTCTCGAAGGTACCATTATATTATATAATTATCATTATATTATATACGAATATTGGAGGCAGGTCGTGAATGGAAAATATGTATTGTGTATTTCTGTTTACGGCCAAGAGTCACACATTGGCCGTCAGGGCCAATACACAAATAAAGGCCTGGGAATGTATTATTGCTCAATTTCTTTTTAGATAAGTGAGATATTGAATTACAACCGCGTTTTCCCTAATGATGCGTAATCACAAGTCATAAATAATAATCAACACAATTATTTACCATTAACATCTAGAAGAGTACAATCAGTATACATACGTAAACACTTATTGTAACTTCACGTTCATACGGATTAATTGAACATGTTGATTTAATGGCGTTGAATCATAGTATGTAAAACATTCATAAATAGCATTTTTTCTATTCCGACCAATGCAGTCAGGAAAATTCGTGGTTTCTATAATATAGAAATGGATTAGAAATGTATTCATACACTTTTCAAAACAGGATAACCTTTTTATAATTGGTCCAAACGATTTAACTTTTTTCTAAGATGTTAGGCTCAGATTTCCTAAAATTCTTCGATAGCATTCGATTCGAAGTACAATAAATTCTCCCTAATTGACCCGCAAATTGTATGGAGAAATGGACAATTTTGGAAGTGGAGATATTTCTCCCTAATTTGTGCTCAGAGATTATGCATAAAAATGGACAATTTGGGAAAAGGAAATACGATTAATCGAGCCTTGCGGCTCGTTTTTATAGTAGTAACCGATTGTCAACAACTACAAAAACGAGCCGCAAGGCTCGATTAATCGTATCTCCTCTTTCCAAGTTGTCCATTTTTGTGCACAATCTGAGCGCAAAATTAGGGAGAATTTATTGTATATGACATATTCGTGAGGGTTACCTGACCATGACAACTTTCTATCCAGGTCCTATTTATCTACGCATTTTCTACAAAAAATACGCATTAACATAAACATCCGTAATCTAATTATAACAATTTGTGGATTATGAGTCAACGGAGGACACGTACGGGGAAACGGTGTCAGTCGCAGTTCATGTCGTTCATGCGAGATATGTACTTCCGTGTCGTCCGCTTTTTACGGTATAATATATGTGTATCAGAAACGGCTGTGTAATAAGAAGTTAGCGTTAATTGCACAAAGCCTTGGGGAGCCGAGCAATTAGTCACTAAATTTATATTAGTCGTTACTTCTTGCTTCTTGCAAATCGAGGATTATCGACACAAGCCACTTAATGATGCACGAAACAGGGTGACTTCATTAGTCATCACTAGACTGCGAATTTTATGTATTTATAACAAAAATGAGTAAGTGCAATTAATAAAGTAAGTAAATGCAATTAATAAAGTTCTTAAAGAAAGATAGCAATCTCTGAGTGGCTTCTGTTTCTTGCAACGAATGTAAAACTTTTTTACTATGCATAATTCTCCGGAATCTAGTCATCGCTGTAATGCAAAATGTAACGAATTCGTGATTTTCTAAAGCGTTGGTTATGCTATTTTCAACGGTGTTGTGGTATCTTCACTAGCGTTCCTAATTGAAAAATAACACAATTGAATGGTTCGTAATGTTCTTGCCGAGACTGTGCTTACCATCTCGCATCATTTGATAAGTATAGGCTCTAAGAATAGAGTATTAAAAAAGAGCTCGGAGCGTAATGACAAACAACATACAATAGAACAATTGCACTAGAGTCTAGCGCTCGGAGTGCTTCGGAACGCAACATTGGGCTCCGCCTCCCGAATACCGCCGCAGCGTCGCATTCCCCGCGTTGCTTCCATCGGCTGTGAGCGAGGCGCTGCGGCGGTAGCCAGGAGGCGGAGCCAAATGTTGCGTTCCGAAGCGTTCCGAGCACTGCATTAGACGACGAGAATAGGAGTACAAAAAAGAAAAGAGAAAAGAATTGGAACGTCCTTTCAATTTACAGAAATCGGAAGAACTTCTTTTATTTTTTCAAAATTTTTATGAATACTTCCGAATGCGAAAAGATTCACAGATAAAAAGGTGAAAAGACGAGTGTTCTTTATCTTTTTCTGTCGTTCCAAGTAATAGCAAAATGAAAAAAAATAAAGGGTATTTTAGACATTGTACGGTAAACTACGGTAAAACGTACATTAAACGAAAATTCAAGTATTTAGTCTAGTTCTGAGAAAATTATTGCATTTTAAAAAGTGTTCCTTAACTCCTGCCTGTAACTTGATAATGCCGTCGGTTTATGTGAACGGTTGTCAATACCTTAAAAATAATCTGCCACTTGCAAAGTTTTACTTCAAAATGTAGACTGATTTACGACAGCGAAATATTCTCCGATGTAGTAAATTCTATTTAAACTATGTATCACATCATTACGTGTAGCTACACGGAACAGAAAGAAATCTTGTTTACGGCAACAAAGTGATTGAGTTTGCAAGACGGTTAAGCAATCGCTGCGCTGCAGCGAAGCGACAATCGAAGGCGTGAAGAAGTTTCGCAACTTCCCCGGTCGTTAACATTTTCGAAATGTACCATAATAGTAGTTATCGTGTGCTAGAAAATTAATGACACTTTTATGTGAAATAGTAACATTCATAATTATTGAATTTTGTTGATTAAAAACGTTGCCACAAGAGAGTGAACATCGAAACATTAGTAAACCTGAACTCTTTACGAGATGGTGATGATCGTTGATAATAGATAAGTATTTTTCACCGAAACATAGAAATACATTAATTTGTTAACGATTGTTGACACTTTTGTTTAAAACATAAAGTGAATTTTCGTAACTGATTTGACACATAAAAATGACATTTCCATTCTAAACCGTTTTAAACAGTTGAAAATATTCTGACGGCAACGTATAAAAATGCATAAAAATAGGTAAGTGAAGTACAAATAATGAAACGTTCAAGGAGGATTTAAAAACATTTTTAGACAGTTCTTGATGTATTGAAGCTATTAAGAGAATGTGCAGACTCATTTTTCTACCGCTTCCCGCTTCCCGCAGTTGATTTAGATAATTTTCATTTGGTGTAAAGATTCGAAACCTGCTAATTATACATATTACTGAACACGATGACCAACTAATTAATAAACTTATATTCTGGTGAAACTTTTATTACCGTTATTAGAAGAGATAAATATCATTATCCGTAATTTCAACTTCAGCAAATTAACAATGGAATAAAATATGATCCTCAAGTTTTTGTAGAGTTTAATGCGTTATAATAATGCGTTATAAGAGCAAACTCAAGTTCTTTTTTACATATTAGGTAATTTAATAACAAGAAACAAGCCTGAAAATATTTACCGCAGTTCAGCATAATCGTCGCTCGGATATTGACCTGTAATTTATCAAGTAGGCGAACGGATGGTTGCATAATAGAAGATAGTTTCCGTCGATAATTCCTCTCTTAACGGCGAACGTATAGAGTTCTAGGAAGAAAACGAAATCTGTTCAAAGACAACAAAGGAAACAAAAATTCGGAACCTGTTGAACATACTTCTACATATTTCTGTAATTGTAGACGCGTTTCTAATTGTTTCAAAGCTGTTTCGTTGGCAGATTCGCGATGTCGGAAGAACGAACTGTTATCGTCATTTCTGCGAAACGATTCTCTCGAATGTCCCGAATACTATATAGAAACCGCAGAAAAACCCTATGTCGTTCTAGCAAACATTTGTCGTCCATAAACATCCAGTGCATCCACTAATATTGAATTTTAGCAGACCGGATACCATAGGCTTGTCAAGGCTGCATTTTCCGGTCGAGATAAATGTAGCAAATCTTTCACTATATCGTTTAAACCGGCAAATTACGCGCGTTTTTGAATACAACTAAAATAAAATAAATCGAATATCATCTAGGAAAATTCAGTTAAGGTTATGTCCCAATTTTTGGGAATTTTTCAAAGGAACGGTAGTCTAATATTCGAAGAATGTACTTAAATTTTTTAAAGCAATAATATTAATTTTCTTCGAGGTTAGAGCGGTAGAAACAAGAGCGTTTCTAAACAACGTTTATTTCTGGCAAACATGATTCTCGCAATGTTAATAAATCGAAAATTCACACCATCGTTCGTAAAAATTAAAGTGTACGTAACTTTGTATTAGAAGAGGACATTTTTTACGTTTACCGCAGTTTCCTCCAATCATTTATTTGTGAAATTATCGAATGTTCTAAAATAGCCGGACAATTCGTACACAATAAATTCTCCCCAATTGTCCTTTAGCTTGTAAACAAAAATGGGAAATTTGGGAAGAGGAGATACGATTATTCGAGCCTCGCGGCTCGTTTTTACAGTTGTTGACAAAAACGAGCCGCGAGACTCGAATAATCGTATCTCCTCTTTCAAAATTGTTCATTTTACCATAGAATGTGCTGGTCGATTAGGGAGAATTTACTGTACCGGTTTTCTACTGTATCTAAGGAAAAGATTTCGAATAAACTTTTCCATGTAATGGAGCACAACTTTTCAGAACCGTGCGAAGTTCACAAATCATCTAAGTTAGGTTCGATTAAGATCTATCATTACAGCAACACAAGATCTGACCTAAATCAATGCTCGTCCCAAAATACTTTCAAATTCCATAAAAAGATACCGTAGAAAAGTACTTCAACTGTACTCCATGCGTAACCTAAATAACTTCGTGACAAGAAACCGCTGAATTTCCAACAAAACATCCTGCAATATTCTGCAGTTATGCAGTTTATGAGCATACAGAACGGAACAGAACGGAATTAATGGCAATACCCCTGTAAATGGCAGTTGACCGTGTAAAACATTTACAATGGGAGTGAATTGTCTGTAAACATTCCATGACCTTGACGAGAGTCGAAAAGGTTAACGAAGAATTCTTCGGCATGTGGAGAGCAGAAAGAAACTTTCACGCAAATCGATTCCATCCCAGATTCGTCAACCGAACGACCTCAAAACGAGATTACCGCCAAATAGTCGTTGAAGTGTCCAATTTTTTTACCAGTTAGGACTAATAAAGGGAGGTTGCAGTCGTTGCTGGTTCATCGATTTTGATACAACTTTTTTTCTGACGAATCTGAAGCAGAAATTAATGGTCCATAGTTTGACGTTTCACCGATACTCGTTACTTACGAAGATATTTTTGCGTTTAATCTTTATGATTTGCACGCTATTTTACAACTACACTAAATTATCTCAGCTTAGAAATAGAAATGGACAATTTGGGAAAGGAGGTACGATTATTCGAGCATTGCGGCTCGTTTTTATAGTTGCCGATTGTCAACAACTATAAAAACCGCTCGAATAATCGTACCTCCTCTTCCCAAATTGTCCACTTTTGTGTGCAATCTGAGCGTCAATTAGGGTGAATTTACTGTACATACACGGCATTACTCGTTAAGGGAAGAAACAACTACAATTGATTGCTAATCGATGTAGAAAATTCTTATTTTGCATAAAGATCCACTTCGTTAACCCTAGAAAGATAACCATATGACAACGTACGTAAAAGATAACCATACGCTTCAGAGGCGCATGCTTTTCTAAGGCGTCAATTTTATACTAACAATGGATATTTATTTAAGTTAATTTAGTCATTTTAAAGGTTTGGCATTATTGTAAAAATAAAATGCATTTATATTATATTTTTTTATATTTTAAGTAATTTTAAACTTAAATCACTAGACCTCTATGAAAAATTAACAAAAATCAACAGTCTTCGCAGGCGCCTCTGCGACGTAGGTTATCTTTCTCGGGTTAATACCTCGATTCTCAGAGTTTTTGGATCACATTTGAAAATTAGTTTTTGTTATAATCTACTAAATATGCAAAACTATGTTAAGGTTATTTAACTAAAGCAATTGTCATTTTATGCCCTCCGGTGTTGCCGTTAACGCGTTAAGCTGCTGTCAATCGCAACAAGACTATGAAGTTCATCCAAGAATGTAAGAATCCAACTATGTAATTGCCAAATCGCGATCTCTAGAATCCCAATTTCACTCATTCAGGGAACAGAAAGTTCGATGTTAATCACCTTTATCCCAATTTTAGCGGCAGAACAGCTTCGAAACTGAGACTGTCGTAGAACACCTAACATTCTATGAACCGTTCGACCGAACTCAAGGATGGTAGACACAATCGATTTTCACGGCAGGGATCTAAAGCAATTTGTCAAGATGCTGAGAATACCAGAGCAAATTTTTCATCCGAAGTTCTAAATGGACTACGGTAAATGTACAGTTAGCCGCAAAATTATTCGCCCGCCTAAAGCCTAAAGTATTCGACATAGGGGAAGAAATTCAAAGAAAATTAGGAATTCATGTTTTAAATAAAAAATTATTACATTAAAAGAAGAACGGTGTTTTTGAAAATGTTTTCAAAACAATTTCAATATGAACGTGTCAGGCGGATGAATAGTTATATTTTCATGGTTTACCATGCAGAAAACACGTGAGGACCAGATAAGCAACATTGTTAAGTTTCGACAAGAAGCACCGATGAAGTAATACAGGTAATCGCGCATGAAAGAGAAATATTTTTTCTCATGGAGCGTAAAAGTATTTTAATGAACTGGAGAAAAGAATAGAGAACATAAGTAAATAGAAACAAACACATAATACGATGCGAAATTATATACTAATTTACGATTTTTCTTGTATTCCAGAATAACGCTTATCACTTGTTCGTTGAGAATGAATTTCTTATAAATGTGCGAATTTCTTATAACAATCACAACTACTCGTTAATATTAAAAATTTTATAAACAGTACTACACAAATAACACGCTTTAACCAGTTAGCTATTGGGTCACTCAAATGTGTCGCCAACAATGAGCAACGTTGAGTATACTACCCACGACGCAGACATTATATCAAACTTTTTCATAATAATTATTTATATTTTTCTATTTGTTATCTTTGTCTTATCATTTTGTCGTGACCTACAAACATTCAAAACAACTTAAAATTTACGGATACAATTCAATTCCCACTAAAATAGCGATCCAAACAAACAAATTGCAACAATTTCGTTCGTACGACGAGTATACTCGTCATAACACAAAATACAGTAATTCCTGCATGACGAGTATAGTCGTCAAAAACAGCTAATTGGTTAAATTAGGCAACATATGATAACACAGCACACAGTAACAACATAACCGTTGCAGAATATTATAAACGTAATACATATACGTATGTATGGAATAAATAGAAACACTATAAAATATGTATTCGCAAAATATGAACTTGTTATAAGGTGCGCTTGTACCGTGTTCACGACGATACACACATCAAGATGAAGTTCGTCGGCTAGCTGTTATCAGAAGTGGATGATTACCGATTAATAAATTAATTAATAAAACATTGCAGATAATCTGCTGTTTAATACACAAGCTTGTTGTTGTAAGTTATACGCGTACAGGACCTCGAGGCAGGGAAAATGGCGCGCGTGACATTGAAAAAGTTGGCAGAAGAGGAGTCGCGCGCGGCGCTCCGATTTTTGCTGTGTGACAGATGGAAAGGTACACGGGAAGAAACTTTCTCCGACGATCGAATCTCGTTAAACCCGTTCGTCCGTCGAACAACGGCGTAAGATAAAAATGTCGGCGGACACGTGGAGGGACGATTAAGAGAGCAGAGAGCCAAGAAGAGACTGAAAGAGAGAGGATGGTGGAGTGGGGATCGGAGAAAATGAAAAACGAAACGTGGAACGCGGCGTGTCGGAGGAAGCTCGAAGGTGAGGTTCCGTTCGGAACGGAACGGGCTAGACTTTCGACGCCCGGAGGCAATTAAGGCTGTCAAACGGTACCCAGCACGTGGCTGCCTGCGCACCTCGGGACTCTCCTTCGTAGAAACAACATGGAAAAAGATGCTAACGAAAACAAAGTCCTGCGTGCCGTACCACTTTCGAAACCGGGACCACGATTCTTATTTTTTTGTCCCGCGAATGTTTTGCCAGAATATTGCCGGGTTCGCAAATCTTCCGCTTTGACGAATGTAGCACCCGTAACAGTGCCGTTGCTTTTCTTTCATGGGCCGAGCGCGATCCCGAGAAGACATCTTGGATCTTTTTCCCCGGAGAGAAATAATTTCTGTTCGGAATTCTTGCTGTTTTACGAGCTACGAATTATTACCGGGAGCTTGTACGGCAATTAGGACATCGGATGCTTTGCATTGCTCGCACGGCCGAGATGAAACTGGACGAACATTGGTCGTACGTATCCGTAAAGAAGAGGATAATCAACGCTTTGACTTCTATGTCATCGTAAGAACGTTGAGAACGCGATCGGTTCGCGAAGCAGTTGTTGCGATCCGCAAACAGCTGTCGCAAGAAACTACTAATTCATTAATTCGAGTGTGTACTATCGTATAACATCGTACACGACCGCACAGAGAGAGTTTATAAACATTAGGATATTTCGTACTCTGTAATGATGGTTGTAGGAACGTAATCGGACAGTAATATACATATGTAATTGTAATCGTTATATATACCGTAACGATGATGTACGGTGTAGATAATTGTAGAGTAACAGTAATCTAATAATAAACGATATATTTTAGCTGATAATTGCAATTTTCTTTTATTATCTGACTATTTCTGTAATTTGTCAGCTTCAAATGTTTAAACTGTTTAAACTCGGTTAAAAAAGAAAGGAACTTTCGATAACTTATTGGCCAATCTGTGTGTAGGAATTTTTAAAAATTAACTTTGGATTTCGGCGAAATTAATAAGTGTTAGAAAAATGAATAAATATACATTGAACGAAAATGAATACATAGATACGCGTTGTACGAAAACGGGTAGATATGCATATTTTTTCGCTACATTTATTAGGCGTCCAAAGCAACATTTTTTATATTACGAGTACAAAAAGAGAGAAAGCGCTTGAATCGTGAATATGCATTCAATCTTAGTTTATTGCCATTAGTCACTTCGAGTGTGATTCTATTCTACCGATGCATGGATAAGAAAAAAACGAATAAGAAAGAAGTTCGGTAATTAGTAATGACATAGAATTCTTTCTAGGACATCCTAATATTTGTATAGAAATGTAAAGGATCTTCGTACCGACCATATGTTCCCAATTTCCACATGGATGAAGCCTTACTGCGAACGTTTATACCACTTATTAACACTTTTTCACTAATTAATGAATTTGGTATTGTTCAGAACTTTCTGTTTTTATGAATAGTTCTGCCATATAAGACCGTTTAAAAAATATTGTAAATAATCATAAATACGGGAATACAGAACTTCGGGTGTTGTTATTATTATACTGCTTGCTTTTATGTAAGTTCTGAATTGTATTCATTATATTACGAAAAAAAAAATAAGAAGAAAATTTCGCCAAAAAAGAAGATATTCTACATCACAAGGAGAAAGTAGAGATGCCATTAATCTTTGTTATTGTATTAGGTCTACCGGAAAGTTCTGTCTGATAATGTCATTGCAAATTTCGATAGGTGCGCACATGTTCATTTGAGACATATATTTTTGAAAAATGTTGCTCACAAATTGCCATCACGCTGGCAAGAAGTCATAAGTAACGACGGAAATTATATTGTACAATAAATATTACTAAATTTATGAAAAATCTATTATTTCCTTTTATTTCTCAAACGGACAGAACTTTCCGGTAGACCTAATATCAGTTCTCTGCTAGTTTAATGTAGATTCCGCAAATGCTTAAAAATCCACAGTCTAGTAATTATAGCATGAATAATAAGAAAGAAAGCGATTAACGTTAAATTAAAAGTTCTACGAAATAGTACAAGGTGAATACTACAATACTTTTCGAAATTGTATCCTGAATGGAAACATGATGAATTTACAATTTAAAGTTCCTTCAAATGAAAATTACCATATTGCTTTTTAGTTTTCATAAAAAAACTGATCCTTTTGAAGAGCAGCCGCCTTGAGAATAATGCAAAGTCTCTCGCAAAGGACAGAAGTATGGCAGAGCATCGTTCAAGCATTAAATCTACATACGAGTTACATACATTTTGAAATGTATCTGCCGGAAGCTGTCTTTCACGAGGGACGAATCAACCTGTATGTGCGATTATGCAAACTGTATGCGTGTCGGTAATTGTAACAAGGTGATCAACTTATATGTTTTTATTCTACGATTAACGAGAGATACGCAGCTTAGATCAAAGGAACAGATTTAGGAGACCGTCAAGAGAGATAAGTCAGTGAAATAGGCCACGTGCATGACAGAAAGTAGGTGCGACGAGCATGTGACTTCGAAGTTACACCAAAGCACAGTGTAGGGTTAAAGTATTAGTTTTACATTTTTAAAAAGAAATTGTCTGTATTCAAGTTATTTTTTATTATGAGAAAGTTATTCGGTCTTCCAAAGATGAAAGTTAATAAATATTTACAAGTTCATGAAAATCATGTCTTTTTAAAAATAAATTTAGCTAAAAAATGACTGATATCATCAACCCAATTCGAACCACAAAATATCCTAAACCACTTTATGGAAAACTATATAAGTCTTAAAAATATTTTTGCAGGTATCTCGGAAACAGAAGATCATTGATATCGATTAGATGCAACCTCGTCTCTACAATCACCCCCTTCGTTATAAACGTTCAAGATCGAAAGGTGGTATTTTTTGTAAATATCTAACCCTGGTTCCACAGTGCTTAAACAATTAACAATACATTTCATGCACATAACACAACGACAATCCCAAGATGCACACCAACAAAATGTGCTATTCATTTGTCGATTCCCCGAAAAATCAATGCTTGCAACAGCACCGATCGGACTCCCCGACATTCGACTCCATCTCTGTAATCAGTGACGTTTCGAAACTAACGTTTGAGAAATACAAAAAAAAAGGGAAAAGATAAGGGTATAAAGGGTTAAAACAACCACCTCATAAAGAAGCATCACGTGTCCAATATTCTTTGCACCAGTCGCCATAGAAACTTACCTTAGACGTGCGAGGCAGATATCGCTAGCTCAATAACGTGGCGGCGCTTGCTAAAATTCACGAATCGAACCAGACTCGTCGAAGAACCGAAATTAGGTTGGCCGCGGAACAACATTATTCATGGGTGTCTCTAACGCGCGCAAGTGTACCACCTTTCACTCGTCAACCGTCGGAATCTTCCAAAAAAAGCCGGCTGGATGGGACACAGGGCCGAAATTCGAGTATCGAGATGAACGGTGCTTAGTTTTGAACGAAGGTTGGGGTTGGCTGCGCCACTGTCGGAGGTTGCAGCAGCCATCGAACCGCCCCCTGGACTGGGACTAGCTGCCAATCATTCTCCCTCTCTCTCTCTCTCTCTCTCTCTCTCTCTCTCTCTCTCTCTCTCTCTCTCTCTCTCTCTCTCTCTCTTCTCTCTCTCTCTCTCTTTCTCTCTCTCTCTCTCTCTCTCTCTCTCTCTCTCTCTCTCTCTCTCTCTCTCTCTCTCGTTTAAGGGAACCTAGATTTTTCTGCGTCGTGCTCGAGAGCAGAGGCCAGGTGCATGCGCACTGACCCCGTAAAATCCAAAATTCTCTAGGAAAGAAAGTATTTAACTTGATTTAAAGATACGACGCGTTTCCCTGGCCGGTTAGATTGATCCGTGGCGCTACTGCTGCTGTTTCCAGGGACGCCGGGGTCTAACAATGCCCATATTTCAGCTTTATAGAATGCTCCAGCTTTATAAAGAATATTGAATATATTATTGGTCTTAGTTGCTTTCAAATGCACGTCACAATTTTTAGGGATAATGGTTTGGTAGATGCTTGTTGGGTAGCTGGCTGGTAGTGCTACCAGCGGGTGGTAAATGCGACGGATTCTGTTGCTGGATAAGGTAATCGGAATTCTCCAACGTTGCACGCAGTCTTCGACACTCTATTCTCTGTTCGCATTTGGATTTCTCAGAATTATTCTGATCCTTTCGTATCTAGCATACGAATAAAAGTATCAACAAATATAACTGAGAATGTAGACAAAAAAATTATGTAATAACAATAATAAATTAGATATTTCTAATATAATTTTTTATGATTTTTCAAACCTGTTTGTCGCATAACATGTGTATATTATTGTAGTCAAATCACGTATCAATATCTGTTACGGTTCAAATGTTATACAAAAACATTACTATATGCTTCCATCCAGACCGCTGAAAAGATTATAATTATTTACAATAATTATAATTATTATTTACATTATCTACATTATTATTTACAATAATTATAATCTTTTCAGCGGTCTGGATGGAAGCATATAGTAATGTTTTTGTATAACATTTGAACCGTAACAGAAATCTTATTTAAACAGATATTTACACATTTAGAAAGTAAACGATAATTTGTAAAATTATATTTAAACAATCTTTTATATCAAAGATATCAATCAAAATTAATTAAAAATTATAGCTTGATAAATACAAAAAATATTTAATTATCTAACATTAAGAATGATTATTTTTTAAATGTTTTTAGTGAGAATATCATTGCAATACCTCCAATGGTTCAAAAGTTATAAGAATATGTCACTGAATTTCTGGATCCGGAGAATATTTCTATTTAAATTGAGTTTCTTTTTCATCCTTAATAGAAAAAGCCGGTGGCTCCATCTCGTATTTATCAATCAGCTACGCATCTCTAGATAATACCATTTCTGTAACGAAATCTGTATAGAGATCAGCAGATACCGAGCTGCTGAATCCGCAAAGTCACGTGATTACCCAAGGTTTCAAGGTTTCCTGACGTATTGTAGCAACTTGATTGCTTTTAATCGGATAGTGCTTGCAGATATTCCACAAAATACACAAACGATATATATATATATATATATATATATATATATATATATATATATATATTTCTGTTTTTTATACATTAAAATGTGAAATAAAATATTTCGATCTCGTATTATGAACAGTATTGACAAAATTTGGTGGTATTGAAAATACATCAGGGAGAAAATTATTATTAGACTCAGGATTGTATGCATTTATTTTTTGCAATCAATATATTTTTATTTGACATAAAATTCACAGTCTCGTTATTATTATTCCATATATTGTATCTTAAATATATTTGTCTAGTGTTTTTGTGCATTTCGTGCATCTACTGAGGGTTGCAGCCAGCTATCGAACTACCCCCTCAATTACGACTAGATAAAGGTTTAAGACAAAAACTCAAATAAAATAAAAAAATGTCGAGGAAATTCATTATGTTAATTTTTAGATCGCTAGGTTTCTACAAAAAGTGCACATAGTTTTGAATGACATTGATTTGGGTAGATGACTATTGGATGGCTGGTAGGTGCTGACAATGTATCTGCTGGCAGGTGCCGACAAATGTTATAAGTTCTGTTGGCAGGTGAGGTATCTGTAATCTTTCGTTACTGGATTGGTTTCAGTGCTGAGTAATGTTTGTAGGAAACTATTAAATCTTTTTTTAAATGCTACCACAAGTGATCGTTGTTATATGAAATATTATATTTTAAATAGAAAGTGAAATTTTTACAATTGAAATATTTTTATTTTGCCAATTCTACAGCATAAACTTTGTATTATAAATAGCGTAAGATATTTCTTAGGAATGTAAACAGACCAAGGAGAGAATTATTATTAGAATGCAAGAATTCATAATATTTATGAATCAGTCCAACGAAATGAAACAGTTTTTCAATTCTACGAAGCGATATAATTTGTGTATTGTAATTTGATCTCGCAAATTGTTATCATCATCGAAATATTATTAATCACCTTCGAATCAATAAGTGACCTTGAGTAATTTGAACGCCGCGTTATGGACGTCACAGTTTCCATTCCAGAGTCTGTTAAAATGATGAAGAAAATCGTACTTAAACTTTTTAAGGGTCACTGAAAACGGGGAACTTCCCTCTACGAGAACAACTCTAAACAAATTCCCGAAACAATTTTTTGAACTCGGTCAATTTGTTTCAAGCTAAATTTTAAATGGCAAAACAAATAATAGCAGTTTAAATAGCGACAATCTTTCGGTCTTTTAGTGTAAAAATAATATTTAATAGTAGAAATGGTATTTAATAGGTAACAATAAAAAGAAAATACATTAGAATAGATAAATTATTTCTCTCTCTCTCTCTCTCTCTCTCTCTCTCTCTCTCTCTTTCTTTCAAATTTGTAGTATCAAACGTAAGAATTTTCATCCTGTATATATTTTAATTTTACTGGTCTAACGCAAGTTATTTATTTAACATATGTGACTATAAATAAGTAAAGAATAAAAGATAGATCTTTTATGAAAATATTTTCGCCAGGAGTAATAAATACAGTGGATGCAGAAAGTATTCGTACACCTTTTAAAACAGAATAACATTTTTATAATTAGGCCAAGCAGTCTAAATTTTGTTTGGGATGCTAGAGGGATTAATTTACTAGACAATGACTAAGAAATTATTTTCAAAAATTGCAATTTGTTGGCATGATGACAGAATTAAAAAATTACGTTTTTTAACTTTTTCATCCGAGCCTATAACGAAAATTTAAAAATGCATTTCTGAAAATAATTTTTTAGCCGTTGTCTAATAAATCACTCTAACATCCCCCCCCCCCCAAAAAAAATGTAGATCGCTTGGCCTAATTATAATAAAATTATTATATACGAATACTTTCTACACCCACTGTACCTATTCGATTCTCTCTTTCATTTAATTGTAGCAAAACATCGTAAGAGTTCCAAGGGCGTTGAAACCAAAGCGATTTACTTGATGCCCTCTTTGCCGCAGGTTCAACGAGATCATTTATCGTGGAAGGAACTCTCGGGGAAGCGACGTTGAACATAATGTCAAGGTTGATTCAAGTTAGCTCGAAGGATCGGGAAGTATGCAAACTATCGTCGAGCTGTTCAGTGCGGAACAGAACAACGTAACTCATCGTTTGTTCACCTATTTTACATAGATAACAAAATACGAATGTAAATAAGAACATAATGCTATCTAAGTTCAAATAAATTTACGCGACGATATATTTCGTTTCGTGAAAATAGTATAACGCGTATATTTAAAATCGCTTTACTTATACTTATAGCATAACTATACTTGTACTCTATAGAAATTCGTTTAATAAAGTGACTTGTCATGAATATTAAATATCGTATATTAATCAATTTGTTGTGCAGCTGTTCTATAGTTACCATATCTCTATCTTTAAAATATCTTACAATGAAAAATTCTGTATCACACTGATAATCGAAATAACGGCCACTTCGATCAAGTACTGCAGATTTATAAGGCATTAATGACAGGTGTTGGGTGGACACCAGTTTCGTCAACAAACATGTAACACCTGGTACACATGGAAATTTTTTCGTAGTCACGTGTAAAGTTTCGTCTTACACACGATTGGTCCGTTATTAAGAATTGAAGTCTGACAGTGTATTTGTGAGAGGAGGACAGCATCGTTTAGGCTAATCTTTGGTGGTATACATGTTGTCGAATATCATCTACGCAATAATTTTTTTCAAACTAGAATAAACGATTTGAATTTTTCTGTTTTAGATGATAGAGGAACTAGTATACTAGACAATGACTAAACTATTTTGTTACAATTTTGCTACTACTTGGAATGATAAAACAAAATAAAAAACGCTCGTTTTTCAAATCTTTTATCCGAGCCTCTAATGAAAGTTTCAAAAAAATGCGTTTCGTAGTTCTCGGTAAGTTATACGCGTGCTGAAAATTTCATCGAAATCGGTTAACGCAAAGTCAAGTTGATAACGTTAAAAGATTGTAAAAGCTGCAAATTCCTTACGCTTATTGGTCGAAAGTATCAAAAATCAGGACGAAACTGCGATTTTTGCATTTTATTTTGATTTCGGTGAAATTTTTAACATGCATATAATAATATGCATATATAACTTACCGAGATCTATAAAACGCATTTTTTGTATTTTCGTTATAGGCACAGATGAGAAAGTTATAAAACGAGAGTTTTCTCTTTTCTTTTGTCATTCTAAACAATAATAAAATTTTAAAAAAGCATTCTAGTTGTGCTCTAGTAGACTGGTCGCTCTATCACCTAAAAAAAAAATCAAGTCGTTTAGTCCAGTTCAAAAAAAGATACCTTTTGAAAAGTATCCGAATATTAACGGGAGTCACTGTGAATCATCGAGATCAACGAAACCCACGTTTTAAATGTATATCCTAGCCTCAGGTAAACTTTTGAAAAAACTTCTTTACACATCCTCCAGTAAATTGGTCCCTTGCGCATCTCAAAAGAATTCCAGCTATTTTAATGCAATTTTCAAAATGTTACAGTAGAATCTCACCAATGGTTCCTCAACTTGTAAACAACAATGGACAATTTAGGAAGAGGATTGTTCGATTGTTCGAGCCTCGCGGCTCGTTTATACAGTTGTTGACAATCGGCGATTATAAAAAAACGAGCCGCGAGGCTCGATTAATCGTATTTCCTTTGCCCAAATTGTTCACTTTTTGTTCACAAGCTGAGCGACGATTTGAGAGAATTTATACTGTTTACGAAGATGTTCGAACACTTTCGTGAGGAACAGAGTATATCGACGTATTAGATCTGTATAAACAGCCGCTGTGTACATACTGATAGGGAACGAAAACGGAGCCGTTAGACGCTGAATCTACGCGACGATCGATCGGATCAGTCGCAGACAAACATCTCCGCTCGACGCGTCGCGCGTCGTGTCTATCTTCCGCTGATTCTCGGCGTGACTCGTGGGAGCCGAGTTCGCGCGAACAGTTTGTTATTCGCGGCGTGCGTGTTACCGCGAACAACAATGTTTACTTGACGCGGCGCGTGGCAGAACCTAAGGAGCTTTAGAAAAAGCTCGTCGCTCCTCCTTCACCGAGTTCGCGTTAACGCATCACGTGTTTTACCTGGACGGTCGACCAGCTGTGACACATCTGCAGTTCTTGGGAATCCGACAATCGGCAACTCGATCGCGCACACATGCTGCTGGTATCAGCCCGATGCGTGGCCACGAGAACGTACGCTATCTTGCAGGTGCGAACTAATCTGAATTGTGAACAGAAAGGTTTATTCTGTATCTGATAGGAGAAGTGCCTTCGCATCCGTTCCTGGAGTTGACGAGGCGATGTCGAAATGACAGTCATTCTAACGATTCTGAAACTTTGTACTTTGTTGGAAATGTGCTGAGAAATACAAAGATAGACGTTATGTAAACTCCACAGGAAATCATTATAATTTCGTATGATTTTATGTTTGAAATGTGGGCCATGGGAAACACAATTCTTATCTGACAAGGATCCATAAAAATTTATATTAATATTAATTTCATTTACCAGAATTATTATTAATGTCAATTAAATTTTTACAGGAATTATAATTTAATTGATAAGTATTATACTTTAATTCTCAAATTTAATTTAATATTTAAAAATACAACGATATTCTAGAATTGTTCTGGTATATTTTATAGTTTTATAAACATTCACGATAATAAATGAAAAGTGTAGATTCCCTTAGCAGATTGTTTCCAACGTCTAGAAAGATTTGTCAGCAAGACAAAAATTGTTGCACTCTTAAGCTTCGCATGAAGCACAATTGTGAAACATTTCAGTTCTTCTTTCAGGTTCACTTCATTGAACACTAGTTTAGCTGTTGATTTTTTACGCTGCTAATCTTTTAGACTCTCATTTTGAAAACAGCTAGAACAAGAATTATGTATTTATAATTCTTTACATTAACATATATATATCTACGATAATAATTAACATATAATTAACATATAACATATAATTAACATATAATTAACATATATATATATCTACGATATTTATATTACACCTCCAAGGACCCGTTCTTACATATCACAGTTATGACGTGATAGACAAATATTTAAATAGATTGTTAAAATATGTACTGAATATAAAAAGATTGGACCCTAGAACGTGAGACGGTCGTAATCTTGAAAAAATGCAGGCGGAAAAACAGGCGGCAACTAGTACTTAATGTTTTTCCAGCACGACGGAGATCGATTTAGCCTTGAACGAACCTACTCTTCATGGGGATTCATTGATGCACTTCGATTCATCCTGCTCTTGAATGAGTTTTTCTTGATGTCTTGCGAGATCTTTTCTCAGCTGCGGTTGCTCCGACAAACATGCTTTGCGATAAAAGAATACTTAATGTTCACGTACGCCCTAAATGTATAAAAGATGCTAATGAACTAGTAACGCGGCTAGAGAAGCAGTAAATCATACACATACAAAAGTGTACAGGAAACATAATTATATGTGTCATGCCAAGCTCCATCCATCTGTGAAGTCAGTGCTGTGTGATTTATTTTGTTACACTCCTGCACATAATAAGTAGAAAATGTAATTGATGATCAGACTCGTTGACCAAGGCCTCTTGAATTGTCACGCTAACATTAACGCTTTGCAATTGAACTAATGCGATTGAATTCCGATATGATTTAGTATCTCAATATACTGCATTTTGACAACAGTAAATTTGTTATTTATTTTTATTTATTGTATTTATTATATTTATTGTTTAATTATATTTATTATATTTATTACTCGATGTAATAATAACATTAATTCTCATCAGAATGCAATTTGAACCTTCGTAGTATGGAAAGGACTTGCTGATTTCTCAGCAATATGTTAAATAAATAACATTAGAATAACGTAATAATAATAATAATCGATAAATGTTTATTTCAAGTATTATAAGTAGACTGCGAATGCTTCTGCGATTTTCCATTATCGTAAACTCGTCTCAAGAAACTGAAACTAGATAGAACGTGATTACTAAAAGTAATATTACTTATGGACAAAAAGAAAATAAATAAAATTCATATTACGTGTTGTCAAACTTTGCATCATGGAATTTTTGCTCAGTGCACGAAGATTCGCAGTCGAATTATAAGATAATCGCGATAATCAGACATTCGATTGAATATTCGTTTCCGAATTCTTTAAAAATACTTACCCTTTACTGTTTCACGATAAATAATTCAGACCTCAGCATCGCTATTTTTTAATCAATAAAATCAATAATATTAATCGATCAATAAAAGCCTTTCACTTCGTAAAACGATAAATCCGTTTTAAAAATAAACACACTTATTGCCCAACGATTCGTAAATAAATGTGAAGCGTTTCGTCGTAAATCACATTATTACTCGCACGTATAGTAAAATTACATAACGCGAAATACTAAAAACACCCGAAAATTCCAGGAAATTGAATTAACGCAACTCGGTCACATTTTGCGATGACGCGCAGGATACCGCGTGTGCGGTATCCGCATACGTGGTATACGTATACGTACGGAGTTATACGCGCGTATGCGCGCATATTCTTATGATTCATCGTTTCATATGTATAAGATAGACGTGAGACATGTTACATGTTCTCAGACTTAGACTACTTTGTTGCCGAAATGACGTAATATCGGTCATAGACGAGCAGATACGTTTCAACTGTGATAAATGAACCGTATGAATGGGTATATTGTTCGTTTCCAATTGTTTGCGAACTAATGGATAATCTTGATTTTACTACATTCATGGAAATGCGGGAACATTCTATGTAATCCGGGTTTAGCGCTTAATGGATTCGTCGATCGTCATTTTGTTTTTTGAACGTTTGTTTTCGTGCACTGGCGCAACAATTTCGTTATAGCTTGCATTTCGTATAAACGCGTTACTATTAAGATCAATTCTTAGAAAACAGTTTAGGTCAGGGTTATTTTAGCTACAGCAGGGTAATTCATTCTATACAACCTTGTTCGTTATAGCGATATCATATAACATATTAGCGAATATTGTTATCAAATGTACAGCGCGTTTAACCGAATGCAACGACGCTTCATACAAAATAGAAAATCAAGAGAAATATTCTCGCTTTGTATGTGGCATAATCGAAGTTTGGAATTAAGGTTTATGATTGCGAACTTTATGCATTTGTCACGGAAATAAGTAAGCGCAATTTGAAACAGAAGCAAAATTTCAATAAATGAAGAATGCCGATGCAGTAAATTCTTTTCGATTGTCCCTCAAAAATGGACAATTTGGGAAGAGGAGATACGATTAATCGAGCCTCGCGGCTCGTTTTTATAGTTGTTGACAATCGGCGATTAAGTGTCTAATATCGCGCCATAATCAATAATCGTGTCACCTCTTTCCAAATTGTCCATTCTTGTTTACAAGCTGACCGACAATTGTGTGTGTATAGCTTTTTTAACTTGTTAAAGTTATTAACAAAATACATAGCTGTGTCTGACGAGTATAGAGAAGTCATGGAGAAGTGGCAGTATTTTGTGTCACGACAAGCATACTCGTCGGCGCGTAAAAAGTAGTGACCATTAGCTATTTAAATTATAATTTTAGCGAAAACAAAAATATATTTTCAAATTTCAAGATGTTTCGAATATTTTTAGGCCAGGCCAGAATAAAACAAAAAAATTAAAAATATATATAATTATACGAATAATTCATGATATTGGTGTTCGACGTGCAAAGTGTCATTATGTATCGTTCCTTGCTTTGCTGAATACCACTCTACAGCAGCAATTTGAACCTTGAACTTTTATAAATATTCGATTTTTCCTGCGTTTTTCGTTTATTATGTATATAGTATATGTTAATGCTAATGTAATGTTAATAAATCGAATAAGTAAATATTAGCAATAAAATTGTTAATTTTATAAAATCAAACCGTCTGTTTGATTCAATATTTTAACAGCGAGTGTGTGTTTGACGAGTATACTCGTCATTGCTCGATTCTCATGGCACATATAGGTGCGTCGTCTGAAAAGGAGACGCCACAGCTAACTTGGTTCAAGAATGTTAGAAATTCACAGATGACTTGCTCTTTGCATAAAATGGTGCATAAAATTGTTCGTTTACATAAAGTTCCGCAGTCTAACGATCATCCATTTTTATAGTTGCCAGTCGATTATTCCATATTAACTCGAAAGAAGTTGTGACAAACAGATGCTAGCACCGGAAAGACCGATTCGGCCGTGAACTATAAATTCCAAACAATAAATTCTAATTAAAGACTCTATCGTTGGAAATGAAATCCAGCGTCAAACGACAAAATTGCTCGGTCGAAGACACATATATTCATCGATCTAGTGTCCCTTCGTGTCATTATAGTAAAACTATCATAATAGAACCCTAAGAATTGCGGATCAAATTAGCCAATCCGTTTACCATTTCGTTTTAATAACATTCAAAATATTGCTATACCATTTTTCGTACGATCTTTAGAATGATTAAAATAATAGGACTAACAAACAGTATTGATTTTGCATATATTGTGTGTTCTACAATGAACCTTCCTAAAAGTATATATGTAAAAGTACAGTAAGTTCCCCCCAATTTTCCTTCAGCTCGCAAACAAAAATTGGCAATTTGGAAAGAGGAGACACGATTATCCGAGCCTCGCGGCTCATTTTTATAGTTGCCTATTGTCAACAATTATAAGAACGAGGCGCAAGGCTCGAGTAATCGTAACTCCTCTTCCTAAATTGTCCATTTTTTGTTTACAAGCTGATGGAAAATTTTGGGGAGAATTTACTCGATATCGCATGCATTAACTACGGTTTCCGTATAAATTCCATATCATATAATATTAATCGTTCGCACTCGAAGCTATTTTAACTCTGAATTCAAAATAGTTCTTCTAACTTACAGTATTTCTATTTTGTAAGTGCATTTTATATATACATATATGAAATTGACTTTTATGCACTTTTCAACAGTTTTTAAAGTACAAACAAATTTGATAACGTTAAAATTATTTTGAAATGTTATATAACAATTTTAAGTGGTGGGTCGGAGTCACCAGTCGAGTGTAAAGGGTTAATTATTTATAAATAATTAGTAATTAATTATATGTAGCTCAAATCGGGCGAATATATGAGAAAGCTTTTGAATCCTGGCATAAAGGCAGTAGAAGGTTTCGGACAGATAATGCTCGAAAATTTCCGAGATTAACGCATACAAACGCTATACATGTGTTATAAGTTGTGCGATATCGGAACCTGTTATAACAGATGTCATTAGATTGTTGATTAAAACGAACCAGTTCGAATCGATGAAGATATCAAATGATCCATTGTCGATGATCATTCCAACATGTAGCATGATCTCCAGGGAATTCACGACTTTTTTTAAATAACATTTGTGCCATACATCTCGTAAGAGGATACGTTCCACTTAACAGAGTATTATACACGGTGTCTCTTATTACTGACGCCGTCGACGTAGAGGCAATCCGCAGGCATTGCGATTACTCCGTATCTTTAATTGTTTACAGTTCGTGATGACGTTAATCGATTATAAAACGCATTCTTTAAATTGGTCGTCATTGACTCGGATAAAATTTTTCATTTTTTACTTATCCTGTCGTTCCGAACAATTGGAATTTTTTGCACATTGTCCGGCAATGTGTCCGGTCGAACATCTAAAACAGAATTTAATTCTTTCGGCCGAATTCGAAAGAAGTTATTGCGTTTAAAAAGGTGTCCGGACATCAACAAGAGTCACCGTATGTAAAAAAGACTGTTGCCGAATCGAACGCTGGTAGCGAGCATGTTAATACCACTGTCTATAGTTAACTAGTTGGCATTCGCTCCGGAATCATTTAAACGCCAACGCTATCTTGGGTGTGTTCATTATGTGTATGTTGCATTACGTCATTCTGACGCATCCTAAGCAAATGATCGGGAAGGTAGTAATTTGAATGTACATATGTACATCTCTCGCGCGGATGACTTTCTTCGCGTCATCTTAGATCGCGAGTGCTCCATAAATAACCTGGTCACGGTTCCATTTTTCAATAAGAACAACAACAACATCATCCAGGAACGAGCGTTTCTTTCGCAGTTGTACTTTTCTGCGAATCGCGATCATCGTCAAACGTTATTTTTCTCTTCGCTCGGGCTAATTGCAATGGCACCTACATGTACATGCGCTCTACATTGTTTCTTTTGTTCGTCGTTACGTCATTCGTTGCATCATTTGTTACAGGGAAACGCTTTAATTAAACGCTTTTTAGTCATCGACACGAGGGCGGCGGCCGTGAAGGCAAAGTTAACGAACCTCGTGGAACCCGAGCTGTAAATTACTTACGAGTTATTTGCCGCCTACGGGGTCGATTGTACGTCGATAACAATTTTCCGCCGAGGCTTAAATGCGTTTGCAACTTCGAGAGAAAACCGTTTATTTTAACCAGTTAGCTGGTTAGCACCTATACATATGTGTAGCGAGGATCAAGCGATGACGAGTATACTCGTCAAACACGGAATAAGTGTCGCTGTTAAAATATTGGATCGAAAAGACGGTTTGATTTTATAAAATTAACAATTTTATTACTAATGTTTACTTATTCGCTTAGCATTCATGTACACTACATACATAATAAACGAAAAATGCAGGAAAAATCGAATACTTTCTGGCCTGGTTTCAAAATATTCGAAACATCTTGAGATTTGAGAATATGTTCTTGTTTTCGCTAAAATTACAATTTAAATAGCCAATGGTCACTATTTCTTACGCGCGACGAGTATACTCGTCGTGACACAAAATACTGTCACGTCTTCGTGACGAGTATACTCGTCGAACACAGGTAACTGGTTAAAAAATAAACGTGCAATAACGCGGCATAGAGTATATGCAATTCTGTGCTTCGTTAATGAATCAAAAATAGGTACAATAACTAAACCTCCTTTCTCATTGATTCACCTGCGCCTTGCACGGCGTATCTATTTAAAACCCTCTGTACTACCCACTACCCTCGGGCAGGGGATAAGTCGCATGGCGCCAGACACGCTGTTTTCACCCTTGGAGATGTTTCATTAACGTCTATGCTACGTTTATGGGAAGGGCTAACAACATTAAGGATGTCTGTACACAAATATGGTTTGTCACTCGTAAAATAATGATCGATTCGTGAAGCAAGAATAGAATAAAAATATAATAATCGTGACTATCTCGTAAACAAAAATGAAATAAAGATACGTAATAGATCGTAGCTAACGTTATCTCTCAAACTGTGATGAAACAAAATAAAAATAAGAAGGAATAATGATAGCAAAACAAGAATAAAGTAAATATAAATTTCGGGTTGCTGTGAATTTCCCTGTGCTAGTTCTACGCCTATGCAATTTATTGCTTCGTCGATGCTAAGAGTCGACGGAGTCGGCCAAAAGCGTGTTCCCAGAAGGCAACACAAAATGCTCAGTTTGGGTCTCCAAATTGCCTTCGAATCGTGGCAAAAAGTTAGAAATAAAAAAGTCAAGACATCGTTTTTAATCTAGCATTATTATGTATTCACATTAATGTATATATATTAATAAATAATGGACATGTTGGCCGCTGCCCTTTTATGCCGACCGCCCCGAGTTTCTATAAAAACGAGCCGCGAGGCCCGAAGAATCGCGACTTAGTATTCTCGAATCTGCCGGTTTTTCAATTCCGACCTCCGAATATTTCTGGTCGAAACTACTGTATACGGTAAAACTGTTACGATAAAAAACTAATAGGATAAAATAGTTCTCTAGAGTTCGTGACTAGGTCACAGCAAATAGAACAAAGTAAGATAAACAAGTATAGGATAAAATGAAAATAAAACGTGATGTTTCTGGATGAACGGAGCGTATTGCAAGCGTCACGTTCAACGCCAGGTGTCTCGAAAGCAATTATCCAGATAAGACACGAAGTAGAGTCACATGTTAACATAAAAAATCACGATTAAGATACGCGGAATACTGAATTCGTTCTCGGAACGTTATCGATCGAACGGTGACTTCGACGATACCCATTTGCTAAATTGACGCGTATTATCTCGAATATAAACTAACAATAAGTCGTGAGGTATCGAAAAATTAAACGTTCTCGTCACGTGTGCATTCTGCGAGTGCCCTTACTTTAAACATTGATCGATAGAATTAGCAATGTGAAATGCGACGACATTTATACGAATTCCCACTTTTAGGTTGAATTGTTCTACGAAAATTGTTCATTTCACCACGACATTTCATAGCATTTGGAAGATTATTCTGATAAATGATTTTTCTATACAGAGTCTAATCGAAATAAAAATCATTATACCGACGTGATATCTTGTAGGAATTAATAGATAAAAGAGTTTGCGTTTCTATTTATGTATTTTACATGATTTCTTTACAGTATTGACACGAGTACAGGGTGGACCATGCAACGTGATCAGCTTAATTTATTCTGTTGCCGGTGGTTCAATTAGAAACTTTTCGAGTGAAAATAACATGGTTTAAGTAGAGCTTTAAGATGACTGTAGCAATCTTTTTTATCAACTCTTTCTTTCCGCAGTTATTAAGGTATATCTTATAGGTAAGCCTACAATTCTTTTTTGTTTAGATTTTGAATAATCTATATGTTATGATGCTTGACCAATTCGTCTCGGCGTACCCTAAACGATGGATACGAAAAGATTGTAGGTCAACCTATAAAAGACTGGAGGTGACCTTGACAACTCCGGGGGGAAAAAAGGTGGGATAGTAACAACAAATTTGGTACAATCATCTTTGCTGCTCTCCTCTTAGCACAAAAAGTTTCCAATCGAACCACTAGCAACAGAATAAATTAAGCAGTCCACGTTGCGTGCTTTACCCTGTATACGATACTGTCGTATAGGCGGCATCCGAGTGCAAAAGGTTAATCTACGTTGTCCAAATTCTGTTGCTGTTATGCTCCAAACTTCAAGGATGTTTTTGTATTCGCGCATTTTGTACTTTAGAAGCATAGAAATTATCTCGAGAACTATAAGTCCACTTTAGATATGCTTCGATAGAATTTCATGATATTAGTAGAAATCCAGAAGTTGTTGTCTGCTTCGAGTATTAGATTGTAAACTTCTATTCAATACTGGAATTATAGAAAACTTTAAAGTCTAATCCTGAAACAATGCGTTGAACTGATTGATATGTTATCTAACGCCATTATATGAATAACTACTTATATACTTTATTAAATAATAATTTACTGAGTATTTACAAATTCATAATATTTATATATATATATATATATATATATATATATATATACAGGGTGTCCCACAATTATTTTAACAGCCGAAAATGAGGGGTAGCTGAGGTCATTTGAAGTAACTTTTTCCTTTGCGAAAATGCAATCCGCGGCTTCGTTTGCGAGTTATTAACGAAAAACACTGGCCAATGAGACGAATTGGCGCGAACCATATGGTTATCGATCGGCCGAGCGGCACGTGCGTTTACCGCTGAGTTTGACAGTTGAAGGAGGGACTGTGTGCGGCGTGCGAATCAATGAACAAGTCACGGAGCATGAACTTTTGATATTTTTTTTTACCACGTGACAGTGATAATTTCAAGAAAAACGCTATTCATCCTTATTTCAGAATGTCTGAAGAATGTTTACTAAATTTTCGGTCCCGAAATAATATGTAGTTTAACCGTGACAACCGTTTTAATTTTCTCACGTGTACCGTATGAAATTTGTATGCGATATGTACAGTGAAGATTAACAATAAGCAACCCAGTCGAAGTACATAAATGATATTTGAATTTAAATAATTCCGTGTCCGAACAGAATTCAACGAACGATGCGCAAAGCTAATTTAATAAATAATAATCGCGTTAAAGGACATAAGGGATATGTTTGTTAGAGAAATATGAAGAATATTATCAATAAGAAACTCACCCATTTAGTTGTAAAATCCACTTCATGTATCCGACGGCAACGAACAGAAGGATGTCTCCGGACAGGCAATTTCAACGTTTACTTTCACTGCATTATCACTAAACACTGATCACTTATCAATAATATTTATGGACGAACTTCCCTTTGTTAATATGTACAGCTCTGAAAAGAGCAAATATTTTTATGCGACGCGTTCGAAGTTCTCACTGTTAACGACACGTATGTACCACGTTGTCGAGACGAACTGCAGAAGACTGGCACGATGGCCGACATTGTTTCGTTTTCCTACGAGCGAATTTCAACTGTTTCCCATCGAACGCGAACATTGTCAGCCATCGTGCTAGTCTTCCGCAGTTCATCCCGTCAACGCGGTATGTTTTCTTAACGATATGAACTTCGAACGCGTCGCATAAAACAATCGGCTCTTTTCAGGGTCATACATATTAACCCAGGAAAGTTGGTCCATAAATATTATTGATAAGTGATCAGTATTTAGTGATAATGCAGTGAAAGTAAACGTTGAAATTGCTTGCCCGGAGATATCCTTCTGTTCGTCGCTCTCGGATAGAGATCAGCTGTGCAGTTCATCATACATTGTACGAGGTCCATGCACTATCCTCCTGCACACATTTCCGTGCATGAAGTGGATTTACAACTAAATGGATGAGTTTCTTATTGATAATATTCTTCATATTTCTCTAACAAACATATCCCTTATGTCCTTTAACGCGATTATTATTTATTAAATTAGCTTTGCGCATCGTTCGTTGAATTCTGTTCGGACACGGAATTATTTAAATTCAAATATCATTTATGTACTTCGACTGGGTTGCTTATTGTTAATCTTCACTGTACATATCGCATACAAATTTCATACGGTACACGTGAGAAAATTAAAACGGTTGTCACGGTTAAACTACATATTATTTCGGGACCGAAAATTTAGTAAACATTCTTCAGACATTCTGAAATAAGGATGAATAGCGTTTTTCTTGAAATTATCACTGTCACGTGGTAAAAAAAAATATCAAAAGTTCATGCTCCGTGACTTGTTCATTGATTCGCACGCCGCACACAGTCCCTCCTTCAACTGTCAAACTCAGCGGTAAACGCACGTGCCGCTCGGCCGATCGATAACCATATGGTTCGCGCCAATTCGTCTCATTGGCCAGTGTTTTTCGTTAATAACTCGCAAACGAAGCCGCGGATTGCATTTTCGCAAAGGAAAAAGTTACTTCAAATGACCTCAGCTACCCCTCATTTTCGGCTGTTAAAATAATTGTGGGACACCCTGTATATATATATATATATATAAATATATAAATATTGTATATATATATCGTACAACAGTAATACTATTTTACTTGTTTTCAGTATAGTATTGCTAATACTTTACTAATTTTTCACAATTTTTTGTACAATTGTTTATGACGATTAGCTACTGCTTCTAGGAAACTGGCATACACTAGCATCTAGAACCACTAGAATTTGTTACTTCTTTATCGAAATTTTATGATCTATACCACGATGTTCCATGTTGGCCCCATTCATTCTGCATTAATACTTTTCCCAGAACAGATCGATAATTGCTAGAGTTCACAGGGTTTAATCATGTAAAATAGTTTTAGAATGTTGACAGTGGTCTCCGTATCTTTATTTTACAAGCCTCATCCGGTATTATACAAATTTTGTTAAAAAATCTCTTCATATAACAAACCATTTGCGAGTAATATGAAGAAGCAAAATCAAGTGACATGACCTGTCTTTCTATTTGCGAAGAATAAGTTTCGTTATCTTTTCGAGGATTCTGAATCTTCGCGACATTGGTAAGAGAGTTGCATCAAACTTTATGGGAATCCAATTCGTCCAGAAAATTCACCTGATCCAATCTCAAACCTGAACTGGTGATCCGAAACAAAGGCGTCCCACGTACGATTTGTAAGAGCACAAAATAGTAATCAATCTCGAAAGAAAAATGATCTCAGACAGTTGTGGATTAGAAGTCTGAGCAGACACATTGTATACTCAGCCAAATATTAGTCCGATGTCTGAGTCCTTAATCATTTGTTGATTACCATCAAAAATTAAAAACATAAGGGATCCACGAAACCCTTCGAACTGAGACACTATTTCAAATTAGTCACGTTCACTTATCGGATTTCATCGAACTGCCTAATCTTATCTGACGCTGCATTCGTATTATTTAATCTGACTCGTGTTTTTATCAGTCCGAGAGCTATCCGTCAAAGCAATTATTGAAAATCAAATCTCTCTTAGTAGTGACGGAATTTGCGGCTTCATTCATCCAATGACTCGTCGAAAGCTATCATGTCATACTGGCGAGAAGATCAGTGAAAATGGTTCGAAATATTTACAGTAAATTCTCCCTAATTGACGCGAAGCTTGTACACAAAAGTGGACAATTTGGGAAGAGGAGATACGATTATTCGAGCCTTGCGGCTTGTTTTTATAGTTGTTGACGATCGGTAACTAATATATATATAATAATAATAATAATCGTATCACCTCTTCCCAAATTTTCCATTTTTCTGCACAGTCTGAGCGTCAATTAAGGAGAATTTATTGTAATTTGTAAACCGCGCCGTGGTTCTTCGTAACCATTGACCAACCGGAAAGTACCTGAAAATAAATAGTTTTATCAACGATGTTCGTGATACCAGGACTAGCAATATCTACGATCGATGGACAGTATCTCCTAACACCAGTGCCACACGCAGTATCTGCCAGGAACTTGCGGCGTGTGTTAGTTCGTTAGTAATCGGACGTGTTGTGAAGTAATCAGTTAAACATTTATCAGTTGAACATTCGTTATTGAAAAAGTAATCCTTTTATTTTTTATTTGTTATCGTGTACAAAAGTTTTCGGAAACGTGAAATAAATACACTACCGGCGGTAAGTTAAAGAGTGTTACTTTTGTATGGTACAGTCGCCTTGGAAAGTACGTTAATGTCTTTTCGAACGGGATAACTTTTTTAAAATTAGTTCAAAGCAGTTGAATATTTTTGAGATGTTAGACCGACTAGTTTTCTTCTATGAAATGGGTATACAAAATGTTTTTTAGATTGCAATTGATTGGAATGATAAAAAAGTTAAAAAATGATGTTTCTTTAAACTTTTTTATCTACAGCCACTGAAAGATGTAAAAATTAGCTGGTTTTGCTTGAAATTCGTGAAAAACTGTCCAGGTCAACCGATTTCGATGAAATTCTCAGCACGCGTATAAGTTGAGTATGATCTACAAAATGCGTTTTATAAATTTTTGTTATGGGCTCAGATAAAAAAGTTTAAAAAACATCATTTAAAACATTTTTTTATTATTCCAATCAATTGCAATCTAAAAAGCTTTCTGTCTACTCGTTCCAAAGTAAACTAATCGGTTTGACATAATCGGTTCTTTGAACCAATTTTAAAACAGTTTCTGTTGAAAAGATGTTAACGTACATTTCGAGACGACTGTATGTCATTTTGGCTGTATAAAGAACATTTTTCTCTGGAACGTATACGTAATTTTCAGACATTGTAGAGTGAAACTGAAAGAACTTGCTGAAAGAGTGTGCACAGAGTATGATTGCTAAAATAATGTGATAAATTAGTTTTAAAAGTTTTGGTTTTATTAAGTTGACGGCAATGTAGAAATGACGTTCAATTCCTCTACATTTCCTTCTAATGTTTGTGGTCACACTAGTAATTTTTGTCATAAATATATACAAAGTAAAACGTTGTACGTAGACGATGATGATAATGGTGACGATAATGTTGATAATTACAACAGTTTGGTCTAAATACAAAGAATACGATTGAGATATAATCGACGCGGACGCTTAGAATTTTATTGATTTCATCTACTTTATAGATATTAAACTTCATAATACAGTCAAGGTTTTTTCAATCGATTTGCTATGTCACTGAATAATTTATTAATGACATTTGTTCCAATTTAAACGTTAGCACGTTCATAAAGATATTATTGTTCTTTTTCTATCGCTTCTTCCTTTATCCACTTTTTAAATGTTCCCACAAATGCGCCATTAGTAACGATACGATCGTGGCAGCGCGGCGGAGGCCACTATAATAACTAAACTGCTTATGTTTGGTCTCTTAAAATATATTAAAGTATGCAGATACGTATAGGACATAAAACATATACAATAATATAATAACACATTGTGCAAGAAGTATGTGAGATAGTCGCTAAGCGTATTAAAAGTACACTATAATAATAGCAACTTCGTTTGCTATCGACATCCAAATATGCCGCTAACTGTAAATAATACTGTGATTACAGAATCGACTTTTGTATCTCCTGAAATAAATTGAGTTGCGAAGGATGCTAGATCAGAGGGTCGATTGAAGTAGGAATAAATTAGTTCTCTCGAAAGTTCAAGAATAATGGCACCATTTTTCTCGAGCAAGGACCGCGTTCCATTTACCGGGCAACATGACTGCGAGCCGGCGAGCAAAGAGACGAATTTCAAAAACGAGAGAGTGCCGGAGACTGAAGATTTTCTAACGGTCGACAAGAATTACCGGAGCAGCAAGACAAAATACGTTCCTCGGATCAGGTGGCCGGACCTCATAGCGCAGATTTTTATTCACGCCGGCTGCGTTTATGGGCTCTATCTCATGTTGAGTCAAGCGAAACTTCTCACTAGTCTATGGGGTGAGTGTTTTGAACATAATGTTTGTAATTATATGTAGACAACCAATCCTTCCACGTCTAGAAAAATCAATTAAAATAGGACATTAAGCTAACATTTTAATCTGTATATTTTTTTTCTTGGACGTTCAGTGGTTCATTGACCGTTATCAAAATAATGGTATCGATTCTACGCACGAGACAGAATTTTCAACATAATTTTTGTATTTATTATATACTTGACCCCATATAGAAACTGATTCATATGTCGTGACCTTTAATGACCTTCACTTATAGGTCATCGTTGATAACAATGAAATTGCATGCTTGCGTCAGATTTTGTTCGTTGTTATTCGATAAATGACGTTGCGTGAATGAAGGGACGACGAGGGGGTCGATACTTCGTTTCCTACAAAACGGAAGTAAGACTTGACATCAACAGAATGATCGAGTCTAATGAATAAATTTCCGATTCCGTTTGAATTCGAAATTCTCGTTTCTACGTCTGCAAAATGCGTGTTCATCTTTATTGGTAATAACATCTGCATACAATGACACTGCATGCAAGAATCAGAAGTAATGAAAAATGAACCATTATTAAGTATTAGATTGCGCAATTAATTATACGAATCAATGATATGATTCTTTCGGAATATCACCGTACTTTGCATATTTCTAATAAAATTTTTACATATTATATTTTTTATATATATAATTTTTACATATTATAGTAGTGGGACCTACCCGTGCGCACATACAGGCAGCAGCTTGATGTGTCCTAAAATTATTGTATTTCCAGGAACGGATGAGTTCGTGAGATCATTTGAAGTAACTTTTTCCTTAACGAAAATGCGATCCGCGGCTTCGTTTACGAGTTATTAACGAAAAACAGTGACCAATGAGCGGCGAGCTTGGCTGGCGCGCGGCGGCCGAGCCAACGAGTGCACGGAGCTCGGTTCCGCTCATTGGCTTGGTCGCCCAGCGCCGAACGAACTCGCCCCTCATTGGTCAGTGTTTTTCATGAATAATTCGTTAACGATGCCTCGAAGAAAATTTTTTTAAAGGAAAAAGTTGCTTTAAATCACTTCAGGAATCCCTCATTTCTCGGAAATACCATAATTTTGGGACACCCTGTAGAAATTTTCTTTTCTTCTGATCGGCTGCCAATTCACTGCCGAGACAGGATCCATTACGGATTGGAAGCGCAGTAAAGCTTAGGGATTACTAAAACTGTGCAGGAGTAGGTCTTATTACTGTACTTAACACTAGATTTACGGAACCCGTCAAAATGGCGGGTCACTAATTTTTTAATTTACGATTGTTCGTATCGTAAAAATACATTTATGAGTTATTTATTCGATTTATATGTTAATTACGGTAATGATGGCTTTTCACCTGAAACTTTAAGAATGTTGAGTGCATTTCACCCGTCCAAGAGTTAAAATATAAGTATACTCGTCGCATATTTATAAAGTCAGAGCCATAAGTGCAAGCAACGTATATGTAGTTTACAAAGAACACCGTACAGTTTCATAAATAAATTTATAAATATAGCTAAATATACTCTCCCACAGCTTTCGTGACTATAGTCATTTCCGCATTCGGTATCACTGCTGGCGCTCACAGGCTATGGTCCCACAGAGCTTACAAAGCAAAATGGCCGTTGCGATTACTTCTAATCTTTCTCTTCACAATAGCCGGTCAGGTAAGCAAATTGGCTCCTAACTTTTCTATCATCCTTTTTCTGTGCGTCTCACTTTGTCCCTCGTGACGAATATCCAGAGCTGCGTAAAATAATATTTTAAACGGCAAATAGTAAATAAATAGATATTTTATTTTAGATCATGCGTGTATCTTTGAAAATAAGATATAAAAGTAAAATATTTTATTCGTTGTGAAACAAACAACTTTGGATCTATTTGAATTACCATTTTATATGAATTGTGAAGTCTATTATTTATAATAATATTTTTTTCTCCATAAATATTACCAAGCTCTTGTCGTAACAGTCTCCTGACAATGGTTTCGAGTCCTAATTTTGTTATGAAAGAAAGTCATTGCACCGGAAACCGCAACATGATTAATGGCCGCGATTTTATATGAATTATGAAGAGTCTATTATTTATAATAGTATTTTTTTCTCCATAAATATTACCAAGCTCTTGTCGTAACAGTCTCCTGACAATGGTTTCGAGTCCGAATTTTGTTATCAAAGAAAGTCATTGCACCGGAAACCGCAACACGATTAATGGCAGCGATTATAGTAAGTTTGGTGTTCGAATTTTGAAAGTAAACGGAGCTCGTTTGTGCAGAGGCACGTTTACGCGTGGGCGTTGGACCACAGAGTGCACCACAAGTACAGCGAGACGAATGCCGACCCTCATAACGCGAAAAGGGGTTTCTTCTTCGCGCACATCGGCTGGTTGTTCACGACGCCTCATCCGGACGTCGTTTCGAAACGGAAAGCTGTCGACATGAGCGACCTGGAGGCCGACTCCATCGTCATGTGGCAAAAAAGGTAATAAATAATGCAGTAAATTCTCTTCAATTGTCCCTCAGCTTGTAAACTAAAATTGGGAAAAGGGGCTACGATTATTCGAGCCTCGCGGCTCGTTTTTATAATTGTTGACAATCCTCTTCTCCATTTTTGTTTACAAGCTGGGGAACAACTTCAGACAATTTATACAATACGATCAGTATTAAATAATTTCTATTTAAAACATGCGCGAAGTAAGACTGATATAAGTAACAAGTAAGAACGAATCAATTGATGACGAAAGGTACAATGAAAAAATGACGACAGGATAAATATCTTTTTCATTTGCAGACTCTATATTCCTCTGTTTTTCCTGTTCACTATTGCTCTGCCGGTCAGTGTGCCATGCTACTTTTGGTCCGAATCTTTGTGGACCTCTTTTTGGGTGAACTTTAACTTCCGGTTCTGCGTGACCCTAAATGTAGCCTTTTGCGTGAACAGCGTAGCGCATATGTGGGGCGACAAACCGTACGACAAGTAAGTCCGTTCAACTTTTTGATTCATCAGCTTGCTAATTAACACTATGCCGTCTGGTGGCATCACGCTGGTGCCATGCAAAAACTATCTATTGTATGCCGGTGGTACCACTTTGGTGCCATTTTAAAAAACTGAAATAACATTTGAACTATATTTCTTGGGTGTTGAAAGGCAGCAAACTAACTATAGCATTGTGCTTATTTAACTAAGAATTAAGTACGAAAATTCTTGGATGACATATCTTAATTTTAGGAATTTATATTACCGCCATCTTCGAAATTCTTTTTAAAATCTAAAATTTCCAAGCTATTATGCCGGCGTCAAATAAAAGAATCATATCTGAGATCTGCGGACGGCATAGTGTTAATTGCGAATCGCTTTAAGCAAGCGACAATACAAAATATGGTATACAGGGTGTCCCGTAATTATGTTAACACCCGGAAAGGGATGATTCCTGAGATCATTCGAAGTAACTTCTTCCTTAGCGATAATGCAATTCACGGCATTGTTTACGAGTTACTAACGAAAAACAGTGACCAATGAGTGGCGAGCACGGCTGGCGCGTGGCGGTCGACCAGCCAACGGGCGGTCGAAGCCCAATTCCGCTCATTGGTTTTTTGAAGATTGAACACTGTAAAACGTTAGATTTTATTACTTTCATAAAATACCATAATATTTGGCGCGTCCAAAATATTAATAAGTGTGGGTAATACCCACACTTACCCTAACGTACAGTCGTTTAGGATCGTTTGACCTTGATTGACTCGGTTCGAGAATTTTCGAACTGGTATTTCTAGGCTCTGAACAGAGAAGAAGCGCCAATGGCACAGTATGAAAACCACTTTCCAACGAAATTTGCATTTTACAAAGCTTCATTTGTATTTGAAAACATACAGCGTTTCTTCGCTAAACGAATAAACTACCGCAATAATTCACTGTTCTTCTATGAATGAATTTTAAACATTTCCAGGTTCATCTCGCCGGTGGAAAACGTGATGATTTCCATAGCAGCTTTGGGCGAGGGTTGGCACAACTTCCACCACGTGTTCCCATGGGATTACAAGACGGGGGAACTGGGAAACTACAGATACAACGTGACCACCGGCTTCATCGACGCCTTCGCGAATATTGGCTGGGCATACGACCGGAAGTACGTGTCTCCAGCGATGGTGCGACGAAGGGCGAACCGATCTGGCGATGGCACCCATGTTTGGGGCTATGGTGACGCCGATATCCCAATCGAGGATCTTCGGGAACTGAAACAGATGAACTAGATCAAAATATAATTTATTTCTCGTTCGAGAACGGGAGCATCTCAAGTTTTCGAAAAGTGGACCAAAGAGACCATGAAAATCGATCGACATCTTGTTCAAAGAGAGAAAGAGAGACATATTCTCTCGTGGAATGATATCGGTGCACAAAATATGGTACAATCCCGATGTTAATTGTTTCGGATTGAAAGCAAGCTACGGTACCGATTTTAGCGGTACGAACATAAATTAGTTCGAGAAGCTTGGAGCTTCGTGTGCAAAGAAGCGTACGAAGTCTGGATTGGTGTAACGTCTCGGAGAGCTTTTCAGCCTCCTCGTTCGTATCGTGTTCGTGTGAAATGTATTTTATCGTTAATTGGGCATAGATAGAAATAGTGGTGTTTGCGGAATGTCGTACTTGCGAGTTAACGACACGAGAGAGAAAGCAGTCGCAATCTTCTCCGAGCTTCTCGTTTCGTGAGCTAAGAAAAATAGAGATATTTTTATACATATTACAGTAAATTCTCCCTAATTGACGCTCAGCTTGTACAAAAAAATGAGCAATTTGGGAAGAGACTCGTTTTTGTAGTTACCGATTGTCAACAGCTATAAAAACGAGCCACGAGGCGTGAATAATCGTATCTCCTCGTCCGAAATTGTCTATTTTTGTTTCCAAGCTGGGCGTCGATTAGGGAGAATTTACTGTATTATTCCCTTCACTGCCTTCACACAGGAACTATTTCAAATTAGAGCAAAGGCAGAACAATGGAAAGTGCAGTATGATTAATTGATGATTAATTAATAAGCGTACTTAATAAATGAAAAAAAGGACAAATATAGCGACAAATTATTTTTCGAAGTGTGAATGTAATCGTTCTGTTTGATCCTTCTACAATTCCACTGGAAATATTAATTCCTTGAGAGCTTTCCTGCGAGAAAAATTTGTTTACACGATTAATGTACTCACCGTAATTCATTCATACTGTCGATAATACCGGTTAAAAGAGGACACATGATTATAAATAAAACATAGGCAAACTTTGAACATAGGCAAGGAGCAAGAACAAATTAAGTTACAATCGCAGACAATAATTCATGATGTATCGTGAATATCGTGTTCAACGGACCACTTGAGAGTTATTATATATCTGACCAATAAATATCGAAAAGATTACGAAAGTGAGAATCTGTGGAATTAAATATTTGTCGACGCGCCGGAAACTGATGGAGTCATAAAGGAATTTTATCCAGCTTTGTTACGTTTCTCTCTCAATAAATTGTAATTTACATCATGAAATGGTTTCAATTTAACCTTTCCAGAATCGTGCATCTTTTACTATAATTCCTTTGAATTCAAGATAACATTATATGATCATTTATTATATTTTCACTGCTTCTCATACATGTCTCCTAGTTTTCTATATGTACTGTTTGAGCGTGTGTGCACTTTTGCTAACGGGTTTCCAACTAATAAAAAATTTCCGGTAGTGCAATTCAAACATGTTTCAGACACAATTTTATCAGTATTTAGTGGACTACATGTTTGTATATTCTTAAATCTCAACAAATGTTTTTCACGTAGAAATTTCAAGATATACACTCTATATACTTTGATATATTTTTACTAAATTATATACTTTATAAAAGTATTGTATATAAACAAAACATGAAAAAAATCAAACATACACACTACAATTATAGGCAATTATAGGCACAATTATAGACACGGCCTAATACTTAAATAGAATGATCATTTGTAATGTCACGTCACTTTAGGCTTCACTCAATTCTCGTTTTTCCCCCGGAATTTTCAGACTGCAAGAATTCGGAAAAGATACCATTTGATTTTTTGTTAGCAGAATACTTGTTCGCACTTGTGACGCGTGCTGCGATATACAGTAAATTCGCCCTAATTGACGCTCTGATTGTACACAAAAATGAGCAATTTGAGAAGAGCAGATACGATTATTTGAGCCTTGCGGCTCGTTTGTATAATTGTATAACGCTCGAATAATCGTATCTCCTCTTCCCAAATTGTCCATATTTTTTTGCACAATCTGGGGGTCAATTAGGGAGAATGTACTGTACTTACGATTTAAGGTGTTCGTAATATACGAAAATTCGATCAATGCTAGGCATTGACATTGTGCGTACCGTATAAAAAATAAAGGAAATGACGGTGTAAAATGGACTATAAATGAATTCGTGAGGCCACGAGGTCAATCGACGTGGCACGAATCCGGTATTTGTCGTTGTAGTTGGTTTCGGGTCTTCCAGAAGCTCGTTTCGCACTACAAGAACCTAGATAAAGTTTGTCGAAACGGGTTGCTTGGCTCGTGCCGATTTTTCAGTCTCGTGGTTCTCGTCTTTTAGAATCTCTGACTCAAGGTCGTCGTGGAGCTCTAAGCGGCGAACGTTTCGGATGTTAGAACGTCACTATCGATATTGTTTGCCGCCGAAATTTCGTGCGACAGAAATAGGAGGGAACAAGTGAAAGATTCAACAACGATCACTCGAGTTTTCCATTTTTGTTGACTCTCTTCCGGATTTTACGAGTGCAATACTGTTTGCTTGTGGTACCAGGATGGCGAGCGACAAGAAGCCCGGGAAGAAGCAGGAAATAAAATGGGGAGCCGTGTTGTGGTACATTCATCTCCACTTTCTTGGTCTATACGCCCTCTGGCTGACGCTGACTTCCGCTAAATGGATGACCGTATTCTTTAGTAAGACATTTTACGATCTTCGACACTAATGTGACTCGTATTAATTACTATTAATACTATTAATACTATTATATAATTACTATTATTACTATTATTGTTTTTTTTGAATGGAAATGAACCATCGCTAAACATGTTTAACTCTGGGTACCCGGGTGCCCGATTACTATAATTCCTTTAGCGATATTTCATGCTTTTCTGAAAAAAATCACTGTTTCCAATGTCCATTCTTTGTACAATATTATGCCAATCTACAGGGCGTCCCAAAATTATGTTACTTCCGGGAAATGAGGGGTTCCTGTAGTCATTTGAAGTAACTTTTTCCTTACTGAAAATACAATCCGCAGCTTTGTTTACGACTTATTAACGAAAAACACTGACCAATGAGAGGCGAGCTCTTCTGGCACTGAGCAACCGAGCCAACGAGCGGACGAAGCCCAGTTCCGCTCATTGGTTCGGCCGTTTCGCGCTAGCTGATCTCGCCTCTCATTGGTCACTGTTTTTTATTAGTAACTCGTTAACAACGCTTCGGAGAAAATATTTGTAAAGGAAAAAGTTACTTCAAATGACCACAGGAACCCCTCATTTCCTGGAAGTAACATAATTTCGGGACATCCTATATATTTTTTGGATAAAAGATTTGTGCAAAATATCTTAAATATTGAAGCTTAAAAATTACTCGGACGTTTGGTTGCTAACATAAGCGTGAAATCAAAAACGTTCAGAAATGTCTATAAAACAAGTGACCTATTTAATTCCTTGTCTTGCACGACTTTGCAGAATATAATATCCCCCCCACCACTCTACGAAATTATCGACGAAAACTAAATCTTACTTAATTTCTTCATTTGCCTGTAATTTGTTAATCGTACGTTAATGTTAATTAGCTGCCTTGTGTACAAGAAATTAAATCGCACCTATAACGTCAGCATTGATAAAGTATTATAATGACCATTCTCTCTGTATTGCTGTACGTTTATACATTAATGTTTCATTAAATATTTTGTTTAATATGGAACAGTATGATTCGTGAAGATTATGCAATATATTACCGCGGTTCGATGGCGATCACATGTGTGTTGGATATTAAAAGCAACGTGTTATAACACGCAGTCAAACGCTAAATAAAAATTATGTTACTGATCAAGACTATTTCTGCTATATTTATATATTATAAAATCGAGGAAATGAAATCCAGCGACCAGATCAGTAATTTGCAATTAATGTATTGCATATCTTCAATTATGTGGGACAATTTGAAATACGTAAATCCTCATTTGTCAATTTTCTTTTTCATTTACGAGTAAAAACGCGGTGCTCGTCAGCGCGAATTTCATCGCAAAGAACGTTTAAACCGAATCTCGTGCATTTTGTGACACTAAAAACGAATCTGAAAACCGTTCCTCTCCGTCATCCTGTTGTTTGAGAATTTTAGAAGCTAATTTTACAAATTATGTTTGCTCTAACTATAAAAGTTATACGATTGATTTTACACACTCGAGCAAATACAGTAGCACATTTTTTTTAACGAAATTATAAACATTTTAATTCCTTTGAACAACGTTCAAAAAAGATAAGACTGTACGAAAAGAAATTGAAAGCATTATTTCGTCATCGATTGACAAAATAAAATATTTTCATCGGAGAGTTTTAATGCTAACTACCACCTCGTGCTCACTTTAATAGTTATTGTTGTGTTTTTAATGAAATATTTACTGTCAGAATCTTTTTTTTCATCAGTTGTTAGAGCAAATATCCAGTAGATATTAATGTATTAAACCTAGTGTCGTAGCATGTGCAACATCTATCTGCGAACAGTGGTTATGAAAAAATAAAAAAAAGCTATCATTCTGACGACTATTCTAACAGAAGCAATGGACAATGTTTCTTCTAAATTGCAGCACTTTTTATAACAATGATTGGCTCTCTTGGCGTGACCGCTGGCGCCCACAGATTATGGGCACACAGATCTTTTGAGGCATCGACAATGCTCAGAACCTTCCTCATTTTGGCTCACACTCTCGCTGGCGTGGTAAGTGTCTCAATATGATATTGATTTAAAAATGTTAATTAAATGCCTGCATGATCACCCACATCGTTTAGACGAGGTTACATTGTTGAAGCTGTATGGAAGAATACTGCAGCATGTAACAATTGTAAAGATTTTAACTTATGCAGTAACTATGGGATATAAGATTTATATATTTGTCAGAAACAATGCGTGAAAAGAAAGATATGTTACAAAAAAAAAATAGTAAGATTTCATCTAATATAATAATCTTTCAATTTTTCACTAAGCCATCCATTGCGATATTCTTTCTTCGTGAAGAGAACAGCAACTTAACGAAGTTTTAAATCTGTGACGTTTTACCAAAAACATACCTAAATTATTACTATTCTATTTATTACGTCATATTTATTCGTAGGCCTGGAAACACGATATGTAAAGCTTTTATTTATTCATTCTCGCGGCTAAGAATCGGACCTGATTTCACAAAACCATCTTAATATTCGGAATATCAATCAGTTATAGAAAAACATTCGCATTTCACTTGTTTATTCATTCACATTCATTCACACGTATAAAAGTATTGCGTTTTTCAGCCTCAACGTCACATGCATTAAAATTCATGAAGCAGTTAGCCTTCTAATTAACCCTTTGCACTTGGAAAACATTGCCACATCTGTTTCCCGTTACAGAATAATTAAACAAAAAATCGGGAAACGAGTTTACGAGTTATTGACGAAAAACAGTGAGCAACGAGAGGAGGGCTCGTTGGCCCCTCAACATACAGATAAAACGGAATTTGATCTGTCCAATAAATACTATTTAATTTGGCTCAATTGAACAATTATGTGCAAGCTGAGAAAGACAATGTTTTATTTTAAAATTTGGATTACTGATTTGTGGATGCAACTTCGTTATTGGTACTGTCGAAAGGTGGGAGGGTGGGGTATCTTGAATATTGTAAACAAACCAGAATCGACGCACGAGTGAAGTAACTGAGTAACCTAATAATATACTATACGGTGTCCACCGAAAACAGCTCTTGACGAGTTAGACTCGTCAAAATCTACAGTGGCACATGAAATGAATAACGACCCCAACTTGCCATTGTATGTCGAGGGGTTAATAAGAATTAGTGTTAAGAACGGAGTGTAAACATTTGACGTGTTTTCCCCACAGTCACAGAATTAACAAATGTTTGAAAGAATGCAATGTTTACAGGGGTCGGTTTACGACTGGGTTCTCTACCACAGGCTCCATCACAAGTTTCACGGAACTGACAAGGATCCCTACAACCACAACAAAGGATTTCTGTATAGCCACTACGTGGGAAATTTCCAATCCCCAAAAGTTGATTACGAAGAGGCGAAAAGAGAAGTGGATATGCGTGACATGGACAACGATTCATTAGTCTGGGTGCAATATAAGTAAGATATCCTTGCGGTGCATATGATTTCAAGCTAATATAACAATTTTACTTTACTAATAATATCTTAATTGTATTATTCTGTAAGAAGTGACAGATCGCATTGATTGTTCTTGTATTGCTCTCAATGATCAATATCTTTGTTAATCAATTAACTCTCTCTCTGATCAACGTCTCATACCGTTCTGAAAATCTGTGTACAGTTACTCACAAAATTGAGCGTAGTTATTTAAAACGCAATAACTCCTTTAAAACTGGGCTAAGTGACTTGAATGTTTTTTAGATGATAATTTTCAGCATGCATATATAAATTACCGAGATCTACGAGAAGCATTTTTCTAAATTCCGTTCTAGACACAGATAAAAAAGTTAAAAAACGAGAGTGTTTTATTTTGTTTTTATTGTTCCAAGTAATAGCAAAATTTAAAGATAGCATTTTGGTCATCGACTAGTAGATTAGTCCCACTATGATCTAAACAAAATTCAAGTCATTTAGTCCAGTTTTAAAAAAGTTATTGCGTTTTAAAAGGTGTACGCTCAATTTTGTGAGTAACTGTAGATCTTCCAGAAAATATACCCATGACAAAATAAAGAATACTAAACATTCATGATGAGTCCCGGACAACGGCGTGACTCATCGCGTCTACCAGATAAATATATTATAATTTTAAATTACGATCAGATAAAGGCTTTTGCGTCGCGTCGCGATCGTAGTTCAGAATTATAATGTCCACACGGTAGACGTGCCACGTCGCTGCGCGAGATTTCCATGCCTGCGTCTGCTGCCCCCACTCCTTGCGTAACTTATTTTCCTGTACACACTGGTCTATGCTCTAGACATACATTTTCGGAGCAGTATTTGGGGTTAGTATCGAGAAAAAAGATCGAACCTAAGCAGCTAAAATTTTGCATATACAGGATGTCTCGCTTGAAGTAACAGACTCAATTATCTCTAAAACCTAAACAATAGTTCGTTTCAAAAAATGTTTCAAATGAACCTTATCCTGTATCGAGGGGGGGCACTCTATAATGGTCGCAAATTTTTGCTGGACGTGCCCCAAGATTTCAAGGTGATCTTGGTTTTTTAAAAAAATGGAACTGTATATTTCTTTATGTAAGCACAGATTCTGCATTTCAAGGTCAATTCATCGATCTAAGTACTTTGAAGGTCTTTTAGTGCAAGTTCGCATTAAGTTTACATACGAAACGATGAAATATTGAAGGAAGATGAATGACCTTCAACGATCTTCAAAGTCCAAAGTATTTAGGTCAATGAATCGACCTTGAAATGCACAGTTTGTTTACATAGAAAAAATATAACGTTCCATTAAAAAAAAATTAAGGTCACCTTGAATTCTCGGAAGCCCGTCCATCCAGCAAAAATTTACGATCATCATAGGATGTCCACCTAGGAACAGGGTGCGCTTTATTTGACATATTTTTTGAAACGAACTATAGATTACGAGATAATTGAGCGCGTTTCTTCAAATGGTTTATTATAAAGTGTTTTACTGAAAATTGTGGATGTTATTAATAAGTGAGTTACAAATACAGTAACCATACAACTAAATATTTACAATCGATGTCTACGTCATCAACTTAAAATAATCGTCAATGTGTTTACTTTTATTTATGTAGATTCTACTGGCTAATCTTTGGCGTATTTGGATTACTACTACCACTGAACGCGCCGCTGGAGTACTGGGACGAATCCATGGCCAATGTCGTGTTAATTACAGGAATTCTACGGTTTGCCATTACAGCGAACGTATCGTGGCTGGTGAACAGCGCTCTGCTCATATGGGGTGACAGCGGAAACAAGTTAATACCCATTTTTGCTACTCTCAGTTTACTGTATAAACTGTTCTTCAATATGCCCAAAAGTCATGGCACCATCGTTATCGATAAAGACGGACTGCACGAGAAATAAAATAAATCGGTATTACTATTGTAAATTCACGAAGCTTGATAAATGTCCATACAGAGGTACAAGGTTACTATAACCGATTTTGTGACTTCGTAAGAGATCAGTGAAATACGTAATTTATAGTAACATCACAAATATAGTAGTAAATTAAAAAATTGATGCAATATTGCTTTGACTTTTCCGATTATTATTTTCTATAATAAATGTCTCTGCAATGTAATTATTAGTTACATTATTCAATGACTACAATGGGACGTGATTTAACTGTAAGATTCATTCGTGTTTCGATATAATTTTCTATCTACTTCCGGTGAATTTATTTCATGTAAATTCGGTGAAGCTTATCTCTCTGCGATTTCGTGCGTTAATACTAAACTTATTATGACTATTCATTTTGACCGGTTGCACATTCATACTTTTAAGATTGTTGCAAAGGATTCTTATATATGAAATGATTGAACCGAAATTATTTCTTAATTCGAGCATACATTGTTATAAAATCGATTAATCGCCTAAATAAATTCAGTCTCGCCATTCTATAGGATGACACGCATGAATCGCTTTCGGTGCTCAGTAGGTTTAGTGTTAATTAATGCACGATGACCATTTAGCAAATCAATTTACGATGCTAACCTAACAGTGGAAACGACTTTCATTGTGCACCGATAGAGGACAGCAGTTGCTGATTTTATTACATATTTATGGATCTTTTAATTATTGTATAGTCCAACAACAATTTCGCGTTACGATAACAAGTATTTCTGTAGATTTTAACATGTTGCACACAAATACAAAAATTTACTTTTTCTTTTGTTGATCCGGGGATACCTGAACTTTTAGCAAAAAGTCAAATTTTTAACTTCAAGAATTTTCTCTACTTTAATTATGAAAATTGTACGAATGATTCTTATATAGTTCGATTCTGTAAACTTTTCTAAATCGAAGCACCAATTTTATACGACATTTTCCTATTCCTATTTTAAAAATTAAGTGTCTGATACAAAATCTAATTAGTATCTAATCTAATTAGTTGAACAGCGCATCTTCTTTTAAAAGCTGAAAACGAATTAAAGTGCAGATCTTTTTCTTTTATTATAATTAAAATAAAATTTTTCTGCATGTAATGTGCTGCTGTCTTTCGGGTTTACCGTGTATAAAAAGATAGTATACGCATTAATAGTAAATTCAATACATTAATACCTGTTAAACCATTGTTTTTACAACCGCCGATGATTTTATAAGTAATTACTACAATAAAGTACAGCAATAAGTATTATCACGAATGCAAAACGACTTTCGGGTTCGCAACAAAACTAATAAATGTTGGCCTATTGTTATGCAAACAAACAAAAGAAATGTTAAAATTCGTTGGAGTGTTACAATGTCAACTAAGTAATTCGATCAGAATGAGATATTAATGCAACTGTCGTTGTTTCAGTAGTAAATCTAGTATCAGCGTCTTCGCCATTACTAAGTCTAACTGGCCAAACTACCATTACATGGTTCCATGGGATTGGAAGACCAGCGAATTTGGCAAATACGACGAAGGCTGCGGTACGTTCTTTATAAAGATGTGGGGCGAAATGGGATTTGCCAAAAAAATGCGAACGACTTCTGCCGAGGACGTTGGAGAATTTCTCCACCAAGTTGCAACAAAAAAGACCACCTTGGAGGAAGGACTCCGTCATCTCGAAGAGATGGCTGTGTACAACGCGACGAAAGAGCTATTGGAGATTAAAAAATAATATCTTTAAACAGGCACGCTTTTCATTTACTGTTTAAAGCACGACCATCTTCTGCAACCTTGTTGATTGGATAACGAAATTATCTTTAAGTAACGTGATCGTCGATTAAAAACAATGAATCATTTAGCGAAACAAATTACAAATTACTTTTATAAAAAAAGCAATAAATAAACTTGAACAATTGTATTTGGCATTAAGTTCAACATTAACAATTTAATATCACAAGCTGCGAAAGTTCAATTATTCAGTATTGAATTAAAATGTCTTCATACCTATTATACTTGATACACAAGCATTACGAGTAATGTTTAATATTCACTGTAAAAAATGGGGTGGATTTTAAGATACTATTTTCAAAATAATTCATCTATACAGTATAAAAAAAATGTGCCCATAATTTGCTCGTTGATAAATATCTGGCCGAAATGAACATACTATGAATGTATATGCAGCCTTTAATTTCTATCAGAAACAGCAATTCTTATTATTAACTACTATAGCCTTCCATTATTGATGAATCAGAAAGTACTGTAAAACGTGGAAAATTGATAAATTGGCGTTACGTTAAATGAGAATTTACGATTTTTGTGAGAAAGGATAATTTAAATTATTCTTTTTATATATGCTTTACATCTATCAATGACAGTTAGCTGTTCTTTAGATGAGATTTACTGATTGATTTTTTACTAGCAGAAAATACACTATTTCTATAAATATGTATCTGCATTTTTTACCTATCATTACACCGGAATCCATAAAAAGCAGCCAATAAATTGAAATAATTCGTTTCAAAATGAAGAAGGAAACAAAAGTAGATACGACTAAACTCTTTATTTCATACCATGTATGCTTTTATTGAAGCTAAAAGGACCAAACGTGAGCAGACTTATGCACACATCTAAATTACAATTGTTTTCAAATGAAAGAGCAAAACAAATGAGAAAAAAATTATTTCTTCCGCATTACTTAAAAATCAATTCAAAATTCTGTCGCAATGGGAAGAGGACCAAACCACCGCAAGTCCGGTCTTGTAACAAAACAAAATATATTTTTTTTCTTTATCCTGGTAACAGCGCACTTTTCTTTCAAAGATAAGATTAATCCTTAGATCTAATCGCGATAGTTTTTCGATATCCGCACTGTTTACCTTGTGAACAGACACATATAGAATTTTTCTTAGAAAAAGGTGGTTGCCCGTGTGTGCAATTTCTGTGTACGTGTGTATCACTAATCGAAAAACTCTACGGACGCGTCTAACGCAGTTCGAAGTTATGAAGTACGGTGTGGTCTCATTGTGACACTGGAACTACAACCGATTATAACACGAAATTACACTTTTCAACGCCGATGTGTCGCCATTGTGCGCCGCGAACCGCCGTGAAAAGACCGAAAACGCCCCGCATTTCCGGCGCGTTAATCATTCCTTCAAACTATAATACGGAAAGCACACACGTTTTATGTAGTCTGCACTCATACAACTTAGGAGACCAAGGAACAGAGGGTAAGAGAAAGAAAAACTATTGTCATGGAAGGGTGAGAATGCAAGATCGCACAAATTAACAGTTCTAAACAATTTCAGACGCCTTTGAAAACGAAAGTAATTCAGCCGATGCGATTTGATTCGAATAAAACAGTTTCATTCTTGCTGTTGAGATAGGACGGAGGTATGTACCTTGAAAATCTGTTACCAAAATATTTGAAAATATTACTTTTGTTATTCTTACATTGTGAAAGTTAGGACGGGGACCCATAAAGAGACATGGAAATTTCTTAGTAAACTTCTGAGCATTTTCTTCTTCTTCAAAAATAAAGTTTTATTTGTTATGGTACTTCTGAGCACACGACCCTTTCAACGAAAATCGTTGTATTTATAATTTTCTCTTTTTGACGTTACTATTGCAAGGGCAGAGTAGGGACTGGTCAAAAGTGTCTACTAAAATATACTTTCATTCCGTTCGAGTATTCATTAAAAATCATTCTACTCTCTGTGGGTAGATTCGATTAGGACATTGCGACGATCGAAGAGCTTTTCAATTAATTTTGCGGAGTTGTATAGAATCGGGTTTTTGTTTCTCTTAATTTATTGTATTGCAGTATGATATCTTGCAAAGAATCGTACAAATCGCATACATAAATCGCAATTACGAACGTTTCTCCGCTTGGAGTAACCAAACTGTTCATCGCGTCAACTTCTAACTGGTTCGATCTCCGGCTACTCGGTTAAATTTGTTCACAAATTGCCACCCGAAGTGCAGCTATCTTCGCTTAATCGTGCTAGTCCCAAACCGATAGATATAGTTAAGGATGCGTAATGATCGCCTTTAATTCTAGGAAGCGTGAAATATCGTCTTGTTTTTTTTTGCATTCAGGTACCTGATAAGCTTTTCATAAGCTTGTTCACGTTTGCAAGTCGATGCAACGCGTGTAGTAACTGTGCTATATCGCAAGATAAACTACTCCTCGTTCCACAATCTACACCGCATACAATTTTGGAAGAAAAGTTCGACAAACGAGCAAATATAAAATCGACCAATCAGTTCTACGAATCGGATATACAGAATGCAAAGCCGTTAACTAAAAGAGCTTGTACGAGGAGTAGTTCACATGCATCTCGAGGTCTTTGACTTTCGGGTAATTTAGGCGATATTCATTATAGTGAAGGATTGAAGGTAATGAAAGAGGCAGAAACAAGAGAAGGTAAATAAAGCCACAGATTTGTAAATATGAACATCCCGCTGTTCTTCATTGCGTCTACGAATGATTCACTGATCTTTTCGATACTAGAATTCGAATTTCATAGCCAATCCTACAGCTGAATCTAACAATATTAGACGGTTAGTCGGTGCCAAAAAGAATCAAGTGATATCCGCCGTGTTTCGGCAATGTGCTCTATTTGAAATAGTTCTGCGCTGACAGTACCTGTCGCCCCATACCTAGTCGCCCCAAAGTTGACCAACAAACGACGGAATAACATTAAATAAAGCCTATTACTAACGATAAGCGCGTCTAAGCGCTGATTGAAAAACCAAAGAGAAGGTGGACGAGATGAACATTTTACGGTCGAGGAGCTTCGATAGAGTTCATTATCGACTTAATCTCACCACCCGCAGGGCGAACTACTGAACTATTTGTCGGATAATCAATCGACGTTTCTAAGAGATTTGAATCAATCAAACCGCGATAGTTGAAAGTAACCTTATATCATCGTTATGATCTAGAACGCAATCGCAGAACCAAGGTACGATCAGCTGCCAATCGAGGCTACTGACTTTCTTCGAAAATCACCGAGGACATTTAGAACCCGCCAAATAATCCATCAAATCGATCGCGTGATCGTAATACCAGCTGCATTATTAAATAGTTTCGGAGCAGAAATCAATGTTCACGCTATGGACAACAGCAAACTGTACAATGATCGTTCGTCTGATTGCTTTTATTCCAGTTTCGTTTATTAGTTTTCGTTTTTGCAGTGACCATTTATATCAAGTTCAGATCGCACTCCGATTGGACACCGTGCATGATTCAAATGATTGCGTTCGATCGGTTTCGCAGAAAATCAAACTGGCATTCCCGCAACCGCGTAACTAAAAAGATTACATGATATTCCGAACTGTTCCGATTAGTTTCTCGGATAGCTCAACCCGGCCCCGTCCTAATAACTGTACAAAGAGCTAGCGGCCGGTCGTTTAACGCGACAACGATCGGCCAGCTAGCGGATCGGATCTAGTAATTTTTTTGAAGAGTATGCATCACTATCGTCTGGTCCCTGTCAGCCTGCGTCTGATCCTTGTCGCCCCAGCCCCAGAGTTCGTGACTACCGTCGCCCGTTCGTTCCACTCGTTTCTGCACCATATCTCTCGGAACTAGTTTCAGATCATACGCCAGGCCAAGCTTCGCGCATAAGTCAATGAAAGCTGTCGTCAGGTTGAATTTGTAGTCGCCCAATTCGGCAGTTTTGTAGTCCCAGGGGAACACGTGGTGATAGTTGTGCCAGCCTTCGCCGAACGCTGTTAGAGCCACTGCTTTGTTCTCAGAGGGATTGATAAACCTAGAATAAATTAAACAATGTCGTTTAATGTCGGACTCGAATGTAGGGTATACAGCCTGTACTTGGGGATCGTCTCCAACAGTACTTCTATTATAAACTTACAACAGATTAGAACTGCAGTCTCAAAATTCGTGTTTCATAATTCTTAGCACAAATTTGATCTGGTAAATTTTACGAACCGAAATAAGACGAAAATCATGAAGAACGAGATTGAATGAAAACAAACTAAATTCAATGAAAAATACACTGATTATCTTATTACCCCGCCTTTAATGTATTCTTCGATCGTGTTATGATACAATACGTTTTTCTTATTGAGAGATAGCATTGTATCTTAACTATATAAAGAAAACTAAATACAAGGTAATAGAAACTCAAATAAATGTAAAATGATATGCTTTTCTTGGGTCCTTGTTTTAATAAACACATAAATAATGATTTCATGAATTTCTAACATATTCAGATTAACAGAATTCTGTTGCGTTTTTGAACTACTATACTTAACCGACTACACTAATCTCTTCTAGACATCAAGATTGGACATTGAAACAGGCGTAATTATGTACTTCCTGGTTAGAAGGTATAATTATAGATAGTAAAAAATCTTTTATGTCTCAGATACGTATCTCAGTTACGTATTTACTGGTTATATTTGAATAAAAAAAATTGACAAGTTTCTAGCCTGCTTCTGTTATTACCCACTCTCTGCTCTTCTTCACATCTAGAAACTTCTTTCCGTGCGAAATAATGCACAGATAATAAGTAGACTGCGGACTTCATGCACATATGACAAAAATGATTAGGTGCAATTTAAAACAGTTGTAATATTAGAACGGTTGAAGGATTATTATTATTATTATTATTATTATTATATATGTATTATAATATGCCATTTTCAACTTATTGAAGTTATTAAAGAAAGATAGAAATACTTAAATGACTTCTATTTCTTGCAACGAACGCAGAACATCCTTATTTTACATATGAAGATCCGCAGTCTAATAAACAAGTGATCTTTAATTTTTTGATCTTAAATAGGACGACTCCATTTCAACAAAAATTACCGTTTGTCTAAAGTTACTGTTCAAAATTGGTTACTTTATGCGTACATTAAGCGAAAATACCATTAACACATCGATTTTCGAATTAATTTTTACGTGACCATATCAGTACCGTAACGTTGTTAGAACGTGAAAATTGTAAGAACGTTGGAGTATACAGTATCGTACATTTTAACTTTCCAATCTTTATTCCAACAAAATTGATAGAATTTCCAAGATCGCCAAATCGGTCATCGACGTGTTAATGGATCTTCGGCGAGCAAACTTTGAACAGGCAGCTATACCAACCTATCGTATGGTTTGTTGCCTATGAGATGGGCAGCGGAGTTGACCAGCCACGTGGCATTCAGCGTGAAGACGTAACGCAGGATCGTAGGTATGAAGTAGGCATTCATCCATGTTTCCTCCCATAGGACAACAGGTATGATAGTCGGTACAACGAAACACATTAACGGCATCAGATAAACGTAGTACCTGTGAACATATTATATTATGAAAGGCGCTTCGTGTAGAATTCCAGCTTCCATGCTCTAAAATCGTGGAATCTGTTCGAAACAAACAACTCATAATGTAAACGCTAAGTTGCCGAAAGTTGTCGGGTCAGAAACTTCCGAGAGTCGATTAAACCAGGAGATACAAACTTGACGCGGATAATCGGAGGATCTCTCGGATCTGCGTCAGATAAACGTCAACAGAAAAATAATAGTATTGCGTGTTATAGCCTCAACGTCACACGCATTAAAATTCATGAAGCAGTTAGCCTTCTAATTAACCCTTTGCACTTGGAAAACATTGCCACATCTGTTTCCCGTTACAGAGTAATTAAACAAAAAATCGGGAAACGAGTTTACGAGTTATTGACGGAAAACCCCTCAACATACAGATAAAACGGAATTTGATCTGTCCAATAAATACTATTTAATTTGGCTCAATTGAACAATTATGTGCAAGCTGAGAAAAAGAATGTTTTATTTTGAAATTTGGATTACTGATTTGTGGATGCAACTTTGTCATTGGTACTATCGAGAAGGTGGGAGGATGGGGCATCTTGAACATTGTAAACAAACCAGAATGTGAAGCAACTAAGTAATCTAATGATATATACTATATGGCGTCCGCCGAAAACAGCTGTTGACGAGTTAGACTCGTCAAAGTCTACAGTAGTACATGAAATAAGTGACGACCCCAACTCTTCATTGTATGTCAAGGGATTAATAACTTGTAAACAAATCCGCGTATTGCATTTGCGCTAAGGAAAAAGTTACTCCAAATGACTTTCGGAACCCTACGTTTCCCGATTTTGAGTAACTCTTTGGACGTCCTATATATTTTCTATAACGTACTATACTACGTATTATACATTATTATGTATTATGCATTACGATTCATTGTTACTAATTGAAGAGCTTTTTAATCGAGACTACCGTTCGACAATTGTAATGCCCGATGGACACGCATTCAAATTGATTGTTATATACACGTAGAATGAGCATCCAATGAAATCTATAGACTTACTTCTTTTGGAACGCTAGGATAGGGTTGTTCCTCAGATCGTCCATATCAATTCCCTTTCCCTTAGTTTTGATGTCTGGGTGTTTCCTGACGAGCAGCCAACCAACGTGCGCGAAGAAGAATCCTCTTGTCGCGTTGTGGGGGTCTGCGTTCGTTTCGCTGTATTTATGGTGAAGTCTGTGATCCCTGGCCCAGTCGACCGCCGCATCCTGTTGATCAAGAAATTAGTGGGAAATTAATTAGTGTTTGCCGAACACCTGATTGCGCAGAACTCCGGAATAGTCGAATTTATAATACCGCCTCGATATATGTACATTATCGTCTGACAGTGTCTGTCAAAGCCGAAAGGCCCTCGGAAATAAAGTAATAATATATATATTATTAATATATATATACATATATAAATAAAAGGAAACAATCGTATCACGAATTCGAATCTAATCGAATTATTTACAGACTGCTTAACAATAAATGTTTTCCTTCGATCACAATAACATTAAAATTATAAACCTAGCTCATAAAATATCAATGGTACGTAAGACTGCGATTTGAAATGGAAAAACACAAAATATGCATAATTATACTCGATAAAAAAGCTGGTAGGTGATTTATTGTGACCTGTGAAATTGTATTGTTTTGCCTGTGACATTTATTCCTTGTTGCATAACAGTAGATAATGTAACCTCGTGAACCGGTCTACGGTAAGAAATGATTAAGCGAGCGAAATCGTCCACTTACTTGGAATGCTATCGTGTTCATGATCACCAAAAAAAGTTCCATCGGCCATTTTGCTTTGTATGCTCTGTGCGCCCATAATCTGTGAGCACCGGCTGTGATTCCCAAGCCACTCCCTAGGTACAGGCTGAAAGCTGTGAACACACAGAAAAAAGAACGAAAGTCCAATTAACAACTAAATATCCAAAATAACAATTAAATCTGTGCAGCACTAAAAAGTTATCAGTTTACACCCTTCTTACATCCTAACTTTATAGAAGTTATAGAAATGTATTTACATACTTGGACTTTTAGCAATTTGTATCATAGTACATACAAAAGAAATTAATTGGTAATTCAATTGTAAAATCAAGAATGTTTATTAAATAATTGTAAATTACAGAATTTATTATTGACTATCTTTCGCAAACGTATGTAACTGATGAATGCTCAGATAAAATTCATCATTTATTTATTGGAATTACATGCAAATTTTCGATTTAAAGCAGTGCGAATGGAATCGAAAGCTCGTTATATTCACTGTTACTGTTATTATTCTACGATGCGCAAATGTTTCAAGGGAGAGATGCTATTATCCAATTTCTTAAAGTATTAGACGATATTAAATAAAATCTTGGAAGATTATTTCAAAATAGGTATCAATTTTTAAACGAAAATCTGTATATAAAACAATATTACGAATCGGTAAAATTGTAGGAGGTGAATTTGTTGACAAGCTAATAGAAATTGATCGATTTATTGATTTTACAATTTAAGGAAAACTTGATTAAGGGGCTATATTATATTTAAAATACATATAACGAAGACTCTTATTCGAGATTTCGAATTAAAGTTTTCTTTTATGATACTGCCATCATACAATATTATACTGCTTGTTCAATGTGTCGAAATACGATGCACTTGCATGCATCAGGTATACGCACGCACACGTACACGCACAAAAGCATGGTATTGTATTATTATATATAAGAACAATTTTCCTTAAAATATATTTGAAAAATTATTTAACCTACTGAGTGTCGATCAAAAAATTCGTATCTATCTGAGCGAAATATATCAAACCTGTAGTTCGTAAAGTTTCGGAAAGAAATTATAAAAATTTTGTAAAACTTGATAATTAGAAAATTCAAAAAGGGGAAGAAGAAATAAGAAATGAAACTATTGTCTATTAAAAATATTAAGAGAACAACATTTCCTCGAGCGTAGCCAACAACGGTATATCAAATACAAGATAAGCAATACACAATAGCTTCAAAGTTCTCTTCTTTAATGACTAAATAATGAAATAATCTATGAAGAATTATTTGCAAATATAAGAATAATTAATATCGTAACTTATCTCAAATACATTATTTGATCAATGCTGAAACGTTCTGCATCAACGTAACATGACCATGTCATACGTCGTTATTATTCGTTCACTTTCTGCAACGACGCATTGCATTGATCGTGCTAGCTACATTTCACGAACTCAGCCGACTTTTCAGAATTTGTGATCCAATTAACTTGTAACTTCTGTTACTCGAAGCGACACGAGTCACGCGACTATGGACTGTTAACAAAATTCGAATGGGAGACTGAGAATTGCAGTGTCTGCATAACAATATATGGAATGGCGGGTAGTACTAACGCAGAATTCGCAATCTACGGCGGTTGGATTTTCCAAGCTGGAGAAAACTTACCGAAAAATAGTGTCATCCACTTAGCGGCAGTCAAGGAGAGATACACGCCATAAAGCGCCCCAAGATGGAGGAACGAGAAGATTATGACATTTCTCCAGACGATCTGTCGCTTATACTTCGTTTTCGACTGATCAACTTCGTTCTGTTCCCCTTCGAACAATACTCCCGTCGGGCCATTCGTGATGTTTGGCGCCATTTTCTTCTCGCTTCTGCAAAGAAATGATTGTTGTTGTTAAAAGGGTGACGAACGAAATCATTTATTTACTGTGAATTTTCGAATACGCAATAGTCATTATTATGACCTAACGTTGACCGCTCAAGCCGCTTCAAACGCGGGCAAACATCCTAAACAGGTGCACACCACGCACCGTAAACCAAGAAACTCTAGTTGTCGCTTTCTATCACCACCAACATACAACACATCATCGTCAACCGATAGATATCTCACTCCGTTTCGATGCTGCAAAGTATAATTGACTTTCACTTGCCACATTAAAAAATAAAATTAAATATCGAACATATTTCAGTGCTACTTTTCTGTATCACTTCGAAGACTCTCTTAAGGGCAAATTGTTCTGTAAATTGTCCTTCTTCACGTAGTCTTAGAATATTGGTTGCTGTCATTTCCTTATATATGTAACGTCATATTCTCGCTATTCGTGCATATCCTAGAAAATTTAACTGTATTTAGAGGAACGTTGTTCTGACGGAAGAACGATCGATAATCATTCCCTCGACTATTCAACTCGTAGCACAATTGAACCTTGTCGTGCAAAGATTCGAAACAGCCATTAAATCCGTGAGTCATTTTATTGAATCGCTACAAGAGCACTGGAATAAATTTCAATTGAAGTCTTCCAACGAAATTCGCAAAATTCCGTAAAGAAGGCTTTCATTTTCTCCCATTATCGCTTCGAGTGTTATCGAACTTGAAAATTACTATCTATTACAATCTATTAAGTAAACCCAACTTTGTCGTATTAGCTGGACAATTGCCACAATAAATCTTATCCCTTCTACTACTATATTATTAAAGAAATCGTTGTGTCTTCAAAGTGTCTTATCCTATTTCGATTGGAACATCCGTATGTAAGGATTACGAAATTACATTTAAATCATCTTTTCGCAAGTGCAACGAATACGGATGCAAATCGTTCGAATTAATTGAAGTCAGTATCACCGTGTGAATAATTACTTAAGCCACGCGGTCGCCGTTCGGTGCACGATAAGACAAGTTTTGTCACATACGTTTAAGCTGTTTCACGTGTCAAATAAATCACGCTGGTAAAAATGAAGTATATTTGCAGAAAAAGGCAAAGAAGGCACCGATGTGTATTAAAAGTAACGAACGAAGCGGAATATCATTCGCGAAGATCTTAAACGAACATAAACACCATTTTTTTTTACTCTTTAGATATGCGTCGAACTTTTTATTAATCGATTCCGTTGATCTTAGTATGTTTGGAATCGATTAAAAGATTAACAAGGAACTCGGCATTCTGGAATCATAATCCTCGTTAGTTCACTGTCTCCCTTGTTTGTTATCTCAGTTCGTACCGCCGAAAAGTTTCCGTCGCCGGTCACGATCTCTGATTGAAGTGGGAATTTCGATCGCGAACGAATTACAAGAAGCGATAACGAATGTTTGATCTCGCGCGACCCCAATTATTCAATGTTTATCGGCAATTAGATACATTGGCAATTATAATACGTTGCGACGGGCAAGAGAAGTCGACAGTAGCTGGAGACAGTGTGCAATAGAACGAGATAATGAATCATCCGAATACAAATGCCGTCCATTGATCAAATGCTTGCTGTGATACAGGATCTTCTTAGCCGAACAAATTAACAGCAGTAACGGTCGAACCCATCAAATGACGGATTTCCGATTCTCGATCGCACGATTATTCAGATTATAAAGATCCTTTTGCTATTTATTCTGATATATTGCTATACTAGAAATCGTGCAGCGTCTCGGTAAATGTGATCTTGATTCTAAAAAGCAACACACGCTTGGTCACTCGATGTGCCCGGTTGACCGAGTGTAAAAGTCAACGAACTTAAAAAGTTCTCCGAACTTGAAGCGAGATATATAGAAGTACAGAATTAATCTTCCGATCAGCGCGACTCGGTCTCCTTCGACTGCGCTAATCACATTCATTCGTTCTAAGTGTATGCAAGTCCAGGACGCGCGTAGAGCCGAGTGATGCACCGAGCTCCATTCAAGTTCTGAAGAAAAAAGTGACACAGAAAGAAACTGATCGAACGGGAACCGGTGTTGGAACGAGACTCGTCGATTAGCCTCGCACACGTTCGATCGTTCCGACGAATCGTTCCAGTCCGTTGCGAGAATGTCGCAAACCATGAAACCGAATCCAAAGAGAACAACAGCAGAACGAAGCAACGACGCGAAATAGAAATCAGAGATTACTTAGTCGGGGGTATCGCGTCAACCCATTTGTACGGTTGGCTGAATTTTTACGGTTCGAAACAACTTCATCGAGAAAATGGCCCTTCTGTTTATTACATAAGAGGAGAAACAAATAAAAATAGCTTCACGCACAAACCAATTCCAAGCAACGCGCTGCACAAAACGACTGACGGTTAGGCGATCGCGTTTCGTTCTCCTTCGCGATGCAAATGGGTCAACCCTCTGCGGTCCAAAGTGTTCCCTTTTACATCAGAACTTCTCTACAACATTATATAATCCAATGTCTAACCTTGCAACCCGTTTACAACAGCTGAGAAATACTCCGATGATTTTCGTTTGCCGATTGTGGGATTATTCGTGAATGCAATGCAAGTCGGAAAAAGATGTAACGAGTCTCCCTCGACGTAGGACCGCAAAGGATTGATAGAAATGGCGATCTTACCTGTCTGTCGGTCGGCAGGTTCACATACCATCTGGGTCTTACATTCTAGGTCATCATCCGGTATCACGTGCGAACGTCGCGAAACGAAGCCGACCGACCTGTCCCGCGTCCTCCCAACGGAACATCCTCGCGAGATCGATACGAACGGCAAAAACGATGCTCTCGACCGGGCCTGGGAGTTTCTGGGCCACCCATGATCTTCGTCGTTAGGCGGATATCACCGAGGCGCAAAAAAACAACAACAACAACGACAACGTCTAAACCGTCTAAAGCGATGCTGATCCCTACCCGAGACGATCTCCGGGGATTCGGCTTTGGTCAGAGCATCGGCGTGAACTGCAGGTTGGCTAATTACTGGGTGCAGGCACCTGTAAAGCCTCGTTCAACGGAACATCGAGGACCCTTAGAACGCAAACAGGAAATCTCGGTCCGATACCAGAAATCCGTCGGATTCAAGCTGACCGAAACCCGAACGAGGTCGTCTATCGACTGCCGAGAAAATCGCGTGGACGTCCTGCCGGCGCAGGCTCGTTTGGCGCCGGGAGTCCGACCATGGCGACTACGATTATTCTGCTCGAAATTTTCAGCGGGTATCTTGAACCCCTCGCCCTCTCCCTCCATCATTTACGAGCCAGGCTAGACTGTTTTCCGTTGCCTTGGCATTATGCTGTCAGCGTTACTCTTCTCGCCACTTTCGGACGATTAGATCTGTCTTTGCCGCGGTTGTGTAATCGGCCCTCCTTAGTTAAGCCTTTGCCCTACAACCACATCTGAGAGACGTGGTCTGATAATCGGGCCAGAAATGATTATCACGTCTGAGAGACGTAGTTAAAAAATCCAAATGCCCTGTAGCCAGTCGCGGATTGCATTTTCGCTAAGGAAAAAGTTATTTCAAATGATCTCAGAAACCCCCCATTTTTCCGGATTGCCAAACATTTTTGGGACATCCTGTGTATGTATATGATCCACAAATATTGAAAGTTCCAGAATTTTTGGAATGTTTGTGTTGGCGATCATCTCTTGTCAGTTACATTTAGTTTCCTTTTGAATAAGTAAAAAATCAGGAGAAAATCTACCTTGTATGGCCGCCGAGTGTCTGCTATAAGAGAAATCTCGAGGCTAAATTACTGGCAGTTCGATCGAGCAGACTTCTGATTGTTGGAGCTATCAACATGGTCCCACAGGGTTTGTTGCTCACTTACGCAACAAAGATGCCCGGATTTGTATGACACGCTCCGACGTTCCGCGACACACGATGCCCACGCGACGCTCATTCGTCATCGTTATCAAAAGAGACACGATAAACCGATTCACGCTAATACATGCACGAGATCATGTAAAATTTCCAAAAATAAAGGGGGGGGGGGAACCTGATTGACGATCAAAGGTCGGATTCGATGTACAGACTCGAGTCGTCGCGATCGCTCTCTGTCCTCTCATTATTCATTTCTTTTCGATTGTCTTCTTAACAGAGGATTACCAACATTTCCCGTTTTTTTAGTTCGATTCTATATTAACATTGTCAGCCGATGCTATCAAGCATCCACGTTATACGAATAACGAGATTTAATTTATTTAGACTTTTTACCACATTTATGAGGTATAACTAATTCACAATGCTGTAATAGGTTTCTATTATACTTCTGTTAAATGGTGTGAACCATTCCCAGAGATATATAGTTAAATTTTCAAGCCCGATTGAAGGTACACAGTAGAATATCGATTATCTGGTCCCACAATATTAGCATTATCTGTTATGCAAATACTGTTTAAATGTAATGAGGTTAATCTAAGGCAACCCATATGCAAAACGATTTAGTGTATAAATTAATAAAGATGAAATCTGATGGTGCAATTAAGTAATTGTTCTTTGCTCTTAATTACTGTGTTTTGTACTTAATTAGTACGTCTAATGTTGAAGTTAGAATCGAACCAAACACGCTTCATTAGCCGACAACGTCTGAAATTCTACTCGACATGTTAAAGGATTTCACAAAGAAAATTTTTGCACCAAAAAAATAAGAGATGATGCACAAAATGTATGCATCAGAATACAATCGATTCATAATTCTTACTATCCTGTTCCTTAGCAAAATGAAAGCTCGTATTCTCTAGTTTAAACGTGCACCAAAATATTAATTTATAATTGTTTCTATTCATTTTCTTATCAAAATGAAAATTTTTATTTCCTAGATTACAGTGTACGTATAAATATAATAAAGCGATATTTCTAAAAATTCGTATAACTTTTTCGGAACATGTATTCAGGGAATAGCTTGGAGTTTATAAAGATTACTAGACCATATGCGTCGTTCCCTAGAATTTTCGTAGACAAAACCGGAGCCCCATGTTCGTAACGCGCGGTGATCACCTGATTCGAAAGCATAGGGGTCATTTCGATGTAAAAAGACGGTCCCCGCATTCGAAATAGGTAGTCGAAAACGCTCAACAGCCCTTTGAAAAGGTCCACTTTTTACTGGTACACGCATACGTGGTTCGATTTCACATCTGTTCGTCATGGCAAGGACAAGCTGACAACCCGTACGCCAAATATCTGCCTATGTTAGGTTAAATGTTTACACGTATATCAGTCGGTTATTCAGTAATACATAAGATGTAACTGCTAATATTTTAAGACTAAAAGAGTTCGCGAAAAATTCACTTCCAATAGATACTGCTTTTAATTTATTGTACGTAATTTGAAATGAACTATTTAAATATTTCAAATGACTAAATGATCGTTTACTGACACAAGGATTATTTTTATACAATATTATCGAATTTATATTAGAATTCTTATTGGAGCTATAGCGTAGTCTATTATGTGCGCAATATAACTGCCATATATATATATTTAATCACAACTATGAAAAATGGATGCAAAAGGATGTGTAGGCGAAACATCGATTTTTCTTTACCGTCTATTACTACTCTTTGTTGATCGAAAATTTTCTATTTCCACATGACCTTTTCCTTCTTGCCTGTTCATAAATTTTTAAATGTCATTTCGTACGATAGTTCAATAAGATAAATCGGTACAGATGGATTCCGGTTATTTCTTGGCGGAATGACTTTCCCATAAAATTCTATCCACTCTTTTATCATTTTTCTCAGGATCTAAAGAAGGAAATTGATCCAAAACTTTTACACTGATTTCCTAATAAGAAATTGCTAGATATTTAACTATTCAATTTGTTAAACATACCGAATAAATAAAATGGAGTGCAAATTCTCCATGTAACGTGCCTGTAATTCTTTCTTAAATATCATTGTTGGCTGAGCTCGCATCAAAATCACGTTTGCAGATTGAGAGAAAATGTCTCATAAAGTATGAAACTGCACGGATAAAGCTTGTTCGTGGGTGCTTTTAATGTAGTTCATAAAATGCGAGTGCCTCTGCATTACCTTGAGGATAACTCTACGTTGTAAATTGTAAAACGAATTGTATGTTATAAATATTGTTACGTACAGAAAGAACGGAGCATTATCTCTAAAGTAGAACTGTATTCATCGCTGATAACTAAAAAGCTATTCTAAATAACACTGCAGAATTTGTTAATTTCTCTATTAAAATACTCAGGATTTTATTAATTTCTTTTAACCTGGAATAAAATTCAATTTTATCATTGTCGATGTTTAACCATTAGGGACAAAATAGATACAACAAAGTAGATACAAATGCAGACACGAAATAGATATAAATTTTCCTATTCGTATAGGAAATTATGAACGACAAAGAAGTTCTTATAAACCTAGTAAATTTCAATAGACACAATGTATCTATTATTCCAGGAAACTGATACAATTGAATTTTAAATAACTTTATAATGACAATTGTGGCGACGTTCCCTTTCATTTGTTCCAATGATGCAATTCAGTGTTAGTTCCACTTCTCTCAGTATCGTATCGCGAATTATCTCGACCAGCCGCAGATTATCATGAGAATATCTCGCTGCGAAGTACTGATAGCTTCGAGCTAAAATGCGTCGCAATCAGAGTTTATCGATTGCACTTTGGAAACAGTGTAATCCAATTGCAATCGACATTTCGAAGATATTTAGAAATTAGACAAATGGAAATATGACACAATGATCGATTTGAACAATTTTTAAATGCTTTTAGAATATAACAGCCAGTCCAATTGCTATTCATAAGATATTACGATTACATTAATTTTTAATAGCATGACTCCGATCCAATTACGAAGAAAATAAGCGTGCTGAATACATCTTCATAATTTAAGCTTCTGCATATTGCTGTTTGCATATTGTATCCTCGAGACAAATTACGAACTGTTGACTTATTTATGTAAAAATTACAAATAAGTAACATATTCAGAATAACAATCTAAGTTTAATTATTATTCAACATTCTTGTAGAATGATCTTGTTCGAATGTTTTGATGAATTTGTTCGAATGATGAAGAATTTTTTCAGTATCGGCAAACAAAATGTCCATTCCTTTGATAAACAAGTATTTTATCCATCCAGTATTTGACCTATGTTTAAAGTAGAACCTATTTAAAATTAACATAACTTTCTCAATTTCATTATTTTTTTCGAGCTTTCGTAATTCTTTTCCCGATAAATACGTAAATTCTATTGTATCAATAAATGCATAAACTTAAACTTTCTAAGATCGTAACACGCAGCGTTTTTTCCCCTTATCTATAAACACGATCGACGTGGTAGTCGAGGTGTTAAATTTTTCATTAGCAATAGCAATGCCAATCGTGGATCTAGCAAGTGAAAGCACTTCGTGACCGTGAAGTCTCTTGGAATGAACTCGACCGCCGCATGATCCAGCGACGATCAAAGAACGCTCGAGTGCGCGACAAGAATATCTGGCGAGTGCATCGGATCCGATTATCCAGCCATTGAGATGCAGTTCCGTTCCAATATATCGAATCGATCGAACAACCTGTCCGTGGCGATAAGAGTCTGACAATCGGGAAACTTGTCTCTTGCGAAGGCTGACAACCAATGTCAGTGCCAAGGTTGCGCAGTTAACGGCTGCATTGGTCATTGATAATTCACCGAGCCTAACTGCTCCGATTTATCGATCGCGCCGATTGCAATAAAAGCAGTGAATGCATTCGGAGCGATGCGAAAGACATATTCATACAAAAGTCTATCTCTTCCTCTCTCATTCTCACCAGTGAAAACTTAAAATCTGAAATCTATTATATTATAATTAAAAATATATTATATTATATATATTATAATAATATATATATAATATATATATTTTTTAGTTGTTTTTAGAAGTTGGATTTCTTGTGTCTCATTGTAAAAAATATTCAAATAAAATATATCAACGTGGTCTCCGTCTGTTCTGTTGATAGAATAAGGGTCTATGTATAAAACAGGTTATTAAATTCGGAAATATAACATAGACCCTTATTCGAGATTCACGATCATTTAACAGTATAACTGATAGTCCAATGTAAGCAGTGATTTGATTAATTTTTCCCTTTGCGAGTCACATATACAACAAACATTGCCATAAAACGTGTTTCAAATTCTCGGTTTTATAATTGCGTTTACATTTTGGTTCTTCGATCATACCTATCCTAGTTACGGGAAACTCTAAATTACAGGTCAGTTCTTATTCTGTTACAAATGACTATGATGAACTCATGATAACTCCGATCTCTATCGGACACTGTCTTCTGGTCTTTGTCTTTCAAAAGACGGAATACTTCGTTCATAGTTTCACAATTTCGAAAGTTTCGAAACAATTGCCGGTTTGTGGATAAGCAAACGGGTTCGCACAGTTTCTCAGAAAGTAAAGTGCGCACGTTTTATTGCTGAGAAACTATGAAAATCGGCGACGCGGTTGCGCAAGTATTAAGTAAAATGATATACAGAAAGTATTCGCAAATGAAATTTCGGATTTTTTAGAAAATGAACATCAACCGCGCATAAGAACTTTAAATATGAGGTTGCTTTTATCGAGACGGTATTCATATGCAAGAATTAACATACCGTAATTGACGCATCGATCGTAAAATCATTTATGGAATAACGAATAAGTTAATCGCTAATTTAGATTCTTCTGTTCACAAAATCGTAACAAGCTACGAATGTAAATTGTTGCGACTGCCAGAATTAAATAATGAAATAAAATAACGTTGGATTCGGGTTACATATTCGGACGCATGTTAAACGGTATACTCGAAAGTCCAACTTCGAAAGTAAGTGGAACAATAGTGGAACTTGTAGACGGATTTCGCATCTTTCACGTTACACGTATAAGAAGACAATTACAGCAAAACCTCAATAGCACGGACTAATTCAGACGCTGTCTCCCGTTGAAACATAAAACCGGTTCCCCGAGTATGCACGCATATATGTTGAAAAATTGACGAACTAATCATTTTTTTTGTTTGTGATTAAAATTAAACACGTCAAGTTTCATTTTACTGGAAAGTATTAATTTTACTGTTTAACCTCAGCGGTCGATGACCGAGCTAGTTGCTGCACAGCAGCTTTATAGTTTCGGTCGAAAGTTCTCGTAAAAGAAAACGACGCACTCAGCAAGCGAACGTAGAAACATATTCTATCTTATATAGAAATGTTATGTACACATATATACATTAGATATAAATACTCTATACATTCTTCCGCATTGTACACTTATAGTGGAACATCAATTGGTAATCAGAGTTGCATTATCGTGAAAAAAAGAAATTTTTAATGTTAGAAAAAATAGAAATTGTCTTTTCGTATCTTTTTTTTCATGTAAAAGGATACATGCATATATTACGTATGTAATGAATGTATATTTGTACTTCAAAACGTTTCTTTAAAACAAATGAATTGATATATATTTTGCGCAATGATAGGCTATATTTCAAATTACAGCAATAATACTTGCTCTTGTACTCAGCAAATGATTTATGCATGGCACACATAGTGTGAACACTTTAATACAAATCAGTGAAAGAATACCTGGCCGGACAAGATCGGACCGGGAATTGCCCGCTGACACGTACTTTACTGTATGTTTAAATTCCTGCCTTGCGTCGTTTGCAAGAAGTTCAGGATATGCAAATAAAATAGAGATCAACATTTCTACTGCAAGCAAGCACATAGTTTAAATATGTAATTATCAAACTTTCTTCAATTTCGAATTATCAAGCTGATTGACGTAAGACGTGTTTTATAAACGCGCACGGTCTAAGTTTCTTCTTCTAAAGTTTCTTCATTTGTAACGCGTTTCAAATAAAAAAATGATTAATAAAATGTGATACGTTTGTAAAAATGTTTGAACTGAATATTCGTACAGCCGCATAAAATGTTAGTGAAAAAGTAACAATATTATTTATGTGTCATCAGGGTTAGGAATTAGTATCTCGTGCAAATATCACGGAGCCCTTTAACCTTTTGGGAAGAAATGTCCTAATCATTGTAATGCCTAATGCATGGCAGTAATGCTTTGCTGCGATTCTCGGAACAATCACTAAATATGAGCTTGCTTTATTGTTTCGCAAGATTAGTAATGTGCCAAAAGATAGTGCCAACTTGAATTTTTAGTTTTATTTTCGAATGCATGAAATAATATTTACTTGTTCTGTAACAGAAAACAAATGGATTTCAAAATACTTTGATGTTAGGCAGAAAAAAACATTACATTAAAGTTAAATAAGTATGTTTTACTTATACGAATGTGTAGTTTAACTGAAATAAAATAGATCGCATGTTGATTGATTTAGATATTATTGATTGTTACATATACTGTCGGATTGTTATTGATCCAATTTGGATATATATGATATATACATGTGAACATACATATTGAATATACATGTATGATTATTTATGTAGTAGTCTGCAGCTTTTATGCACTAAATTTATGAAACTGACGGACGAAATCAATTGTTATTAAGCTCGAGAACATCGTTATTTATTCATTTATTTATTTATTTAGTACTTACGGGTGAAAACCCTTTGTTCTAGAGACAAATAAAATACATTAAAATAAGATAAAAGCGAATGTTACAAGATTATAGGAATTTCAATTATTTTGAAAACAAATGCATTCGGATTCAATGTGCATAAATTGCACGAAACCTCTATTTCATTGGATATTTTAAACGTGACCTATGCATATGTATAAACGAACTGCTCTAACCTATTGTTATAATTTCGTAATAGCTAATACACGCCCTTCCCGAAAGCAACGATTAAAACGAATCCGAAGAACACTAAGTTTAAAGTCACCTAAAGATACGATCTGTTTGGCAAGCGTCCCTAGCATTAACCCGAAACAGTGACAATGACAATGGTTTCGAAATATCTATTATATCGTTGACCTAGTCCCGACCCGATATTTCCTGCATTTCGATTAATTCAAATTGAAGCATGGTTACAATAGTACCCGTTATATCGAGAAAGCACATTTTCACACAAAGGACGGGCTCATTAATTGAAAAGTTATTCTATGAAAACTAGTTTCACGTACAGATCTTTTTCACTTTACTCAAATGATGTAAATGAGCAAATTTTGAATGAATATTGCATCTTTTTAACCGTATAACTTTATAAAAATTGTTGTAAATAAATAAATAAGAATATTCAACTCATACTACGGTTTTATATAATCTCATTAAGTCCTTGATACACAATTAAAACACAAGCAGAAATGTTCCAAAGATACGATTTAATTTAACTGCACTAAATAAGTATAAAAGTGTTCTTCGGTTGCTTAATAATGTATCTACGCATATCAACTTTATTTGTATATTATCAAGCAGTTCTCGGAAGATTCATAAATATTACTTACTTTTATAGTCGTTGCGCAAGAATTCTTCTTTTCTAGTGACAAAACTCGATTTTATTTGGTAAAACCTTGTAGTTCAACTCTTTGAAAAGATCTCAAAGTTCTAATCTCAAGTTAGAATTCAGAATATGTTCGAAGTTGTTGGCTACTCAAACGTATTTGGCTCGACATCTCGTGTTGTTCCATTAAACTTTAACACTTCGACTATCACGTAAGATGTATGTAAATACTTACGTATGAACGACGCAATATTTGATCAAACTTGAAAATTTATTTTTATTACGAGCTATTAAATACACTAAGCTTCGTTCGAGGCGTAATATGGTTACAAAAGTAATCACTATAATAAATTTAATACTTCCTATTCGTAATATTGATAAATATGTTGTCTTAATTTTGTATCACTCCATTTTTGCACAATGTGGTAAAGACGTTTTTTCACAACAACGTTCCGCAGTTGCATTAACGCGAATGAATGAAAAGCAATAAAATAAAATAAAATAAAATAAAATAAAATAAAATAAAATAAAATAAAATAAAATAAAATAAAATAAAATAAAATAAAATAAAATAAAATAAAATAAAATAAAATAAAATAAAATAAAATAAAATAAAATAAAATAAAATAAAATAAAATAAAATAAAATAAAATAAAATAAAATAAAATAAAATAAAATAAAATAAAATAAAATAAAATAAAATAAAATAAAATAAAATAAAATAAAATAAAATAAAATATACTCAGAGAAACTACTTGAGAGATTATTAACAAACATTTTTAATACGCTGTTAATCTCGCATACATACGTACGTTTATATGTATAACTACCGTGACTGCATATACTTTATAAACACAATACGTTTAAAATTCACAACGAAATCATCCAAAGCTCCAGCTACCTACCGGGCACAAAGACTGATTGATGCGTGTTATTCTATAAGAATGACAATAATGACAAGACTGAATTTATTTAGACATCTCAGCATTCTTTATCTAATTAATTTTTTCGTTGCTCCGACAGCATCATTAGCAACGTTAAGCTATCGTCCAAATATTCTTATTGAATTGTATTAAATCATTTATAGTTTATATATATATTTATATTAATTATTATTATATTTATTATTATATTATTATATTATATTAATTATTATATTATTATATTATATTAATTATTATATTATTATATTATATTAATTATTATTATATTTATTATTATATTATTATATTATATTAATTATTATATTTTTTCTATTGTTTATATATATAAACTATAAATGATTTAATACAATTCAATAGGAATATTTGGACGAATTGAATGATTTCTTAGTTCAGTCATAATACTGCTGAAATTATAGCGAATTATAAATTAGAAACTAAATATATATAGTTTAGTTTTTAAATTATAACTCGCTATAATTTCAGTAGTATTATGACACCGAACTAAGAAATCATTTAATTATTTCCTATATGGTTAAAGCAATTTTAAAACAGAAAATGCAAAGCTGGTCATTTTAGCCGGCAAATTCAACATTAATTTCTAGTGCAATATAAAATCGAATGCAAAGAAAACGATAAAGGGAAAAGAGTGGATTACAGAGAGAGGGAGAGGGAGAGAGAGAGAGAGAGACATCAAAAAATGGACTAAAATAATCGTACTGAAAAAGATTCGGCAAGTATGTGACCGTGGACGGGAACGGCGCCGCGCCGGCTTCGATAATAGTAGCCGGTCTTTGGATAGAGGGACGCCTAAATCAGACACGTTGCGACGTCGCTCGTACTACAGCTCAGCTGAGATGGTCTGAGCCAATCGCGGCGCGGTTTGCTGCTCTCGCCACCTGAAACCAGCGAATGGTGTTCGTCGAAATCGTACGACCAGTCGAACATACGACTCCGGTTATACCGTATCGTATCGACGCGTTGCTCCCGCGTGCGTATCCCGTGGAACTCAGCGGGCACACGTCGAGTGCGTGATGCATTCGCGATGTCTGTATATGCAAGACCTGCTAATACATACTCGGAATGACTCGCGCGATCCTTGACGAAAGACCGAGCGGAATTCAACGGAACGAAGCGGAGGCTGTCGGTGTCTCTTACCGGAAGCTGTGCCGCGAATAACGCGATTCGACGACGATGAATAGAGCCATAACACGGTCTGAATCGCGCCACAATTATACTTCTCGCGATTTCGCACGCGTGTTACCGGCACGATGACTAACTGCCATTTAATTCGTCGTTCAACATTTTCACCGGCAGCTGTCGCAAAAACAGACAGTTGGACATTGTTCGAATTGTTTCAAAGAGAGAAATATTTATCTAAAATAATTATTCGAATGAATTCTTTATAGCCGAATGTTTCGTTCGATTAACAATCATTCGTTATCCGTAACAAATTGTTCTATCTATTTTTTATTCGAATAATAATGCCAATAATTGTGGACAATTTCTCCTTTACGTAAATTTTTAAGCACGCACGTGTTGTAAATATGAATCCTGTCGATCTTGCAGCACTTTCTCATGCAGCAGTTTTTAATCAATAAACTATGAACAAACGCTAATTTTTATTCTAATACGCTAGTTCATAGCTATTCGGTATAACTGTTAATTATGAATTAATTTTTTTATATTGAACCGTATTAAATCGAAATAAATTCCATCTTGTCGTTTCTATTAGATGACACGTTTTGCGATCAATAGGGATAGTATCGATAAAATAGAAAATAGACTATTAAGATGTAAGATATGTACATTGAATACACCATCGCAAACATTCATTTTTAAACGTGGACAAACAATTCCGTTTTCCATTTCTGGAAGACGTGTTACTCGAGGTGTTAACTCTCTGTAATGCTTTGCAACTTCGAAGTCAAACATTTATTATTTACACATTTCAAACCTGATTTAATTTTCTTGTTAAAATGTCCTGTTTCACTACAAGTAGCTAGTTACTTGTACCAATTTTACGCTCGCGTATTCCAAAATAATTTATGCACACGTCTTACGATTGCAATACTTGTGACTTTCGCTATCACAATGTCAATGTATTGTGTGTATTAACATACACTCTAGCCTTGCATTTCTTTATTGCGTCTTTAAATTAATGTAAAAAAGACCTATTTTTTTCAACTCTGTCGCAGTATTTTTCAATACTTACGTAGACTGTATAATGTTTTTCTACAAGTTTTCCTGTAGTGCTTTCAACTTTATGGATATGATTCACTTTCCACGAAGAAATAAATGATGACATCAATACAATTTGTTAATTTACCAAGAAAAGGATCGAGATAAGTTTGGAACATAATTAATTATCTTAGAAAAGTACCGTATCGAGACGTTAAGCTAGTATAACTGGACGTTGACTTCCGACAAATGATTGAAAAACGGCTTTTTAAATTACATTCTGTAAATTCTCTTCATAAATACTGAAAATTGTTTGTATATCAATTATTCATGTCAACGGCAACGATGTAGCTATAATTTATGTGACTATGCAAATTTTACGTAATTGACTGCAAACATATTATGACGCAGGAGTAATAAGACGTATGACTATTAGCACCAAGAGATGTCTTATGTTACATATGTACTCTAGAAAATGTTCATTTATTCGCAAGAAGTATTAGTATTGGATTTTGTATGACTGAATATTCGGAGACATATTAACTTCAAAAATATAGCCTTGACTTTTGATTGCAGATTTCAGTTGAAGGAAACGGTATCTACAATCGATATCTATGGTAAACGAAAAAGTTTTAACATATAACCTTACACGGGAGCCTTGAATAATATCTTTATTTTATTTCCTTATTACACCTATTTATAGCGCGGTATTAGAACTAAGGTAATCAATTAAATTATAATCAAATCTTCATGCAAATTTGCATCTATATATAATCTTATGGAGAGTAAAATGGAAGGAAAATTTCTTTCGGCGAGTAAAAGATTCTTTATAATGAAAATAAAATAAAAATATTATTTTGAATTACCTTCCTTTTTTAAACTATAACACATAAAAATCGACATTGTTTCCCCGGTAGAGAATTTTTGAGATTTCTAACCTCGCAAGATGCACTTGAATGTACTTGCAACGTCATGCCTTTTTTTTTTATTAAATATAATCTATGTATAGTCTAACTATCATCGGCACTGTTTTAATCGACGAAAACAATGAAAATTTTAATAACACCGGAAGCTACGATTCCTTGAAAAAAAAAGTGATTAGACTGATGCTACCTGCTTATAACAATGGATATAATATCCAACAATTCCAATACAAAATGATCTCATGAACAGTGCATCGGATAATTTGTGCTGCTCTCATATAAAATACACAGCTCATGTATGCTCGATGAAAAAGTCCGAACATTTGAAACTGTTAAGATTCATCTGTTATTAAGAATAATTTCATGTGCAGATCGAAGTCCGAACTTTGCACCATTAACATATGATGAAAATGTGAAATAACTTTTTCGCTTCACGAAGTGAATTTTCAAGCACGATTATCTCGAAAACTAGCAAAGGGAGGTTACGGACTTCGGGTGTTTGCTATCAAACATTTTTTGGCGAATCTAGGCCAAAAATAATTAGTGTCGTGTCGTTCGACTGGGGCTCCGTTTGTAAAGATATAGAAGAATTGTAGATGTTATTTACGCTGTTTAAAGGGATGCATTGTACGAAATAATTTACACACTCTCCTGGGAAACCTGTTCATTCGTATACGTTGTAACTATAAAGATTTGCCGGAGTTCGCAATTGCAAAGCAGCTTCTTGTAGCAAATAAATATGAATGATGCAAACGTTTCATAAGTCAATTAAAACGTTAAGAAAGAAAAATGGTAAAATTATCGCAAAACAGTCGTAATTTACATTACACAATTACCGATATCGGAATTTTTGTTACCAGTTTTATTAATCATTTAGGATCATAGAAGAAGCGATAACCTCCGGCATCGTTAACATTTTGCAAGCTGCAAGTAATCTAATCTACAATTCCATTAGCATAATTTAAATTACGTTTACATTAGTATTCTATCAAATAGTATTTACGGATAGTCTTTTTCAAATCGAAGATTAATAGTTGAGAATTTAAAAGGGAAACTATTCAAAAGCGAGAGCAATTTTAACCATAGCCAGATAAACTATTTGGATTAATATAATGCGATAACTTAGGAACAATGGATTAAGTTAGACATGAATCAAATAATATGAACAAATAGTTTTTTAATCATTATTCAAAAGTTCCTTTGGATTTCTTTTGAATAGAACTCAATACATTTAAAAAATAATTTCAATCTTTTTTGTTTCCCCTTTTTATATCCTTTTTAATATACTGAAATATGAAAATCTCGTAAAGATAAGTGGACAAAAAAGAATATTATCAAGAAAAGCCTTCGATCGGAGGTGTTCCGAAACTATGGCAGATTCACTAAAATGTGGAATCTTCCGTTTTTATAGATTACTCGTTGTTATCGCAGAAACTCGTGGTCGAGGGCATCTTGTTTCTGTACGGTTTTATCAGTCACGTGTAAATTAGACAGACAAGACTATATGCATACCGCGAATTGGGAGTGTTAATTGACTTTTATAATAATTCGTCTCTATTTTAACAAAAATGCTATAATTCTATCCAGTCTTCAACCCAGATACGGTTGCCAGTTGTATTTAGTAACCTTTTTAAGCTGCTTCAAACGTAAAATTATGTTTGATAAATACAACCTTTATTTATGTGCGAAAATATTTCTCAATCTGAATCGTTTGTGGTCAAGAAAATTTTCTGTCAGATTTTTCGGTGAGTCGAGCCTACTAATTTTCACATTATTCAAAAATTGTCACATAAATCAATCCATATAATGACTATTTTGTTTGTTAATACAATTTTTAGTTATAATGTGGCAAAAGTATATTTTCTTTTGTAATCAAGGAGGTTGTGCATCGTGACTTTCAAACAAATTGGAACAATTTAAGTTGCCTTTAATAATAATAAATTATAAATTATACGTCGCTGGTAAAAAGTTAGTATAATAATGTTCAAAAAAGCTCACGGACTACGAACATCTGCTACGATTTCATTAACAAACAAATCTATTAAACAATTAAACATAAATTGTCTGCAAGTAAACAATCACAAACCGCACAGACCCATTGTCGTAAATGTGTGTGCGGGCGCGCACGTGTAGTAGAGACAAAAATATGTGGCGAGAAAATTATTAGCGATACGCCGAGTTTTACATAATTTTTTGCCCCCTTCTCTCGCGGCGACCTCCAATATTATTATTACTACGATCGAAGATAAAATTTGATTAACAGTGGTTTACGTGATGATTAACCACGAACGCTCGCTGCTCTGTATGCGAGCCAACCACGCACGCCAATAAGCGACTCACGTGTTACGGATACTTTGTTATCAGTCTCGGGTTATTTCTACAATGAACTTTACTGGACGGATATAATCGGCTGAACCAAAGTGTACGAGTGTGATTGGTGCACGTGTCGCGGCGGAATCGGCTGCGTGGATCGAGTGTGCGAGCACGTGTCCAGTGTAACGAGCCTATGCACCAACATCCGAATGCATTGCCGGACTGACCTAGGTGATCAGCCGATGTAGATAAGACCTACGCATCGTCGCGCGAGATGATGCAATGGAAACTTTTTCTTACTGGCTCGGATGATTGCGATTCCACGGACTGACGTGGTCTTTGCTTCACGCAAGCACATACGAGCAGATACGATTATTCGAGCCTTGCACCTCGTTTTTATAATCGTTCACAATCGGCAACTATAAAAATGAGCCGCGAGCCTCGAATATCAGTAATGTCTCTCTAATTGACGCTCAGATTGTACACAGAAACGGACAATTTGGGAAGACGAGATACGATTATTCGTGCCTTGCGGTTTTTTTATAGTTACGAATTGTTAACAATTATAAAAACGAGCCGCAAGGCTTGAATAATCGTATCTCCTCTTCCCAAATTGTCCATTTTTGTGCACAATCTGAGCGTCAGTTAGAGAGACATTACTATAATCTTATTTCTTCTTCCCAAATTGTCCATTTTCGTTTACAAGGGAGAATTTACTGTATTTCTCCCGAAGAATGCTCTGCCGCACAGGACACAATTATTTCCATTTGCATCATTACCACATCGATTGTTTGGACTAATCGCGAGATATGGCTGTTCGGATAATGGAACTGTTGCTAGCGACATTACTAAAATACAATGAATCGCGTTGTACACGTATCCTCTCAGACTCAGTTGTTTACCTGTACTTGACTTCCAATGAATAAACTGCGAATTTGTATGCAAGATACAAATTGTCTGCATTTATTCCAAGAAATAGAAAATAAATATGTATAGTAAGTTCAGCCTTTCTTTAATCGTTTTAACAGTTTTCGTTTTCTTATTTTTAATAAGACATTAACATTTTCAAATGCTTTTAATCTTTCTTCCATTCCACCACCACCCAAATTTCGTGTAAATACATAAAATTCACAGTCTAATTATGAAAACATGCATTAAGTCGTGTCAGATGAAATGTCGGATACCTCGAACTTAATAATTCCAAGATCGTTGATTTAATCGTAACTTACAGCTGGAATTTTATTTGCACGATGAGATAGAGAACATTGTAAATGTCAGAAAAATTCATACTGGTATTCCGAATGTATTAAGATTGTCGAGAATAGAAATACATTTTCATTGAACCTATGTTTCAGAAGATTTTGTAGCTTGTTGGAGATCTGCAATCTATTGATTGCAATGAGATATTCAGAAGTATTTCATCCTTTCTTTTAAAGACATTGTTACATCTGGTCATCTCAAACAACGTTCCACTGTCCAGACATTTTCTTAAATCAACAATACATTTGTAAGAATTGATTTGGAATATTCTTTTTCCTATTTACGAAGAGGTAATGAAAACGTAATAAAATTACATTAAAAAATCGAATTTGAAATAATGTTGCTGTATGGCGGGCACCGCAATGGTCAGTCATTATGAATGTGACGTTGAGAAAGGAAATGGAGAAAGCTTCTCTTACACTTACACAATCATCAAGAGAGTAACGATGAGAAAATTCTTGCACCCGAAGAAACGCGTCTCCTTATTCGTTCTGATATTAGAAGTTCCACTGTAATTACGAGATTTAGAAGCATCGCTGATGATCTAAGAAGATGGTGCAATCGGAATGCAATAGATGCAAATTTACGAAACAAGATTTTATGGCGTGACTAACAAGGAGCACTAGATAAGCGTCTGTCTCCGATTTTTTTTCCTTTTTCAAATACGTGTGGTACTAAAAAAAAAGTAAGTGACACGCATTTTATTCTTAAATCGGTGGTAATTTAAATAAAAGGAGAAAATCCAATTTTTTTTTCTTGTTTAAGCTTATGAAACCTCATTCGAGGATTATACAAGGTGTTGTACACTGGGCGTAACAATTAACTGATAACGATAGAAGTGCTGAACATTTTCCGTTTCCTTAAACACTACAATAACTTACCCATTGTTCATTGTAAGATATCAGTCAATATGCTCTATCTCTAAAGGAAAATTTCTAGAGCCGATTATAGAGAGTAAATTTTCCTGTTATACTATAATTACCTTCGCGAAGCTATGAAGCATAATGTCATGCAGAAAAAGATGTATAACTATATATTTTTATCCACTACTAGGATTCTAGAAACCATTGGTTTATAAAAAGCACTGGAATAGCCCATTACAGTAAATTCTTCCTAATTGGAGCTCAGATTGTACACAAAAATGGACAATTTGGAAAGCGGAGATGCGAGTTGTTGACAATCGGTAACTATAAAAACGAGCCGCAAGACTCGAATAATCGTATCTGTCCATTTTTGTGCACAATCTGAGTGTCAATTAGAGAGAATTTACTGCACTTTTCAAAGTAGTTCGAAGCGCAATCATGGACAGTCTACAATTGAATAAAATCCTCGAAAAAAAATCTTCGTTGCATGCGCGCATTTTAAATATAACACAACCCCTGATTTAAAAAAAAGAAATAAAAATGTCGATTCTGTTTGTGAACCATATTACGTAACACGATCGTTACGGTACGCAAACGATGTTACGTTACGAGCGCGATTACATCGTACTTCTCGTCGAAATAGGGGTCCCCATTTCATTCAGTAAAAGTGCATTCTTTTTTTCCAACAATGCGCTTCGCGCATGCGTTTAATTTTGCATGACATTATGCTTCATAGATTGCTTCGCGAAGGTAATTATAGTAACAGGAAAATTTACTTCGGCACTAGAAATTTTCCTTTAGAGATGGAGCATATTATTATCACATCTTACAAGGAACAATGGGTAAGTTATTGTAGTATTTAAGGAAACGGAAAATGTTCAGCACTTCTATCGTTATCAGTTAATTGTTATGCCCAGTGTACAACACCTTGAATAATCCTCGAATGAGATTTCATAAGCTTAAACAAGAAAAAAGAAATAATTGGATTTTCTCCTTTTATTTAAATTACCACCGATTTAAGAATAAAACGCATGTCGCTTACTTTTGTCAAATAAGACAAAAAGCATGTGAAATATCAATGACATATTTATATCAGCTTCAAGTATATTTAATGCCATTAATGACGGACAATTGAACATATAGTTCCAATGTTGTTTCTCAAGTCATCAAATTTTTATGAATTGTTGGCATATACCAAAGCAAAAAAAGATATTGTTCTGTTTTTTAAATTTTGTCACAAGGCGTTCCGATCGACGATCGAACGGGACAGTTATGACGACCACAAATTGCAGAAGTGCGCGCAACGTTGATGCAACTTGACGATAACATTGATGATAAATTGGAATAATTTGTAAACGTTTTTCGAGCGTATAGTTTTTCATGACTGAATGGCGGAACGTAACAAATAAAAACCTAAAAAGGAGGGAGGGGGGATAAAAAAAATGTCAAATGCATGTAAACAGAATTAAACAATGTAGCGTCCTTACTGAAAATCTCTTTAGAAACAAAACATGTACATACCCCCCTTCAAAAACTGAAAAGCAATTAAAATAAACGGTTTACTGCTACTATTAACACGTTCCGTGCCGAGCTTTTTTTACTCGAATCTTCACACTTTGATATTTTACTAAAACTTGATGTATTACGTGCAATTATTAATTCTGGTACACATAACAACGTAACAAAAACTTATCAACGCCCATTCTTGCGGTGGAAATTGATTCTTCGGTTCTAAATTTCTTGTAAACAATTTGTTCAGTTCACTAAATAAACATGCAAGCGTGTACCATCGATGGTACACGTGGCACGGAACGTGTTAAAGACCACGTATGTCTGTAGCTGAAGCATCGCGTTTATCATTTCAGGGTCGTCTAAATTTTGAATCGTGTTATGCGAAAACATTCGCTGTCACGAAGAAGGCGGTTAAGCTCATCAATTATTTATTATCATTTTATTTGCGAATATTTTGTTTTTACTGAAGCCTGTAATTTATTATGAGCATTATTATTTGAAGTCAAGGCTTGCCAGGTTCAGGTTCCAAGAGAAGAATTGTGTAAATTTCCATGAAAAAACCTCAAATAGCGAGACGTCAAGTTTGAAAATCTCTCTATGAATATTCAATGCGTATTCTATCTAAGCAAGGTTGCGAGTTCATGAGCGCGTCTAGCTTTTCAGGTATACTGTGCCATTTATTGACGTCAAAGCACAGAAATCGATGGAATCGATATTAACATAAACCATAGACCAGAAGATAGATGATCTGTTAGCATGTCTATGCTGTTAAATTAAAATTGTGTCGCATTCAACGCGGAGCGTTCGAAAAGTCGTTTCGTTTTCTTACGAAAGAATGAAAAACGACTTTTTAATGTTTCGAGTAAAAAAAGTAATACATTTATAATATAGATATACAATTATGTGCATTTTTTAGAGTATTTTTTTTAAAAGATAATAATCTGATAATCGTGAGGATCCCGAGCTACTACTTGCAGAAAACTGCGCTGCACCCGTACCTACAATTACTACTCTGTTTAGTTGACTTATTTTAGTTATCTTCATTTATTGTTACATAAACAAGTTTTCTTAAAAATACGTAACTACATTGTCTTGGAATTTTTTGCAATACAGCCAGTGAAAATGGGAATTTGTATAAAAGTTCGCGGCCTAGTTAGGACAATCCAGAACATTCATATAATTGTGATATTCTCCTTATCCTCTAAAATCATGACTATCTAGCTATCCTGTAAGGTCATGGCGTTACATGAATGACAGACACGTCCACAGGATTACGAGAACATTAAATATCGCGATGTTCTATTTCTCCTCTGAAATCACGATGTTCAAGTTCATCTCTGAAGAGCCAATGTTCTAAAAGTTATGACATTCTGGTTCCCATATTACGTTCAACAAGTGCTTGTACAGGGTCCCAGGAATGTTCAAGATCTGATGTGCAGTTGCATCGTCGATGGTTATGAGCCGCGCAAACTCGTGCACGCGACTAAATCACGTGCGCCTTTACTGCGAGCTGTGGGACTAAACACGAGATGCTGCGAGAATCGCTGGTTACAGTTTCCTTGTCCGCGTGTTACGTGGCCGGCGGACTCTCAGCTGGTCGGATGTTAATTTGAAAAGTGAAAACCGGCATTGCGTCACCGGTGGATTACGTGTATCATATGGAAATGCCGAGGGTATGGCGTGCGCGTTATCGATCCCTCGCTTTTATATTCGCAGAGAACCGCCGAATATGTTAAAGTGTCAAGTCAATTCTATCGTCGAGTAAGTTCTTTTGCAGCGTTCTCATTTGCGTCACGAGTTACCGGCAATTAAATGCAATTTACTATAGAAAAGCGATGATTGCAGTAAAATGAATGTAACTCCGCTGTTGTGTAATTAGAATAGACCAATACGAAGCAATTAGCACGTTGTCTGCCACGTCGGTTATAACGAACTATATTATTCCTTCATCAGATTTATCAGAATCGACGTATTCGAGCAGACTAAATTTTACTAGAATTCATAGCAAGCTGGAGAGCTAAAGAGGTAATCAACTTGAAACTTTTCAACTTGAATCGTTTTTAAGACGTGGGAATATTTCGGGTTGCCGTGTGACAGTCCACGTATCAAAAATCAAGTACTTTTTCAAAAATGTGCTGTAGGTTTATGATCAATTAATATCGGTGTTAAAACTTTCACTACACTAGGAAGTTCATTTTCTTTTAGACAAACTTTGTTAGAATCTCCGACGTGTATGAGAATTATAAAAGCAACTGCTGTAATAACGTTATTCCGATTTTATAGCGCTTTTATGGATATTAGCGTGACAGTGAACTTGTTTCAACGTAATTTAAATACTGGAACGGTTTTCTTTTTGTATAGCAAAAATGATCACATAATACGTATCCAGTAAAGGCATTTAACAAAATTATAGTTTCATAATAGCTTATTCCTTTTTGCATCGAGAATAAGAAATATGTAAAGAGCAGATCTACTTCCTTATGCTGCTATTTTTCAACGCGACGCAACGTTCGCAGCTGACACGAATGCTAAGAAATCATAAGAGTTTTGTTATTCGTACAGACTATCCAATCGGGTCTCGTTAATTAATAATAAATTCACCATTTTACCGTGCTTTCTATATAACTCGACATTATCGCTCGAATAACTAATATTTTCCGATTCCCAAGAATAAGTCGAGTGTGGATTTTATGCGTCGTTGCTGTATTATCTTTCTTTCACCGTGATAAAAACCTTGATAGAGAGTAGAAAATTCTGATTAATCCCGATTTTTTGTCAACTATATCATACACGTAGTGCGACGAAGTCACTACCAAGTATCTTGACTCTTGAAAGTGTATCAAGAATCTAAGATAATCGTGATCCACGTTTTTCCCGCGGTGCATTCGATTTATGGTTGATAAAAATATTAAGTTTTAATATGAATTGCAGTTTTTCGATCTGTTATACTTGTAATGTCCGTACTCAGACATTTCTACTCTATGTTTATTATACAACATACCATTTGGAGGTGTAAATGTCGCTGTATCATTTAGTGTCTCGTTTGGCCTCTGTCATTAGTTACGTTTCACGAAAAAAACCGCACGTAATACTAACCTTTCAAATCGATCTTAAACGTATGATCACTAAACGTGCATTTAGAATTCGTTCATTTTTGCATTCGATTAACATATTTCGAAATAAATGGTCACTTTAAGTAAAACTACCTTTTGGTTTTTGAACACCATATGCCAAAATCATCGGCCGTTGCATGGAACATAATACAAAGAATGTCAAAAAACTTCTCCTCAATTTCATTGAAAAAAGAAAAATGCGCATCTCTGCCGCGCTTTTTAGCTAACAGATCTATCAACCCAAAGCATGTCGCTATTAACCTGGATGTCGATGTGATTTTAAGCCCGAAAGAAAATATTTCGTGCAAAAAAGGCCCATAGAACAAGTGAACCATGCGCATACTTTAAATTCTTTCGAAGGAAATCCCAAAAAATTGCTCTAAAAATACGCTTCCGATCGAGATCATGTTAGCTGTTTCAAATGGAGTGATTTAGATCCTTGAAGCAACGCGAGTGCCGCCGCGTAATGGAAAATGGTAATCGAGGATGACGAACAATACGGAAAAATCATCTGTCCCTACTTCCAGCGCACGCATCGCGCACGATGATGATCTCACCTTGATTAATCGCGCGATGTTACGCGCGTCGCATGCTCTCCATGTCGTGCACGTAACGAAATCTCGACCTAAACGTGCGTCTACTATATTAAGACGCAGTACACACATAAGTACATACATAGGTGGTCACGTCAGCGTGAATCGACGTTATTCTGAACTTTGAAGTCTTTATGGCTCCGAACAGAAGCCGTCCAGCTGATCAATGACACTTGGCGGCGCGATGCGAACTCCGAATAAATTAAGGTGCCGATGGAAATTTCGAAAGCGAGGGACATTCATGGCAGAACCGTTAACGAGAGCCCGCACGCCTAAGTATTTCGCGGAAACTTGTGCGCGTGTTTAGCCCGCCGAAATTAGTCGAGACACGACCGATCCGTGTAAAATCGGCTTTGAAACTCGTAACCGTGAATTTTTCAACATTTCGGCTTTCGTTGTAGTATGCAAATGAACGCAATAATTTAGCGGACAGCTTTCTGACAGACGCACCTGGATCGTGTCAGCAATTACGACACCGTGCAATAAAGCGATCACGCGAGCTTATTTTACTGCCGCTACAAAATTATGGTTGCCATCCTTCGCAGTAGGTGCTTTTCAAATTTATCATGTCAAACAAATTATCGTCGGGATTTATTAATAATTCATAATCCGAGGATTCGCTTAATCTGCGTAATTCGAATAATAGTCTGGATTTCTATACTTTATTTAGTATAGCCTCGGGTTTTATTTAGTCTGCACCATTTTGTTTTGTTTTAAACGACGTATAAATCGAGTCTCGACAAGATGGTTGAGATTCAACTATAGGAGAGAAAGCAGCAAAAAGCGGACTTTCGAAAAATGTAAAAATAGTTTCCTCGATGTTCTAGAAAGTGTTGATGCAGCATTTTCTTGCAAAAAGTTCGATGGTCGCGCTGCCATTTCGTTCGCCTCCATTAGCAACTATTCGTCGTCACTTGCGATGTCCACCGTAAAAAGTTAGGTTCCTAATTAAAGCTCGCAGCTAATTGATTTAAAAAATTAGGTAAATTGCCTTTCAGCACGCCTTTCAGTAATGTTAGACTTTAGTCTAAAATTCACATTTTAATGTGAATGCTGTGAGCTACAAGAGCAGGCGAGCACTATGAAATTGCTTGCTTGGCATTATTCCTGATTGAAGTAATTTTTCAACCGTGTGTCACGAAACATTCGAGTGGTCAATGAAAAATATAAATCTTAATATTCGTGGAAGTACATACTTACATGTGTACAGTAATTTCACTTATTACTTTAATGTCATTTAATGGCAACATCTCATTGGGCAGTATATACTGAATTATTTTGTAAGAATAGACAATTGCTATTAAATTGGAACCAGCAAATTGCAGATACAGTAAACGGCTCGTTTTTATAGTTATCGATTTTCAACAATTATAAAAACGTGAAATAGTCGTATATCCTCTTTCTAAATTGTCCATTTTTGTTTACAAGCTCAGGGATAATTGAAGAGAATATACATATATCATATCAGTAAAGTTATATCGTTAGCATATAGTATCGAGCTAGGATTGTCGGGATTTTGAGCAATGCATGCAGGCCTTGTTCAACCATTTATAAGCTCCGATTGTATTGTACGTAATCGTTTGTCCATAATATATGTATAATCGAGTTGCTTCTGTTTATAGTCGCTGATAACCGTGGGAGAGAATTAGGCAGCCTTATTTCACGTTTATGAATGCATAAACAAGCATTCACCTTACAGCGTTGAATTTCCGCATACGCGAGAAGAAAAATCCTAGAAAAATGGTAAACGAATTGAATGAATGAACCGAAGGGTTGAATTTTTAAATGAGGACACAACGTAGACGATAACAAAATTAAGTGAAATGCTCTGTAGAAGTAGCACAAGTACTTTTTCTGCGAGAATTTCTGAATTCTTTATGCAATAACACAATAGAACTGATTTTATATGCAGATTTACCACTAATTTGAAATCTGATGAAGAATGAAATCAAAAATGTACTCATGATATGTGTTTTATTAGAAAACATAGTGTTGTGTTTTAACTGACTTATAATAACGACATGAAATATATATATATATATATATATTTTGTAAATCCTAAATTCATATTTATGGGTTATTTTCTTTTCGATGAGCGGTTTCACTCTAATAAAGTGTAGCCGCTTATTATATTACTCGATTTTATAGTTGCTGATTGCCAACGAAAACGAGCCGCAAGCCTCAAATAATCGTATCTCCTCTTCTCAAATTGTCCATTTTCATTTACAAGCTGAGTAACAATTGGAGAGATAGATACTTATTGCTAAGTTTCATACTATATTATATTAAGGAAAGAATACAAAATCCAGCAAATCAGAGTAATGGGCTTTGTGAGTATTTATGGATTGTGTCGATGCAGTTCTTTAAATTGCATGTTGTTTAATCATGATTGTGCTCGACGCTATTTTTAGTTTTAATAATGTAAAATATAATTTTTATGTCATGGACAATACAAATCATTTCATTAATAGCGAAGTAATAATGATGCATAGTGACGCATAATGATGCTTGAAATAGTAGCGTGCAATATACAGTAACAGTTTGAAAAAGAAGATATTTTGATATTTTCGAGACCCACTCGATCGCGATAAAAATTCTCGATCCGAGCCGACCCGACATTTTCGGGTTCCCGCTCTCTACTGTCTACTGTATTGTCTATTGTCCGTCAAGCGGAAGATGATTCGTCAATTTAATCATGGATTCAAAATGTTATCATCGAATGAGACGAGTTGGAAGGGAGAGCTAATAGCGACAGCACTGCTGAATGAATGTGCGGGCGAAAGGTATCATTGATAGCAACTCATACGATGCGTACAAGCGGCATTATCACCACGTGATTCCACCGTGACACTCGCATCGAAACATTATATCGTAAGACCGGAGCCAGAGATCGACCCAATTTGGAAATTTTCGATATTAATATCGGCACGAAATAAAACGCGATGCACAATATGCCCCGTGAATTATCAATAGTCACGATACAACGGCTGTTATCGATCGATTCGACACAAGCGCGCATGGCGAAACCACATGCATTCGCTACGTACTTATCATTATTCAAATTACTCAACCGACAAATTAAACGCGGTTTATGCGAGTGCACCGAATAAATGCATTTTTTCTTGCACGACATTGACACGCGCTAGATATATGAAAGTCAAGAAAAAGATACGTGGGAACTTGTTGATTCATAATCAAGACCGTTAGTCGATAGTTCGATGGCCATCGAAGCTCGAAATGGTTCGGTTGAATCAAATCGATTCCGACGAGTGATATTGTTGCGTTAGAAAGGATTCGCGTCGGAAAGATTTCGAGCCGAGCATTGTCCGATCTGGCCGATACCGGCGTTTCGGGCTGGCTTATATCGTCGGATGGAGTTCAGGAAGCGTTCGTTAGTCGGACAATTTGCCGTAACACGCTTCCCAGGCTAATTTGCTGAGCGACTTTGTGAATTTTGGAAAATTCTTCTTGACGTCGGCGAAAAATGAAGCAAGAGTTGCGCAAAGACGGAGATGTCCTTGGATAACACCCATTAGGTGGAACTCATAGTTCGGGGCGATTTTGGCAATCTAGAAAGCGGCTTGCCGATCAACCGTGCCAGTAATGTGACATAATCGGGTCAGAATTGGAATTATACTTGGAATTATACTTTCGCCTATTTTTAGTGCCCGATGAAAGACTTTAAATCGGCTGCCGATGGCAAATGATATATAGATAATGTTATAACAGTTAAATACAATGAAAAGAAATCGGATCGTGAACCTGAATTTAACGAATTTTACAGAATTCTCGAACATCGAAAATGAAAGAAAAATTGAACGTTTTCAACCTTGTTTTACAGATTTTTGTTACTAAATCAAGAGAAATTAATACACCAGTGTAAGAATTAATTTTTAAGTCTGGTGCGCGAGAAAGTACACTGAACAAACTGATTCGTCAACATTTTTAGAATTAAATGCTACGCTGCTATTTCACGATTTAATTGATCAGCGTTATTTTGTTGAAGGACTTACATATGGCTGGACTGCTTTGAACTAGTTAAAATTGTTAATTTCGACTTCCATTTCGCGGAAAATTGTATTTTTGCATTAGTATCTGCAGTCAGTCGAAGGCTTGCTTTCCATATTATGCATGTTTTCAATGATATTGATGTCAGTTTTCTAGGCGCAACATTTTCCCCCGAAGGATGCGCAGCGCTACGAGACGGGATGAAACCGGTGCCAGTAATCGACCCTAATTGAATCGACATTTCCGGTGGGTGATTATACCCTCTTGCGTCAGACCATATCAGGACTTGCAAATGACACCTTGAAAATGATCCGAAAGTCATGAAATGTCAATAGATTCTTGAAAACTGACGTATGTCTGATTGATTCCGTCGGAACTGTTTCAGGCACGTATGTTAAAACAAAATTAACCTTCGCTAGTCTGACGACTCTCGAAATATATTCATTCGTATAATCGCGTGTTACATACTCCATCATTACACACTTGCATGTCGTCACAACTGACTTTCCTAAATACGTAGGCATAATTGAACCATCGTCGTACAGTTACAATTCACGCTTCCTACTTTCCACGAGTTGGTTAATTAACGGATTTCACTCTTGATATTTTACTATTTAATGTCGGAAATGTAAATTCCAATGTTGTTTCATCCATAAGAACTGTTTGTATTAATAACTGATCAAAATAATAATGTTCGAATAAGTAATTAGAATCTAAAACTTACTTGTACTATAAAGACTACATTGAAAATAATTCTTGAAAGGAACAAATTTAAAAAAGAAAGAATACATTTTCTAAATATTTATGCTTACAGAAACGGACCAAATACGAGCACACTTTCAAAAGTATTCCTAGACGTTATGCTAAACAGAATTCATTCAACACATTTGCGTATCGGTTTGTATGTATTTAGAACAGTTCGCGACAGGCAAGTGTCCTTGTAACCGAATCGAGTTATTATTATTGTGTAATTTAAATTCATAATCCGTTACTTCCATTCGCTATTTCTCGTCCCAGTCAAAATGACCGCGGTCGAGGGATGTTCGCGTCGGAAAGTAGGTAAAGGCGAAATTTATAAATAAAAGAAGGAGAGGAAATAGTCGATGGAAAAGTTGCCTATTCTCGGCCAGTCGTGTGTAAATTTCGTTATGGGCACGTGAATGAAGCGGGGCCAATGCGCTCTAACGGACTAATCCGACACGTAACCGCTTGTTACTATCGTGCACACGAGGAATTACGTTACCGGCGGACGTTGAATTTCTATACGTTATATCATTTAACGAGCACGCGAACGACACCGCAAAACAGGCTACATCGTTTGTCTCTCTCCCTATCTTTCTCTTCTTCTTCCATTTCTTCTCCGTCGTTCTGATCGACTTTCTTTTTCCGACTGCGCCGAGGAGAACCGAACATTCGCACGTGCGAACCGAATCGAACCACAAATGTTTATTGTCCTACCGTCCTTATCCTCGACGAGCAGAAATTTCTCCCACCTCGTAGTACGTACACTTCCCAGTATAAAAAGAATAGAAACAAAAAAGTGAAATTCTCGCCTCACTAACGGAACGATGCGACGACGTTGGCGATTATTCAGTCGTTTCCCTTCACGATTTCCACCGTATAATGAACTAGGGTAGATTATATGGAACACACCGTTAGATCCTCTTGAACACGGATAACTCTAACCGGGGCTTTTCACGGACAGCGTCGATGGTGTCGTTGCCTCACAAGAAAAAAACAGGATAATGAATATCCTATGGTCATTATTAACCTATTTGTCGCAAAATACCGATAGACATAGAAAAAAGGAAAAGATCGTTCATTTTCGATCGAAGTCACAGGTACTTGCTTACATAGAACCGTGTCTCGTCGACACGGTTTAAATTTTCGTAAGTCCGGATCACCCAGTGACCGCTCGCGGATCCTGTTTACGCGGACAGTCCTATTATAGGGTGGAAAACAATGAAACATATTCTTACCTATGATTTTTTTTACGCTTGCTGAATCCTCGACCTTCTCAGTGTAACGGATGATAGCTCGGACTTGCTGGAATGTTACGTCGCGCACAAATGCAACCAACCACCCGATAAAACCGCGCGGAAATGGTCCACGGTCACATAAAGTGTCTTCTATTGGGGACCGGTGGTTTGTCTTCAACGGATTCACCCCTTGCTTGTAAACCGTGCAATTCGTCGTACTGACAGCGAATCCAGACTGAGATGCCGGCACCACGCGGCCACAGCTAAATACGAGCGCGGACAAACACGAGTCATCGCGGCGCGGCGCTGCCGGAAACGATGGTGGCGCCGCGGCTCGGCGTCGAGGCGTCCCTCCTCGGATGATCCTTGGACGAGCAGAGGCCTACGTGATCTTCCGTGAAAGAAACACGTCGCACAGTGTCGTCGGTTTGCATCATTCTGCAGATAAAAATCAATATAGCTTGACATCTTCGAAATTAATTTAATTTCTTACTAGACTTAACGTCCGTCTTCGTTTGTACCGTCGTCAATCGTCATAATTGATTTTGTCATCTGCAATCTAATATTTGTAATAGCTGTATACTGTGCTTTTCTGGTCGACTATTATTTGTTGGAAAATTTGTATAAACTGCGCGATATTTAAATGCCTGTTCGAAGAACTGTCTAATTGAAAACTATAAATTATTTTCTAATTATTAGGAATTATTTGTTGCCACTTGCATCTTTGTGGACGCGAAGTAACACGTCGCGCAGTGGTCGGTTTCATCATTCTACAAAAGAAAATCAATAACGCTTGAAATCTTAGAAATTACTTTCGTTTCTTGCTAGATGTAATAATAATCTTTGCTTGTGCTATCGTTGATGGATATAATTGAATATTTTCGGTTATTATTGATTAGAAATTTTTCAAGTATTATTAGTATTAGTTAGTTACTTATTTGTTGAAAATGTCACGCAAACCGGTTGACGCAGAGAAAGAAACTGTGGCCATTGAAAGATGTAAAAATTTCCGGATTTTGTATAGTTGATAAATAAACATGCTACATTTCGCATTGTTCAAATGTTTGTTGTAGGTTCAGATAGAAAAGTTGAGAAATGTAATTTGTGTATTTTCCTTGCTATTCCAAACATTTGCACTTTTTGCAAAAAAGTATTTACTCATTGTCTACACAATAAACTAGCATAACATATCAAAAATAAATCAAGTTGTCCGGTTATTTTTAAACTAGCCTAGGATATCAAAAATAAATCAAGTTGTCCGGTTATGTTTAAACAAGTTATTTTGTTTAAAAAGTGTTTCGATATTTACGTCACCGAGCGTACAATTTCCACGATTTTTCAAGCACTTTCGAGAATATTTACATTTACAGTTACGCCAATATTCACGACACCGACACACACCGGCGCGCGCGCATGCACACACATATTTACTTTATGCACTTATACGCACTTTTTTCATCTATTTTCAGTTTGTGAGGGTTGACAAGTGTTCAGGATAAACACTTTTGGTTTGGAGATGGGAATGTAGATATTAGTTCTGAGTTCTAGTATCGGAATACTGCGTGATATTTGAGAATGAAAATATGAAGGATATGATGTCCACTTTATGTCCACTTTACAGACCAATTTTTTAAAATACAAACACTTTAAAGGCGAGATAAAATCTAATTGAAATAATCGCACAATGCTCTGGAATGCGGATTTGCTTGTCTGTAATTCAATTTCTCGACTTTACCAATGTTACCAGGCACGTATTTAATTGATTTGTGTCATAAAATTATACTAAAACCTTAAGAACAGGCGTAATACTAATAGCATTAAAAGTTATTGTGGGAGCTTATCTTTTGACAGTGATATTAACTGTTAGAAGTAGTTAACACCTCCATTTGATGGAAGTATTATAAGTTGACGACTTTTTCTGTATTGTGCAATGTTGTATGATACACATTTTTAAATGTATTTATACATGATCGATTATTTAATTCGTAACTGACGCAATTTGTGATTTCTCATGGTATGAGTAAATTTAGCAATTAATTAGAATACGATATCCACTAGTAATGTTTTAAATGACCTACACCTCTCTAATGAAATTGTCGAATATTCGTTTCATGAATTATCTATTAACTATATTTATTTCATTTTTTTTAAAATTCTACTTTTACTGACTTTCTTTTCATTCAAAATACGTGGATTACAAAACAGTCGCTGATAACTTGTGGCGGTGGTGTGGCTTGAAATTATTTCTGTTTGATAATAAGCATCCAACAGCAGAACGGCTTTGATCGTACCATATGACATCAAATAACGCGACAGTTTAATTGACGAATCAAATTAAACTTGCTGATGAATTATTCATATTCCGTCGTACATGTACGTGTCAGTTATCAGTTACAAAATGTTTTGATATTTTAATAAACTGAGATATTTCAATGAATTGTTAGAATTTCTGTAATTTTTCAATTCATAATGTCTATAGACACGCAATATGTATATTGGAGTTACAAATTACTTTTAAATATTATTCTCTCCTTTTCCTGTCCGAATGGTTTTCTTAAATGAGATCATTGTTATGACTCTTGGACAGTTATTTCTTGCTGACACACATCTCCATTATTCAGCATTCATGTATGACGAATAGCAAGAACCTTTTTACGTTCGTAGCATCGACACCACGTACAAATCGAATACTAAATATTATTTTAAAGTCTTATGTAATTAAGTCTTAAATAATAAATTATATTTATATTGCAATTATTACACTTTAATTAACGTTGAGTAAAATCTATAGTACTTATATGAAACTATCCTGTGGAGAATTTCATCACACGGATTTACACGAATTACATTTATTATGTCATCTTATTATTTTGGTTGCATATCGTAGTACACATGTTTATCTTGTTGTTAATGATTGTCTACCGTCGCGTGTTTCATTTTATCGCATATAACTTAATCTACAATTCAAAGTCCAATTTTATTTCATATGTATTGTATTAATTAGGTATTAAACCATACAAACGTTCGAAGCTCTGATATTAATCAATCCTCTCGAATGCGCTGTGTCCATAGTAATTGATTACGTGCGATTGTAACTATCGTAGCGACATGCTTGACAATATTTGAATAGAGCATTCAAACCACTAATTATGATGTAAATTAAAGGTGTGAAATAAAAGAAACTGGTCGAGGTTATGTGTTGAGAGATGTGCTTATGTGAGACCTGGTGTTTCGACTATTTAAATAATTTAAACTTGATCATGTTTAAGTGTTTATAATGTTATGAAACGATATATTGTTGCATTCGAGAGTCTCAAATATAGGATTTCAAAGTAGGAATATTCGGAAAGTTGCAAAATAGTTATTGCAAATACTTAAAAATTAAGATTCTTAAAACCAGGGATCGAAATATACAGATACATACCTCTCGTTTCTGAAAAAATTCTGTCACTGCTTATATCTTTCACTTAAGAGAATATCTATGCCTGTAGAATTTGCAATTGTTATCGCGAAGAATCGCTATAAAAGTGTTCTTATGGAACAGATATTTTAGAATTTATATAATAAAATATCCATGAAAGCAAGTTATTTTTGGATAGTTATTAGAAAACGTTTTACAATATAAATAGAACTACTAATGAAAAGGTATAGAAATTATGCGTACATTACATAATTAATGGATCTTGTTTATATTTGTTTTATAATGTGAACATAAATATTTGTTGCACATATATAGGTTGAACATCTTTATTAATGCCATTGAAACGTAGTAACATAAATCACATTTTCGAAAATTTTGACTTGTGTCTTGAAATGTAATCTATACATGCCAAAATGTTAAAAGGTCAAGTGAAATTATGAAGATACTATAAATTAACTTAACTCTAAATTATCCTAACAATAAATTCGGTCAGTAAACAATATACATGTTAGTAAATAATGAGAAAAATGTGACTTGCGCTGCCATCATTCTACCCAACTTAAATATTGATGATATTCTGAAGAATATCTGTTTCCTGTTGTGCTGTGGAATTCTTATTTATACATCTTATAAATTCTATTTGACTCAAAATGTATTGTAAGATATGCGCATTGTGTACGTATCCGAAGATTTAAGGCTATGCGATAATTGCGTGGTGCATTATTGATAACCATCGATGCTAAATGAACTTTTTAAAATACAGTCGATCACTCGGTTAACGAATAATTTCGTTATTTCACACAGAAACCGGATACCGCAACATACGATATCCGGTTAATATTTTGAAACGTTTGAATATGCAAGATGAGTCATTTAACTCTCTTAATATTTCTCGCGAACTACTTGTTATATAAGATGTTTCGATGTTTCTCAAAGTTGTTGAATATAAAAAGACGCATACACGGCAAGAACTAATCTTTTTGCTGTTTTACTTTTTTATCAAAGAAATGCAACATGTAATTACCAAAAAAAAAATAAGATGGAGAAGTTAAATGATTTACCCTGACCAATGACTCGGAGAAGTATTTTCCTGGCGGCGCCAGTTGTACACGATAGATTTGCATTCATGAAAACCAAATAGGCAATTAACGTCACCTTCTCTGTGCATGTTATCGTTATCGTTATCGAAAAACTTACGAAAATGTTCGTTTCTAAGGGACGATCGGTTTGCTGTAGATGTTAAAAATCCGTAACTTTTCAGAAACACGAAATCTCGTGAAAGTGAGAACTAACGCATATTTATACAAGACATGGGAACAGAAACATCGATAAATCGCCGGTAGAGAGATTGATATTTGCTGAATTAACAATTGTTTTGGTGGTTACAACAGCCCGATGATTAGTTCAGTAGTTCGAAACTGATAAAATGTTGCTAACAGTTCTGTAGAAGCCACGAACGCAATCTTTTATAAATGACGTCGATTCTTTTGGTATCGATTGCATCGAATCTATTGATTTTCTGTCATTGCGCAGTAAACCCCTATTATCGACACATCATTGTTTTGATTAACAGGCTTTATGTGAAAACGCCAATACAATCGGTGCTCTGATTTTTCTAATTGAATCCACTTGACCTTGTCGTTTATACATTGTAGGAACTTTTCTATTCTGTTTACCGAATTATCGCTTGCCGATGAATTTAATTTTCTGCAGTGGAATAACATTGAATGCCGCATTGACATTCAATGCAACTCCGTCGTCGTTCTTGCAGTCTCTTAAGAGAAAATGATCGATTATTAGCGAGACGATGATAGCACCACCGTACTTAGACGACACTTGTTCATACAGATAGTGCCATTTTCGAGGAAAATTTATATATATAATCGAAATCTATTTTAAAAGTCATTCTAAAGGGGAGACCGACCTCGGTTGTAAGTTGTAGCACCGGGGCAGCAGTAACAAGTTATTAGAAGTGATCCCAGAGGTTATTAGAAATAACTTTTTTCTTAGCGAAAATGCAACCCGCGGCTTTGTTTACGAGTTATTGACGAAAAACACTGACTAATGAGAGACGAGCTAGGCGGAACTGGGCTTCGACCGCTCGTTGGCTCGGTCGCCTTGCGCCAGCTGAGCTCGTCTCTCATCGGTCACTGTTTTTCGTTAATAACTCGTAAATAAAGCCACGGATTGCATTTTCGCTATGAAAAAGGTTACTTCAAATGACCTCAGGGATTACCCCTTTCCGGGTGTCAACATAATTATGGGACATCCTATATTATGTTTTATGTATCTGTTTATCTGAAACACATTCATCTATCAACTGATCCAGGTCGGAAATGGTTGTAAGATTTTCTCAGAGTCGTCGTTGTAAATGCAATAGTTTTTTATAATCATATGTTAAAGTAAAGATGTTACAACCAAGGACTATAATACTAGTCTTAAGTGCTTGCAGTATGACGCTATTCAAGAAGTGCTCGCAATATGATTCCATTTAAGATTATCGATCAATATAATTCTAATACAGCCGTAATTCAATATACATAATTTCAATTTGTCCTCGAGGTATTATCCGGTTACGTATGATTCGATGCCAAATTAGAATGATCGAATTTTGAGGTAATGAATTCTTGCTGTAGTAGAGCTACATTGAATACTAATTTCGAATAAAATCATGTTACGCGCACATTTTTTAACTAGCGCCATGTTGCGGGAACTTTTCGGACAGTATCATATCGAGTTATTTTTTAAATATCATTGTTAGGAATACTTTTTCGAGATAGCATCATATGAATGGAAGACATCGGAGTGTTCTACGATCCGTACCCGACAGGAAATTTCATTCGCATGCGTTGAGGCAAGAAAGAATCGGCAAGACCCTACCGAGATCGTCCTCAGTCTATATTCGATCGTTGTAGACGCCAGTGAGGGAGTGAAACAAATCACGTTCACGGTTACCGTTGATTGAAACACAAAGTTTTGCGACAATATTATAATATAATATTACAACAATATTCGTTTATAAAGTTTTCGCGCATCGTATTTGGCGGTGTTTAAAACATTTGAACGTTATAAACGAAATAATAGAGACATTTCTCTTTGAGCAATCATCGATTCAGGTCAATGTGAAATTGTATTTGTTAGTCAAAGTTGACTGAATTAATACTTCGATGTGGGAAAGAATTCTAACTTGCCATTACCTTGAAGAATTTTAATCGAGCATACAAAATAGAGTTCCGTTTTATAAGGCAGCTGAATAAAAGGAAAACTGGATATCATTGAAAATATCGCGTAGAAAAATGAGAACAAGATTCTTTTTAACGACATTCTGCATGGTGACGAGTACGTGCATCTTGCCATCTCCGTTGACGTTGCAACTGATACTCGAATTCGCGAAATGGAAGTCGTGGGACCAGATAGTACTGTTCGACAATCTGGGTTCCTTGGGTGAGAATTTGATATTGAAGATAAAAGATTGCATTTCCCCTCGTGATTGACCTTTGTTTCTATACAGTGATTGTCATAAGTAATTACATTTGCGCAGATTGTGACCGTTTACGAAGCCCTAAATATTAAAAATATTCCTTTGTTGTTCATTTGTCGAAGATTCAAATCGTCACCATCTATAAACGTTCGTAACGCAATATGTCTCTTTTGTTACAAAACGAAAGGTCAATGAAAATGTGAATAAGAAATGATATTCTGTGACACATTCTGTTTAATATTAACTGATTGTGATTCGGCCATGAAAATTCCAAACGTAATATGCATCTTTTATCACGAGACAATACATCTATGTAAATGGAAATAACGAAAAATATTCCGTGTTGTGTTTTGTTTAATATTAAGCAATTGTGATACATCTATGGAAATTTAAAACGCAACATGGTTATTTTCTTACGAAAAAATACGTTCATGAAAATGGAAATAACGAAAAGTATTCTTTGACGTATTCTGTTTAACTCTTATCGTACGTCAGATATTCAGGCCTAATGTAAGTAAGATGGCTTTCATTTTATTAATTAATAAATTCTGTAATTTTATTGGAAATAATTTATTCATTCAGTACAATCACTATTGCACTTAATTATCATTCTGATAGCATGCAGTTGTATTTTGTCTCAAGATTGTAACATATTTCTATTTAAATGCCTTTCTTCGCAGATTTAAATAGAAATGTTTCACGACACATATTTCGATTACCCGTTCTTTTATGAAAATGCAATACCATATTTATATCTGAATGATAGACGAGTGTTTATCGTTAATGTTTCCCAAAGCAAAATGACTCAATCAAGTTAGCCAATTTTTATTTCGAATGACGATCAATCATTGTCGACATGCTGTAGACACGTGATACTCGAGAAAGATTATTTACTGCTACCATGACACGCTACCAATGTCGAAACGATCAAGACTTTTGCACTTATTCAACATAAAACTAGTTTAGAGTGAGCTGCACAGAGAATATTTTCGACAAAATCATCAATTTGAAATTTGTTCGCGTAGACTGTGTGTTCACCTACGCAAGACCCTTATTTGCGTGTCTTGCTGAAAAAGGAATCGCCGTATCAATTCAGTCAGCTATCAATCCAAATATACCCGACGCCCTCATTATCCGGAAACACCGAATTGGATCGATCGTGCTGTTGGATGGACTGAACCTAACGTCCCCCGAGAATGTTCTTCACGTGGTAAGAAGCACGTACACGTAAACAAAAACATACTTAAAGCGTGCATTGTCCCGGTCGGGCGAGCAGACGTTTCAATTAATCATTTGCTTGTCTAGATACATCATAAATGTTTACAAATGTCGTAAAATTTTCGGCGATTCTTGGAAATCAATGTGAACTTATGGTTCCCAATATCTTTGCATATTATATTACGACTCAACGATGTGGACACAGTAGGAAATCTAAATAAGTAAATGCTTGAACACGCATCAAACAATTAATATTGGCCATGCAAGTGTTTGCTAATGTTACCTGAACGTATGCGTGTAAACAACTAGACCAATAGAACTTTGTTTAGTTAAACATCTATTTCTAGTATTTGATGATTTATGACGTGAATGTAAAGTTTAAAGAAATTCGAATGTAATTATATATCATAAGATTACCATAATCAAATTTCCATAAAGTAACCAACGAAAACGGCAACTTCCATTGGTATCTGCAATCTGTTTGATAGAGTGATTAAGCAAATACGATTGCTACGGTTTTTCTATGAAGTCTAAAATTGTGTCTTTCGTTTTTCATGATTAGTGATAATCACATAGTTTTATTGCATACTGTATCACGTGTTCGAAGTATCTTTGTATATCTGTATTGCGATTAGCAGTGGATAAAGTTATGCGATGGATCAATCTTGCTGTAGCGGATACAGGCTTTTGTGCCAGAAAAAATCGATTGATTAATCCAGGAATGAACTACACAATAGCTGCACTATAATGCGCAGATGAAATATACTTGAAGTCAGTGATCAGTATTTTTCTTGCAAACAGCGAATATACAAAATAACTATTGTTCTTTTTTAGAATTTGCCATTTACAATTAAAACGCTGTTACAAGTGTGTGGAATCGTTGATTTCATAAAGAATGATTGCTGTCCGCTGCAGAGTTGTTTTATTACTTTTTGAGGAACAGTCAATTCATTGACTTTTGCAATGAAACATAGTCAATTGAACTAAACGTTAGATACGTCATGTAGATTTCAAATATAATCCATTAACTATGAATGTTATCGCTTTCTTCTAAATCGGGATAAACTAAACACAATAAACACAATAAACACAATAAACATAATAAACATACACAATAAAAACAATTAACATATACAATGAACAGATACACAATAAGCAACAATAAATACATATAGATACACAAAAAATATTTCGCTTTAAAAAAAGCGAATTTCTTCTAAAAAAAGTGATTACAGTCGAAAAAGTTTCAATTGTTTTAATCGTGTAAAGACTGGCAAGGGGTTAATTATACATGAGCAAAAATCTAAATTTATTCGAACAATTGCTTTCCAATCTTAGGTCTCATAAATCCTAATGAAGCCTGACTTACCTAATAAATTGTGATAACAATGAATTTCAAATTTGAACTGTCATTCGATTTTTCATAAATATGTGTCTCCATTCGACGCAAATACTTTTACAGGCCTCCCAGAAGTTTCTGTTCAATTATTACATCTCCTGGCTGATGATCACAACTAGGAATACCGATACGACCATCGACACAGTGCTTCGGCATTTGAATATCGGCATTGATAGCGACGTTATCATTGCCACGTCTTCCTTGTCATCATCTCCCACGATTCAGAACTTGTCACGAACAATCTTGAGAAGGTGATCACCATTTGTGATATTATTTAAACGCATGCTGTACATAATAATTATTCAAAAACGGAATTTCGTAAACAACAGATGAAAGTTCAAGTACATGTATATCTCAAGATAGAGAAACGAATTTAAGCTGGCAGTCTATAATCAGATTTTTAATTGACACGTTAAGTGCCGAATATCAACCCCAAAAGTTCTCATGAAATCGAAATAATTTAATTTGCGAAATCCAGTCTAGAAAGATAAAAATCATAGTATAGTTATCGATTGTCAACAACTATAAAAACGAGCCGCAATGCTCGAATAATCGCATCTCCTCTTTCCAAATTATCCATTTCTGTGCCCAATCTGAGCATCAATCAGGTAGAATTTACTGTATTTTAATTCTCCAGCATTCTAAAAATTCAAGTAAAATTAATCCTTTGCACTCGAGCGGTGACTCAGAGGCACCATTAAAATTCGTTACATCACGTTTCAGGATAATTTTGATATTAACAAAGATTAGATTTAAAAAATTATCAAGACTGTAACTGTTGCGCGAGTCCCAAGAGTCAATTTCATATGCATAGAATACGTTTTATCATATAAAATAAATATACTATAAGTTAGAAAAATGATTTTATATTTACAAGTTAAAATAGCTTCGAGTGCAAAGGGTTAAGTTCATTCGAATATGCCGCAATGAAAATAATTTTCAAAGACTAGTCAAAAAATTAGGATTACCCGCATGTGTCCGAGAGCCGTGTCGGCTGTCTCAAGGAGACATTGGTGGTTGGAAATTGTTTATTGTGAAATCATATGTTATACTTTAAAGGTCTCATCGTTGTCTGAAACATTATGCGAGTCACTTTAAATATCAGGAGCTACCGCTGGCAATGCGGTCTCTTGAGAACGCGACTTTGAATCTGAACTACACCATCTTGGAGAATCGGACAGTGATATTCTACTTCGTCCATGTATATAAAATTCGGCATTCGGATAACACCAGCCTGGTGACGAATTTTCTCGGTACCTGGAATCCACATTCTTTGTTGTTGAAGATTCCGACCAGTGTCAAGCTCAGAAACGACTTCAAAGGGATGCCGATCGTTTTCGGTGTGTTAAATGGAACGATCGACGGACAAATGGACATTTCCAATCAGTTGGAAGCAAACGATATCTTACCGCTTCTTGACTTTGCGAGCTTCGTCACGAGCAGCGTTAATGCAAGGTCTGTGTCGTAAAATTCTTATATGTCACTAAACATAACTGATAAATTCAAATGCTTTTTGCATGTTGTTTTAACGCTGTCTATTGATACACCTTTATTTTGTACAGTCATTTATTTACTTGGAGCCTATTAATAATAATTATAAGGCAAGTTTGAGTAACCAATCAAGAAATTCTTAATTGTTAATGTACGTTTTCAAAAGAATTGCCGATAGATAAAATGTTAATATAGCCCGAGACGCATCATTAAATTTTAAAACCCGGTGCGTGCTGAACATACAAAGTTATACAAAAACTGTAAAATATGTCTAATGTAAAAGTTATTTTTACATCAATATTTATTATTACATATCATACACTTTCTGCTACACTGAAACATTGTTTTCCTCGATTTTCTATAAAATTTCATTCAATTTAAGGTTTTGATCACGGGTATATTAAGCTACGAATAGCTTCATAATATTTTTGCAGCATAGAATTGGTGCCCCACGAGAAACTGGGTACCTTGAATAACAAAGTTTGGAGCAATCTTCTTGGCGATGTCGTTACAGGAGCTGTTGATATAGGGCTGGGATATATAACCGTCAACGAGGAACGACAAGCGGAAATGACGTTTAGCCATCCTCTTATTCGATACATGTGAGGAACTCTATCCTGCATTTTGAAGCGCATCATATAACTTTTAATAAGCTAAAAAAGGATACAGTAAATTCTCCCAAATTTTCCCTCAGCTTGTAAACAAAAATGAACAATTTTGGAAAAGAAGATACGATTATTCGAGCCTCATGGCTCAGTTTTATAATTGCTTATTGTCAATAATTATAAAAACAAGGTGCAAGGCTCGGATAATCGTATCTCCTCTTGCCAAATTGTCCATTTTTGTTTGCAAACTGAAGAAAAATTAGGGAGAATTTACTGTACCTAGTTCGAGTTTCGATTATTGTTTCGTTCATCTTTATACTGTATCTGAAATTAACCAATGAGCTTCGTAACTGTGTTCTCTATAACGTACTCGTTTATTTGATCACTTTATAAACTATTTCTTTTATATCAAAATGAGGTTTCAACTTAAGGAGCAGCTTATAGTTTCTTAAAATTAAATCTGATTAAAGCATGGTTATGAGTTTACATAATTAGACATTTTCAACGATTTAATGTGCAGAAGTGTTTGAACAGGAGAAACATATATTATCATCCGTTGGAGAGTCGAACGATGAGAGATATATTTCGTCAACCTTTCAACAACTATCTCCTTGGATGCGTGGCCTCCACGTACGTCGCCATTTTGTTTACGATGGGGCTAATCATTTATACCGCGAAAAGTATTCTTCATTCTGAAGAGGAGAAACATGTTGGCATTGGGGAGACCGCTTTATTGTGCATTAGCATAATGTGCATGCAAGGTTTGATAAACAAACGAATCGAAATTAATGTTCCTTAATGGGAGGATTACTTATTTTTGGTAAAAAGATATCGATGTATAACTTCTTTAATGAATAACTTTGAGAATATTCTTCGAGAAAATCGATTTTCTGCATACTCAAAAAACATAATCCTTCCTTAAGATATAAATTGGATAGTAAAGGCAATTGTTAAACCGTGCATAAATTATACGCTATTTAAAGAAAACCAAAGAATACCATTCTTTAGAAACATTCGATATTCTTTCATAACATATTACACTGTTTCTCTAAAGCACAAAAATAAAATGAAATCATGTTAAAATTATGTTACTATTCTATTATGTATCATTTAATAGTAGATTTACTGATTGCTACATATAATAAAGAACATCTATAATATTGTATTTGATAAGGTATTCATATATGTTTTTGCGTAAAATATTCAAATCGGTATTGTAACTATGACCTTTACACGCAGGTTCTGCGTGGACACCTCGCAATCCGTCAGGGAAGACTGTTTTATTATTTAGCCTGATGTTCGCATTAGTAACGTACAACGCCTATGCTGGTTTTATTACCTCCATATTATCGGTCCAAGCAAGTGGCATTAAGTCAATTAACGATCTCCTCTCACACAACTTTAAATTAGGATACAGCATAACCGACGACGAGTATATTCGGGTAAGATCACCAGTCCAACTTTATTAACAAAAATTTATTACGCGCATACTGAGCTCTATTAAGTAGTAAATTTCCATAAAATTAATTTCACAAGCGAAAATGTATGTAAAGTTTCGCAGTCTAAAGATCACTAAACGATGATAAATGAGCAATTTTTTTGTTACGTGATTTCTCAAACGCTTTAACCTGATGATTTATTTCACGATATGTAATTCTGATTGGAATTTTTGCGTCGTAAATCGAACAGACTCCAAGCCGTATTGATTTCAAAACATCGAAATTTCGGCGAATCCAGAAATTTTGTGCAATTCAGAACATTTTATGCAGGAACAAATAAAAGTAAGTGCATTTAGTCATAGCACGATTACAGTCTCAACAATTTGATAAAAATACAAATAAATTTAGTAGTATAGATGTTTAAGATAAAAGTATAACAAGTCTAATGGCTAAACATAGTTAACACAAGATACACGGAGCGCGAAAAGTAACTATTTCGCATTATTTTATAAAAATAATGAACTTATTTTTCAAACGAGTGAATACTTCCACAGTTAATTCTTTATATTGAACGACTTCGTTCATCATTGTTTTTCGTAGAATGTGAACGATAGCAGCCTTCGCGAGCTTTACATAAGCGCGTTCAACAATCGAGAATCTCGGTTAGATACCACTTTCGGTCTGACGAAAGCAGCACAGGGACAATACGGTTTCTTCGTCAGCGCCACCCTCGCGCGGCGTGCTCTCCGAACGACGTTAATACAAGAACGATGTACCCTGAAGGAACTGCCACTTCCTCAAACCTTCACGATGGTTGCTCTACCAATGGCTCACTCATGCCCCTACAAAAAGATTATTAATCTAAAGTAGGTACATATGATAGTAATAATTCCATAATGCCATTTAAGAGTTTATGGTTTTCGATATTTGTTACAGAGTCTTTTTATATAAGCGAAACCTAATAGTCTCGTGGGAATATTTGAACATAACTATTAGATTAACTGATTTTCATTGAACACGCTATCCTCGGTGAAGATTTCAGTGGATAATAAAATGATGGCACGCCAATGTTGCATTTCGAGGCTGCGTTAAAAAAAACTTCTAAAAAAATAATCATTTCTCAGATTATTCTGCTTCTTCCAATGAAGACTTTTGAAGGATAAATCAAGTGAACCCATAAATATAAAGCTTTAAGATATTCTGTTCGTAATACAGAAGTTCTACAGTATTGAAATGTTGAGAATTGTCAACGTAGTTCTTCGCAGTACAGTAAATTCTCCCTAATTTTCCTACAGCTTGTAAACAAAAATGGACAATTTGGGAAGAGGAGATCCGATTATTCGAGCCTCGCGGCTCGTATTTATAGTTGCCTATTGTCAATAATTATAAAAACGGGGCGGAGAGTTCGATTAATCGTATTTCCTCTTTCCAAATTGTCGATTTTTGTTTACAAGCTGAAGGAAAATTAGGGAGAATTTACTGTATTTTGCTATGATAAAATGGTGTCGAGTGTTCGTCAAAAGTATATTAACTGGTGCAATTTCCAGCATTCTGAAAATACGTGAACGAGGCGTTCAGAATCGGATCACGGAACGAATGTTACCGGAAATGCCACAATGCAAATCGTCGACCACCTTCCATAGCGCCAGGCTGGCTGACGTCTACTCTGCCTTCTTCATTCTGATCGCTGGCGGACTGACAGCAATTTCGATCTGGATTGCCGAGAGGATCTGGAACAAGAGGCAGCAGATGAAGGACGTTATAGTTCGAAGGATGCGTCAGCGTCATCTGATGTCGAGCCTGTCACACTTGCCCCATCTACCACATTTTCATCATCTGCATCTCCATTCCCATCGCAAGAGACAGAACGATCTTCGACTTAGCGACGGGACGCAGTACGGTCAAACGAAAGCAAAGGAGAACTTCGTGGCGGGTCCTTCCACTCCTGATCTACGAACGTCTGGTGGACCATCCAAGATGAGGGACGCGCTTGGAACGGATCACACGGACGAAAAAATCGACCGTTCCTGTCTCGATTCACGATTACAGAACCGCCGAAGACAGGCCGGTCTCACCAGAGCGAAACTGTCTGACCTGCTGACGAAGTACAGACGCGACGAGAAGAACAATTCTAATGACAGTAGCCTAGTTTTTCCCTTCCACGAATGACATAGAGCCGTCTATTAGCCCCAAAAAATTATTTTATAAGTATTCAAAAATCACCCTCGCAGTACCGACGCGAAACCCTATGATTGGATCCTCATGTATACGAACGTTACGAACTAGAATTTTGTCGTTATTGTCATCATTGTTGTTATTACCATTATATTATATTACTATTACATTGTTGTTACTTTTTTCTTTTTTAACAAACGGCAGACGGCATCGCGTGCCACACATCGAGCTCTGGATACGGAAAAACCCGCACAAGAATATTATATATTTATTTTAGCGGTTATGAAATGAATACGCTTAGGAGCCACTTAAAATCTTGCACGCGATACTAACTGCGATTTTTTGCGATGGTCTAACGAAGATTGATTGTGCCCGGAGCAAATCGGGCGAAGTCCATCTGAATGTGGATTTCTGGAATTGATTCGACGATGTAAATGACGCGGAAGTGTATAATCATATGTAAAGAACGTGAACGTAAATGTTTCCCTTAGTCTCAATATTTTATTAAGTTCTACGCGGTTGTGTAAGAAAATGTAACAAATAAAAAGAGCGTTTGCAGTTTTTGGTTGTCAAACATTTGTATCTGTATGATTTGCTAAGATGATTCCGTCTTAGGCTTCTTTGTTTTTGGGTCGTTAGGAGCGCCCACCGTATTTGTCATAATATGTCGCAGTGATTTTCACTTTAGCGTTGTAGGTGTTCGAAGGGAATCCATACTTCTCCGGATTTTTCATATTTCTGCAGTCTCGCAGCAAACTCATTTCGTTTCTATGGAATAATCGAGTAAGAAACTGACAGTAATTATCGCTTAATTATTTCTTTCTTATTACCGGCATATAACGTCCGACAATTCGGCAGAGCTTTCGTCGTCGTTGCACCATTCCTGCCATCGTTCGTATAATATCGATTCGCCGATTTCATCCAGGTAATAATTGCATAGATCCTTCAGTCTACGGAAAACACAGTTAAAATAAAGCAAATATACAGGGTGTCCGGAAAATGTCTCGTAATCCGGAAATGGTAATCTCGTAAAGCGAAAATGCAATCCGCGGCTTTGTTTACGAAATATTAACGAAAAACACTGACCAATAAGACGCGAGCACGATAAGGCGCGTGGCGGACCAGCCAGCAAGCGCACGAAGCCCATTTCCACTTATTGGCTCGGCCGTCACGCGCCAATTGATCTCGCTTGTCAAGCAAAGCCGCGGATTGTATTTTCGCCAAGGAAAAAGTTACTTCAAATAATCTCAGGAAGAAACGAAGAAACGAATTGTGTATAGTAATACATTAGGTAATAGTGAATCCTCAATGATTAGATAATGTTGAACCACCAAGACGTATATCTAGTTGAAGCCTTTATTCAGGAAAAATTGTAGTGGTCGTCGGTGATTTTCCGCAGACATATGTCAATCATAAATTTCAAAAAATATTCCGCAAACTTGCGGCACTGTGCAATAAAACGTTCGTTCATGAAGTTGCTTCTATAATTAACGTTCGGATAATTTTTAACGAAAAACAATCTTATAATGAAGAAACAATAAAGATTACGAAGGTTTCTCCATGTTACTTGCAATGCACTCGCTTTTATTTCTTCAAGTACATATCTCATTCAACTTGATTCTAATTTGAGCCGTTTATTTTGAAAGTGGCATAAGTCACTTTGTTTTTAAGTCGATATATTTAAGGGTTTGCGTTTTATTATTAAAAATATGGATGCTGACTTTCGAGAAGATTTACTTGTATTTGTTATCTCAGGATACTGATATTTTTCTCAGTATAAATAATTTCGTATAAACATTAAAAAATCACCACTTTTCATTACGGTAAAGTGACTTATGCCACTTGCAAAATAAACGGCTCATTTAAGAAAGTCGGAATACAGTAAATTCTTCCTAATTTTCCTTCAGCTTGTAAACAATAATGGATAATTTCGTAAAAGGAGATACGATTATTCGAACCTTGCACCTCTTCTATTCCCAAATTGTCCATTTTTGTTTACAATCTGAAAGAAAATTGGGGAGAATTTACTGTATTTTTATTCCATTCCGGCAATATATTACTGACTTGTTTTCCCAAAGTCCGTCCGCTGACGTGGACAATAAAGTGAAGCCGGGTATGTCGTCGCAAATGAATTTGTTCCCCTCGTGTTCTCTGAGACTGTAGCTGTGCAATCAATTAACCGTATCCAAAGTAATGATTTCATCCTTATGTTAAAGTAAAAGCGATTATTAAAGAAACGGTTGTTACATGAACGTACTATCTGAACGAGTGGTCGCAGATGGTTCTCAAAAGGAGTTCGACTTCAGTGTCGTTTAAACACGCACTTGGTGACATCATTTCGTGGACATCCAGCAAGGTTTGATTTATCTAAGAGAACAAATACTTTGCAGAGTGTAACATTTTAGTATGTTAGGATTAGCATTAGCATGTACAAATAATACTTTTAAATTAGTGCATAGATCATAGATACTGCATTTTAAATTAAGATAAACTAGTTGTCGCAAGCCTACTCTCGCTTGTTATTGTTTTATATAATGATTAACATTACAGACAATTTTTTCTTACACAATCTATTCTTACATAATATTATTCTTCCTTTTTATTTATTTTTTTTACGAAGGATGTATCTCGGTTTTAGAAAGTTTTTTTGAATACGTAAAGTACTCTATTAAAAAGTGGGACAATATGTGGTAAACCTTTTCAGCGATAGCAAGACACATTCCGCATCTAATGCAGGCCGAGGAGAAATCAATTTGCAACGTGTCGCATGTTGGGTAAGTACGAAAGTATGGAATCTTTTGCACAATGCCGAATTTGGTTGGATCGCAGCCGTAGTAATAGTCGGCTATTTTTTCTTCATCTTCGTCACAAGTATCTGCTTCACTTAAAGTTTGCTCGTTACATTTGCAACAGCTCGAAGGTCTTTTCCTACCGAAACTTGTCCCGTAGGTTATACAACTTAATAGAAATGAAAATATAAAAAGAGTTCCCGCTCTCATTCTTCACTTATAAAGATTTTATAAGGTCTTAAAAAATTTTATAAAATTCTTCCTTAATACAGTACTAGTAAAAATGTAAACATTTAAAACAGGTTAACGCCAATATTAATCCTATTAATCATATTGTACGCAAGTAGAAACAGTTGAAAATTTTGAACATTGATTAGTGCAGTGCGCAGGCGTGTCATTCGTCACAGTCTGTAACGAATTTATCTGAAAACAATCTTATTTTATCTACTCAACGAAATTGCATGCAATTTAAATAATACACTTAATTTTTTAATTTGTTTACACGTTGACTGTTACTAACGATTGGTAACTAATTTTTACTGTAATATGTACATTGAAGAAAATTAAATTCTATTAGGATTGAAGGATTCAGAAGGGTTGAAGCTATTATTACCCGTCTTGTATATTTATTGATTCGAAGTATGTAATAGATTCGAAAATTTCCATGCAATTGTATTTTCAAATCGATTCAAAGTGTTCTGAAAATCGAATGATTTTTCCCAAGTTTATGATCTGGGTTATTCTTGACGAGGTCTGGTATACAGTATAACAATGTCTCTATCAGTATTGAAAGATATTATTATAAAATAAAAGATACATAAAAATAAATATCAAATTTAAAATATTGAGAACAAGGCCTAAATTATTAGGGAAACAAGGGGAAAATATTCCTCAAGAATGCTAGCACTCTATAGTTTATAAATTTATTATCATTGTAAATATATACTCATCTGCAAGAAAAAATGTATAAAACTATTGCTATACAATGTACCATCGCATGCTTATTGCCTACAAATAATATTCAGCACTCGTAGTAGAAATGAAATATACAGGATATTCGCTTCTTGCTAACGAGCCTATTTTTCATGAGCTATCGGTAATGTTGATCGCGACACGAAATGGTAAGAAGGCTCTAGAGCCCTTCAAAGCTAAGTCAGGAAAGTCCATAGGATGCAATGTCTGTATGGATTCTAAGTCTGTGCCTGTAATCACCTGTAGTGTACACATGTTCTGCTTTTAAACATTATAGGTTAGAAATTTCAGAACGTAAAAGATACAACCATGGTCAGTATTATCCAGTTTTTATTAAGTATATGAGTTTATATTCTAGTTCGATATCTTCTCATTCTTATATATATTAAGTTTCTATAAGTATTTTCTTTACAGTCTACTGCAATGAAAAAGGAATACTTGAAGGCTAAGAAAATTGCCCATCCAAGTAGTAGAAAATCTATTGCCATTGTAAAAAAAACTAAGAAGTATGTACATCAATCAACTATCTCATTATTTAAATATTTAATTATATGCAGTTATATAAGTTGCCATGGAATAGGTTCTGAATAATTACGTTTTGTTTTAGAATCTCGAATAGGCAGAAAGCAAAAGTAGCAGGCTTAATAAAACAGAATCTAATAGGAGAGAAAATGTTGTGGATACAGGAACATATGGTACCAGATGTTTGCCCTTACACTCCTGAATTAGTTGCTCGATTGTTAGAAATGTACGTACATGAGAATTCAGAACAGGCAATTGAAATTATGATTTTCTTTGTGGTTTGCAGGTACATAGGAAGAAATGACGAAGAATTAGAACAAATTAATATAAAACATTCAATAGGTGGAAGGAAGAATAGACAACACGCAAGTAGAGAAGATGTGTTAAGGATGACCAAGGAACGTGAATTAGAAGAGTATAATACGTGTGGAATAGGTAAAAGACTTTAGAGAATTATTTTTACATTCAGAGTGTCTACATTAATATTTGTTATCTTAGAAATTCCTGATATTTTAAATGCATCTCAATGCAGCATGTTAAAAAACTGGAATGGCGAGTTAAGATATTTGACCAATTTCAAATTCAGGAGATTTGGCAGGAAGCATTTAAATGATGCATTACAAAAGGCAAGCAAATAATTGGAACAATTGTAAGATTACAATTGTAATTGGACAAAACGATAAAATATACTACATTTTATTTGATAATGTAATTCGATTTTTGTTTAACAAGTAGAACTTGTTTAATAAGGGTTTATACCATATAACAACCATTACGTAGAAATAAATAGTATTTAAATGTGAAGTGTAGATAATAAAATACAAATTTTAATTCACATATTAAAGTTGTCGAGATTATAGTTTTGATAACTATTGTCGTTTACATTTGCGCAATTCGGCGGATTGCGTTAATTGTTGTCTCCAGCAGCGAACAAAGGCATCACGAGAAAGGGAAAACGTCACAAAAAAGTTCAATTACGAAATATTAGAAGAAACTGGAACATGTGAATGAAAGTGTTGGTGGTCTGCGATATGTTAAAACTTCGTTTTCCGTCTCTTCATTCCTTTTTTGTTACCTAATGTTAGGAAATAATCACACAAATAAATTCTACATTGTAAATATTGTATATAAATAATAGTATCTACAGAAATGTAAAATTTTTGTTTACTTGGAGTAAATCGAAATTTTCGATATACTTTAAGTGTTATTAAAACTGCACCGACTTAAAAACTCCTTGAATTCCCAATTTTAGTCACTCTTCATTTATCAATCACAGAAGCTATAATAACGTGAAATCTTCATTATTTGAACAAAAGCTACTTTATGATGGCTAAAGGTTTGCAAAATCTTATTGATACATGGTTTGGCCAATTTTAAAAATGAGTGAACTAAAGTGATCTTGACCATGTATATATACATATTATGAAGTAAAAATGAAGGAGAGACTCCTGAACCCACTTCTCATAATTCTAAATAATAGAAATAATATTTTCATAATAAATTAGTTTGGAATGGGGTCAAATTCTTTAATTAGATTAAGTACCATGAATATTCACCCATAATTTAAGAAGAAACCTTAACAAATATTTAGTACCGAATATACATATTGGTGATCATATTTTTGCAAACGTCTCAAAAATCAAAAGAGACTATTTATTATATACTATATCGAAAGTTGTCCAGAATGTTTATCGTGACAACATATGGAGAGGTCATTGAAATTGTAGGTGTCCCTCTTATTCTGTGTAATTTCCCAAGGAATTTCTCTGAGAAACTATGGATCGGTTCGATGGAGTACGGCGGGAAGAGGAAAGGTGATCTCGTGGATAAGAGTGAAAGTTGGCATGGCTTTTGCTTTGCTAAATTATCGGTATATTCTGCATCTCCGTTATAGGTTGATAACTTCTATATCTATGTTTAAATGGAAAGAGAAGTAGGAACGAACAGAACAAGTTAATGGACTGGATGTCAACAAATCAATACCAATTTTGGAGTACAAACTCACGGCTAATTACTTCGATGCAGCTTCGAAACATGTTTCTCGGTTAATTGCACTTTCTATGCCATTTGTTTCTTAATGATCGCAATACCAAACTTAGTAGTCACAAAAGCAATACTCGATCCCTGCTTCGTTGCAAATTAAGAAACAGCAAATCGGTGATGATCAAAATAGAAACTTAATGAATAGTAATGATACAATAACTATCAGAGAGAAGTGTTTTGTGAGCAACTTTCTGCAAAAATATCGCAGATTAACACAGTTTCCTACGTAATCGTAACATCGCCATCTGCAAGGATCGCTAAATCTGTATATTCATTAATTCTACTATGGACATCATCTGATTAAAATAGTGCACATTTATGAATTAAAATTACAAACAATAAGATAATATAATGAAATAAGAGTCATCTATTTTATTATGTGGACTTTTGTTACCAAGAAGGAAGTAAATAAATAAAAATGAGGTCGGATGACTTTTCCATGTGATTACTTATTCGATGTTCGAATAACTATTTTTAAAGGATCACTTACTAACTATTTGACTTAATTAGCAAACTGACGCGATGCAGCCTGCATCATTACGCAGGAATGAAATTATTGCTAGAGATCTTGATTTCATGTATACACTTACAATAAGTTATTACACATATATTTAAATATAGTTACTACTTTCACAGTTGGAGAAGGAGCTTCTGGAAAACATGTGGATTTCAGTGGTTTGTTAGATACACATCATTTTGCTATAAGTCCGAAGTGATAACGCATCCTTGCGACTTTCATGTTGTTTAAAAAAAAACTATTTAAAGATTTAATGTAGACTGTAAGATGGCGCATATTTCTATCATTGCTCCTTCCATTTTTCATGCTGCAGGTCCTTAAGGTTAATAATCATGAAATTAGAAGATTTGTGTCTGTATCCCTAAGACCGACCTAACTGTACATTGAACAATCAGGTACGAAGTTCAAACAATTATCCTTCGAACGATCCCAATGAACCGCAGGATCAAAGGTATTGCGCGCTGCAATTCGATTTGACTCCTCTCGGAACAGAATGGCGTATTCCTTAAGTAATTAACATGATTAACGTGTGCATAACAAAAATGAAATGTTACTGTATTATCAATGTTTAGACTGTATAAATATATGGAAAAAAATCGATGTCCTTATGTAATTCTTTTAAGACCAGGTGAAATATGTAATAGAGTGGTCTGGAATATTTGTGATATCGTTCTATTTACACTGATATTACAACATTTTGATATTTATTACATTTGATAACTGATATTTGCAAAAGGAAAATGAAAATCAAAGGAAATTACACAGTATAAATGACAAATGCTACCAGGGGAATATAAAATTCTTATATACGTATAGATATAACCCAGAAGTATGCATTGCATTTGGTCATACAAGTTGCAAGAAAAAAAAACATACTATAAACAAATCATAAAATCGTGTAAAATAGAGACATACAACGATATCGATCATAAATAAAAAATCATTTTTAAAACGTCAATCTTCTTGAGATATATATATTGTTAAAAAATCGAAGCATAAAACTGGTAATAAAAATTAAAAAATAATTTATTTTTACAACTTTTCAACTGAATTGTTTTATACTAAATCAAATGTTTCTTGTATTTTGACATTTATATACTCTAATATACCGTAAAGGATTTTTTAACCTTCAACGTATGTTTATTTAAATATATGGCGTAGAAGTCAAAGTTATACTAGTGTTTGAATATTTTCGTTACCCACTGTATCCATCAAAAGTAGCCTTGTCACAAATAAGAGAATATTTGTTGTCACCGAGAATTTTGTATTTTTTCTTTTAAGGAGCCCTGCAATCAGCAACCACGCAATAGAAGAAAGCAAGTTGACCGATTTTTGCGAAACGATCACGCACAATTGTATCAGGGTTACGCAAGTTTGGAAGCCTGTGGTTGCAGGATGGCAAAGTCGGACGTTTCTCGCGGGTGATCGCAATGTCGGCCGATACGGCCGATGAGACACGGCGAAGAGGTAACGGTGGAGCCAACATAATCGCGTTTTGATTCCTGGGATAGCCGCGGATGCCACTGGACTTGCGAACTACACCGCCATTTTTACGCTCGCTTGAGCTTTACGAGCTCTCGGCGTCCTTGCGTTCTGCCGGCTCAATTATACGTGACGCTAATCCGCCTCGTCGTTAGACAGATCCGTGTCGACGAATTAGAAAGTCTTAGCCGCGGCCTTTTCAAGTTTGCCACGGATTTTCTGCGAACACTTCGCGAACTTCTTCCGTTACGCGGAAGAACGACGCCGATGACGCGGCGTTAAAGCGCCCCGACCCGTCCCGTCGTCGTCAAGATTGATGTTCACGCGTGCTCCTAACTATGCGCCTTTTGTGCCATTCGGATAATCCAGTAAATAGTGCATCGTAATAGTCGGTGTCAGAAATATCGTTCGATCGGTATACACTCGGATGTGAAGGGAACGGAGTGTATTTACTGACAGACCAGGCAGCGTTCATTACCAAAGAACAGTTATCGTGTGCATCAATGGAATCTGTTGAGTGACGAGTTTATTGGAGACCTTGATGAATCGGTAGATTCGGAAATGAACATGTGCAACGACGTAAAGAAATATTCGCACACTCTATGCCCGACTTTTATAATCTTGTCGATTGCTCATCGAAAATCTATGTGTGTAATATTAAAAATGAGCTTTGAAATATTGTTTTGCTATAATAATCTCAAAAGATATTATAGTATTGGGTTGGCAACTAAGTAATTGCCGATTTCAATTATAGATGTCTCTCACTCCCATTTTTATGATATCCGTAAATGTTATATTATAAAATTATTATTATTATTATCATTATTATGTTATTTTTTATTATCCGTGAATGTTAGCAACTGGACAAATTGAATGCAGCGATGAAGGAAAAGCGACCAGAATTGGTCAATCGTAAAGGTGTCATTTTCCACCAGGACGATGCTAGGCCGCACACGTCTTTGTCCACTCGGCAAGAATTGATGGATATTGATTGGGAATTGATGTTACACCCACCATATAGCCTTGATCTCGCGCCATCGGATTACCACTTATTTCGATCCCTGGACAACTCCCATCGTGGTAAAACTTTTAATGATGATGACGCTGTAAAATCTGACTTAACTCAGTTTTTGGCCGAAAAGGATCAAATTTTCTACGAGTGTGGAATTGTCAAGTTGTCAGAGAGATGGCAAAAGGTCATCGAACAAAATGGAAAATACATTACAGATTAAACTTCATTCCAAGTAAAAAAAATTTTTTATTTCGTTGAACAAATCTGCAATTACTTAGTTGCCAACCCAATAGAATTCCGGCTATACGAATCTGCAATCTCTGAATTCTTTTTTTTCGAAACACGTTGCACATGCAAATATGTGTGTATATTTGTCATGTCGATCTTTATCGACGCATCTAAATTAAACTCAGGAGTCCCGTAATTGTCGTTTACAATATACGCAATACTTGAAGCATTAACATATGCCGAAACATCAACAACCTTCGAAATCTTGCAGTCTATTCAAACTCCATGAGTGTAATAAATGTCTTAACAAGCATAAATAGTAAAAATAGTTACGAAATCGTAACAAAAGTACAAGAAACATATACGGAACTTTACAGTAACGACATAAACACAATCTTTATCTAGATATCTTCGTATCACGGGATAATACGCGGTGAAAACAAAGATGTTGCAGTAGAAGAAACCACAATAACGCCAATCGAACCACTGATCCGAATTCAACATAGATATTTATTGAATTAATTAATTAATTAATACTATTTTTAATTTTTAAATTTAATTAATTAATTAATTATTTTACAGTATTTCAATAAAAATACACAACTTAATACAGCACTTCAATCAATCTCAATCCCACTCAACAAATCAGCGGAAAAGAAAAATCCATACTCTCTCGGCTAAGGACAGGCCAAATTAACACACGAATGCGCCTAATTAAGAACAAGTGTAAGAATAAGTGACTATAGATATACATTATTGAGAAATTATAAATAATTATACAAATAATATTATATGTAATTAATATCAGTTAACATCAAACGATGCTTTCTTCAATGGGATATAATTCTTTTCGTAGAGTAAACGAAGCGTGCTAGTAATCGTTAGAGACATATTCTCATTTTATAAAACAAATTAATTGTGCTTCTTTCCGTAACGCTCAACGATATATTGTTCATTTTTCTCGTTACTTAAGTCTTTCACACATAATCTCCGAGAAAAATATTCGTAGTACAGTAGCAACGAATAACATATAAAATTTGATTTATTTTTAAGAAAATTTAATAATTTAATAACTTTAAGTAATAATTTTGAATTGAATAAATCTTTTTATAAAAAAAAGTATTTGATAAAGGATATATAATTACGTCGATTAAATTAGTTAATTGATTATAAAATTCTCCCTATTTGATGCTTAAATTGTGCACAAAAATGGACAGTTCGGGTGGAGGATATACGATTATTCGAGCCTTGCGGCTCGTTTTTTATAATTGTTGACAATCGGAAATTAGAGAGAATTTATTGTACATTGAAAAATCTTCGTCCCCGAAACGTTAATTTCTACTCCAACTTCAAGCGTATCTCCGTTCGTAAAACAGACGAAAATAGATATTATGACCAGCCTGTATCTCCAGTATACTTTCGATTATCAAAGCTAATCTGCCGAGAGAATGCTAGACAGATCGCCCAGACGAAAGGCTGAAGAAATGTTAACGGCGGCGAGTTCTGTAGCTATTTTCACCGCAACACCCAGGCTCAATTTCGCGGTCCACGAGCATTCTGGCTGTAAAAAAAAAGGAGGCGACGGTAAAAAGCGGCAGGTGGAGGGGAGTAATTTCTCCGGTGGAATCTCGACGACGGAATTCGAGAATCATTCGGTAAGCGAGTCAACCGACATCGACACGAATACTTTAGGAGACGAGGGCTCCTCCGTGGCAGAGGCCGCGGAGAGAAGACGCTCGCGAATGTAGGTCCTCGGGTCGCCACCTATAATACGAACCTCCCACCTTGCGACTCGTGCCACTATCGTACAGGTTCCTCCAACAACCGTGCCCCCTGTCTCCTGGCCGAGTTCATTCAGTGCGACAGGTGGACCACCATGTTTGGAGGTGTTCGACCGGCATTCGGTTCGACAGCTCGGCGCACAGAGCGGAGTATCTACAAGAAGGGCTATTCGACGCCGACTGATCGCATTTTTGTGTTAGAGAGCAATGTCTTCAAAGTATTGGACATCTTTCGAGACATTTTGCTTTATCTACTTTTATTTAACCCTAGAAAGATAACCATATGACAACGTACGTAAAAGATAACCATACGCTTCAGAGGCGCATGCTTTTCTAAGGCGTCAATTTTATACTAACAATGGATATTTATTTAAGTTAATCTAGTCATTTTAAAGGTTTGGCATTATTGTAAAAATAAAATGCATTTATATTATATTTTTTTATATTTTAAGTAATTTTAAACTTAAATCACTAGACCTCTATGAAAAATTAACAAAAATCAACAGTCTTCGCAGGCGCCTCTGCGACGTAGGTTATCTTTCTCGGGTTAATGCTCATGATACTGATGATACTTAACGATAGTTTGCGTAAGGATTATATGTAGAAGTTACAAGTGGACTGCGAGTTTTATGCCTTTAATTCTCTCTAATTGACGCTTAGATTGTACAAAAAAATAGACAATTCGAGAAGACGAGATACGATTATATTTTATTTATAATTGTTGACAATCGGTAACTATAAATGAGCCGTTTATTTTGAAAGTGGCATAAGTCACTTTTTCAAAAAAATCGAGTTAATGGTAACACTAATTACAATTGAACGGTATCTTTTCATTTAAAAAAATATTGCAATCAATAAGTTGAGAACTATTGAGATTTGTTCGAGAGAAGTTTTGCTAATTAACGGTATAACAAACATGTTTATTTTGAAAGTGGCGTAAATCGCTGTACTCAGGAAATTAATTGCGGGGCTTAGTGTGAAAGAAATAGAAACGTGCGATAAGTGTGTGTGAAGTATTGTTTTGAATTATTTTCAGTATTTTTAAAAAAGTTGTGATCACTGGACTTATTTTTATAAGTGCGAAAGAATAGTGCAGTTTCGTAAATTATATTATAGTGATGTGGCGGCTACCTCCAGACCCGCCAGTAGATGGCTATAAAATGTTTTATAAACTAACTTTAGATGAAAAAGATGAATTTCTAACTTTGGATTTGTCACCAAAAAGAGGAAGACCTAGGCGTTATTCACAAATAGAAATGAATCCGTTATACGCTGGATCTCGTCCTGTTTCTTCAGCAAAATACAAAGACATGATGGACTTGCTTAATTATATACCCCCAATATACCACAGTTATTTTAAAAATTTGAAACAAAACACGATTTCTGAGGACTTAATCACTCCTATTGATGACGAAAATTAAATTGAACTGATGTATTTTCATATAACTTACTTATACTTATGTTTCAAAATGTACTAATTATTTTTGTATTTTATGAATATTAAAATAAAAAATACTTAAATCAAACATTATTATTATATATGTAATTTATTCAACAATTTCAGTAAATCACTGTCCTTTCAAAACATCACTTCAGTAAAATACGTCGGACGATATTAATATATGTCAGTCATTTTTCTAAACTATTTATTTTGAAAGTGGCTTAAGTCACTTTACCGTAATGAAAAGTGGTGATTTTTTAATGTTTATACGAAATTATTTATACTGAGAAAAATATCAGTATCCTGAGATAACAAATACAAGTAAATCTTCTTGAAAGTTAGCATCCATATTTTTAAACATGTTAAAACGCAAACCCTTAAATATATCGACTTAAAAACAAAGTGACTTATGCCACTTTCAAAATAAACGGCTGAACTATGAGCCGTGAGGCTCGAATAATCGTATTTCCTCTTCCCAAAATTTTCATTTTTGTTTAGGAGCTGAAGGAAAATTGGCGAGAATTTACTGTATTCGCGTGACCAATTCATAGAGGCGAGATAAGAACTTGATTTTTTTCTATTAATTACTAAGGGACAGAGCTATTATCAAAAGTATTTCGTTTAATTTTTGATTGTGTACAGTTGTAGGGTAGAATGATTCAATAAATTAATTTCTTGTCGTTTCTCTGTCGTTAAATGATAAATTTGTAAATGAAAACCATCGTAGTTAAGCAACGACTGTAACGGTAGACGTTAAACATGTAAAAAGGTCTGTCGCTACTTCGAAGTGACGATTATGCATAAATTCCTTTTCACCGCGGGCAAAAGTAAATCTAACCGGTAAGCTCGCGGCCGCACCGTTGCTTTGGAAAGTCATTTTTAGCAGTTCCTTCGAGAATAGAGAGTGTAAAGGTCTCTTCACCTATTTTGCAAATGAAGTTCTGTGCTTGCCACTTTCTACAGAATTTGGGACATTTCTATTTACAGATTTCGATTATAATCAATTCTTAAAAGCGTACGTATGTCGTTATTAATTAATTTTTATAGCATTTACATATTTGATTGATCACGCTGCGTGCAGTTTTTTTCAGAAAATTCTTCTGAAATTATTGTAAAAATGTCTGTTTACGGATACGTTTCGTGAAAATTTTAATTGAAGAAGTCGGACGAGAGTGTTTTTTCCGTGACGAGTATACTCGTCGTAGAAGCTGAAGGGTTGTACGTGATAATGATGTAAATTACTCTTTCAGATCAGGTTCATAGAGTTTCTTGAACCGTAGGAGGAGCTGCGCGTACGTAACAATTAAGAAGTGAACAAATTGGCACGTAAATTAACGTAAATGTAACAGCTCTGTTTAACTGGTAGAGGTGCGATGTAACGGGTGGGCATGCGGTACAGTTGGAGAGTGTCAGTACGAGAATAATACGTGACTCTAGAAGGAAGTGAAAAAGAGCGCGCACACACACACACACACACACACACACACACACACACACACACACACACACACACACACACACACACACACACGCGCGCGCGCGCGCGCGCGCACACACACACACACACACACACACACACACAGAGAGAGAGAGAGAGAGAGAGAGAGAGAGAGAGAGAGAGAGAGAGAGACATACCTGCTTCGGTCGTCTGCCATTGGAATTGATGAGACAACTTTCTTCATGAATATTTCGTTTAATGTTCTGCATAATACTTTATTATCTACTAAGAAAGAAATTGTCTTCATGTTTGATGACAAAAGATTCCATGATTGCATCCCGAGTCATTCACAACGCGATGTGTTATAAATAACTTACTGTCGACTATCCACAAGTCGACTATGCAAGATCGATACACAAAATTGGTAACTTCGCTACTGTATTTTGAATTTCTCCTCGTAATTTTAATCCTTGCTGCCTAAAAAAAACTTACTATTAACAGGCTTTTCTTGTCTGGAATTTGTACAAATCCAGTTTTGCTAAAGAATGTGACTGCAATAACTTGTTTGCAGAAGGATTTATTTCATTTCGTTGCAACAAGGACGTTGTTGATGTTTAAAGTAAATGTAAACATTTTCACCTAACTGGTAATAGGAAAGGAGAAAAGAAATATGTACTCTAGAGACTTAAAAGAAACGACTCTAAATTTCAATTTTTGTAAACTCCACATGAATTTTAGAAAATTCACTGGTTGATTAAACATTTGTTCGGATACAGCAATAATAAAATCAGCTGACGATAACAGTAAATACCCTTCGCTATCAAGTTCGCAAGAATTCATTAGCATATCACTTCTACTGTCGAAGTGATAGTGGTTTCAAGTTAAACTTGATTGGATAAACTAAGTAGGGAGTACGTAGGTTTCTACAAAAGAAAAACGTGTACATCGTGCATGTATATCTTATTTTCCAGAAAGTAGCCTCGTAAAGTAAGTTCACGATCGCAATTTGCGGCGAGACGAATACGGTTGAATATATTATCAATTACCTATATTTTAGTAAATATAGTTGCATTTTATATCAATAAGTAAACAAAAGTAATATAAGTAAGTAGCATGAGTGAACAAAAAGAAGCATGAAAAACTATGTTGTCGATTACTTTTTTTCAGTATTATGATGACATTACAAACCAGGATAAAATTAGTAATTTCCATATTATATTAAGTTTAATTTTTTTTTTAATTAGTAAAATATGTGGAAATACATTTCAAAATCAACTAAACGTTAACATTCATTATCTCAGAAGAGCGGATTAATCGTAATTAGTTGTTATAAGGAAACATGGCACAGTTCGGGTCACTTGAATTCCTTAAAATAAAAAAACGCGCGGTTTGACTTTTTGTGGTACTACTACTTTCAACGACATGTTCATGCTCTCTTGTAAAAAATTAATTTCCGTTCTTCCTTTAAACACATTGTTAGCTCAACCCATCGTTCCACCTTCACTCGTCTGACGTCGCAGTTTTGTTAACGGTTCTTTTCGAATATCTCGATAATAGTATGCACGTTTGTCTACACCATCCAGGTTGAACTGTTTCTCATAGATGAAAATAACGTTTCTGCAGATTTTCTGTAGTACGCGATGAACATTTTGAATGTTAATACTTGCACCATAATGGCAACTTCGATAAGTTGTGATCGAAAGCACAGTTCAAATATCTGTGGCTGTAAGGAAAAAAGGCAAAACGTCAAATTTCAAAAACTTTCAACTTGTGCATGAATTGAACAATAGAATAATTCACGTATTTATCAGGAAAGAATCACGAAAACAGATTCGATAAGCTCAAAAAATGAAAAGAAACAACAACAGGGGTACACTTGTGGCGTTTATTCTTACAATCACAGATACATATGTTGTCAAGCAACATTCAGAAGCAACTACAGTTGCAGATCAAATAGAAATAATTCAAATTCCTGAGCTTTGCAGGTCGAGTTCCTGTCAATTTTGAGGGCGGTTTTCATGAATATCGACGATTGACGGTAAGAAAACATACTCATCAAATATTTTAGCGAAAACTATATGATACATAAACATTATCAAAATCAATGATTGATACATCGCTGAGTTATATTTACATAGAAGGCAGTCTTCGCATATCATTCACTATTTTCGCGCCACTTTTTTATTGTTTAATATTTATACTATTGCTCGATAGACTGAGGTTTCCAGATAGCGTAATGAACTTCGAAATATTTATTTGTTACGAATACAAAATAATACGAGTAAACTGGTAAAAGTACGTGCATATATTATGGAACAACATCGTCTTCGTACTGTGTCCCAGTGCTCCATAAATCGGAAGAATGAAACAATCGAAGAAATAGAAGACGGAACGGCATGTTCTTGCTTACAAACATCCGTATACGAATAAACATTTTCTTTTACAGCTGATTGTTACGTAACGCGAGTGAATTTAGAAAGAACAATGTTCCAAAATATGAGTAGAATTTTTACATCCACTTTCATACGCTCTATCAATCTCTCATTGTATTGTGGTGCTACAGTTTTGAGAAGGGGTTACAAATGACCGGTGTTTCATAATAGCTACTTTTACCTTATATTTAGCCGACTATTTTCCAAATGTTAGTGCCATGTCTGACACGATATTACACAGAGCAAAAGAGATTAATATAACATTTTGTATGGAGAAACGACATTATTTATGGGCAACTCGAATAAAATAGAACACAATGGCAGCCAAGGCCGCGAACACCGCGCGCAATTATAGTGACAACAAAACAGCCTCCTGAGGAAAGGGCCGCGCGCCTGGAAAACGGTCCTACTTTATTGGATGGAGGAAGAAGCTGGAACTTGGGGCTAGGAGGAGTAGGACCGGGAAAGGGGGTAGAGAGGGAGAGAGAGAGAGAGAGAGAGAGGGGATGCTGAGGAAGTAGGGGGAAAAGAGCGACGGAAGAGGGGCCTTACCGGCTCGCCTCTGGCCTCTCTCTCAATACACCTTTCTCCGGTTCCCAACACCCGGCGGCGGGTCTTGCTTCCCCTTCAGTCCTCACCGGGACACAGACAAAGTTACGCACTCGGAGAAAGGTCAATCGGTCGGCTGCTCCGCTTGTCGAGTACCGGAGTTCTCGTTAACCGCTCGGTCCGGTAACCAGGTGGAAAATTTTTCATTGTTCTCGCGTCGCGACACAACTTCGACCGACATCTTCGATTAATCTCATTTTTTTTTATTATTTTTTTGTTTTGTTTTCGTTATCATCTGTCCGGTCGCCGATCCGCATCAGTTGACGAATCTCGCGAGCACCTTATCCTGTTCGGGAGCGAGTCGCGACAGACCGGCTGACGCGTCGGTAAATCGGGTCCCAGTTCGGGCAAGGTGGATTCGAGGTGTGCAGACAGGTTCCCAGTTCCCTTCACGGTTTTGGTACTCATGTAACGGGCTACGCAGCCATCCGGGCCGCTTTACACGAGACTGCACGTCTCCGGGTAATATCGTGCCGCAGCTACGTGCGACCGGGAAACAGATGGGTGAAGACATGTGGAGGCTTTGGTTCACGAAACTGCTACTCCTCGCGGCTCTGCTGCTAGCCGCGGCTCCAGGATCGCTGTCAGAGGGTGAGTTCTTGTGCCCTGAATTCTCTACCGTTCCGTCTCGGCTTTTCCCGAACGGAACAACTCTTCTCGACACGCCGAGCCACGTCGTTAAACATTCCGGTAACGCGTCGGTCCGCTAAATCGATCAATTTTTACATCACGGTAATGCATTCAGTGAACACTCTTGGCTATGACCAACTCTGTCACCGATCGCCGCGGAAACGACATTGACACCGAGATTAGTGTTCGATGATTTTCATTGTACAGCGGTGCCTCGGCGTACGTACTTAATCCGTTTCAGTCGTATTCCAAAAGAAGAATGCACATCAGGCAAAATTTTGTCACGTTCAAGCTGGACGTATACCAAGTTGGACTTATTCGAAAGCAGGCGTATGCCGAGGTAGAAATCGAATTACAGTCGAGTGAGAATACCTATAAAAGCAGGGGCTGCTTTTGCACTTCATGTACCAAAAATTTCTGCATAGCGTTTGGACACGGGATAAAGAGAGCCACCAAGTGGCGCACTGTTCAGAAAGGTGACGTCGTCGTGGTTAATGAAAGCGTGCTCGAAAGTTTTAGACATTTATTACTGGGATTATTCTATTGTTCATTTAGATCTTTCAGATTCTGATTGGATTCAGTTGACACAAGTATATCGCGTAAATTCGATTACTTTTTCGTCCTGGATACGAAATTGTGTCAACTTATATTACGAGTGACACGGCAGTGGAGAAGTTAAGGTGACGTTGCTCTCTCTTGTAACAGACAGTATAAAGTATTTCTTTTTAGATGAGCAATCTAAAGTATAGTTAGATTCGGTTTTACAAGCGTTTTATTTATGCGCTGTTTTAAAAGAGATGTCAAACTAGATTAGATCCGCGTCGAACGTGCTGATCGCTTGCCCTTTTGACATCGCGCCGGAGTTGCGGTTAGGACTTTGAACAGATTTTAACAAATGTGTGCGGATCGTAGGTTCGGTATAAAATGCTATTATTCTGTTTCATTCGTTTTCTTTTTCTTGTTTTTTTTTCCAGCGAATTATGAACGATGCGAGAGTTTTGATGCGCAGTTAGCATGGGAAGGGGTTAATGTGACAGGATTTTGGTGTTGTGTGACCTCGATTTGGTAAATTGTGTGACGTGTGAATGATGTCTTAAAATTATAAATTTTCTACGACCTGAGTTATTAGTTCCGGTGGCATTTTAGTAATCGGATCAACATCGAATTGCAGTGTTCAGTGACGGGCCAGTGGCCTTGGTGAATTGTGCGACATTTTACTTTAGCAATGAGTCATTGAAACAGTCTTTCGCCTCTATTTCTTGTGCCAAGCTAAAGTTTATAATTCTGCAATTTTTCTCGCGCAGGGTGCATAATGTTGTAACAGGATCAGATCGATTCAGTTGTTTTTGTTTATTGTTACAAATGAAAACGATATATAAATATTCTAAAACAGAATCCAAACAATGAGTTTATCGGCAGCGCACTAAGATGCGAATAATGAGATAATTTCATACAATTTTATAGGGATACAGATTTAATACGGATAAATAATCAATAAGAGATACGAATAGAAGCAAAAGTAATAGTACACGATATTTATATTAATAAAAAATGTACTATATGTGCGAGAACTGATTGAACCTGTTCAAAGATTACGTACTAGGTCAACCAGTTCAGTTGCATAAAATACGCTGGAACAAATCGAGCATCCTCGTTTTACGATTGCAGGTCATTTGATGTCACAGTTTTTAACGTAATTTATTTAAAGGAACAGTAGTAACTAACAATGGGTCCAAGTAATCTGTGGCTTCCTTAAACCTAATGATTAGACTGCGGATTTTATACATTTATGGCGAAATAGTAGCAATTGTTTAGTTTCCACTTCTTGCAATTGATGCAGACAATTTTTATTCTGCATAAAAAAATCCGCGATGATGTGCAATACAATAGGTTGCTCGTTTCGTCGCAAAACTTCCTACAATGCTACGAATAAAAATACATAGAATTTCAATTATCATAATTACTTTGACTTTCAAATCTCCTCCACTATCGCACTAATAAAAAAATTATTTACACCCGTAACGCGCACTTCTATGACAAAACCGCTTTCGTAGAAATACAGTACCGTGGACAACAGAAACAAAAGGAAACGAAACGCTCTATTTGTATTCACAAATAATGCTTTGAATGCGATCGAGAGAAGGTATCGTAGAATCGGACGATTCTCACGCTCGATCATCCCTCAGCAGAATTTCTGCTGAGAAAGGATCGCGTTAGCTGAACTAAATTGAATTTCCCTAATCGCGATAACGAACGCTCGGGCAGGCTCGCACTAACGCGGCGCCGCGTTTGTTAGTCGCTGTCTCGTCGCGTTAACATCGTGCATCTTAATTGCAACAGGAAAACAGTTGCTTGCGCCGGACAATTCCACCAGCGAGAGAGCTACACGAACCACTTACAAGTGGATGTCCTATTAATGGGAACCAGCGACGTTATCTTGCCAGCGACGCGGAAGAACAGCTGTTACCGGAGGAATTATTCTCTAATCCGCTTCGTACCACCGACAATTATCCCCGCTAGTGGGCCAGAAGAAAAAAGCAAATCGAAAATGCTTCACCGTCGAAGCGGTCTCGCGTTCGATCCGGCCAAAACCGAGTTTCCTACGCTCTTCCTGCACCGAGAATTGCACAACGTGTTCCGCGACAAGTCTTTCTTCCTTTCTCGTCACGACGAATTAGAAAGTGTTTAACGCAGCCGCTGTCGCCGACTTGCGAGCCAGTCAGCTACGCTTCGAACGTTTCGTTCGCGTAACATTTCTGCGAGAAACTTGCGAAAATTCGACAGGTGTACGCCTGCCGTTCGGATGGTTTATAATATTGCGTACGAGGTAAACGCGATTGTCGAGTGTGTAAAGTGTTCTCAGCGCTGTAACTTTTAAGAATTTCATCATTCGTATGCAGCACTTCAGACTCAGCACTTCAGACACTTACGCAGCCCTTTCTGAGACGCCTCGTTCACTTTTGCACGGTTTCCTAACACCTCTAAGTCACGTTTATGCGAATTTTTAACTTTTTACTCGGATTTGCAGACAGAGGATTTCGCGAGGGTGACGTATCAGAATATGTAACATCATAAGATGCAGTTCTACATCTTGAATTGTCGTTTCTGTTGTACGCTTGTTATCGTGTTGCAAATCTATTTGTTAACGATCCTTTTTATCCGGACGTGTCTCTTTCACATGCTCTGGAAACGTATCTAGAATCCCAAAGTAAGGAAAAATTCGATGTTAAAAGATTATATAAATTCACGAAATGTATTAAGCTTTTCTATATCACGTTAACTGGCATACTGGTGTCCACAAAAGACATGTAAAATCGAACAACTTGCTTTGTACAATAAGTCTAGAAGATTTATTATAATAATAATTGTCTGCGTAGATTCTACCCAAGTTTAACTTGCTTAATAGGTTGCAATTACAATCAATTTTCTTCGATAGAAAAATTGTGCCAGTTATCTGTGACTGTCTCGTGGGCACTCGCAGCGTTAAGTACGATAGAAAAAGTTGTATATTGTAGAAAATTGTGTTTTAACATGTTGTACACATATCCATCCAGGAACAGTGACCGCATGCGTACAAAAATAATATTCATCGAGGAAGATACTATTTCAACAAATCGATGAATTTTTGAATTGATTAAACAACGACACACAAATCTAGAATTTCCAATGTTTAATATAATTCTTAGGCAGCTTTTACTGTAACACGAATCTGCAGATGTTACGATAAGCGTAGATAAATTTTGCTCGCGATTAGATCGTCTGCTGAATCGTTTGTTTTTGTTTTGTTTGAGCTTGCAAGAAACATGCGTGCATGTTGTGATGTATCAGGTTTGAATAGTGCGATCTGAAAATGGCGGATGATTAGTGAATGGAACTAATTTTGCATAGATTCAATGGAATTAACGTTAATAAGCATGGACGCATTATAAGAGCCGCGATGGCCGAGGTGTTGTAAGGCGGCGGTGCGGTGTAACGGTGTGTGCGCGACGTTACAATACATCGCGTAAAGTATAGTGACCCAAATGGGTGCAGAAAATAAGTGGGAAGACAATGCGCCTGTGGTAACAGCGTTCGTCGGAAGCGCTCCCGGCGGATTCGATTTTTCCAAATAAATAGTACTGCGAGAAAGAATTTGTAGTAACGTGTCAAAACAAAAAAAACAAAAAAACATTTAAACCAATTAATTCAGCGATCGTGGATGAAAAAATTAGTATTCGTTCGAATAACAGATTCGCCGGCGCTCGCGACGTTTCGAAATTCGTGTTCAATAATTTATAAAGTCAAAAAGCGAAAGAGAACGCAAAAACCGCTGATTTATTAATGCACGCACAATTAATTCTGGTATGTTATTAAAATAAATGGTATATTTCGAACACGTCGAGAGATAATAACCTAGACAGAAGAATTTGATTAGGACGCGTGGGATGCTCAACCTATGACATTCGCAATTCGTTCAATTTGGTCGGATTAAAAATTATTATCTCATTTTTGTGTTTCTATATACAATCGAACGGAAGATCTTTTTGGCAAAATTATAACCGAGTATGTCTAGGATCGTTTATAATTTTATCAGTTTTTTTTTAAACATACTTCTTCTGGACACGTTAGTCTTTTTATAGACTTTAATGAAACATGAGAACGTTTAAATTAAGTGTTATAAATTATATAGCCACATAACAATATATACCGTGGTATAATATGGTATAATATATACCGCGGGTTCAAATAAGCCCAAGCCCTACCGTTCAGATATATTAATGAAACCTAAGCGGAAGTATTCACCGCGGTTAACGTTTATCATAATTTTTACTTCTTTACTTCTTCCACACAAATCACAATGAAAGTTAATGTTGTATATTACGACAGAAATTAATTGTCTAAATTCAACGTGGCAACCAACGTGTTACGATGTGCAGAATAAATGTATTTTGAGCAAATGAATCAGGTTCGAGACAGTTTGTTCGATGTCCTTCCGATGCGATTCGCCTAGCAAATCGGAGCTCGACGTTATTGTGTTGAAATCAGTCACGTTGGCCGCCACAGAATCTCACTAGTGTACCGGCGAAAACGGGGCAGGAACAGTGAATGAAACCGATTTTCACGCGGCCGATGCATAATTCGTTCGGAAATTGGGATGTGCGAACCTCGCGCACATTAGAAAATAATATAGAGGCTTCGTGTGTTGCAAACGGTATAACGGTTTGCGCGGCTCGTGGTGCTCAGCGTGGTGTGCGTTTTACTCCGGCATCCGCTTCTTCGATCCCTCGATCGGGATCCAGTATCGGCGATCGGCGTCTGCCACGCGTTTCACCGGGCCCCAGTTCGAAATGGGTCCAGTTCGAGCGGACATTAACGGTGTAATTTACGAAATCGTCGCGGCTCACAATTGGCCTGGACAGTGGTTCTCTTGGCCGAAACTAAAAATGCTTTTGCGTCGACTTTTTCTTCGACGAAAATATTCAAAGTAAATGGTGACGATTTTTTGTACAAAAATATGGTTTGTATCGATCATCAATGAAGTACGATTAATGGGACGAAATTTAAACGATGAATATTTCTGTGAATATGAAACTATGAAAATTAATATCGAGAAAATTGTTTCAAATTCTTAAGCTACATAGCAAAGCTAAAAATACGTTAGATGATTTAACTTGTTTGAAAATATTGGAACACTATTAATTTCCGTTACATTTATATTAATGTCATTGTCATAACAAAATTTTCATTTGATCATAATCTAGGAAAATTGTTAAATAATCAAATCACGAAAATAATACTAATTTCTGTGCATATATTTTCATACACGTCTTTTTTCTATTGTATTTATTTCTACTTTCTAATTTATATTTTAGACTGCGGATTTTATGCATTTATTACAAAAGTGAGTAGATGAAACACAGAACAGCGAAAAGTAAATTTAAAAGTACTGTCATATCGTTTCCGATCGGTCAAAATTGATCCGCAATCTAATCTAATTATTGATCCGCAATCTAATTATCACTAATGTCTGTCTCTTGATTATTTGGTCATATAAATTAGCGGAATACATAATCTTATCTTTATAGTCAAAGCTGTAGGTCTTTTTGGACTGCGATTATGATTCTGTAAAATCCTAACACTCATAAACGGATGTTTTATTGCTTTTTTTTAGAACGTTACGCTTTTGCGTGAAAGATTATTAGTCGCTATAAGTTGGGGTTATAATACGTTATCTGTTAACGTTTCTATACTAACTTATTTTTTTGAATACAATGGAGTATAAAAAAATATAGGTTGCATTACTTTCCTACACGTTTAAATTAAATTGTAAGAGAAACACTGAGATTAATAAAAATTTTGTGTTGCACTATGTATTCTCTTTTTTGTTGTGGTCCAAATTTTACTCATCTTTTACAGTTATTCTTTACATGGTTTACCAGATCTTCTGTACAGTTTATATAGAAAACTTTCATGAGAAAAATAATTGGTAATGTGCAATATATAAAACAGAGGGAAGATTAAACAAATTTGGGAACATCGTTCGTCTCTTCACTCGTGAATGTTCAATCTCTCGGTATACAGTAAATTCTTCCTAATTGACGCTCAGATTGCACACAAAAATGGACAATTTGGGAAAAGAAGATGCAATTATTCGAGCCTTGCGGCTCGTTTATATAGTTTACAAATTATAAATTATTATTATAAATTATTATAAAAACGAGCCGCAAAGCTCGAATAATCGTATCTCCTTTTCCAAAATCGTCGATTTTTGTGCAGAATCTGAGCGTCAATTAGGGAGATTTTATTGTACTCGGTTAGATAGCACGGATGCGCCCCGTATCTTTATTGAACATGCACCTGTCTCGCCAGCACGAGCCAGCACATAATTCTTCAATTAATTCCATAGCGGAATAGCTTCGTACGATGACTCGTAGCTGCCCGCGAGAAATTGCGCGCGGGATCATAAAAACAAATTACGACTATGTACCTAGCCACCCGTAATTGAACGCCTCGGGAGCGAGGTGGCGAGAATTAGTCTTCCTTGTTACGTTTGTATCTGATTGTCGTATCTCGTTCGGTGAGAACGGACCCAGTCGCGATGCAAAACGCCTCGTTAGAGACTTTATTGTAATCTACCTAGGCCATTTTATGTATTATCATCTACCTACATTTATCATTTTATTTGTACCAATGTCCACAATCGAACAATTAGTCATTCTGCGATTTTCAATGAAGACGTAATTGAAATTATAGCCGTTTATAATGGAGATTTCTGCTTCTTTTCCGAAATCTCTGAATTTGAAATCTTTTTAAACTTCTCAATTTGAAAAATTGAATTTAAATATTCAAATTTAAAAAGAATCAAATTTCAGCATAGTAAACTTGAAACTTGAAGTTGGAAACTTTGTAGTTAGTATTCTCTCTGTTTTTCATGCTAATAAATATACAGGTAAATGGAAGTTGGGCTTATTCAACGGGCTGTAACACTGCGAACCGGAAGTAAAAAAGGAAATAATTGTTAGGTAAGCGGGAACATGCACGCTTCAAATATTCTTAGTCCTACTGTTCAGTCCTCTGTACAACATGTATCACGAATATAACGAGCCTGTTATTTGTTTCTGTATGGTATCCTCCGTTGCACTAATACGCCTGAAAACAGAGAACCTGCAGCGAAAGATCATCCGGCTAATTATGGTCTTCGAGATTTCTAAAACAATAATTACACCCAATTGCAATAAGTCATCGCCAATTTTTCAGTGTTCAAACCGTTCGTCAGAATATTTTGCAGAAATTTCACGTATAATTGCAACGAGCTGCTCCATGTAATGTACGTTTAATGCGCACTCTTCATGTGTTTAGGAATATCATTAGTTATCTGAATACTAATAGTGTAATCTGAATACTAAATTAGTATTCTGAATCATCTCAAAACAAAATAACGTCTTTTAAAATTGAACCGAACGATTTCAATTTTTTTGAGATGTTAGAGAGTCCAATTTACTAGACAATGTCTAAAAAGGATTTTGCAGAAAATGCATCTGGTTGATGGGTCGAATGACTCAAAACATTGTATAAATACTGTAATTACAACTGCCCTAATAAATGGAGTGGATAACAATTAGTTCGACCGAGGTAAATGGTGACAACAATCGTGCTTTATTCCGTCTGGACAGTAATAATTCGATGGAACATTCTATGTAATTAATACGAATTACTGCAAATATAATTCTAATGATATTCCTGAACACATGGAAAGTGCGCATTAAACGTACATTACATGGAGCAGCTCGTTGCAATTATACATGAAATTTCTGCAAAATATTCTGGCGAACAGTTTGAACACGGAAAAATTGGCGATGACTTATTGCAATTGGGTGTAATTATTGTTTTAGAAATCTCGAAGACCATAATTAGCTGGACGATCTTTCGCTGCAGGTTCTCTGTTTTCAGGCGTATTAGTGCAACGGAGGATACCGGTGCAGAAGCAAATAAAAGGCTCGTTATTTTCGTTCAACTTCCTATGCATAAAATTCACTAGCGATAAGTCAGATAAAATGGAAATAGTGTAGCTCTGATAAACTATTTTGGATTTAGAATTAAAACGGCTTCGAGTTTAAAGATTTAAAAGGTGTACGAACGCTTCTTGGAGTCACTACTGTATGTTAGTCCGATAAAAATTACGATCGAGCAGGTTTCACGTTCCACGAGACTGCATACTTCGCCGACGTGCGTCTGGCCAAATTGACCCACCAGTCCTTGTGTCCGAGGGTTCAGCTCCGAATATATTTGCCGCCACTCGGATGAACACAAAGCGATACCGCGAGCGTAGTATCGTGTTGATCGACAAAAAGAAATAGCTGACGGTGATCGTTGCCGCTGGCCAGGCGTCCATTGGGGGTAGATTTTCCGGGAATAATCGGTTGCCCCGCGACATTGAAGAAGCGTCGAATGGGACGCGGCGAAAACAAACTGCGTTTGGAGATAAGATCGCCGTTACCGCGGCGTTTTGCAACCTGTGCCGCGCGGTCCGTTTGCGGTGTCCGCGGTGCTCGCGCGTCCGCGACGGCTCGATACGATCGTATATTACATATTAACGAGCCGTAGACGACGACTCTTTCACCGAGAAGACGAACGAGCCGGCCTCTCGCGCACGACGATCTTCCCTCTTTTGCCGCGGTGAATGGAACACGGAGGTAATGCCCGCAAGGCCAACCGCCGCCGCGCCGAGAAAAATCGCGCGGATAATGCAACGAACGAACGAACCGCCTCTGTTCGCGTTGACCATATGATCACGCGATCGCGGCTCTCGGGTTTACCCCAACGATCGGACTTGACTTCTCGATCGCCTCGGTTTGCCAAGCAGCGCAGTGGCCGATTTTCATTATTTCGAGGACAAAAATCATCTTAACACGTTGATTGCCACGCGTATTTACAACAAAATCTCCTACAGACCACCCGTTCCTGCATGAACAGTTGGAATCTTTGCCGAGTACCGAATGGTATAACTTAAAATCTCTGCCCTTATTTTTTTTCAATAATGAAAAGAGATCTGATTGCCCGGAAGGAGAAGCATAAATAAAATTACATCGTCAGATTCTGATTTGGATACTGATAAATATAATCTTAGTGATAATGAATGTTATGAAGATACTATTGACGAGATTTTACGAGAGAGAATTGGCCATGGAAGAAGAAAGAAATGTTGAATATACTGAGGAAGCTACAGTTCAAATAAAAGATACGAAATGGACCGTTCAGAGGCACGAGCATATCTGAGAAAACAAATAACTTTTTGTCCAAGCTGTCCTGATCAACCTCAACTTTGCAGAGAATGTTTTAATGTTATACACTGCGAATAATTTTTTTTAATAAACCATTTTTATAAGAATTCAATCGTTTCATTACCACCTGTAGAATATTTGTCGAAATATTTTCGGAAATCCTTTGTAAGTAGTCAAATAAAAAAAAACCCGAATTACGGGTGACGTGGCCTGATGAGAACTTTTGCTGTCACCCGAATACGGGTGACGCGGCAGTCAACGTGTTAAACCATTGCGTTTGTAACGAGTCAGACTTTTTACGGTTTCATACGTGATTTACTAAATACAGATTATTCGTGTAATCATTTCTTATTCATTTGTCAGAGATGTTGGTTGATGCTTAATTGATCATTTCGTCTTCGATGTTTGCAAGCGAATATTACAAACGATACTGCGCGAAAGGATTGCGTCAGTACCATAAAGAGTAGCTTTTCACAGTTGGCAGTAATATTCGGAGAAGGATGCGAAGTTCGTAAGGACGTTTATTAAATTTCAAGGCGAGTCTTCTTCAAGCGTTTGCAGCGATTATTGAAACTGTCAGACTGAAACTAATAGGTGCCATTGTTTTCACTAAAACTGTCGGGAACATGGAACGTTTGATCCACGGACTATGATACCGTGCGTAATTTTCGCGAGAGGCATGTTCACTTTCATGCTTATTCTTATTACCATAATGATTGTAATGAAACATGTACATAATAAAGTATCTAAATAAAAGTATAACATAGAAAAGACAAACGATTCGAACACAATCTCGTATACTCTATTTAATGTATGTATATTTAATATATGTATATTAAATAGAGTATAAATTTGTATACTCAATTTGTATACTCTATTTAAAATATTTAAACATATGGACAATAGCAAGGTAAAATTACTCTTGCACCAATCGTGGGAATCTGTTCGATCCTTTATAAGATGTTTCAAAGGGAAAGCCTTCGATCGAAGAAGTACTAATTAATGTAAGTAGAAATCTCGGTCGCGCTGGAAAAAGTGATTCCTCGCGTCGTTACCTTTTCTGATATTGGGAAATCTACGGAAAGTGGCTGAAAACGAAACACTTCCCATGTTTAGAATCAGAAACCTTAGAATCGCTTGCTTCGAATCGAATGAGAAAAAAGCCATTGACGTTTCACGACTAATTTTCTCATTCCGTAAAACGATTTGCCGCGCAAGAAACCAAAGAAAATTTATTACACCGTTCCTATTGAATTGCTACGTATGTATTTTCATGTGCAGATCGAAAGTACATATGAGCCGTTTATTTTGAAAGTGGCATAGGTCACTTTGTTTTTAAGTCGATATATTTAAGGGTTTGCGTTTTAACACGTTTAAAAATATGGATGCTAACTTTCGAGAAGATTTACTTGTATTTGTTATCTCAGGATACTGATATTTTTCTCAGTATAAATAATTTCGTGTAAACATTAAAAAATCACCACTTTTCATTACGGTAAAGTGACTTATGCCACTTTCAAAATAAACGGTTCATATGTGCTTTTAAACAAATGGGTAAAAGCATTTCTTCATAATATATTCGTATATTTATTAATAGATGTGCGTGTTACAAATTATTTATATACTTGACGCGGTTAGTATTCTCATTAACGATAATATTATGAATACATATTTCCAGTAATCCTTTCAATTTTTTATCCGTACTCGGTGTAGACAATAACGAGATTGTTTAACTTATGGTATTTCTTTATGATCTTTAGATGATTTCTAATACGAATGTATAAAGTAAGCACTACGACCTGAATGGTATTCACGTAATATGAATATTGTATAAAGTCATCAAAGTCTCCCACTATACTTTTTCAATTTAGTCAACACTGACAGGATTGAACGTAATAGCATAAATAAGTATTCCCATTAACCCCTTGACCTACAATGACGGGCATAGCCCGCGTACGATGATCGGGCCAGAAGTAAATATTACGGGCATAGCCCGCGTACGGCGAAATATCTTTTAATTTCGGTAGAGTCTACAGGAAACCAAGTGTCGTCAATTTTTCGTGTTGTATGTGGATTTTCTCGTATTTGATTTGCATACTGATTCGTTTCGGTCACAATATTGTTCCAAAATATATCATCAAATATTAGATTAAATGTATCAAATTCTCCTCTACTTCCTCCTAATTGACATAAGGCTGCCTCTCTTATGCCAGGAGTCATCGTATAGTCCCAGATTTTTGGACTATTTCTTCTTTCTTTTCAAAGCCAGGACTCTGGTAGTTGATCGTCATCGAATGTATCATCAATAATTATTCGCCTATACTTTCTTCGAAAATTACATATTTCGTCACTACTGTCACTTTCATTAGCAAAATTGATAGCACAATTCTCACTATCTTCATCACAAAATCTTTTCCTAGAGAACATCTTGTGGGGTTGCTTTTCTAGAATTTATGAACGTAAATTTCGACGTGCGAATGCGAACAAGAACAACTAGAAACTGATCACGATACGAAGAGATAATAGAAATACATCACGAGCCTTTTCTGTGCTATCTACAAACCGCGACCACTCTACCACGGGCGATGCTCGTCATGTTTACAATTGCCCGGATTGGCGTGTTACACAAGTCGTGCGAACGTCCCGAACGCTGCGCGAGCTTGTATACAATTTCGGCCCAACATCTTCGAATCTAAATCGTAGGTTAAGGGGTTAAAGAAAGTATTAATATAACAACGAATACGTTTGGTTTTATCATAAGGCACAAACTAAGAAAATTTCACATTGATTTCGCCATTAAATAAAAGTGGTCCAAAATATAGAATTTATGTAACTTTGCAAATTATTTCTCTGTTTAATTAAGGTTTGGCGTAAAATTTGTTATCTCGAAAGTACCACGATTATCAGCAGTTTTGTTATGTCATTTGTGCGAAGGCATCCGAGCGCCAAGGATTATTAATAGGCTGCGGATTTTATGCATTTATGGCAAAATTGAGCGATTGCAATGTAAAATAGTAAAACTATTAAAACAATGTTGAAACGTCAATGAATTATTGCCAGTCCATTAGAATTATCAAAGAAAACAAGAACGTTCTATTTAGCTTCTATTCGCTGCAACTGTTGCAGACAATTTTTATTTTGCATAAAAACTCGTAGTCTAGTCATTAACCCTCCGCTACCGAAGCGCGGTCACACTGATAGTCTACTAATACGTATGTATTTGCGGTCCTCCCCACGCTTGCTCGGCGTGACTCCGGCATAGTAGGAGGATTAATTATCCAGGGTTCAAATTGACCCACGAAGGAGGAAGAAAATGTTACCGCGACCGAAAAAGAGAACAGTACTGTTACAACAACAGTATTCCGATGTTTTTTCCCTGTTCTTTGTTCATCCGTTTGGCAGATTTCCTCCTGCGCCCATGGAACTTTCTCCGGTCGACGAAAAAAGCAAACGGATGCCTCCGAACCCGCGAGAAACGCGATTCCTGCGCTCTTTGCGCAATTCTCTGTCGCGCCTTCTAAGGGAGGAATTCCTTTTCCGATCGCCATTTTATTTGTCCATGTGCTGTAACGCCGGATCGACGCGGTTCACCGTACACGTCCTCGTGAGCGTGCCTCGTGGCCTAATCAAACGACGACCGAGAATGCGCCGATTTACACATTTCTTGGGAACACGGCGCGGCACAGCGTGGCGTTACTTTAATTCTCGTATTTTCGTGTCGTAAATTAATTAACGGCTGTGTGCTCCATCGGCACGTTTGCTACATTCGTGTCGCTTGTCTGTTAAGAGGTTATTCCACTGTGAAATGCATTGTTTTTGGCGACTGTTTAGTGAAATCTCTTTTTCGCTAAAAAGAGATTTCACTAAAAATCGCGCCAGTTTTTTTTTATTTATAGGATAACTAGTAACTTTCGTAGTAAATATTTTGGAGTATGTTTATGCATGTTTCAGTAATATTTCGAATTTTATTTTTATGGAAAAAAATCATAACTGATGGCACGTCGCTTCATAAATACAAGCAAAATGCGCAAATCAGAAATTTGTTTAGATAAATACGCGATAACGGTCTTGAGAATATGGACGCAAGTCGCATGTATTTCAAGTATTTCTTTGGTTTTTGTTGTAAACAATTTTTAAAAAATTAGTTCGCATTAAAATGGCTGCGATTAACAAGCAAATTATTTCTAAACTAAAACTGGAATCTAATATAGTGCGAAGTTTCTTACGAACGAGTTAGGTTGTTCAAAATGTCAAGCAGTACGACATCATTTTTCATCAAAATTGGAGGGAAGGACCCATTTGTAAATCGTCATCATCATCATTATTTAGATTATCATTATTTGATTAACCCCTTGACGTATCGTGCGCCTAAATTTACTTTAGTGCTTAAATATCGATGACAAGAGATTAGAATTTTATTCCAATTTTAAAGGCCAGAATAACATCTATACGTTTGTAAAGACGGTTTCGCGGTTTACTTGATTACTATGCATAGCATTACGCTTATGCGTAGGCTTGTACACAGTTACATCATTCCCATTAGTGTGAGATGTATCATATCCATGTTTGCTGAGAGAGAAAATGTCAGGAGATTTTTAGGAAGTTGAAATTACGATCATAACGATGGAAATGTTTTCTGGTTGAAGATAATAATTAGATTACGTATGTTATAAACTTATTGAAAACGAATCGGAATTAAACATTATTATCAAATATGGTGAATATTTCATTTGTACATACATACGCTTCACTTAATATTGTTTTTAAAGTAATTGTCCGTGTGATCTAGTGTCTAGATCCTTCTACAATTGAAGATATACTTATAATGTTTATATGAATCTTAATACTCTATCATCGGTTGAAATAAGTTTAAAGTATAATGCAAGTATAAAAGCGTTTCTCCGTAATTCCGTTTCTCTAGTTTTTGTTCCTCGATAGGCATTAAGCGTCGAATTATTTAATTATACTATGTAGTACTGCCACAGAGGCCGGTTCTACTTAAACGAGTTTCAACGTGCAAATCGATTGGCCACAAGTCGGCGCAGCGGCATTTTCGTGACATTTGCGTCACAGGTATCAAATGTCTCTATAAAAGGACACCGCGACAGAAGTATATCACACGAATCGATGCATGAAATTCGCTAATGTTAGTCGCGAGATTACGTCAATGAAGGCAGTATATTATTCATAAATTCGTAGAATGTCGCGGGCGATGCTTTAACCCTCGGGCAACGATTACCGAATCTTTTGACTCGTTCGGTGCATTTGAATCATCGCCTAGTTGCACAATTTGCTGTAACCAAATTAAAAACCGCGGAAAGGCTAATAGGTCATTAAAAATTAGCTTTGAAAAGTTGATGAATTGTATAATTGTGAGTATGGTCCATTATCCGAGGATCAACTTTTCAACTTCAAAAATTTCACAAAATTAAAGCATTCTATTTAATAGAATTTTTTAAATTTCGAAAAGAAGTCATATAATATCAATTACTTTTCCGATATTCCTACGTTTCGTAGGCAGCTGTAATAGTTGTAACAAAAAATAAAATTAATTTACAGATATGTACAAATAATTTCCACACCTACATAATGAGTAACGCGATAGTCAAAGTGTTAAAAGAGATCTTCACGAAACGCTTCCTTCGACTTTGTCCAAGTGGAGATGCAAATTCGTAAAGGTTCTTTGTGGAAAAGGCAGACTAATTGACTGTAAGGAGACGTGTTGCAAATATCTCGTGGTGGATCGAAGTGAAATCACGATGAACATCACGTAGCCCCGTTTTCTCCAAATGATCATGATGTCGGCTTGCCCTGACTCACGGCGCGAGCCAATTAAAGACGACAAAGACCATTTTGCGATTTGTACACGTTCGATTCTATTTTAAAACACAGACCAGTGAGTCGAACAGATGGAACACCTTGTTATTTGTACTTATTGTCTGCTATTTGTATCGACTAAATTCTTGTTAAGAAATTATAGAACGTGAAGTGTAAAATTGCATGAAAATGCAGGGCGAGCCACAGCTCGTATACAACTTTTGTATACGGTATAGTGTGGTTCGAAGAAAGCTTTAAGACGATTACATTTAATCTTTATTAAAGTCGGTCCTTTTTAGGGTTTTCAAGGTTATTCTCAGTCTTTTTTCGTAGATAAACCTATTATTATATTCTTTACAAATATCTTTTGCTGAATATTTGATACTTGCCAACATATATATATTCATTTCAATATCCACTAAACGATAGGTGCAAAAGTTACGGTAAAAGATAAGTTTATCAATAGAAAATTGAAAGTGATTTCAGAAATGCACTAATAAAAAATTTATTATAGTTATAATGTTCACTTGGAGTCATGATAAACCAGACAATAGAATTTTTCATCGGTTACTAACAATAGAATAATTTAACTTGAACAGCAATAAATTAAAAAAAATCTCTGCTGATCAGGATCTAAAATTAGAACATTATGTAATTAACAGATATTCAAAATTTGCTATGTATAATAATTAGGACGGTAAATTTTCAAAAATCTCAGGAAATGATAGTTCCAGGTACTTAATGGTGAAAAACTTTTAAAGAGCTTCGAAAACCTAAAAGTTCCTGTCATCTTGTGACTATAAAATTTTAAGGTAATCGAATTCTAATCATCGAGAAATTAAAAGGTTACCGATTTCCATGGATCCCAAAATTACAAGGTTTCAAAAATCTCAATCTTACTCAAATTTCTCAACTTCGCGGTATCAAGGTTTCGAAATGAGACATTCAAATTTGAGGTTTCCTACAGTGTCCTCTCTAGTGTGTTTAAAATTCCAAACGCTTGTGGCTCGATTTCGTAGCGATATTTAAATGCGCGCAAAGTGTTCGCTATTGCTAGTCAAGTAACAGTGAGACAGATTTCAATGGTGATCAAGGACGTCTTGGGAATTCGAAAGGGACGCGTCGGGTCACGGTTATCGTCGTCAGTGTCCTTACGTTGTTCGCTGCAGCAGCCTGATGACGTTAATCGATTTTTCTTACTCCTTTCCACTTGCTCGAACATTGCCGACAGTCGACTAACCACTGTCGACCAATTTCAGATCTGTTATACATCGATTGCGTTGAAAGTTTTCAGAGACCCGAAGATGTGCGAAGATATACAAGGGTAAGTGTAGGTATTACAGTAATGTCTCCCTAGTTGACGCTCAGATTGTCCATAAAAATGGACAATTTGGAAAGAGGAGATACGATTATTCGAGCCTCGCAGCTCGTTTTTATAATTGTTAAAAATCGGTAACTATAAAAAAGAATCGCAAGGCTCGAATTCGCAAGGCTCCTCTTCCCAAATTGTCCATTTTTGTGGACAATCTGAGCGTCAATTAGGGAGACATTACTGTACTGCGGTTTCTCAATGAAGGCGAACTCTGACAGAAAAGATAAGACCTTTTACACCAATAAATTGGTAACTTGAGCTATACTTATTATTCTTTACTTTGAATAATTATTTTTCTGAAAATATTGGATCAGCACGAATTTTATTAAAAAGCGTAATGTATCAAAGAAAATATTACTTTATCTAAAAATGACGCTAAATAGAATAGTTTATTATTAATTATCAAAATATAAATGCATCTCGAATAAAATTGTTAGATTTGATTACTTTTATAAAATACCGCAGTATTTGGGGCGTCCGCAGTAATTCCCGCACTTACCATGTGCTGATTAAAGGTTTACTTGTATCGCGAACTTCAAATATTTAATGAGCACATGCATATTCATTAGCAACGAAAGAGTATCACGATTGGATTGCGGAAGTTTTCGGAAGCCTGCATTTCTTTGCATAAATTTACTACAATTTAAATAAAATGTCGTCATCTTTATTGGTTTCACTGAATTCGAAATCGATCGAAGTTAGCACACAAAGAGAACACTTTACAATTTTTGTTCGAAGGGATTCGATTCATGAAAGTGGACACGTGGATATCACTCTCCCGGTGTCCGAGTGCTCCGGGCGATGAAAGTTTGCATTCTCTCGTATCGAGTCCTCGGACCAGGTCCTAATTTCACGAGCGTGAACTCATCCGTGCGCCCGTATAAGAAGAGGTAGGATACGCCTCGGTTGCTTCCTCTCTCTATCACTCTCTCCTCTCCTGCCTTCCTTTCGACGACCTCCGCTACCATTTTTTGGAAAGCCTTCCCTCGATTTCAAACAATATTACTTTCTTATTTCACGACACGACGTATCCCCGCTCTCGGATAATCACGAATCACCGTAAAGTCGAACGAGGCATCCAGACAGAAAATTTTGATCTCGATTAAGAGAGTACACGAGTTTAAAAGAAACAGGCGAATCTGGTATTCCTTTAATTGTACGAATGATTGGAAAACGGCAAGATTTTTTATGGGGTATGACGAAGTGGATTTTAATATCTTCTTTACTTTTTAACCAGTTAGCTGTTTTCGACAAGCATACTCGTCATGAATAAATGGCAATGTTTTCAGTTGTGCCGTGCGTGAAAATATGCTGTTTAAATCGCAATTTTAGCGAAAACTAAAATATATTCGTAAATTTTAAGATGCTTTCGATATTTGGTGGCCAAGACGAAATAAAAAGAGTAAATAAAAGAATGTGAATAATTATTATGAAAAGACTGTGAACATATAGCGTCTGGGATAGGTAGTATACTCGTCACCGCATACTTTTTACGACACATTTTTGCAACAGTTAACTGGTTCAGTCAGAAAATAGTGTAATTATATAACATTGTTTAAATGTCAATTTGCACCTAGTATCAAAAGGGACTGGTATGAAAAGAAAGTAAACAAATTTGGTGCTAACTTAAAATTGTAGTGGATTATTTTCAATGTAACCCGCAAATTTTTGGAAAAGACTTTCTTTTTCACAGGTAAGAGTCAACTTGAGAAATTCGTGAAAATTTAAAGAATTATCAAAAAGAATCGTATGCTAGATTGCAGATCATTTTATGACGAATAATGTGAGGAAATTTCGAATTACACGGACGAAGGATTTCAAAGATATATTACTAATAAGAAACAAAAGAAACGTGTGGTAAATGAATCATGAATGAGTCACGCGACTATTTGTCTACATTTGGAAATTATTCTACCGCTTAGTAGTATAGTAAATTGAAATGATCTAAAGATTTGTTCTAAAGTATAATAAATTTTCTTTAATTACTGCCTAATAATTGTACACAAAAATGGACAATTTGGGAAGAGGGGATACATAGTTGCTGACAATCGGTAATTACAAAAACGAGCCGCAAGGCTCGAATGATCGTATCTCCTCTTCCCAAATTGTCCACTTTTGTGTACAATCCGAGCGTCAATTACGGAGAATTTACTATACATAGATATTTGTTGTCAGAACGCGAGTTATGACTAGAAAGGATTTCGTCTGTATTAGACGATGGTGTCTCGAAGAATTTTATCCAACGTGGAAACTCTTTTTCCCGAATTAATATACGCGGTGCAACATTTCGTTACGTCAACGTAACTCCATTTCCTTGGCGCAAAATACGAAATGGTAGCTGTACAAACTAACGTGACTCCGTCATAGAATTTGTTAACCGTATGACGCAGATTTTAGTTGATTCCATACGAGCGCATGTAAGTTCTGAGCAATAATGTGAACAACTTGGCATTATCATTAATTAAAATTTAATCAGCAGTACGCGTTCAGTTCCAATTGCCCCGACTCTACCAAGCAATTAAACTGAAATAAATGTTCAACAGGCGGTAATCCTCTTCTGGGTCATTAGCATCGTTGTATTTCCGCGTTCATCGCCGCGGTGCCGTACATTTTTCCACACTTTCGTTGTCCTTGTTTAAATCGACGCCATGATGCGCTTTTGTAGCGATCGCGAGATTCCGGCGATTGCTCTCGCGGCTCTCTCGGCAAAAATTTCTCGATGACAGATCCGCGCACGAACGTTCTTAACGGACCCACTGCTACGTGTCGCGCATTCTAACGTTTTGTAAGCCTAAACAAAAGGCATCGGCGCGCCAGTTGCAACGTAATAAGCGGCCCACGGCATCAGGCACGCCGTCAATCGGACGGTAGATTGGTTTCGTTCGTCGCGATCGCCGACCCAGATTTTTGCATAATCTTATGCAACTGTGTTAACAAAAGGCTTCGCTAACGGGCCGTTACGTGACATCACTAGCATATCTCTCTTCCTCGTTTCCGAATGATCCGTCCGCGGGAGTGGAACAGCCCTCGTTAGAGTCGCGAACTCAAGTTCGCGTCGTTTGACTTTTTCCGAATAAATTATTATCATTATTTACTTATTACGTCAATAAATTGTTATCGTTGTTTTCTTATTATTAGAACACAATTTTATCCATTCTAAAATATTATTTACACCCGATTCGAATCGATGTTCGTTCATTACGGAATTTTATTTTCCATCACATCAATTTTTCGTCTCGAACATTTGATTCTCATTTAATTTACATTTTTGATTGAGAAAATTTATTTCTAGCTTCTTATTCCATATTTTTATTCAAATATATATTCATATTTACGATGACACATCAGTTGAATTAAATAGCAGCGACAACAAAAATGTATCAATCTGATAACATTACCGAGAATAGTATTTGTTAAGAATAGGTGTGCAAAATTAATATCAAATTGTGATATACCTTGGAGCACTGTTGTGCTTAAAGAATTTAATTACAAAATTATTTTTTACACGCTCGAATATGTATTTCTTTTCTGAATATGATCTTAACATTATTAATTATCTCTGTAATTTTACATATTACTTGACATCTTCATCGCGCGAGTATTTTACTTCGATTTTACAATGTGGAAAAAAAATGTGCGAGATCTTTCATCTTTTGGTGATGTTCTCAAGATAATCCACGATGATGCTCTCGCCGCGCATTGAAATCACTGGGACTGCAATTATGCGTTATTACGTGTATCAGGCTCGCAAGTTCACCGTTCAAAAATTGATAACATTCTTATTTATTAAATACTTTCTCTCATTGTATATTCCTTTCTTTTTCACTCTGAAGTACATGGTTTTTCATTTTAAAGTTAGCCAGCAATAAACTTCTCTGATTCTATAATATAATACTTACGCAACCGTAAGTACCATACTGAGGACACCCAATCCAGTATTTACGAATAGGTACTAACTTACAGGACTTGTACATCTGATATAGAAGCGTCTATTTATAGATCTTGTTTTAATATAAAACCTACCGAGCATTATGTGTGACCAATGCGTGTCGTGCAAGTAAAATTAGAAATCCGTGGTTCGGTACTAAAACGGCAGTTATCAAGAGTTTTCTCAACCATAATTGCAAACAAGCTTAACCGATGCTCAGTTAAAATTTGGTTAAAATTCAGTGAAAGAGTCAGTCCAATATTTATCGACCACAAATCTCTACGACGGGGATTCGAATCCAGTTTGTTCGTCAGGGTCGTGTCGCAACATTAATATATTTCCTTTGTTTCACGTTCGAATTGATTTACTTTCAAACCCGTCAGTCTACGCGTCGGAACTAGTTTGCGTAAAAGGTTCCCCGTAAACTAGAAACCTATTTACGTGTTTCGCCTATACAGCTGTGTTGCGGCCTCAAAGATTGTCGACTCGTCATGAATTCTGATTTTCCGCCAGTTCTTTGACAGTTACGACCTCGAAAACCTTCGACCACGTTCCCGTCTCGATCCTATCAGATCGCCGTACTCACGATACATTATAGTTTTCCAGTACAGTCTAATGAATATTTTCGCCGTAATTCTGCCTCGTTCCTTTCGTCCTCCTTCTTAACAGAGTTATTTACCTCGTTCATCCCGCAATAAATGCAACGAGATTACAAAGGAATCTTGACGGGAGGATCTATTAATCGCTGCTTGGCTTTCTCTTGGCTCTCTCAAATTTGTTTGTACGCCCTATTTCGTTGGAAGACATTCAATTAAAAACGTCGTAACAGCAACATAAAAGATCCTAGGATACCAAATCATTCACTATTGTGTTACCCTTTAACAAGTTAGCGTGTTCGACGAGTATACTCGTCATGGAGAAGTGGCAGTATTTTGTGTCATGACGAGTATATTCGTTGTGCGTAAAAAGCCCATTGGTCATTTAAATTGTAATTTTAGTAAAAACAAAAACATATTCTCAAATTTCAAGGTGTTCAGAATATTTCGAGGCCAATCCAATATATGTACATCGTTTCTTGCTTTGCTGAATATGTACCATTCTACAGCAACAATTTGAATTTTTAACTTTTATAAGTATTTGATTTTTCCTTCGTTTATTATGTATGTAGTATATATGTTAATATTAGCGATAATTAGTAATAATAAGTAAATGTTAGTAATAAAATTGTTAATTTTATAAAATAAAACCGTCTTTTTGATCCAATATTTTAACAGCGACACTTACTCTGTGTTCGACGAGTATACTCGTCATCGCATGATTCTCGCGACACATATGGGTGCGCGCTCTGAAAAGCAGGCGCCACAGCTAACTGGTTAAATTGACTAATCATATTTCGATTATAATGCTGTGCTCGCTTCGGAGCACACTTCTTGTTACGTATCCTGTTTCATCGAACCTCATATTTTCCTCGGTGTATCGAAGATCGTAAAATTTATACTTTACAAATTCTCCTATTACTCTTTAAATGAATAAATTATATTTCGTTTACAATGTCTAAAGAAATATATTTTAAAATGCAAATAAAAAAAGATTGAGATATTTTGCAGTTTCCAAAAGAAGAAAATGAATGAATTTTCCCCATGAGTAAAGCTCGAGAGTCGAACGTAAAATGATATTTGGCGCTAATAGTTCCAAGTAATAAATATAGATTTCGCAATAGATAGCATTGCATGCTTCATGTGTGTCCGGTGTAATAAAGGTTATCATCGATATCATATTTATTGGAACAGCGAGAAACGAACAGATTCCACGGTCGGTGTAAAAGTTTATTAATATAAACATTAGTTGACCACTTTAGGACAGGTTTTCGCAACTTTCTGGTGGTTTACTTAAATCGTGTGATAGCGGAGCTGCCCGCTTATTGCGTGGTGCCACTGAAAAATGTTAAGAGAAGTAGGAAGGAAGCAATAAAACGTCGGTAGCCGGGCCGATGCGGGCTAAAGTTTCTTTCCTCGTTGAGGTGCTGGAGAAAGTGTACGGGCAAGAAAGAAATTCAAGCGATTCGCGGGAATGTGTCTGTGTGATGCAGGAATGTCGAGTTCCTCTCATTGAATTTCCCAACCACTGGTTACATAACAAAAATCACTTCCGACCCTGGATTATCTTGAAAACACGGGAAACTCGACCTCTTGAGTTACAATCGACCTGTCTTTAATCTCATTTTAGAGGAGATTCGATCGACCGGATGACTCTCTCTCTCTCTCTCTCTCTCTCTCTCTCTCTCTCTCTCCCGCTCCCTCACTCTCTTGAGGACCAAGTAATGGGAACTGAACTTTCTCCGAGAGAAGAAACCGAATCCCTTTTGTCGCTGTTGATTTCATATCGAAATCGATGATTTCACGTCGAAAATACTTTACATTACACATGAGCCATGGAGCTCTATATTTTATACGAATTCGCATTTTCGTAAGCGAGTTCAAAGCAGAGTCGAGCATTATTCCAATTGTTTTGAATAAATATTTATCCATGATAATTATCCGAATGGATCTTTCTTTTTAGTCGAATGTTTTATTCGTATAACAATTATTTATTATCCGTCATGAATTATTCTATCTATTTATTCGTATACAGAATTATGCGAATAAATTATTCGAATAAAAATTGTAACAATTATTGGAATAATAATGTGAATAAATATTCACTGTTTTTCATTTTGCCCATATAAGGCATCTATATAATGTATTTAAGATCAGTTCAATTTCAACTTACGTGGGCCGTAGTCACAGTGGATATCGGTCTGTTCAATCGTGATCCGACGTCGAGCAAACACGCACAATGGCTAGGGAAGCGTGTGTGCATGACATACCGATGCAACATTCAAGAAAAAAGTTAACAGTAAAGAGTAATACGAAAAAACCAAGTCGATAAAGTATGAGAGAAAACACTTTACATTCTACCGTTTTTATTAAAATCGATTATATTCCGTACGAATTCCTGTACGGATAAATTCTAATTCGATGGAAACCTTATACTAATGAATTCTTACGCGAACAAGATCTTATTCGGAGATATTTTTATCTACATAAATCTTGATATTATTTCTGACGAGACTGTCTAGATCAAACACAATACATTGGATAAGTCGGAAAAGAATAACAATATTGTAACTTACGTATTTCGAAACTATTCAAATCGTTAGAAAACGAAGAAGAAACAAAAATTGTATTTTCGCAATTGAAACACCAATATTTAATTAATATTTTGGAATACAATTTCTCTATTGATTATATCTTAAATAATTTACGTACATTTGTTTAGTTCATCGAAATCTGTGTAAGATACACAAACGTAAAATTCGATTTTAATCCCTAAATTTTAATCTCCTCGCTTCCACGTTCTAAATTTATCCATGATTGAGCTCCACTCGTTATGGCAATCGAGGAAACAAGCCTGCGAGCTTGATATAACGGGTGTACGAAACGCGGAAAAAAGAACGGTTGTGTCGCGTCGCGTCGTGTCTACTCCGAACTCTAAGTCCCCAAATGCAGGCCGAAGTATAATAATAAACGATGATCTCTACGCTGGCGAATTTCATGTTGTCTCCGATACGAGGAACTCGCAGCCGGGACCAGTTTTCTGAAATTCCTCGCAGGATTCTTTCTTCCACAAATTCGGCTTGTCCTGCGGCTATTTTCGACATTCTAATCGTTTTATATTCGACGGTGAAACCGCGGAATCCCCATAAATTACCCGGCCAACGAGTCGCCGTCATAGCCTTTTTCGAGGAGAACCGTTTTCTTTTAATGCCGTTTCATGAATTTCGAATTCTATGCTATTCGGTCTTTCTCCCGGGTTACTGTTACGCGGTCGATTTTTAATAGCTTTGCGATGCTGATTAGGTGTAAAGGGATCTTTTTTGGTACGGAGATAGGTTAACTGAAGCGAGGGTCAGTCGAGTTTAACTGATCCTATGCGTAATCTCATCGGTTTGCTATTTCGAATCAATTTATTTCGCGTCTTTTAATTCAATCTAATATGTTATTTTAATTTATTTTGGATCGGTAGAATGATTAAGATTTATCGTAGCGATGGGTTATTATTTAATCTTATGTTTCATAGATTTTAATGAAATTCGTTTTACTGAACGTGAAATTTGTAAAGTAACTAAAAATGTTCTAAGCAAAAAATGTTCAAATAGCATTTTGAAAGTTTTTTGTATTTTCGCTATAAATCACTTATACACTTGTCTAATTAAATTTCCACATACCCTAAATCTCAAAGTAAGAAAACTTGATTGCCTTCAAATTTCTATACGGAGTAGTTTCAAGGTCAATATGTCTATTTATTTTTTTTCACTGGCAACAATAACACGTGAAAAATATGCCATTGCTATTAAAGATTCGTGAGCTGGAAATCACAAAATAAATGACAATATGACGATGTATGCTAATTTAACCGTTTGAGTCCCAGGGGTTATTCAGAAAATACGGTCGAAAAATGCCGAATAGCGTAATAGCGCTTGTTTTAATTGATTGCAAAGAGGGTCAAACGGCGCGATAGCGTTCGTTAAGATTGACAAACGAAACAAAAACAAAAAAAAAAGAAAAGAAAAGCAGCTATGCGAGTACGTGCGTCACTAAAGTTTGATCGCGACACAAGATCTGAACAGCGCGATCGCGCTGCTTGGGACTCAAACGGTTAAACCATGTATTGAATGGTGAAAACCAAGGAATGAAAACCAATGTATTGAAGTACAATATAAATACATCTTTCTGTGAGATCAAAATTTAATACGCAAAGCACAAATCATCCAGAAAATGATCAGTCGAATTCTTAATGACTAAAGTACGTCAACTTATTATACAATCTGTAAACTTGCGACTAAAAAAGATCAAATTATTATGAAAAATATCAAAAAGTACAAATTAACCATTAGATTATGACAAAATCGAAATTGGTAGTCGAAGGATTAATGATTCACTGTGTAATTAAAACTGTACAATTATAAAACATTTTTGTAACACCACCGCTTTCAGCTACATTTCATTGCCGGTACAGTTGATCAGTTTATTACTGATCTAAGTTAATTAGTAATTTCTTCTGGAAATGCAAAATTTCGGGTTGCTGTGAATTTCTCTGTGCTAATCCTACGCCTATGTAATTTATTACTACGTTGATGTTAAGGGTCAACGGAGTAACTAATTTTCTTTCAGCTTGTAAACAAAACTGGTCAATTTGGGAAGAGAAGATACGATTATTCGAATCTTGCACTTCGTTTTTATAATTGTTGACAATCGACAACTATAAAAATGAGCCGCGAGGCTCGAATGACTATAGCTCGTCTTCCTAAATTGTCAATTTTTGTGTATAAGCTGAAGAAAAATCTGTACGTGGTATGTAGCCTCCGAATTGCCTTCGAATCGTGTCATGTGGCCTCCGAATTGCCTTCGAATCGTGTCACGTGGCCTCCGAATTGCCTTCGTGGCAAAAAATAAGAAATAAAAATGTCATCGTTTTTATTCTAGCATTACTGTGTATTCATATTAACGGCATGCTGGCCGCTGTCTTTTCTTACCTACTGCCCCGAGTTTCTATAAAAACGAGCCGCAAGGCTCAAAAAGTCGCGACTTAGCTGGTATGTAGGATCAGTTAGCACAGCTAACTCTATCGATACCAGTCATCTTTCTGTTATTCCACCACGCAAAAAAATAATCACTTGTGGCCCACGCCTCCGCGCCAATGATGTTGGATTGTGTAGGAAGGAAGACGATCGACGCATCCTTCGCGAGATTACAACCTTCGACGTGGCCTAGATGGAACGATCCGCGGTACCTTTTCTCCCCGGCGCGTAATACCGTTGCTCCTGGCGATCGTTGGTTTGACGAACCGCTGAAACAATCGAGCCAGCAACCCGACGTCCTTCGTCCTAGGACACCGCAGCGCCGTTGTCGTCGTTTACCGTTGCACAGCGTCGCCGTCTCCTCCGCATTCAATCAACTTCCTCCGCCACCTTCCCGCGAAGTTTCCAACTTTTTTTCAAATCGTAATAACCGGTGATCATGAAATTGGCTGCCAGGAGCGATGGACACTTGCGGGGACTATTGACGAACCGACCACGCACAGTGGTCGATCATTTTGCGGATGAACATCGATATTGCTTTCAAATCTTGGATACAAATGTCAGGTTTCTAGATCTTGGATACAAATGTCAGGTTTCTAGATCTGTAATAGCTGTTATTATTTAGATAGGGTTCTGTATTGTTGGAAACCACAGGAAATTAATATATAACAGTCCGTCATTAAAATATTTGGACGCCTTTATCTAAATATTTGGACCAATATCTAAACGTGCAAAAATTGCAATTGATCGGAATGCCGAGGAAGTGAGATGTTTTCTAACATCTTTATCCGAGTCTAAGACGAAAGTGTGGACAATACGCTTTGTGGGTGTCAATATCATCGAAATTGGTGGTATGTTATTATTGGATTGTGGATTTTATGCTGTTTACGTCAAAAATGAATGGGACAGATATAAAATAGTGAAAAGTTTGAGAAAAACTAAGAATGTCGACGCATTAATTTCAACTTATTAGAGTTCGTTGAGAAGGAAAAAATATTACACTTGTTATTATACGGGATGGTAATTTGGGATTTGACGCGTTTATGGCAATGATGAATAGATCTAATGAAAACGTTTAAAAAATTTGGAAGTACCGTTGCATCATTTTCGACTCACTAAGATGATCAAGAAACGAAATGAATGTCTACATATTTCTGCGACTAATGCGGGCGATTTTGATTTTGCATAAAAACCCGCGGTCTAGTAGCGTGATTAGTAATAGAGATATAAACTGAGTTCTAGAGTTGCCAGCGAGTAAGCGTGTAGCGTGGGAAGTCCAGTGAAAGGATGTTCATTGCTGTTAACAAACTGTATAATGATGCCACAACTTTGTACCTCGATGATTTTAAAATTTCTTTATCGGCTGACTAAGAGACGTACCAACTGATGCAAGCATGATCTACACGTGTAATTTTAAGATTCTCGATCGCCCGATTAAAATATCACTTGAGCTAGTCATCTGTAATGTTGTTCTGAACAGTGCTAATGAAATTTCTTTTCGATATCGTCAGTGCTTATCTCATCAGGAATTAAATTACTTACGCATCCTCGCTGGTGGAATACGGAACAGGCTGTCGATCATTTGTGAATGTCAACGATATTTTTACGTAATGGCCAGGCAAGACAAACGATCGCCCAGTGCTGTCGACTCGTAAGGATCAGTTAATTTGTAATTCTAACTAGTGTCCTTACATTCTTGCGATCGTAGATTATAAAGCGATCGAACGTTTTCAAATACTCCTGCTATGTATGATGCAATGTCGACTATGTTTCGATATACAGGGTGCCCCAAAATTATTATACACGCGGGAAATGAGAGGTTCTTGAGGTCATTTGAAGTAACTTTTTCCTCAGCGAAAATACAATCCGCGGCTTTATTTACGAGTTATTAACGAAAAACAGTGACCAATGAGAGGCGAGCTTGACTGGCGCGAGGCGGCCGAGCCGCAGCGTAACTGGTCTTCGACCGCTCATTGGCTCGGCCGCCTCGCTCCAGCCAAGCTCGTCTCCCATTGGTCCCTGTCTTTCTTTAATAACTCGTAAACAAAGCCACGGATTGCATTTTCGCCAAGGAAAAAGTTACTTCAAATGACCTCAGGAACCCAACATTTCCCAAAAGTACCATGATTTTAGGACACCTTGTATACTTTCTGATTTCATCTTTCGTTCTTCAGAAGTTCTTGGACCATTCAATCATCTTTGATTTCCTTAATCATCTATTAGCAATTTAAATGCACTTATTCGCGAAGTAGCGAGCTACTTGTAAAATTAAATATAGAGTGACGTAACATTGGGAATAATTGCTCTATCTAAATACAGGTTGATAATTGCTACAGATTTTATGCGTATAACTTGGCAGGAGATTTTATCGATACAAATTTTATGAACTCGGTATGAAAATTCGTTGAGTAATATTTACTATCTTGCCTTAGTTAAGGGTCGATATCCTTCCTCTCACCGTTCTCGCTGTATTCGTAATAGAATTACAGAGTAGGTCCAATGTCTAAAATGATACTATGTTAAAGATATAAACAGAATAACTATTTTAATGCTACTGTTACTACATCAGCAGCCTCAAAACTGCCATGAAATCGAAACGATTCATTTAATTAAATAGAAATTGAGACACACTGAATATACTAGCGCAAAAGTTTCAGTTTAAAACCCGAACAGATGATACCATCTCTCATTTGTAGAAGATGTGACACTCGAAGTGTTAACATATTAGTCGTTACTCTACCCGAATAATTTTTCTTTATTATTGATAATATAGTTCGCGTGTATTTAAAAATGTTCGTGAGGAATTTCGCTGTCAAATAAAAGTGTGCGTTTACGGTTCACACTGAAACCGGCTGCGTATATTTAATCGAGATTCGCGGGAATGGAGCGAAGATGGTGGTTCGGCAGCGGATTCGCCATGTTCTGCTCTATCGTTGAAAAATTCTAACGGTATGCTCGGAATTTTCACGGTACAGCGAAGAAACCCCTATTTGCCCGCATTCCCTTCCACCGCGGACAAGCCATTATTATCCGCTCCCCGGTTTCGTTTTGTTTCAACCGGCCGCGGCTGTCCACGTTGCTTCGTGTTAACGCAAACAGCGCAGCGCCCGCAAAATATCTGAGAGGCTTCTATCCGCTCGGATGATCAGCTTATCCGCAGAGCTCCGCGCGTATCCGTTTCGTTTCACTGACTTGCACGTGTCCCGGGATATACTGATCAAACTCGTATCTTATTCCGCACTGATCCTGTTCCATATCGACGAGGACTTTGGAAATTTCTCCATCGAAACTCACGATCTCTGCAGTTCTATTGCTGTTCTGCTGGTGACAGCGACGACTGTCACAGACGTCGCTGCAGTAAAAAATAACCTTAACTATTCTAGCGAGCAAGTAGCCTTCGAAGCTTCGCGCAAATTCAAATTTAAATTACTTGCTTGTTTCGAATAAACGGAGCACACGGCTTAATTGGAATTTAAATGCCTGGTTTGCTTCAGCTAAAGGGGCTCCTCATCGAAATTTAAATGACTGTTTTGCTTCTGGCAGACAAAGTTTACAAGCTCATTTACAAGCTCATTTCAATGCTGGCTTGTTTCTAATAACTATACCCAACAACTTCGCTCTTTAACTTAGTGGATCGTTCTTCGTAAAGTGACTCGTCAGCATGATAAACAAATGTAACAATTTCATTCAAATTTAAATTGCTGATTCGCTCTTTTTAAACAGACTCGACAACTGCATTCCAATTCGAATTACTGCTTCGTTCTTAACAAACAGACGTCATAATTTAATTCAGATTTAATTGCTACATGCCTTTCATTGTTCAACAGTGAGAAAATTGAGTGGAATTGTTCTGAATGTCAATTGACTTCGTATTTGACACGTGTTCGGATTTTCTCGTGAAACGCGCGTGCCCAAGCATTTGTTCCCTTCATTTTGCGAATTATAAATCTACAGTTTATTAAATATATAAATATTGGTTTCAGTATTATCTGGTATAGTTAGTCTTTCACGTTCTTGTTCGAATTCCAGAGCATCGATATAAAACTGACATTTAATTCATAGATATGTATTCTATGACAGGACACTAAGTTTCTTGCCACTCGCGTAGATCGGACTCTGCGCTTGGCATATTGATTTTATTTATAACTGTAGGCGTAAAGAGGACCGTTAATTATAACATCCCACGTCCGTAGATGTTTACGCAAAATATGGTCTCTTCCGAATAAATCAACGGCAACTCGAACCCGCTGAAAGTTTTTTTCTCTACTCAGTTAAAAACTTTGTCAGATTCTAGAGAAAATATTATTACTTAAAATGCAGATCTTTTCACTGGAAACGATTGTATAAGCATAAAAGAGTTCTTCTTTCAAAAAAAAATGTCGCGAACAAAATTATTGATTAATTTACGATTGATAAGAAATCCGACGTTTCGCGTTGAACGGCCTAATATTTGTACAAAAAGTACTTCTAAGATTTTCCCTCGTTTTCGTTTTATTCGTTCATTCGATCGACTCTGTTCTATATACGCGATCACGTATTTTAAACAAGAGTTTGCAATCACGACGAAATCGTAGGGATATCGAAATATTGTGCAGCGCGTAAAACAGAAAAGTAGCGAGAATCTTCAAATTCTCGAGGGACGAAAGCTGTTAAGTTGAAAATGTAACTGGCGAAGTTTCGCGATGTCGAAATTAAGAGTGCGGCGACTTTAATTTGGAATTGCAAGCCGGACCGGGCACTTATGTCACGGCAAACGCGACGGAAATCGACGCCGAAGCCGAATTAATTGTGCCGGCTGTTTTTCCGTCATGTTACACGGCCGTACCTTACACAATCATCGCTTATACGGTTTAATTAGACGTCTTCCGCGAACGCTGTCAGATATTACAGTTAGTCGGTCGTCGAGGCACGTGCCGAGACGCACGCGCGCGCCACCTTTCCTGCGTGTGTTGGTCTATTAACACAGCTGCATCATTCGAGTCCGACCTGATGACGGGTTGTTAATATTCTGACACGCGAAGACTAGGCCGGAACGGTTCTTGCTGGCCTTGACCATCGGGGCGATACCTTTGATCTACGTTTTCCGACATAATTTAACGTTAATTCGTCTCTATTGTTCCATTATATGTCATTGACATTTAGCTATCGGCTTCTTTTTGTTTTATAAACGTTCGAATTGCTCGGATTCTTGTCTTTTCTTTCATTTATTAACCAGTTGGCAGTGTTCGACGAGTATACTCGTCATGAACATGTGGCAGTATTTTGTGTCACGACGAGTGTACTCGTCGCGTGTAAAAAGTAGCGACCATTGGCTATTTAAATTGTAATTTTAGTGAAAACAAAAACATATTCTCAAATTTCAAGATGTTTAAAATATTTTGAGACCGGGCCAGAATAAAACAAACAATTAAAAAATATGAATAATTATGTGATTAATGCACGATATTGGTGTGCGACGTACAAAGTGTCATAAGTAAATATTAGTAATAAAATTGTTAATTTTATAAAATAAATCCCATCATTTTGATGTCACTTACTCTGTGTTTGACGAGTATACTCGTCATCGCTTGTTTTTCGCGACACATATAGGTGCGTGCTCTGAAAAAGAGGCACCACAGCTAATTGATTAAAGCGTTAATGTGCTTCCTTGCGAAGTTATCCGGTACACTGATTTATTTGTTGGCATATCATCAGGAAAGTTGATTGATCAATAAATATTGTTTCGTAATTTATATAGTTATGTCTAATAATTCTGATAGTTTTGTCGTTGATACTTCGTATACTAAAAATGGTCCATTAATCGAGTTGATAAAAAACAAAAAATGGTTTATTAAAAATATTCTGTGTCCATCGTAGGTTTACACAGCGGCTCCAAAAAGTGTTCGTACATTTTTAAAACGGAATAACTGTTTACAAATTCCACTGTACGACTTGAATATTTGTTAAGATATCAGAGGGATCAGACTTAGTAGACAACATTTACAAAAAATGTTGCAAAAATTCCTCTTGCTTGGAATGACAAACGAATGATGCTTTTTAACTCTTTTAATCAAGGCTAGAACGAAAATTTGAACAGTGCTTTTTGTAGTTCTTGGTAATTCATATCCGTGCTAAAAAATTGTATTCTTTTCTAATTATTCTACTCAATTGCAGCTTAAAAAAAATATTCCTAGATATTGTCTACTTTAGATGTTGTCTATCTTAGATATTGTCTTCAACATCTTAAAAAATTCGCGTCGCTTTTTACAATTTTAAAAAAGTTATTTCGATTTAAATGGTGTACGAATACTTTTTGGAGTCACTGTATCTACATTGAACTATTGAATGATTATGATAGAAGAATAGTGATATTTCGTAATTATTTATTTGCAAAGGTGACATAGTAAAAATGTTTCAATGGGAAATTTTTTTTATAAACATTTTATTTTATATATTTTATATAGTGAAAACTGTACGAAGTTCGAGTAAATCGAATCCTGTCATTGTTATAAAACGATACGCGCTAGTCGCGTTTAGGGCTCGATAATTCTAGTGTTGATCAAGGTTAGATTAGGGACGAGGAAAGCGCGATGTTTACGGTTACAGTGAAAACTTGCGACAAACTTTCTAGCGTCGCGACGCGCGCGCGCGCTTCATTCACCGTATCATATCGCTCCGAAACGAAAGGTTCAACGTTCCAGACGGTGCAATTTTCACGTAGCCGGTACTTTCTTCGCTGGACCGTATGATTTAACCATAGCTCTGCGTATGACCAACAACTTTCTACGCTTGTTGCGTAACGCTTTCAACCCGTACGCGTCGCGAGCAAGTTCTGAAATTTTGTTTCAAGACCGTTTTCACCCCGCGGAAGAATATCCAGGGATCGACCCGGGTGATTTAGTATCGCAACGCTCCACAGTTGCTCGGTCTTTCCGAAACTCGACAATTCTATGTTTATATTAATGTTTGTAACAATTTGTCATCGAGTAGGCGTAAAGAAATCATAGGTTTAATTAACAAAAATTCAAGGTTATTTTGAAAGTCCCTGAAACAAAAGAGTTGACAAAAAATTGACTGTGTTTATCTTAAAATTCTCTCCAAACGGTGCTATGCTTGATAAACAAATTTTCGATCAGCCTGTTATTAACCCGAGAAAGATAACCTACGTCGCAGAGGCGCCTGCGAAGACTGTTGATTTTTGTTAATTTTTCATAGAGGTCTAGTGATTTAAGTTTAAAATTACTTAAAATATAAAAAAATATAATATAAATGCATTTTATTTTTACAATAATGCCAAACCTTTAAAATGACTAGATTAACTTAAATAAATATCCATTGTTAGTATAAAATTGACGCCTTAGAAAAGCATGCGCCTCTGAAGCGTATGGTTATCTTTTACGTACGTTGTCATATGGTTATCTTTCTAGGGTTAATACAGTAATCTAAACTGATCGCGTTTCGTGGTTCACTCTTTATAAACTTCTATATCAATGTGATTTATTAACGAATATTGCCCATGTTGTTCCTTAATGATATAATAATATACAAGAAACAACAAAATGAAAAAATATTAGCTAACATGCAAGTGTCTGAATACTTTCGAACAGTACTGTAACTACATGTAAAATGTAATTATGATTATACTGCGGAGATCTACGTGAAATAAACATCTTGTGCATCAGTAGCAGGAGACAGGAGTCTGATAGACGTCTCGTATATTGTTTAAATAATGTCAACAACTTGCAAACGGTACAGTCGATATTCTTGAATCATTTTTACTTTACTTTGACCTGTAAGTTACGAATAATGAATAATTGTTATTCAAATATAATATTCGACTAAAAAGAATTTATCCGAATAACTTCACATTAATATTTATTCGAAACAATTCGAATAATGCCGGACTCTGGTTCGAAGTAGGCAGCATATTTCTAGGTACGAAAAGATTGCAGCCGGATAGAAGCGATGCACGCGTGTGTTACTGATCCGTGCCACGCTCAATCTATCCTACGCACAGTCCGTAATGCATCTGTCTTTTTGCATAGACCTGGCCAGCCTCGATTATAACACATTTTACATAAATAAATTGCAAAGACTCGGCTCGATGTTATAATTACAGTCTTTCTTCTATATGTATCCCACCGTTTTTCCACTGAGATGAGCAGCAGTGTCGCACTTGCCAGAGATTATGTTAATTTACAGTTCTGCGCTCTATTTGAAATACTTCGTACAGTAACGATTATTGTACGTTTCTTTGTTACCTCGTATAGTAATTTCGAAAAGTAACAATTATTACACCTTTCTTCGTTGGCGTGTTTACTGTGGTAAACGTATAATACGAGCTCTCTGATGCAATTGTTCTCCTATTCTACTTCGTTATACTATTATAGTTCCCGCGCGTGGCATACCAATATGGGAACTATAATAAGCTCTTTCTGGATAGCAGCTCTATAAAAAACGAGACGCAACTCTCTTACAAAAACAGACGCCAAGCAAATGAAAAATACGATGGACAATTTTCACAAATTCGAATACATCTATTCTGGAACACATTGATAAAAATTAGTTTGATTGTGTTCAGACGCACACACAGGGTTGTATTATATTTTGTATTAATATTGTTATATTTTTAAATAATTTACTGCAGTAAAATCATGCCTTGTTTTTGATAAAAAAAAATATATCATCTTGCTTTTCTTTACGTAATTGATTCAAGCGGCTAATCTAAAAATATTAGTTAACAGTTATATCGCATAAAAGTAAAAGTGATTTGTAAATAATGTTTGGTATTCATTAGTGGTAAACATACCTCTCTCAATTAAACAAATAATTTTGCTTTTTTCGAAAACACCGAAAAATTGACTTTTGACCGCTGCATCTTATGTATTTCCTATTGTGCGCCGTATTCGCCAGACAGTTGCTCCTTTAGATTATCATTTGGTTCGGTCAATGAACCAAAGGCGATTTGGATCGCCTCGAAGGAATTCGATTTTTTCTATCGTGAAATCCATTTATTACCCGAAAAATGGGAAAGAATCGCATTCTCCGGTGGACAATCTTTTGAATATTGAAACGGTACCGATCTTTTGAAATAAATATGAGTTTTTCTATATTTTTTTTAACAGCGAGAACTATTTTAAGCACCTAATATTCATCGGACAATCCCGCATGTAAAAGTCAACCTAAACGTGACATGGGAGAAACAAAGTGCAAATAAGACCCTCTACATATAGTCGCATTTTATACATACGAGATTGAATTTTGTGACTCATACAACAGTCACATTTTTAACAGTTCTTTTTAGATATAAACAAATTTGATAATGTTAAAATTATTTTGAAACTTAATAATGTAACACATATTAATGCTGTTTTAAACTCGTCTCTCGAATGCAAGTAAGTTTAATAGTTCGCCCGCTCCTCTGTGGAAATGCCGAGTGTGACGTTACACGTGGAAATCCACGGGCGTGCCTCGCCGTGTTGCCCCGGCATATTTATCAACCCACGTGCGCACTTTCAGCCTACCTTACTTGCAGCCGGCGCGGCGCATCGTTGCACGCCGGGCAGCGCAGCGCAGCGTCGCGGCATGCCGTCGTGCACCGCGATGCAATCGTGGCATTGTTCATTATGCGCCGGTCATCTGAACAAGTGGGTGGCTCCAGCAACTTTTACTGGCGCCGATCGTAGCAATGAGAGTCCTGCGTGACACTCGGCCTTTTCTCCCTTTCGAATTTCCCGCCCTTTCGCTCGCAGCCGGTCGAGGAGGCTTTTGAGCCGTGGCGGTTGCTGACCTGGAAAATCGGAACTCTTTCTTTGACAGAGGAATATTGGGAGCCGAGGCCGCGAGGCGAACACAATTTTTATGGTCTTTCAGTTTTATGTGTGCAAATTAATCCACGACCCTCGCAATTCAGTCGTCGCGAATAAGCTAAATCGGTTAACTCATTTTTTGAGGCTTTTTAAATTTTATTGTCGAAGCAGTTGATTGACTATTAACTTTCAACTTTAAATTTCAAATGAACTTCCTTAATATCGTAACTTGACGTCACGAAATAATAAAAATGACTTACTTGATCACCTACTGTAACGATATACTACTCTATGCATTACTATGGCGTTAGAGCAACGCCTGTAAAAATGTATTTGATAGTACGAATTTGATTTCATATTTTATGGGGAATTTTAAAAACTTCATATATGTAGTGCTTACGATACTATAATATAATTTGTAGCATAATTTTATAATTTTTATTTTTATTTTTAAAACGATGAATGCTGGTGGCATTAAAGGAACAACACCTGAATTAGTGTGAAAACATTAAATAATGATTTTCTAAGGTAACAAACAAGGATTTTTTATAATATTAAAAATAGTAATAATAAATAATATTCTTAGAAAACAAGATCATACGCAAAAAGAATGTTAAATATTGAAAAAAAAGAAAAAGTTCGCAATTAATTCACCAAAGTCTTGGTGAATTATTTACCTGAAACTTGAGGGATTTTTTAGCTAAGTCTTATGTACAGAAAAAAATAAATAGCATGTACTGATTTTCTTGTTGTTTAAATAATTTAAATATTTGGAACTTTGTGGGCTGGTAGCTTTTTACATTTAATAATATTATTACAGAATTAAATTTTATATAAATCACATAAATTTGTAAACAATTTATTCCTTACATGTACGATGATTACTTCTGATTGTACGTTCGTAGCGATTTCGAAGGATGTCCAGTACAATCGCAACTAAACCGATCGCACCAAATTCGTATCTTTTCGTCTGAAAACGGGAGCTAGACCAGCCCCGATCAAACAAGTTCCTGGAACGCACGTTTCAATTCACGTTTTTACAGTAGACCTATTGCGACCGCAATTAGCGTCGGTACCACCGCACGGCTGCATTTCAACTGCCATGCATTTGTGCATTATGCAATCCCGTATACTGACCGTTATTCCATACGTTCTTTTAATTAGCAGACTTCTTCGGCGAGAAGAGATAAAAAGTTGCAGCAAGTTCGCTATTAACGAAATCAATTTGGAGATACATCGCGAAAAACTCTCATCTCCCATGTGAATGATGGGTGAAAATTTCATTTTACCGGTTCACACACACAATCTCGAAACAATTGTCTCGCGATATTAAACGCCAAGTTTTAAACATAGAATTACAAGTTAAACTGGAAAATGGAGTGTACCGCAATTTTGATCTGGAATCATATTAATGCGAATGCATTTAAACACATTCTCCTGGAATGAGCGCAGCATAACCCGCTTGGAAATTGAACCATGTGCTGGATTATATCAAAATTACGGTCCAATTCAGACGAGATGAACAATTCGATCCTGGAATTTAATAAAATCGTCACGGTTTCAACTTTTCTGTTAAAGCCTGTTAGTTAATCCGTTGAAAACTCAACAGCTGTGTAATTTCTCTGTGTTCTTCTTGTGCAAAATGTAAACGGTGTCGAGAAAGTAGCGAGCCTGCTGGAAGCGATGTTCCGTATTATATTTTGACCATTCTCCCATTACCCAAACCGTTTATGACAATGAGATTTGATTGTATTCGTCATGAGAATAAAAAGTATTACATGTGATAAGAATTCATCATTATTTTAAAATGTGAGTCTCCAATTTTAAATCCTCTTATAATCACGTAATGTTACAAGGGACCTGTATATAACAATATGGAGGGGTTTCGTTGTGAAAGAGCATTGCAATCAGTGACCTAATTAGTACGACACAAAGACGCGGGTGTCTCTAAGACTTGGTTACGTAGTTAAGAGGTAATATTTGTTAAATTTTATATCTCTCAGAATTGAAGTAAAAATTCAGTTCACCTTTACGAAAAGTCTGTACAAAATGACATTTCAGGAAACATTTTACTCAAACTTATAATTGAATAAAATTGTTGTTAAATTAACCTTACATTGCATTTATTGAATTTCAATATTATGCTTGTGAATTATAATTATATATATAATTATATCTGCAAAATGCAATGTTTAAAGTTTAATTATTCACTCGAATAAAAGAGTTAAAAAATATGAGTTCCTTTCCATTTTTTTTTGCCATTTCAGAGAATTTTAATTTTTGCTAACATTTTCTTCGATGATTGTATCAGGGTCTCTAACATTTCAAAAAAATTCAAGTCATTTGGACTAATATTTTAAAATTTATTCCGTGTTAAAAAGTGTACGAACATTTTCGTGACCGACTGTATTGGGCTGATACACAAGTAATCTTTATTTTCCAAATAGACAACTTACAAAAAAACCGAGATTACTGTTGCAACAACCCAATACAATATCTCCTGTAGAATCTTTTACACTTTTTGATAAAAATAATGTAACATTCGTTCATATTGCTACAAGCAATTTTTATTTTATATTCATCGCGTTAATCGAATCTAGCACGTTCGATTATTATTTTCCTGACATTCTATATGCGATAATATCGCGCAACAAGTTTCTGCATTTGAAGTTCCGTTAACAGTTGTTTTACTTTCCTCCGATTTTACTTTAAGCGTTCCCGCAAGAATGTTTCGTTTGTGTCGCAATTAGAGCGGTTCACCGTTTTTTTTCAAAGTGGCATCGTTAGAATAGCCCATTAGCATTGGCAACTTTGTGAAGTGCGGCGTGTTCAATCTTTGTGTAAAAGTCGTGCCCATTGACGCGCAAGGCACGCAACCATTCGCGTTCGGAATAATGGTCGGATGTCGCGAAACAGTGTGTCGTGCGTGCAGATATGCGGGCGTCACAGTAACACGGTGAACTGATCCGGAATCTGATCCGTATTCTCGATCTGCAGCGGAATAACACGACACCTACAGGCAATTAGTGCTTATCTAGGATCAAGGAACTTCTAAATTTGGATTCTACATTTTTAAATCCAACGACCTGGAAGTTTATTTCTGAAAATTCAATCGAAATAAAATCTATGAATACTAAATATGTATTTCAAACGTGGATTTATCGAAATTTTGTAATGCCGGAATCGAATGCACGGAACTACCGAAGCGACTTATGCCGGAAATAAAAATCTAAGTTTAATGGAAATGTCGAAAGTTTATATTTTTCAAATTTTCAGTCTATTAGGTATTAGACGACGTTATAGATTAACTGAACAATTAAAGGCTCTTTATTTATTATGATCCGATGAGACAGCAGCAACCAGGCAAGATCTGATATTTTTTCGGAAGTTAGAATTACTTGATTGATGCGTCGATTGATACAATTTGAAATGATTGATACAATTGATACGTCGTTTCATACACAATTATGAACATTTTCTTAATTAATCTTTCAATAGAGAGCAATAGTAAAAAGTGTGTGCCGAACACGTTCATAACAATCTACCGTTACAAGTTTTATTTTTAATTAATCTATTGTTGTGGTTGAAACTTTCACACAATTTTTCAAATCGACTATTCACGGGTGTATAATTTCGTTTCAAAATCGCGCGACGCTTTCGAAAGGGGCGTTTCGCGGCAACGGGGAACCGGTTCCCGTTAACGTTTCATTTATCAATGCCCGCGAAAATTTTTTCGGACTGCCTCTTTGAAAAAGAATTTAACACCCGTGCAACCCGTTTTACGGAAAGAAATTGAATTTGCGGCGATATGCAAATCAGTCGGAGCAGGTTTGACGTATCCGATCGCGCGGTAAACGAGTTTTTGGGCACCGTTTGGTATTGGTCGAATTGGGCTTCCCACGATACACTTATTGAAATGTTACGCGTTATATAAAATTGCCTGAAATATTCCATTTTTGGCTATCGAATTGCAAGACGTATATAAGAAAATAAATGTATTTCTAGAATGTCTGTGGAGATCATATTTCGAAGGTTTATTTAAGCGCGTAATAGTCGTATGTAATGTATTAAATTAAAAGATGTTATATTAATTTGATTAAACATTTCGCTATGATAAATTCATAAATTAATAAATAGATGGCATAGAATAATTGATACTATAGCTTAGCCCTAAACCTAACTAGCATCTGTTTTATATCAGTGACAAGATTTCTATCATTATACAGGGTGGTCCGAGTTGACTTTAAAATTTGTTCATCTTTGTGTAGGAGTTAGTTTCTGTCTACAGAGTGTTCCATAATTATGTTAACACCCGGAAAGAGGTGATTTCTGAGGTCATTTGAAATAACTTTACCCTTAGCAAAAATGCAATCCGCGGCTTTGTTTGCGAGTTATTGACGAAAAACACTGACCAATGAGAGGCGAGCTCGCCGAGTGCTAGACGGCCGAGCCAATCAGCGGAATTGGGCTTTCGGGAATTCGACCGCTCGTTGGCTCGGCCGCCTTCCCTCTCATTGGTCAGTGTTTTTCATTAATAACTTGTAAACAAAGCCGCAAATTGCATTTTTTCTAAGGAGAAAGTTACTTCAAATGATCTTAGGAATCACCCTTTCCCGAGTGTTAACATAATTATGGGACACCCTGTATTCTTCTATCGCAGTTGCCCCCGACCGAGACAATGTTTACAAATATTGACAATGATGGAAACATTCCGTTTACTGCAAAATTCGCAACAATTAATATTTGCAAACACTATTTCGGACGGAGGCAATTGCGGTAGAAGAATAGACAACTAAGTCCTTCACAAAGATGAATAAACTTTAAAGTCAATGTTCTCGAAAACGGATCCCCGGATAAAAGGATGTTACACCAAATTTGTTTCTTATTTTTTCACATAGAATCACACCCTCTGCTCGGTTGTACTACGAATTTCAGCCCACCCTGTATATGCTTAAATAAAGAAGTTTCAGGATTAGAAAGTAAAGAGAGAATTAGAAGCCAGTTATTTTGATTGGTTTAGTAGTTCTAGTAATAAGAAGTAATGAAAATAGAAGCAAAGAGAAGTATGACCAACAAAAAGAAGCAAACGAGCAATCTAAAAATACAATGAAAGGAATGTTTTCTATATTTTCTGGAAAGACGACGAAGTTAGTCTTGCTCACTTTGTTTCGTGCCAATTGGTTTCTCAGTCTTGACAATAAAAAGCGTGCCGGGAATTTGGTGTTCTCGCGCCGGAAATGAATGAATCAACTAGGTCACTTGCGATCCTGCAGTCGTACTACGAAGATAGTAATCGTAGAGCGTGCGTGAAGTAACGTTGACTCAACGTTCGCCAATATGTTCTAGAAAGAAAAAATTGCCGTCGTTTCCTGCCACCGGCTCATTGATCGTAAACCACGGCTGTCAATTAAAAAAACAAGTTCAGAACGTTATTATTAGTAGAGGTGGTGACCTTCTACCAATTATGTCTTACTTCATTAAACACTCATAAATGATGTATCAACTTTAATCGGAAGTGATGAAGCATTTAAATTACAGCTCTCTCATTTTTTATTTTAAGAAGTAGCAGAAATTGTGTTAATATTATTAAAGACACGCGCACAGATGTACAGCATTTTTTAAGTAATGGATATTGAGTTACACTAAGTGTGTATCATTATGTAATTATTCTATACATTGTGGACGTGGAATTGTTTTCAGCACAAGTATCTAATATTCTTGCTGTAGAGTCATTGCATATATTTGTCGCTTAACTAACAACACTTCTTCTTTGAACAAGAATTTACATCTTTTAATTTGATATTGTTTTGATTGATATTGTTTTGATTCTCCTTCATGGAATTCTGACTACTTTTATTTGTTTAAAGAAATACATCTTTGTTTGTGTACATAAAGATTAATAGATAGCAAAAATTAGTAATCAGATTTTAGTGTTAAAATCAGATGGTAACGGAACATCAATTTCTGATTAAATATATATAATTCATATTTATATTATAATTTATATTTTATATTATAACTGTATGAAATTATATTAGTCTGATCGCCGAACGAAGTACATATAGTTTTAATCACGAAGATGTTCAAATTAATTTTTCATTGTTCTAAACTATATAGAAATACCGATGTAATGGATTAGACTGTACCGACGACAACTGGGACGATCGATTTGTTTAATCAATTGTCTGCCGAGTCTCCGATCAGCGGACCGATTTGCTCGACATGGAAAGAAAGTTCTACGACGGATCACGGGGTGTCATTGAATCGTTACGCCGGTTTGTTCCGCGTTGAAAAGCCATTTTTTGTCTTCGATTGTTTTCCACGGCTTCACGGTGTAACGACTGGTTCCGCGGTTCCGCGTAAGCATTACCGTTAGAAACGTAGCGATCGCTGCGGCACAGGTTGACATTCCGTCTCGCGCCGTTATATAAACGCACGATAGTAAAAATCTCTTCCTGCATATGTATTCCGAAACTTTTTCCGAACTTTTAGCCGCGTTTCGCAGCGCTGAATCGGTCCCGACGCGACGGTGCATTCCGTTATTTAACTGTCTATGCAGGCACCTAACACTTGTTGCAAACCCTATCAATACCTTAGCTATCAGAAACAATAACACAATTATATAACAATAAATCGTAGGGTAGTAAACACTATAATATAATACGTTGTAATTAAACCGTGCATCTTTGTGCAAAATGAAAATTGCCCAACGAGTTTGTAAGCAACAGAAATTAAATGAAAATAGATTGTTTCTTATAATAATTTCGGTAAGTTAAAAATAGAGTAACAATATTATGAAATTTTTCCTATATCTTCACAATTTTATATTTCAGTTTCTTAGTTTTTCCACAGATGCATAAAATTAGCACTCTAATTATAATTATGAATAAGAATGAGTTATAATTAAATTGCGGATTTTGTGCATTTAAAATAATGGTTAGGTGAAATTTTAAATGATGAAATTATTAAAAGAATTTAAGTACATCTATGTATTATTTTTAACTCAATGGAGTTGTTAAAGAAACGGAAACATTTTTATTTGACTCATCTCTGTTGCAATTGATGAACACCAGTTTTATCTTGCATGAAGATCCGTAGTCTAGTTATAATTATGGCTAAGTTATATGTATACCGACAATTAATCATCGTGATGCTGCGATCATTTGATTTTGAATTTATTTTGGCAATATCAAATTTACTTTGCTCGACAGCTTTGCGATATTCTCGCGGTAAAAAATATTCAATTTACGGATATAAATAACACGAGTGAAAGGAAACCTGTCGTGTCGTAGTTCTAGCTCGAAAATCTTCATAATTAATATGATTATGTGTTTCTAATTTTTATTATATATTGAATGAATTCTATATAAATATTTATCGCTGAGTTATTATTTAAGTGTGTTAAACATATTTTGTATGAATAAACTCACGAGCTAAAAATAAATAACTGTAATCACATTTTCACGCTTTATCATTTAAAAGTATTAACACTATAAAGACTCTTTCATAGGAAATGATTGAATTTTCTTAACTCAAGTATAGATTATGATAAAAGATGACGCAATGTCGATATAATGTGTACATTCAGTTTTGCCATTTTTCTAAAGCAACGCACGCCGGTCACTTTTAAAGCTCGCTAGGTTTAGTGCTATACAATACAGTAAATTCTCCCCAATTTTTCTACAGCTTGTAAACGAAAATGGGCAATTTGGAACGAAGAGATACGATTATTCGTGTCTTGCGGCTCATTTTTATAGTTGCCGATTATCAACAATTAAGAAAACGAATAATCTTATCTCCTCTTCCCAAATTGTCCATTTTTATTTGCAAGCTGAAGGAAAAATGTTCTCTATCTCGTCATTACGATCATTCAGGAGTTTCATCAAACGTCAATGTCTGCGTAAAAATGCGCTACGATCAGCTGTAATGCATAAATCATGATCGGAACAGTCACGGATTCGAGACCGCGTGAATTTTCAAATCCTTCGCAACTGGATGTACGCGTTAAATGCAAATATAGAAACAACTGGGAACCATGTTTGTAATTGAAACACGCTAGCCAGACCGTGCCTCGGTGGGAAAGGAACACAACGCGGGAACGTGTGAGAGTCTACTAATCCCCACTTCTTAGTCCCGCGACAATAAAAACGGGGCCAAAATGTTAACCACTTTCTACGGCACGGTGTCGAGGAACATGTGCCACGCGGTTCATTATTTTACTGAAATCCATTCTAGAATTAATTGCCTCTAATGCCTCTAGTTGCGAATGTGTTTCGGAAGAAGTGACGGGAATAATAATTTTTGTTTGTCCTTCGAATTCGGTTTTTCGCTTCATGTATCATTGTTTACATATCAGAACTTCGTTGAAGCTTGATTCGATATCAAATTGTCGCAATGGTGAATCATCAGTGCGATGGGAAAATAAATAAATGAATTTGTAAATTCGATCTTAAACGATGGACATATTATTTCTTTGCTTAACTCTTTGCCGTACCTAATGCACCTGGCGTTCTGTGGTTGTAATACCGAGTACTGTTGTTAGTAGATTACGTCACCTAAAAATGTATCAATTAAAATTAATTTCAACGATAACTCTTGCAGTTTAATTTTTATGATGCTTTTTCTTTGGCTAGACGTAAAATTACACACGGACTCGGTGAATTTAAATGTTCGTTTACAGAAACGAGTTCCTTTAAATGGAATGTAAAATAAAATGGAATATAAAATAAACAATTAAATGTTTAACACTTAATTGTTTATTGGACTTACTTTTGAATTAGTTTGGACATTAGAATTCATCGCTCTGCAAGATATTTTACTTGTCCTATTCAATTCTTTTGCGATTCTCAAAATTTACATAAAATGTATTTATTGCTATTTCGATTATCTGTTTGTGCAGTCAATATATGACTGGCCTGTGAAAAACTGCTTTTCGATGGCTTGTAAAAACTGCGTATTCGGTTCTGCGCGAACACGTGATCTTCGATTAACAATTCGATAGAACTCAGTCCGATCGAATTAATATTGAAACGCAATTAAATAAATTGCAAAAACCGACTGCATCACGATAAACGAAGTTATTACTCCGTTATAGTGCACAGAGGACGAGCAACGAGCGACGAGTGGCGAATCTCAGCTTTCTACTTAATTGTTATTCGCTTCGTTAGCACGATTGTCTTAGCGAATACGGCGGTCAGGAAAGGTTATGCAACGAGGAGCAACGGATTCGCGCAACAGGTTAATCTCCTCTCAACTCGCGTAATTTGTCGTTACAGTGTCAAGATGACAATAAATCCAGCGAAGTTGACGCGACAAGCGAATAAGATCCAGTCCTGAACGTTCTAGAGTTATATAATTAGAGCACGGTTCTTCATGCAAATTCGATTGTCCATAGTTTCAGCTTCATGGAAATATGGAAATCGAGAGGAGGGTAAGATTGATAATGGTAACTAGCATATTTCTTATACTAAAATCAACATGCTCTTATATGTAATTTATAAACTTATCATTACTAAAAATTCTCTTATAAAACGTAAAAGAAAAGATAATATTATATAAAAGTAATATATATATATATATATTATATATATATATATACAGGGTGTCCCACAATTATTTTAACAGCCGAAAATGAGGAGTAGCTGAGGTCATTTGAAGTAACTTTTTCCTTTGCGAAAATGCAATCCGCGGCTTTGTTTACGAGTTATTAACGAAAAACACTGGCCAATGAGAGGTGACGGTGCGAGAGAGAGGGTCCGCGAGAGAGTCCGCAGCACGATGCTTTGACAGAAGGTCGGGACGGACTCGAGCCGCGTTCGAAGTATTGAACAAGTCACGAAGCGAGAACTTTCCGGATTTTTTTAACTACATAACAGTGATATTTTTAAGATAAACGCTGTTCACCTTTACTTTAGAACGTCTGAAGAATATTCACTAATTTTTCGGACTCGAAATAATATGTAGTTTAACCGTGACAGTCGTTTTAATTTTCTGGTGTGCATGACACCTTATGTGTATCATATGAAATTTTTATGCAAGGTGTACAGTGAAGATTAACGAATGATTTGCAAAGCTGATTTAATAATAAATAAGGGACGTAAAGGATTTGTTTATTAGAGAGATATGAAAAATATTATCAGTAAGAAACTCACCCATTTAGTTGAGGATGCATTTGCTGGCTGAAATTCATGATGTCGAAGGGCACTGACCTTGTACAACGTACAGCTGATCTTTCACTGCACTGTCACTAAACACTGATCACTTAATTAATCACTGATAATCCGAATCACTTGTGGATATTTAAGAAAGATCACTGAGACTCGTTCGCGGATAATCGTTTATTCGACGCGTTCGTTCGGAAGTCGACGTTTCACTGCCAAAAAATCGAGGCCTCGACCGTGGGCCCTTGTCGTTCGTCTTTCGGCCGTCCGAGGAAATAACACCCGATACTATTTTCTTCGAAGCGCAGGGTATCGCCAAATGAAATAAACAAGATATGCAGAGACGTAAACTGTGCCCGACCCGCTGTCACCCTGCGCTCTTAGAACGTAATTAATGGCCGTGCGAAGAAAATGGTATCGAGTGTCATTTCCTCGGACGGCCGAACGAAGAACAACAAGGACCCACAGTCAAGGCCTGAATTTTTCGGCAGTGAAACGTCGACTTCCGAACGAACGCGTCGAATAAACGATTATCCGCGAACGAGTCTCAGTGATCTTTCTTAAATATCCACAAGTGATTCGGATTATCAGTGATTAAATAACTGATCAGTGTTTGGTGACAGTGCAGTGTAAGTGAACTTCGCAAATAACCATTCCGGAGGTTCCACCGACAGTATCCCTCGAATGTTGCGGTCATCGACCTGGGATCAGCTGTTCGTTGTACGAGGTCAGTACGTACGAGTCAGCAAATGCATCCTCAACTAAATGGGTGAGTTTCTTATCGATAATATTTTTCATATTTCTCTAAAAAACAAATCCTTTACGTACCTTAACGCGATTATTTCGAAAAATTAGTGAATATTCTTCAGACGTTCTAAAGTAAAGGTGAACAGCGTTTATCTTAAAAATATCACTGTTATGTAGTTAAAAAAATCCGGAAAGTTCTCGCTTCGTGACTTGTTCAATACTTCGAACGCGGCTCGAGTCCGTCCCGACCTTCTGTCAAAGCATCGTGCTGCGGACTCTCTCGCGGACCCTCTCTCTCGCACCGTCACCTCTCATTGGCCAGTGTTTTTCGTTAATAACTCGTAAACAAAGCCGCGGATTGCATTTTCGCAAAGGAAAAAGTTACTTCAAATGACCTCAGCTACCCCTCATTTTCGGCTGTTAAAATAATTGTGGGACACCCTGTATATATATATATTATATATATATTACTTTGAATGATATATTTGATATATTACTTTGAATCAAGCTTGTTTTTGTTGTTACCATTCCTCTGTTCATATTTGAATTCGTGTTCCGCGAACTGACATTTAAATTCTTAGAAAATGATTAAAACTGTATTTTGGATTGTGTTCGTCACGTTTTCAGTGAAACGTGAAGTTTTCGCCGTTTATTCCGATATTATCGATGCCAATTGCAATTGTTTGTGAAACGGTCGTCATTCGAACCGACATTTTCAATTACCTCGTTTACGCAACGAAGAAACTCGCGTTCTATTTAATAATTAGTTACGTATTCCTCGAATCGTGATATAGGTACTTGCGTAACATATTTTGCTATCAGCGCACCATCACAAACAAGATTTATAATTGATTCGAACGTAATAGGGATTCTTTGTATGATTGTACCCAGATTCACAAAATCGTGATTCGGTGCGCTGGATTCGGTGGCTGACAGTCGGTTACCATTTCTGGCTTCTTATTTATAATTCTGACGGGTTCTAGTTCCTTGCTCCTGTACGAGTACGCCCACGCACGTTTTACTGTCATCTCGTATAAAACGCCACAGCAATGCTTTTAGCCAGCTGGTAACTGGTTCTTCAACAATTCGACGCTAGTATCCAGAGTTTTTCAAGATTCTGAAAGTAGGCTACATTTAAAATTTTTAAAGCGTGGTTTCTCAACATGTATCGACTCGCAATGTCTTTTTGGAAGTTTTTCTTGCTTCGTGTTCCTCTAACGACATACGAGACTGAAAGAAGTATGGCCGAATTCAAGGGAGTTCGAATCTCAGCGACCAAAGGATTCTTTCGTCTCGCGATTCCACCCTTTTTCCGGAATACAGTAAATTCTCCCTAATTAACGCTCAGCTTGGTAACGAATGTGGACAATTTGGGATGAGGTGATACGATTATTCGAGCCTTGCGGCTCGTTTTTGTAGTTGTTGACAATCGAATAATCGTATCTCCGCTTTCCAAATTGTCCATTTCTGTGTACAATCTGAGCGTCAATTAAGGAGAATTTACTGTATTTGACCGCGTCCTTTCGGCAGTTTAATGCATGCCAAGCAACTCCAGACTTGTTGCCGACCTCGACTATTGCTCCGTCACAACTATTCTTATTTATCTCGGAGTTAAATGTGCTCGACTCATCGTTTCTGCTTTTTTTTGAATGCAACGTTTCCCTAAAATCAATAAACAACCAAATTTATTTACAAACCTTAGTAGATTTGTCCCAGCGCCTAAATTGTTAATACTTTTCGGTACTTTGGAGGTTCTAAGGTTCTTTCATGGCCTTGTAAGTCCAGAAACGTAAGTTTTGTCGAGTGTCATTCTTTTTGCGCGCGTAAATACAAGTGGTAGACGTATCGTGTATCGCAGACTGTATGTACTGTTAGCTGAATGTGGGATACGAGGTGGATGTTCTCCTGCCCGGCTACTCGTTCCATTACTGTTCTAGATATACATACATACAGGTACGATAACACATAGATTCGGTACACCAACTAGAATTGGGATACGGGTATTATTTTATCGTAATATTATACGCGTAATTGATACTATAGGAAAACAAATTTAACAACTAGATCGCGTAGAGATCAACCAGACATCAGTGTGGTATAAAAATGTGACGCCATAAAGTGTGGTCATTTAGCAATATAGTTAAAAACCAATCTTATTATAATAAAGAAATTTTTAATTCAAATAATACATTTGTCAATAATGTACTAAAAATACAAGGATATGCGTTATGCATTGTTATTACTATTATTATTATTATTATTATTATTATTATTATTATTATTATTATTATCATTATTATTATTATTATTATTATTGTCATTTTGTTTAAAACTGGTCGATAATTTAAAAGTTAGTTGGGTAAATCATTTTATTTAAAAAATGAGCAAAATAAAAGAATAAAAACATCTAACATTTTTCATTCCATAAATATAATGTTAACAGTGCCCGAAAACAAATCAAGAACACAGTAACTTCTAATTTCGTTTATTAGTGTCCTCCTAACTTTGTCCACTATTCTAATTAGAATTTCGTCCCCTAGCCTAATTCCAATTTATACCACTATCCTACCCCGAATTTCCTCCGCCAGTCTATCTCTAATTTCATCCGCTAGTATATTCCCAATTTCGTTCACTATTCGAATTACAATTTCTTTCACTGGTCCACTAAACTTGGTCCACTAAAATCGTGCGTTAGTTGTCGGTGCAGTTAATAAATGGATAAACGAAAGCGATGCCGGGTGACGTCATCGCTCATTGTCAGTTTGGAACGTGACCGATCAGAAATCGGGGCGAACGAAGCTTCGCGCGGGTTCCCAAGCGAGCGGGTTGGAGCGATTTCGCAAAGCTCGAAGGAACGTTGGTAGGAGAGGAAGCCAAGATAGGATCTAGGCTCGTTGCATAAGGATGAAAGTACCGACCGACTGAGTAAATAATAACGGTTACGTGGCGTGGAGACGGCAGTTCTTTGCTGAAAACACCGTAACAAGAGGCCAAGCCGGTGGAAGACGTCCCGGTGCGTGTACCGTGGGATCCTTCACGAAACCTGGCCCATTGATCGTCACGGAGCGCACCGGAGCAATTATTGTTGCCACTGTGCAACAATTATTCCCGGGCGTCGGGCGTGAATCAACTCGGCCATGCGGTCGCAGTTGCCATTTTCTTGTTTGTTCGTCGGACGAGTCGGTGCCTATTGCTCTGGCAGCGATCTTCTTGATTTTCGCTGGCGTGATAGTTACATGAGCCGTTTATTTTGAAAGTGGCATAAGTCACTTTTTTTTTTAAATGAAAAGATACCGTTCAATTGTAATTAGTGTTACCATTAACTCGATTTTTTTGAAAAAGTGACTTATGCCACTTTCAAAATAAACGGCTCATATGTAGCGTTCCACATATACAGTCCAAAAGTACGTGGACACGATTTTGCCATATAATATGAGAGAAATAGTTGTTCCAGTTTCCAGTGAAACTGTGCCTGTAGCTTTTGTCTCGTGGAAACATACACAGTTAATATTGGATAATCAATAAATTTCGGATGTTCATGCAAAATAAAAATTGTTTGCTTGAATTGCAGAATACACGAGATAACGTAAGACATTATTTCTTGTATGAATGGTTTTAATAAGTTCAAAGACATACAACTGTATTTTTAAATGCCTTAAAGGTTTATATTAATGTTGTTATACATGAATAGAACCTCCTATAATTGCACCGAGATGGAACTAATTGTTTTTGACACGCAAGAATAATAATTCTTTTCTGAATTATTTAATAATCTTGTGGATTATTTATCTAATCTTATATATTATTGTATTTTGAGCATGAGACAATCTAAAAGGAGTACTTCAATAATGAATCATTAAGCTGGCAATAGTGAAGATAAGTCTGTTAAGGATGTAAAATTGGCAAAATTATTCAAAAGTAAAATTTAAAGACATGCAATTGTATTTTTATATTTTCGTTTTACTATTTATTTCTTGATTTATTACTAGTTTATAATCTTTAATGAGCAAGAACATGTTTAATGGTAATATTTTGTCATCAATATGTATGGATGAACAATACACATCCATATTACAATATCAGTGTCTTCAACGCACACGTTCACCTTCGCGTTGACTGTTGACCCTGATTATCACACAATTAGCATTTAGAATTTACATGTTATTTGTCGCGCTTACGGAAGTAATTCACTAATTCGTATTTTATTTATACAGATGCTCGCGTGTAGCGTTCACTACAAATATGTCATTTGTTTCAAGCGATTTTTATATTTTATAATAATTAAAGATTCATCGTAGCATAATTTTTATTATAAATTAGCATATTCAAGTTTCTATTAATCAATTTCTCTTTCAAATAATTTATAAGTCTGCAGACTCGTTTAGATGAAACATTCTTAATCAAATCCTATTTAAATTATCTGTTTACATAAAAAGTAAATTTTTGTACGTACAATTTAATTTCAGTTATCAAGCTTCTTTGACTTTTCATTATAAATTGTTGTAAAAGCAGAAAACAATTATTTATACAATATTGATGTATAGTTTGGTAAAAAATATGTTTCTAATTCACTCAGAAATGATCTCATGCTGATCCTCGACGTGATCCTCGATTCTACCGCAAAACTTATCCTTCAGCATCATTATTGCCGTAACATTGAAATCTGAATCGAGCTGTCGAACGAGCTAAGTCGAGGTACTAATTAAGCCGCAGAAATACTCGTTATCACCCGTTCGATTATTTCGTTCCATGGAAATGAGTGAAAATTGCCGTGGACAACTCAGAATCCACAGGAAGTTTACTTTATTCCTGATAGAGACGAAATTATATGTTCGGGGTCATTCCCTTGTTCTACGTGTATCCTGCGAGATGGCAAAAATGATTTGTCACTTTTCAATCTGATAATTCGTACCGTCAGCAGTTCACTTTCTGAATTCCTATCGTGTCCAGGCGAACTTTATCACTTTCTTAAATTCTAATTTTAAACTAATCATATCTACAAACGCGTTTTCCTATTTTACTTTCACTTGTTTTCTATGATTCGCGTTAGTGATCATTTATTTTAACGTCAACTCTCGAGGTCACAATATTCATTCTAATAAACATTTTATGTACGGATAACGAATTCATCGAAGAAAAATTGTGATTGCTTAATGAAAAAAGTGATTAGTTAATGCCGATATAAAATTTTCCGGTATATTGAGAGATTACATATATGTAGCAGTTAGAAAAAAATAATAGACTTTACCAATTAATAGCAGGATTATTAATTCATCGAATAGATATCGTAATAAATTCGCAAGAAGATGAGGATGCAGTCAACGAATACTTTATCTTCTGTCCTAACAGCTTATTATACTTACAGTGCGAGTTAACTCGATAATATCGTTATTTCTAAATATACATACATAGTGTTCTCACGTATAGAATTCAAAATGTCTGAATAAATCACGTTTGAAAATTATAGCCCACGCAATTGTTTAAAATTTAAAGTGTAACACTCACTTATCGTTTTGCTAACTTCCTGCCTTATCGTCTCGTTCTTTCGATTCATGCATGCAATATTCAAACTCTGCAACCTGCTTGTCGGAGGTTTGTGCCGTCTTTTAACGATCGAATGATTTTCTCCTCGAAGAGAAATGCAGGGGACGACAATACGAGAGACACGCCAACAGGTTCAAGGATCAAACGTAAACACCGGTCGGTTATTAAATATAATTTCTTAGCATGGAGCGCATCCACTTCCGGAAAGTGGCCGCTTGGAAACGCTGCAATCATCGTTCTCAGTCGCGTGAAAAATTTCCGGAAGTCTGGGGCATCACGTTCACCGAGGATTTCCTTGAACCTGGTTCACCGTGAATTATGATGGATTAATCGGCCGAGTCTTGGAATGAAACGACTAGGAAACAGGCGGGAAACAATTCAACCTTCGATACGTAAATGTAATATGCAAATCTGCAAGCAGTACAAACGTCACTCACTTAAAAAGCAATCGTTTCACGCACTTAAAAAGCAAAATTTGTAATTCTGATCGCAGTCCGCCAAAACACCGATCTCTAAAATGTTATTTTCATTTTTGTTTCGAAACATTTGTCCTCAATAATAACATTTTGAATTTGTGTATCTAACAAAATACGTTCGCATATAAAAAGCAGATTTCAGGTTTTATTAATTATTTATACCAAAAGGATTATATATTTCGATGTTACCAGTGTTTATCATTCTTAACGTTAACTAACTAATTTTTTCGTTGAGATATATTTACGAGATATATTTACAAACGTTTCGATGAGAATGCAACACTTTTTCGCTGGTTCCGTGGAACATTTTAGAAAATGTTTATCAAGATTTATTCTTTCGTTGACTGTGCATCAATGAAGAAGCAATAAGAGAAAAAAAGAGAAATAAAGAAACGATCGAATAATTAAATCTAGACGAGCAATTTATTTCAAAGCATTAACTAATTAATAATTATCATTAACTATAAATCACTAATGGTATTATCGATATTATCGATATTATTATTATCGATATTAACCATCGTTATCGTAATCAATCACCTTTCCAACCGTGGTTACGTTACAAGAAATGATTACCAGGTAATCGTGCAGGTGATTGGAATTTGCGGAATCTTTTTCGCGGAAGCGACGATTTCGATATTCCGTGTAATAAATAATTGCGGTGGAACGTGTTTCAGCGGAAATAAAAATCGATCGTCGACTTTCCCCGTCTTCGTACACCGGAGACGTCCTGATAGGAACGATCGCGTGGCACGAAATGCGATGGATTCGATAAGATCCGCCAGATGCTGCCGCGTGTGCTCCCCGAACCGTGTAAACACGGCTGTACACGCGAACGGGATCACACGCATAGCGTGCATCCGATGCATCGCATCGCCACCGTATCGTATCGCATCGCGTCGATGTAACCACCTATTTCGGTTTCACTGACGTTCCTTTTTATTTTCCGTCCGAGTCTTCCGAAACGCTCGATACAGTGTAGACGAATTGTTTTAACATCGGGATTTTTCAAAAGTACAGAGTTCAGAGAAAATGATCTTTTACATCAGTAAATTGACAACTTTATTTTTCACAAAATATTGCATCTCTGAAAGCACAAATTTGATTAAAAAGCATAATGTAAAGAAACCATACGTGTGCATATATTACCGCGGTTATGTATCTATTACTGTGAGCCAAATACTGCGACGTTCCGATTACCTAGTGCCAAGGTGACATGATCCATTTACTTTTAAATGTACACACACAGCTACAATTTCTAGGATGTACGCACATAGTAAAAAACTATGCGCTAAATACTGTGTCAGTAAATAATATTTGAAGATAGATGATAGTGACAATGTATGTTTATTTTTTATCAAAGTAATGATTACTTTATCTAAAAATAACTCTAAAATGAATAGATTAGTATTGATTAGTTTCTTATATATTTTAATTGTTCTATTATTAGTAATTATGGTTCACAGCTGCCGTTACGAGTATTTCATAAGAATGCTGTTACTTGCATGCCATGAATTATCAATATTAAACATATAAAAAATTATAAGATTCAATTTTAGAAGATAACACACTATAAAATGTTAGATTTTATTACTTGTATAAAATACCGCAGTATTTGGAGCGTCCGCAGTAATAACTGAAATAATTAACAGACAAATTTGACCGACCTAGTGGCTTTTCGGATAGTCTATCTGAAGGAACTGAATTTAGCATATTTATTATTTAATACTAAATCTGCTCCCCGACAATGACAAGGCTGAATTCATTTAGAATTTGCACCATTTTTATATAGTGGTGTTTATATAAATTTTTATATTGGTATTTAATATTAAATGTTTGTTGAATGCATGCTTTGCACGTATGCTTTGTATGTTTCTCATTTTTCTTATCCTAGAGTATTCCAAAATGTGTTTATGTTACAGATGATATTATAAATTTTTACTTAGAGGAGAACAATGAATCAAACGATGAACTAAAAGTCAATTACTGTAATGCCCCACACTCCCCAACGAAATCCCTCGGTACAAGTATCAATTTCCAAAAATTAGATATAATCGACTCACAACTCTCTTTCACGCTGTCTGGATTGCAGCTAACCGGGAAATAGATAATGCCCGGTCACGAAACGGCAATTTCCTAACGAGTTATCTGCAAACAATAACAGCTATCTTGTTTCTTTTGTTTCAGGTGAGTATCGTTCCATTGTGGGTAGTCGATGATTTCAGTTTTCCCTTGGGTAAGTACGCGAAACACTCTGTGATCGTATATTATCACCCAGCACTGTATTTATCCAATATCTGAGCTATTCACCGAATGAGTCACCAAGTCGGTTAACTCCACTTTTTGAATTTTTAGAAATTGTAATATCATATGTGTACATTAAACAATTTATTATTGCACATGTATATTGAACAATTTATTATTATATTGGACAATTTATATTAAAATTTATTATTATGCATGGCCATTATAATACTTCACTCGCAATGGTGCATTCTACAGTAACGTTTATTTAACTTTATATTTTAAAGAGAATTTTAAAAAGCACAACGCGTACTATTTCTATCGCTTATCCCTATTTTATGCTTTCTGCAATTAACCGATATAGAAAATTAGAGCGATACATTTATCGGCTTTCTGAGGTCAATTGTAAGTCTAGGCTCGATGATTTCAGTTTTCCCTTGGGTAAGTACGCGAAACACTCTGTGATCGTATATTATCACCCAGCACTATATTTATCCAATATCTGAGCTATTCACCGAACGAGTCACCAAGTCGGTTAACTCCACTTTCTGAATTTTTAGAAATTGTAATATCATATGTGTATATTAAACAATTTATTATTGCACATGTATATTGAACAATTTATTATTATATTAGACAATCTATATTAAAATTTATTATTATGCATGGCCACATTATAATACTTCACTCGCAATGGTGCATTCTACAGTAACGTTTATTTAACTTTATATTTTAAAGGGAATTTTAAAAAGCAACGCGTACTATTTCTATCGCTTATCCCTATTTTATGCTGTTAATTGCTTTCTGCAATTAACCGATATAGAAAATTAGAGCGATACATTTATCGGCTTTCTGAGGTCAATTGTAAGTCTAGGCTCGTTTGGCTGGTGACGCAAGTATATTTACGACCGACCGTGAAAAATTTCATTCCGTTCTAGTACGAAAACAGGCAAACCTTGAGTCTCGTTGATGTCGGAGTGTGGAAAAATGTGAAATTTGATGGACGGATGGAGGACATTAGAATACAAGCTCCGGGAATGTTAAACAGCATCCGGCTGGTTGAGCAGGGTTTCGGTTTCAACTCTGTTTGCATTCGAGTTTGCAGCTCGATAAGTGGCATGGTTAACTTTAACAGCAATAGTGTTATCTGCAATGAAAACTGTTAGCGCTATTAAGAGCATTTCACAGCTTTCTCCGACGATTTTTCATTTGTGTTATGGTGCCAGTAGAGATCTGACCACAGTAATGAAATAAATCAGACACAGAACTATTCGTGAACATTATATTTATGAAGTCAACACATTATATTGTAGATAGTAAAAGAAAAGTACTATTCAGCGACTGTTTATTGAAATTGTGGCAGAATAGTTTTAATTTTCAAGATCTGCAGTGTAATAATGAATAATTAACATTGTTTTAACCAATACTATAATCTTAGTACCTTGTATTATAAAAAGACAAAGCAATCTAGAATAACAAAAAATTGTCTGATCACAATGTAGCGCTTTAGCAAAATTATTATGTTAAGATTATACTAGTATTCTGGAAGTATGCATTAGTTAGTTTGTTTAGGGTTGTAAACAATCACTTATGCTAATAATAAAAATTTAGAAAGAAGTTGGCTAAGCAGTAATAGAATGAGTACATTTTTTCTAGTGTATGAGTAGAAAATTTTAAAAATATATAAATCCAAAAATGTATACCTTTCATTTCGGGGCACATAAAATTCTTAGAAAGTAGTCAACAAAAATTAATAGTGTTTATGCAATGTTATCAGTTGATACGTTGATGATCGTCTAAAAATTGATTTAAAAAAACAACAATTGAAACATTAAAATTTGACCCAACGACTGAAAGATAACTTTGTCTACCATTTCACATCACACAGATTCTAATTAAACAGTCGCACCAATGGTAAGTACATACGCTGAAACGACCATTAAATCTGAAATCTAATGTTAGTGTGAGCCATATGTGGGTAACGGGGTCGGTCAATGTATTAAAAACATAATTAATCAGTAATTGAGTACTTGCTTATTTAAAAAATGTTGTATTCATTCGAACAGGAAGTTAGATTTAATGATGCCGATCCTGCACGTCTCATTAATCGTAGCTACAGTAGCTAACAAAAGTAAGAGACCATTGTTTATAGTTTACGTCTTTACCCAAAGAACAATAAAAAATAACAAATCTTAAATTGCATGCAATTTAAACAATTCTATATTATCTCGAGTTTAATGTTATACTGTTTTATGTAGCTAAAAATGTCACAGTTATAATAAATTATTCATTGTTCAATAAAACATACGACAACAATTGTTATTCCGTGGAATTACATCCAATGTTAACGAAATTTATTTTAAATATAAAAAGTCAAGAGCCAACTATGGACTTTAATGTTAAATTTGGAGAAAGTTCAAAAGTTCAAAAGTTCTTTGCAGCAAAATCGTAAAAGATAAACAATGGACTCATGCTTTTCTCAATCCCTGTAAATTCGTATCTGTAGAAATCTTGTTATTGGCTTGGAACATCGATCGGTTAGTCGACCGATCGATTGAGTAATCTAATCTCTAAAAAAACAAACACGAGAAAAAACGATGGAGAAAAAGCGCATAATTCTCGGACATTCCCGACAAGGCTCCGCCTCGAGGCAAGAATTCGAGTCAGCCGCGATCTCCTCTCCTTGATCGACGTCATCGCTGGAGCTCGATATCGACGAAAGTATCTTATATCTTTTATCCATAGGAATTGGAAGGATTTCATCGACGCTTACTGGGACAGTCCAATCGAAGAACGAACGGCATCTTGGTCGAACACTGACATAACTGCATTCTTCTTTGGAATATGCTTTGCAACGAGTCGCTAGACTAGACGCGATGTTTTAGGTATTACACGGAAAACGCGCGACGATCGACGTTAATGAATCGTTCATAAGAATCATTGAATCTTCAATAGGATTTCGAAAAGGCATTCTCAACATGTAGATAACTTTCGTTCATTATGATCAGATCAAAATTGATTTAGTGAAATCACTTTTACTCGATTTGTCGGAATTAACACTCGGACGTCGGGGTTTGGGTCTACTGGAACGTAGAGTATAAATATTGTTATTTGGCCATCTAGTTTCTGACAATTAATTGAAATTTTCACATGTCTCATTCAGACCTGTACAAAAACTAAAGCGTCTAGAAGGTGATTGACAAGTAAAATTATAAATTATCGTAAGCGTGTTCAGTTATGTTTTTGTTAGAAATATGATCGTTTTTATGATCGTGAAACCAATGCTTAATAAAAGTGTTTAATCATTTTCGCTGGAAACCATTTCAATTCCGAAACGCATAAATTAGAAAAACGGGAAACCGTTGATTTCAACAGATATTAAAATTTTGACTTAAATACAATCAACTAGTATATGAGAATTGTTTCGATGATTGTGGCACGATGATTTTTAATGGCGCTTCAGACTCGCCATTAGAGTGCAAAGGGTTAAAGTCAAATTTAGCGAAACGCATGGAAAATTTATTACGATGAAGCGACAGTGAAAGTGAATGTAAGAGGCGCTACAATAATGGTCTGTTTCGATGCGTTAATTGAAGTAATTAGAGTACGTTGTTTCGGGACGAACAAAGGAAAGAAATTATGGAAACATGAAAATTCAAGATCATTTGTTTTAGCGATGCAAAAAAGTAATTAGTCACTTTGATTGAAAGGAACGTGGTAACTTGAATATGAATCACAGGAACTGATCAAAGTGTTTGGAAGTTTTCTTAAACGACATCAAGAATAAAGATCAAGTTTAGATCAATCTAGCAAGTTCCCTTTTTCCAGGAATTGGTCCAGTTAATTGCTTTGTCCGAACTCACGGAAATTGATGCAATCGTATTTTTTATACGATTTTTTTATTACGCAACCGATTTTACAATTTCTGATTATTTAATCTTCCGATTGTTAAATTAAACGGAGCCCCGCGGATAAGAAAATGTCGTACCAAATTTATTCCTTATTTTTTCACGTAGAATCGCCTTCTGCTCTGTTGTAATACGAGTTCCGGCACACTCCGTATAGTCAGACACATTAGATCGGTGCAAAATAACGCATCTGTGAGGCACGTATTCTCCTACTGGCAATCAGAAAAGATGGCTGGGACGCGCGTGTCCCGCTAGGGTCGAAAGGGTTAAATGATGGCAAAAAGTATCATAATTTCCGTCCCTCCGAAGTGGCATGGCAGCTCGGTTCTAATGGTGAACGAGGAAATGATTTCCGTTGGTCGCGTTTGTGCAGTACGAAATGGCGATGCAACGGTGTAACGGCATGCTGAATTCTTCATCCCGCGGCAGGTTCCTTTACGGTTTCGTAGCGCGTGGAACTTTAATGGCGCGGAATAATCGGCGCACGACGTCGGAGCAGGTGGCTCCCGGCTCCGGTGCGTAACGCGCGCGAGGTCAGCGTTTACAAAGATTGATCGTCGAACATATTTCGACTTGCACCACGAGAGAACCCTAGAGCCGTTATGATCGCAGCGCGAAGTTCCCCTCTTGCCGGGAAATTTGATATTAAACAGTTTAACGCGTTAAGTGCACGCGCGTCAGTCGTGCACGAGTAACACTAATTTTTAACCAGGGTTTCGAATTCATTCTTGTTACGATACATTCGAACAAACCGAATGTAACTAGGATTTTTAGAACGGAAAAGAGTTAAACTGATAATTGCATAAATTTTTTTGAGAAGAACAAACCCACTCAGAATTCTAATTCTAATAAAGTCGGTCATTCGTTAACGGCAAAGGCAAGCACAATGACAAAACTCCGCGCATATAATATAAATATTAGCATAAAACTGAATATATATTTTTTTAATAAGAACTACGTCGGAAACATCCAGACCATCCAAATTATTCGAAAGTGTTCGATTACCTGGTACATAAATCTTTTTATAATTGTTCGACACTGATTTATATTTTCTGATTTCGTTACCTATTCTGTCGCACTTTTTTCAACATACGACAATAATCTTCGCGACAAGCGATCAAATAATTCCTTCAACGACGCCCGATGATCTCGATGGAATATCGCCGGGAATAGAAATCAAGAAACGCAATAATAAGCTAGTAAAGATTGAAATCTGAATTCTCCTGGGTCCACGTAGTTTTTAAATTGACGCTCTAACCACTGGTTTAGCTGTTACTTTTCACAAACACGGCAATCTCCGTGAGGGAAAGTGTCTGAAGCTAGTAAACATGTGTCATAAGACACTGGCTTCGCAGATGTTTCCAAATAGTTCGGTCTTGGGAGACACGAATACCGTGCGTTGCAACGTACCGCAGAAGAAACTGAATTCAGTCAGAATAATATCAAATAGTAACATCTGGGGCGATTATTATACCCGCGGATTGCTTCTCGTTGCTTCACTTGTGTCGAGCACGGTCCCTTAATGATGCGAAACCGCTGCTTCGGGGTGAACGGTTGCGTAGAAAGTGTCTGGGAAACTGCGAGGATCCGCGTCCACGGATTGACGTAATTCACATGCTTTCCCTTGAGTCATCATCCTTGTCGACTGCGACGATTCGATCGGTGTCGTTCATTGGTCCAGCTGAGTAGCACAATACCGGAAACATTTCATTGCATTACTCTTAGAACGGTGCCGTAATTTACGTAACACCATTATCATAATACTGCGATTAAAAAACTATTCGTATTCGACTTCTTCTCAGCTTCAATTAATTTTTGGTTCTTTTTATTTAAGCGGTGCCATTAATTTTTCCAATAGTTACAGCGATCATACGTTCTTCGTGGAAAAAGAGAATATACCGTTTTTTATTTGACTGTTCTTTTCTTATTAATTTTGTTTTTAGGCCATTTTGTGTTTCGCCATTCCGTTCTTCGTTTTGTGAATCGAAATAGTCAATTAAATGAAAAGTTCATCTCCGCAAAATTAGACGTTGCTGGTGTAGTAATATGTTCATAATATTGGGTACTCTATTATATTTTATAATAAATAAGACTTTCCAGTTCTAGTGAATCTGATAAACACAACCTATTCTTTATATCATGTAGCAATACTGATTCATTCTTTATTTGAGGAAGTTTTCTCATAGAAGTTATTAATACTATAAAACTTTGTCCTTTTTACATGTACATAACAATACACCTACAAAAGATAGCTTTTTTAACATTTTGTGTAACATTGCACAATTAAAATGTACAAAAAATGGCAGATCAACTGTTTCCTTTATTAATGTAGTTTTCATAAATTGGAGTTAAATATTATTGAAATGAACAACGGCCTTGAAAATTGAAGATTATCGAATATCTGTATTAAAACAAGAAGACGCAATGACAGATTTTTCTCGAAGTTGCGCAAGACATGTAACCGAATTCCAGCAGAATTTGATTACCGTTTCCCGGCATGTTAATCAGCATAATCTCGTAAAAACCGAATTATAAATTCAACGCGTAGTACGGAGTTCGGATTTGCGAGAGTTTCGCAAGCAATTTGGAAATCTAATTCCCTTTTCAGTCACGGGTTGTCAGGGCGGGGCGCTCGCATCGACGGAATTCTGATTAATAATTTCCCCCAATGGGATTCACCATGGACATGTCGAAACGCGCGCGAGTGTCAGATCACGTTTTACAATATTTACGAAACCCGACAATGCTCGAGAATGTAAAGGCACAGCCAATGGAGAATTTAGAGTAGAGTTATCTCGAGCTGCGACGAGTTTAATTAATGGCTTCCACGTTCTACTATTGCATTTTAATTCGGGCTCGTGTAATTGTTCCAAGAGGATCCACGATGTTCTTTGCAGCCTCGAAGCAGAAGTTCGCTTCTCGGCGCAATCGCAACGTTAGGATTTAATCTCCTAGAATCTATCTTCATTACGGTTCGGTCGTCAATTAAGTCGACGTTTATCCTTAAGCATCACTGTCGCGAGATCGAACTGATTTCGGTCTATTTGTCAATCGGAGCCTCGTCGACGGATCGCAAATGAATTAACGCATTCTTCGAGCTTCGGAGACTAGATTTATCGATTGGATCGACCGCGTCGAAGAGTCTTCTTTTCGCAAGGTGTTTACCACGCATCGAAGTCTCCGCGATGCTAATTGAACGCGCGTTGACATTCTCCGGGCTTTCGTTACTTTCACAATTTCATCTCGCTGAACGACTGCAGTTAATATAAAACTGTATCTCAGATTACAACTGTAGGTAACGTCTGCAAGAATTGTCCATGAATTTAAATAAAATTAAATGTAATCATACGTTGACGGAAGCTATATAATTAAACTGTGGATCTTTATGCAAAATAAAAATGGTTTACATCGGTTACAAGAAACAGGGGTTGCGTGAACATTTATTCGAGTCTTGAATAATTTTAAGGAGTTATAAATAATGTAAACTATTTATTAAATTTTTCCAATGGTGTCACTATTTTATGTTTCGCTCTCTATCTGGTCATAATAATTTTTATTATTATTACATTAGCATATTTCTATAATATGTATGCAAACTTTACTTTCACTGGAGAAACTACATTTTATATGTACGGACTGTTTGTATGTTACACTAGTAACCCTTTAAACATTTATTTAACGAAATAAGTATTATTTCTACAAGATTATCACTTGTTGCGTATCGTAACATCATTTAAGGTAGAATATAAAATAAATAGTGCCTATTTGTTGTATCCAAAGCAAACGATAAAATGAAGAAATAATCTCGAACGAGTTCGTAAACGGCTGCAAACGACGTCGACACGTTTCCCGTCGCTTTCTTTTACAATTATCCGATTATCTGACAAATTTCTCGGAGTCAGATCACAAGGCATCATAAAACTTTATTACTATGTTTTTCGAGCAACGGTAATTTCGGCTCTACTTACATGCCAGACAGAATAAATATGCTTTCACTTTTTTTTTACCCACGATTCGATACCAGTTCGCAAACAATTCTAGTGCCCCGAGAACCAGCGCCAGCGGCTGGAAGATCATCGATTTCATTTCTGAATTGGAGACTTCCACGTCCGGAAGATTTGCAAAATAACAACGGGTATCAACGATCTAATATTACACGATGGCGTTATGTTCATAAAGGCGGGGACCGCGCATTCCCGTCTTGAATGGCTAAAAATAATTGCCCCGCGAGGAGGTGCGAATGCGATCCACGAACACGATTACAGTAAATTATTCCAGCCAGTCGGATTCTACGTCGATTGGTTTACGTGTTCTTGCTGGCATGCGTTTCGAAAGTGCAAGTGCACGATCCTTGAGGATGCGCCTCACGTTGCTACGCTCCTGCCACTGACATTTGCTGCCGCCGCGGCGCGGAGTACGTACTCGGATGCAAAACGCGAATGCGACGGCCTCTGACTCACCGAAATCACCATGCACATGAATCACTGGCAGCCTGCGAATTCCACGAAGCCAGGGTTTTTCGAACTTTTTCGCCACGGCTCGAATGGAAACGATCGGACGTTCAGCTGGAACGCGATAACATAACTCTTTTGATAAATGGCACCGAAATCGGAATGCCCTTGCTAGGGGGTTCTACCGAGCTTTATTCACACCCTGTCGCCATTTTCATTGAAATATCCGCTTTAATTCAGATATTTCCCCAATGATTTTCTACGAAAGTGTCCTTATTGCCTCAGCAGTATTAAAATAGAAAATGTAAAAACGATGATTTTTTAGTGTCAGATAGTGGAAAACAAAGAAACATGCGGGGTTCTTTCGTCTAGTTTTCAGATTTTTCAAAAACTTGTCCACTTTCGACAAATATTGTTGGTTCCCAACAAATTTCACAGCATCGTGAATTCAACTTTGCGTGATCACAATTTTGGCAAAATATGCTCCGAGTTGCTGGTAGGTATATATCAGAAAAATCTACCGAGTGCTAAGGGTTAATACTTTTCTTCGCGGAAGGTGCACCGAGCAAGCTGCTTGCATCACTGTCATAATCGATTTACTGACAAATTGTGATTTTGCTATACAAAGTCGAATTGAAATAAACATCATTATAACCCAGCGAAATTTTACAGGGATTAATAAGTAAAAGATTTTGTGTTTTTATTTGTGTATTTTACATGATTAACGTGCACTATGAGAAAAAAAGGAATTAATATGGAATTAAGCAAAAATTAATATGGAATCGCTGATTTAAAATGATGCGCTAAATCGAAATCGTTACGAAACGGTTTGCGGTCGTGTTGACAGTCTACGGCGTTTGTTTTCCCAGCAGTATGTTCATATTTATTCCATTCGATGGCCAGAGTTTCTCCTTTGTATGGGTCGTTCTTGGTAGCATTATGAACATAATTGCCTGTCTTAATGCGTCGCGTTACCATTGGGAAACTGACGGTGTCAACGTGCAAAACATAGGGGAGCATGTCTGTTACGCTACATTTTGGTACGGCCGCGCATTCCAGATCCGACTGTTTGACGAGCATTAATATTTCCCCGGCATCCATTCACTCTCCCCTGCATCGGTAAACGGCGAATTCTCACTTGGGAATTCGTCGCGAATGCCAAGTGTAGTTGCGACTGCGATTTCATGGGCGAGGCAGTCGCGCGCTGGTTTGAGACACTTTTATTTACCCATCGAGATATGAACTTTGAATATTTATGCGATAGCGGCGGTCGATAGGAGTAGGAAACTAGTGACACTGGAAAAATATTGTATTGTTAACCAACGCTTGGAGGTTAATTCTTTGTTAATCTGTAGTAAAGTTCAACGCTATCAACAATGTTATGAATTTCAATTAATACTCCTTTATTTTATACAGTTTCCATGCAATTTGAGTTATAGAATTTATCGATGCATAAAATGAATTTTTAAATGAAACCCTTCCATTGTTGAATACACCGATGATAAGTTGAAATACAAAGTATAATATACAGGGTTCCCCGGAAAGAATGATCCGATTTCAAAAATTTATATTTTAAAAAATTACACACAGAAAATTATAATTCAAACACGAATATAACGGGAAAATGTGTGAGTTTTTGTTTACAAGTGTTCAATACGACTTCCTTTCGTTACACGTATGATATCATTGCGATATGAAAGTTCTTGCCAAACACGGTGTAATGTATAATATCTCTGGTAATTGTTTGTGCAGCATCACAAATGCGTTTTTTCAGTTCATTTACACTTGTAGGTAAAGGTGGTACAAAGACAAGATCCTTCACAAATCCCCAAAGGAAGAAGTCGCATGGGGTTAGGTCGGGTGATCTCGGAGGCCAACTGTGTAGAACCATATTATCGGATGAACTGCGACCAATCTAACGGTTTGGTAGTTCCGTGTTAAGAAAATTCCGAACCTCCAAGTGCCAATGGGGTAAAAAGTAAAAGTCGCACATTTTCCCGTTATATTCGTGTTTGAATTATAATTTTCTGTGTGTAATTTTTTAAAATATAAATTTTTGAAATCGGATGATTCTTTCCGGGGAACCCTGTATTATTCGTCCAAATGAATACGGCGAACTTTAGAAAATTGTATGCGCTACAAACGTCAAAAATATATAATAATAATATATAATATAATTGCAACATCTGCATAAATTAGTGTGAGCATCGTAATGCGATAATGGCATGTTTCAGCAGAAATAATCACAAAATTTCTAATTATTCTTTTATTGGTTTCATTTATTTCTACTAATATTTGTACATTAAATTAGAGTAACTTGATTATAATACGCACGCATATCGGTGTTGAACATTTAAAGAAGCAAACATTTGAATATGTTTAAGTTGTTCTGTTTTCGTTGTTACGTCGTTACCAAATGTTTCGAAAAATTCTAAGGCAAGTACAGGTTTCAAATTAATCGGAATGTCTAGAGTTTCCAAGATTCTCACGTTAAAGTTCGTCGTGTTCCCTTCACACAATTCATGGGTCGACGGAACGTGGTTAGACGAGGAAAATGATCGGCGAAAGAATCACGCCCTGACCTCCCTCGCTCGATACATAGAACGATTGTACAACCTCGAGAAAACACGCGGGACCATGCAACTTCTGAGTCTTTGTTTTCCTTCGTATTAAATCGTAATACACATCTCAAGTTCCCTCTTGCACTCCTGTTTCCGACTGCTTTTTTTGCTAACAGTGAACTTTCAATAACTAAATCAAAACATTATTAGAAATCGAACTTCTTAGATTTTTGTGTAGAAGGTTAATTGCATAGACAGTAGTAATGATTGGTGCAAGTACTATAAGAGGATAAAATCTTCTTTCACGGTACTTAGATTGATTTTGGAATTTTTGAAAATTTATAACAAATTCAATTATATCATCAAAATTGGTGTAACGATCGTTAAGGATTCATAAAAATTTACTCGACAAATTATAACTGGCAATATAATTCGTGTAGAAATCTTAGCGTACCAGGAGAATCGGACAGTTTGTGGTCAGACACATTCTGGGGCCAGCACAGCAGCATTGTATTTGCTAAAGCTGTTTCTAATGAGCACTGACACAAATTACACAATTAATTTAGGCCATTATTAACTTGCCGTTTCTTGCCAGTTATGACGCGACTAGAAGTTTTTCAATCACCGTAATTTCTTAGGAGAAGAAGAAAATTTGCATTTACTTCGTGTCTATATTTCCTTGAATACTTAAATATTCTGGAGGAAAGAACAAACTTTGATTCCAACTTAAAATAATGGAATAACATTCTAACAGAACAGATTATTGCTAGAAATCACCATTACAAGGAAGACACGTTATAAAAGCATAGAAAAGTCTGCTTATTAAATCGTTCTAAAATATATTAGTATAAATTCCCATTTACTTACAGAACAAATGCTAGTAAAATTCTATAGATATATCGTGTCCTTGGTATTTTGCGAAACAAGTGTTTATTTTTCTATCGCTCCTAAAATTATTAAGTGTAGGTTACACAAACAAACGATTATTATCGCAAGGTACAATCACAGCGATTAATCTTTATAAAAATGTGTACAGAACTTTCACTTCATATGTTTGCACGTCTTACGTATATACTTATTACCTAAAATTTAACGTATTCATTATGAGATTAAGGACAGTAGAACTACTATCTAAAACAGGAAATCGAAAGGTTGAAACGTTGTCTAGCTCGGTTTTACGAATGAAACTACGGAATAAATCGTGCAACGAGATTCAAAAGTAGACACATAATTTATACTTAACACTGAATATTTGTAATTTTGACTTACTAATATCTTGGAAAAGAAGCTACAATTTTCAAGGTGCATCATTTCATATATTTCCATATCCTTACACAAATTTTGGTCTCCCAGAGCATTAATAACAAGAAAATATGTTGACGTTCGATTCTAACAAGTTTTGCAATCTTTTTGTTGTGAAGATTTTTATATATTTTAAATTGTAATATAATTTTATATATATTATAATTATAATTGAGTTTAAATAGGAGTGAAATTTAATTATAATATATGTTTAATATGAATTCAAATTACATTGGTTCTTTTATAAAAATTTAGATTCTAATAGACATTTAATAGGAATTAAAAAATTATGACAAGGATTTAATACAAATATAATATATTTTTGATAAAAAATTTGTGTCGTAATCGATATTTAATGGAAACTTAATTTGTAATAGATTTTTATATAAATTACAATAGATCGCTAATTTCCCAATCTCAGTCTAATCCTTAATGATGACTGATGCCGGAGAAGAATTATTATCTTCGTATTCAATTATCTGATATATCGAATAATATGTACACGTTATTTAAACACTCCCACATAAAACAATTGAATGTATTTCTATTCTTCGCACTCATCGACGTTCTTATAATTGAACAGCTCCAACAAAAACGTACCCTAAAACATGAATCAAACGCACACGCGAAAGCCGCGCATTCTTGATCCCAGAGTTCCTGCGATTGGGGGCCTTGATTCCTGCAGGCCGAAGACACACTTTCTGCGTTTCTGACGGTCACTCTGATTAACGGAATCTCCGTCACAGTGTCTCATCTCTCAGTGAGACGGAACCCCTTGCTGGCTGCTTTCACGGGACGCTTTCTCGCGGATCGATGCGCGCTTGTCCCTTCTCCAGGAAGTGGCCGCTGCGAATTCACGTGTGAATCCGCGGGAAAAGAGAATCCGCGCGTACCGAGCGAGTTATCCGATGCGTCGCGAGTCTAGTTGCGTAAGCGGATATCGGTTTCACCAACGCTGCGAGATATCGAGGCACGCAAGTGCGCGATAATTGTTCGGAGGCCGTGGTCGGGGCAATGTCTCCTTGAAACGGGAAGATCGAGGGCGGCAGAAGCAATCGACGATCAGTCTACTAGGTTGATGCCAGAGTTGGGCTTTATTCTAATTGTTTCGAATATATAAATGATTAGCTAAAATAATTATTCGAACGAACTTTTTTTTCATTGAATATTTTATTCGAATAACAATTATTCATTATTCCAAACAAATTGTTCTGACTATTTATTTTAATATTCCTTTTATTCTGTAGTCAAATAGATTATTCGAAAATTCTTGATTCATCACTAGACTGCAGATTTGTCTGCAGATCTGGCACAAAGTTCAATGGGATCCAATACAATTTACGGCTATTTTCTAATTGCAAAATGTTATTATTACAGAAAATAAAGTTTTATCTGGCTATAAGTTTTTTAACATCGACTGTTTAAATAAAAACTTACCTGAATGTGTGCAAGGAAACATAGGAAGACAGCTGAAGTAACAGCTTTGTAACTAATAAAATAGAACAATAGGAGGCTTCAATTCCCAGAAAATTGAATTCAAATATCAGTCGAGTATACGTGTACATAATTAAGAACCGATCATTAGAGATGATACAATATCGGGGCTTGTTTACCGTCACGATACGATTGAAGAATTCGTTAAACACAGGATACTAAAATAATCGGCGAATCCTTCCGTTGTATTTACTTTATTATTTTCAGTCAAGGTATTGCTCAAAATGTATGCATAGTTATTGTAGTTACCGATTGTTAACAACTATAAAAACGAGCCACAAGGCTGGAATTATCGTACCTCCTCTTCCAAAATTGTTCATTTTTATTTCCAAGCTGAGTGTCAATTAGAGAGAATTCACTGTATTCGATTAATATTTAAATTTGATTTCCTCGAAAACGAAGCCACCCACACGATTTATTCTCGATTTTCGTCTTATTCCTAGCCGTAGAATTTATCTGACCCAACTTGTACCACGAATTATGAAACATCCTGTATAATTGCAATTCTGAAGGTATGCAGACGCATACCGCATACTATGTCGCCATTCGTCCAGAGAGGTTTAATAAATTATTAAATATGCAAGGCAGATACGACTCCATTATCATCCCATAAGCTTCTCCCGTAACAGCTCTCCGTAAACTCGACTTTCTACGGTCCCGAGCATTCTGTATTTGGTCCCGCGATAGATCTTCGTTCAGGATGACGGCGATTTTCTATCCGAGCGTGTCCAGTGTACATTTGAGGAAGTTTAGGTCACCCACGAGATTCTGTGTCGCCGGATCGAGGTCTGATCGGTTTATACGATCTTGAACGAGCCCCATCCGTTTGCCCATTTCCAGGCCTTATCGTGCGCGCGCGCCTGAACGAACGTGCACGCTAGATTACGTGTGCGCCAGCCACGCGGGGATTAAATTCAACCGATGAGAAAGTATCGCCAGCGAAACGACGACCTTTGCCATGTTTTATGGATGGAGAAACTACCCGCGTGCATCCGTCCTCTCTGTTTTACGTCGCGGCAACGCTCGCTCGGATTCCGTGTAAATCTTTGCCCGCTGTCCGCCGAGCGGGAACACGGGAACCAGGAATCGATACGTTGCAGCAAAGTGGAACGATATTTAGTTGTTTCTTCGTTTACGGTGACTCCGTGAATCGAGTCTCTACATATCCATATTCCGTGGGGTTTTTTCTTCGACGTCGGTGCTCGGGGAAACAGGATTACGGGGATAAAGATAGAAGCTGCTTTTGAATGTTTATGTAACCGGAAGTCGAACGTGAGATTGGAATGCCGTCAGTTATTTTTCTGCTGAAGAAACTAATCGTTTCGGGGCAGTGATAGTTACTCAATTGTTAGATAATATGCCTTTACGTTTTTTAGATTTCGTGTCGCAGATCGTCGCGTTCAGATTTGTTTAATAGATTTTCGCATCCAATTTATTCGGCCGGACAACTTTTCGTGGGGAAAATAATTTAATTAAAAGTAAAGTGTGTTTAGGCTACACAAGATATTATTTCCTTTTCTTGGATAATATCGTAAGTACTGAAACATAAATAATAAATTACGCTGAATAATTTAATACGGAATATGTAATTCTTACTTCTACATTTTTGTTATATTATTGTTTACCTACAACTTATCACAGTAACTAGATAAGTGTACAGAAATTGACACACGGTAACTAGAAAAGACTCGGTAACTGACACACGGTAAATAAATTTTCTTTTTCCAAAACTTGTTATGTATGTATATGTTCTTAAATGTTTCCTGTTGTTTCCTATGATGTACTTATTGTACATCAACATATAATTGAAATGATTTAAGAAGAGCGATAATAGGTAAGAAAAAAGCTATTTAACTCGTCGAAAAGGCCAGACGTCACTCTAACGGGCACAGTAATTGATACACTTACCCTAGTACGATTTACGAAACATTGAAGAAGTCGAACGATAGCTGATCGGTCGTGAAAACTGTAAGAAAGAGATGAAATGACACAGAAAACTGTACCTGCTCGCGAGGCCAAGGCCCGGAATCGCGTCATTCGGTTGAAGACGAATTAATGGGTACGTGCATCTCCGCGTATTTGAGGGTACAGCAAGATAGTAGAAAGGCATGGTATTTGTGCTAGTAGGTCGTCCATGGACCAAGCCCATAGAAGTTCTTCAGCATCTAGCAGCGGGATCTCGCAATGACGCATGGTCACGTTGCCGAGGCAGACGGAACCGAGAGCATTCGATTTCCGTGCGATCGAAACTTACTTTTCTTTGATTAGCACGCTCACTGTCCCACTATCCACTAGAGAATTTTAATCACAAACATTAGAATGCTCCACTTTATTTAAAGCGATTGGCTTTAGTAATTTCGACGTACCTTTTTTTTATGGCATTTCCAGAGGCTAGAAAATCTAATCCGGATTTCTCTAAGAACGAGCACCTAACTGTATTTTAAATACGACGATCCAGTTTCTTGAAGGTATCGGGGTGTTTATTAACCCTAGAAAGATAACCATATGACAACGTACGTAAAAGATAACCATACGCTTCAGAGGCGCATGCTTTTCTAAGGCGTCAATTTTATACTAACAATGGATATTTATTTAAGTTAATCTAGTCATTTTAAAGGTTTGGCATTATTGTAAAAATAAAATGCATTTATATTATATTTTTTTATATTTTAAGTAATTTTAAACTTAAATCACTAGACCTCTATGAAAAATTAACAAAAATCAACAGTCTTCGCAGGCGCCTCTGCGACGTAGGTTATCTTTCTCGGGTTAAAATCGTACTATTGTTACATCGTAGTTCCGTCTGTTGTTTTAGTGTTTGAAGAAGTATTAGAATAGGAAGGAATTAATGTGTTGTTGGTGTTAGGGTTACTTCGCGACGGCTACAGTTTTAAAAATCCACAGAATCTACTACATCCGTAGATTTTTCAAACGCAGAGAATTTGTTCTAGTCCTGAGAAATTAATTTTTGTAAGATTTTAATTATTTGGCTTAAATAATGTTATCGATTGTCGAAGTATTTAGATATTATACAAAATAAGGATTCCTGGCTTCATCGTCGATATTTCCATTTCGTTTAGACCAAATAAAGCTAAAAAGATACTTTTCCGACTACTTTTTTAAGGGCACAAAATTATGTTGACCACGTATAACCGACGTGGCAGTAAACATAATAAGTTGTCACATTAAATGCACAAATACATTTCACAGTTTGGACAAACGCGACAATCAGTGAAAGTTCTCCGGTGGCGAAAAAGCTTATTCGATTTGAGAATTCAATGTTTGTCAGGACGATGATTAACAATCTTCATAGGAAACAGCGGTGTGATGTTAATATCATATTGTAGAGTGTAGACATACCTCGCTTAGGTGAACCAACAGTTCGTCAGATTCGCATAACGTCCGATTAAATTCATCGCGTCGGACACCATAATTAGAAACTGCCGCGGTTGCTGGCCTCGCAGTGGGCAGCGCTCGTTTTCATTATCATAAACATCCCGCGGTCGTTCATATTAATCGAGCGCCGGCGATCGGGAATGTGCACGTGTACGTGCATGCGCATGTGCATACACGCGCCCCGGCGTCCCACTCGAAGTGAAAACGCTTTCTATCGGGGAAATGATTCGGATTCCGGGAGATCGTACGTACACCGATCTACAATCGATCCTTTTCGATTTTTCTTGGCCCTTTTCGATCATTTTTCTCTTATCAACGGAAGGCTCGGCGCCAAATAATAATAATTTCATCGAATCTATGGAAACCGAATATCTGTGACACTTTTGCAGAATTCGTATCGTTAGAAGATACAATTGGCATTTTGAGGTACACTGTCGTCTTATTAAGGAGTATTTTATTCTATATAATGTGTAGATCTGTTACTATAAATGCGATGTAGATAAATGTTAAGTAGCAAGACCAGTTTTCGATGGTCTCTGTATGAAGAAATGAAAAATCGTATTTAGAATACATGTTTCCAAATCTAAATAATTTCTTTCTTATCGTTTTCTTCATCATCCAAGTTTTAAGTATTGTTGCTACCCAAAATTAACGGGAAAGCAAGTTTCTATTTCTATAGAGAAATTGTAAGATTCGAGAACGATTAAGAATTCGATTTTCTCCATTATTATCCTCAGTAAATCAAACATTAAAATTATATTATTTCCTGTATCTAAAATTATATTTCCATTAAAAGCTGCATGCTAAAAATTGTATACACGAAGATCGATAGTCGAATATGTTTATATTTGCTTATGTTTCTTTAGCACTTAAAAATCAATTTCTTCTACTCTTATACAATGATTGAATGATATACTGAAGTCTCAGCGAAACTATGCATCCACAATTACTATAAAAATGTTACTGGGTGATCGACACTGCGTGACTACAAATATTCGTGGAATTCGTATTGCAGGATAAAATATTCTTTTAGATGTCATACTCCGGCGAATTCTTTCGGCGAGTACAAGCGATCACACGATACACGCCCGGTTACCATAATTAAACGCACTATTTAGCGATCGTATGGTATCTGGTCGAGCGGAGATTTCCACCTATCGTTCACGTGGAAAACGCGTCCCGATTCTGAGTACACATCGACGTCGTTCAGCAAAGAGAAGGCAAGAGTTTCTTCTTGGGAATGAAAGTCGTAGACGCCCGTTCCTTTCCCATAGCTCGCATTAAGATCGTGGAAAAGTCCGGGAGACCGGGGCCACGTGTGGAAAAGGGTGTATCCGTAACCATTCGAGGCTATTTCCCTCGTCTCATTGGTTTGGGAACGCAATTACGACGATGATAACTCAAAATACATATGAAACGTGAAGGCAATAAGGTAAAAGTACCTATTATGGAACGCTTTTTATGGGGTTCAAGATAAAGTAATGAATTTTGAAATATTTGTTTAATATGAATAAAGAATACTACGAGTAGACTAGTAAAGTACGAGCATGCGTCTAATATGGAACGTCGTCTTCGTACCATGTCCCCGTGTTCCGTATTCAATGTCCCCATTTGGAACAGGTATTTCCGAATTGGATGCCAACTGTAAATGGGACAATGAAAAAAATTGTAGCACACAACTTGAAACAGTATGTTCTTGCATAGAAACGGCCGTATTCGTATAAACAATTTTTTTACGGCTGATTGTTACGCAACAATAATTGCATGAGTGAATTTATAAAGAACAATGTTGAGAAATATGGTAGAATTTTTACATCCGCTTTCATATGCTGTATCTACTTTTTTTTATTGCATTGGTTGTGCTACTGTTTCAAGAAGGGGTCACAATTGAGCGGTGTTTCATAATAGGTACTTTTATCTTCCATTTATTTCCAATGCGTGATTTATATGGTTTTTCCTGTATCTAACTCATTGCAGGATAATATCATGTTCATGATTATTCACCGGAGTCTAGACAGCATGAATATTTAATTAATCAATGTTGAAATGGAATGTAAAATATCTGTTATCAACGTGTGACCTTCGAAGTAAAAGTAGAATTATAATAAACCTAGAATTCTCTTTTCTTCTTGTAAATTATGGCATAGGAAGCGCATGGTATCTAAACCCATAATTATTATAAACTACAGAAAATTAAGGGTAAATTTTTGATCTTTGGACTCCTGTAACTTTGTATATAAAAATCCGAAAATATTTTCGTACCCAAGGCGTGAAAGCAGAAACTTGGCACTTTGAAATGAGTATAGGATGGACGTTGTAAGATTTTATTACACGAAGTTGTAAGAATTCAAAGTTCGACAACTTTTCGATCGTAATTCAGTGTTCTCTTAATTTTGTGATATAGTTTACTTTCTATCAGAGTTGGGCAAAAATTTATTCAGGCGACGGATAAGAGATACAGACTAACGAATAAATATCTAACCGAATAAGAATTTATCTAGATAACAATTGAACAGAATAAGCATTTATTCGTATAAGAATATATATCTACAATTATTCGAATAAGTATTTATTCGTACAGGAATTCATCGACAATCGATTTGAATGAAAATGACAGAATATAAAATGTTTTTTTCATGCTTTATTGATTAATTTCTTCGTTGTCAATTTTTGTGATACTTTTTTTTCAAACATTCTATCAACAAGGTTTTGTTAATTTTTAAGTAAATATTTATTCGAAACAATTCGAATAATGCTCAACTCTGCTTTCAACAGAGTAGTTCATACGAGCGTACAAAAGTCGATAGTTAAAATAGCGCTTTGTAAATTCAGAAAGCATACATCAAAGTACCATTTAATAATATCAATCAATACATTTTAAAATATCTTAAATACTATGTAGAACTGTAACTAAACTGCAGATTTTCTACATATATCTGAGACAAAAATTCCTGATCGAAGTAGAAAATTGTGATCGGAATTTAAGGATTTCAACTTGCTAAAATTACTAAAAGAGGAAATACATTTTTACATAACATTCGCTCGAAAATTTCTGTTTCTTACAAACAAACTGCGTACCGCAGTCTAGAAATAACTTTCTCGTTGTCGCAATGGCGTAAGAAATACTTTCATCAGAGCATTATACATAGGTATGTACAATACAACAATCGTTGATCTATGTTCAGCTTCTTACGTTTAATTATATCATGATCCTTACGTTAGAGTACGCCGGTCAAGTTCTATTCTTTCACCGATGAAGTATTATTAGTTTGATTGAAAAATGACTCGGTTAACAGCTTAATTTCGTTCTTATGGCCGCGTGTTTGTTACTTGATAAATAGGATTCTGTCTCCGGGGACAGTTTCTATTTGCTCCTCAGTAGCCGTGAATGTCGCCGTGATCAATGTTCCTTGAGAGGCGTACCGACCACTTGGCCATTCCTTTTTGCTACACATCGAAATACCATTCCACATTCCGCTACTGTTCCGCGTGTTATAACTTCCCTCCTACGGCTTCCTTCGTTCATGCATCTCTGATACTCCTCCAACTGCATCAGGTTATGGAGACACACAATTCCTCATGATTCTTATATTTTACAATCTATAGTTTCGTCGTGGTACGACCATTTATTGTCTTGTCTTCGATTCAGTTAATTCCGTGCATTTTGATAAATTATCCGCAATATTCAGCGACGAAATACGTAAGATTTCCTATTCTATTTATAGTAAATTTAATATACATACAATTTCGATCGAATCGACGTACTTTATTTTTTTTTTCACGAATCATGCAGTATAAAATACATGCGACTATATGTAACATCTTACAAAAGTGCAGAAATTATTGTGGTTCGAGTGCTAATATTTTTCATAACTTATCGTAAGACGCATTGGATAACATTCTAACTGTTGCTGTTTAAATGCACAATTACTGTACAAAGTAACACTTATTGCGTTACTTTTTATTTCACTGCGCACTGGTTACAGTTTTTGGTGTTGCTACGGATACTCATCCACGCGATCCTAATTTTAACAATTTTAACGTAACAGTTTAAAAATATCGACAATCTCTCCGATTTCTTATTCCAAGCTTTCTAATTTAACACGTTCAGCGCCCACAATCAATCGCTAAAATTCCCACAAAGTCAAAGGAATTTAATTAATTAAACAGAAATTAGAAAGTTAAAATTAATCATAGCGGATGATATTAGAGTTCATTCGCATCCGAAACATCCTAGTCAAATTCAGTTTGATCGAATATATTACAATGAAAATGAACTTTCAAAATTGGTCGAAAATTAGTGTCGCCCATATTTGGCCAAACACCTAATTGTGCGTTTAATGAAAACACTCTATAGTACATAAAACAGCAAATTTAAGAAGTTGACAATTGTTAAGAAATAAAAACATTCTTATGCTTGACATACATTCGATTATCATTGTTCTGCAACGAAGGCTGACCACTCGAAGCACAATTTTCGATTTAGACCGTTCTGCGACCGATTATTTCCAGCTTGGCGCGTTTCCCAGAAATCATTTCGGGTTCTTGAACCTCCAGACGGGTTCTTGAACCGTCGCGCGCCAGAAATCGGAACCTGTCGCAGTCAGTAGACCGCGGGATGTCGATCAAACGAAAACGCGGGGACGCGGCGCGTTCGAAAGTAAGTCTGAACGAAGGAGAACACGCGGGGAGACATAATAAATACGATGCAAATTGCACCGAGGCAGCACAAAAGAGCCGATTAGCATGCGAGTGGGCAGCCCGCGCGTATTTGCATCGGGCAATTACCGGTGGAAGCGTGGTCGTGGTCCGAGTCAGTGTGCCGATCCGTTATGGGCCCGAGGCAATCGAGTTTTCGGTGGTCCACGCGGCCCACATCGGGCCTCACGAGACCACGTGGCGACGTTCGCAGGGTCAAACTGTGAGAACACTGCCGGGAATAGGCCACGTCGTGGAATCCTTCGGCACGCCGCGCCGGTATCTGTCATCTTCCGCTTAACGACTGTCGACTAGAAATTTCCTTAAATCAAATAGAACCGTAAATTTCATTGATGTAACGACCTACGGGGAAAGTCGCTGTCTAATAGAAATTATACGCGTCGCTGTTTGGACACGTTTTAATACTGATCGACCTTTAAAAAAACTTTCTTCATACCGATTATACTGTACGTCGCACAGTTGTGTTAAAATCGAGATACTTTTGATAGAAATAAGATAAAGCGACGATTTTTCTTTACGTTAAACTTGAAATGTTGTCGAATATGGAAGAAATAGATGGAATGTAGCATGAATAGTTTTTAGCCTTAAAAATGTATGTTAAACTTGAAATATCCCAACAAAATTCTAACATGTACAATTATATTTCTTGTATGACGTGTTATACATTATTTTCCTCGTCCTTTCTTGATTTCAAATCTTGTCGCAAAATTTATCTGTCGCTTCAGTGTTTAAGAAAGAATCGATTCGAACGAAAAAATTAACGAAATCCGACTTCTTTGTTAAAATGATCCGAAAAACCGCTGATATCTTTTCAAAATTCCAAAGTGGTAGATACGATTCTACGAGTCCCTTCGTACAAACGCTGCTGCAACTAGCGTCGCGTTATAACGGAAGTCTTACAAAAAGACATTCGTAAAAACGTTATTTATTGACGTGGTGATCGTGTCACGCGAAACACAGTCTGGCGTGTGCGCCAATAGCACGTTCCACACTCGGCGTTTCCGTTCTCCATTCGATTTCTTCGTTCTTTGGTTGCCTAGTCTCGTCAGCATCCGTTCATTCGATCGAGCAGTTGAGCGTACTGTTAGACCACCCCGTTTAACGGGAATGTTAATAAGCCGATTAGAAATGATTAAAGATATATCATAGACTAGAAACATTACGTCATTCTAAACATTATGTTTCATAAAACGTTAGTCTTCGTGATTGTAAATTATTGGATACTATATAATTATCTTATATTGCAGAATATCGACGCATTTATGGAACAAATAATGGGGTAGTAATTAGAATAGTGGAAAGATTAAAGAAATACATTATTTTCAACTTATAAAAGTGTTATTTGATATACGAATAAGTTATTTTTGATGTAGTTCAATAGAACGCGAACGTAAACGATGAATCAGAGCAAAGATGATCATTTACTGATCCAGGTAATTTATTTTGCTTCGTAAAAACGCCTATTTATAATCAGCAGAAACGGCGAAGGATGTCATCTGTTTCTAATATCAGGAAATTCTCATCACGCCACTTATTTGCACGGCTCCAACCAATTACCGTTTCCTCAAATTACTGCAACATAACGTAATAGACGTATGTTTTGAAACAGTCGACGATGTCGGAAATGTTTCGACAGATTGTTAATTCAATGTCGTCAATTTTTCATTGTAAGTTGTACGCAGATTGATCCAAAAGTAGTGGCGCTATATTATTATCCTCTTATTTCTTGCAATCAAATGCAGGCAATTTTTTTAATTGTGTAATTTACAAAGCTTGCAAAAATATTATGATATTTATCGACCATATTACCAAAAAAAAAGAAAATATTTTTGCAAGCTTTGTAAATTACACAATCATTATGATATTTATCGACCATATTACCAAAAAGAAAAGAAAATGATTAAGAAGTAAATACACATACCATCGGCAAAGTAGTAGAAATTAAATTGATTCTGGATCTATAAACGTAACGGAATGTACTACTACCATTATATTATCAAAAAATTATGTAAACAACCAAAACGGCCAATTCGCATTACTATTGAAATAATTTCACAATTTTTTCGAATAATTTATTCGAATAAAGTATAAACAATTGTTCAAATAAATAGGTGTAACAATTTGTTACGAACAATGATTAATTGTCATTAGAATAAAATAATATGAAACTAATGTAAATATTCACAAGTAATGTGTTCCGTATGTCACACGAACAACACAAATGTAATAAAAAAAAGTCACAAAAATAATATAAGAAGTGTATATTTCTTTTACCACACTCTGTCATTTCAGTCAGCACTGAAAGGGTGAAAAAGAATTGATTCGTACAATTATTTCAGACTAATATTAATCCAGAACAATGCGAACAATGCCAAGCTCAACCATAGCGTAGTAATTACGTCACAGAATAGCATCCAGTCTCGACGCGCGTCACTTTCTTCCGCTGGAAGCGGAAGAAGAACGCGCTGGCACTTCCGACCGCTCGATTCGCACGCGGCGCAGCACGCGGAGCGACACTTCCAGGAACGTCCCCGGACTGCGCGTGTAAATTCGTCGCCTAATTGGCTCGTTAACGAGACGTCGCGCGTCGCCGCTTGCGATTCACGAAACGAGCGAATCGCAGGCGAGACACGTCGCGCCGACGACGCTGAGAATCGTGTCGATTGTTGTTGTTCCTCGAACGGGCCCGAGCGCGAGCGGAGCGATAGCTGACCCAATTCGCAGGCCCATCGGCCATGCCGGCGATCCACCTGCGCCAGGATCGGATCGGAGGATACGCACACCTTCCTTTCGAGTATCCGAGCGGCGAAAGGCGGCTTCTTGGCCTTGACTGACTCGGGAACTCAAAACGAACAGCGCGCCAAGCGAATCACCGATCCGGCGCGCGTTTTGATCGAGTGAACATCGCGATTCTTTCGCCGCGCTGCCGCGGCGATCCGATGAAAAACCGGTGACGAGGAAGATCGTTCCGGAAGAGTGATCGGCAGCGGAACGTCTGCCGTGGAAATCCGTATTTCACCGTTCCACAGTGATCGTGGTTTCCCAAAACGTGGCAATAATTTGTTTTCTATGCATGGATCGTTTTAACCCTTTGCGATCGAGTGGTGACTCCGAGACACCGCTAAAAATTAGGGTACCGATACAAATTTATCAATTTTATTAAGTTTTCATTAATACTTTGACCTCATTAATACGTCACCCACGCGCGGGTGATGGAATTATTCGTTCATATGTGACAATTATTTGTTACATTAATTTATCATATCTTTCTTATTTGATTGGGTTACACGAAACCTAATGATGATGAAAAAGTAATTCGTGCCATACAACTTAATATTTCAATTTTAATTTTTATTAAACGAAATGCTTTAATTTTATGAAATTTTCGAGGTTGTTGGCGTGGTAGTCAAAGTGTTGGTGCACTATTTAATGAATAATAATACAATAATAAAGATCTAATTTTCTCAAGACATAGTAATTACTCTTAAATTAGAATTGATTTTCTCGAGGTATGTATGTAACTCTGTACCTTGTGTTTTAACTTCATCATTTAGTGACAACATTCACGAAAGAACGTTTTCGCAGCTGGTCGGCATGATTAAAAAGAAAGTAATAGACCAATCATCTTAGAATTTTAACTGTACCTTAAGGAAGTACTCTATTAGCGTGTGACCTACAATCAAAACGATAGGTTGTGCAGATTTTGCTTTAATGTTAAATGTACGGACAATGTCAATGTGTAATATATTATTATTATTATTATTATTATTCTATTATATTCTATAAATTCTATTATTTTAGATAAATGATGAATACTACATTATTATAACAGTATTCTTATAATAAATATATATGATAACAATATTCCTATAAATTCTATTATTTTAGATAAATGTTTCATCAATCAATTTAATAGAAGTTTCTATAATTTCTAAGTGCAAACAAAAATCGATACTTTTCAGAACAACAAAAATTTCTCCTTATCATCGGATTTTCAATTTTACTATTGACACTCCAAATTAACGTGTAGATTACATTCATCATTGACGATGTCACATTCACCATGTCGATCACGTGTCGTTGTGACACCATAAAATTAACGAATTCCTTCAGCAACAATGGACGCTTTGAGACTTCCGGTTGGTCTATACAGCATCGAACGCGGCCCCGAAATTAGTTGTATCGCCTAGTAAAATTGCGTCGAATGAGAAAAGCTGCTTGTTATCGATGTCCTGAGATAGGATGCACGGAGTTAATGAAATGTATCGAGGACAAATTCCAATCTGCGTACGGGGAACCAGTTTATCTCGAAAGTTTCGCATATTGAGATCAGCCGACTCGCTCGATCTATGCCGGACCTCGGGTTCGCTACCAATTATTTCGACGAGCCGCGTAATTGGCCGGCATCTTGATGATCCTTGGGCATCGATTGGTGCTAGCCCCGGTGAATCACAATTAGGATCGTCCAGCGAACCCTAAATGAAATCCTGAGCATCGAATATCTGAGAAATCTACAATCGCAATTAACCAGTATTAATCCCTCATCGAATAAATCATTAATAATTAAATGAGAGCGTAATCGGATCATCAAATCTCATTAAAATATTACCGGCTAGATATGAGATGGAGTAAGATCTAAATTTTAAGATGACTGTAATCACATCCTGATTTACGTTGAATGATTACATCGAGCATCCGATATAGTTCTTTTAACTTTGTGCAACTACTGGTTTAATTAAAGTATACTTAAGAAGCGATATCAAGTAACTAAGCGAGTGAAAATCGTTTCAGCCTTTTAACGATTTATAATATTATATGCTCAAAGAAATATTGATTAAATTGTCTTTAAAAGTATCTTTACAATCTCAATATTCGTAAATTCAGTTTTAACGTTAATAAGGAATGAAACATTGACGCAATGATTAAAGTTTCGTTAAATTGCAGATCACTGTTGCCTTACGCCTGAATGTTACTATTTTATTTTCTGTATACGACATACAATTAGTATCTTTCGTGAATGTAAGTCGATATTGTCCACCAATTACTACAGTAATTTCTTTCAGAAATGTTCGGGGGTCAGAACTGAAACCGGCAGATCTGAGAATATTAGGTTGCGATTCTTCAAGCCTCGCTGCTGTTTTTTTATAGAAACTCGGGACAATTGTCAAAAAAGGCAGTGGTCAGCATGTCGGTGTACATTAATTTGAATACATAGTAATGCTAGAATAAAAACGATGACTTAAATTTTTAATTTTTTGTCACGATTCGAAGGCAATTCGGTGGCAACGTGACACGATTCGAAGGCAATTCGGAGATCACATGCCACGATTCGACGGTCACGTACCTCCTACCTACCAGATATCTTGTAGCCCCGCAGTTTTTCTTACGTGATTCACATCCAAACAGACCATTTTGTGTTATTTTCTGGGAACTCCGTCGACCGTTAACATCGCGACGTAACTATAAATTACATATGCGTAGGTCTAGCACAGGGATAATTCACAACAACCCGAAATTTGGCATTTCCGGGAGAAATTACTGTATTCGGTAATCTTCGCACATTACTGTCGCGCGTTGTAGCGATTTCCGCATTTATTTGCTCTTCTCGAAGCGTCGCCGTTCCGAAAATGTGGAAGAAATCGCGAGCCCAAACATTCGCGCATTCCATCGGATGTGTTTGATCAGCTGTCGACACTAATTATCTCCCGAGAAGAAAGTTCTCGAAACATTCGCAGAGATAATTGAAATCGATACGGGTATCGAAAAATCCATGAATAATTTACAACGGGCCGAGTTTCTATTTGCAAATTCATTAGATAGTTCAATATCAATGAACTGTCCAGACACTTTAAAATTCTGACCTAGTAACCAATAACAAAACTGGGAATCGTTTGAATACATTAGAACGATGATTCATGCGACATGAAGTTTTAAATTATAATCGCTCTTTATTTGAATATTCGTTAACCCGTACGTCAATCATCATGATTGTCGACGTAGTTCTGTGTCCCCCTATGATGAGTTGCTATTCGATTGTATGCATTTGAAACGGAAATGAATAGGTGAAAATGAAAGTTCATATGTAGCTACTGTTTTATACAATTCATACAGAAAAATTTTATTTTGTATAATGATTCGATGTCTAATGATATCATTTATTGTATAATAATAAAGAAGAACCAGTGTTGATTATTTTTAGAAGAATTTAGATTGCAATGGACTGTGATTGCCAATTATTGAAAACCACCCTAAAAGGACCTGCAAGCAATGAGATATATTTTCAAAAATATTTTATATACTTTAGAAAATACAAGAAAACGAGAAAATCATGTTCGCGGTATGTAAAGAAAGCCTACACGAAGTGTAAACAATGTGTCGTATCATTTATTATCATTCTAAACTCGAAGAAATTGTGAACATAAGTTAGGACAAATAATGATAATGTAATCGAATTTAAAGAAGTAGACTGTGCAAAGTATTCAGCTGCACTATCGAAAAAAATGAAATAACAATTCTTAGACAAATGAATATGGTGCTGGTATCTTTGATATGCAACAGAACAAGTTCATTATTTTATCGTATCATCCTCAACCGCTGACAGCAAGCGTATAAACCAAACAGACCGTGGAATTTATCGCAAGCTCCCGGATGAAGAGATACGTTCAATATCGATCATAAAACTCGTCTTCACGTATCATTAGCAACGACTGCAGCGACTTGTGCAGAATGGTTCCGCTGTATGTTCGGATAAATTACGAGAAGAACGGATCGTTAACAACAGAACTGCAAAATGGAAGCTGGAAATTGTTCAATTCTGGAATGTTTGACTTCAGCAACGACAGTTGACGTGCAATATTAAGGATAGGGCATTCAATATACTGTCAATACGTACACCTAGAGGGCACCTATATACATATTACAAATCTGGGGTTCGGCTTTTAACAGATATACAGGGTTATTCAAAAATACCTTTAAGATGTTGAATGGGAATATTTGTCAAACGCCATGTTTGTTTCTTGTCACTTTCTTTTTTTTCTAACCTACAATGATAGACAATTTTAACGCTGAAAACGACGAAAATTTATTTTAAAAACCAGTGTTCGATAAAAAAATACCCGTCGTAAATAACGTGATTTTTTCGTACACAATTATCGTTCATCTGAGCAAACAATTCGAAATTTGGTTAAAAAATTTGGTAAAACTGGATCTGTTCATGCTAAACCAAAGTCTGACAGTCCTTTTCTTCGGGGTTATTTGAGAAGCAAAGTTCATGTTAACAAACCAGCAACAATTCATGACCTAAAAAATAACATTAAAAATAAGATTGGTGAATTAAACAAGCAAATATTATATAAATATTATAATTTTTGATATTGTAGAAGTAATTGCTAATATATCAGTTCTCCGTTATTTAAAAAAAAAGACATTCATGTAATCTAAATTCTATAAACATCTGCAATGCAGAAATTAGTACAAATTGTAAATCCATATTAAAATTTCCATGTTCATAGTTTGTTTTGCAAACATTGAAGCAAGGAAAAGTTCGCTGTACTTAGGATTAATGTACACGTCTTCTAGCACCTTCCAAAGCATCGTAAAATATTCAATCAATTTAGTTATACTTCACCTCGCCTCGACCGAATTTTTACATAACTTGGTAGATAATCTTTCGATCCGGCAATACAATTTTTCAGACTCGTTTATCAACGCGACAGACTGTGGAAATCTCACTCTGAGTTTCTCCCGCGTTTCTTTCTCCTTTTTTATGGGGTCCCGGCGCCCAGCCAAAGTCTTGTAGCCGTTGATGCGTGGGCATATTCGTCTTTTTTCGTGGCCGATCGCCACATGAAAAATCGATTCACGGACCGTTACGCATTCGGCTCGGAGAGACCCGGCTGAGAAATGAGTGTTACGGAGCGGCGAGCTCGCATCCGCCTCGAAATAGGAAGCCCCGCGCGGCGCACAATGAAACAATGAGACTGTTACGTGCGAGGAAGGAAAGAAAGGTAAGAACCCCGTGCCCTCGAATGATCCCCTTTCGTTCGCGGGAACATCAACGGAAAACATCTCGGCCCTTCCTGCCGATTCTCGAACGCCAGGAGCGTTGTGTGATCGATTGAGTGATCGAGATGCTCGTCTTTTTCAGGAAAATCGCTCGATGTTTTACGTGAGTCACATTATTTTAACCTTGGCAATTCGAACGTACCTATTGTATTCAGTTCTATCGTGTGATTTTAAACTGTCACCGAGTCATTTTCAACTAGATGCGAATATGAAAGTCAAATCACAGATAACCGTGTCATTCGGAAAAACTAGGTCATTTAAAATTTAATTTTTCACACCGCTATACAATTTATGCGCGTTTTAAGTAATCTAGCACAGAATCAAAGTTAACTCTTTGCACCCGAGGCCTATTTCGCTCGGGTGAATCAGCAGCTCGTGAAGTTCCGCGGTAAGTTTGGTGAATTGCTTATCCCTAATCTAGAATGATTACACATACAAATTCATGCATGAAACTTCTATATTTTAACCTTCCTCTCGCTTTAATTATTATTTTTCTTTATATTGTAAGGTGATCACGTAAAATGCATAATTAAAACTAAAAAATCTTTTATTTATCAGTTCCCATAACATTTTCGAGCAGCATAATGATTTTTCTTTCAATTCGACTCTGTATAACGAAATCTCAATGTTTGCAAAATCTGTTCCTAGTGCAAAGGGTTAATATTTCATGTATCTTTACATCTCAAGCAAAAGATTTCTTAAATCTTAGTCGCCGTATTGCTATTTAGTATGATATCTTATAAAGCATTTGCCGAGATGCACCCCCGACTTGTCACCAGATCCATTTTGCCAGACTCATTTTCCCAGACTCATCTCGTTAAGAAAAAACCCTGCAATTCCTTCTATTTTCTGTGAGAATAGCATGCAGTTTTTCATTCAAACAGGTTTGGCGAAAATCTCCGCTCAAATGCTCGACTAAGATTTTTACATATCGCACATGACTAAACGACCGTTCATTTCTCTGTTTTTTTTTTACTGTTTTATACAGAATGTACGAATTGATTAAACATATTTCTGGGACCAAAAAATATTTATCTCTCGAGTGCAAAGAGTTAACACTGCATATTTACCTTAAAAAACCGGGAAGTTATCGATTTTTGTTGCGTCCGAATATTTTCAAAATATTACAATTCTGTAATAACAAATAATATCACGTGTGCAATGTGTATAAAATGTAAAATTATGATACAGTATAATATAATATGTGTCCAAATATACTATGAAATATTACGGACTCATCGAACGAGTTCGTTCGTTCAATTTACTCGAAGTTTTATCCCAAGATACACATCGCTGCCAATCTCTTATCATTGCACTGATAAAACCATCTTTATAATATAGATGATACGTTAAAAAGTAATCTCCAAAGAAACTGCTACGTGAAACTACAGTGAAAAAAACTGGTTATGCACTATATTGTTAGATAACATTAGATTTTATTGCGGGCAATATCGTTAATCCGTTCCATTCTTTCACATCGAGCACCATCGTAAGCTAAATTATAAAGTATCTTATAAAATATTATTAAACTGTTAACCCCTCCCCCCTCCCTCGTCTTCTATCAATTCAGCGATCGTGCAATCGAATCGCAAGTCACAATATCTCAGATACCGAAACCGCCGACAGCGGTTTCGTATCGGGAGTAGCGCTGCGCAAAACCGGAAATGCAATTAAACTCTCTGTACTGTGCCACTGATAGGTGAGAAAATAAAAAGAACTGGCCAATGACACGGCATGCATTACCGTCAAATTGGCAATTACCGATAGTTTCCGGATCGTTGGCGGTTAGAGGGTGCTTTCAGCCGTGGAACCGTTAGGCGAGGTTGAAAACGGACTGAATCGTGGCGCAGACGGCTTCGGAACCATTAGATTTATGTTTCGACGCTTCTTGCGTCTCTGGTCCATGACCCACTTGAGCGTTCGCTGTAATTAGTCTTTTTCGAAAGAAACGGTGAACGTGCTACGTCGCCGCGGAACAGCTGCTACGAAAATCGTCGTTTCTCGGAAACGACGATCTCCTAGGAAAACCAGGATTTTCTATAATCTTTAGAAACTTTGGAAAATTATCTTTTGTCTTATTTCACCGATTAACACGTTAACTGCCATACAAACGTCCATAAAAAGGTACATAAAATCAGCACGTCTCGTTGAATAATACGAAAATAAAAAAAAAACAAGTATTATTATATTAATTGCTTTCGTAACCTTTTTTCTAAGGTGCTGATCAAGTTTGATTATTATTTGCATTATCTTTTTATTATTTATCATTTATCGCTTACTAAATTATTAATTGCTTAACAGATTGTAATGAAAAAGGAATTTTTAAGTTTGAGAAAATAATAGCGTCACACTCGTATAACAAGACCGGCGTGATATTCAAAGCGATACTTTGAACTGTTCGATTTTTGGGAACGATTATAGCGAAAAGCATGAAAACTAACCTCGCATTATACATATACAATTTTGTAACGTTACTTCTGAACTAACAGAGAAAATAACATAAACGTCAACATATTTATCACATCTATCCATGTTTCCAATTTTATAATTACTTTGATATGCACGTTATACATTTTGTCAATGATTGGCCAAATGATAAGTACGCTATGAAGTTGAGAAGCATTAGGCAAAGCGATAAAACTGTTCTACTCGCCTCCTAGGACATTTTTAAGACAACATAATCTGTTCACTGTAATCTTCGTTTTCACTCCGCCATTTTGCACGCCTTCGCCAGCAACCGCTTTCTAGGGAAGTCGCCATCGACTGTAATTTATCGAAACAAAACTAATCGACAATCCAATGAAAATCGTCTTTTCATTAAATAAATGGTGTCGAATGTTGTCTAACCTGACCTATGCATCTTTGACAAAACTTTCATAAAATAACAGTAAAAGTTGTTAACTGAAGTAAATATAAAAAGTGAGTCTCTCGAGTTAATGCTTAACTGCAAGAATGCATTCGAGCGTATAAAAAAATACACAATTTTCCGAATGGCCCGTATTCGAACGCAACTTTAAAGACGCGATGTGACTCTTCATCGACAAACTTATCGATCGTACGATCGTTAGAATTGTTCTCGATCGTTCCAAGCCAAGATATCAATCGACAGGTCCGTCGGTCGTGTCCTTGACTAGTCCATGGTAATTTCTACGGTCCCTTTTAGTAGCACCATGTTCGAGGAACTGTGGTTTCCGTAGAACAATGGCCGTCGATCGATCCGATCTCGGATAGCGATCGATCGCCACGGGCCAGCCCGTTAATCATCGTTCGTTATTCATTCTGCTTGCTCGTTTCCTTCGGAGCAAGGAGCCACAGGCGAATCCTCGCGGGGAATTAGAAAGTGAGTCGGGGATATTTGGGTCACCCGAGGCCGGTTCGCGATTAATTGTTACCCGATCGGGCGCGGGGAACTTCGGGTCAACTTACTACCAGCTAGCTCGATCCTACTTGTTACGGTATCAATTACTCGTTTAGCGATAAATTTCGATTAACCGATACAGAAGTTCCGTGTTCGCTTCCACTTAGCCGCGGGTTTTATTGTCACTCCAGTTCGAGGAGCAGCGGATTTTCTCCTTTAATTGCCGGACCCCGATCGACGGGATTAACGGATCTAGTGAGACCTTTTTTTCAGGCCGGACAACAAGCTGTCTGCTAAGAAACAGGAATCCCGATGAAGACGAAAGTGTAAAACTTGATTTGTCGGTGTTGACGACTGGTAACGACAACGAAGACGACACAAAAAACAAATCGACAGACGTTATTTGTGGGAAATTAATATACAGTAAATTCTCTCTAACTGGCCCTCAGCTTGTACACAAAAATGGAAAATTTGGACAATTTTTATAGTCGTATATTTTATAGCCGCAAGACTCGAATAATCGTATCTCCTCTTTCCGAATTGTCCATTTCTGTGCGCGAATCTGAGCGCGAATTTGGGAGAAATTACTGTAATACGAAGATAAGTGTTACTATACCGTTCATCTTTTCTCAACTATAATCAAACTAATGGCGTAATGTCGCGTCGTTTAAACAGCGGAACTATTTTGCGTCCCAACATTCCAACACCCTCGTCGCTCGCATCTATTGGAAGATGAGTCGACCGTGATTGGTTGGTGGCGGAACAATCTCTCGCCGCGCTGTCAGCGATTAATTAGTCATTATCCGATGTAGGCTGCCGCGGGGATCTGTCACTGTCAATGCAGGCGAGGTTCGTGCGTCCGATGAAAGTGCATAGATCTCACTTGGCGCGCAGTGAGGAAAACACTTTCACATTCGCGGCGTTCGACAATTGTCGATTTATATGTAGTGAATGCCTCGGCCGCTTTTTCCTTTAAATTAGATTCGACACCTTTCTCGAGCCGCTTTAACAAAGCGTCTTTAATTTAAATTAATGATCCACGTGTCTCTTAATTAGCAACACCTCAAATTAGCAAGCAATTAGGAACGCGTTTATAAGTCAGTCCCAAGATTTATTACTCGGTGTTTTGGAAATAATTGCTGAGACAATGTGTGCTCGTATTTATTAGGTATCCAAATTAATTGCTGTGAATTAAGTGTAAACTAACTTCGCTTAAAATCCAAATTACTGGATCCGTCAGTTACCTGGAAGGTGGATCAAAATTGTTGGAAACTTTATATAATGTTTACAACATTAATGGAACTTCATCATAAATCAAACGTACTTCTACATTTTTAACATTTATAGAAACTGATGAGTTGACTGGAGATTTCTATGCAAAATAAAAATAGTTTTCATTAATTACAAGCTGTAGAAACTACATGGACATTTATTTCTTTTCTTAATCATTCTAACGAGTTAAAAGTAATACAATGATATTTTCAAATTGTATAAATTTTTCTATCTTTTATTCGACTGACGAGGATTGTTTTTAAATTTTCGATATATTTTGGTTGTTTGTAAAGAATTCATAAAGAATTTATAAGAAAAAGAAATGAGCAGAAATTAATTTGTGCACTTAATAATAATGAAATGGAATGAAACGATAAAGTAATGATACGACGAATGGACCTTTCCAATGATCCTATATACGTAGAATAATCTATTTCATACAAAAATGAAAAGTATATTCCGTGGAATCTAAACTAACTTTTATTATAGTGAACACATGGACGAAGGAATTTATTTGTACATTCCACGGGAAAGCTCGATTATGATTCTAATAATTCTAAAATGAAAACCTAAAATGGGTCATTTTCACTTGTCCAATGGTTACAGCGTTAAATCGTGAAATGCCTGGGTTAATTACTTGTTCGAGGCATCGTTGTCGATTTTCATAGATTCAGCACGTCCATGTGGCCGCTCGTGATCCGTTCCGCTGTGGGGAAAGTCACGTTTTCGAGTCCACGAGGCACAATATAGGTCGTGAATATTTATGCGGCCGATTATCTTTATTAACACAGGCGTATAAACGTATTACCTGAAGACAGGAAACGTAGTTTGCTCCACTTTTACCGGGATCGAAATGTTGTGAACCGGGGCCGCTAGATCTTGTATCTTTTGCAGTTGGTTCTAACTTTATAGTAGATACAACAGACATTGTTTGTGATGACAGCTTCTGTTCAACCATTGTCCTTGGAAGTTGGTCTACGATTACGGAAATATCTTATCGAGATTTTCACAGTCTATTGGTGACTTGCAGCACGAAAAATGAATTGAAAGCATACCATATTCAATTTAGAAACATTCCCCTGTCCTTGACATTTTCTTGGACTACTAAATTCTTCATACGAAAACACAATCAATTATTAACCCCAATAGAAGACTCAAATAATCGAAAAGAAAAAGGAACAACACATCCTGATCTCTTACTACGTAGAGTAAGTGTGGGAATTACTGCGGACGACCCAAATACTACGGTATTTTATAAAAGTAATAAAATCTAACATTTCATAGTGTGTAATCTTCTAAAAATTAATCTCATAATTTTTTATATGTTTAATATTGGTAATTTATGACATGCAAGTAAAAGCAATCGCAGTTTTAATTCATTTATTGACTTTTGATATTCGGAAGCATATGAAAATGTTGAGTCTTATGAAATACTCGTAATGGCAGCTGTGAACGTTGATTCGAAAGACATTTATACGTTTTAATTAATAATAAACTATTAATTTCAGGGATGCAATATTTTAAGAAAAGTAAACAAGCAAGTTAAAGAATAATAGCTAGTAAAAGGTCTTATTTTTTCTGTCAAAGTTTACCTTCATTGCAATTCATAGAACAAGATAGACGTTTCGTTTCATTCGTCCTCAAACGTGAAATTTCAATTAAACGTACCATTGTTATTGCTATCAAATTAATAATTCACAGATGCTTTAGCATCTCTCACGTGGAGCTGATAAATAGGCCTACTGGATTCAGGACGAACGGCGTTCGCGGTGACGCAAATCGTCGCTCATTGTCAGTGGAAAGATGCAAGAAGTGGTTGTTGCACGGCCGAAGGAGCCGCGTATCCGTCTGTCTGTCCATTTGCCTGACTCTCTGACACGCTGTTGGTCACGTGCGTCCGACGTATCACGTGGCGTCGGTCATGCTCCGTGAACAAGTCCTTATCGCCCGGGGTTCTCAGCGGCCCCTTATCACTGACACTTTGACGTTCCCAATACGGCGCTTAGACTTTACTACCACTGATATTTGAACCATTAGGCCATTAGATATCGAATATTGGTTGTGCTGCGAGTTACCTCAATAGAAGCTGTAAAATCGATGGAAGGAGCCAGTAAAATTTGAAATTTAGCTTCTCGCCGCATTAGCTTATAACGGTCACTGATTTTACATAGAATAATTCATGCGAGCAAGCTGGTTCCTGTTTATCACTGCAATGTATAATTCCTAGCCAAAAAATTAGAATTGTCCATAAGTTTGCAAATTTTTCGCAGTAATCGTAGAATTGAAAAACCAGAACGTATTTTAACGATAATTTTTATTAACTACTAAAGTACGCACACACACACACACACACGCGCGCGCGCACACACATACACACACACACATATACCGTGTCATTGCTACGGTATAATATATTATACCACGTTATTATATATATTATATTATTATTATATTATTATATATATATACAGCACAAGATATTGTACTATATTGGTGTCACAGTATAATATGTATATTGTACCGTATATTATACCACGTTATTGCTACAATATATTATATATATATATATATATATATATATATATATTGCTATTATTATATTATATTATATTGTCACAACATAATCCATATATTATGCAATGATATTACTACAATATAATATATTGTACTACGTTAGTACCACGTTGTACCACGTTATTGCTACAATATATTATATTATAATATTATATATATATATATATATATATATATATATATATATATATTGCTATTATTATATTATATTATATTGTCACAGCATAATCCATATATTATACAATGATATTACCACAATATAATATATTGTACTACGTTAACGACACAGTATAATGTGCAATCCCAGAATAAGATCTGTGACAGCATTGTTTGAAAAGTTAAAGTAAAAGAGGCCTGCGACTCACCGTTCTTGTAAAACCTAATACATTCCGCGAATAACTCAAACAATCGGCGCAAAATCGTATGGTTCCGATCGTATAGCATAGGCGCGAGAATTTCCTGCAGCAAGCTTTCTCTAATTTGCAACACTACTAGGAAGACGTTCCTCATTTTCCACGGAAGCGGCGAAAACTGTGCTCCTACGTTACCTCTCTTAATTACAATATCCAACAGGTTAGTTCCAAGAAAGTGTTGTTTCCACGAGCAACTACACAATCTGTCTCCTGTATCGATCGTATCGAAGATATTTTTTAATTTTACGTCGTCTTGCCTCATTCTATTATTTTCAATAAAAAAGAAGTTCGCACATTGATGTACAGTAAATTCTCCCTAATTGACGGTCAGATTGTGCAACTTGAAAAAGAAGGAACTTTTAAGGAACTACAAAATTTCAGAACGCATCTGAAAAAGATTAATTGCATCTGTAAAATGACGCAAATGCAAAAAATTTTTCTCAAGATAAGATATTGCTTAAAATATTTGTTGACAATCGATGACTATAAAAACGAGCCGCGAGGCTCGAGTAATCGTGTCTCCTCTTCTCAAGTTGTCCATTTCTGTGTACAATCTGAGAGTCGATTAGGGAGAATTTACTGTATTTACCTTCACAAAATTCATAGAATTACTAGTGATTAAAAGCCTGTAATGAATGATTAGTTTCAAAAGAGTGTAACGAGTATCGCGTAGCATCGTGTCACAACCGCTAGAGCCGAATTGTATCGTCACTATCCCCACCCCCACGAGTTGTCACAAGCGTAAGCTGAGATTTTAAATCCTGAACATGAAGATTGATAGCATACGTTTCGTGTTGTTATAAATTGTATTCGATTTAAAAACGCTTCTCTTTTCTCGAAAACGATAACGTCGAAGTTACATTTATAGATCTTTTTATTCCCGTCTACCAGAGATTTATCTTTTGCCATTGTGAAAGTGGGGGATTAATTGCTGATTGGTAATGACTACACAGCAGGAATGTAGAGCAGTAAAAAAAGATTCAAGGAATATAAGAAAGTCGACACATTATTTTCTAACCTATTAACCCTAGAAAGATAACCATATGACAACGTACGTAAAAGATAACCATACGCTTCAGAGGCGCATGCTTTTCTAAGGCGTCAATTTTATACTAACAATGGATATTTATTTAAGTTAATCTAGTCATTTTAAAGGTTTGGCATTATTGTAAAAATAAAATGCATTTATATTATATTTTTTTATATTTTAAGTAATTTTAAACTTAAATCACTAGACCTCTATGAAAAATTAACAAAAATCAACAGTCTTCGCAGGCGCCTCTGCGACGTAGGTTATCTTTCTCGGGTTAAGATTGATAGCGGAAGAACGAAGCTTCTAATTGGTTACCGTACCTTAGAAATGATACGGAGATTTCATATTTTGCATAAAGATCCGCTGTCTATTAATGACTCGCGGTTTATCTGATTGTGAGAGACACTGCCGCCATTCTTAAGGTCGGAACGTTGCAGCAGGATTGCCCGGAGTCGTTCTCTCGCTATGTCTACGTCCAGTCGATTCCAGATACTTTCAGAATTATCATAGGAGCACGGTGTTATGTCACCTCGCACGCAATGCCGGCGGAAATGTCACTTGAGAAACCAGAAGTTCGCATTTTTAATTCAACAAGCACGTGTCACACACACACCCTCCGTGCATGCTCGTTTTTTTTTCTCTGCAAGAACTCCTTCGTGTACGCATCAGCTTCGCCGACATCTATTTTTCACATATTTTACATTTGCTCTTAGTGTACGTAATGATGAGACAGAGCGATGCATTGCACAAAACAAAAGCACTAACAAATTATTATATAAATGTTCTATCTTCTTGCCTGCTGAAGCCTGTTGCATAATTCAAGTTTTTGTGTTGCCAGCAATTTGTGTTAGAAACGCGGTTTATGTAAATCGTTTCTTTCACCATTGCGGTTACTTATCTTCAAATTCTTTATCGTTTTAGTACTTTCGATGACGTGATTACTGAAACAAATTCTTGACAATTAGATTCTTTGGAATTCATATCTTTTTATTTTTCAACATTTTGCGAAATGACGCGTTCAACAACAAATTTTCCAAATAGAAGCTCCCAGATTTATTAAAACACACTTACTGTTTCATGATTTATATTTCAAGCAACATTTTACAGATGCAATTACTCTTTTTCAGATGCGTCTTGAAATTTTGTAGTTGCTTAAAAGTTCCTTCTTTTCCAAGTTAAGAACTATACTGTGTCAAATTGAAGAAATAAAAACATTTCCAATATACAATTTTTTCGTCTCAAAAAAATAGAGGACTTCAGACGACAGAAAGCGATTAAGACAAGTTAGTATCTCCAGCCCTTGATAACTAACGCTCCTCGACACCGCGATTTTTTAAAAAATAAAAATTCGAAAATTCGCAAATTCGAAATCGACAAGTGAAACTGTGAAACGATGCGCAAACTAACTGACGCATCAGAATTTGAATCAGAATTACATTTCATAATATCGTGGATTGTTAATACCGTTCGTTTCATGTTTCATTTATCAACCGAGACCGTTTCTTATTCAATTCTCAACTTCAATCTCGAAAAACAATTCGAAGCAACGCTCGAGGGCACACAACCTGATGAACCCGATACATTCATAGATTCAGAGATAAACGATCGCGATTAATGAATGTTTTTCCGATCCTACCATGTTCTTTATACATACATGCGCCCCGGGTAAAATTTAATCTGCTATTACGTTTTCAGACACATGTACCAGTTATGCAATTCATTGCCGGACATGAGAAACTGAAAAATACAGTTTACGTTTGGTACCGAGGATCCTCGTTCATTAATCAAAAAAATAGAAAGATCTGAACTGAAACTGAAAACTCACCGATTCGATATTTCACATTTAATGACAAATGTGTTTGTAACACGCGGTTAAGTAATAACGATAAAGATAAAAAGCGAATATAGAAACTTCTGAATTCAAACGATTTTTTAGATTAAAATAAAAATAAAGCGTACGATAACATTCAATTTTTACAATCAGAGTCATAATCGTCCTGGTCAAACTATGTTTGTTAGTAGATAGAGTAGTGTAACAAATATAATAAAACAAAGTTACCATCAAGCAAGTATTCGTGAAGGCAAGTCATAATTTTATTCGATGAAAGAGACCGTCGCAAAGAAACCGATCTGTTGTTGCGGAAACGTTTTTCTTTTCCAATTTCGGAAAATTCGATTTTACCAATTCGGCTTGTCTCTAGTTTAGACAGTAAAACGATCTAAACGCATAATTCTAAAATGCTAAAAATTAAAGGAGACACGAATGAATGATGTTATGAAAGATTCATAATCTCCAGAGAATTTAACGAAATCTTCGATTCGAAGCAAAACAACGAATACCTCTGGTAATTGATCAAATCTACAGACATACATACGGGATGAAGTCTAATCATTGAAATATTCACGACTAATGACCAGACTCTAGTTGCGACATTTAAAAAATGAAAGGAGAGGACGATCACCGAGCTAGATATTTTCCATGAGATTTCAATCAGCCGACCATGCTAGCCATTTCATAATATGAACTTCGTCTGCTTCGTACCTTAGCAGGAATTTTCTTCTTATAAAAATAGCGGTTCGTCGCTAACTATGATTTATCGAACATTTAAATAGTGCTAGAATAGATATAATAGACAAGACGATCTTCTAAGATCATCTCTCCGCAACGGCGTGACAGTGATGCAAACCTTTGTCGTATAATAGTCGATGCCAGATGACAACGTGGCACGGCAACGCGTGAATAATCGGTGCCATAAGTCATCGTAATTTATCCGTCCGAAAACGTATCGAACTCCACGACTTCGCCTTGTGACTCAACTCAATCTATCCGACCGTTCAATCGAGCCCGATTCAATTCGAGTTCAATTCCCGACTTTTTAAGCTGGTCCAACGCGGCTGCTTTCCGCGATAATTATTCGAGCGAGTGTCCCATCGGAACGGAAAAAAGGAAGAGCCGCGAAAAAGCGAAGCAAAAGGTAATCGCAGATAGGACGACGCTTTTAACGGTATTGCTCGGCACTCCACTTTGCGTGCTGCTTCAATAAAGCCGGCGGATCCCTGTTCTACATTCGCGGACCACCGATAATATATCGCTTTAATCTTATGGTTGTGATTGATTGCGACGGGCCACTATGTTGCGGTGCGTGTCCGCGTTGAACCGTTCCTTATCTGATGCTGCATCTTACCGGTCCTGTCGGCGACACTAACTTTATATTTCCAGATAACGAGCGAATTGAATCGCACGGCGATCTCCAAGGCGCTTCGAAGACTCTCTTCTGGAACTGCCGGCCAATAAATTGCGAATTATAGGCCGCAATTATAAATGGCAATTAGAAGATAATGCTCTTTACGTTTCGACTTTGATGGCGTGGCATTCGACTCGCCTAAAAGGTGTTATGTACTATACGTTAACGTGCATCGTGACTGTATTTAATTGTTTCTGATTACAGCGTAATCGACTGTTGTAATTTATGCTTCGGCGTTTCATGAAGCTCGAAATATTTTATGATCACTGGATCATGGATGTTTATGTTCCCTTTGAAATGTTAAATTGAAGTGTAAACAGATAGCATATGAACGTATGCGGAAACATAATAATTATGTGAAAAACGAGTGAGATATGTTGCAAGTACAGCAGAAGTATGATATATTAACAAAAACTTTATCTGTTGTCGAATGTGATCACAATTAAAATTGCAGTAAGTTGCAGGAATTTTGTTCTACGTGTTGATAATGTTTCTGAATTTGAAAGTACCTTAGCAGCTTGCAGCTTTTTTTTGGTTTCAGAATAATTACAAATTCTAAAATTCGAATGATTTGTGAAAGCTGCATTACATTTGAAAATGATTTCTTCTCCGATACTTTTGGATTTACTTCTAAAATGTTGCACAATAGCGTACTACTCGTCTTTAACTTGTTCGTATCGTTGACCCGAATATGTTGTGAATAATATCGAATTTTATTAGAAATACCTACGATGCACGTAAACATACGCAATATATTTTTACATGCAAGCTTTAAAAAATATATGCGATCGTGCGAGATGTATAAAACCTGCAAAATATGATGTATTTTCGTTCTAGGCTTAGATAAAATAGTTAAAAAAACATCCCTTTCTACGTCATATCAATCGTATGTAATTCTAGTAAAAATTTGTTTAGGCAGTGTCAAAATCAAAATAATTTGATCCAATTTTGAACAAATTATTCCGTTTAAAACGTGTCAAAATATTTTGGTGCAGGACTGTATGTCGCAAAGTTGGGAGAGGAGCGAGAGGACGATCATCGTTGAACAAAAGTTAAACTAACGACGCATTCGTTTTGCATGTTTGAACCGCGGGTAACGTGAAATCTTGTGCATAGAGCGTGCGGAGCAGGTTCGAGGGAGAAAGTGTTCGATCGTGGGAACCGGTAACAGTGGTATCAGGACGGGACAACATTCGCTTCATGGGGAATCGTTTCGAGCGTAGCCGAACCGCTGGGTTTCCACCGGATTCTGCGGTTTCGCGAAACATTAATTACCAGCACAAACATAAGGCGATTTGTGGAAATGCGGCGCTGTCTGTAACTCGTGCAACGCCTCCTACTTATCCTCTACGTTAAAGACAATCATTCGAACGTTCCCCGATCATTAACCGGCAGTCAGAAACTAATCGATTCGGATCGAATAATTAGAACGCGAACGAGAATCGAGTCGATCGAAGACCTGCTCTTAACTCTCCTACGGTGGTTTATGAAACCATTGCATCAACATAATCATCATACAATTATCATAACATATTGATAATTTGATTATATTGATATATTATATTGATATTGATATTGATAATATCATGATAATTATCGTAACGTTTACTTTTTTTATTGATCTCTTACCATAATGTCGTCGAAAGGAGAAGACTAATTTTTGTTATTTATTTTGGTAACCAAGTAAAATTAAGAAGACTGAGTTCCTGTTATAATGAGATTTTAGGATATACGTGTTGTATACAGTTTGTATGCATTTTAAAATCGTGCCGTAATATAAAAAATAATACAATTGAATAAGAAATTTTGAAGCCATAGTTTGCCGAGTTCATAGTGACACATAAACTGGACTAAAAATACACATGCATATTTTTGGAAACTGTTCTATAATACAATATTCTCAAGCTTGTTATCACAGTTACGTTGATTAGCACATCTTCGTCCTGAATAATTTCCTTAATCGAAAGTGACAATTTTTGTTCTTTGGGATAACAACAGATTTGTTTCGATTTAGATCAAACAAATAACATTCATAATTAGTAGATTATCTGTGAAATCTTCGTTGCGAGCCTGGCTCTCTATAATGCAATTTAATATGAAAATGCGAAGAAAAAGTAAAAGTTGATTTGCAGAATTCAGTAAATTTGACTCGTATAAATTAGTAATTGAGAAAGTTATAGGATGACCCAAAAATGTGTCACAATCCAGAAATGGGTGGTGGGGTCCTGAGGTTATTTGAAGTAACTTTTTCCTCGGCGAAAATGCAATCTGCGACTTTGTTTACGAGTTATTGACGAAAAACAGCGACCAATGAGAGGCGAGATTAGTCGGCGCGAGGCGGCCGAGCCAATCAGCGCTACTGGGTATCGGCCGCTAGTTGGCTCGGCCGCCTCGCGTCAGCTGAGCTCGCCTTTTATTGGTCACTGTTTTTCAATAATAACTCGTAAACAAAGTCGCGGATTGCATTTTCGCTAAGGAAAAAGTTACTTCAAATGGCCTCAGGAACCACCCGTTTCCAGATTACGAGGCATTTTGGGACACCCTGTATAAGCTTATTACACGTTCAGAGTTATAGTGGAAGGATTAAACGTCATAATTCTCGTGTTTCGCGGAAATCGTCTCGAGTCCCAATGAACAACCTTGGAATTATTACGAAGGGACAATATCCGCAATGATCCCCTAGGATCGTTATTGTGGAATGATAAGCGTATCGAAATTTATTAGCCTTTCATCCGCAATTTCCAAGACAAACGGTGCACCACTGGCATTTCCTCGAATGAGGCAATTTCCTACGCCATTCAAAGCGTAATGATAATTTTCCTGTGGCGATAATCAGCGCGCTGGTAACGATCCGCAATGGATCATTGCGCTGCTCGAAAATGATATATACGCCACTGGTTCGGCACAGCACCGTGATTTACGCGGACACAATCCTATGCCATCAATTCGTTCGACGGCCCTAGTTCTAGGAATACTGTTACTGGTCGATAAAAATCACGAAGACAGAGGAAGTGCCCAATTTAGAAAATTGTCCTGGAAGAATGTGGACAATTTTTTAATCGCTGAAATTATCGCGGTAACCGGGTCGAATAATTGCACGGGTAACTTCGTAAGCGGTTCGGGTGCCATGAAAAAATCATTTTCTATAGCCGTTTGCGTAAAGCAAAGAAGAACAGAAGTTGCAAAAAGTAGCGATAAAGTTCTATTTTTTGGAATCTTCGATTACGGTGTACAAGCTTTATAAACTATTTTAGTAAAATTACATGAATACACGGATTTATTTACATTTATTCTGCATACTATATCTTTTATTTTATATACTGCATTTTCAGATATGAAAACAATTGATATACATATACCCTCTCCAAAAGTATTAGGACACCTGATTATTTAATAGTATGCATTGTAATTTTTTATTCAGTTTAAATAATGTTTCAGAGTTTTATGGCATCGTGTCGTGAAACATAACATAAGTGTTTGTCACTTATGCAATTAGTTTACCCATTTACCGAATTATGTTTAATTCGGTAAATTTATATATTACATATATATTATATATTATATATTATATTATATCTAATTACCCATTGAAAACGTATGCTGACAGAGCTTATTTCATACTCTTCGTTCGGTGCGACACGCATCCTTGCCCGATATGTGTTCTTAATATGTGGAATCAAATTGGATCAGAAATAATAGAGAAACTACTAAAACGGATACCGTTATTAGTCCAAGCAGTAATTATGAGACGCTGTGGACATTTCGACGAAAAGAAAATTAAATTTTATATATTTTTATTATATATATGTATATACATATATAAATATAAATATATAAAATAAATAATGAATTATATATATATATATATATATGCGTGTGTGTATGTATGTATATGTGTGTACTTGTTCTAGTTTACTCGAGGGAGATCTATATATTGTACGTATAAATCTATTTAAATAATCTATGTAATTAATCACACGCAATATCAATTTTGAATGTGCGAATAACATTTTCTCTCTCTTCTTCTCTCGTTTTAAATCCAATTATAATCTGTTGCGAATGTACACTTTTCCAACGGTGCGGCACAGTTGTTGTTATGATTATTACTTGCCTCATGCGTTAAATAACTTTACATCGAGCTATAATTGAGAGTGGAGTTTCGATCTGTCTGGGTTACCATTACGCAAGCAAAAACAGTCTGACCTTTTCCACGGCAAGCGCTAAAAACCTGAAGCTTTACGCTTGAATTATCTCTTGTGTACGGGACGCGATTATATCATGCGTCAAAGGACAGCTGTAGCGCATGGAAAACGCGTAAGGTTTCGATGCGTCAACCCTTCGCCGAGGACTCCACCCTCGGATCGTTAAATATGGTAAGGATTAGCGATGCTATTGCGAGAGCTCATTGAGCAAGTGAGAGTAATCATCATCAATCCCCGACGTATGTACTTGTACACGGAGCCTCGGAGATGGTTTACATTCCATCGGTGACTAGATAGCGCTAGTTAAGGCGGTCATTATAGGTATTCGTTGTTACCACATTAACTGTTACATCTGACATCGGTTCGTCCGTGTTGAACATGATCTATGGCCCTGTTCGGCAAAAGATCATTTTACTTTTAATTACGATCACCGGTAAGAGAAAATCAGATGGAAATGTGTGAGCAACGTTTGTACCTGAAACACTAATCGCGCTGGTAACAACATGTACATATATTTATATTACTGGAGACTGTATTTTTAGTCACATGGGAAAGTCCTTTGTTGCAATCAAATGTACTTTATTGTTAACGTTGGCGTTACTTTCTCCAACACGGTATGTATATCTAATTTACAGCTTCTAAAGTTACGATAACCCATTGGAATTATTAGCAACCGCGTTAGTTTAGGACACAGTTGCGATTACGTGGAGTCGTTGGACAAATTACAATAGTAGCAGGTAAATAAAGGAATGAATGAGTTAATTTGAAGTTGAGTTTAGATTAAAGAAAACACTTTTACGTGATTCTTCGAAGTATTTAAACACGGATTTAGATAACGGAGGGACTAGTGTACTAGACAATGACTAAACTACTTTGTTACACACACACACAATTTTTATTATTAATATTAATTAATTTATATATAATTTATAATATTTATTAATTTAATATTTATTACTATTACTTGGAATGACAAAACGAAATAAAAGACTCTCGTTTTTTAACTTTTATTGTCCGAGCCTATAACGAAAATTTAAAAAATGCGTTTTGTAGATCTCAGTAAGTTATATGGATGCTGAAAATTTCATCGAAATTGTTTAGCAGGAAGTCAAGTTACAAGCGTTAAAACATTGTAAAAACTGCGAATTTCTCACGTTTATTGATCGAAAGTATTAAAAATCAGGATTTTTGCGATCTTTAATTGTTTACAGCTCATACGAAGATCAACCGATTTCGATGAAATTCCTAACATACGTATAATTCATCAAGATCTACGAAACACATTTTTCACATTTTTGTTATAGGCTCGGATAAAAAAGTTAAAAGAAAACGAGAGTTTTTTATTTTCTTTTGTCATTCAAAGCAGTGGGAAAATTAAAAAAAAAGCATTCTAGTTATGGTCTAGTATACTAGTCGCTCTCTCATCTAAAAAAATTATCATTTAATTCAGTTCTAAAAATGTCATTACGTTTTGACAAGTGTCCGAATATTAATGGAGTCACTGTAGTTGGCTAGATAGCAAAATGAATTTTCAAATGAAACAAATTCGTTCGGTGATCGAACAAAAGAATCGTTGGACTCGCTTCAACCTCAAATTCGCCCGAGACGGAGAGTGAAATCTCGTTGTTTTCCATCGAATGCCAACTGGGTTAACTTGCCGACTAGATTGTTGAAACTTGCGACACGTTTTCCTCAGGGTCAGCGTGTCGGCGACTTCGCCCTCGAAGCAAACACCCACCGTATCCTCGATCACGTATGATTCTACTACATACAGTGGGCCACAAAAGTGTTCACTCACCTTTTAAAACGCAATAACTTTTTGAGAACTAAACTAAATTACTTGCATTTCTTTTAGATGACAGAGGGACTTAGACGATGGCTAAAAAGCTTTTTGTTTTAATTTTACCATTACTTGGAATGAAAGGAAAAAATTAAAAATCCTCGTTTTTTAATTTTTTTTATCCGAGCCTATAACGAAAATTTAAAAAATGCCTTTTGCAAATCTCGGTAACTTATATGCGTGCTGAAGTATTTTAAAAACTGCAGATTTCTTACGGTTTCGGGTCAAAATCGTGATAAAACTGCGATTTTTGCGACCTTTAATTTGTTGTAACTCGTAACAACGTGAACCGATTTCGATAAAATTTTTGATATGCATATAAGTTAAAGAGATCTACGCAAGACATTTTTTAAATTTTCGTTATAGGTTCAGATAAAAAAAAAAGTTAAAAAACAAGAGATTTTTATTTTTTTACCATTCCAAGTAATAGCAAAATTTAAAAAAAAAGCATTTCAGTCATCGTCTAATAGACTAGTCCCTCTGTCATCTAAAAAAATGCAAGTCATTTAGTTCTGTTCTCAAAAAGTTATTGCGTTTTAAAAGGTAAGCGAATACTTTTATGGCCCACTGTACATAAGTATCTGTCGGAGGATCGTAGTCCTTATCACTATCGCTCTCAAAGGGATCGAATAAAACAGCTCGGTATAGCTTGGACGACTAAATGACTGGATTGTAACGTATATGTATAAATAAGCTCAGTACTATTTAAGCTCAGTACTGTAACAAGTACACACGTCCTGCTATTTGCATTAAATGATTTGTAAAACGTACTAGAAAACAGAAATTTTAGAATAATTTTAGATGAAGTTGCTAAAAGAAACTGATTATAATAATGTGTATAAATATTGTCTTATTCTTATTATTGCTATCAATTACTTGCTCCCTTATATAAAATCTTAATCTTGATTATGTTATACTAACAACGAACATTTCTTTACAAAAGACTGCAGAAAAAAGGAATAAAAAATTCTGCCCATAATGTGCGATCTTGATGTTGTTCAAGGCTCGAATAATCGTATCTCCTCTTTCCAAATTGTCCATTTTTGGTTACAAGCTGGAGGACAATTGGAGAGAATTCACTGCAATTACCTCTTCGCTAACGTTTTATTATTCCCGAAGTTATCACACATATAATTAACAGCACCATTTGCTTGCTAATAAAACTCTTCAAAAGTTCGTAATCTACGCATTATTCCAAACGATTCAACATGCAGGGTGTCCCAGGTTTTAATGTTCAAACTTTGTTAGTATATTCTATGGCACAAAGTAAGAAAAAAATGTTATTTAATCATAGGTCATATAGAGCTTTATTAAGAAGTTATAACAAAAATTCAGAATAGGAATAGTAATCAACTAAAAAAAAAATAAAAAATAAAAAAAAATCTTCGAACGATGTCAATCATGTATTGTCAACAACGGTTATTAATACATTTCGAAATGTATTAATAAACGCAGCTTACATAAACACACGGCATGTGCTGATCTATTCAAGCCAATGCTCGCAGTAACAGCAAGTTGATTACTATTCCTATTCTAAATTTGTGTTATAACTTCTTAATAAAGCTCTATATGACCTATGTTTGCATAACATTTTTTTCTTTCTTTGTACCATAGAATACACTAACAAAGTTTGAACATTAAAACCTGGGACACCCTGTACATTACAATTATCCACTGTTTAGCATAAATGTCGAATCAAATATAACCATTCATATCGATTCTATATTCAATAAGAAGAGAACATTTCCTTGTGCAGAATTACACCATAAACGCCGCAATCCAGTTATGCAACCTCGTACGCGAAACTCAAGTCAATTTCGAATTAGACGATTATGCAATAAAAGAATAGAATTCAGGAGAATCGCGCGTTACGAGGATTCAGTGAAACCGTCTCGAATTAGCATCTCATTGTATTCGATGGTTTTTCGCGCGGTCATTAGCGCGCGCGGGATTGCATACGAAACGAATCTGTTAGGTCCGTCGTAAATTTTTCATTGCGGCACGTTTATTGGACGATGGTCGGTCTCGAAGGAATCTCGTTGCACCAGAGGAACGAGAGACTGCATAACCGAGAGCCTGGGGAACGATTTTACTCACGACCATCGGTCGCTCGCGAAAGAAATCGGCGAGTCTGCAACCGGCAATATGAATGAACGAATTTTTGTTGCGGAACGAACGGAATACCCGACGGATTTCTCCTTTTACATTACGTTTTGCGGAAAAAAGGAGATCAAGGCAACGCGTGTGCAACAGCCGTTTTAGTTCTGTCGCACCGTTGCGTTCTTCGGATCTTTTGCGAACCATTCGCATTTTCTTTTCTTTCGCGTCATTATGTTTCTGTAATGTTTCTCGAAGGACCGTGGCGGCTGTCCACTCTACTCCCATTTGCTATGTTGCAAGTTTGAAGTAGTGGACCATAATCGGTGCTTCATATTTTCAAAGATGGTTTTAGAACTGAGGAAAAGAGAAGAATCGTTGCATCTTAACTTAACGTTCCTTGAAATTTGAAGTAAGCGAAATTGTTTTACGACATTTTTGTGCACGGTAGGCCGAAGACATTATCTATAACTGAAGAAGAAGATATTATGCAATATTTTAAAACAGAATTCCTGCCGTTTGATAAAATTGTAACGAGTACGCTATTTTCGTTGGCATCACGTTTCCGATGTTATAGTTACTTTTTAAGTGGTTTCCAATCAATTTTTCGTTACCACAACACGTTTGGTATATGAACAGATCAATTTAATTCTACGCATTACGAAACTACCTGAAGATCACGCGACCAGAAATTAATTACATGAACGCCTAGATTCTTCCTAAATTTTGCACGAATAAAATACGCGAAACATTGTAGAATACGAACTTTATTGGAACACGATGCACTGTCAGATAATTATTGGTTCACTGAAAATAACGACAAAGGAAATATACAAGTCGCATATACAGTCGCACAAGTTTCGCAATGAAACGTCCAATTTTTTAAGCGGCGTTATAGTTTCCGCGCAGAAACAGGATCGGCGATCGCCATTGTTGGTTGTCATTGAGTAACAGTATGGCCAGCTTGGCAGCGACGGTAAAACGGCACCCAGTGGCCCCAGGCCAGACTGTCGGAGAAAGAAGGGCGACACGAAGTCGACCAGCTGACCCAATGCACCTGGAAGAGGATGACCTCGAACCGGGAGAGTACGTCGGTCTGGATTGATCGAATACCGAGAATCAGCCATCGTCTGGTTCCGCCTCTAGTTGTTGTCATATTGACAGTGCTGATTTACCGGTGTCTTGAATTCCGACCCGTCTTGAATCGCTGACGCGCAGAATACTTTCTTCTTGCAAATACAGAATTTAGATCGACGCACAGTCGAGTCGTTGAAATATTCGGACATCGTTTTTAAATGGTACAACTTTTATCAAATTGGACCAAACGACTGGAATTGTTGTTGAGATGTTAGAGGGACTAGTTCATTAGATAATGTTTAAATATTTTTTTGCAGAAATTGCAATTGGTTGGAATAACAAAAGAAATGAGGAAAGTGATGTTCGTTAATCTTTTTCGTCAAAGAGAGCATAAAATGGAGATTTAAGCAGTGCATTTCTTTTGGTTTCAGAAAGGGTGAAATCGGTTGAATCGATGTATTACATTCATTTTATTGAAATCATTGTGTAAACAGAGTCAAATTTTTATTTGGCGTCTGTTCCTTACAGTCGATGCGAATCGATTCTGTTTCTGACAAATCGATTAATTAATTCTTATTTTGCATAAATGAGCCAACTAATAAGTGAAGTATAGAGTGTTCAGCAGTGATTAGCCTTGCGTGGACGAATTTCAAGGAAATATTTAAAAGAGAAACATTTTATTTTCCCATTTGTCAAAACCGATGTATCTATTTGAAAACGATGATGTTAACGTGACAATCTAGTCTGACATCCGATATCTGAGATTCCACACGATATGGTGGAATAAGTAAACCGGCGATTAAGCGAGAGAACGCGTAGCAGGCTTTCAGGCGAGACGAAGAAAGCGCGTCGCAATCGTTGAACATTGAATAAGGTGTGCATAATGAGAATGAGAGACGAAGAGGTCCTCTTCCAGGTGTCGACGATGCTGAAGATGTCGTCCGGAGGCCGCGACGTACAGTTATCTGACCGACTCCTTTCTTCTCCTCGCGGGAATCTTTCGCCTGCCGACAAGGCTCGTGCCACGTGCACACACTAAGATCCGCGTGTACACTGTACTAGTGTACACGCACACTGTGCTTCGTTTCACTCGACACGGATCTTCACGTTAAACGAATTAACTGCTACATGGTGGGATCGTCCACACAGGGAAACTTTTTTCACTAATATTCACTTCCGTTCCTTCATTTGAGCCCCTTCATTTTGGTATCACGTTCATCTACCATTTTTTGAAACACATGCAATGATACCATCATTTAGTATGTAAACATTTTGAGCCTTCTTCTTCAATCATTTAATCATCACTTTTATTTATTTTTACTACATCCTAATTTAAAGTATTTTCCTAATTTCTCTTTATTTGTATAGGATATATATATAATTTATAATATTTATAATATACATATTATAAATTATTTTCTGAAATAATTTTCCTCATTTTGAAAGACTTATTTATATATATATAAGAATTATTTCAGAAAATAATTTATAATATTTATAATATATATATATATATATATATATATATATATATATATATATATATATATATATACAGGGTGTCCCAGGTTTTAATGTTCAAATTTTGTCAGTATATTCTATGGCACAAAGTAAGAAAAAAATGTTATGTAAACATAGGTCATATAGAGCTTTATTAAGAAGTTATAACAAAAATTCGTTCAATGAAATGAAAGAGAAACTCGATCATAAACTCGATCTTCGATCGATGTCAATCATGTATTTGTCAACAACGGTAGACATTTTGAAATGTATTAGTAAACACAGCTTACATAAACACACGGCATGTGCTGATCTATTCAAGTCAATGCTCGCAGTAACAGCAGGTTGATTACTATTCCTATTCTAAATTTTTGTTATAACTTCTTAATAAAGCTCTATATGACCTATGTTTACATAACATTTTTTTTTTACTTTGTGCCATAGAATACACTGACAAAGTTTGAACACTAAAACCTGGGACACCCTGTATATATTATAAATTATTTTCTGAAATAATTTTTCTCATTTTGAAAGATTTTTAAACCGACTATTAAAAAAGGAGATTGCACAACTCGTTTAATGTGTTTTTTCTTATTCTTTCATTAAACAATAATAAAAAAAAGCGGGAGATTATTAAAAGTCATTCTATATGAACGATTAAGAAGAAAACTAAAACTTCCCCGTACGATTGACGTAGATGTGTGCGTAATCCAAAGTTATGTCATGGTTAAATTGTGGTACACAGCTAATTTGCTTCAGTAAGAAATGAATTTAAGTAGTTTCTTATTTGTGTTTCGTTATTGTAAATGTTTACTCGGCTCAGGGTCTTTTTTTATTTAGGGGTAGATGATATCCAAAGCTGTAAATAATTCAGAAGACATTGGTAATTATTTATTGAAACAATGAAAAGACGAAAAGTACTGCAACTATTGTTTCTTGAAATTGATATGGCAAAAATATTTGTCATAATGATTCTCAATCAGATGTAACGAAATCACAACAAACATCTTTATCATACATTATATACGGACAGAATAAATAAAACAAAAGTTGAAATCGACAAAGGAGGACCATAAACAAAGTCTGCCTTTGGAGGAATCTCACAAATAAAATTTAAAATGTGCTGTGCGTAATAGTTTGAATAATATTCCCAATGTTTCTGGACCGGACGCATCGAATAAAAGTGTCCGTATTTTTTTTCGGTCGGTACCCGTGCGCACCTGTGTAACCAGTGCCATTAAACGAATACCTTACATTGAAACTTACCAATCGAGTGGTTTCTTTCGGTGTTTCATTGACTTGTTGTGTTTGATTTGCCGAGTTCACCGATTTCGCAGAATTTCGTCCGTCTTGAATGGCTGCGTCGTGACCCAGCTCGCTCTGTTACCTGTTCCACCTGCGCCATTGATGTCCGTTAGTAAACGAGTTAGTAATTAAATCGGGTTAACTATACGAAACGCAATTGTAACCGAGGGTATAATCATTTTCTTTAGCATTCCAGTTTTATCCATCGCAGTAATATGTTTTTTTATTCATAAATGGTAAACAACGATAAAACATGAGTATTTTTTATGATGCGGTCGTGACAGCGTAAATAAATATAATGCAAGTAAAAGAATCTACTTAACTTTCACACGCTTCGAAATGAACTCTAAATTGATTAAAGCCTTCTAGCATTGCCTTCTAGAAATGTCAAGGTTTTTATTTTAATTTTGCAATAACTATTATTACAATATATGTTTCAATAAGGTATTTTATTCAACCATGTCTCGCCAGGGCATTGTAATTTCAATACTTGTAAAATAGACAAATATGAAATTCGATATTTCCATATGATTGTTGCATTTGTAGCGATTGTTGCGATTTTATGCGTTTGCTTAAAATATGCAATTATAAGTGAAACTCCATTATTTATAAACTCTTTTATATAACTGCTCTTGCGGAATGTACGAGAGTTAATAGAAATAAAATTGAAGGTCAAGACATTCACCGTCTCGATACATAGTGTGCATATTAAAATAGAGTATCTCGCTAAAATAGAACGTTTAACTATGAGCGATCTGCATGAACAATTGCGAACAAAAAGCTGAACAATTGGTTCGGTAGTTAAGCTGTCGTACAATTAATATCGTTTCGAGCAATCGACAGAGGTAATTGGTTCTCGCTGACTGAAGATTACTGTTATTCCACTGAAAGTTGTGTACCGAGGACAACTTGCATTCACTTCTTTTATTACAACACTGGGGTGTCCACAATATTACAGCAAACAGAGCGTATAAAACTCATCTTTCGATGTTCCGGTTTAGAGATTACGACATCACGCTGGGTTCCTAAGGAATTGTTGCGTTACTGGACGGAATGCTCCATTACGTGCATTTTTATGTGTATTTAATTAATTCTACGAAGCTCTGTTCGAATGAATGTATGCAAGATATTTGTATGAATATTTGGGAATAGAATGATTGCGAAGTGTGTCAACAAATGGAAGCTGTCATTCATATTCGTATATTCATAGGAAATACAACATACATAAATGCAGATGTACACGTAATCATAAGAAATAAAAAATGTGTCCTTTTGTTAGACATTTATATTTCCATTAGAACTTGACAATTTCGATCTTTTTGTACTGAGCATAATTGATACTGATTCTACTTCTTTTATTTTACTGTCACACAAGGGAATATCTACATTTCGTTTAATGAATGATGTATCCTACTTACTAAATTCAACAATTGTTTATAAAAATAAGTATCTACTGTAGAACAGATTTTAAATTACTGTATTCCACTGGATTTCATCATATACATATACATGTTCTGTTCTCATGTATACAGGGTGTCCCACAATTATTTTAACAGCCGAAAATGAGGGGTAGCTGAGGTCATTTGAAGTAACTTTTTCCTTTGCGAAAATGCAATCCGCGGCTTTGTTTACGAGTTATTAACGAAAAACACTGGCCAATGAGAGGTGACGGTGCGAGAGAGAGAGTCCGCGAGAGAGTACGCAGCACGAGGCTTTGACAGATGGTCGGGACGGACTCGAGCCACGTTCGAAGTATTGAACAAATCACGAAGCGAGAACTTTCCGGATTTTTTTTTTACTACGTGACAGTGATATTTTGAAGAAAAACGCTGTTCACCTTTACTTTAGAATGTCTGAAGAATATTTACTAATTTTTCGGACCCGAAATAATAAGTAATTTAACCGTGACGGCCGTTTTAATTTTCTAGTGTGCATGACACCTCGTGTGTAACATATGAAATTTTTAAGCAAGGTGTACAGTGAAGATTAACAAAGTACGTTAATGATATTTTACGTTAATGGTATTTTATTTAAATAATTCCGTGTCCGAACATAGTTCAACGAATGATTCGCAAAGCTAATTTAATAAATAATAATCGTGTTAAAGGACGTAAGGGATATGTTTGTTAGAGAAATATGAAGAATATTATCAACAAGAAACTCACCCATTTAGTTGTAAAATCCACTTCATGCACGGAAATGTGTGCAGGAGGATAGTGCATTGACCTCGTACAATGTATGATGAACTGCACAGCTGATCTGTATCCGACGGCGACGAACAGAAGGATATCTCCAGGCAGGCAATTTCAACGTTTACTTTCACTGCATTATCACTAAACACTGATCACTTATCAATAATATTTGTGGACCAACTTTCCTGGGTTAATATGTATGGCCCTGAAAAGAGCCGATTGTTTTATGCGACGCGTTCGAAGGTCTCACTGTTAACGACACGTATGTACCGCGTTGTCGAGATGAACTGCAGAAGACTGGCACGATGGCCGACTGTGTTTCGTTCTCCTACGAGCGAATTTCAACTGTTTTCCATCGAACGCGAACATTGTCAGCCATCGTGCTAGTCTTCCGCAGTTTATCCCGTCAACGCGGTATGTGTTCTTAACGATATGAACTTCGAACGCGTCGCATAAAACAATCGGCTCTTTTCAGGGCCATACATATTAACCCAGGAAAGTTGGTCCACAAATATTATTGATAAGTGATCAGTGTTTAGTGATAATGCAGTGAAAGTAAACGTTGAAATTGCCTGCCTGGAGATATCCTTCTGTTCGTCGCCGTCGGATACAGATCAGCTGTGCAGTTCATCATACATTGTACGAGGTCAATGCACTATCCTCCTGCACACATTTCCGTGCATGAAGTGGATTTTACAACTAAATGGGTGAGTTTCTTGTTGATAATATTCTTCATATTTCTCTAACAAACATATCCCTTACGTCCTTTAACACGATTATTATTTATTAAATTAGCTTTGCGAATCATTCGTTGAACTATGTTCGGACACGGAATTATTTAAATAAAATACCATTAACGTAAAATATCATTAACGTACTTTGTTAATCTTCACTGTACACCTTGCTTAAAAATTTCATATGTTACACACGAGGTGTCATGCACACTAGAAAATTAAAACGGCCGTCACGGTTAAATTACTTATTATTTCGGGTCCGAAAAATTAGTAAATATTCTTCAGACATTCTAAAGTAAAGGTGAACAGCGTTTTTCTTCAAAATATCACTGTCACGTAGTAAAAAAAAAATCCGGAAAGTTCTCGCTTCGTGATTTGTTCAATACTTCGAACGTGGCTCGAGTCCGTCCCGACCATCTGTCAAAGCCTCGTGCTGCGTACTCTCTCGCGGACTCTCTCTCTCGCACCGTCACCTCTCATTGGCCAGTGTTTTTCGTTAATAACTCGTAAACAAAGCCGCGGATTGCATTTTCGCAAAGGAAAAAGTTACTTCAAATGACCTCAGCTACCCCTCATTTTCGGCTGTTAAAATAATTGTGGGACACCCTGTATACATGATATATACATTGATATATTATATATATATATATATATATATATATATATATATATATATATTATGTATATTATATATACATTGAAATTAGAATTGCTATTGACAGATTGATAAAAGTGTTCGATTTTTACAATTTTATTATTTTAAAACACTTCCCGTCATAATCAGAAATACAAATTCTACGTAGCGAATAAATCAAAGATATACCGTAAAATTGTTCTCATCGAATAATAATTTTTACGATTAAAATAACAAATACTATTTTTGCTCGCAGATGCGGAATCGTTGGCAGATATTGGCGTGCCAAGGCTGGAAAGGGACCTGCAAGGTGAGTGATCACAGACTTGTCAGTGTGCTTGCCTTGCATCATACTTGTGATCTCACAATAGAGTTGCACTTACGGACAATCATTTCTAATTCCGTCTAACCAACCTTTCCCCTGGAGTTGACAATCTTTCTGTTCTTCTGTACGATCATTTTTGCCACGCCGCTGGAGAAAAGTGACTCGAGTGCAACTCTACCGGCGAAAAAACCGTTCTCTCTCGCTTTCTTCTCTCGTCTCCGCTGTCTGACCTATCTCTTCTTACAATCTAAACGAAATCGATCGTTCTACCTGCAAAACAAGTCTTCGTTTGAGCGTGTCGACGTGAGGTGCGGCCGTGTACATAACGTATAGTAATAATAATGGTAATAATAGCAATAATAATCATAATATGTAAAAAAAACGGAAGGAGAGGAAAAAAGAAGAACAAGGAAAAGACGCAGTTGTGTCCCGAGTACGCGCGCTCTATCTCTGCCCCTCTGTGTGTGTCTATTAATTTTTTTCTTTTTTTTTGTACACCTTGTGTTACGTATACGTGGGTACGTGGGTCTCGAATCCTGACAAATGACTTACCGCTGGAACGTAGCCTCGGGGGACCTGATAATTGAAAAAGAAACCGAATCAGAATTGTAAAGGTACACGCGAGAGACTTTCACTGCATGGAGACGCGGGAAACGAATTTCGACAATCATGCGACCGCGTTTCGTATTAATGAACGAAATTATTATCGCGATAAAGGCTTTGCGATGCTTTCATATTGAACAGGATTGCATACGATATAGAGCCATTTCATTGCATTCGATATCAATAATACAAGAACTTTTCAATTTAGACGAAACCAATAAAATTATCCCGCTAATAAGTTTCGTAATACATTGTCTGCGCTAGTGTGGCATGACCGATTGTAAACGATATATAGTACCGAGCGGGACAAAAATTCTCAGGTCCCTCGAGCTGTACATATACACACGTGCCACCTAACCGCCTGGTATCTCACACCTTTTATCTCGCACAACGATTTTCTCGGGCACGAGGTTCGCGGATATCCGAAAACGGTACCGATGCGGCCACGAACGCGTATCGATCGGAAACCGATGATAAACGTTGGCAAAACGGGGACGAAGCCGGACGAAGCAGGTGCTCTAGGCTACGAACAACGATGACTCGTCTACTAAGATCGTCTGTCTCTTTTTTTCTGTTTCTGTTACTGCTCCCGCCTGCTCCTCGCCTTCAACTCTTCTCAACAACTGGATGCCGTCTGCCTCCAACGTCCGCCCGCCACTCCGTCTCTCCGACGACCTACATTATCTAAAAAACAAAACAAACTTCTAAAAATCACACTCGAACAAAAAAAAACAACCAACCAACAAAATACAAAAACCACCAATGACGATTGGTCCTGACGTAATTGGCGATACGGGAACAAAACGCGACTTGGACGATTGTACTGTGACATCGATGCACGACACGAACGATCACTGATTCCGTTTCGACACCGTCCGTCCACTGATACACGTTGACGCCACCGATCCGACGGACGACGTGCCCGTCGACGCCTGACGCGTTCCCGTGCGGCGACAATCCCGGGCTCTCTCGATGCTTCTGAACGATCCCGAACTCCTCCCGACTCGTTCCACACGGTGGCCGTTCCCAGGGGTGACCACGGTTCTCCTAGTCACGGCCAGACCCGGCAAGTCGGTCCCGCCGGTCGGCCTGCTCACGAAAACCGCGAGAACGTTCGTGCAGGACGGTGCCAGCACGGAGTTCGCTACCCAGGTGCTCGGCACCACCCTCGACAATGGTCGCCTGTACGCTAGAATCTTGTCCACGTCGAGTAGGGTCTTCTACGACAAAGAACCAACGCCGGATACGCCGAGACCATACGTGGTATACCCGTCGAGAGCGCCTGACGACGATTGGCAGTTCAGAGTGGCTCTCGACAACGCGCCCGTGAAGGTCCTCAAGGAGATAGAGACGTCGAACGCCGCGGACTCCGAACAGAAATCCGAGCATCAAGAGGACAACGAGAAAGCTGCGACGAAGCTGGACGAGATGTCCAGGGAGAACGACATCTTCAGCAGACGGGAACTGAGCCCCGAACCTCAGCGATTCAAGCCAGCGAAGGTTAGGACCGCTGATAATTTACCGACGTTCACGGTCAAGCACGAATACGTAACCAGCAGCTTCGACAGTCCAGAGGACGATCAGCCGAAGAATTTCAGGCCTCGGTTGCCGAAGATCTTCAAACCCCAGCCGAAAGTTGGTATGCAGAAGAAGGTTGATGCGAAGCCTTTGGCTACCGTGACCTACCATGGTTTCGCCGATTTCACTACCACCGTGGGCGAGACTGTCATTGTCTTCTCTCCGAGCACTTCGCCGGCTCCCGTTGGACGTCCTGCTACTACGATCAAGGGAGACGCGACTTTAAGGCCCGACGATGGCGTTGCTGTGCTCAAGGTGAGGCCCACCAGCGTCGTCTCGGCACCGAAGAAAACCGCTCAGCATCCCGATCTCGAGCAGCAGCCTGTTTTGAAAGCCGGGTCCGGCGATCCTCTTTTGGATGTCATTAACGGTGCTAACATCCAACCGAGCATGACCGAGGATTTCGAGATGGAGTCGTCTACCTTGTCCACCGAGCCTCTTCTTCTGATCCCCGACGTGGACACGAAATCCCTGAAAGGTACTGGGCTGCTCAAAGTTGTAGACTCAACGACGTCTATGGATGGCACCACTACCCATTACAAGAGCATGATTTATGGCACATATATTGGTACCGATTACGCGCAGATCATTCACACTTCCTCGAACGTTTACTTCTTCCCTGACGAAGCTACTGTCACGTACGACGCTGACGATACCACCGTTGATTACGGAACGACCGTCGTAGAAGGGACCGAACCTGAGCAGGAAACTACCTTTGACGCGCCAATTGGCACTACGCCTAGAGCGATCCCCACTGGCGAAGAAACCCCGCAGGAGATGAACGAACTGACTACTCCGCTCAGAGACACCACCGACAGTGTGTTGACCACCCTGAAGGACATCTTGGAGAGCGCTAGGAGGGTCTTGGAGACCACCGAGTCAGCTAGGCCTTCGTTGGAAGACGACATTCCGAATGACATTGTTCCGGGTGATCCTCAAGGAAGAAGCATCAAAGGTGACACATCTAAGAACGATATCGGACCGAAGCACAGGAATAAGTTCGAGGATCAGGAAGAAAAGGCGATTCTGGCTACCAGACTCCTGCCATCCACGGTGTACAAGACGTTCACCTACTTCACGACGTTCTTTATTCCCGATGGCGCGCAAACTACCACTTCGGTGCGTTCCAGGGAAGTGGTTTCCTCGGAAGTCACTTATCTGACAGAGCTGATCGCAGCTAACGCGACTGCCGCTCCAATTCTTCCGACTGCAGTCTTGGCCCAGCCAATGGCAACTCAGACGACCTCGAGTTTGATCATGGAGGAGGAGCAGACCACCAAGCAGGACGAAGAAATAGAGCTGATATTTAAGACACTGTATACGACTTACACGTATCTTACGACTTATTTCCAAGAGAACACGTCGAGTGTCTCCAGCCGAGAGGTTGTAGAGACGAACGTCGTCACTCAGACCGTTGGACCTAAAGGGGTATCTGCTGTGGTCGCAGATTTATTCGAGAAAGATCAGTCCGTTTATATAGCTCCAACTAAGATCGTGGACACTATCGAGCCCTCCGTGTTCCCTCAATTCAACGAGAAAGAAACCGAGAAATATCCGACGACGTTGGAGCAAACGACAGAGGATACTCTGACAACTATTCAGGATCAAGACACTACTACCGATCAGAATATTCCTACCGAACCGGGAACAACCACCGAGGATTTCACCGAGGACACTTCAGAAACGGTGCCAAACATCGAACCGAGTCCGACTCCAGCGTTGCCAACGGAGGCTGTCAAAGAGCAGACCAAGACCTACTACACGACGTACACTTACTTCACTACCATCTTCGTCGACGATGAGACGGAAATCGAGACCAGAACCGAGGTGTTCACTAACGTCGTCACCGAGACGATTCAACCGACAGCTGTCTTACCAACTACGCAAGAGACCCAGGCTCCTACCACGCCGAAAGAGGAACCAGCGAAGCCGGCAGTTCCTCCAGAGATCCTGGCATATCTGGAAGCTCTCCAGAGGCAGAAGTCTCAAGAAGAAGCGCTCCAACTGGCAAAGAAGGTGAAAGAGCAGACAGCAACTCAGCCTGGCGACAGTCCAATCGTGAACGAAGCCAATACAGAAACCACGGAATTCTCGACCACGGTGGAGGATCAACCAGCAGTTGATAATCACTTCCGTGGTTTCGAGGTCAATGCCCAGGTGACTCCCAATCCACCTGTCGATGGCGAGGTCCTTGGGTCTATGATCACCGACGTGGTGTCTTCTTCTAGCTCCGGCGGCGGCACAGTTCTGGATTTGATGGATAAGAGAAACGCGGTTCCGGAAGATCAAGAATTATCGGAGTCTAACCATCACGACGTCGAACCTGCGCCAACTCTGCTCCTCCAAACGAGTTACACTACCTTCACGTACTTCACGACCATGTACAAGGGTGACGAATCGAACGTTGTCAGTCGCCTCGAGACTGTGACCAACGTCGTCACGGAGACTATCAGGCCAACCGCTGTAGCGCCTATGGAAACCAGCACCGTGCCAGTTACTTACTTCACAACGTTCACTTATTGGACGACGTTCTACAAAGGTGGTGACACCGTTACCACGAGTCGCGAGGAGACTGTCAGCAACGTGGTGACTCCGGGTGTTACGCCAACGCCCACGGTGGAGCTTGGTGTTGTTATGACGTACAGGCCATCTACGGGATCCACCGAAGATAGTCCTGTCGTTGAAGGGGAGTCCAAGATAACCGCTGACAATGAAGTCACGCCATCGGATGTCGTTCCACTTGAAAACTCCAGGTCGGAGCCGGCTGAGAAAACGACCGTCAAGGACGTCACCGATCCTCCCGTGGTACCCATTGTTCCGGAGTCTTCTACCATTTCGCCCGAGCCGACCACGTATTATACTACTTACACTTACTTCACGACCTCGTACATCGGCAACGAGACTATACTGAACAGCAGATTGGAGACTGTTACCAGTGTTTCCACGCCTGATGTTGTTGCTACGCAACCAGCAGCGACTGGCAGAGCGATCGACGGGCCGGTGTATCAACAGAGCATTCCAACCGTCGATAAGCCTGTGACACCGTCGAAAACCAGCGAGTCACCCAAGATAGGTTTGATTTCGACTATCAGGTCCAGTCAAGTGAACGACGGAACCACGACTCACTATATGACGGATGTGCATGGCACGTATATAGACGGACTGTACGCTCAGATTGTCCAGAGTTCAACTTCGGTGGAAACGCCACCGTTGCCATCGTCGTCTATCGCTACTCCTGTCCTCCCGACCGGTGTTCTGTCGATGAACAAAGGCAGCGTGGTGGACGCCGACGAAGTGACCACGATTTACTTCACCACCAAACAGATCGGCACCTTGTTCGATGGCTTGTACGCCAAGGTGATCGAGAGTACCTCCAGTACGAAAATCAACGAGGAGAGGAAGGCAACCATTCCGCCTACTCAGGGTCACAGAACCGGGCTGGTGAGGCTGATACACGGTCAGATCGAGAACAACGGAACGACCACGTTCTACCAATCGAAAGTAATTGGTACCAGCATCGAAGGCAGGTACGCCCAGATCATCGAAAGCACTTCCAGTTTCTCTTCGGCAACGCCGACCTTGAACATCGCTCCAACGTCAACGCAACCGCCCACGAAGCCGACAGAGGTTCCGGAGATATCTCCTTCGCCGGCTGTGATTCAGTCTTCGCTGTCCGAAGACCCTACGACGGAATCTCCTGATCAGGACGAAGACTCCGAACAGAACGATGAGAACGAAGAGGACGACGAAGATGGCAAGGACGGGCAGAGTTCGAAAAAGAAGTCTCGTTTGACTTTCTCCACTAGGAAAAGGTCGTTTACGCCGGCGATCAGACCATTCTCCTCCAGGAACAGGCCGACGTTCAATCCGAAACGGAAGGGTGCACAAGGTGCTACCACGATTACCCGAACGGACATAACTCCGACCATAACGGCCACTTTAGCTGGCAAAGGCAACAGATTTGCATCGTCCAGAGGTCGAGTGAGTTCTCCGATTGGGCCGTACTCTTCGACATTGTCACCGTCTGGGTCGAGGAGATTCAATGGAAGAAGGGGATCTCCTAGCACAGCCAGTGCGTACACTTCGGCTGCGTCGGGAAGCAGCAGAGGCAGGCCACAGACCAGGATATCTCCGTCGTCGGTATTCCAAGGAAACAGGCGGGGACCTACGTCGATCAGAGGTTCCTCGGCCAGAGCTGCGACACGCGGATCGAGCTCCGCTTATCCTGGAGCCTCTACCAGGTTCAGATCACCCATTCGACCATCCTCGACGTTATCGAGAGGTCAGGCAACCGTCAGACACGAGGATCAGGAGAACGACGCCAACGAATTCACTACTACCACCTTGGTGACAGAGGAGACTCCGTATACAGAGGATTTCGACGGTGGCGAGACCGTAACGGTGCCGTTGCAGACGACCACGGAGTCCTCGAGAAGGTCCACGAATCCTCTGCTGAGATTCCGCAGACCGATTAGTTTGAACAACTCAGGGAGAACAGGTACCACTACCAAACCATCGACGACACCTCGGAGGAACGGAAATTTGAATAGACCCACTCCACCCTCTATCCCGAAGGTGACGAACAGCAGATCCAGCGGTAGAACTGTACCGATATCAACGAAACCACGACAGGGTAGCACAGGGATATTTCCGCCTAGAGGATTATTTGGAAAGAAACAAGAGCTACCCACCGATGAGCAAGTAGAACCGACCGAGGAATTGGACGGCGAGGGGGAGGAAAACTTCGAGGACGAGCCCGTGGAAGAGATCACCGACAACGACTACGAGGGATCGGAACACGAGGACAGAACCACGAATCGACGTTCCGGTAAATCTATCAGTACTGGCGTGCAAATCAGACCGTTCACAAGGGGCAGACGAGTACGTCGGCAGGCTAGTCAGCTGAGGACGTATTCGAGTCGCTTCCGCCGACCGGGCGCGAAAGCCGAGGAGAAGACGGACGCGAGCGAGACCGTTGCCAGCAAAGACGAGAGCGGAAAGTCTGCGCCTAAGCCGATAGCTCGGTATAACAATCGCGGCAGGTCGTTGACGACGTCACGGCCGCCGCCAAAGACAGCGAACAATCCGGAGAAAACGTCGGCGGAGACGACGGAGTTAACTCAGAGCAAGGTGCGGCCACGAGCAAAGACGACCGGCGAGAGGAGCACCGCTTCTTCTAGAATAAAACCAACCCCGACATCCGGTAACGGTAGGCAATTCACGCTGAGGGAGAAAGAGGGGACCGGTGCGAGCCGATCGAACTATAAAAGACCTAACTCTTCAGGAAGCTCCTCCCGAAGCAACGGCAGAACGTCGAGCAGCTCGGACAGAGTGAGACCTCCGAGGTTGAGGAACGCATCGAACAAGTCCTCCGAATCGTCGTCGTCCGGTTCGAGGCGAGTCCCGCCGTCTCGCGCTTCGTCAAGGTCGCCGGGTAGGAACGGTAGTAGGAGATCGTCGTCGCGCCGGGGATCCCTCGAGGATATTAGGGAGTCGCCCACCATTTATCCCGACTATGACGGAACGATTACGGTGACCCATTACGTCCCAACCGAGGTGACGATCCCTGTGGTAAATAACGGAGTCACGGAGCAGCGTAGCATCGTAACGGCCCAGCCCAGCACCGAGGTTCTCGGACCCTCTCAGTATAGCACGGTGACAGGTGGGGACGGCAGGCCGCTGGTGGTAATCGTTAGCGAGGTCACCGGTACTAACCTTCAAGGTCAGACCGAGGTCACCCGATTTCTGCTCCACGAGACGTCCACCACTCGGGTTTCCCACACGCTGACCACTCTAGGCGGCCGCAGAGCCTCGCAGTCGGTAATCGTCCCCACGACCGTGTATTCCGTAGAGAACGTAGTGTCCACCGTACAGCCGTCCTTGCAAGGGAACGCGCCTCTCGCGAACATCCTGCTATCGCAGCTGCTTCTCGGTCAGTTAGGTCAGGCTAATCCCTTGCTGCAACCCCAGGGTACGCCGTCGACGCAGTATAACACGCGCACCACCTCGTACGTCACGACGATCACGAAACAGCAGAGCACCGTGATCCCGCTAACGTTCCGCGGTAAGGAGATCCTGACGACCTTGGTAGACACCTCGACCGACGTCGTCACCGCGACAGAGTTCATCACGGACACGGTGGTCGTCACGCCCACGGCGGCCCTGCCCGCTGCCAACCTGAATTCTCTGTTGCTGTTGCTCCAGCAACCCCAGCAACCGGTCAAGAACTCGAACCCACTGCTGGACCCCGTGTTCGCCGCGCCCCCGTTCACCCAGAGCAACACTTTGCCCGGTGAAGTCGAGAGGCGACACCAGCCAGCCGACTCCGATTACAAGCAAGACAGCTACGAGTACTCCGAAGACGACGACGAGGTGCAGGAGTACCAGAAGTCGTCGAGGCCGCGCAACGGCCGCGGCAAGTCGAACGACAAGAAGGAGGATCATCGTTCTAGCCAGGCGAAGGAGGAGTCCAGCGTGGTCACGCTCTACGTTTCCGGCCGGAGGCCCGGGGAGTTCAGCACTGTTCTCAGCACCGTGAAGGTCGGCGACATGGTTAGCTCCTCCAGGAGGCGAAGGGACGCCGAACACACAGTCGAGGTCCGTCCTTCAATCCCGGCGTCTCTGCACGCGGGATCGGAGGAGATCACAACCCTGGCGGGAAGCGAGGAATCACTGGACGTTCACACGCCGACACAGAGTCTCGAGAGTGTAGTGGGTGACGTCGGACGGCACATTTCCACGTCTACACGCCCTTAACCACCGGCCGATCCTCTCTATCCAATCGTATCTACGTTCTGCTCCATTCGACCCCGTCCCCCCTCCCATACCCTAACTATCGTCATTCTTAATTAAGTCCATCACAACTCACTGACACCTACCTAGACCGAAGCTGACGACTCTTCTCGTTATCGTTAGTCACGCGGACGGTTCTTCGACGATCGAATCTCACTCGTTGCGAGAAATATTCGGCGACGATGATAATCATCGTGGTGTAATATATATATAGTGAATCCTTGGGGATCGTTGCACCTCGTTTTTTTCTGTTTTTTTCTTATTATTATCTTTTTTTTTATTCTAACGCAAGAACGATTCTTCGTACAGTCGGGAAAGAACCGTGGGAAGCTCGCAGCTTCGGTTGAGCGAGAATCCTAGCCAGGTTTCTCGATCTCCATTCTTCGTCCTGCTCGCTCCCCCTGTCTTCTATTCTGTCTCCCACTGAAACTACCCCCCCCCCCCCACATAGAGCGTCGTCCCGTACCCGCTAACACAGCCTCGAATCCGCCGCCGCACGCGCGACCACACGACCAAAACCCAGCAAGCATGGTACTCCCTGTATGTCGGCCAACAAACCCTGGTAAACGCTACTAAGTGCACGAAACGGCGAATGATCGAGCCTTGGATGGTCGTTTAACCCACTGGGTCGCTTAATCCCAGACGAGAACCCGAAATCCTTTCACGGTCGTGTTAGATGTAACCCGGGGGAACGACGAGGATTGCCACGGCACCGAGAATCATCGACTTTTCAGATGATTACCCCGACAACCACCGTCCTGGTGACTTCGATAGTAAACGCGTTGAGTGGTCCGACGAGGTTGCCCCGAGAGCTGCGGGCCCGACCGAGGATAACGACGACTACCTCGAAGAGGCGCCGAGGAAACGGGTCAGAATTCGCGTGCCCGTCGTCAGGAAGCACGGTAGGCAGCACAAGCTGACCGTCGTCAGACGTAGACCCCTAAGCCCGAGGACCCAGGATCCTCCGTTGGCTACCGCGAGTCACACGCCTAGAAGGATCGTGGTCACTAGGGTGAGGACACTCGGTCTGGCTAACTCGATACACACGGACGAACCGGAGAGCTTCAGGCCCGAACCCGGACGACACAAGGTGACCATCACTAGACGTCGCAAGATCGAGCCGACGTCCGTTCTACCGACCACCACTGCCGATAAGAGACCCAGGATAACCAAGAAGAGACTGATCGGTGTTAGACCGGTGCAACCGACGCCGAGCTTTGCCATCATCACCACTGGATTCTTCACTGCTCCGACTTCCGAGTACGAGGATTACTCGGAAGAGATTGAGGACGAGACAGAGGAGTCTAAACTAGAAGTCAGCACCACTTTTACGCCTGAACTGCAGGAACCTCCTAACGTTATCGACAACAAGCCTGACGCGGAGACATCCGCTGGCGCTGAGGAAACTGTGTCGAGAGTGCTGGAAGAGTCCAGTGTGAACGACCCTGTTATCATCACTGACAATTTCTTCTTCCCACCGGGCGAAGACGAGTACATGTACGAAGACGAGTACCAAGTGATTACGACAACCGAAAGCGGGGACGAACCGTCGAGCGAAGATATTTCAACGACGGTCGAATCGCCGATCAACGACGAAAACGTTGTGTCCAGCAACGATGATGTTACAGCTTCCGAGACACCTGCAAAGGAGATAGTCACAACTGTGGAACCTAAAGAGGACTCGGAGGAAACAGCAACTGAAATGGTCTCCAAAGAAGACGAGACATCCGAAGAGGTCTCGACAACCGAGAAACCGATTGAAGGACCAAGCACGCTGCCGGAGGAAGAAACCGTGACTACGCCATCGGATAATATCGAACCGACATTGCAAGAGGACGATTCTTTCACCATTGATCGTCCCGATATTAAAGAAGAAGGGAAAGAACAAACAACCGAGAAGGTGATGGAAACTACAGAGTTTATAAACGAAACTACAGTTATAAGCGTTCCCGAAGATCAGCCCGAAACGAGCACGCACGCCGAAGAGGATATCGAAACAGTCACCGATGTACCCGAAAGTACCGAGCAGCCTGTGTTATCCGCGGAGCCAATTGAATCGCAAACTGAATCGGAGCCGAAAGATTATTCTTCGGAAGAAGGCTCCGAGCACAATGTCGCTCCTGCGCAATCCACAGAGAGCTTGCTGAAAGAAGACGTAGAATCCCGCGATGCTTCGATAGAACCAACCGTTCAGCCAGAACCAAAGAAAACTGCGCTAGATGAGGAAGGAAAAGGTGTTCAGAAACCGACCGCAGAGACGACAACGAAGTCTCCGAGTAAAGAAGAAGCGCCGACAGTGCAACCGATTCCGCCGGTCACTGAACCCGCGCCGCCGTCACCGGTTGCTTCAATGGACACGACGTCGTCGTCATCGGTTACTTCATTGGACACGTCGTCGTCGTCACCGATTACTTCATTGGACACGACGTCGTCGTCATCGGTTACTTCATTGGACACGTCGTCGTTATCGGTTACTTCATTGGACACGTCGTCGTCATCGGCTACTCCGTTGGACACGTCGTCTTCGACCGATATTGCTCCCAGTTTCGCCAGTGTCTTGCCCCTCGAGACGTACCAGTCACCGTCTCCTAACACCCCGAGCCCTAGATACCTAGACGATTCCGAAATACCGAGCGTGATCCCTCTGGGAGACGATTACACTCCCTCGTCGGACGCGGAGATGACCTCGGAGAGCTTCGAGGCCACCCCGAGTCTCGATGTAACCGAGGTGACGACCTCCATCTCGTCACCGACTCCCGAGGACATCGAGGCGGGATTGGCCGACGACCTGTACCTGTCCCTGTCGAGACCGGACTTCCCCCAGATCTTACCCTCGAAACCGACCACCGTCGACCATCACCAGACGAAACCCCCACCCGACCTTGAACCGAGCACGAGCGTTTTCTATACGGAGACTGTAGTGACATCGACCAGATTAAGAACGTACACGTACGTGGTGACGCAACAGAACGGACTGGAGACAAAAGTAACGTCCTCGACGACCGTCAGACCGAGAGTGACGACCCTTACGTTGACGGTGCCCGTCACGGTGACTGTCACTCCTACTGTGGAGTCGTCAGCAAACGCTGTGTCGTCTGTGTATAGTCCAGTGCCTGCTGCTGGTGAGTAGCTATACGACTTTCCGAGCCTATTCTACGAGGATCGTCGTGTGACCTGAACATGCCGTCGATCAATTATTGTTCATCGGGATCCTAAGAGAGCTAGGGGGTTCGCATGAAACTGTTCACTTTTGTAAACGGAAGTTGTTTCCTTCGAACTTTGGACTTTTATGTTGCTTCCTTTTCTGTTCTCGACAACTTTGTACATGATACGGTGTTATTGGTCGATTATTTATTAACTTTTGCGAAGAAGTTAATCGTCTTCTTTTCTAAATGTGTGCACTGTTTGAAAGTACGCGCATTATGCGACTTGCAATGGTTTTTGTAGCGGAATTTTTTTTTAGAATTGTAAAACGGGGGTCTGCCTTTGTAGAAAGTAAAACTTCATGAAGATTCGATGAATTTGAATAAATGAGAATTGAGAAACATTCGTCGTTTATAGGCTACGCAACGTCATACATTAACAGAATCTTCATGAACATTTATTTCCATCGACCTAGTTATTTTGACATTTTTGAATATGTTAGGTACAAGAAATTACTACAAATTGTTCAATGGGTGTACTTTCAAATATACTGATTTAGGAAAAAGTTCGCTAGTTTCTTCACAGAAAGTATCTAAATATCATATTTTATTTAGATTATAAACTAGACACATTCGAATGTTCAATTCCAAGCAGGAACCAAAAATAACAATTATCCCAAACAACTTTGTGTCAAACATCGGTAATGCAAATTTAAATTTATTTATTTTATCTAAAGTCGCTTAACGTCACAGCGTAAAGAAATTCTTATATTTTGGTTACAAATAATTATATTTGTATAGCTTTATCTATCTGGTACAGATTCAAGGTTTTAATTTCATTGTTTATATATATTGATTAAGCATTTCTGTCCAACTATAACTTTCTTTTTCATTCAAGAAAATAAAAGTTCCTCGTCTACACAGAAATGCACAATGTAAAAGTTCCAGTTCAAACGTTGCATTTGATAACAGTTTTCTCGAAATCGAAAAGATAATAACAAGACACTGAAATTGTTACATAATTATTTGAAATTTGTAAGGATTTCATTCAACCCGTGATAAGAATCCGTCTTGCAATTGACGAAGCGATCGATAATTGATTCAGACCACACGATGATCGATGTACAAAATGATCTTTAGACTAATATCACTTCCTCTCGAGGTAACGCACTCGAGATTGTACAAATTCTATTCCAAGTCTCGCTCCAATTGGCTTCTGGCATTCTAAATTCTTCCCTGTGCAATAGAACTCTTTGATACGTGTACATATACTGTAAATGAATGATCTTGTACATACTTGATCGCCTGTTGTTGCGTGTATATTTGTCTCTTCTCAACTTTAATCGAGGATTTTCAGATTCTTGACTCTTTCTGTATTGCGAAATCGATGGGTATGATTTTCGTTTCGTGTACTGTACAATACTTTGGTATGAGTAGAGCTGGTGCTACGATCTATGACAACGTGTGAGTTCAATTACTATTTGCAAATAGACTCTGTTTTATTGTTTTTATGTATTATACGTTCTCTATACAGTTTTTTGCTTGATCGTAACTTATTAGGTAACAATATAACAAAATAACAATAAATGTATTATATGGACTGTAAGGTATAAGAATGAACAATGATGTTGATACGTCTTCCAAATATGATATATGTGTTTACGTATTACGTCAGGCCAACGCTCTCATTTGCAGATTAATTGACGCTCGGTCAATATATATATAAAACGTTACGAATCACGTAATTACGAGGTCTAGCAGCAACGCGATTCATTAAGAAGTATGTGCAGTATAGTTAACGTCCACGACAAGCGCCTGTGGATCTGCAACACTCGTACACAGTTGTATCAAGTTGCAGTTAGACAGGCGTATTCAGATGGATCTGCACAAAATTCTATACGTTGAGCTTCTTAGTTTGGTTACAAAATTGATTTCGAGTGTTTTCTGATATTAGGATGTAGTCAAAGTCACTGAATGTTGCACTGTGTTTAAATAGAAAATCTCCGTGTATGCTAGTAAGTATACAAGATAGACTAAATACATATATGGCACAAAAGCAAAATACATAATTAACGAAGTCAGAAATAATGGCTCAAAGCAATTGCATTGTATTTTACAAACAATGTTTCCGAGAAATCTTATTTGCTTATCTTGCTTGTTACGCGCCATTTTTCAAGTTCATTTATTGCTTAATCTCTTTATCTTGAAACAGTTTTTCTAAACACTCGATAAACGATAAGATTTATTATAAAAATTATTTCTAAACCACAAAGTCATAGTAACCGGCCATCATTTTTGTACTAATTTAATATTGTGACGAAAATTAACTTTTAAATATAAAGAATTGTATTTAAATCACGCGCACGCGACAGTGACCGGGTCAGTTGCTTCATACAAAAAAGAATGAGGATCTATCAGAATGGGATAGGTAGTCTATTTATAAGATCGCAGAATCGTGCAGATATTTACACGATGATTTAGTTATAATTAGAAGGTATTCGAAGTGAGAGCTGGATCATGATGTAACAGCGTGAATTGCAATGACAGGAGAGCACGAAGTGAAAGATGAAGAAGGTCGAAGGTTCAATCTGGCCACTCGTGTAATGTCGAATGGCGTCGAGGTGATCGTGGCGGGTCCAACACCGGCGTTGCGATGGGAGAATTCTATGCCGCAGCCCACGCTGACATTGTCTGACGCGGTCGTCATGATGCTTCCTCAAGATAAGCCGAATGAATTTGTCACGAAGACGTGTACTACAACATTCACATACCTCACTACGATCACCAAGGACGGTACAACTACCGTTTCGACGGAACAACAGGTGAGACGGCAGGGTATTGTCATCATTAACAATAAACAAGGATCTAAGGATTATCTTAGGATTATCTAACGTTAGACGCTGCTTTGAATCGAATTTTAAAGTTGGAAGATACTTGTAAAATAGATACATTATTTATACATTTTACGTACACTACCTTGTGAGTAAAGTAGAGCAGTAATTGATTATTACAAGTAATGATGGTAATCATAATCATTAATCAATGAATCGTTTCTGGAATAAATCTGTAATCGTTATCACAGTTAGTTTGTATATATATATGATTACATTTAGTAATCTTTAATCATCTAGAAGTAATCTGTAATCTGTAAGACAGATTTTCTAAGAGCTGTTTAATATCATCGTAACTACATATGACCATGTAACCATATACAAATAATATTATTTTATTGATTGTTCATAATCAATAGTTCTTAATCAAGATTGCTGGACTAGTTTAGTGATCGTAATTATCAATAACGCTCATGATTTCACGTTGATTAGAATCGTTGATCATCAATCAGATGATTGATTTTTTCGCCCACCTTTGACAATGGTATCACATGGATTGATTGTAATCTGGCGTCATCTGGCCGAATGCAAAGTTTATATGATAAAATTATGTGTAAAACTGCTAAAAACACTTGTGCTTTGTGAAGGTCGTAGCGAATACTGCTACAGAGGAACGCCACAGGAAGCCCGGATCGGAAACAGCTGCAGTGACCTTAGAAGCATCGCCGACCTTGAGGACTGAAATCTTCAAAACAACGTACACATACCTAACTCTGAACACCGATCACCCGAACGTAAACGATGCGTTAGAGAGCAGCTCTAAAGTGATCACGAACACAGTGACCGCTCCGCAGCATTATTTAGACATGATTTTGGAGCCGTCGGAAGCACCTAGACCGGAAACGAACACGTACCTCAGTACGAGAGTGCTGGAAAAAACCTTTATGGAGGACGAACGGACGAGAATCGAAACCACTAGTGATACTGTTACACAGGTTGGTGTTTTACTGTTCAAAAATTGGCAAATTATCAAGTAATATCTGTTCTTTAAATTTTTACCTTCCGCCAGCAATATGGTGGCGTAATTTGCAACCTGTCATTCCTCTGGCACAATTTTTTTACTATTCTTTGCTTTAATGAAAATCTGAAAAAATTCCTGATTATTTATCATAATTTCTGATTTATCGTGGAAACGATCTTTTTAATTGAATATCTAAACCCTTGTGACATAGAAAGAAAAATGTGGCAAATAGTTTGAAAGAATCAATGTCTCGATTGTTCTACGCGTTGTTTGTTTACAATCGGCCGGACTCGAGTTCCTCGTTTCGTGGAAATTCAGTGTTGCGACTAATTTGGGGCTAATAGGAAGAGATTTTAGTTTTATTGTAGTTTACCCTACTTCTGCAAGGGTGTTAGAATAGGTGGTTTGGTAGGGATCGGTTCTAGATTTTTCTCAACGAATTTCTTTTAAGCAACGGTGGGCCGTACAGTTGGATAACTTTCATTCGAAATCAATTTGAATACTTCAGTACGAATAGAATTATCTAAATAATGCTAAATCAAGTAATCTTCGAAATTTCTGTTTACATTTGATCATTACAGTTACAAATTTGTGAAATTCATCGTAAAGTTAATTACCAATATATTATCCACAGCTTATAATAACGGAATCCGCACCGCCGCCGCGTCCGACAAGCGTTACCACCACTCTGACAGCATTGGATCACACCGAGGAGAGCATGACTGATGTAATGAAGACTTATTATATTACCTATACGTATTACAATACGTTCCTGGAGAAAGGTAGCACAGTGGTGCGCACAAACGTGGCGACGTCCACCGACGTTGTCCTGGAGAAAGTACCCGTTAAGAAGACCACGAAGACAGCATTGGTGAACCCGACCCCTGAACCCATTCAAATCTTCGCGACAAAGACGTATCTGACGACCTTTACATACTTTACAACATTGCTGCAGGTAAGTCGTTAGTACAAATTTTAACAATTTCTAGAAAGAAATTCTTTACTTCTTCCGCTCTAATTTAGTTCTCCAATCATTTTAATTTATTTTAAACATGTGATTTCTGTGAAACTATTGGGTTGGCAACTAAGTAATTGCCGATTTGTTCAATGAAATAAAAAATTCTTTTTTACTTGGAATGAAGTTTAATCTGTAATGTATTTTCCATTTTGTTCGATGACCTTTTGCCATCTCTCCGACAACTTGAAAATTCCACGCTCGTAGAAAGTCTGATCCTGTTCGGCCAAAAACTGAGTTAAGTGAGATTCTACAGCGTCATCATCATTCAAAGTTTTACCACGAAGGGAGTTCTATCAACTTTTGCCGAGTGGACAAAGACGTGTACGGCCTAACATTGTCCTGCTGGAAAATGACACCTTTACGATTGACCAATTCTGGTCGCTAACATTCACGGATAATAAAAAATAACATAATAATAATAATAATAATTTTATAATATAACATTTACGGATATCATAAAAATGGGAGTGAGAGACATCTATAACTGAAATCGGCAATTACTTAGTTGCCAACCCAATATTTAGGTTCATGATCCTGATTCAAATTGATACTAAATTGTGCTTAAGGAATTTATTTCTGATATCTAGAATAACATAATTTCCATATTATTATAGTCTTAACAAGATTACATATCTCATTAGCTTTTGATAGCATGAAGAAATATTAAAGAGAAACATTATTTTTGATTAATCAAAAGTGAGATATTAAAATGTTTCTTTGACATACTTCGCATAAAAGTAATTGTACTAATCTATGATAAAATTGCGCGTAAAATGAACGCGGGCTCATCAATAGCATTTTAAGCAAATTTACATCATCTAATTTAAACTATAAATGGAACAGCTTTATGTGTGAACAAATGGATCACTGTATGTGTATGCATTCATCGTTGTATCATACTTTTTATAGGACACGAAGGCATCTTTCTCGTATAGTACATTATAATTTATGATTGAAATTCGTGTGTGAAAAGGCTGGAGCAGATGGAGAAACATCCACCACAGTGTCGTCACGATCTCATATCGTGGAGAACGTCGTCACGGAATCGATAGCGCCTAGTTTACTGGATGCAGGATACATGAATGCTTTGCTGACAACAGCACATCACTCTGACCCAGTAAAGAACGTGGTAACCGGATCAACGATCATCTTTTTCGACGAGGAGGATCAGATCGATCCCACTACCACAAACTTCCCAGAATCTACCGCCACGGTTGACAATCAGAAAGACGAAACTTTTGCCGCGAGTTTGTTAGCAACAGAATCGTCTCCTGTCGCAAGCGAATCGAACCTGAAGCCCGTCGTACAGAACAATCAGGTAATTCGATTTGCTTTAAATGTCTTCCCCTAAATAGAATCGGTTAGACAACAACCTATTCATCAATTGTTTTGTTTCGTTGCGTGAAGCTAAACAATAGTCAATTATCGTTGAGATGTAACCTGAAACATTAATAAAAAAGAGAAAATTTGACAACGTAAAATTGAAAATGCTCGTTCAAAGACCTTTAACAATTTCTCAACGTTCAAAATGTTGCTAGTTCTATTGTTTCCGTTGTGTCAATTTTAATAAATACTAACTACGAACTTTTGCCATATACTTTTTCCTTTAAATACCGCGGATCTTTGTGCAAAAATATTCTGTGTCAATTGCAAGATTACAGACGCTGCTCGTTGAAGAGACAGTTTCTTGACATTGAACCTACTTCTAAACTGTAATATTAATTACAGGAAAACAACGTAACTACGCCAGCTTCCGGTGAAAACGGTCCGAACAAAAGACCAGCTAACCAGAACGCAAGCGATCTTCAAGTGAGCAATCTCCTGAGTCTGGGATCACTGGGGATCAACGCGTTGGGTCCAGTTATTACGGCGATGGCCGGTTTGTTGCAAGGAAAATCCACGATGACACGCAGAAATGATACGGTGCCACAAGCAGAATCTCTGGAAGTTACCACCCAAAGATCACCGATCTACATACCAGTCGCCGAGTTTGCTGACGGGGACATAGAAACCGCTGAAAGTCAAAATATAGGTAAAGATCTGAATTAAAAATTGATTGTCGGGACGTAAATCGTACATTTATGATGTACGAAAAAATTTGAGGTAGTTCAGCAATCATAATAGATGTCCCATCATATTCCTATATCGCGAGTATTTCTTTCGAGAAATAGATTATAATTATTTCATAAAAATATTTTATATCATATTTTGAACATTATCATGAACATACTATTAATAATTTGAAACAGTTTTCACATTGCTAAGAAGATATTTCTATAACGCGAATATTTCTTTCGAGAAATAGATTATAATTATTTCATAAAAATATTTTATATCATATTTTGAACATTATCATGATCATACCATTAATAATTTGAAACAGTTTTCACATTGCTAAGAAGATATTCCTATAACGCGAATATTTCTTTCGAGAAATAGATTATAATTATTTCATAAAAATATTTTATATCATATTTTGAACATTATCATGATCATACTATTAATAATTTGAAACAGTTTTCACATTGCTAAGAAGATATTCCTATAACGTGAATATTTCTTTCGAGAAATAGATTATAATTATTTCATAAAAATATTTTATATCATATTTTGAACATTATCATGATCATACTATTAATAATTTGAAACAGTTTTCACATTGCTAAGAAGATATTCCTATAACGCGAATATTTCTTTCGAGAAATAGATTATAATTATTTCATAAAAATATTTTATATCGTATTTTGAACATTATCATGAACATACTATTAATAATTTGAAACAGTTTTCACATTGCTAAGAAGATAGCCGAAGTCATAATAGCAGTTCATTTTTATTACTTCAGTCTTGCAATACAGATGTGGACAGGTACTATACCTTTCCCCATTTTTCGGAAAACAGTCTGTAATTTGCTTTTCTCCTATTTACAAAATATTTTAAGTCGAATGTTTTTTAGTCATTGTTGACCTCAGTTCAGATCTAATCACCAAAACAATCCGAAGCAGACAGCGAAATAAATGCCAAATTTGTCTTCAAGGTACTCATCTCGCCAACCTGAATCATAACTACATAGCAGAAACGCGGCACAAAGTGGCATCCAGTCTGGCGGATGGAATCCCGATTTCGCCAGGTGAAGTGATCACCGCGAACAGTGACGTTATCATCGGCAAGCCAGGTAAAATGGCGCCCAGGCCTCCGCAAACGTACTTAGGTGACGAAGGACACATTGGCATGAAACCACCTCCGTTACCAGTTCCTAATATTCCGGTGCACCCAGTTCTCGAGGTTGTGGAGAATGATCGAGACGATTCGCAGTCGCAAGAAACGATTCAGTTCCACAAAGGACCTCAGATACAGATATACCCAGCGCACCAGGTTTATGAAGAACATCTGAAGATCCCGGTTTCAATACCTGTAGAAACGAATCCGGTGTTGATACCTAAACAACCTCAGAAATTGCATCCTGTTCAGTCATCGCCGCCGAAGAGACTGGGATCGAAGCAGGATGCCCTGGAAAATGATCCTCTGTTGAAGCCGCCCGACAGGCCAAACGTGGAACAGTACGCTAATCCTAATTCGAACTTGAAGGAGCCGGAATGGAGTCCTGAGAAATCGAGAAGACCTTGGAGCGCCAAGGATCCTGCGAAGTTTGGGGTGCCTCATCCACAATTTGATCAGGTGTGGACTTTTTCTGTTAAAGGAGTTTAATTTAGGGTTATAATTCCAAAGTCGAACTACTTTTTAATCGGTGTGAGTATACAGGGTGTCCCAAAATTATGGTACTTCTCGCTGAGGAAAAAGTTACTTCAAATGACCTCGGGAACCCCTCATTTCCCAGAGATATCATAATTTTGGGACACCCTGTATATATACTTTAATTTCGGTGATTATATATAATATCACCTAAATTAAAAGGATTAAGAAGTAGAGAGGAACGAAACAATCGGTATATTTTAGAATGAGGTTTTCATTTCTCGGTAAAAAATTTGTTAGCTTTCTGTATTAAGAAATTCAAATTTTGTAAATAGTGACGTCTGATATTTAAGCTTATACAATGAAGTTTAAGCATTGTATTAATTGAAGTTATAATGTCTCCAAGTTATTTTTAAAATTTAAAATGTCTCCAAGTTGTCACAATTACAAGAATATTAATTTGGCTCGTAAAAATTTCACAGAAAATGGACTCCGCGAAGCCACTGTTAGAGAAACCATGGCCAACGGTTTCAACTGAAGAGCAGAAGCGACCGTTATGGGCCCAGCAGGATCCTTTGATTCCAGGATCTTCTATTGTCATCCAAAGTTCGGAATCTAAACCCACGATATCAGAGCCTATTGTCCATCAAGTGCCTCATGTCATCGACAGATCCACAGGCCAGCCACTGTTAGTCAACATTCAACCCAGTCAGGTTGCCAATGTCGTGATTCCTCAAGGTGGCACTCAAGCTCTTATATTCGGCGATACGAGTGAACCCCACATAAGCGGACAATATTTCGATGATCCTTCGCCTTATCCGGAATCTGACATTGGTTTGGGATTCATGGGGATGCAAAGGGTAAGAATTTTGATTAAAAGTTAAGGGAGTACTTCGATATTTATGTATTTCAATCAGCATGTTGACAAGATCGATTCACGCACATTTCGCATTTACATTACAAAAAAGTGAAACTTTCAGAAGAAACTATAAATTCGAACTATTTAAAGTCATTTAATTGATCGAGTCGAAAGTAGATCTATCTAGCTGAAATCTACCATAGTAATTATTAGTTTAACTTCTTAGCAACGTATGTGTCGTAATTCTATGCCACACACACGAGTTTCTCTGTATCCAGGTAGAAGATCTGCAACAGTACCCCAATGGAAAAGATCCTGCAGACTATATGGTACCACCGTCTCCACCATTGAACTTCAGACCCCAGGAGAAACCAGGTTCTCCGAATCGACCAGCCTCCATTCCTCTATCACAGGACCGTTTCAAATACGAAAGGCCGCAAGACAAATTAGAAACCCCAGTCCTAAGACCCTCGAAGCTGCCAACGGACGTGCGCTTGATTAGACACTCCAACACTTCAAATGTTCTGGGTGGGCAAGGTCACATTCACACAGAGATCTTGATGCACCACCGACCAGAAACGGTGAACGTTCGTCCTCAAGGAGGATTGTACGCTCCGAGTCACGCGCATGCCCCACCTCGGGGACAATTCCCGAAGGTTCAGAAACCTGGCGAGTCCGGAAACCCACCTAGAAGAATAGAAGTGTCGACACCATCGGACAACTCCCATCGGTACATTTTGCTATCCAAGCCAGACTCGGGGAACGAAATTCTGTTGAACTCAAATTGGAAAGATAAGAAGCCAACGCGGATTCTAGTGAACAATAGACCGAGGCCGCGTCCGCCATTATGGTCCACGACGAACCGTCCTCTAGACAGGCCGATCTACGTGGAGAGGCCGAATATCAGGAAGCCTATTTTCAGTGGACCCCAGAGACCTCCACCGAAGACACAGAATCAGGGCACGTATGTACTTCCGCATCGTCCAATCATCAATTTGCAAATTCATCATGAACCTCCGAGGATATCAACTGCCAGGCCAAGCGATGACGATGAGGGCGCTACTGATAGGCAGCCTTCGTTTAGACCTCTTCAGGTAAATATTAAATATTGTCCGTCGGAAGAACGAACTTCTGCGCAAACCGGTCTAGTATTTCCAAAGTAACCGGTTAATTATCGACACAGAAATATATGTGTAATTTAGTAATAATGATGAACTAGATCAAGAAAATGCAACAATTAAGAAACAATGGAAAAACTAATGTCGTCATAAGTTATTTGAATTTTACAGCAAGTAGACTTACCATGCTTTTGTCGAGTATTCTTCTCATAATTTGAAAATAAGTGAAATTAATAACTAAAGTTATCAAGTCCTACAAAGATTAGAACTTTCAATTACCATTATAAACTATTATATATATACCATATTATATATAGATTTTGCATAAAGATCCGCAGTGCGTTGATCGCAAATAAATTTTCAAAGATAATTAATATTGAAAATAACCAATCAATCGCTTTCACAGATCGATCTCCAAGACAGACCACCGCATTTCTATCAAGAGAACAAAAGGCCATCCACTACTCCATTGAAACCACAAGCAGAATACAACGAGGAACACTTGCCCACTGGAGCTAAAGAGTACCACAATCCTTCGAACCCGAAAGTAAAGCCGGACGACCCTAAGTCAAGTGTGAACGGTCAGAAGATCGATCAAACGCTCCCTAACTCAGAAATGCCGTCAGAGTCCTGGCACAAAGATACTCAAGTGGATAAGACACTGGACTCCGAGATTGGAGCGTCCGAATACGTGAAATATCACAACCAGATAAAAGTGATTCAAGAACTTGAGAAATCGAAAGGCGAGGAAGGTGCCAACATTCCACGCAGTAACGTAACATTGCACGAGAACTCAGCATCTGGTAACATAGTGATTGGCAAGCCAGTGGGGTTGGATCAAACTCAAGAGCAAAAAGAGAAACCCATTTGGTTGAGTCCTGGAGTGCCATTTGGTCACAAGACCGAGGCTGCTCCTGGCCAGGTGATATCCTACGGACCAACATACTATAATACACGACCTAATGATATGGCGATCGTGCAGGGGAAGCCTTTCGGTGTTTACAACGGTCACAACGATCCGTCGCAATATGGTCCGAAGAGGAAGGAACCCAGGCCTGATTACGACATAGTGCAAGGGGTACACACGACTTACTATGGGAACAGAAAACCAAACGACAATCTACATTTGGAGGTGCAGACGTCGACAGCTAGACCCTATGATCGTGACGACACGATAGACCTAAGGCCACCAGCAATCATTCCCCATTTCGGGCCGGAAGTGGACAAACCCAGCAGGTACCCTAGGCCGCCTACTATAAACAAAGTTGAAACTAGGCCAGCGCTGTATCTGAGGCCAGAAACCGTGACCCATCCGTCTGAGAAGAAGCCTGGCCAGGTGAAGCAGCACGTCGAGGTGAAGCCAGAACCTGTGGAATCGCTTACGAATAGTACTCTAGCTCACGAAGTTAAAGCTAATAAGAGTCAGTCACAGTTGGGAGGCTTCGTGAACCTGAATCGGCAGGGTGCTACGAAGGCGCCCGATCAACGACTGGACGAATCAAGGCCAAGCGGACAGGAGTCTCACTCGAACAAGAGCGACACCATCGGAACTACCTTCAGAAACAGTAGCGTGTCTCAGAGACCTGACGTACATTTCCAATCTAACCTGGAGATCGCAAAGCCGACGTTCGAGAAAACTCGTCCTAAGGTGACGTATCCGGAGTACAGTCCTGGAACCAGGATTCATCCGGAGTATCCCCATATCATTACGAAACCTAGGCCACAGGTTCCAGGGCCAATAACCATCACAACAGGTAACATCAAGCCAGACACCAGGCCAAACATCAAATTTTCGCTGCCTGTCGAAGCTATAGGGCAGGAAGTGGACAGCAAGACGCAAACCGAGCGACCACCGAGCATGCTGATCACGGTGACCAATCTGAACGAGAAGAAGAAGAACGACGAATCCCTCGAGACTGCTTACCAGACCAACTTCGCGGTGGCGGGCGTAGACAAAGGCGATTCGATCGAGCACGAGACCAGGATCAGACCGGTCGAACCGTCTACTGGGGATGTGTTAGGTATCGAAGGAGTGCACGTGCCATCTAGGGACATGATGCCTCCACCTCTGAGACCTCCGGTGCTGAACCAATCAAATAAAAATGAAGAAGAGGATCTGAAGCCTCCGCCGATTCCTTCCCACGATGTTGTTGGACTGTCTCCGCCACCGGTTGACATCACAACAACTAGCGGCCCCATGGAAGACCGATTTCCCTTTGCAATCGCAAACGACTCTGGTCTGAAGCCTCCACCTAAGTATATCCCCTTGAAGGAAGCGTCTGTTGCTCCTCTGCCAAGCGTCAGCATGATTCCACCTAGCCCTAGACCCTCCGTTGCTAGGCCTTTCATTGTGGAACTGCTTTCTCAGGTGAGTGTCATTAGTAACCTGCCGATTTCGATGATCTGTGGATCTTAGTTTGCTTTATTTTTCAAGTTTGTTTTCTTTCCTAACATCTTGACTGCCACGCCAATATCCTAAAAAAATCTCACAAAATTATAGTATTCAAGCAAATTACATCAACCCACAGATGCTAATCAAATTACGAACAGACGTCGGCAGCTAGACCCTACAACAGATAATAGATTAGCGTACCAATTAATTTTCAAACGTGTGTTAGTAATTCCGTCACCTATACAGGGTGGGGCATTTTAAACAGGTCATCTGAATAACTCGCTTGTTTTTGAAGATAGGAGGAAATGCATTAGACCAAACTTACTTGGTATCGGGGGGTTCATATAATCTGGTATTACCAATTTTTCTGTAGGGGGAGGCGTCAAGGAGATATGAAGGTCAATTCTGTGTTTTTAAATGGAACAGTAAGTTTCTTAACTTACATTCTGATGGAGTGTTTCGAGGCGAATACAATGAACTATTATAAAAGTCATTCAAGGTCATCCAAAGTGACACAGAAAAGCAAAGCTAAAATACAGTAACATGGCAAATAATCACACAAATTTCTTTATAAATCTAATCAAAAAATAATGTCATCTATTTACTTGTGTGCAATTTTTATCGTCATAATGTAAAAGCTAAAATCAAGTCCAATGCAACGACCACAACACTATGACCATATGACATTTAGTACGAAAAGTCCAGAAATATTTACGACATTTCTAATCCTTCGCTGAAATGTATAAATCTCTGAATTTTTTTCCAAATTATTTTCTAAAACAGATAATTTAAAATTACCAATAATGTTTGAGGATACAGATAAGCATACAATGTGATTGAATTTTTGTTTATCTTTTGTGACCCGTGTCACGTAATTCACACACGTGATACACAAGTATTCGAAAAGTACTCTGAGACAATTTATTTTCTCTTGCAGTTGACTTTGGGTGACCATGAATGACCTTCATAATAGTTCATTGTATTCGCCTCGAAACACTCTATCAGGATGTAAGTAAAAAAACTTACTGTTTCATTTAAAAAAACAGAATTGACCTTCACCTACAGAAAAATTGGTAATACCAGATTATATATATATGAGCCCCCTGATACCAAGTAAGTTTGGTCTAATGCATTTTCTCCTATCTTTAAAAACAAGCGAGTTATTCAGGTGACCTGTTTAAAATGCCCCACCCTGTATATGAGTGACGTGGCAGTCAAGGTGTTTTTACATTTTAAAAAACGTAAGAGTGTTCTTAGAGTCTTTAGATCTTTTCACCGTTCTGTATTTTACATACTCAACTTTGTTATAAATGCGTCAAATCCGCAGTCTAGTTATTACAGTTCTCCAGATTCGTCATTGTAGCATTAGACTGCTTATGGCGAATTTAATGGATGTACCAGAAAGACGATTTTCTAATTTCACATGATAATTTTGTGATCACCTAGGAATAACTCGAATCGAAACTAATGCAGGACATCATATTCGATTGAAATTATGTTCAAATTGAATTGAACACAATCAAACTGAACGGACTTTGTGAATTTGTTACTTTGTTGAAGTTCAATGGACACTGATTCGTTGTTTGCTTTGCTTACCAGGACATGGTACCACCACCGCCAGCGACGCAAACTACCAGACCTCTCGAAATAGCAACAATTAGGCCAGCAGTCGCAGTGTCTGGTTCGATACAAATCGCTACTGCCGTTGCAACCTCCCACATACCAGTCATCCACGATATCGAGTCGAAAATACCAATCATACATGGAACTGTTGATCTTCCAGTGGTCGTTGACGTTCCTGAGATTCTCAGGCCGGCTGAGACCAGGATGACAGAGCATGTTAGCATCTACACTGTTCGGCCGTTTGACACCAAGCCTGTGTCCAGGTACTAAAATGATATCCATTTTCAATTCATCTAACAATACCAGTGCAACGATACATTCCACGTTAATTTAGCCTCCATAAGAATATGTAAACAAAATTACAATCATATCTAAAGAAATATGAAAAAGAATACGTATTCCATATTTTTGGTATTATTATGATTCTAATATATTAACATACTTATCGTATAATCAATAATAAAAGTATACACTATTTTCAATATATAGTCACATAATTACGCTATAACCGAACAGGCGTAATTAAGTTTGAATAACAAAAGTATACGACATTTTCAATATACATATAGTTATATAATTACACTATAGCCGAACAGGCTTATTTTTTGAATTGAACGAAATCTTTATTTGAATTCAACAATTTTTTGTTGATAAAAAATTCATTCACGACCTAAAAATTAATCTGATACAGAGTTACATGAAATTTTTAGGAAACTCAAAACAAATATATAATGGTTATTATATCTCGCTAAAAAAAATAATAATATCCTTAATTCGTAATAGAAATAGTAGTTCTATTTATGATACGTCAATGTGACGTCGCATAACGCCATTATAACGTTAATATACGGCGTATAATTGAATTATTATTCGATGAGCCGTTCAAGAAATGGCAAATCTGTATTTAACTTTGTTTTACAACCTTCCCACTGGATCATCAAAATATTAATTATCAACTGAAATCATTTTCAGAATATCTATACAACCAACGCCGATGGTGTCGACGAACCAAGTGATTCCAACAAAGCTAAAACCTCTGCAAGTGGACCACATTCAACCAAGCAGATCGTCGTCTAGCAGTCGAGACGTCGAGCCGACCAAGTCGTACACGTTCGATATACCCCGAAATCCTGTGAAGCGACCCGAGCACCCGGTATTTTTGGAATCCAGTCACGAGAATGTTTTGCCATCGAGCAGAGTGGAACCGACCGAATCTTTGACTCCTTCGACCACCGCGAGTCAAAAGAAGGATGAACGGTCGACGATGAAGAAGGACGAGAGCACGAAGGTGGCTACTCCGCAAGCAACGGAAGTCAAACGAAAGAACGAGACGACCATCAATGAATTACCTAGTGTGGTGACCAGGGTTGACAGTTCGATAACGAAGGTAACAAGCATGTTGCCGGACAAACATCAAGGAAAGATCGTGCCGGTGATTAAAATGACGAAGGACATTGCAACCAGTTCGACGCGCAAAGCTGTTAACGGTACCACTACGACCATGCAGATGAAGCCGAAAGAGGTGAGTGGTGTCCTCAAGTTTTTATTACGAATAACAAAATTAGTATGACTACAAACTACTGGATGGCATTAATTTTCTTCTGTAGTATTTGACGCCAAACTCATCTGTTTCTGTTGTTTTAAATGATTAAAAATGTTGAATATTCATAATAAGTTGAATAAAAAGTTGAATATATATAATATATATTATATATTATAATTATTATATATTGAATATATATAATATATATATATATTTTTTTAACCTTTATTGCGGAAATAAGTGTTGAATGAATATCTATACTTTAGTTATTATTATATAAATTTATTCTAGTTTTCACTTATTAGTAAAAATATTAATTTCACTTTTTTACGACTTACGATTTTTCGCGAAAATCTCATTTCTTTATATTCTTATACGAGGATACAAAATTTTCTCCAACAGCGTCGTTTGTCCTATAATCAAAGTTTGAAGTTACAATCATTTATAGTTATTATTCAAGTCTGATTTAGCTACATATCTTGGAATAGCAGAATACGTATAGTACTGTTAATGGGACTCTTTAATTTAGCAAAATAACAAAGTAAATAATTCATATCAAATTCTTTACTTTAGTATTGTTGAGAACATAAGGAGGTATCCGCAGAAAATTATTAAATAAGTTGATCCGTCCTCGCTCGTTTTCTAATAAAAATTAGCTGGTCTGAATTTTTGAGACCCGCTCTTACTTTTAGTGACATTTGTTGCAATGAATTCTTCCTTTTATTTTATTTTCAAAAGGTGAGATTACTCTCATAGTATTTGATTCAATTTCGAGCACCTTCATATATATAACCCCACGTTTTCTCGACGCACAGGTGACGAGGTTCCAAACGTCGACGGTGACAAGAATCGAAACCTCGGTTCTGGGTTCTCCGCCGACAACCAGAACTCTGCTTATCACGCATACACTAACATCGACCACAGTCGAAACTGTGACCGAGACCTTGCTACGTCCGACGAGTGTGATATCGACGATAACGTCGACGATTCTGCAGTCGATCGTGACCAGAATACCGTCGACATATGAGAACGTGGTAGACAACGATTCCATCTTCGTAGTGATGAGCGACCAGAAGCCACCAGCGCCTGGGGCAGAAGAGGTAAATGTAAGACGTCTTTCAATTTCAACTAGAGTTTCAATATTTTTGGAAATTCTGATGTTCAATTGAACTGTTTCTGCAGGTCGAGGCTGAGTACGGTGACATTTCGAGGGACGAACAAGACCCGACCGGGAACGAGATTCACCAAGTCCTGGCTGGCGGTGTTCTTGGAGCACCTGTGGTGTCTTTCCAACCTGTTACTAATCAGTGCACACCCGAGTGTAGGGCTTCCAGAGCTGAGATTTGTGCAGAAGTTGAGGGCGAGATGAGATGTATCTGTCGACCTGGATTCGCCAGAATGTTCCCTGATCGGCCCTGCAAACGTGAGTACAGTAAATTCTCCCTAATTGACGCTCAGCTTGCACGCGAAAATGGACAATTTGAGAAGAGGAGATACGATTATTCGAGCCTTGCGGCTCGTTTTTATAGTCGCCGAATGTCAACAACTATAAACACGAGCTGTAAGGCTCGAATAATCGTATCTTCTTTTCTCAAATTGCCCATTTTTGTGCACAATCGTAGCGTCAATTAAGGAGAATTTACTGCATTGCGTACTTTTAGAAAAGAATTGACAGTTTGATCTTTGAGCATCATCTATCTCGACGACGAGTATTCCAATCGTTCGATTGCGATACTTCGTATTGTTATAGAAATATTTCAAGAAACTCAAATTCAATAAAAGTCTATTTCCATTCCAGGCATCGGTAAATTCAGTATAAAATGCACCTGTGTATTAGGATATTGGATATATTTTAGAATTTTCTTGGAAATTTCTATTTGCTGCGGTAGCACAAAACACCGCAGAAATGAGTAGGTGTAATTTCAAACAGTGAGAAGATTAACAGTAACCAAGAACGTTGATATATTAACTTGAACTTATTAAAATTCTTGAGGAAAAAAATAACGTGCTTGGCTCCGAGTTTAGCAATTGGTGCAGATAATTTTTATTTTGCTCATAAAGATTCACAGTCTAATTATCACTGCGGATTTTATGCATGTATGAGTAGATACAATTTAAAATAGTGAAAAAGTTGAAATAATTGGACGATTGAACTAGCAACCTTTATTTTGCCTATGGATCCGCAGTTATCGCGAACTAAAAAAAACCAATGAAGTGTAAACTTATTTTCGTCAAGAAAAAGATAATTGAATGTTGACGATCGTTTTTTCATGATTACCTGAGCAATATCTAGCAATGTCAAACATAAACGTTAAAAATTAAATATATTTCGCTGTTTAATATTTTGCTATTTATCATTGCTTTTAGCAACCTACACCTACACCCTACGAGTTGGCCTAGACCGCATCGGGCACGAACCGGTGAATTACGAATTCAAGATGAACGACACGACATCACCAACTTACAAAAGACTGTTAGGTCCGACTAAGGATGCATTAGATAGGACTCTGATGCAGAGCGATCTGAGAGATATTTACAGGGGCTTGAAGATAGCCGGTTTCACGCCTGATCCAACGAAAGTTGAATTCCACGTTCAGCTCAGCGACAACGCCAATGAGACAAGATTAAAAGAAGTTCTTCAGAAATACTTGATCGGAAGCAATTACAGCTTGGGAGGCACCGAGGTCTATGCGTCGAAGAATCTCGAGATGGTCAGCGTTCGTTTATACATATATTTTAACACTTAATCAAAGAATTAACACAGAAAACATAGTCTTAACACTGAAATTAATCATTTGTTTCTCAATTATTATTATCATTCTCGAATCGAAGAAATTGAGAACTACAGGAAGGATGAAATTTCATTAAATCTTACCAATTTCATTAAACATCTACAAAATTGAAAATATTTTTTATTATAATATAAAATAATATTAATTGTTAATGTGAGACAAAGATCGACACGTTTGTTATCAGTCTTATAGTTAATTGATTTTACTGAATGTAGAAGTGAAAAAGTTCTTAAATATCACAGTAATATTATGACCTTAAATAAATAAGGAATATAACATTCATTTTTTCGAAATGATATTTACAGAAATATATTGCTACCAATGAATACTTTATATTGTATTTCATGGTCTCTCTCTCTTCGAAATATTAATTATGTTCACAGTAAGAATGCATATTTTCCTCATGCAAGTTTCGAAATGATATTCACCAAAGATATTTTGTTATCAATGAACAAAATTGTATGCATTTTGGAGATCTTGAAGCACTAACAATTTCCGTAGTTAAAATGTCGTAATTGTATCTTTGATATAATGAATCGATGCAATGGTATCTTTAAGATTCGTTTCGAGTTTTATGAAATTAATAACATTTCAGATTGATGCAATCGATTTCGACGAATGCATAACAGAGGAAGGAGGTCCTCACCATGACTGTTCACCAAACGCGGCTTGCTTCAACTTACGAGGTTCCTATCAATGTTCCTGCAGGGAGGGCTGGGCTGATCTGTCTGAAAATCCAGCCTATCCTGGACGTTTGTGCTCTCAGGCCCCATTAGGCTGCCCTAGCTGTAATAATAAGGGACACTGTGTCACGAACACCAATGGACAAGAAGTCTGCGAGTGCTTCCCATGGCACAGTGGTCAACGCTGCCAAGTAAATCTCAAAGGTGAGTGTAGTACTCATCTCTTACATATCTCTTAAATACTCAAATTATGGTATGTAATAATTAGCTTGCGGATCTTTATGCATTTTCGTGCCGCAAACATATAAATTTACAATGTCTAATACATTTTCTATTTTATTTTTGCAATCTAATTATATTGTGTATAATGATAATTGAGTTGACCACCTGTATTGATTCAATTTGCACTGATTACACCATATATTCGTTAATTATAATTACTTGATTACTTCGTAGTTGCAATCGTTAACCATGAACACAGCTTCACATTAGTTGAAACATATAATTATTAATCACATTACTCTTTCTCCAATTATGGCCATAATTTCTTTAGATAGTAACGTTTCGACATTTGTCCTAAATGGATCCCTCCAGTTAATTCATTATTAGATTGCGTTTCTTATGCATTTATAATAAAAAATGGCCAGTGTGATTATCAAACTCTAAAGACATTATATCTACGGTCCTAAAATTGTCTTAATTTATTATTAGAATGACGAACAAAAGAAATATATTTTTATTTAAAAGAAAAAAAATGTACTGAGGAAGTTTCTATTTTGCAGGAAGATCCGCAGTCTATTTATCAAAAATCAGAACAAATCTATATTTCCCTAATTTATATTTGGAGATATTCCCGCCACACTCCTTTAAGAATCCACGCGACTGCAAAAAATACCAGACCGACCCCCGTAGTTCCATCTAGAGAGACAGCAGTAAAAATTTCGTTGACACACGTTGTCGACGCTCAAATCATCTTACAGATGTTCCACATAGCAGACAGAAAGTTAAAGAAATTAATTACCGTAACAGTGCCCCCTCCCTGCTCCACCCAAATCGTAACTTGTACGGTGTTCGCCAGGGATACGAGCGCAGGCTTCGAGAGCATCAATTCACAAGGGCATAAATCTTGTTCCAGTGCTACTGATAGCTCTGGTTACGACCGGGGCAATATTGCTGGGTCTTCTGGCGGTGTGCGTGGGTATGGCGTGTTTCCGTCACCCCAGCCGAAAACGGCAGGCCGGCGACAGAAGAGCTATGATTCCTGGAACAGGCGGTGACACCAGCAGCGAAGGCAGTGCCACGGATCTGGCGATTCCCCATCATGTGCCGCACGTTCTGCCGCCTCCGCCGCAGATGATAGCACCCTTGCCGCCGACCAAGCGACCGGCTCGCAAGATCACCGGAAAACCTCGGCAGCCGCCGAGAAAAGCCACTATGGTTTCTGCTTCAGGTTCGTTTAACGATTATTTTTTGTTTTCGTTTCTATGTAACCAGTTAGCTGTGTTTGACGAGTATACTCGTCATGGAGAAGTGGTTTTATATACTCGTGGTGCGTAAAAAGTAGTGACCATTAGGTATTTAAATTGTAATTTTAGTGAAAACAAAAATATATTCTCAAATTTCGAGATGATTAAAATATTTCGAGGCCAATAAAAATAAGATCAGAAGAGAATCATAATATTGTAATGCTCGACGTGCCATTACGTATCGTTCCTTGCTTTGCTGCATACCATTCTGCAGCAGCAATTTGAATTCTTAACTTTTATAAATATTCGATTTTTCCTGCGTTTTTCATTTTTCGGCAGATGCACACTTCGAAATTATTTAAATATCGCTTTGACATTTTTTTATATCTTTCGCAGTAACGGAAATAACTTAGATGTTCAATTTAAGTGAATGACCATGTATACAGGGTGTTCCACAATTATTTTAACAGCTGAAAATGAGGGGTAGCTGAGGTCATTTGAAGTAACTTTTTCCTTTGCGAAAATGCAATCTGCGGCTTTGTTTACGAGTTATTAACGGAAAACACTGACCAATGAGAGGTGACGGCGCGAAGTTCCGAGAGCCCGCAGCACGAGGCTTTGACGGATGGTCGGGACGGACGCGAGCCGCGTTCGAAGTATTGAACAAATCACGAAGCGAGAACTTTCCGGATTTTTTTTACTACGTAACAGTGATATTTTTAAGAAAAACGCTGTTCACCTTTACTTTAGAACGTCTGAAGAATATTTACTAATTTTTCGGACCCGAAATAGTAAGTAATTTAAGTGTGACGGCGTGGGCCCCTCAGCCGAAAGGCTGTAAAAATAATTGTGGAACATCCTGTATATTATTACCAAATATTACCAAATATACCGCACACTTATTATCGAATACAATGATTTCACATAAATAAATGAATTCACATAAATTTAATGTGAAATAGAAAAAATATAAGAACATGCAAATGTACATACTACAAATTTATAGTTTACAAATTTAAGAAATTATAAATTATAATATTTCCCTCGTTCGTAGTGGCACTTTAATTTGTTCACTACTTCATTCGTTCGATGTGGAACACCCCATTGTATTTTACAGTCAATGTTTTCTTTTGTGTTTGGCTACAAAAATATTTAAATATCCGTTTCTAAAAGAAACTTCTGTATTTAAATATTTAAGCGACATTTTAATGTTATATGGAACTCGGCTAACATCAGTTTTAAATTACAAATTTGCGTATGTTTTAGCTAGTTCATTACTGAAGTTAAAAATTTTGTTTGCCCCTTTTGCGGAATTACGTGAAAATTGACGAAAAATAATGTTTTGGAAAGGAATTTCGTGATATTCTCAGTGGTGAAGAATGAATAATTAATCCCTTTAAGAAAGTTTCTCTCTATACGATGGACAAATATCATTTATTCTTCTTTCCATTAAACAAATCGATGCTATTGTACGACGAGAATATAATGTTAAAATGCGAAGCCGAGGTCAATATAAACAAAATTGTAATAAAAAGTTTCAGATAGATTCATTGAGTCATGATTAAAAACATTTTTCCAGCGAATTACTCGAGCCTCCTCCGTTAAGCTAAATGTCTACAATTAACTAACTTTGTTTTTCGATTGGTTACAGTGCCAGTAAACGACGAACAACGAGATCGTTCACTCACTGTGATGATTCCCCGTGCTAAATACAGATCAGCGCCCCAATCTCCACAAAATTACAAGTCTGGAATGAGCACGTTCTCAACAGAGGAGCACAAACTGCTCAGTTACCTCGACAACGGCACGCACAATACCGGAAACAGAAAACAAAGTATAACCAGCATGAAAGACTGCAAGGAGGCCGATGTGCAGGTCATCAGAACTCCGGCAACACCAACTGGCGCCCTCGTCAGCGCTGGTTTCCAGGTAAGCTTTCATAATGTCGATGAGTATAAAAGGTATCTAATTCTTTTTTTATCACAAACGAACAATATCGTTTCTTCTTTTTTTGCTACAAACTCAGTAATTAGTATTATTTATAGTATTAGTTATATTATTTTATATAGTATTTATACACTATTTTCTACATGATTAGGCAAATAGATCGTCAACTAAACTTTAAATTCTGAAGGAGAGAATGACTGAGAATTTGCTTATTTGTCTGCATTTAGCCAAATTTTTTGTAAACTTTCCATCATTTTGCGGGATATATAGAATTGTTTCGTGAACAAATTATAACTGTCAAACTGAATAAAATTAAGTCGAATAATGTTGTACGATTATTCGTGATCATTAATACAATCTTTAACACTGAAACTACAAGACCCGTAAACACTTTACCTATCGGAGTTTCCTAACGGCTCTTGTAAAATCGAAGATCAAGGGTTAAGAAATTCTGAAAAATTTGTTCAAAAGCTGCAATAATCTCCTCTACGATCCAGCACATTACTTAGATTAGAACAACGTAACAACTTTTTTTGAAATTATTATTTAAAAATAAATTATTGATCTTCTCTTAGGCACAGTTCATTTTTAAAAGCTTGTCGATAAGCTTCCGATAAATAAATTGTTAAAATCACGAGTACCAGATTTTTAAATGCATCCATAACGAAATTATTCGATAAATGTATTTCTTTGGGCATAGTTGTATAACCTAACGGAAGTCGCTGTAAATTCGAGCGAATGCTATGTTGGTCGTTTTTGCGAAGTAATGCAAAATAGTCCCCAAACATTTTGCTAAATTATTCGAAATAATTTGTGTTATTTTTACGTTTAATCGTTTTGTTTTCAAATCCAGGTCTCTGCAACGGTGACTCGAATAATGGACGCTGACTCGACGTTAGCTCGATCATGCGGCGAGACCACAGTGGAAACGGCGACCAAGGTTCTACGAACGACTGATCCAGGTGATCTCGGGTCGACTCTGCCTCGCTCCTGCGGAGAGACAACCATCCAGGCGCCCACGAAGTTGCTGAGACTCGATTTAGGGGAGGCCGGTTCTACTCTGGCTAGGTCTTGCGGAGAGACAACGATCCAACCGCCGACCAAAGTCGCTGACGCTCGGAGGAGCAGTATCAAGGATAACAGAGACAACAGAGACACCCGGGACAGTGCCAGTGAGGGGCACACAATGGCTGAGAGGGATCTGGGAAGCACGCTGAGACTTCCGGCGCAGCATCCGCCTCTTTATAACCCGGATAGGGTGAGTGGACAACGAAATATGTACACACTGTTCTATTCCGAATACCTTTCTGCCTTTATGGGAGTATTCTTGTATACAAATTATTGGCAATACAATGCACGAAATGTCCACAAAGCCATCCTGTTTTTTTTTTTTTTTACTAATGTCTTAAATAGCAATGAAAAATTTATATTCGATATCATTTTGTGATTAATTAAAGAAAGCGTTTGCATTAGTCTCAAAGAATAAATATAAAATTTATTTAAAGAGAAAAGAGTAAAAAATATAATCTAGTAAAAAACAAAATGTGCCATAAAACCTTTCGATTTCTTAATTAAATAATGTTAAAATTAACAATTATTGTTAAAACTATTTCCGTGATAGTGGTTAGTGTAACCTCCATCTTTTTTTAAAAAAAAATAACATTTTAAATAAGGTTTAGCATTGGTAATAAGGATCTTTTTAAGTGGATACATAAAATGAATAATATTCTTAAGGTTACATCGTTTACGCTGGAATGAAATAAATCTTCGAGAAAATGTGAAAAATTAAAGGACCTCTGACATTTAAAATAAAATTGTCCTTTCTTGGTCAGAAAAATTGATTTTTGAATAATTAACTAATTCTTAAACACAATTTTCTTGTATTAATAATTTTCGTTGAATGTCCACAGGCCAGCGATCGGGAATCAAACTTTGACTCCCTCTAGGCATCAAGGATTCTTGAGAAATAGAGTATTCGGTCGACGGATACTAGCCGTGGACGAAACCGCTGGACGGTAATCTCCATAGGTTCGCGAAACCGTTCAATGAAAATTCGTCGCTGCCAAACGGACGTAGAGAATATCGGAAATCGAGTCGCCTGACGGAGGAAATTGTGAAAATCCACTTATCTTGAACGCTGTTGGTCGATAGAACGGGATCAAAAAGGGGGGGGGGGGAGTAAACGGCAAAACGTTCAAAAATATTTTCAGTAAGAAGCTTTTCATTTCGTTCGCTTTTATTAAATTTAAAGAATATTTATTGAAAGAGAAGTTTCGTACGAAAATGTTCTCGATAAATCGACAGTTTTCAGGATAATCGAGGGATCTGGAAAATCATTTGAAAAACGAAACAAAAAATTGTGAGAAGCGCTTTCCATTATTTATTTAAGCATTATTCGTTCATCGACATTTATTATAGGAAGAGGGCGCACTTTCTTTACCGTCGACGGGATTATTAGTCGAGTTCGATTAAACGTGAAGAAGCTCAAACTCAAAGAGACGCGCGCGTTATTTACCCCCGTGCCAAAATACAACCAATGAAAGGAAAGCTCTCGCCTTTCCGAATATCGTTATCACGTTTCATTTGTCGGTATCGGAACACTCGCAACGTTGGTCGAACATTTTCCATTACCACGGAAGTACATGGAACAATTAGAACTCACCGGTCCTAGTAATGCAAACCTAGGGAAAATGTTCTCTAACATTGGAGGGCCATTGATAGACTGTGGATTTTGTTTATTTATGACAGACACGAGTACATCAAATGCAACACACGGTAGAAACACTTACAGAATTAAAAATACTGTGTTGCGTTAGTTTTCACTCAATGAAATAATTAAAGAAATCATGGAATGTTTACGTCACTTCTGTATCTTGCAATTAATGTAGAGAATTTTTATTTTGCGTCCAGTCATTAACTACACGCTTTTAAAAGTGTAGGTGAGAAAAGAATTCCTACTTTAAAAATACTTTTCTTTTATTCTGAACAAATATCATATTCTCACAATATTATTTCTTGTTAACGAAAATCTGCAGCAAGTATTCTTAAATGATGCGAATACGAAATAATCAATATTCCTTAGTTGTACAAGTTATAAATATTATGCAATATATATTAAAATAATTTTGCCAAAATAACGGAGATATTATGTACTAAGAAATTTTCCTTTGAAACGAGTCAGTATAATACATAGTACTTGAACGTGATCGATTAAAGAAACTTAAGCTGAAATAATTCTGCATCAAATACGTTTTTCATACACGCAAAACAATTAGGATATAGCTGACAGATGTCTATACAAAATAAAAATTTCTTACTTTAATTGTAACAAACTGTTAAATAGAGATGTATTTTCTTTTCTAATTATTTTAATAGGTTGGAGACAATATAACAATGTTCTTAAATTCTTTGAATACCATTTACTCTTTCGAATGTCACCTATTCACATTTCTCATAAAAGCAAAGCAATCAGCAGATTATCGACCTCCTTTGCTCGCGTGTGTTGACCCGAAAACGGTCAAAAAGTGCGTAATCGAATTTCGAGCAAACGTTTCGAGATTCCGGCCGACCATCGAGCGAATCGAAGCGTGACTGAAATCCAGTGTCATAAGTTGTGAACGACGCCGATCGTCGCGGATTCGACGGTCGCGCGCGATCGATCGCGGAACCGGACATTATTATTATTGTTGTTGTTGTTTGTTTGTTTAGTCTATTCTCTGACGGGTCTCGTCATGTTGCCCGGCTTCGTCGGGAGAAGTTTGTGCGTCGCGACGCGGCGGCGTGGCGCGGCGTGACGATTCAATGGATCGTCGTGCTTCCATTCGATCGCGAGTCCTATGAAATATCTATTTTTAGATGTAAATCGGGTTATGATGTCGTAGACGCATCCACCAAAAATTCTGGTCCAGAATACCGCAGACTTATAGAAAATTCAGCAAAACACGATTTACGTTTAGAAATTTACAACATTCTGTATCTTGTAATTTCCTTTCGTGTCAGGATATCTATAACGTTTGTTTATATATATATATATATATATATATATATATATATATATATATATATATATTTATGACATCGTTAAATATCTTATTAAGGTCTCATCGGTGATTTGCACATAATCGAATTTGAATGTTTATTTAACGTTTTTAATCAAGCAAGACCCAGATGTTTAATAATTATAATTTGAAAGGAAGTTTTAATTGACCACGGTTCTTAAGGTTGAATAAAATACTTTTCGTGTATCTGGAAGATTGAAATTTTCTTTTCATCATTTAGCAAAATGGACGTGCGGATACCGCAGACACTGAAAGGAAACGGCTCATTCGATATTGAACGACAGAATGTGATCGAATGTGTAATTATTTAATCGAGACGAAGTCGCGGCAACGTCGCTGTATCAGACTCGAGGAAGAGCGAGCAGGACGTGTTGCATAAAAGCACGCACAAGTGCATTTAACTCTTTTTGTTAGCTCAATAGGTAGCGTAAGCGGATGCAATACGGAGGACAGGTGTATTATTAACGACATTACTTTTTATTATTATTAATTCTCGTAAGATCGCGTTTAACCAAAAGTGAATAGAAACGAAAACGACGATGCTCGTACCTTGTATCACAATTACTAACTTGTCCTATCCACGTCCAAATGAAATTGTTCTTTCTACACGCATATAGATGTATGCGCGGATATTAATATTTATATATGTGCATGTATAAAATACGATATCTTATATATGTACGAATGTAAAATTAATATCTGTGCGTAATCATAAATATGTATATATATATACGAAATGAAATATATAGATATATAAATATATATTTATATACGATACACTTATAAATATATTCTGTTGTACATATTGTCTCCTCGAGAACCTCTTCTACTTAATGCTATTGTAATTTTTGTATACTTAGAGCCTGTATACTTCAGCGTAATTTTAATAAAAATGAATAATATAAACGCTCGTGTTGTTTATTTTCTGTGCGTTAGAAAATTAATGTCTGTATAAAACGTCTAATACCACTAGTTTGTCCAAGTTCGAATTCTTGGAAATTATATTTGTCTCCTTCTGGAAATCGAATTTATTCTTAAGCAGATCAAATTCATCCTTTTCCACATTTTATTCACCTCAAATTATTACATGTGTTTACAGGAACTGTTATTTCAATCGTTATGTTTTTCAGTGATAAACTCTATCCAAGAGGATTTTTTAAAAAATCAAATTATATGAACAATTGGACAAATTATATGGTCAAATTATATTGGACGAATTATATGGACAAATTATGTGGTCAAGAATGGACAATTTGGGAAGAGGAGATACGATTACAATTATATAAACGGAGTGCAAGGCCCGAACAATCGTATCGTCCTCCTCCCAAATTATCCATTTTTGTTCACAAGCTGAAAGAAAATTAAGAAGAATTTATTGTATTCACTGATTTTTAAATAACACCATCGTAAACAGCGTTTCGAAATGAATTGCTTGAAATAAAATTCGCCCGGATCTGTTACAGGAGAAGTGGGCTCATTAAACAAGATACACAAACGAGTGAAGTGTCCAATCATTTTGTCCCGCATAGGAGTGCAGAACAGTCGTTTACCGCACAACACCGGTGCCGTCGGGAAGAAACGTTGTAGCCTCCGATAGAAGATAGAGGAACAACAGGCGACTCCGCAGGAACGGGGACAACTTGATTCTCGCTTGAACAAAAACCGGGGACGTGCGCCAGGCTACGTTTCTCGATTCGTCGCGGCGCGAGGCGCGGCCTGCAACTAAAACGAGCCTAATCCACAAAACAAACCGATCCGCCGGGGCCCCCGGTCCACCCAGCACCATTCCGCAGGACGTTCACGACGCGTCCCGCTCGATCCGCGTCGTCCCCATACGCGACGAAAGGCCCGATTCGTCGAAGGGCCCCATCCGACGACTGGCAACTACCGCAAATGACTTTATTTATACCGCCGGCCCTTATTAGGACTCACGGAGCCATGGCCGTGTAAGGTTGTTCGAAGGTAATTTCGCCGGTATCGGGCTTCTTTTGTCGGGCCTCGGTTTTTGCGCGGCCGTCTCCGCTGAAATTACTCCCGGCGAAGCGTGTGCAAGTTTTTCGTGCGCGACGTTACGCGAACTCAGCTCTCCCCTCGGGCCCTCGGGCCCCGGGCCCCAAGCACCGGCGAGCACTCGTCGCGATTCCGCGCCGATTTCGTTGGAAAACTGCGTTCGAGCGATCCGCGATCGGTTCTTCTGTACGTTCCGTAAGGGGGATGGGGCACCGTGTGCACCTGGAACCGTTTCGCGGATTTCATGGCTGCAAGAGTGAGCGGAAAGCCTAACTGCTACCTAATACGAGCGAATCGGCTGATTATGATGTTACAAATTTGTAACGCGCTGCGACGATAAGTAATCGACAGACTAACATGGTCCCGGAAAGTGCTACACTGCTACGAAGCATTGGATCGCGTGATTTTTCTGCGTACACGGTGGAGTGCGCGATCAACCTGTTAAGCTGGATATTTACTGAACGACGTCTCGGACGAACCTGTTCGAAGCAATTCGGAGCGAGTTGTCTTCTGAAGTTCTTTTCGTGCTATGTTGACCGTATGGAAGAAAATTGTTCTGCCATTTAGGCTTTGACGATTGAACGCGGCGCTGTGTTCTGCTGGCACGTTTCTGTATTTACTTCGAAATGGGTAATTAACCTGTTACCCTGGAGAATTGATTGAATTGTGTCTAGAACGAACAGTATTGAGTATTCGAAGCGAACTGCTATTTGTAATTCTTTCTACATTTTCAAATCGTTTGCAAATGAGAAATGCATACAGGTCAAGTATTTAGGTAATTGTAGACTACATTAACCCTTGAATGCACAATTCTTGTACAACATTCTCTAAAGCCGTATGCATTAGTACTGTAGACTTCTTTTAATATAAGTAATTTCTTTCTGTAAATTCTTTTCGACATCTTTTAGTAAAAAAGAAATTGCATCAAGTTTATTTAGAAAACCGTGTAACAGTACCACTTGCACTTCCGTACAAAAATACATATAGTCCACCCTAAGAATTATTTAATGTCTTCTAATTAAATAATGTAAATTATATTTTTGTTAAATATTTTTTTTCGAGTGATCTATAGAAAAATATTCTGATGAATTAATGTTTCAATTCTGGCAATTGGTCTTAGTGTTATATTAAATAAATGTAAATATTGCAAGCAATCACAATTGTAGTCAATATTTAATCCCTCGTGGCATCACCTTTACATTTAATTATCACAGTCATTCTCCTCAATGAAGATTTACATTATTCTTCAATGGTTTTTTTGTTGTAATTGTAACCAATAGTCCAACAATTTTCTATGTACACGTGTTAAAATTTGAATATTCTGTTTGCCACTCAAAAACTCGATTTTTTAATACTAGGTTAGCGGACCCGGTAAAATGGCGGGTCACTAGTTTTTTAATTAACGATTATTCTAATTGTGAAGACACGTTTATGAGCCATTTATTCAATATGTGTGTTACTTCCGGCAAATGCTACAATATCACTTGTTAAGAATCAGAATAATTGTCTGATTGATACTTTCATAAACTAATATAAAACAATTGCTTTTAGTGCACTGTAAATCTAGTATTAATTAACTAAGTAAGTAATCTAGTTTAGATGATGATCTTCCAAGACGAAAAGAAATTGATTCTACTACTATCAAAGTCTCTAATAGGAATGAAATAAATGAAGACATATATGAAAAATTGTTTCATTCCATCAGGAAAATGATGAAAAATGGAAGAGCGTTAACTAGTCGATCTCGACTTATTAAAGTTATTTGAGGAAGAAAGAACATTGCACGTGGCTGCTGTATCTTGCAACTAACGAAGACATTTGTTATTTTACATTAAGATCCGCAGTCTTAATTAATTAACAACGAGTAAAATTTCCAAAAGATCTAACAAGTGGCGTTGCGTAAGAACTTAACACGAGAAAGAGACATTTGACGATGAAAAAGATGGAACACTTTTCTTTGGCAGAGACCGTGGGCCCTCGTCGGAATGTTGTTCGGTAAAAGTCAAGCGGAAACGGCCGGGGATTTCGACCTGGGACGACAGAACGAAGACACAGTGCCCTTTTTTCCCGGAATTGGCAGGCTCGACGCGTTTTTGCGACGTGTTGCGCACGCTGGAGAAATTGGAACCCCTTGCGTCCTCGTGTTTCCGAGGACCCCCGCCGATTTCTCTGTGCGCCCTTTCTCTCGAGCACGTAACTTCTCCTCGTCTTTCTCCGGACCGATCGCAGATAAGATTTCATCGATGGAAAATACGAGCAAGTCCTCCGAAGGATCCGTACCAACGACACCGTACTTCTTGGGACCCGGACAGAAAAAAGAAAAACGGGAAATTTGTATCCGAGATATCTGGGAATTCCAATTTGTGTCCGCCGTAAGCCTAGGAATTTTAATTGATGTGGGTCGCTGGAGCCTTCTTACTCTTCGTGCACTACGGTTGATATCGCAGTAATCTATCGATACGATGCTGCCGCAGTCGCTGTGATAAATTTACGGTGCTTGACAATTGACGCGAGTATGCGGGAGAGGGTAGAACGGTTATGTGCTTCGCTCTTTTTGTCGACGATCTTAAATTGTGTGTCGCATGAAATTGCCTGTCACGTTGTATTGTGAGGATGCAAGTTTATCGCATTGCTTCTACGATTGTTGTAACCGTGTGACGTTATTCGGACTGACGCAGAGTTTTATGGAACCACAAAGTTGTAGTAGTGCTCGCGGTACGTTGTAACCAGATAGCGTAACGCTGTGTGACGTAACGTGCGACAGAAGATTTTGGATAATGTTTCATACAATCTCGTACAGTATTTGATTTATTGAAAGCAGCAATGGTAGAAAATTTATGTTAATTTAAATTTCCTGAAATTATATGTACAATTGTAAATTTCCATTTTCAATAGTGCACTTATTAGTAGCTCAGCAAATATCACATACATGTGTAGTTCGTAAAATCGTATAAATGACAAAAAAAATTCGGGTTTGTATTCAATAAGCAATTATGTTTATATATGAAAATTACAAATCAAAATGTAACTTAACAAACATAAGTTTTTCTATTCCCGAAAAAGTGCTACACTTTTTACAATTGCGAAAATCGTATATCAGGTTCTAAAGGTAGTAATTAAATACATTATTTCATATATATGTTTATAATATTCCAAGTCTGTATTGGATTCGTAACTTGAGTTACGCCTATAATATTGTGTCCTTTTTTTCAGTATGAAAGTCTAAATTTTTATTTTGATAATAGAAAAATCATTTCAATGTTCCGTTTTAAGTTTCCTTAATTCATAAATACACTGTAATTTATTTTTCCTTAAAAGTGTAGTTTGTAACATCCTGTAATAAAGCAACTTTCTTGATATTGCCCTACTTTATTGCCAGAAGAAGATATTAACATTATCTTATATGATTGCGCCTATATTCAATCTATCGTAAGTGTACCTTATTTGTTATTTGACTGCGGATCTATATGCTAATTAAAAATTGTTCAAGTTAATTGCAAGGAATATAAGTTATATGAAAATGTCTTTTTTCTTTGAATAATCGTAGCAAGTTGAAAATAATGTAATGTTTCCAAGGATAATGTCATTTCAGTTTTGTATTAACATACTCACTTCTGCCATAAATACATAAAACTCCCAGTCTATCGTGCTGATCTAATTCTGATCATATTCAGTGTAAATGTATCTATGTTATTAAAAATCGAAAACTAGAGAATTGGTCTACAAGCACTCCCCAACATTTTGCAGCTTTCATCCTCAATTTAAATAATATCATGTAGCAGTTGCTCCTTACATAAATATTTTTAGAATATTATTTTTGGTCCCTGCCAAAGAGTAACACTCGTGTCAGACCATCCCCTTAACCAGTTAGCTGTGACGTCTCCTTTTCAGAGCGCGTACCTGTATGCGTCGTGAGAATCAAGCGATGACGAGTATACTCGTCAAACACAGAGTAAGAGTCGCTTAACATTAACATATACTACACACATAATAAACGAAAAACGCAGGAAAAGTCGAATACTTATAAAAGTTAACCCTTTTCACTCGAATGGTAACTCTGAGGCGTCATTAAAAATTGTTATACTATTTTTTTAAATAATTGTAAGAGTATCAGATCCGTTTATATTTAAAGAAAAACTGTTAAAATTGCAAGTATTGTACTTGCCGACAAGCTCAATTTCATACGAATAAATCGTACTAAATCATATAAAATGGAAATACTGTAGATCAGAAAACATGTTCTGCATTTCGAATTAAGATAACTTCGACTGCAAAGGGTTAAAAATTTTAATTGCTGCTGCAGAGTGGTATTTAGCAAAGCAAGGAACGATACATAATGGCACTCATCGAACACCATTCTCTTGATCCCTTTCTAATCTTATTTTTATAACAATGTAAACACCTTTGAGTACGATTGGCCTCGAAATATTCTAAACATCACGAAATTTGAGAATATGTTTTTGTTATCGTTAAAATTACAATTTAAATATCTAATGGTCACTACTTTTTACGCGCGACGGTATACTCGTCGTACAAAATATAATATATAATAATATATATATTAATAATACATATAATAATATATATATAATATATATAATATATAATAAAATCGTCATCACAAAATACTGCCACATCTCCGTGACGAGTATACTCGTGAAACACAGGTAACTGGTTAATAGCTTCCAATGCTCACAAAATTTCTCCATATTCCGAAAGAAAGGTCCCCGTATCTCAACGAAACGACACAGTTCCGTGAGCGATCCAATGGAAACGATCGGAAATATTCGGCAGTCACTAAATCAGAGATCTGTCCGGCGTCGTACAAGTTCACGTGGATGAACGAAAATGCCTGTGCACGGACGCCAGCCAGCGGCCGCGCCGTTTCCACGATCACAATGGCGTTACACCAGCCGTTAGCCGTGGTTCCCCGGGCGTGTATCGCATGTCACGAAATAAATTGTCCAGAAATTTCAAAGGTCGGCGCTCTTTGTGGGATTAGCCGGGCACCGCGGGTTACCAGTTACAAATCACCAGGTACCAGTTACCAGTTACCACCTATCACGCAGCTTCGCCGCCGCCGCCGCCGCCTCGCCGCTTCGAGGGCCGCGGATATATGCGAGGCTCTGGAATTATTGCGACCCAGCATCGCACCGCACCGGTGTGAATCTTCGCGAGGATCGTCTAGACGACTCCCGGCCATTGTGTCTGCGCCGCATGGTAGTCCGCATTGTTTGTAAACCAGGCGTGATCGGGCCCCGGACGATTTATAACTATCGTTTCAGCGCGCGGGCCCCTTTGGCTCCGTTCCTCTCGCGTGTCACTCGGACTCGCTTGCGTCCGAACGGATCGATTGCCGTCATAAAAGCCTTTCGACGCGATCGAGCATTCAATCGGCATGGAAACTGTGCCGGCTACCTGTGTCCTCTGTCGGACAATGCGGCTCGAAATCCTCCGGGCAGCGCGACCACGTTTCTTTTTTGCCGGAGATTCACCAACGTTTGGTGGGATTGGATACGAGGCCTGTTTACTGGAACGCTCCACGATCCGGGAAATCGAAGCTAATGGCCGAGGAGAATCGAGCAGGCAGGTGATGGAAATATTAACCAGTCGATGCTGCCGTAGGTTTAGTCCTCTTTTATTAAGAAGGCGCGACAGTTTGACGAGTATAATAATTATCGATGCTTTGAAAGAATAATAAAAACGAAAGTACATATACTGCACAACAAAATTATAACATTGACAAATTTTGGATAAAAGTTGGACAGCTTTGATTGACGATAACTCCGCGAAGAGTTATCGTGGGATGCTAACATTTTTTCTTATATATATAAATTAAGGCCTCAAACCTCTTTTTTAAGATGATGTTTTTGGATTTTAAGTTTGATGCATCCTCGCTACTGTAACCCTTCGAACGTGAGATCATGTTTATCATATTGAAAACTTCCAAGTTTGACAGAATGCTGTATTTTGTACAATTTTTTCGCAGATGCCGTTTGCAGTCGAATGAAAAAAGAAGAGAAACGTGACTGTGATTTTTTCAGCAATGCGAGGGTTAATTTAATTTGCTGTAACTTTGCGTACTTGGCAATTTACAATATGATAAACATGGCCTCGCATTTGAAGGGTTACAGTAATGTTAAAAGGGTTTTACATCAAACTTAGAATCCAGAAACATTTTCTTAAAGTGGAGTTTTCAGTCTTTAATTTAAAAAAAAAACTCAATTTCGTGGAATTATCGTCGGTCAAAGTTGGCCAATGTTTATCCAAAACTTTTTTATGCTGTATTTCTTTTAGCAGTGTATTTTATCGATATAATCTATGGTGCATATTACCACATTATGAAGTGCAAAAAACAACATTAAAAAGAAAAGACTTTACTTAACTTGTCAACTACATCCTTTTTTAAATTGCCTATCGGTGTTCACGATTTCAGCCAAACAGGATCAGCTGCAAGAAAAAATCAAAAATGGTTTAAAAGTATTCTCTGGTCATTGACGATCTAAAATTTCCATTATTGTGAAAGTTATGAAAACGGCAGTTATTTGCGGCTGATCTATCGAATTTCTACCAAAATTTCTACGTTTGTAACAAAAATTAATATCACATTCATTTTATAAACAATATATTTTAGTTTCGTGAGTAGCTGTCGAAAATTCAATATCCGCAGTCAAGGGTTGAAAAACGAACTTTAAAGACAGAAAATTGCATAAAAATCCGTAGTCCATTAATTAATATTCCGAAATGATTTTTCTTCGGCCCGACCTCGCTGCACGCACCTTGTCGAACCGAGCAATTCGTTGCAGCGAGAGACTTTTGCCGACGCGGGAATGGCGGACGTCACGTTAATGAAGACATCTCGTTCGTAACATGGTCGGGAAGAGAAAAAAAAGGTAAGGTCCCTCTCCCCTAGGCTCGGAGTTCCAAATCACCCGCACAATAGGCAACTTCGCAGCCATTGTCGGTTGCGGAGCCGCGACTGGATCGGCTTCCCGTATAATGGCAAAGAAGCTAGCATTGTGCCGCTTCCTGAAAGGTGGACCGAAAGAAACCTGGTTCGTGATCTATGGAGCAGAACACGGTGCCATCCCGGTCCTCTTCACCTCGCCGGCTCGACCCGCCCCGTTCTCGATGACCGCGGAACCGAGACGCGTGAAAAGGATTTCACAGGAAATCCGAGCGCGAACGATGTTGCCGTCTCACGGACGTTTCGCCGTACACAGATCTGTTTTCGGTGGCGGCGATCAATAACGACCGAGTGTGAACCGAGTCTTGCTGTGGGCCTCTCCTTTTTGCTTCGTTCGTCTTTTTCTTCCTGTCGTGAAACTTTCCTCGGCTCGGACTAGTGAACTGGACCGTTTCGTGGACAACGCTGTGCCGACGAAAGTTGAGACGCCGTTCCTTGAATCACACCATTTTCAGCCGCTGTCGGTGGGGACCTTTGAGTCTTTCGGGATAGTTTTGAAAAGCTCGAGTCTTTCTACGAAGACTTTCGTGTTTCGTAACGAAATTTCGGAACGGAACGAGGCCAACGGCAGATTTTGAGACTAAACGATACCCAAAGTTTTAAGGTTGAGGATGAGGCTATTATACAGGGCGTCCTAAAAATGTCTCGCAATCCGGAAATAGGGTATTCCTGAGGTCATTTGAAGTAACTTTTTCCTTAGCGAAAATGCAATCTGCGGCTTTGTTTACGAGTTATTAACGAAAAACATTGACCAATGAGAGGCGAGCTCTGCTGGCTCGGCCCAGTTCCGCTCATTGGCTCGGAAGTCTCGCGCCAGCTGATCTAGCCTCTCATTGGTCAATGTTTTTCGTTAATAACTCGTAAACAAAGCCGCGGATTGCATTTTCGCTAAGGAAAGAGTTACTTCAAATGACCTCAGGAACCCCCCATTTCCGAATTACGAGACATTTTTGGGACACCCTGTATAAGTAGACTGCAGATTTTATGCATTTATGATAAAAGTGTGTAGGTGAGATATAAAGTAACAAGGACAATATCGCAGTCGTCTTGGAAATATGTTTATTTTGCATAAAGACCTTCAGACTAGTTAAAAGTTCACAATGTTTCACATTTTCCAGCGTGTCACTGAAATTTGACAAAATTTGAACAATCCTGAACAATGTGAAAATTTGAAAAACGAGCGATTCTATTTGTCTATTCTCTTCAGAGGTTGATGCGTTTGCTCAGAATGCCGTGGCGAACGATACTTCACGGAAATTATTTCGGAGCTTTGTTCGGGAAATATTGGGAAACTCTGGCTCCCGCGCAGTAACATTGTTGGAAACCTTCGCCGGAAATTATTAGGGATAATGAGGGATCCTGAAAGTTCTTTGAAGACAAGATGACGGGGTGCATTCTGTCTAATAGACTCGTCTTGCACTGCAGCTTTTCTATATCCTGTTCCAAAGTTATCTTCTAATGTTTGTCGGTGTTTGCTACGTTCGGTAATGACTCTATCAATTATGTCATTAGCAGCGTTCAATTAGCTGGGAGAAAAGAACTTGAAAATTCCTTGGATTCTACGTGTATTTGAAGTTTCTCTTATTGTTAATAAAAATTCCTTCATTTTGGTATAAGCTTCTCTGAAAGCGTCGGCACGTTTAATAAAATTGAGGAATATTAGACAGAATTAAAAAGACTTAAAGAAATATGAAAGGAATTTGAAGAAATTGATGGAGAGTGAAATAAATTGAAAAAAGTTGAAAGAAATTATTTAATATATATATTGAATTTAATTTTAACCCTTTGCGGTCGAAGCTATTCGAATTCGAAATCCAAAACATGATTTCTGATCTACTGAAGAGCTATTTTATATAATTTATTGCGACTTATGCACATGAAATTGATCCTGTTGACAAGTACAATGGAATTTTAATAGTTTCTTTTCAAGTAGAAACAAGTCCGATGCTCTTAGAATGATTTTGAAAAATAGTACACCAATTTTTAGTGGCGCCTCAGAGTCGCCATTCGAGTGCAAAGGGTTAATATATTGGAGGAAAAATATTTAAGGAAATCGATGAAAATTAAAAAATATTTTAAAAAATTGAGAAAGATTTAAGAAAATTCAAGGAAATTGAACAAGATTTAAGAAAATTGAACGTAGGTATAGTCGAATGAAATAGAAAGAACTGTTTCATCCCAAAAGATTAACAAAATGTACATTCGATGTACGATCGCTTCAATTTTTTATCTTTTCTGTCGGCCGTCGAAGATTTAATATTGAATATTTAAATGAAAAAAAGGAAGTCAGCCACGGTATCATAAACATAAAAAAAAAGAAAATCAAATTCAAGGATTGCAGTATTTCGTGAAATTCGGGGAAGAAAAGAGGCACGCAGGCATGTGCCGATACACCTGTCGACTTTCACCGAGTTTTCCGCGCGGCTAACAGGCGCGACGTTTTCAGCCGAGGCGCTTGCGATTTGCGGCCGGTCACGATGAACAGAGAACGTCAAGGTGATGAGTGACACAAAGCCAGGGCATTAGCAGAACAGATCCTGTCGTTTGCCGGGACTTACCTGGCTTTCATCCTCCGCCAGCAGCCCGGCTTCGGCCGTTCCGTGGCATTTCGTTGAAGTCGCGAAACACGTCCGAATCGTTGTCCGCTTTCGAACGATCCATCACTTCTGCGAGGGAAATTACATGTAACGGGTGTTGGCCGGCTTGAGCACCTTTCAGGATTTCATCGGTGAAATTCAGCGTGACTGACGACCACGACAATCACGTCTATCGTCTCTCACGGTTCGTTCAAGACCCCATTCAGATTCACCAGCGGAAATCATACGGGTCCACGGAAATGGAAAATTATGATGGAACCCGATGCACTCGACGGGGCAACCCGGGATTTGTTCGACTGTTTAGCTCGTTTTGCTTCCTCGGTGCAATCTCGTCGAGCTGCGCAGATTTATTAACGTGTTGGCTTTGTATTGATAGATCGCCGTTTCTCTCGGCCGTGAAATATTGTATTAACAGCTGCTATCGAAAGGAAAAGGTGAATACGTATCAGGTTGGCGCATAGGAAATATTGTTGACTTTCTGAAAATAACAAGAACTGCGGTACTCGTATATCCATCTTTTCGCGAAATATTTTATTCAACTTTTGAATAAATACAATTTTGAGATTTCTAGTGATTTTTATAATCTTGAAACAGCTTCCCGGTTCTAAATCACCAAATTCTCAGTTTTGCACTTCTCACGAAGATATTTCTTAAGGTTTAACGACGAGAAAATGTTATACTCTTTTTATTAACGTTATACATTCTTCTGCTATCGATATTAAACTTTCAATATAAATGTAGATATATAAAATGAAACTTAATCAAGTCTGTGATTGTATAGATTTGTCCTTTGTAATAATATTCCTTGAAATTAATAAATCCTTAAAATTATGAAGGATTAAATTATGTTTGTACAATTTTCATTTGAAAAAGTTGTGCTTGCTATAATTTGGATGAAAATAGTCTTGAGATACATGTATGTATTTACAGGAACGAAATACATAACAATACGAGATTACATCGAAAATTCCGGAAGAATTACTGAATCTCTACAGGTTGAATCAGGGCTTTGTTTTAATGGCCGAGTTGATTCCCTTTCGATCTCACGAGACATCTTCGCACGCACGCATTGCGCAATGCAAGTTTTTTTATACGTTGCGCGAACAGCACTTTGATAATGGCGTCGCGTCGAAGGGCAAACCGACGTCGTTAGAGTACATGGCACTAACGAATGGTAGCTGGAAAGATCACCGGATTTCAACAGCTCGGCTACGAAAAGAATGAATCGAAATGTACCCTCGGCCAACAGTTGTGGAAATTTAACAGCGTGGAATTGCTCTATTGTTCTTTCACTTTTAGGGTACAATCTTCAAATAAATTGGAAAAATACACTAAAAGAACACTGTTAGATCTGTGCGAATAAATCTTTTCTCGTTTTCGAAGTTTATCTTTGTCTGATCGAAGATCTTGTTGAAAAATATTCTCCCGATATATTGAGCAAATATAATAATATTTCAATAATAATAACTTCAAGACGACATTATTTATATTTGTTTAAATGTTTACTTTACAAAATCCAATAATAATTATTATAAAAGCTGCTAGGTTTACGCACGAAAAACCTTCGAAATTGCATATTGTTTCAACAAAGAGCTTCGAAGAACCCTTCACGGTTCTTTAAATAATTTCACTTGCATGTAGGATAAATAAAACTCTATTCCTTAGGTAAATATCTGGAAATAATTTCGGAAGAAGCGGCAATTCATAGAAATAACGATCATACGGCATTGTGATTGCAGCGATCAGGCACAGCGGCGCATCGTAGAAATGATGAAAGAGAGGATGCATGGGTTCCCGTGAGCCGTGTCACGCCTCGAAAACCGATGATTTCTCGGCCGCCTTTATTGCGACACGTTCCAGGGATTTGGAACGGTCCATGGAAAATAGACTGCTTGATGCGGCGGGCGTCGTGCTCCCGAGATAGCGTGGAAACCGTGGAAAATCGGATTTCATCGTCTGTTTGTTATTTTCGCGGCACGGCGTGGCGTAACGTTAATGGCCGTCGAATGGATGCTCTAGGGTACGGTGTTAATCCACCGAAACGTGTCTCGCCTTTCCAGAAGCAACACAATGTTGTACGAGGTGCGTAGTGCAATATAAAATGATATTAAAATAGAGCGACTCATAATGACGATGCTGTAAAATTTTGTTTATAAATAATCGATCTATACAATAACGTTATATCCTTCAAAGTAACTTACTTGGAAAGCTAAATACAATAGCCGAGAATGTCGTGTACAGCCTATGCAATGGTACTGAGCTCACTAGTTTGGAATTTTCTTCAACTGGTCTCTTACAATGATTTCGATATTGTTCTCAGTTTTAGAATTTTCTATTATGTTAATTATAATAATTCCGATCAACTCTTAGTTCATGTAACAACAATTTCAGCTAAATAAATCGTTCATTCTGCGATCACATATTATCAGTTATAATCACGAACACTGATTTATATTGGTTACTATATTATATAATATTATTATTATTAATAATAATAAATAATACTAATATTAATAATACTAATATACTACTAATATTTTATATTATAATGGTTACGAATATCCTAATTATTTCGCGTAATCAATTACGAACATGATCATGAAGTAATCGACTGCTGCAGCATGCAAATGAAAAACAAAGAAAAAAAGTAAGCGAAAATAATAATTTGGATAACAGATTAAGTTAGACATCCTACGGCAGGGATTGTCATAAGAAGACCGCAGATTTTCATGCAAAATAATTTTAACGGATTGAACAAAATACAAAATAGCGTCTTTAAATTCTTTAAATATTTTTAATCCGACCTACTAGTTTTCGACTTAAATGCAAAAAGTCCGCAGTCCGGTAATAACTAATAGCTAAAATTAGGACAAACCTATGACTCAAATTTCCGACAAGACTCACGAGCGTATGAGATCGTCCGACCGTGTTCCGCCGTACAAAAAGCAAAGTCCACGGGGCAGGCAACCCCCTCGATTCAACCACCCATGCATTGTTTTCCCTCGGAGTTCACCGTGGGGAAAGGATTACTAAATCTTGACGAAAACAACCGGGCGAACGGTGAAAGGATCTGTAAGCGCTACCCCTAGGATCCTCCTATAGGTAATGTGCGAACGCGCCCAAAGAATCGCAGCGACGAAACGACACCGGCCGGATTCTTCACGGGTGATCCTTTGGCGTCCTGATTATTCAACGAGCAGCGACGATTGTTTCCCCTATTGACCGCGCGCACCCATTGTTTCAGGGTCCAGCGGATTTTTCTGGCCCCGTGGTCGGGACCGCGGTTCTCTCGGAGGTGTCCGGAACATCTGAAACGAGCGAGTTCGTAGGGGGCCCGGGGCGGAGCACAGGGCCCCGATTCCTTCGACGTACAAAGGAAGCGGCCGCGCCGCGCCATGCCGCCGAGAAAAAGAAAGGAAAATAGGGGAGCAAGAAGGTGAACGCCAAGCGTCGGAGAGCCGCGATTTTTCATTTTCTAACAGACCGGCAACGCCTGCCCGCACGGGGTCCTGTGGAGAGCCGGTAATCATCTTGTTCTCGACGCCCGGTGAATAACACAAAAGATCGAACTTGGCGCTAATTACGTCGCTGTTCCCTTTATTATGCGACACGACGCGGCGCGGGGGTTGCGAACGGGAAACGGGCTGCACGGGGATCCCGTGACGAATCTGCCGGGACGGTGAAGTTCACGAGGAAACTGGGAATTATTGTGACGTCTTTGTCACGACCGGCGAGAACTAACAAGCCGCCGCGGTAATGCAGAAAGTGGGATACATGTTAAGTCTTTGCCGTACCATTTTCCTCTTTGTTGCAATGATCAGAATTTCCTCGATTGTAATAATTTGGATCGTTTACTTTGAGAATGGTGCGAGTCCATTTTTTGTTGTTTCGAGAGAATTTGGTTGGCGTATCAGTCAATTCAAAAATATAAATTTATTATGTCAAGTCTGGCAATGTTTCTACTAATTTATCAATATGTAATTTGATTATATAAATTTTCTTTTAGGCGAATTTATAACTAAAATAATATATATTTACAGGCTGTAAATGAACTTGCATCGTTTTCATAATATTAGTCAATTGTAAAAATCATTTAATTTCAATTATGAAAAATTAAATATCGCTTAAAATATATTTTGTATTAATCCAAGTTTATTTATAAATAATAACAAGAAATAAAATAGGAGTAGTATTTCTTACTGTTGCCATTATTTATTTATGTTGTTTATGTGACAGTATTTTGAAATATTCATGGTCCACGGGAGGTACATAAGGTAATAACTTTTTATATGTAATAGGTCTGGCATCGTTAAACAAAGGTGCCAGTATGATTCTTTTAAATTTTGGCGGTCTTCACCGATATGTAAGTGATAAATCGAGCGTCTTAAATTGAGGGAGGGAAAAATGTAAAGGGAAGAGGGAGGAGGACAGTTGAGAAAAAAGGAGTTGGAATTATCGGAGAGTATGTGCAAAAAAGGAGTTGAAATTATCGAAGATAATTATTTCAACTCCTTTCTCGCACATTCTATTTGATCATTTCAACTCCTTTTTTGCACATTCTCTTTGATAATTTCAACTCCTGTTTTCTCAGTTGTCCTCCTCCTTCTTCCCTGTTCCTCACCCTCTGTCCTCGTGCCTACATTTACTGGACTGCTTAAATATTCATGTCTAAAGAACAATTTTATTCCGACTTTAGGGAACGTGATAACTTTCGTACTTAGCAGTTTATTACTAGTATTCCTTACAAGTTAGACTCGTTAGTGGCGTTAACAGCTCAGTTTTCTCGGGTCCAATGCATCTATCGAAAATGTTTAAGAATTTGTATACGGAATTTCCTTTTTACAAGAAACACCATTCAATTGATGATGAAGTCGCACGGACATCTTTCTAGATATGTTACAGAGATAAGAAAAACAAAATAAAAGTGCTACCAAAAGCTAGTTTGGCTATGAGGAACTAAAAAAAGTGGAATGTAGGAAAATATGTGTATGAATGTGTGTGCGAACTAGAAGACAGTCTGTTTAAAGTAAATTACATTTGTTCTTTAAAAATAAATTGGGTGACGTGTTAGAAAAACTGATAGAACGTGAATACAATATTTATTTCATTTATTTATTTAATATCGAAATTTCTTAAGTCTATTATTCGAACACTCGTGTTTTTATATAATTAGTTATATAATAGTTATATATAAATAAGTATTTAATTATATATAAATATTATACTATATTATATAGTCAATTAGCTCGGACAATCAAGGTTTTTTCAAATAAATTAGTTTGTAGTTTTAAGAATTTTGTAGTTGCTAAGCGAGTGATCAACTAGTTTTCACCCTGAAGAATTGAAGAACTGACAAGTGAGCCATTGTATGTTCCATTTAAAACAATATAAGTCGATGGGTTGAATTTGTATGGCTTTAGAAACTTATTTAAGAAGCGTTCTCATGAAATAAATACTTTAAAATTTGTATACCAAATGTTTCCCCTCGAAACAAGTTTATCATCGAATGTTTATCAAGAGAGGCACCGCAGGAGAAACGGGAGCAATTCTCGAACTGTGAATTCTTTTTGTAAATATTACGAATTAAAAACATATACATACCATCAATGCGAGCGTGATAATTTTTTTTATATCGTTATGGTATGCGTTATAATATCCAGTATTTGTATCGAAGTAAACTATTGCTGTCATAAAGCAATCTTTCATTTTATGTCTTAGAAGTTCTCTTCGAACTGAAACTTACACTCACAGGAACTTTTCCTTATCTATTATGAAATGTATAATGAAAGATCACTTTTGAAAATAGTTATACGATCCATTTCTTAAACAGAAAAAGAAAGTTACATAACATTTGCAATGCTTAGCATTTTAAAATCAACATCGCCCAACATCTCGATAAATAAAATCTTGTTATTTTGGAAAAGCAATGCAAACTAGTCAGATTCGGTGCTCGGTTGTTCTAGTGCGAGAGCCAAACGTTTGCCAAGTCGTGATTAACATGTCTCCGATATTCTCAGCGTGCGGAGATTGGAAACATTATTATGTTTCCAGATTCAGGCAGAACGAATGGTGGGACGCAAGGAAGAATCAATTTTGCTTTTTCTCGGCGTCGGACGTCGCGGTTGGCACGAACGGACAGCAGGTAAAGCAAACACGGAACACGGGGGCCCCGGCCGGTGACTTGCGAAACTCTTAGCCTGGCGTGGCTTCTTACGCTCCTGGCCGAGAGTCGTGGGGCCCTTCGAAGCTCATAAAGGCCGCGAGAGGGGCCTCAGCCGTGGAAAAACAATGAGACGGCCCCGATCGGGCGCGGACTCGCTCCGCGGCCCTTCTGATTCGCCATGAAGCGAACAAGAAATCGAGAACGATGGCTGCCTGCCCTGCCGCATCTGCCGCTGCCACGCCGTTCTCCGCTCGCTTCTGCCTTCCGTTCCCTCCCTGCTCGTCGAATGGAGTTGAACGGAAACTTTTACTTGCTTACCAACCTCGTATTGCAAACAGAAACTCCTGTAATTCAAGGGTTCTTAAACGGATGGGCGGTTCCTGGAAACCGTCCTTTTTATTTTTACTGAATTTTAAGAATCCGTAGAATACACGCCATTTTAATCGCGCGGTTATTACGAGACCGCGTATTTACACGAAAGGTAATCATTGTCCATAGATAGCTGTATAGACATTCATTCTTTCTCGGAATCATTTTTACCTCATTTAAAGGATTAAAATCGCGTCGACGTCCAGATCATGAAGCAACATGTCATGTTGATGAACGTTAGTTAAAAGGACCTGCAGAGTTGCTAATTTTTTTTTAATGAAATTGGAACGATTCTCAACATTCTTTGTGATTAATTTTACTCTCTGATGAAAATAATAAATTACATTTTTATCATAAACGACTAAAATCCAGGGTTTAGTTTTTAGCTTACAAAAATATTTCCATTTCCACCTCTGACTCCGCCCAATTAACAAAGTCATGCAAAAAAGACATTACAAAATGCATTGTTTGAATGTTCGCTTTAGGATCAAATGAAAAAGGACACAATTCTTTATTTTTTCTGTTATTCCAACAAATTGCAATGATTGGAAACATTTTTTCAGACATCGTCTTGTAAACTGGTTCTCCTAACATCTCAAAAAAATTTAAGTTGTTTGGTTCATGTTCAAAAAAGTAATTCTGTCTGATATATTTTCGTGAATCTCACTGTGTATGTACAATTTTAATTATAAAATTCTACCAAACACACTGTTGCTACAAAAGAAGCTACGGGCTTGACTGTAGAGCAAATTAATACTGGACAACTATAATTTTGAAAATTGAAATACTATAATTGAAATTTTATATAATTTATTATTTAATGTATAAATACAATGTTTTTTGGTCGATACTCGAAAATTGTTTCCTAAAATTTGCCTAAACTGAGATATTTATAGCACCGCGATAAACCACTAAATTCTTTGCCATGTTCGAAACATGACGTATTTAATATTACAATCTTGTATAGTATAAATTAATTTATTTACGTTTCTCGCTTCATTATAAATTATTCCAACAAAATTCCATTTATTTTACTTTGCATATAAAGCGATATCACAAGTAATTATATAATTACCACAAAGTATCGGTGAGAACAACGTTTCCGGCAGCGCTCCTATACCTTCGTGCAAGCTTTTACAAACGAATCCCGCAAAAATCGCACGGCATTTCATCGGCTGGGACTGAACCAACTCCGGTGTCCCTAAAACGTCGTGCAACCTTCGCGGCGTTGGAATGCCAAGCAAAAAGGAAAGCGCAATTTGTAAGCAACGTTTCCTTTATATTTAATTCGAAGTAGTACAAGGCGAGTGGAGGACGTAAACGTCACCGAAAATTAAGGCAACTTCCGCGCGATCAAGATCCAGGCGGACGCAGTAAAGAAGCGATCATCGACGGGCAAACAAGCGTTAAACCAACCGGATTCCAGGGTCCGAGGCGAGCCGAGTTTTCCGTGCAGCCCGCCTCCCGAAGTGTGAGTCTCTTCAAAGCTTCCAGGCCTCTCGCTAATTCGTGGATGACCCTATCTCGGGATCTCGTTTGGGAGCAAGCTACTAACTCTCGACACCTCGGTGGTAAATTCTCCCTTTCCGGCTGGCCCTCTCCCCTTCGGTCTCCCCCCGCGCGAGAGGTACCCGTGCCGGTGAAGCGAGCGGGATCAGCTGAACAGAGGGAGGAAAGATTCCTCCCGCGGACATATCTCAGCTTGCAGCGTGCAGATCGGTCGCGGAGATAGCCATGCGCCGGGCACCGAGAGACCAGCATCCTCCTCGGACAATCACGCGCAGTTCCGTTGCGCTCGTGTGCGAGCCTCGAGAGGGCTCGGTGAAAAGCGCCAGGTATCGTCGTAAATCGTGATCGCCGGTTTCCCGACCGACGATTTTCGCCGCGCGTGTACGTAGATCGGCCGAGGGACACCCCTGCAGAAGCATCGCGTTGAGTATCGTCTTGGTTTTGGTCCTCGTGCCCTACCGCTTCTCGTTTCTCTGTCTTATGGCGCGAGCGAACGTTCGCTCGGTTCGCCTCTCTGGGGAAGAAAAAAGGAAGAACCACGGAGCAAGAGTCTGGAACGCGGTCTCACGGACGAAAAGAAAGATAAAGGAGTGAGGGCGAGAGAGAGAGAGAGAGAGAGAGCGAGAGAGAGCGGGTGAGAGAGGGAGGGAGGGAGGAGGGAGATTGCGGTAGGAGAGTCTACGACGGAGTGGGGGCCCGAAGGATAGAGGAACGTGGTAAATGGGGCTGTAAATCTGGCGGGCAGACCCATTATAAGTTTATTACCGACTTTCCTCGACGCGCGACACTTCTTCGGCAACGAGTCGGATTCGAAACCTGTTACAACGGGGAACAGCGCGCCTCGAGTTGTGTCGGGCCCGAGGCGAGGACCCCAGACGGACGGGGAACGGGCCCGGTCCAGAGAAGGATATTAGTCATGTACGTTTATTCTGTCGGAAATGCTTAGGATATTTTATGCCGGACACCGCTGCGGTTCTGTTGTTGTTCCTCACGTTTCATCGATTTCTCTCTGACAGACGATAAAGTCACTCGCCGCTCTCGCGCCGTTGCGTCGGGCTAGTTCCCACTGGGACGGAGGAAAGAATTCGGCTTGAATGTTGTTCTGTCGATGCTTGTTCTTGAAATTTCTGTTGATATTTCAGCTGGAGATAATGAATCGAGTGCCACGCGAATTTTCGACGGTTTTTCGTGAGTGTCATTTATATGATTCCTAGCAGGGGCTGGTGCCGTTAATTCTTTCGTTTGCCCGGAGGTTACCAGCAGGACTTGTAATGACTGCCGTATATCAATGAGAAACTTTGAGATCTTTTGAGTAATAACTTTTTAAGATATCGTTAGATTGTGTTTGATGGTCAATCCACTTGTTGATTCAGCATTGATGTAAATGGCGTATTTGTAAAGGCGATTAAAGGATTCATAGCTTTAACTGTGGATCATAGAATTTTTCAAATTGTTAAACAAGGATTGGTTGATAACAGTTTACGTTTTAGGAATTCCAACCTGCTCAGTGATTCCTAAATTCCTGAACTACTAACTCTTTTTTTTTAGCAAATACAAACTATTTATCTAAGATTTATTACATCGATAACCCTTCTAGTAATTTAATGGTAAATTGAAAAAAAACCTCCTCTGTAATAATGATGGATTTGATCATTAATTAGTAGTATTTAATAGGTATCTTTTTAGGTAAGTTTTTGTGTAAATCAATTCTTACAGACTCCGTGCATATTTTAACAATCACACTATGTATTGTCTCTTTCAGCGAGTGCTTCTAAAATTATTCTAAAATCTCTCAAAATACGTTCTACAAAGTTTTTAAATTAAAATAATAAGGCGAATGTATTTCTTGTAATAGAAAAATTACCATTTCTCTATGACAGACGTATTCATGATACCCAATTAAAGGGTTAAACAAATGATTTGACGAAGGTATTTTCTAATTTAACCTACATGCTATTATTACGTGGATATTCAAGTACCTACTTCCCGTTTGCTTTACATTTCTTTTGTATCCTTAAGTAATTATAAATTTGTCATGAAACGTGACAACGTTTTTAGGATAAATGCTGAGATTTATAAATAATGTTTAATATAATATAATATATAAAAAAATATTCTAAAAATCGATAACAGAACGGACGTGTTAACATCAAGAAATATCAAGAACAATTTAAACAAAACATTTAGAGCACTCAATCTCCCTCACATTTTACATTGCTACACATAAACACGTTGCACCGATTATTTTCCATTACTCCCTGTATCGGTACAATAACGTTATTAATTACATTTATACGAACATTGTTATTTAAGGTTTAATAAATTATAATAATTCGCATACCTCGTTATTGAACATCATGGAAAATACTAACAGAAGGGTTAATTTGTGAAGATATTGATTACGAATAAACAACTCTGTTTCCTATAGAATGCTGTTCAATAGAAATACAGTATAATGCTCCCATCCCAATGATTTTCGGTGGGTCTTATAATTTCGTTCATCGGAATACTTGTAATCAGATTTTCGAGGTTGGCCGTTTGTCGATCAGCGAGCGACGCAGTTTTTCGTCCGTGCCGGATATTCGGAGGGGCCCCACCGAGCGTTTTCACGTGGAGGAAGGTGGGACGGGGCCCCGAGGGTTTAATAACACCGTGGGCCCGGGCATAACCGACCGAGACCGAGCTGAGTAGCCCCCCTCTTGGCATATATATAGCAATTAGGCCGTGGAACGTCTCTATCCCGGGCCGCGGCGGCCTTCCCAGCCATGATTAGAGGACATACGTACACGGTGGGGGCCCCGCGCCACGTCCGCTGCGAGATTAAGGCCTCCTCCACACCGCCCCCAACCCCCTCGAGCATCAACGGGGTCCGCGTCGCTTCGAATTTCGTACCGCGACAGCCTCGTAACACCGGCTGTTTATGTGCCAATGCTCTTTAACCGAAAAACGAAACCCGTTGAACACCTCAGAAACCCTCGGCTATTGCTTTCTCTGTTCTCGGTTGGCCCCGAAGAGAGCGGCCGACTCCAGGCTCGAGGGAGCTCGCCGGACTAGGTTCTTTTTGATGTCACCGTCCGATCGGGGCGATACGAGGATTTCTCGGCTCCCTCGGAGGAATTATCGATCGGATTTTCGAGCCGTCAGCTCTCGGGACTTTTGTGTCTAGAATCTTGTTGCCCGAATTGGACCTACCTGTTATCTAAATTAGTCGGATTCCCGGGAACCAATTCCAGGCTTCTTCGACTTTTAACGATTCCTTTTCGGGCGGTAAAACTGACACGAGTCAGTGTTGTTTCATTGGGGAACGTAGTAATTACTTCGGAACGTGGAACGAGTGGTTGGCGGAGGAATATAAAGTTATCGCGCTGTTATTATTGTCGTCCGCGTTTCACGAATTACTCCTCTACACCTGCCAATTAGGGGAGAGTAGCCGAAATTGAAGCGGAGCATTGTGTCATATTTAATTTGCAATTCATAGTCAATTAGTACCGCTAATAACGCTACGAATATTTTCCATCTCCAAGATCTAAATTAAGTCGGGCCACCAACGCTTGATTATTCGCAATTCATTAATGTCGTTAATAATACCGAGTACTCTTCTTTATACGAAATTGTACGCGCGACAAAGAGGGGTCAGCTCGATAGTTCAATATTCGGCGATGGAATCCCTAACTAATCTCTATCTGGGCCTAACTATCGGAGAAACTAGGAGGAGGCATCGAACGGATCATTAGACGGCAATCTAGGCTACAATTTGTAGACACGTTCAACCGGTGACAGGAGGGAACCGTCGCCGGTGTGAATTGGGTCTTAAGGCCTAGACTCTACGCACGAGGAATGGAACCCGGCCGTGGACGAATATGAGGATGAGATTAGCGCTGCGGTCGGATGGCCGAAGGAAGATGTAAATAGGCACCGCGGCAATATCTCGGGATGGTGGTGGCCGTCCGACAAAGATGTTTGCGTCAGCCACGGAAAGAAGGATACATAAATAAAAGACAGGTGGATTTTTCTGTCCGCGGCCGAGATAATCCGTATCGACCAGAACGAATCTACCGAATCCCCGTGTACCGGCTTCACGTCTTTGCCTTTGTAACCCGAAGAATTCCTCCGACCTGGGAAGATGAACGCCGCCGAACACGCCGTTCGTCCTTGCCTCTCCATTATTTTCTCACTCGTGCCTCTTCAATCTCTAATTGAAATAATTTTCTCTTAAATTCTCGCTAACATTAGGCTTCGATTGAGAGATGTTTGTTACGAGAACTTCGAAGATCTTCCATACGATGCTCTGTTGACAGTTTTATTATCTTATCGTATCTCATTGTTAACATCTTATTTTTAATAACTTATTTGTAATATCGACTATCCTACAGATATTCGCTGCTAATGCTGTACATGGCTCACGACCGCAAGCTTTCATTATCAATAATGACAACTGGATTAATCGTAGAACTGCGATGCCGTGTCACCAGATCGATATTGTTACCTTTATTCGTGTAGAGTTTTTAATAACACTGGACCTACACACATATCCCACATTATTAATTTTTAAATTGTTGACATTATGAAGACTCTTTCTTAGGAAACGATGGAACATATTCCTTTATTCAAGCTATAATAAAAATGACGAAAGACAGCAACGTATATACGTTAGTCGCTTCCAGAACATGGAAGATTTAGTATGAAACAATTTATCCGCACAACTATGAATTTATGAAAAATATATTTTTACATCGATGTTAATATTTTAATCGATAATCATATTTTATATTGCATAATTATGGAGGTAACATATTCTCCATTATTTTAGAGGATATCAATAAATAATTACTAAAGAAATTTCATAACCGACGTATTTACCAGGATATGCTAATAATTAGGCTACGAATCTTTCGTTAATCAATTTTTCATAAGTAGAATATAATTTACTGGTTTTTAATCTATCCATTGTATTAAATTTCATCTACTCGTTGTTACAAGTGTACGAAATCCGCAAGCCGGTAATTATAAATTCTGTTCGCGGAATAAAGGACGATATCATTAAAAGTTTGATTACATTGCGATGTTGATTACATTACGATCTCCGGGGTAGATTCCCCGGAATTACGTGCAAAAGTTTGGCCAAGCATTATCGATAAACTTGTCGATCGGAGAAGTCGAGTCTCTCGAGGCCCGTGTTCGGGAGGTCTTCGCGTGGGGCGAGGCCACCATGTTTCTTCGGGTCTTTTCGAGTCTCCTTTCATCTCTGTCTTGCTGGCGGGAGACCATTCGGTCTGTCCTCATCCAGACCACGGCGTGCGAGCACCGGCCACCTTGGGGCGCCCCCGGGTGGCGAACGGACCAACCTGTCTGCTTCGCACCACCTCTGCTCCAATCCTCTTGCTGTACCTCTCCCTTTCTTCTTCGTTTGCTTCTTCTTCTTCTTCGTCTCCTTCTTCTTCTTCTTCTTCTTCTTCTTCTTCTACTTCTTCTTCTCCTCTTTGCAGCACCTGACATCGTCTTTCGCCATGGACGATCCAGCGGATGCGAATTTCATCTGGATGCCTCCGAGACATCGTTGAACCACTTATACACCTCTACCATGTTCAAATGAACTCATTTTCTTTTTAAGTCCTGATGTTTTAACCTTCTTGCTTGTCCCACAGTAACACTAAGGATCTTTATGCAGTAATATTTTTATGTTATTTTGTAGTTCAAGCAATCTTCTGGTCGAATGAAAGATAGTCGTTTTCTCAAAATTCAGTATGAAAGCGGTAATTTTTCATAGAGATTTACAATGTAGTGTACAGTTAATAAACATAAGTACCGGTTAATCCTAACGGGAGCTTGTTATAGATAAATAGCGCTTTGAACACTTCTACTCGCACGTCGGTTGTTGTATATAGACGACGCAATTTCTTGATCTTTCAAACTTCAAAATCATTTGTCACTAAATCTTGTCTCGAGCATACCAGTCGACGTGTTAAATAAAACTTAGATATCCAAGAAAACCGCATAATCAGTTTACCGCGAAGGCTCCGGTAGACCATACGTCAGAGGACACGATTTCATACCTGAACACCATTTGTCCATCTCGATCGACGCAAGTCTCGCCGAGAACATGGACCGGTCACCAGATAACGTCCCTAATGATACCAACTTATCATAGTGAATGAAGAAGAGGCGTGCCTCTTAATTTTCCCACGGTTCTATAGCCGAGTACCTTTTCCCGAGTACCACGCAAATTAATCTTCCTTGGTAACGAAACTGTCGCTAGAAGATGTTGCTTAATCTCATGACGATTCAATTAGCGAAGGGACGGCCTGTTACATCGAAAAGTGTAATCATCGTGTCAGAGGAGCTCGCCGCGAGTGGCCAATAAAATTCGGCGCGGCTCGAGGCGGCGGTTTGTAGAAAAATCCAGTCGATACCGCTTTTCGTTGACCAGGATCGTTCGAGAGATCCCAGGTCACGTTGGTGCCGTCTACCGCTGTCGAAATCCCAGGAAACGAGGAACAAATTATCTCGTCAGACAGACGCACACACCGGTTTAAAGCGACGAGATCGCTCGTTGGCTTGCTGTAGGAGGGGGTACCGGGGCCCGTTGCCCCACTCCGCGTCCGCTCCCGCCGGCATTAGTTTCGTCACGTGACTGTACGCCCTTCCATTGGGCCTGACGCCCCTCTGTCCCGGCTGCCGGGCACCTACCGGGCCCCTCTCTCCCTCCGTAACTAGCTGACCCAGCGCCTAGCGCCCCGCGTGTCGGCACAGGCGGCTCCTTTCTTACCTGATGAGCGCGTACGAACGCACACGCACGACTTCGAGGGGAGCGCCGTCACGCCAACGACGTGTAGAAGAGGATGATGAGGGTAAGGTGGAGGGAAGGATGACGGTTAATGAGCTAGAACCACGGGGGAGCTATTCGGGGCCCCGAGGCACCTCCACCTTTCTGGGAAGTCACGAATTGCAGCCTCGCGTCGCCTCTCCTCTCCTTTACTCTCTTTTACTCTCGTTTACTCTCCTTCACTCTCCTTTCCTCGCCGACCGGTACCGGGTTCCGTTTCTCGCGTGAAACCTCTGCTCGCTTTTATGAGCGGCCTCGACTACCGAGAGTCCGGGCCAGACGCTTTCCAGAGATGTACGAGCTGATGACGATGGCTCGTTGAAGAGGTCGAGGATCGAACCGATTAACGATAATGAATTTCAGCTCCGCTCGTTTGTACTCACGAGAACCTGATGGGTCCACCTTGGGGGTTGCTCCACACCGCGCAATGTTTATGATCCAGCGGAGGGAAGCAACGACTCGGAAACCACGGTGTTCCGTCCAACTCGCTCATTTGGTCAGTAGCTTCTGTTAATCTGGCAGAACTTAGTGGAAGCTGCTCAGTTTTACGTCCTATTCATTCGTCGAAGCTCTGGTCCGAGTAATGCGAACAACTGTGAAACCGAATGGTATCTCTCAGAAATTTCTGGATAAAGTATCATTCTTAACGTATAACTTACTGACCGATAAGTGATTTGCATATGGTGCCGTATAAATGTGGCACGATACAATTAATTTAGATTTTATGTCACATTTTATCAAAACATTCGTTGTATGTATTGCACACAAACGTGAAAGTAATACGCGTCAGAAGAATCGGTGTAATGGTAATATTCTATGTATATCAGGATTGTCCGAGTCGATTAAGTTGTGCTACAGGGTAACTATGTTATGAGAAATGATCGAATGTACTTAACATTTTGAGTGAGTCTTCCTGGGAAACGTTTATGCAATAATGATTCGAATCTGCGAAATGCCCGAAGTTGAAAACAGTACTTGGTAACATTTTTATTTCACTAAACAAATTACTTTATTCTTATGAAACGTTTGAAGTTGCCCGATTAGCTGTAAAAGCGTTAAAAACCTCGACGAACATGGAACTTTGGCGTCTATAAAACGCTTTCCCAACTTACTAGACCCAGCGTTTTCTGCATTTCATTCGATCGTAACTTTTAATTGGAGCAATCGAGTACGTTTCCTTAAGAAATCGTAGTTCGGGTGGCTATGGAAACGTGCCGAGGGCTCATGGTCGAGCAAGGACGCCGAAAGATCAAAGCGGACCCGAAGAATAATCCTCATGATAGTCCAGTACCTGGGACGGAACAAAAGGAGGTAGTACTACGGTTTGGCGAAGAGACGCGGATGGAAGAAAGAAGAAGGTGCCCTGGACCAGGGGCAGAAAGAGACGCGAGCGCGATGGAGCAATAGTGGGGCCCACCTGACCAACAGGTACCTGGTAGGGCCCCCCATAAGGAGTCTCATCATTGACCCGGCCCACTCTCCCACCACTCGTGCTCGGCTAAAGGGTTCCAAGTCCTCCCTTTCCCGCAGTCAGCACCCTGCATCTTGCAGTCAGGATGGCTTTCAGGAGGCCCTGGTCGCTGATAATCAATCGTTTTTTACTTCTAATTAAGTCATCCCCGTCGCAGAATTTATTGGCGGATGCTCATTACCATATTTGGCGCAATCTCGCTTGTTACCTCAAAAAACTTCGTTGCTTTTAGCGATGATGAACCAAAAAGAATTTCTGAAATTGGCAGACTTTTAAGTTTATGGTGGTCATCAATTAAGTAGTATTAGGATGCGCGCAGACCCGCGTGTACAGAGCGTTACATCAACGCCGGCTCAACCTGCAATCGATTTTTCGTGAAAAAATGAAGATTTTGCATTTGATAATTTGTTCCCAGGACAAACTAACTATTGGCTATTGAAGTGTATGTTAATAAAATAAGGTTAATACCAATCGACAAACTGCATTTTCCTCGTACACTCAATACATTCGGATCGCGAATGAAGAAAGCTTGTGCAACTATTAATTTAGTATTGTCGAACTACCACGATGCGAAACTGTCTACGAACTACCTCGTAGACATTCAATATGCCGACAATACGTCGATCTGTTCTCTCTGTACATCGATTGCGCCGAAATATTGTCAATATCGACAATATAATCGCTTAAGGGCCCCTTTAACAGAAACGCAACATGTATCCTCGTTGTCGAATCAATCGAAAATTTGAAGAATATTATTTTCTCAGACCATAATTTATGGTGTTAGACGGCCAAAAATCAACGGTCATAAATTAAGGGCAACCTAAACACGGAGTCGTTGAATTATCAGATAGATGACGCGCTGCTGCGTGAGGGAAATCGGTCGGATGCGTCAAGCGTCATCGTCGTGATACATCCTATCGACGAGTGGGACGACCGATATGTCCCGCTGACACTATCGTTGCAAGGTAGCCGTCGGCGTCAGGACGTGGATCGAGACTGACGTGGAAGACTGGAAGCTCGCGCAAAACAAGGCCCAAGGATGGAACGGAAGGAGATACTGTTGGCGTCCATGGTAACAAGCGGCGTTGTTGCCAGCTCGCTTCTACTCGGATTGGGTATGTAATACGCGATCTTTTTTGTTTACACTGAATTACACGGCTACCATGAAGCGAGGCAATCGGTTTTTGCCGCGGCTGTAACAGCGGTTCAGTCAGGACGAATCGATTGGATCTGCGGATAGCTGCGTTCACCCCTCTCGTTGGGGTGGTTCAATGAAGATACGTGTCTGTGGACAATGATACCGATTGCTGTCTCGATACCCCGGAGAACCTCGGGAACTTTTTCGATTCCGGAGAACACGATCGGTACACTCGATCTTTACGCTAGAAATGGTACCTAAAAGACTCTAAATAACAACTTCGGAAGAAGTTGTTACATTATACCAATGCAAATAAGTTGAAATTCTGATGCTTCTGTTACTGACGCTTTTAAACAATATTTCATGATATCTTCAATTGTTGGTCTTCGCCCTCAAGGAGGTCTATTATAAAACACAAATCTCAATTTACAGATTTTGATCAATAATTGTATTTTTATAGTAATTGTTTCGTAAATAATAACTGTGATTTTTCTACACAGTTAGAGATAGTACTTCGAAGTATATCCTGTTAAATATAAATGTGATTCCCTCCTCTTAAGTCGGAACAAAATTCTATTCTCTTGTTAAAAGCATCCAGATAACTATAGACATGCAATAAATATAAATTATCTTTTTCTTGTAAGAAATTACGTTTGATAGTTCTAATCGTTGCAACAGTGAACAAAATTTGACGCAAGAAGTTAAGTACAAACACCACTGTCCCAACACGTATTCAGTGATATCTCAGTCAGTTAATATACAGAGGGGGATGCAGCAGGAACGTTAACGATCCCAAAGAACTGGAAAATATTCCACGGATCTACGGCAGTTCCTCCTGAAATCACTAAAAGCGACATCAACGATGGCGTTACAGATAGCATAACCGCAGCACGCCGCGCGACTGCACAAGGGTTGATTTGGGAAACCGTCCTGCCGGAAGTCACCCTCGAGATGCCGCAGCAGGCATGCTTCCTGTTACGCGTCGGGCATCGTGAAAAGGGGAAGCTGCGTCATTCAAATGAACCGTTTCCTTTAAATTGCCCATTAGGAGTCCGCGGCTGCTGGTGAGCGTCCTTTGACTCTGCACCGACGAAGAAGCGATCACGATACTAAAATACGAAATTGTATGTGCCTAAAACGATTTTCTCAAAAGCAGTTTCAGTGGTCCTCGCATCGTAAACTGGCTCAACTATCTGTACACCAAAGGATTTAAGGTACGTGTCGACGGCTACCACTGCTTTTTAATTTTAGCGTAAATAAATTTGTACTTTATTGTATAATTTAAAATGTACTTTTTAAATATCTGTCATAATAAAATAATACAAATAAATAATATAATATATAATATCTTTCAATAATTTTGTACTTTATTGTATAATATAAAATGTACTTTTTAAATGTATATCACAATAAAATAATATAAATAAATAAAATCTTTCAATAATTTTGTACTTTATTGTATAATATAAAATGTACTTTTTAAATGTATATCACAATAAAATAATATAAATAAATAATATAATATAATATATAATATGAATAAATTTGTACTTTATTGTATCATTTAAAATGTACGTTTTAAATATGTATGTCATAGTAAAATAATATAAATAAATAATATAATATATAATATATTCCAATAATTTTGTACTTTATTGTATAATTTAAAATGTACTTTTTAAACGTATATCACAATAAAATAGACCATACGATGATGACTATGTATGAAATGTAAAGAAACAAACAATATAAACAAATTTTACATCGCAGGAACTTCCTTTGCATTGCGTGTTAATAGGAAAAAATGATCGGCGATGAACCGACGCGACGTGACGATGGAACGAAAAACTGTGCACGCTGTCCTGTAAAATATTCTTTAGGTTTCATCGAAGTCATGCCGCGACTGGCATGGAACGCGAACGGCATGTCTGGTGCGAACACTGTGGTACGAATTAATGAAAGAATATTTGTCGGGTCCGAGACCGGACTGTCTGTTTCAGCCCTAACTGCCGCGGTCGATGATGAGTCGCAGCGGAATAAGGGCGGGCGCGGATTTCAGCGAGACGAGCAGTACATAAACGCGCGCGGCCCCATGGACGATCTCGTTCGGTAGCCCGGTGGCAACGGAACAAGAGCTGTCGTTTCGTGCGTTGATTGGCCGGTCGTTGGAGGATAATTAGGTCCCGGTAGGACGGAGCGAAACTGCGAACGGCGGGGGAGAAGGAGATGCCTCGAACGACCAGCCCGGACCGGCCCGGGGCCCGTTCTTGGCCCGGCAAAATCAACAAAATAATAAGCGGCCACGGGTGTTTGCGGGAGACGCGGACGTGACGCGTTCCTGCTGATGAAGAGAGACCATACCTGAGCAGGAGAGTTACGACGGGCACCAGCAACCCGACCTGAGTCGCGGGACAACCGCAACGAGCCAACGGATGGTTAATGACTCTATGCGTTTCGTCTCAGTCAGAGTCGGTCGTTACTCGGACAAGTATTGGAATTTTATGGGAAGAGATTTTTGTTAGAATGATTGGTAATTATCTAGAAAGGAGCTCTACTCAAACGAGCTAGAGATACTGCCAACGTTGTTGTTCCGAACAATTTGTTCCTATACATGTTATCGCCGTACTTGGGCTTAATTCGTGTGTTAGTATTTTTACGTCATTGTTTTACGCACATCGAAACAACCAGCTTTTAGTATTACACTTGATGTGTTTCTAGATACGTATAAGAAGGTGATACGAGTTTATCAAAACTTTTTAATTTAGTTTACTCGCTAAATAGTTATGTAAAGTCTTTTTTACGAAATATTTAGAACGCGAAATCTATATTACCCGCACTTGAAGAGTTACAGTATAAGTAAGTATTATAATGCTTGCCATGTTGGTTTAAACTTTTCTATAACTTTCTAACAATGCTAGACAGAGCATTTTATAGTTGATGATAGGACACGAAGATTTGTTGTTTTATTAAGAGTCTCACTTGATATTATCAAATAAGTAGTTAAACAGATATGAACGATAGATTGATCGTGTCGCGAGCCACTGAAATTCGTTGAAGTGCAACTCACTGAAATAGTAGGCCCATACGGGGACGAGACTTCTGTGCTTAGGGTCCTCAGTTGTCGCGCACATGTTCGAACGACCGCGCCGAAACACGAAACCGCCAAGGAACGAAAACGCGAGAAAAGTCAAGACACGTTGACAGTAGGCGGTTCGCTTCCAGTTTCCAAGAGATCTGTGTCGATGTAGTCCAGGTTTCTCCGTGCTTTCTCCGGTCACGCTGAAAGAAGGTCCTTGAAGAAAAAAAAATATTTGACCGCGTGCCATCGTAAAACTTTGTGCGTGCCGGAAGTCAAGCTCTCGAGAGGGTATATCCGTGTCTATTGTCTGAGAAAATTTGCACTTTCGTCACACGGGTGTCGGAAATGCTGCTTTAACGCGATGACAAATATTTAGTTTGTGGTTATATGTATAATACAATATTTTATTGTGTACGTAGGAAAATTAATAATGAAGTAATTCACTTATTTATCGGACTAAAAATCCTGCCGCAGAATAACTCCTTTCTGCAGGAGATGAAGCAAGTATTACACAATTACATAAAAATTATTATTTCAGGATGAAAAATATCACAAAGATAACCTACAAGTATGATTCACAGAAACAAGAATAAATTGTAAAAGGCCGAAGATCAAATGAAACTTTTATGATTAAATCGTTCCTTTTCTGCTTTAAATTAACTTCGTTCATTTGTACTTTAACTCTGTTGTAAGAATTCAAGTTTAACAATTACTATATTATATTGGATCAATAAATGTCTTGGAGGAACATGCTGTTTTGATCGTATATAATACTTGTTTAATTAGTGTTGATGAATAAATATAAAGCAGAATAAATGTAGAAGAAGAGCGTGATTTTTACTTTATTTCATTTTTAATACATCCACGAAAATAAAAATTTCCAATTTACAAACGATTGTAGGAAGTAATTTCAATGATAGAAAAATGTCAAAGTGAGGTCTTTATAAAATATATTTATAATCTCCTTAAAGTAGATAGCTTAAAGATTAATTAAGAAGAAACGTTAATATTTATAAGCGTAGTAATTTAGTCAAATTATGAGCATTTATAAAGAAAGGAACATGTAATAGTCGCGACACCTGTCGAATATGATATGGAAAGTTGTGTTTAATTACCGCACGGCTGCTTGTTAATCGCGATCCAGCGTAATCTTACTTCTCTTCCGCTTTGGCAGCTATGCGATATGCATCTGACAAGACCAAGAGATTATTAAAGAAGAGAAGTTACATTTAATTATACCCGCACCCCAGAACTCCAACCATAAATATTAATATTTTTTAATAATACCTTAAAGAAGCTCGATTCAAAGACGCGCAATATAGAAGGAATTACGAAGGTATTAAATACAAAGCTGAATAACATTATTTAAAGCAGTTCTAAAACTGATGGTCTTTTTAATAATACACCGAATTTTATAGCAACATTTCCGGGATAGAAAAGATTATCGAAAACTTACAGTTATTTCATTTATAATCAAATTCGATCCGAGCGTAAAATGGAAGATTGCCAACATATTATTTTGTTTGATCTAAAACAAGGCGTCACCATATTTACACCAAGGCATATTAACACTTCGACTGCAACGCTGCAACCTCAAAAATATCACAAAGTTAAATTCGATTTAATCAAATTAATATTGATAAGTCAAGTCGTATGTGACTGCAATTACTTTCTCAATATTTTCACGCTTGCGAATCCTAATAAAAATAGAAAGACATAATAAATAGGTGTAAAAATTAATTTTCGAAACTGAGCAAATAATTTCGTTAAGCACATTTGTGTAACGCGACAGTCACAATGATAAAACAGCCTTTAAACTTAGGGTTGAAAATCATCCAATTATGTATGTACCTTGAGGTTATTGGCACTGTTCGAGAAAAACGCTGGTCGAAGAGATTTCGAACTTGAACAAAGTCGTTTTAGATGTATCGCAGGAACGGTTTTAATTGATTGAGAAAGCGCGACTGGAGCGAACGGTAGTCGTCGATAGAATGACATGTTGGCTGTCCGTGTACAGCATAGAGCACCCGTCGCGCGAGTCAGGAACGAAAAACAGTCCAATGACGATTTTTGAAATGTGCAACGGTAATAGCCCAACCAAAAAGTTTGCGCTCGCGAAACGACACGGCGCAGAAATCGCAGACGACAGGAATTCACAAACTGCACTCGAGGCTATTTTAACTGTAAATATAAAATCATTTTTCTCACTTATAGTATTTTTTATTTTATATGATAAAATGCATTTTATGCATATGAAATTGATTCTTGGGACTCACACAACAGTTACACTCTTAACAAATTTTTCAAATCTAAACTTTGTTAATATAAAAATCATCTTAAAACGTGGTGTAACAAATTTTAGTGGTGCCTCTGAGTCACCACTCGAGTGCAAAGGGTTAAAATCGCAATTTCGAACCAAGAACCGAAAAATGGAACATCGCTCCAAGACGAGAAAGATCAGCACCCTAGAGCCACGTTCTCTATCACCGCTCCCTGAAGCAGTGCCGTCGCGGTTGCCAAAAAAATATTTTGACGTAGCGCCATTCAAGTCCTCCCCGCGGTGCCCCGAAAGCATCTCTCAGCCGATTCGGCGGGCGTAAACACATACTGGACCCACTAATCGTCTCCATCATCGTGGACACGGGCCGTCTATACATCCTTGATGGATAGTTTCTCCCCCTGGAATAGTTTTATCTTTCCCCGTGCGTCACCCACGCAATCCCTACCCCGACGATCTCTCAGTCCGCCTCGTACGCCTTCGAGAGACCGAACGGACGGGAGGAAGGAGCCGAAAGGAGCGAAGGTGGGAGTCAGGGACGGCTGGTGCTAGTTGAGTTGTCGAACTGACACGCGTTCTCTGTCCCGTTCCAACGCAGGCCGTCGGAAGTCCTCCCGTTTCGACCTGGGTGCCCGCTAACTCCTTCCCTCGGCGGTCTCACTCCGCAAGTTTCTTCCCACCATTCGGACCGAGGATCCACTGGACCCTTCCGTCCTCCTCCATCTTGCTCCCAGCCACGATCCCTCTCGCTCTGTTCGCAACGGATCGCGGCAGGGGCGTACGTCCGTCACTCTCCCTCTCTTCGAGTTCGAGTTTTCCTCGGAAGACGGTCCTCGTCGCACGCACGCCCATCCGAGAACGCACGACCGCAGCCACCACCGTTCGTCGGAGCTCGTGCTGGCACTGCTGGTGGTGGTAATGGTAGTGGTAGTGGTGGTGATGGTGGTGGTGGCACCGGTGGTGGTGGTGGTGGTGGTGGACTCTCAGTACCGCCATACCCGCCAAAGCACGAGCACCGTGACAGCCCGCACACACGGCTCGCAAACGCGCATTTTTCGAACTCGCACCCCCGTCACTGGATCGGTAGCCGTCTTCCTTCTTTCTTGGTCTCATCTTGTTTCGTTCGTTCAACCCTCGACGGTGTTCCCAGTGGATGACACGCGGGGACTATCGAGTGAGGATCGCCGGTCGCTATCATCTGCGCGGGTTTCGTTTTTCTAGTGTGCAGTTCGCCGTGGAAAACAGTGATAGTGAGCCACACTGTTCGGTGGTGTCTGTCATGGTGTGACGCGAGCCGACGTAACCCTCCTCCCCCCCCAGCCAGTCAGCCGATTGTGATCGTGATCCGGAAGTGGATGACATTGTGGGAACGTCAGTGGACGGTTCCGCGGAATTCCGTTGGTTCTGACTGTTGACAACCCTTGACGGTGGACCCTTTCTGTGGTTCGATCGTGCATCGAGATCGGATGATCGCGCGGACTAGAGTCGGACGTTCCTAAACTTCGGTATTTGCGTATTCGGAGCGGTTAGCAGACTGTAGTCGCTGCTCGGACGGTTCTCGGAGCTGCGGCAGTTGGAGCGAGCCTCGAGATCAAGTGCCTTATTATCTCAGAGAAGAGAAAGCGGCGGAAGAGCTACACAGGATCGCGTCAGAATTGGTTCTCAGCGAGGCGCCGACCAGCCAGCCGACGGGAGCAGGAGTCCCATTAGAACCAACCCCGGCGTCGGTAAAGATGTTGACTTGAGAGGGCTGCAGCGCTCGCGGACACCGTCAGCTTTCCGCTGCAACTTCAGGCGATCGACGAACGTCGCTATCGGAGGAAGAGACGGATACTCGTCGAATCGAGACGAGTTGGTCTCTTCAGGGGCGGACTATGCTATCGTGGATCAAAAGTCGTTCGCATCGTCGGGCACGGGGTGTCGGACAGCAGAATCTTCCCTGATCCTAGAGGAAAAGGCAGCCGGCCCCCTGGCGCAGTACTGGGCTCTAGCTAATCGCGACAAAATGCCGGAAAAAGAGGTGGCTTATCATCAGGAAACGTTCTCCCTGCTGCCACCACCGCCACCCCCTCATCATCCACACTCGGCGTTCCACGCGGCCTTTCATCCGCACCCGCATCCGCCGCCGCCGCCGCCGTTCCACCCTCACCATGGACCTCCACCACCGCCACATCCGGCGGCTGCAGCCGCGGCAGCATGGGAGCATCACGCAGCCGCTGCGGCTGCGGCCGCCGCCGCAGCTTTCCACGCGCCACCGCCTCATCCGTAAGTTCGATTTCATTTACGCCTTATCGAGAGTCTAATTCCTTGATCACTTGTGTGTCAGCAAACAATCGATTAGTCTACTTCATTAGCTCGACGCGGAAATAATTGCGGTCTCCGTCGCATTTGTGGAAGAGCGTCGAGAGAGGACGATATCTGGATTTTATGTCTTGTTTTAGAAGCTGAAAACATTTCATTTAATTACATAGATACGTAATGAAGATCGGGAGACATTCTTCATTTTTCCCATTAGTTAAATCTTTGCGACATAATTTAGTTTGTTGAAGAACAAATTGTGTACTCTAGAACAATCTTCTCCCGCCAAGAGTTAATACGCTGACCGTCGCGCGTACTTTGCGCATGTCTTCTTATAGGGTAGTTGAGCCGGTTATTGTGGGGTGTCTTCGTCCGAATAAAACATTTTTATTCAAAAATAATCGACACGAAAGAATTTAATATGTATTTTTCCATATGTATCAACTTAATTGTGCCCTAAAACAAACCAAAGACACACCAATTGGCCACCCCGCAACAGCCGGCTCCATTACCTTAAGTATTACTTTATTTCTTCGTTGCAAAAGTCAGTGTCATTGGTATCTGATTATTAAACCAATCATTGTGGAAATTAAAAATTGTATCCATCAGTCATGAGCACCAGGAACCAAACAGAAATTTCATCCGGTTTTTCAATCGTTCTGATCAGATAAAAACAATGCATCGATATCGAGAAATATATTTAAACTTTCTATTGTTTTACATTTCGAGCCCTTGTGTTTCTCATAAATGCATAAATTCTGCGATCTAATGATCATTCTTAGTTACTCAATATTGGAGTTTTCATTTTACAAGGTTTCAGTCATGTTCGCGGTATGATTTTAAAATATGGTTTATTCATAAGTACGGTTTTAAAGTTGTAGCTTCAAAACCGCACTCATTTTTGTATCGATCTAACAATAATTTGCTCGTACGTGTATGTTATTAAGCGAATACTAAAAAATATGCTATTATTTATACCTTATCTTTTACAACGTGGTTCTCCGAAAGCACACATGGTGCAAAAATTGCGACTTTGCTCATATAACAAGATAATCTTATAACACCTATACGAAGTTTAGTTTATTTTTTCGCTGTAAGTTAATCGTCCAAATAAAGGTTACTTAAATATACGAAATGGTAGAATTAAGCAACGGAGTCAGGTATGCGAAATAATAGAGAAACGGATCCGAACGTAAAGAACACGATAGAATGGTCAATTATGACACATAATGCAGTATAGTGTACCTCCGTTATTTTGGCGCACCTACCATTGTAGGTATAAAGCGAAACATTTACAGATTTATTGGTTGCTTTATTTGCTCGTACTAAACCGAATTGAACATTATTTGAAGTGAAACGTATTGCTATGGTCTACGAATTCTCTACTTTCTCTAGAAACAACGATAGACATTAATGCGCGATGTTATGAGAATGAAACATTTCTGTTGTGCAAGGCAGATACACATACCAGACTGTGAACATTCAAACTACGAACATTAGCTATTCGTTCGACATACAGCAAAATTTTCAGGATACTCGGACGAGAATTAAATCCTGCGATCATGTTAAAACGGAGAACGTACCCCGAATAATGAAACCTATGCAGCGGTATACCTGTTGCTCGATTGCACTTGAAACATGAAACTATCGTGCTCGAGACAATTCAAAGATCGCGTTTCTGCATACTTGGAGGAATAAACTGTGTGCCGTGGTTGATCTGGAATCTATAAAATCGATTCTTGCGGAGGATGTAAAGCTTCTGCTGCTATGCGAAACAATCGAGCGAGTGCTTACACCAGTTGACCCTTGTTAGACAGTTTATTAGATTAGATGGTATCATGGTATATGAAACCATTGTTATAGAGTAATAGGGTACGAAGTTTTCAGGCCATTTAAATTGAGCAATTAGAAGTATAGAGTTACTTCTCAAATTTAGTATTATGCTATTTCTAAAATATTATCTTATCATCGGATAAGATAGAATATTCATATTGTATACATGTTCATATGATACGCGTTAACGTTATTTTCTAAAATGAAATAAAAAGTCATCGTTGTCATAAGAACTAAGTACGCTTCTATTAGGTTGACAACCAAGTTCCCGCCGCGTTTTAAAATTTTAACATTCCGTATGTCATTAAATGTTTTCGGCATGATATTTTAAATCATTCGAAAGAGGATGTTTTGTTCTATCGGAATCTATGTTCTGTTTTTTTGTTCGAGTTAATTTCTGTTAATTTTCAGATCATTAAAATGGAATGTCAAGTTGAGGAAAATGAGCATTTTCTCCTTCTTTTTGCTTCTAATGAAGGTTCTAAGGCCGCAAAAGCTGCTCGCGACATTTGCGCTGTGTATGGAGTGGTTGGTACCGCTCGTGATTGGTATGCCAAGTTCAAAAATGGAAATTTTGACCTTGAAGACGCACCTCGTTCTGGCCGTCCAGTTGTGAGTTCGATGAAGAACGATTAAACCAACTTTTGCACGTAAATTCGCGTCAAACGACAAGGGAACTGGCAAAGAAAATGGAATGCTCCCTTATTGCTATAGAGAAGCATCTTCATTCAATGGGAAAGGTTATTTAAAAAATACTTTTAAACAAATTCAGAAAAACAGCGGGAGCTTAGTTGCCAACCCAATAAATGAAATATGATTCATTTCTAATAGGATGATACATGTTACTAATTTCTAAAATCTAATACTGGATCTAAATGATGCTTTACCCATCTTTACTCATCTAACAATTCTGCCCATCAGAAATATGTATTTGTTTGTGATCAAAGTAAGATATTGATTTTCATTTTCATAAACGATACGATTCCTCTGACATCGTGCTGCGAAAGGAGGAAAGTCGTATCGATTAAACGCGGCAGTTTTCTTCTATTGCGACACCGCATTCAACCAACTCTATATTCCGAAAAATGGTTACGTTATCATATGAGCCGTTTATTTTAAAAGTGGCATAAGTCACTTTGTTTTTAAGTCGATATATTTAAGGGTTTGCGTTTTAACACGTTTAAAAATATGGATGCTAACTTTCAAGAAGATTTACTTGTATTTGTTATCTCAGGATACTGATATTTTTCTCAGTATAAATAATTTCGTATAAACATTAAAAAATCACCACTTTTCATTACGGTAAAGTGACTTAAGCCACTTTCAAAATAAATAGTTTAGAAAAATGACTGACATATATTAATTTTGTCCGACGTATTTTACTGAAGCGATGTTTTGAAAGGACAGTGATTTACTAAAATTGTTGAATAAATTACATATATAATAATAATTTATACCATGAACATATTTAATATAAAGGTTTGGTTTAAGTATTTTTTATTTTAATATTCATAAAATACAAAAATAATTAGTACATTTTGAAACATAAGTATAAGTAATTTATATGAAAATACATCAGTTCAATTTAATTTTCGCCACCAATAGGAGTGATTAAGTCCTCGGAAATCGTGTTTTGTTTCAAATTTTTTAAATAACTGTGATATATTGGGGGAATATATTATTAAGCAAGTCCATCATGTCTGTATTTTGCTGAAGAAACAGGACGAGATCCAGCGTATAATGGATCCATTTTTCTATTATATTATTATATTATTATTATCACTATAATATAATTTACAAAACTGCACTATTCTTTCGCACTTATAAAAATAAGTCCAGTAATCACAACTTTTTTAAAAATACTGAAAATAATTCAAAACAATACTTCACACACACTTATCACACGTTTCTATTTCTTTTACACTAAGCCCTACAATTAATTTCCTGAGTACAGCGACTTACGCCACTTTCAAAATAAACATGTTTGTTATACCGTTAATTAGCAAAACTTCTCTCGAACAAATCTCAATAGTTCTCAACTTATTGATTTCAAATTTTTCTAATATGAAAAGATACCGTTCAATTGTAATTAGTGTTACCATTAACTCGATTTTTTTGAAAAAGTGACTTATGCCACTTTCAAAATAAACGGCTCATATGTAGCACAAATACACTCGTTTAATAACTCGGATTTAATTACGGATGCTTAATTACATATAATGCGCATTTGACTCGTCGACTGAACTCGGGCCGAACTCGAGATCGCGTATCGCTCGTCAATCTGTTAGGGCAACAGAGTAACAATCATATTTGCCGGTAATCAGAATCGGATCTTTATACGGTGTCTTTCTGCACCCGCGAGCAAGGACGCCACCCTCGCGACAGACAATCAACGCACAATCTACCGAAGCTACCGTTTGCACGCGAACGATGTTACGCGATCGTTATGAGCAGTTCTGATTGCTCAACGCGGTATTTAATTCAATTACACATCCGCCGCAACTTTTAACCCAAACGGTCGATTCCAACGATGTGGCGCGGCGCGGCGCGGCTCTCGAACGTGCATCGAATGAAAGTTAACGAGGCAAAACTTAATGGTAATCGCGATGAGGATTTCGCATTTGCCGCGGCGCGGTGCAGCCGTACCCTCTTAATCATCACCTTCGGCCGCGCGCTTATCTATTAACACATCGGCTTGATTCATGGCCCTTAATTGGTCGTAATGAAAACCGGCCGAGGTCGTAGGGAATCGTCCGCGGAATAATCGCGGCACTCGGCTGGCTACGAAAATCGCGGAACGTTTTCCGCTCCCAGAGAGGAAGCGTGTGCGCCGATCGGCGGTGAGAAGCTCGCGCGGTCTCTCCGACTCCGACGCGGCCGGAGAAAGGGGCCCTAACATCTTAATCGAGTTAATTAAGGCTCCTTCGCACGTTTTCACGTTCCGCAAACACGACACGCCGCTGCACGCAATGAGATTACCTCGACGACTCGGCCCGGGATAGGCTAACGGGCTTGCGGAAACGCTCGGCCGACGAGCGACGCCGTGGATAATTAGACGTTTCTAAACGGCGTTCGTAACCCTGTCCGATGATACGGGCGCAGAACCATTTGAACGACGGATCAAAAACGTTTCTCGGCTCTTGCCGATTCGAAAACGTCACGGAACATTCCGATCGCCGAAACTGATTACTCTGACGCGGATTTCTCAACAACTTTCATTTCTGTTGGATCCGTCCGATGGACTTTCGGAAATTATCTTCTATATTACTTCTTCGTATCCTTCAGACAAAACTTCGTAGCCCTCGTCTTTGTATCGGCTTTTTATATTAGAAACGATCGAGTCTGGATTTTTTCAGTTGTACAGTAAAAGACGAGCTTTATATTCGTTTTTTGACGCTAAACCTACCACCGCCGGTCAAATGACCGGTTTCACATTCTTTTTTATTTCATAATCATCGAAGTCATGAAGTTGCTTCCGTTAAAAATTGTTAAATATATTTCTTTATTCAGACATGAATTATTATAAAACTTGTGAAGAATTTGAATAAATTCTATCTTGTAACTCTTACGAGGCAATTTTTGTTAGTCGCTATTGGACCTCGGTAGATTTAGCGTTAAAATAAAGTCATAATTGTATTGAAAAGTGTTCGTCAGTGTTTTATTGAATAGCACAATTTCTAATAATTTCTTATACGTGTCTTTACAACTTCCTTTATCATAACGAATAAGAAAGGTGAGGGAGAACAAATGTGGGAATTCGATTCTATGAACCACGGGTTGAAGAGATCGCTGAAAATTATTACTTTGCTCTCTCGAATAAAATGTGAATTATTCGACAACTTTCATTTGTTTTATATATATATATATATATATATATATATATATATATATATATATCTTTTAATCAATTTAGTGTATCTTTATAACAAAATATAAAATATAAAATTGTCGACGCGGAATGGAGCCTTGCTAAGGATGCATGAACCAGCAGAATTTCAAGGAGGATTTGGAGGGGTGGCAACGATGCGACTCACTCGTGCAATTAAACTCTTAATTGGACCGGTGCTGGCCCAGGCAATTGGCCAATATCAAACACCTGCTTTTGCGTTCGGCCGTTCTTAATGTTGACAGCAATTACGACCGATTCTGGTGTACATATTTTCTTCTGCCCGCTAGATTTGCTTTGTATATTAAAACGGTCAGTTCGACGGAAGCTGAACCACAATTTTGAAATCGAATTTTCAATGTATTTTCTCGTTAACCAACCTCGTAGAAATGGGTGAAAAATTGCAAGATATCAGAGATTCATGCGAATTCTTTCGTCTCTCCGTGAAATTCTTATCAATATTTTTCCAGTTAGTCAAATTGCCTTTGATGCAATATCATTCGTTGCTTCTTAAACGTTATATCTCGGATATCATTGCAGTTTCAGAACTTCCTCGTAAATGCGCATTCTTATAACATAAAAAGATGAACAATAAAATAAAATAATTTTCTTTGCAAGGAAAAAAAGATCCTTGAAAAAATAAATTCTTGTATAATAAACAGCAGGAAGACATTTTGTAATGTCCTATTATGATAGATATTATGGCAGCTCGTGCCTCAATGCAAGAATCATTGATATTCGTAACAGTTAGCTACCATTCCATTTCCTATTGATTTAATTTATTTTCTCTGTATATGAGTGGATTAGGATCATTGTGAGAAATAAATAGTGTTATTGTTTACAGCGGTACATATGTACTGCTTACTGACCGAATTGATCGTTAAGATAATTTAGAGTTAAGTGAATTTACAGCAATTTTATCATTTCTTTCACTCGTCTTTTTAACATTTCGGCATGTATATATTTTGGGTCATAAGTCAACGTTTTCGAAAATGTCACCGACGCCGCTATGATTCTAACCCACTCGTGTATTTAAACGAATCGTTCGTGGAGATCATTTCTCTTTTTGTTTCATACATTTACCTAAGATTGTTTATGTCCAAGAAAGTACTTTATTAGAGAAACTCCAGGAGACCTGGCCAAGATCCTGTCGCGAGAGGAGACTTTCAGTTCAAGTGGGATAATTGTTCCCGGAAGAAAGTCTCTCATCAATTTCGCCTCGTTAACGGGGCGTTGACGAACGGAAGCGCCGATTCCATTACTTTTACCGGTCGGTCCGCGCAGTAAATCGCTCGGAAACGCGCGTTACAAACGTCACAGTTACTCAGGAAGAATGCGTCGCGTCGCGTCGCGGTTTCCGAGCCGGCTGGAGACGCGACGCGGAGCCGGCCAGCAGCGACGGCAAGCGTAAAATTCATGGTACGCGTCCGCCGGCGTTACCCTTCGCCTCTTCCACGGCCGACATCGGCCCGGATATTTTCGTCTCTTTACGAGGATCCGAGAGAGCCACGGTGTATTTTTGCCTTCGTTGTATGTTTTGCCCCGTCACGGCGACGGTATCGTCCATTTCATTCCCCGTGACGAGTCGCCGAACCTAAATGCCCGCCGGACAACACCGAACCCCGTCGCATTTCCTCCGTTTCGCAACCGTCTCCCTCGTCGTCGACGCGCCGCGTTGACCAAATACGGAAAATCGATCGGATCATAGCGAAGTAAGCTTCGTTACTTGCGTCGAATAAAAGTACGATAAATTTTCATGCATCAGAAACTTTTGTTTAATTCATTGGACGTTCGATGTATTTTTCATGAAATCTTATATTACATTTTTAAGCCACAGAGTTCGTAATTTTGCGGTGGAACGTCAGCTAGGCTATCGAACACTTCAAAATCGAGCAAAACAGTTTCTTAGTTACAAAGCCAGACTTAATATTCATTGATTTATACAGCAAATCGTTCTGCATATAAATTGCCTCGGATTGAACCGATTGCGTTTGACACGATTTGAATAATTGAGAATTCTGAGACTGGAGGACTGGATAATCGGGATTCTACTGCACAAGATTGATCAAATCAGTCAAACTAAAAATTGCAAGACGAGAAGACGGGTGCCCGTTAAAGAAGAATACCAAGATCGTTCCGATTAATATGTCTAGTCCGTATCGCTGGCAAACGTTGGTCGTTGAACACCTGATGATTCGTCATTTTTCCAGAGGCTGCGCATTAACGAAGACTTAAATCAAAGATATTACGGTGTGTACAACGAGCGTAACGTGTCCGCGGAGAGTTCTACATCGGGCTGGAGGAACGACACGTTCGGTATTCACGATCGGCAATCGCTGTTAGATCGCATTCACCACCGGTCCCCAGGAAGTGTCCGCGCAGGTCCTCGGACGTTGTCGACGCGCAACGAGCCGTGCGTAATGAGTAACGGCGTGATTGTGCCAGAAAATGCAAATATCATTGGCCTGTCGTGTTACGAGATGAATCGTGGCTGCTCATGTTGAGCTACGGCCGGTTATGAGGAATATATGGGCGAATTGTTCCATGTTCGGAAACACATCCGCGTCGATTAATCAGTTTTCCACCCGCGAACAGGATTTCGGTTCTTTCAGATTGGCATGTCTAGCCATGGATGCCTTCTTCCGTACTTTAGTCGTCGATTCTTTTCTTTGATCAATGCATACAACTCTTAACTTGAGGTTAGCCCCTTGCCGTACCACTTTTTTCACAATTACGATGATTACAAGCTTTTCGATTGTAATCATTACTTAAAAGAAAAAAAACTATCTATATTTATTGTATGCCTTCATTTACTCGACCGTTTAAGTATTAACGACAAAAAAAACACAATTTTATTCCGACCTAAAAGAATAGAATAACATTTATATTTAACAGGTTATTACTGGAAATCTCCGTTAGACTCGTCAAAGTATAATACGAGAATTGAGTTTCAGAGAATTCTGATTTTCTTGTGCGTGTTTTCATTCCGCTATTATAAGCTTGCACGAAACACCATTTTCCCATGAAATCTTTTATTGTTGGATGTATAACATGAAATTACACGTTGTCGGAAATTTTGAGTAAGATGCTGATGCTCTTTACAAAAGGTTCGATGTATTTTACAAATTAATAATACCTTCTACTTACAGAAAATATGCAATGCATTGCAAGTATTTTTTGTATACTAAAATAGTCTTCCCGTGTTACATTGCAATGTTTTTATTTAATTTTTCTTGTTACAAATTCGATCACGAAGATATAAATATTATTCAATCGCAAGCGACATATGCCAAAGAGAAATATTCGATGAAATATCATTCGTGTTAATCAGTCTGTCAACATCCTGTCTCTCACGCACGAAATCCAACCCTTTCAAATTCAATCGACACCGAGCAGACTCTCATCGAGTCGTGACATCACTCTTCGTGTCCAAGAATCGCTATCAACTTCAAAACAAATCGAATTCGATAAACACTTAGATACATATAATTGCATCTTTCGCGATAATTTCTTGGAAGACAATCGTCAAGGGTGCCGCCATTAAAAACAATTACACCATCAGTTTAAACAAGTCTTACAGAAGCCTTTGATTATGAGCAATGGATTATCAGAACGCGCGGTCATTTTCAAACGAAAAACGTGGAGATATTACTTTTACTATGTAAATTATTAACATTTGATAATATTTTTAATGACTTATTTTACCGTGAGAAAGCGCCTAAAACCCGAAGTAATCTGACCTCCGAAATACAGGATAAACAACATAATTTGATTACTTAAAATATCTCATTTATGGTAGAGTACTATGAAAATAGAAAGAAATTATTTGCTTCGTTAACATTTGTATCATTGTAACATAATAATCTTTACGTGACATTTAGTACAGAAAATACAAAAATTCTTGAAGGTAGACGCCAGTAATGAATTTACCACGATGTTCATGATCTTCCAATTGTAGTAAAACGTTTATTTCACTTGCTTTTTAGCCTTCGAAACGGGGTGTACATTTTTTTGTTTCTATATATAAAATTTATAAAGTAAGTATAATTCAATAACTCATTTACCCTTCCCTCTCCTTTTCTCTTCTTCTTCTTCTTCTTCTTCTTATTATTATTATTATTATATCTCTCATCCAGATTGTTCTCTCCGAAGTTCCTCTCAGTAAATCACGTATTGGTCCCTCTATTTCTTCCATTTCTCCGCTACATCATATGTAGTGTCATTGCAAAATCCACAAACGTTTACTTCCGCTTCCTTCCGGTATCTGTTTCCACTTTTCTCGTTTCCACGTCTGAATCTAGCTATCGTTGACTGATCGCATCCTTTATAGCCAGCTGATAAGTAATCTACTTCGTCATTTTTCCTTATACGTAGCTTGATACCACTTGTTATATCTGCTCTCAATTATTCTTTCGCATTGTTCCTGCAGTTGTTCTTCCTCATCTATCTGTGCCCGGATCTTTGCACACTCTACACCCTCGTTTCTTCGGATCCGAATTTCTTATAGGTCGATCCCTTTCTTTCTAGCATAACCTTCCAACAATATTTACAAATATAAAATCATTCGTATTCATTGCAATCATTCGTACTCTTCTTATCTTGAAAGAAGTTTTAAGATTTTAAGCATTAATGGCAAAAATGAATAGGTGAAACATAAGATATTGAACAAATTAAAAGAAACTAATTTGATGCATTTAATTCTAACCTATTAAAATTATTTCAGAAGAAAAACGTTGCACTTGTCTCATACGTTTTGGAATTAATGTAGAGAATATTAATTCTGCATGAAGATTCGCATCCTAGATATTATAGTGATGAAAAATATCACACAAAAATTATAGTGTCATAGGTCATTGAATTGATCTTGGTCTTAGCTATTACATAATAATAATAATAATAATAATAATAATAATAATAATAATAATAATAATAATAATAATAATAATAATAATAATAATAATAATAATAATAATAATAATAATAATAATAATAATAATAATAATAATAATAATAATAATAATAATAATAATAATAATAATAATAATAATAATAATAATAATAATAATAATAATAATAATAATAATAATAATAATAATAATAATAATAATAATAATAATAATAATAATAATAATAATAATAATAATAATAATAATAATAATAATAATAATAATAATAATAATAATAATAATAATAATAATAATAATAATAATAATAATAATAATAATAATAATAATAATAATAATAATAATAATAATAATAATAATAATAATAATAATAATAATAATAATAATAATAATAATAAATGCGACATTTAAATAGAATTTCAAAGACCTTAAAATCTTGAAACAATTAATTTCCTTCCCGAAATTCTTTCCTCTATTGTCACAAACAATGCTAATAGGGTAAATAAAGGTAATAGGGGTTAATAGGCAATGGTAAATAGGGTAACGTTACAAATTATAAATTTCTGTCGTTGGCGTTGTGTATTTACGTTTGCGAATCGAAAGAAATTTTGTTTCGCTCGAATCGACCTATTCGATTATCGTGGAGCGTGTGGTAGCGATTCAGTTTGAACGCGAATGGTGGACAGCCCGCATTCTGGGTCCGATCCGGGTCCTCGAGGTGGCTCGCCTCGGCGATCTCTTGGGGCCCACGCGATGAAGAGATTCATAAATGAGACGCGGACGCGCGCGTTCATTGTCTGCCCGCGCGGGACCAGATTTTCCTCCCACGAATGGTGCGTGGGGCCGACTCGCAATAAAAATTCCTAAGGACGACCAGATAACCGATTTTACCTGACATTACCGGCTGCGTTTGGTGCTCGAGATCGCCGAGAATCTGGAGCTTCCATGCAAGACGAGCGCTCGGTCAACAGATAAAGCCAGTCAGTTCGGGAGTTCTCGATTTTGTTACTTTTCTCTCGACCGCGGAATTGAAAACGAGGACAGTTCCCAACTCTCGAATGATCGTCGCGCGTCTTTGTTGGAGGACGCCGGGATTATTTAGGATAGTTCTTGAAAATTGTTCCACTTTGGGAACAATGTTTAAACCTTCGTACGATGCTTGGTGCGACGATTCAACCACTTTCTGTTTCCAGATACTTTCAAGTTTTTTATATAAAATGACAGAAAAATGAAGTTCCGATGTAGTTGTTCGAAGTATAAAATTATGAATGGAATATAGACAACCATCGAATGAGTTCGATATTATTGGAATTATCATGTGGAACTGTGCCTAAGCATCATACGAGGATTGAATATTATTCTTAGCAACGTTAATGTCTCCACAAAATAAGTATAGACTCCAGAATTTGATGAATTTTTAATTCTAGCTGCAATCTCTTGCACTTCTACGTTGAATAAATATTCTAAAGACACACCCTCTGTGAACTGTATCGATGTGTTTAAATGTTATTGATCTATTGCGTAAATAAAAAATTGAAACAATTTTTTGCAAACAATTTTAGGTGTATTTAATTGCAATTATTGTGTAAACAGTTTGTATTATTCTTGAATTACTGTTCAGTGTTCTTATTAAAAATCTTTAAAAATGCACGAATATAGAGCTTAAATATAATAATGCACTTGGATTTACTTTTACAAGTTTCAAAGTATACCTCGCTGAAGGTAGTTCTTCTTTTCCCACGAATGAATATTTTAATTAAAAATCGACAAACTGGACAATGTGAAAGGGAAGCTAAAATTATATATTATTATGTCAAGCTAATAATTTATCCGCTGGATATATATATATTATCATCTTATTCTTCCTTTTCATTGAACAGCTTCAGTCCCGGTTTCAGATAAGCACGAGTATAATTAAGTGTCACATTTCTCAAATTATTCATAGCCACTCCAGGATCGTAATGGAGTGCTGTTATAGATCACGTACGTGTATAGATCATTCTAATCTTAATAAATCATTCTTTGACACCCATCAAGACGAACTGGAAACGCTGCTTATCTCTAGCGATGAATTCCGAGTCTTATCCGTGAAACTAATACTCCATCCTTTACTTATTAACTATTCACAAACTAGAGCAGTTATAGTATCGAGCAATGAACGTTAGTTGTATGTGTTGCTTTCAAAAATAAGTGTTCCCCGATCATTAACAAATACTATCGTTAAACTTTATTTTAAATTCTCCACTATTGCACCGTGTTCCTCTCTCTCTCTCTCTCTCTCTCTCTCTCTCTCTCTCTCTCTCTCTCTCTCTCTCTCTCTCTCTCTCTCTACCTTCAATCTAAATATTATTATCGCAGAAGGCTGGTGTTCGTGCTATTCGATTTCAGTGAAATCTGTTGTGGGACAAAGTGTTGTAAATAAAGTCTGATATCGATAAACTGTTAAATGAACCCTCGATATTAAAGTTTTCTATTATTCAAATACGTTTCACATGTAAACAGTTCAATCGAAGGCGATCTTGTATGTACGATAAGATTTATTGTAGAAATCAATAAAGAACTAGGCTGGCACTGTAATTAAGTAGCTGTTCTATTAGTCGTACATCTATGCCCTAATTAACACTAGCTTTACGTCAGCATTATGTGTACCAAATTTTTTACTTTACAGTTACTGAAATTATAAAGATACAGATGTGTAATGATAAAAATCGCTGAAAAATTAAAAAATTCATATTTGTTATTTTCACGAAGCAATGCGTATAAACGAGCAGCTCTTAGTACTGCGTACAGCTAGTGCCGTTGAACGAAGTGACAATGTGCCTGCTTTAGTTCTCCGAGTAGTGAACCGTCGATAAAAAAAAGTGAGCCAAGTCGATTTTCCGCAAACAATATGATAAACGAACCGATTTTCAAATGCGAACGTTACCCATTTTACGCGTGAAAAAGAAAAGAACCTGCCTTATTTTTGGCGAGGAAAAGGGAACCGAGCCGATTTTCAAAAAGTCGCAGCACATTCGCCCAGCGTTCCTGCTTGGAGCTTGTTCCGCGTGTAAAAACAGAAGCCGATTTGTCAGCGGGGCGAGATCGCGATGTACACGGTAGGAGTCTCACCGAAGGAAGACGTTCCCCGCTGCCCCGTTGCTCTTTGCCCGTTCGCTTGCATTCGCTCGCTCGCTCGCTCGCTCGCTCCCTTTCCTGGCCGTTTCGCGCGAATAGAAAGCCGCGGGACGATACGGAGCGCACGCGCGATTTATCATTGGCGCGGCGTCCATTGATAAATTCCAGGCATTCATAACGCCACGGTGCGCGTCGTACACGGCCCGGTTACGAGCACCGGAGGAGACACACGATACCCGAGCACGATACGATACCGAGCGATACCGTGAGCTCTATCCTTTCTCTCTCTCTTTCTTTCCCCCCCCTCTCTCTCTCTCTCTTTCTTTCCCTCTCTCTCTCTCTCTCTCTCTCTCTCTTTCTCTCTCTCTTTGTTTATTTCTCTCTTTCTCTCCCTCTCTCTTTGTTTTTTTCTCTCTTTCTCTATCTCTCTTCCTTTCTCTCTCTCTCTTTCTTTCTCTCTCTTTCTCAATCTCTTTTTTTCTTTTTCTTTTTATCTCTCTCTTTCTTTCTTTCTCAATCTCTTTTTTCTTTTTCTTTTTATCTCTCTCTTTCTTTCTCTCTCTCTCTCTCTCTCTCTCTCTCTCTCTCTCTCTCCTTCCCTGCCTCTCTGTACAACTTTGTCCTGTGTACACCATCGTGCGAGACCACTGTACCCAGCACCTAGACAAGGGACTTATCCTCATATCCTGGCGAACCGGTAACGCGAGAACGAAGATGCCCGTGACAGGGGTCGTCGTAGCCGTTCTTTTATTTTCGAACAGGGGGTTGGTCCAGCGCGATTGGTCTTATCGGGAACCGCATCCGATCGTAGCGGAACGATAATAGCGCGTCTTCATTTTGTACCAGGACCCAGAAAAATTGCGACCATTATGGTCTATTTTGCGACGGAACGCGGATGACGTAAGATATCGGTCATTTTGTTTGTGCAATGCCGCTCGTTCCGATGGCATTATCGTTATTTATATTGCACGCGTTCCGAAGGAAGAGGGAATTAATACGGATGATATACCACCGAGAATGATAGCAGAGAAAGTAAGAGCTAATACAGATGACGTACTAACAAGGAACACTATTTATCTGATGACAAAATTGCATCGATTGTTTTTTATACAGATCGAAAGCATACACTACAAAGATCACGAAAATGTAAATTAAAAGATTTGGTCTGATTTTGAAAGATCAACACAGAAGGTAGGAAAAATATGTGTGCTGACTTTGGATTTTAGTTTATTTTTTGCTGTATTTTATTTTATATCATCTATTTATTATTGTTCATCTCTGTTAATTATTATTTATTATCACTTACTAATCTATTATATCAGTTACGTTCTATTATTTAATTTCATGTAGAGATAATTACTTTTGGATAGATATTACTTTTCCCTCACTTTTTCTTTCTTCTTTGTGATTCTACTTGAAAAAATAAGAAACGAAGGTATAACATTTTTTTCGCCATTTTTTTATACAAGAAGGTAAAATATTGTTTTCTTTGCCACTCGAATTAGTGAACAAATACAATAGGCTATACATAAATTACACAATACGATCACTTATACAATTGTAGCAAAGAGCATATAAATGCAACGAAAAGAAAATGTTTCAGTCAATTCTTTTTCTGAATCAAATATCTCACTTGATCGAAATATGAAATTTGCATTACATAAAAAAGAATTGAATGATTTAAGTTTCTGTAAATTTCAAAATATTCTGGAACTCAATTGCAACAAGAATTCGATGTCTCTTTTTATAATCGCAATTTGAACAACAGAACTGCCTGAACGTCGCGATAATGCGACACCGTAATACGTTGATCGCCCACTCAGAGACTACAAGAACTCGATAAAGTCAAAGAAATTTGTTCACTAAAACAAAAAGACTGAAAACTTCAAATTAATGATTCTGATTATTCTTCCAATTCTGTTATATTTTGCTTGCAAATTTATGTACGCGATTCATCTTCCAGCTAGAAGAAATAATTTCATCAGCCAATTGTGAAGGCATTCGACGTGTTAATAGGTTAGCCGAAGCAAGAACTAATCCCAGTGGATTTTCAACTTTTCCCACCGCAACAGAGCAACTATGCTCATCGAAACCAATAAGAACCATCGGGTCTCGAGCGGTTCGTAGGGGGAGGCGTGTCTTTCACGCCACTCGTCCGCGACAACTCGCTCCATCCAGCTCGAAAAGGTCTAATCGCCTTAACGAGACAATTAGCCGATGATAGTCGCCGATAAATCCCGGTTTGTTTTGTCTGGTCTGCCGGACGTTGTATCTGCAGCCCAGATTACCATAGTCGAATACTTCTGGCGGCGTTTCTCGTTTGATCGTGCGATCGTTCGTAGAAATCGCATAGTAATCTCTTCAGATGCCTTTCTTATACGAACACGGTCGTTTCGGTTAACGTATCGTCCTCTCTTTCACGTGTTCATTGCGAATCGCCAAGATGGCGTCCGGCCGTTCTCCGACAGCCATGGCCGATCGGAAGGAGAAACGCTCGGATCGGTGAATCGGTGGCGAAAAGCCATGTTTTCTGGGGAAATATTGGATCTAGGAGTTAACTGGCGCACAAATGGGCACTCGGAACACACGAGAAACGTGTACGCCACGTGGCAAGACTTCCCCTGACCAAACAGATTTATGCCGGTGTTGTCTTTAGTCCGCAAACAAGGGAACACCGAGCTCAACCACTTCCGCCCGCTTTAAATCTCCGCATCTCGCCGCGGAGGTTTCACGTGCTGGGCAAATATTCTCGCAGGATCTTCTGGAAGGTTCATCTCGAAAGGAGATCGATAGCTCTTTACTGTTTCCAACCTATTGTCTGAAAAATTTGCTGTAACGTTACATTAAGCCGTCTCATAAATTCATCCTATATTTGTATCTTTCGCGGTGTGCGTTTTAACCCTAGAACGATTCTGTGGGTTTGCTAGCGGACCCACGAAATGTTTCATTTGCTGCGAACGTAATAACAAGAGAAAAACGTAATCCTCCCTCCTAACTCATGCTGTATTTAGAATTTTGAGATTGCTGAACGATCACCCAAAGAGTGTTGGTACATAACAGTCGCCTCGGAAAGTACGCCTTTCCAAATGGAATAACTTTTTCAAAATTGGTTCAAAGGACTTGAATATTTTTGAGATGTTAGACCGAATAAGTATACAAAAAGTTCATTAAATTGCAGTTGATTGGAATGATAAAAAAAAAATTAAAAAATGATGTTTTTCAACTTTTTTATCTGAGTCCATAACGAAAATTTAAAAAATGCATTTTGTAAGTCACTGTAACTTATATGCATGCTGAAAATTTCATCGAAATCGGTTCGCCTGGACATGAGCTGTAATCAATTAAAGATCGCGAAAATCGTAGTTTTCCACGGATTTCAAGCAAAGACAGTAATTTTTACATCGTTGAGTGGCTGTAGCTTGACAATACGTCGACCGATTTCGATGAAGTTTTCAGCATGCATCTAAATTACCGCGATCTACAAAATGCATTTCTTAAATTTTCGTTATGGACTCAGATAAAAAAGAGTTGAAAAAACATCATTTTCTAATTTTTATATCATTCCAATCAATTGCAATCTAAAAAATACTTTTTGTATACTCATTTCATAGAAAACTAGTCGGTCTAACATTTGAAAAATATTCAAGTCCTACGAACCAATTTTGAAAAAGATATTCCGTTTGAAAAAGCGTTAACGTACTTTCCGAGGAGACTGGAAATCATTAAAACAACAAAAATCCAATAAAAAGCGAAGATCTTTGAAATCGAATTGTACCGTTCACTCCAGAGTCTATCTTCTTTGAATTCCTAGCTAAACACATCCTTAACGAAAATAACAATATTTATTAAATGTCGACATGCCCATCGCACGTCTAACTCGACATTAAGGCTTGAATCTGGTACCCAAACGAAAAACTGAAAGTCATGCTACCAAAAACCTGCCTACACAAAACGCAACCCTTCACAATTTAGTCCCAATTCATAGACGCCCCCAATCCCAACAAGTCTGGCGAACAATCAGCGGCAGAAAAGCAACACGGCGAGAAAGATAAAGAGAAAGAGGGAAAAAGAAAACCCGAACAGCCTGAAGTAGAGCTGGCAAAGGAGTACCGACTATGACAAAGGAGTCTCGAGTCACCGAGGTAGTCCGGAAGCCAGCGAATCATCCCCCGAAAGAAAGAAAACACCGTTCGATTCGAGCCGACGCGCGAAGACGGTTCACCGGCTCGTTTTCTCAGACAACAACGCGGCCGCGACGAGGATACATAGGGTGTCCGAAAAATGTTCGAACCAAGTGAAATGGGTAATTCCTGAGGTGAATTCAAGGTATTTTTTCCTTTGCGAAAATGTCCTTCGCGGCTTTGTTTAACGAGTTATTAACAAAAAACATTGACCAATCAGAGGATAAGTATAGCTGCCGTGTCAATAGCCTCAAAATTCGTACGCCGTACTCGCTCTCTGATTGTTCCGTGTTTTTCGTTAATAATTCGTCAGCGAAGCCGGAACCAACATTTTCGCTAGGGAAAAAGTGTCTTCGAATCACCTTAGGAATGACCGATTTCGTTCGATTCGATCACCTTTGGCACACCCTGTAGGCGCTCGGGAAAGGGAACGAAAACGAGGCACCGTCGAAACTGAATAGAGAATCGATGTTTCTCGAAACGCGCGCGGCGTTCGAAGCGGATCCGCGTGGCTCCGCTTCGAGCATCGCGCGGCGGGTGCATAAACAACGCGTAGCCGTGGAAGCACGCGCAGCTCGCATAAAATCTCATAATGCCCTTGTCCAAACAAACGCACGGTGGCAGTGTTATGGCGTTCAAGAATTTACCACTCTGGAAAGCATCAAGAAGGAAGAGAGAACCAGGGTGCAAGAGAGAGATGATCGCGCTAGGAGCGGCGAGAACCACTCGAAAGCCCGTTCGTTTAAATCCAACTACAAGGTAAACCTCGGGCCAGCTCCCTTGGCTTCGATCGCCTGCCCGATATAGTCCGCGCCGCTTCTCTATCGAGTTACAACGCTTAATCCGATTGTTGCCAGTTTGTCGCGTATCCCCCGTGGACACGGAATTTTCGGGGAACCCGCGGGATTAGGCCGGTATCGCTGCATCGTGACCCGGGGATTTTCGTTTCCGACGATCGCCCGGCTTGTCGATTTAATCTGCGACGGAGACGAACACTTTTGGATAAGATCCTCGCGAGTCATGCAAACTTGTACGCCAGACGACTGGTGGTGGAACTCCGTTTATATCAGGGGTGGCCACATTGTCGACCATTCCTAGTTGCCCGTCTGTCTGATATTATCGATGTTTATTTAAAATTTAAACTTATTTTTGGCTTTAAATTACTATTTTTCTTATGATCGCTTAACACATACAATGTTGGTAGACCGCGCCTATAATTTAAAAAAATAAACAGGTCTCTCTCTCTCTCTCTCTCTCGCCCGTAGTGATCAAAAGTTTGTCCACCTCTGATTTATATTATCCCTTTTGCAGAGGAAGCCATTTTATGCATATAAAATTTAGCCTATTGACGTGTACAATACTTGCACTTTTAACAGTTTTTTTTTTACAAAGAAATCTGGGTAATCATTTCTTTTGGAACGTGATGTAACAATTTTTAATGATGCCTCAGTCTTACCACTAGAGTGCAGTAAAGGTTAACACGATAAATGCAGCGTCGGTCACGAGTGGGTGACACTAGTTTTAATCGGATCTTGAAATTAATTTTCATTGAAATACGCGTCAAGGTTACCAAGATTCTTAGAGTACCAAATAGTTAAATTAATATTTTCTATTTTTTCTTCTTTTGTTTCGGTTTCATTAATTTTTCGTTAATTGATTCGTTAATTTTCGTGCGCCTACATTTATTCGAATACATAAAGTTTCGATGACAAGATAGCAGAATTTTATTTCGACTTAAAAGAACGAATTGACGGTCATATTTAGCAGATTTTGATGACTCAGACTCATCAAAGTGCGGCAAGGGGTTAACCAAATCACTTTAATCTTCTGAGACATTTTGAGACGGTAATTGAACTGTCAACATATTATATAACATATTATATAACATTACTACTATAATAAATTGTGTGTGAACATATTTATTGCGCTGGATAAAAAGCTCTTCGAAGATACCTATCTAACGCAAGTATAGTAAATTCACCCTAATTGATATACACAAAAATGGACAATTTGGGAAGAGGAGATACGATTATGCGAGCCTTGCGGCTCGTTTTTATAGTTGTTGACAATCGGTAAACTGTAAAAACGAGCCGCAAGGCTCGAATAATCATATCTTCTCTTCTCAAATTGTTCATTTCTGTGCACAATCTGATCGTCAATTAGGGAGAATTTACTGTACCCAACTACCTATACGAACACGATTTATGTAGAAAGAACTGTCTCCGTTTCCGGTAGTCTGTTTTTAGAGGCAGGCATGTTAGAATCCGTTCCCGGGCGGGTTTCATTCAATCACGTTCGCGATAAGAGTGAAAGGCATTGAAAGTGACTGACAGGAAATCGCAGCGAATGAGACGTGTATGTAGTTGTGTCATGCTATTGGAACAATATTGAGATCCATGTTTTGTCTGGCGACATTCGGTCGCACGACATCTTGAAACTCGTGTAACTTGAAACAATAAAATGCTATGAACATGGAATGAAACTGGGAGAACTTGTTTGCAGCTTTGTTACTTTCATAGTTTCCAATCTATTGCACTTATAATATCGAGATCTATACAAAGTGAAAATTTGTGTGATCTCTTGGTTTGAAATAATAATTATCATTAGGCACTCTTTTAACGATCTTATAACTTTGAGTTACTATACAGGATGACTCATAATTATGTTAACACTCGGAAATGAGTGATTCCTGAGGTCATCTGAAATAACTATTTCCTTAGCGAAAATGCAATCAGCGGCTTTGTTTACGAGTTACAAAGACTTTGTTTACGAGTAACTTACGAGTTACAAAAACACTGACTAATGAGAGGCGAGATCAGCTGACGCGGGCGGCCGAGCCAATGATCGAAACTGGACTTCGACCGTTCGTTGGCTTGGCCGCTTTGCACTAACCGAGCTCGCCTCTCATTGGTCAGTGTTTTTCGTTAATAGCTCATGGACAAAGCCACTGATTGCATTTTCGCTAAGGAAAAAGTTACTTCGAATGACCTCAAGAATCACCCCATTCCAGATGTTAACATAATTACGGGACACCTAGTATATTCTTCAAATACAGGTGAATGAACCGATGAAGTCTTAGAATCATAAAAGACCTTCAATAGACTTTGACGAAAAATATTTGATCGAGCAATTGAAGCAAGTATTACTATAGTTTAAAATTTGCCCATTAATGATAAAAACAAATGAAATGATACAGTTTGTCACATATGAAGAAAATGTTACCATAAAATGGCTATTATATGTCATTTTTATAAGGTGCAGGGAAAATTTGACACCAACTTGGGGAAGGGTTCATGCCCAAACTTCGTGTATAAATAGGCTTGATAATTTCTGTTTTCATCTTCATCCTTTAAAGTATTACAAATTGTTCTTTGTAAAGAGTGTTAATAATTCTCTTCTATATAATACTTTATTATTCTTACGAATAATTCGGTCTACAAACACATTTACGATTTCGACCGATCATTGCCTGCCAGACATAGCGATAGCATAAACGAAGATGCACAATTAGTATCGTGAAGATTAAAAAGAAAAGTCGGTCATTTGGGAGCGCTCCCACGTGAAACAAAGAGGAGACAAGAAAATGAAGTAGCAACCGAGTCCGCAGAAACCGGGAGCGCGATGGGAGTGCTTTGGAAGGACAATCCTGAAGCGAAACGAGGGACGAGTGAAGGAGAAGGTCGAGAATCTTCTTAGAAACAGCATAAAGATAACCGCTCTATTCGAGGAGCCGTGGACCAACTGGTAATCCCAGTGCCCAGGATCCGACGCCATTGACTTCTGTCCACTGTCAAGTTAACGACGCTTAATGACAGCTGACAGAGGCGGCGGCGGCTGGCCGGCCGGCTCGGGTTCCACGGCGTTTCTTTTCCCGCGTGCTCCCCACTGCCTCTGGAATCCCATGGTACCGCGGAAACCATAAAATCGTTTCCTCGGGACGACTTTAATGCCCCGGACCCCGATCATCTTCGTTGCCCGTTCTCGATTTTATCATCGATTCCGTCGGAACGCGCGTGGTAATCGTTAGCGTGCCAGATAGAGGTGTCCAGCTGGCTGAAATATTCGACCGCAAGAAATTCGAGGCGGCTTGCAACCGCGAACCCGTTCTAGCCGGCGCGGCGGTTCGATTATTCGAGATAATCGATTTGAATCGCCTCGGTCAACCGAGGATTTTTTTCGCGTTCTGGGAACCACGGCTGAGTCAACGACGACGCACAGTGTTGTAAAATTGTAAAATATTGTGTTCCAGTTTACTTTAGTCCGAGCAAAATTAATGTGGAATTATAAATTCCTAAAATTCAGGCGATCTTTTTTGCACGTTTAACACGAGGACTAACAACGGACTAATGACTGACTTCAAATTTTGGTGTTTTCAATTATTAGGCAACGAGAGTTTTGTTGATTCTGCGATTAAAAATACTTTTAGAAGATCGTACTATTGTTGGATAATTTAATAAAGATAGTACAAGATTGTAAGATACCTTTCGCTATTTTTCAATTTGTACTAGTTTTCTAGCTCGTAACTAGATTACGGATTTTCGTACAAAATAAAAATTTCATTGAACAATTGCATAACACAACAGTTAAATAGAAATGTACTTGTACCTTTAATAATTTCAATCAATTGAGAATAACGCAGCAATATTCTTCTAATGTTGTCACTATTCTGTATTTTCTCTTGACAACTCGTGCAATAAGTGCATAAAATCCACAGTCTATATTTTAGTTTATAATTCAGCAATATTTGAAATATATGAAATTGTTGTAATAACCACAATCTTATATTTCTTTATTTTAATTATTTTGTAGAATCCGTTTTATTATTTCAGATGTTGATATACATGTAGAGGTATTACTTTGATGAATAACAATATTTAATAAAAGAGCTGACGTCGAAGATGCAAGTCTGACTTGGTAACATCGTGCGCGTGCATATAGTTCGTCTACGTTTCGGATTGCAAAACGGGTCGCAGAAAATATACTTTCCGTCAAGCTTAGCTCGGCCAATAAAACTCGCTGCAAAAGTCTGTCCACCGCCGCGGACTGCATTCCGTGTACGTGCTTGTCGGCGAAATGGACCACTGATAAGAGGAGCGTATAATAAGACGTGATAATGTGGTTGCAATAAAGATATGGAATGCGCGACGCCAGAACGGAATGTATCTCGATCGTTCCCGCAATGCGTAAAGTCCGCCAGTGATTTCCATAAACTAGCGAGCGCTTTACCGAGAATAGATTTTTGAAGAATAGAATCCGTTTCAAGGACCCGATGGCTCCGACATAAATTTTCATACAAATCGTGTCGCGATTTCATACAAACGTTTCTAGTCAGATTTGCCGGGAGACATGTTTTTCTGGAGCCATAGGAAATATTTTTAAGAAAACGGCGTTTCGAAGATACATACGATTTCATTGTACTTTCCATGAAATATGTATATGTATGTATATATTGTTATTGGATATAAATGCTTTTGAAGAATCATGAAGCCATTGGTGAAATGGAAATGGATACAGTTTCATTTTATATTTAATTTTATTAAATTTTCTATGCTGCAGTTTTCGTTATATCCATATGTATATACATTTGCATTAATTTTGTTTAAAATCTTTTCCACTCGGAGAATCTTTTTAGATTATCTACCAGCAACTTGAACGTATTCGTTCGCGTATACGTTCGTATACAAATGAACAAATAAATAAATAGAGTTTAGTATAAACGCGTGTGTAAATGAAAATTTGGCGAAGTGAAAACGTTTCGTCTCAACAGTATCATAATTAATTAACGAATGAAAATTAATTAGTTAATTTAAATTCTCCCAATTCGCCTAAGCCAAAGTTTTCGTCGCAATAACTAATTCGCATTAACGTCGTTCAATTTTTTGGAAACGCTATAAAAATATTGCTTTCGTCCATCGTTATTTCATTCAATTTAAAACAATTGATCGCTTTTCTTAGTAATACTTGCACCTCGACGATTTCACATCGAATTTCCACCATTCTTTCTCAACTCTTAACATTGTCATTGTCAAGAAACATGACCTCGTTTCACTTCGCGCAGTGTCCGTGAACTCGCTCCAAGAAACGATTACCGGACTGGTGGAAATGATCTCATCGTGATGAAAGTGAGCGGCGGTCTTTTTGTGAAATCGGCCAGATTCACGAAATGGTAGCGTTTTCCCGTGGCGTTCCCTCCAATGTTTCGGCCGCCGCCAGCGCGCTAATTGAGCCATTAACTCCGCCCTTTAATCTTACGCTTCGGCCATCGGCGAGTTCGATTTGCTTCGTTTCTCAGAATGGTATGATAGGTTCAAGAGACCTCTCGAACCGATTCTCCCCGGGCAGAATGGGAATCCGGCTGCCAGAAAATTCCACTCATTCCTACGACTGAATAATTAATTCCGAGAGAGCAGTTCCTAAAGATGTCTTGATCATGACTCACGGTTCTTTTATTTATTCTAATACTATTCACGGCGTGAAACGCGAGGGTGAGAAACGTGAAAAATTATCTCGTAGAAATACAGAATTATAGTACGAGTGCACTATAAATTACGCCTGTTTGATTAACAACTTTGCTACTCTTTTACAGTATTCAGCACGATTTTTTACATTTATATTACAACTGATAAATAAATGAAAGAACGATGATCGTTTGAAGAAATTATTCAATTATTAATTATATATTGTAAAATTGTTAAGAAAATTAATGCTCGTTCATTCGATCAGTTTCTTGCAATGTCGTTAATCCTGTTAACGGCCACTAAAATAAAATAAATAAAGTACGTAGAATTCTTCTTATACTAATCACATCACTTCGCATGACGTTCATATTAATGCTATACAGAATCTATCACCTTTAATTATATTGCTTCATGTTACACATACTACAAAAATCTTTTTCATGAATATCACAAATTTATAATTTAATTCTATAAATACCGCGATGATTAATCAAAGAAAGAACAATTGCACATTAGAAACTGTTCATAAAGAAGCTGTTTGTTCGATCAACGTGAAAATGTATCAGCCTACAGTGAATCGCGACCGACGACTGTTTAAAAAGACCGCTTTTAAGGTTCCGCGCAAGGTTCGAGTAATTGTGTTAATCGACCTATTAATAGTCCTGGATCTCGGTTCACGATCACGAAAAAGAATTTCGAGTGGGGAACACGGTTCTCGGAAACGAATCTGATGCTACCGTTGTTGGAAACACGGCTTCCTTCAATGCACAAGATCACATAGATCTCGCCCAGGAGTCTTGATGCTAGAAGCGACTAGGCTCGAGAGGAGAGATTGAGTTACCAAGATAATCGGATGCACGCCCATCCGCGCGGCTACGCATCTCGATATCTGTTAGGCCCGGTTCACAACGCAGCCCGAGTCCCTGTCCCGAGATACCCTTCGCCGATGACCCGAGATTCCAGCGCTCGAGCAACCTACAAAAACCACTTTCCTATCGCTACCTTCGCCTCTTGGTCAGGTGTTCCGATGCAAATTTGTATCGACCCTCGACAATTATATTTTCTATCTCATTTTCGAAAACCGTTCGAACTCGCATTCTTAGCACTAAACTTAACCGACCATTAAAAGTGACTGACACGTATTGCTTCATAAGAATGACAAGACGGAGTCTACTTTTCTTGTTTTATTTCGGAGCTAGATTCGAGCTGCAGTAAATTCCCCCTGATTGACGCTCACATTGTGCACAAAAATGAACAATTTGGAAAGAGGAGATACGATTATTCGAGCCTTACGGCTTGTTTTCATAGTTGCTGACAATCGAGTAATCGTATCTCTTTGTTTAACTAATAAGTGGTGCGTTAGACTTATATATATATATATATATATAAGTCTTTCAGTCACGAGCGAGCGCATATAAATAATTGTATATCAGAATTTTTGTTATCAACAACAAAATTATACTCGACAACGTCATAAGCAATCGGCTGAAAGATTATCGATCTTTCAAAAATCATATACTCAGTAATGAGCGTTAGTAAAAAACAATTAATTTGTTTAAACCCTTTACCATTTTCAGTATAATGTATGTTTAAATCCAGAAATGTATTCAATAATTTCAGAGAGTTTTTACAACTTGAACAATTTTTAATGAAACCGCGGATGCTAGCTTTTCTAACAATTTAAAAGATAATGAGCAATTTTGATTTAGAGAATATGTTGCTTTCAATGAACTACACTATACAATTAGTTCGTGAGCGAAACTGATTTCATCTATCTTGAAGGGATGTTTTAATACAAGTTGACATTGAACATTACCAAACCCGTCCATACATTTTTTTTTAAATCAAACATTATGCATTCTGACCCGCTAGGATGCACCTCGATCCAAGACTGTAAATACAATTTTATCTTTCTTACATAATCAGTAATTAAAATGAATATATTTAATGTAACAGAGGGGGTGTTTAGAGGGTACTTAACTAAATATTTAATCATTTTTATATGATTAAATAAACCATTCTAGAGGGTCTGCTCGGAGCAAAAATAAACGAATAGCAACAACAGTAGATCGTTGAAGGATCTTCAGCATGAATAAATATTTCGTGAACAGTACATATCCGGTAGTCGTCTCCAAAAGACGTCAACAAATTCGAGGATCCATAGATCCAAAGCAGATGGAGCCAGCCACACAAAGCGATAAATCAACGTAATAAGGCAAGAAAAAATGACGAGTCCACATAAAGATGTTGGTTTAGGATGCGGATTTTTTTCGAAGCGTTCCCTCGTCGCATTCACTGTCGGTCTCATTCCCATAGAAAATCATGGCTACCCGGGAATATTTCGATACCTTCGATCCGAGGCACGGCGTTCAAAGAAACTGTGAAGCCGATCGACCATGCCGGTATTCTTGTCGTTCCGAGCAAGACAAAATTCCTCTCGCGTTACGAAAAATCGACGTTTCGTAACACGCTCCTCGAACTCGAGTGTTGAACACGCTGTCGACAAGTTTCTTCGAGTCCCGTTTACTTTTTACTCGAGACAAACAAACTAATTTTCAGTCGAAGTGCTTTCTTTCGTGGACTTATGACGGAACTCGGAACGGTGATCGCGCGAAAATAACTTCGAATTTTCAAACGATATTTATGTAACCAATTTTTCGAATCAGATCATAATCGAATTATGTTAGTTTTAAGATATAGAAAGAAAACTAAATGACTGACTCCGTATTCAATCCGTATTAATCAGTAATTACAGTATATAATTTGTTTGCCCAATTATTTATTCATGTATAGTAATTCGTAAAGTATAGCAGCATTATGATGCTATTATAGTTATAGCAGCATTCCAACTATTTGATTGAATTTCTAATTACCGTGTCGATGTGTTTCAATTAAAAAATATTTCGGTAGCTGTATTAATTAGACTGAAATGTACAAGTCATATTATTGCTGTATCTGTTAGAGAGAGAGAGAGAGAGAGAGAGAGAGAGAGAGAGAGAGAGAGAGAGAGAGAGCACTACATAATACTAACAACAACTTCCTTTATTGAATAGAAGCGCACACATTGCAAGCGTTGGAAATTCTACAATGTACTAATGAAACTTTATTTTATAATTTCACAGTTTATGAGCAATTTAGAACTTCTTACTATGCCAGTTAGTAAGGAACTATTACTTTGCAGAAAAATCTGCACTTTACTGGTTAGTAACGTTTTTTTTTTATGCCTTTTTAAAATACTGACTCACTTAGAGGATAACTCAATGGAGTTAAAAAAGACTTAAAATAACAGTAATTATAGACGATCGAAAACAACATTTAACCAGTTAGCTGTGGCGCTTCCTTTTCAGAGTACTAATACTAATACATACTCGTCAAACAATTTTATTGTTACCTTAACATTAACATGCACTACATACATAATAAACGAAAAACGCAGGAAAGATTAAATACTTATGAAAGTTAAAAAATCAAATTGCTGCTGTAGAGTGGTATTCAGCAGAGCAAGGAACAATACGTAATGGCACTTTGCCATTTTTTGTGCCAATATCGCGATTCTTTTCTAATCTTATTTTCATAACAACGTAAACACCGCGTCGTGTAGGATAAAAATATTAATAAAAAAGCTAAAAAAAAATATTCTGAACATCTTGAAAGTTGAGAATATGTTTTTGTTTTCACTAAAATCATAATTTAAGTAGCCAATGGTCACTACTTTTTACGCGCAACGAGTATACTCGTCATGACAGGAAACACTGCCACTTCTCCATGACGAGTATACTCGTCGAACACAGCAAACTGATTAAAGACGAAACTTTTACTATCGAGAGTATTATGGTTTCTCGTCTTTTATTAAGAAACCTTTAAGACATCTGAAGTGACACTTCCTTGAAACTTCTAAAAACGCCTCGCACACTGAATTCACCACGCTAAATCCTGATTTGGGAGCACTGTGCGGCGCCCCGAAGAGCCTTGTCCTCTTCAACCCCGAGGAGGATCGTATCCAGCGAGTCGATGGCCCGTGGCGTATCGAAAACAGAGACGTTGGCATGAATCACGCCAACGCTCGGTTACCACGTGCACCGTGGAATTATTGCGTACCTGCTTGCACGCGTTCATCTTGCGCCGTGCACCCACATTAAGCGGCCACGCGCTCCGGTGTGCGTGCGCGTGTGGGTGCGGGCGAGATCACTTTGTTGCCTGCACCCACGCGCAGGACCCATCCTATGGGAACCGTCGCAGCCAGGGATCGTTCGCGTTTCGGAGTACCGTTCGATGTCGCGTTTTAGGCGACAACCTGCTCCATGGTTCCCTTCCTGGAGCCGAAATCGCCCTATCTGACTTGTCGCCATATTTAACTCGCCGAAATGGGGCTTGCGGCCCGCGGCCCGCGGCCCGTCCCCGATCCAGGCGGCAGCCCTTGCCGATTCCCGGGATTTAAGACGGGACACGAAGACCGGCTCCGAAAACGGGAATTTTCTTCGTACATTTGAATACGATTCGACGATATTTATCTTCTGAATCGTGCGTGAACGCCGCCGAGGCCTAACTATTGTTCTGCGTGAGAAGTTTTGATGAAACTGTATCGTGCTGTTCGTGCAACTTTTACACTTTTAGATTTTAGTGCTTTTCTTTTGCAATTCTAATTATTATCTGTCTTCATTCATTATTGTCTTCATTACGCCTCTTGTCGTCGACTAATACGATTTTATATCACACAGATGTTTGAAGTAAACATTACACGATAGCGATGCTAACTCTCAGTATATTAGATGTACATAGAAGTTTTAGTCTTTAGTGTCGAATGAGTTTAATGATTATAATCTCCCGCTTTTTAGTGCAATGGTTTGATGATAGAAAGTCTTTCAAGGAAGTGCGCGCACGGTTAGCTGTTTTGAAAGATGTAACAGAGAAATCTCATTGCGAATTCCAATCTCAACAGTGAGATCTATATGTTTGAATAATAATATATGACTATTTTTTTAATGGAAGTCACTTTATAATTACAATAAGTTACAATAAAAATCGATTCTTGATTATAAACTGAGATAGATATAGCGTTAAATGCCTCGCATCGTATGCAAAGAGATTAAATCCTACAAGTTCGCATACACGCCTTATGTGTCTTTCTTTCCGACGCACCTGAAATTTTCATCGTCGCAATTAAATTACAGTGGCGGCACATGCGCCGATATATAGGATCGAAATAAATTATGATATTCGAACGTTAAATCGAAGCCCATAAAAATCTTGCAGACGTGCTCCGACAAATTTGGGAAGGTAATTTGACGAAATAAACTTTTCGGATAAAAAGCAATCAATTCATCCATCCTTACATGAAAGAGTTCATTAAGGTGTAACGCAGAATCGACGTAAATAATCGTAAAAGCTTTGCAAGCTTGATTACTCTTCGTAGCATGATCGTGCATAAAAGCGTCATTTGACAAAATGACACCCAGCAGAAAAGGGGAACGCTTGGATGGGTCGAAATTTCGTGGGAACATAACGATAAGATTGTTCCGTTTTTTAAAATGGGATCGCCACTTTAAGACGCAGTAGAAATTAAGTTTTAGCATGCGGCGGCAGGGAATCTCTTTCTTCCTGCACCGTTACAAATTGGTAAATCGCCAGGGTCTCGATAAACGCGGAGTTTCTCGTATTGAACTGCAGACTCACCGGCGAAGCATGCCAGGGTAATTAGCGCGGTAAAAAAATATTTCTGGACGAATATCGCCCGATTCCGGCTCTTGTGGCCGTTCAAATTGACGTGAAACAGAGCGCTTCTCTGAACGTCCGATCTCCTTATCGGCATTCTTGAATTTTGGTACACGAAACGGAATTACGATGTTCGTGGAAAGAAGAATAATTTGTAGTATCAGGCCTCGGGCATTCAGCGACGGATACCAATGGCCGATAAACATTTACGATCATTTTTGTGAAGGGACTCTGACGATATGCTCGCTGGTTCACAGCAAATCGAGCGGACAAAAATTCCATTTATTCCGACTACTTTGTCCGAATTTGTCTTACAGATACAATTTACAAACGCGGGAAAATGTAGCGGTGATCGTGAGTTTAATAATCTTATGAATTAGCTAGTTTATAACAAACTGTAAATTCGCACGTATTGATTTTTTGGTCTAATATTAATTATTTCAAACTTTGGTTGACTATTTTGCACGAAAAGTGTTATTCCGATGCCAGTTAAAAACACAGTCGGTCACTAAATATCCACGAAAATGTTCAAGACATTTCTCCATTTCTAGAAAAAAAATTGAAATTCGTCGGAACGGCAAATTCCGCCGAAGAACAAGTTCTTAGGAAAGATCAATGGCTGCCGAACATCTAAACCAGCGGAAATATCAATTGACAAGTCGTCGGTGGCGATGTCACGCCTGCCGATTGCAAAAAGGGTATCCTATCTCTCCATAGAACGGTCTCCGTCTTTTATGATCGCGTAGATGTTGCCATCATCCGGGCGGGATCCTCTTTTTTCTGCAAGAAAGTTTACATCTCGCCACTTTTACGGTCCATAAACGCTTTCGGTACCCACGGCGTCATTGGTTAATTTACAACGAGGAAACGACAGCGGCATCGTCGTCTTCGTTGTCGTGTTCGAACGGCGTCGTCGATGGAAAATTTACGATCGTAGGCATGATCCCGCGGTTAGGTTCGAATGACCGCACGAAGGAGCGCCGCATAGTGGTCCCAAATCAGGATTTACCGAAGTCGAATTCATATTATGTGCAACCTTTTGAAAAGTTTGAAAGTAATATCACTAGAGATGCTTAAACATTTGTTAATCAAAGACAAAGAATGTAATACTCGACAGTGTAACCTTGAATGTGTGTGTGTTGTCCTTTAACCATCGTTAATTATTCTTATATGCGTCTAATATTTCTTATTTAAAATATACATCAGAAAATGGTTTTGTGTTGGAAGTGTTCAATATCCTCTATTTTGTCAACGAAATGTAAACATTTTAACAGAGAATCAGTTTTCGAAAACATTATTAATGAATAAACTGCGAACTGAAAACCGGTTAGAAATTTCTATCTTCTATATTTAAGTCCGCAATTTGTTCGTTAATAATGTTTTCCAATAAATGACTCTCTGTTAAAATGTTTACATTTCGACAAAATAAAGAATATTGAACACTTCCAACAAAACCATTTTCTGATGTATGTATTAAATAAGAAATACTAGACGAATAAGAATAATTAACGATACGAAAGTAATATAAAAAGTAATGTACATAGACATTCTTAAATTCTGTTAATCTTTCTGTTCTAAAAACTTTATCATTTTCATCGTGAAAGTGTGCACGAAACTCTGCGTTTACTAATGTGTGACGACATCAACTGATTTCATATTTTGTTATACTAATGAGCATTACATTAAAAGACATCTGTCGTTCAATTTCTTTGTTACGTAAAACAGATTAAACTTTCGAACTGCTAAAACGAAGTCGTGGACCATTCTGCGTTGTTCGGTTTCCTTATGCAATCATCATGCGAACGGCTGGCCAATTGGCTCCTCCGGACGATTTGCCTTGATCGTCAATTCGCGAAACGTGATGGTATTATCAACCAATCCCGGGACTATCCGCGTCAGGTATCGAACCTTTATTCCCCTTCGCTTCAACGGGTAGTTTTGATTCGTCTACAATAAACACCGAAACGGCGGTGATCACTGTTTCAAAATGGCTTCCTTCGTCCTCACCATCAGACAGTGTTACCATGGATACGAACTAGGTATAAACAAAAGTATATTTCTGTTACTTCAATACCAGTAATGGGATTAATCCATTAACATCATTAATCTCCATAAAATTAAAGGAATCTGATAGAATAATAGTATAATAATATATTATTATAATAAATAATAATAACTTGATGAATCGTTTATTTGACGTACACTAAATGCATTAGTGGAAAAAATACTTTTTCATGAACGTAGCTCTAATGAAACTAACAAAATTAAGCAGAGTGCTAATGACTCCTCTTGTGACAAGTGAATTTAAGAATTAATATAATATAAGAAATATTTCTAAAATGGTGCATTTTGATGTTTGCTTAATAAACTTTATTTATCGTAAAGAATCCTACTAATTATTGTAGTTCTGTTTTTCATTATAATAAATGGCTGTTGCATTGAATAGAATTGTATCAGTTCTTTCGAATTCAATTTTCTATTGAAAAACATAAAAGCACTGGACAATCTTAAAACATGAAAACACCGAAGCTTTACAAGGCTGAATAAATCTTGCATCCGTGTATCAATGAATGTCGCAACTTCGATACTTGCTCCAAAATTTGAACAAGATGAATGTAGACATTTCTGTAGACAAAGCTTACATATATTCGGTAATGGTTTTATTTAGTTAAGTGCGAAATTGACATTATCAATGAACATTCCAATACAATAGTCTTGTTCCGATCGACTTTTTGGAGCTAAACCGTTTCTTATATCGTGTATCTAATTAGTCTAGTACAAGTTCTCAGTGACTTCCACTTTAAACATGCTTATACGCTTTTCTTCGTGCTCCGAGCAGAAACAAAAAGCTTGTAGATCCTACGGGAAGGCAATAAGAAGGATATCTGGCGCTTCAACGTTAATCCAATCATTTTCATATCTTAATCGCGTTACGTTGAAGACGTTCATGTCGACACTGAGCGCAGAAAACGAGCGGGATAATTATTATTATCGATCGCTCGGGAGTCGGAGCTCCTTGAATTCCTTTTTGCGACATGGGCATCCACAGTCCGTTCCTTGACGAGCGTAACAATGTTCGCGAAGGCGATCGAGAAGAGTTCGACATCGTTTCCACGCGATAACGACGGTAATCGCGGAACATCGCTCCGGGATGCAAATGCATTTGCATGCATTTTGTCGGTAGGACGCAGCCTGCGAGCTGCCTGTAGGCCGTGGATGCATTCTGGCGTCTAATGCATCCTCCCAGCGGGCACTCACGATCGGTATGTCTTCATCGTTCCTCGAGGTAGGCGGGATTAGCGATAAACCGAAGTGCGGCTGAAAGGAAATCAAAACAACGTATAGAAAGCTGTAATTAATACGGTGGAAAGTAAGTTTCGATCGAAAGCTGACGCCGAAAATCTGATCGTTTCTGTATTCAGTTTTCTAAAGAGCTCCTTCGAAATTCCCTATTATATGAACGGGTTAGAATCGTAGCGATGTATGTCAGATTTTCGAAAATTTCGACTTAAAATGTAATGTTCGTTTTAAAAATTAATGTACGCGTGCCAAATATGTTCCAAAAGACAAGTGAAATAAATGATGAAGTTACTATACATTGATTTAAACGTAAATTATCTTAACAATTTTGATCAGTAAATAATACACCTGTTAGTAAACAATGATACTTCTTATTTCTCAAAATGTGGAAAATATGATTTACGCCATTATGATCCTAATCCACTCGTACGGTCTCCAAAAATGTCTGACTATGTTTCGCGCTTCAATTATATTTTATTTATAATTTCACAAAAATGTCGCAGAATCTAACATAGAAAATGAATGAAGTTAGAGATGATTACAACTTATCTCACATTGCGAGCATAGATCGTAAGTCTGAACAACAATTACTCAACATCACTTCAATGAACTCAAACATCGCTTTCAAGTGATACGATTATGATCTAGACGCGCATTCCATTGATCTGGGATCTCTTTAAAGTGTTCCGATGATGCCAGAAGATTTTGTACAACATACATTCCACCTCGGAGGAAGTATTTTATCTTTTTCCTTTCTTTTTCTTGAACTCATTGCCTGTCGCGATACAAGCTACAATCTCTGTCAACAATTTACTAAGCATACAGTGGTGTGCATAATTGTAGACTCAAAGTAACTTTTACCTTTTCACCGACACTAAAACGAAACCTAAAGAAAATCTAATTTTCATATTTTTATTTGCTATTATTTCTAATACAAACATATACAAATATATGACGTTTCGTTAAGCGTCTGTTTAAACATCATTAAAAATGTAAAAGTTATGATTATATGTATTCACACCGCTGTATATTGAACATCGATCAATCATCCCAATATTTTTGAACTTTTCGAACCAGGTTATCGTCAACATATGATCGTAGACAGATCGGTTCCATCTAACGTTACAGTTTCCTGATAAATGACGACAGTATCGAAAAAAAAGGATGACGCGGTGGGTCGAGAAGGACCCGAATACCGTGGCGGGGTTAAAAAGCATCCTGAAATTTCCTTTCTCGATAACGGCTCGATCGTGACCACCTATCTCCGAAGTTCCTCCGCAATCGATCGATCGATCTCGACCCCTCGCAGGGCCAAGCATCCGGGACCTTTTTTGCCGTCCCGTGGGGAGGGTTCGGTGGTGGTTAGGCTGGGTTGGTAGGTAGGCATCCACGGTAGGACGATCTCTTTGGAGGCAGCAGGCCAACCAGAGGATTCGCGAGGAGGAACGAAACTGAAGAGAACACGGCGGCCAAGTAGTCCGAGGAGAGGGCAGCGAGCTGTCCGGATCGATGATGCATGGTACCGGCGACTCGGTCGTGCTACTCCCTTGCAAACTTCATCTTCGTAGGCTACTTCCATCTCCTTCCCCTGCAGCCCGGGCACGGAGTCTCTTTATTCTGGCGCCGAACCGCGGGGCCGCGAACTCAGATACGTGGAAAAGGCAATCGGATCAGACGCAGATTTCGTTTAGCCTGTGTCTTTGCTCAATACATTTTTTGTCTCCGACTACATTAATTTCCCAAAAAGCTTCACGAGATTGAAAATTTTATTTGAAAATTCAAATTAATTCGTTCCATTTGAAATAATCACTTCCAATTATTTCGTTATCTTTTTATTTCAAATATGGCATCAGAGATAACCCATAAAATAATATGCAACAGACAATTTCTTAAGAGACTTCCGTCTGGACCCATCGAATATGTTTTCTAGTACATAAATATATTTATATCTCTACTATTGGACGATCGAAAATATCAAAGATTTTGCAGAACAATTTCCAAGGAGAATTTCAGAGTCGTCTCAAATAAATATTTTAAGTACAATAGTTCTAAATAATAATTCTAAAATAAAATAACATGTTACTTAAAACAATATTTCAAGTGACGCTATTTGAGAACTGATCGCAGGCATGGTAATAATCATGAAAACTAAGAACACGTTAGTTGAGATAATATTTCAAACGATGCTACTTCGAAAGTAAATCACAGGCATGCTAATAATTATGAAATAAAGTAGCACGTAATTTGAAGTAATATTTCAAATAATGTTAATGGTCCCGATAAATAATTTCATGACACCCTGCACAGTTTCGCAAGAACCCCATTGTCGGATCCATCGCCGAAACGGCGGAGGTCGCGGACAAGAGAGAAGCCGATGGTACTAGTAAGAGGAGGACAAGGTTCCGATAGCCAGGTCGATCTCGCGCGTGTGTTGGCCACGCAGTACGTGCACGCGCGATTATATTCGTGGGAGTGGTGGAGGTTAGCCGCGGGGCAAGCATGTGGCCGTAATTACTAAATTATCCTTTAACTCCGCCGTCTACTCGGGGCCGCGCCGCGATCTTATCCGACCAGAGGGTTGTGCCTAGGTTTACTCAGCCAGCCCGTGTACTGAAACGATCGTCGTTTATCGTCGGTATTCCCTGCCCGCCACGGGAAAAAGAGGAGGCGAACGGGGTGCAATGGGCAGGCTGGAACACTTCGTCCGGTCTTGGAACTTGGATCGCGAAACCCACGGGAAACCGGTATGGGAGGGAACGTCATCGAAGGAAGTAAAGCGCCACCAACTTGCCGATCGCCCGGGAACATAACGATCCGCGCGATTACGCGTTCGCCTATCTTGTTGAAATTCGTCGGACGATCCTCTGGGAGCTCGCGGTGCACTGTTCGTGACGGTTTAACGCGTCCTGGCCGAAAAGTGTTACCGGGAATTATACCTGCCTTGAATGAATAGCTTTCAAACGAAACTGAACTCCCTTTACATTTTTAACATTTTGACTATTCTTACGGTTGGAAAAAGGACAGCTGACTTTCCTTTCCTGTTCAAATTGTCGAACGGTTTTATCGATTGTTCTACCTTTAAAAACCGTTAAAATAGCGACGATTTTCAGTAATATTTTTATAACGTAGAACAAACTTTTCGTCACGTTCCACACATATTCTTTGACGTTTCAAGATGCATAAATTGATTTTCGTTACATTTCACGAACGTTTACTGATATCTAGAACAAAAACTTAAATGGAGTTGTTCATCATAATAGAACTACGCGTATGAACCTAAATCGTACTTAATAAAAGAAAATGCAGAAAGAAAGGAAGTGCTCTTTCACTTTATCATCGGAATTCAAGCCATCGTTTCATTGTTGTATTACTCGTCCGTAATTAAATCATTTTTACATTACGATTTCGCAGTTTTTTTTAATCCCGGCCATGTCGTACGTTTTTCATATTCGTTCCCACATTGCACACACTCGTTTCATCCGTAATAAATATTTGGTTATAGGATCTTAATGATCAAAACGGAGCGTCTACGTAATAAAAAATTAAGTTAACTGCAACAGCTTCGTGAATATGCGGGTATCTCTCTATATTCCATTCTACTGAAAGCCTTGTACACAATTGCAAATAACGAACCATTATTTACTGCGTCAGCGTCTGAAATTATTTACTGAAGTTATTTCACTTACAGACCTTCCGCGAGATATCCCTCGTTTGGATGAGTTACAAAGCTCGCGCTCGAAACGTATGATTCCGGCAAATTGCTTTTGTCGCTTCCTTGACGAGAAAACCGAGAAAGTTCGCGAGTGTCCTTAATCGTGTGTCGTAATCTTTACTTGCACGTTCACCCACGTAGACTTCTGGCCGCGTGTTAGTACGGCGTGAGTCGCCTCTAGCGACGCAACCGACTCTGCTTGGTTCTCGAGGAATATGACTGTAATCATTGGGAACAGGAAATCACCTGGATTTAAATACTTTCAACGATCATCTTCCTCAGCGTGAAGCTTATCGAGGCAACCATTAAGCCCCGCGTCTCGTGGGAAATTCTAGTAACTCTCTCTACGGGGCAACACAATCGATACTTGCGGCGGAATTGGAGCAATAATTTAGACATGGTCCTAATGAAAATGATGCGGGGCAACAAAAGGCCCTTCTATAGTTTTCATCCATTTTCATTTCATATTTCATTCAGTATCAATAACAAATTTTTCGGTGTCTAAAGCGTAAACTGTAGCGTAGTCGTCGGCAGCCATTTTTGGCTCAAAATCAATCAAAATGTGACTGTTAAAAAGACGTTTCGGATCGGCGATATCCACGTTTTAAATCAGTCTTTTAGTGAATAATAAGATAAATTTTATTGAGAAAATAAGTACAATATGCTTATAAACTTGAAACAAAAGTTCAAAATTCTAATTCTAATTATTATAAAAACAATTATAATTGTCGAATTATCAAATGTGCCTGCTGTAGCGTGTCATGGTTATTAAATTTTTTACAAAATTATAATTGAACTGTAACTCATATACGTTTCGAGTTGTTTCATTAATAATTTCTATTCTTACATGCTGTTCATACAACATTTTATCAACTAGAATAAACTTTGATACGTGTAGAAGCTAGTTAGGTACAGTATACTGTAAAGTTTGACATCTCTTCGATCACGTTGCAGTTTCACGTATCTTCAACCCTTAATAGTCGGTATCTGGATCTATTTTAATCTACCTTTCTGAAAGGTTCATTTAACTTCTCAGCCCCTACTTTTAATAGCCAGCTATTTATGTTGAGAATGACTGATAAAGCTAATAAAGAGCTAATCAAGACATCCATGCATCGCCGATGCTATATATACACTTTAAAAGAAACCCAAGGTGTTTGATCTAATTTAAACGAAAAATGTTACTCTGTTCGTTTACGTCAATTGTTGAATGCCAACCTCAAAAATTCCCACGAAATCAAAGAAATGGCCGCGACACGGCCACATACGAATGACACTAATATTTAATTAGGTCTCGAGATCCTTTCTTATTATGATATATTCGAAAAACTGAACGTAACTAGGATTTCGAGAATGTAAAATAGGTAAATTAGTTTTTTAGGAATACTCCGTTTTATTACTTAGTACTCTCTCTCTCTCTCTCTCTCTCTCTCTCTCTCTCTCTCTCTCTCTCCGCTTTAGATTTTTCTATACATAGTAAGAAATTATGCGACCTCAAGTAGTTTTACAACCGATTATATTACGAATCGAACAAAAAATATTAATTATTTCCTATATGTTATATTACATTTCAACTGGATTAAACGCGTGGTGGGGACACCTTGGAACGACGCAAAAAAAAGATGTAAATAATACATAATATATGCTTTTATAAAAATGCTAAATCTGGTATTTTAAATGCTTACTCTCACTCTTCCTCTTACTTTTTCATTTCATCGAACTCTGTTTACACACAATAGACGGTTCAAGTCGATAGAATAAAATCTCCCTAATTGACACTCAGATTATGCACAGAAATGGGCAAACGGCTTGTTTTTATAGTGGTTGACAATCGGTAACTAAAATTGTCCATTTTTGTGTACAATCTAAGCGTCAATTACAAAGAACTTTCTGCACCTCTAGTTCCGGTTTCATTAACACGTTCCGTGCCACGTGTACCGTCGATGGTACACGCTTGCATGTTTACTTAGTGAACTGAACAAATTGTTTACAAGAAATTTAGAACCGAAGAATCAATTTCCACCGCAAGAATGGGCGTTGATAAGTTTTTGTTACGTTGTTATGTGTACGAGAATTAATAATTGCACGTAATACATCAAGTTTTAGTAAAATATCAAAGTGTGAAGATTCGAGTAAAAAAAGCTCGGCACGGAACGTGTTAATTAAACTTCGTTATAAAATGTGCTTTGATATAGTGGAATTTTTGTGGTTGATATTCGGCACTTAATCTGTTAATAAGTCTACAGAGTTTTCTAAATTTTCGAAATTGAACGGTCCGTGTGGGTGCAACTTGCTCGAAGCTCGAAAGTACGCGCAGCCGAAGGCGGTTTGCGCCACGAAGATCGTGCGAGTTTACTGCACGAGCGCTTCTTTGTCTCGCACGCTCGCACACGTGAGGGCTGCTGGCTCGTCTCCCTTAGTTCCATCTCTTTCGCTCTGCTCCCTCTTTCTCTCTGGTTCTCCCTCGCGCACGCGGGCCCATGCATGTGAATTTATGCGTCGGTTCCTCTCCAACGAAGGGCCCGCATCCTCGTCCTCGTCCGATTCATCGCGGAGCGGAGATGATGCATCGTCTCGTCCGTCTCGGTCTCTCCTCTCTCTCTGCCGCCCCTAAGGTCCGTTCGGCTGTTTCTCTCCCTCTCCTTCCCTCTAGCAGTCTTAACAAACGCTGGATACAACTCAATCGCCGGTCACGATCCTTAAGCTGCTCTCACAGCGGGCTCTTTCAGGCCCTGTTACGCGATTTTTCATTGATTCGGTTTGAAAGACGTCCTCCGGGGGGGATCTAGATTGTGTTTTATTACGTGATCGATGGAACTCGTCGCAGTCCATCGTACGAGAGACTAATTAATTGGAGCACAGATTTTCATGCGAGCTCCCATTTTTCTCGGCGAATGTACATAGGGAGCGAATGCGAGTTAATATATCGTCTCTCAGGGAATTTTTAATGGTTTGTATCAACTCATGTGCATCTAATATCCGAAAACTGCACATGTACACAATCAAGTGTAAGGCGATTTATATTATAACGCGATTCGCTGTGTAAATCACCAAAAATTTAATAAATAAATTCTCCAGCATTACAGCTGAGTAACAGTTGTATTATTCGAACACCAGTTTCCTCCTGGTTAATTTGGATAAGCGAGATTCAACGGTAATAACATCATTCATTATTGATTTATTTTTTAAATTAATGTAGGTATGACTTTAAGTCATACGTATCTCGAATGAAACTTCACTCGTATAGATATTCGAAAACTTGTGATTGACATTCAATAGGGTTACAATTTAATTCACTAGTTTGAAATATGAAATCATGAATAAAACAGTTCGATTTTCTCTTTAAAACTGGGGAATTTTCTCGAATCACCTACCGACAACTAAAACGTATTTATTCGCGAAGTAGTAAGCAACGCTTTAATATACTGATTACAGAAATCTATTTTAGGTGCCAACATTTCTTGTTTTTTTTTAAAATAAATAAATTATAATAAGTAAACAATAATAAATAAGCTACTAAATCTCGTACTTGGCAGAGAATGAGTTAAAGAAAATATAAAATGATAAAATGTTGGAAATAATTAGACTGTCTAAATAAAATTTGATAAAAAATTGTATTCGATACAGATTTTTATAAAAAGACAGTTGTTAATTTTGAAAGTATCATCATTACGAGCAGCCTTGTTACGTCTCCTGCGAGAAAACATCCGAGTTCAATGGGTTAAACTATGAAATTGTGAACAAGACTGGTTGATTTAAATAAATGATCAGAGCATATCGTGCAAGGATTTGCATGCACGTAATTCTGAGCAGTGTTCCAGAAACCTAGCTTTATAATTTCCTTCGTTTGCATCGATTCTAACAGAATTAACTCGAAAAAGGGGCAAAGTTGGTACGAGACGAGGTCCCCCTCGGCAGTCTCACACCCCAATAATCGCTGAATGGCGACGAACTTTCAACCAGCGGCTCATTCTCCCGCCAGGGGCTTAAAAAGACAAAGAGGAGGCTAAAAGCTGTCAGGGATGAAGAAAGGGGAGGGAGGGTGGATAGAAGCGTGGTGCGGGCCGCATCGGCATTAGCACGACTTTCCAAGGGCATTAATCAGGATTATGGGGCACGCTCGTCGGCGTTCCGCGGTCAAAAACACTCTGAAGTTTTTCGAGCCATGGCTTCCGATTTAGTTTTTTTCTCCTAACCTTTCTACGAGGAGCTTCTTCACTCTACCGACTGTCCATTTGTCAAAGTGCAAGCCGTGGCCACTCTTAGCCTCTTTTGTCGCTGTGACATCCTGCCCGAAGAAAGGGTTTACGTTGTCTTCGGTTTCAATGAACCGCAAACTCGAACAGATTCTTGTTCAAGCACCCCGTTGTCTTTGTTTACGTTTATTTACTAACATGGACTGACCAATCCTTCTCGAGCCAAAATTCGTACAAAAGAGTTTTATGAAATTATTTACGATGTGTACTGAAATATGAGAGATTATTTCAGGCATCGACGAAGTATTTAGAAACGGTGACTATAGTTTATGAGTAGGCGCGAAGTCGGAGCTTAATCGCAGAATGTTATATTCTTCAGAATTTAAAGACTCGACACGAGAAACGATAAATTACACTTCACTTAGCGAAATCGATTATGTAAAACCAATAAATGGGTTCGATTGTCCATATAATATATATATATATATATATATATATATATATATATATATATTGTCCATATAATTAAGATGTTTTACAATCTGTGGGATATATTTTATAAAACAGTAGAAGCAATTGTTCTAGAATTTATAAAGTGAATAGTTATTTGAAATCATGCAATCTAGTTATTTCATTTGACATTATTGGGATATATTTTATAAAACGGAAATATTAATTATTTTACGCTATGAAACAATTATTTGTGGTTTAATAACTGTATTTCCTAGTTGCCTATGATTTTCGCATTATCTTTGACTATGGGTTTGCTGAAATAAACGATTTCTCACGAATCGCGCACGCGCTTTCATAGCAAATACACTTAGGTATTCATGAATTATGTGCTGATAGCTTTATGACAGGAAAAAGTGACAGTTCGAGTAGTCGTGAAAGTCAATATTGCAGCGTGACTGTCACCAGACTGCAGTAACCGATTGGGTAGCGCAGAAGAAATGTTCCTTCTATCGTGCGAGGTTATCGGTCGCCCTCGACATTAGCCATTAAAATGATTGGTCCACCAATAATCAAGTCGCCTCGACAACTGGTACCCATGCATTCTATCATACGAATCAAAGCGACAGCAATTTCGATGAGCCTTTCGAGCGCCATTTCCACCTCGACCTTGGAAACCGTTTCGCAAAGATACTTGACGAGACCGACGTGTTCCCACTGTATCATTTGTTGAATTCTTAACGGTATTCCGCTTCGAAATTTGTCATCGATGTACAGCGTGTGTAAGCGTCAAGATAAATCCAGTTGTGAATATCCATTTTGCGAGTCATTTCTGTTTTATCGTTATCAGCGATGCTTAATTTTTCTTGCACTCATGAAACACGTTTCTCTAAGAATAATGAGAAAACGATTTAACCCATTATCCACCAATGTCCTATTTTTGGGACATTTTTTCAAATTCGTTTCTTTTAAAAACTGCAACTTCTAAATAAAGTACAGGCATCAAAATAGTGAGAACATATCGCTTGCTCCCGTTATTTTGTTTTAAATTATTGTAAACTTCAGATTGAAACTAATAATCACAATTTAATTTTTTTCTGTATTTTTGACTTGCGGCGGGTAATGGCTTAACGGCCTGTAAAAAATGCAGTGAAGATACTAATTGCTAATATCGAGGAAAAATTAAATCGTTCGCACACTAAACGTGATCAACATGTTTCGACGTGCTTAGTAACGCTACATACTGTTACATAAATGATCATTGTAGTGCGTAGTTTTATGACGATTATAAGAACTTTTACTTTTTACTACTAAGTACTTTTTTCATACCTTATCGATTTATTTTTTCTATATTTCATTTTTTAAATGTCGCATCGGATATTTCGCCAATTTTATAAATCTACAAATAATTGAAACTGAACTAATCCCGATTGTATTCGTATAAACACGTGTGTTCTTACAAAATTACGTAAAAACAAGAACTGTCAACAATTATTCGCATTGTTATTCGAATTATTTTACAATCTCTACTTGAGTAACTTAACCGAATAAAGAACTATGCGAATAATTTGTTGGAGTATGTGGCTAGAATAATTTATGAGGAATAGTAAATAATCGTTATTCATATAAAATATTCGGCTGAAAACAATTCGCTCGGATAATTATCATAAATAAATATTTATTCGAAACAAATCGAAGAATGCCCAACTCTGGATTAATCTGAATGAATCGCGAAGAGTTGGAACGCGATGTACAAGCGTTTCAGGGAACAAGAAACGTGTGGACGTTGACAGAAGACGAAATCCATGGCCGCGGGAAAAAGCGGGCTGCGAAAAATGGCCGGCTAGTTACATAAGAAACGCGAAATGGACGGGAGTTATCGCGAACGCGGCGTAGCTCGGGCGAATTCAATGCGCCCACTGTTGGCGCAAGAGTTCATTGATATCGCTCAATTAATAAATTTAAATAGCCCGACGTAATTCCGCGGCGTCTCGTCGGCGACGGGCAGCCAAGGCATCCGAGGATGCACCGACGATATCTCTCCTCTCTCCTTCTAATCGTCATTATTCTAATTGGAGGGCCCGGGCAGAAGCCAACATATTTTCGCGCTCGATCTACCACCGGACGGAAAACAGACGATCCAGCGCATTTCCATCGAAATCGCCGGCATTTCTGCGATTAGAGTGTTACTCTAATTCAAAATCCATGGCATTGACTAAGCTTTTACGATTAGCCGTTTTATCGTTTTCTAGAAATCGATTTAGGGGCTTCTTCGCTCTCAGAATCGTATTTCGAACTGTAATATCGAATTTTTAATAGTGAGACTTTTGCTAACGCTGGTCTTTTAAGTTTCATTATGTGTCAGACTGGTGAAAATAATTCTAGAAAACGAAAATATTTTTATACAATCACAGCTTTCGTACTTAAAAAGTATATGCATTTTTGTGGACATCAAGATGATTATGCTCTTCATCCAAATTCATTGTTTACGATTACGACTCTGCATCTGAATTTTTTAACAATTCAAAAGAAATGGTGATCAGTTCCTAAACATTTTTTAATTCAACTTTTTCCATCGTTTATTGAACAGTATACGATTTTCGTAGCAAATGTTACAATTATCTAAAGAAATAACAACAAAATTAGGTAGTTTACTCTGGCATTATATTTTCCCTTAAAATAATATAAATTGAAACGTGCTGAGGACAAATACATAATATTTTCAATAAATCTGACGATTACATAGTTTGAACAAAGTAGTCTAACAGTAAGTAAGTGGAAAACAGTACGAAAACGTCCCTTAACATCCTGAAGAAATATAAACTACAATTTAAAGAATGTGTCACCTAGCCGAACGAATCTAAAATACCGAAGAAAAACTTTCTTGTTCATACTTTGCAATCCAAAATCGCAGTTCTGCGACATTGCGTAACAGATAACAAACACGTGCGAACCAAATGAATTTAAAATACCTGACAATTTTCTGCTAAACACGAAATTGAATCGTCAGTTGAACCATCGGTGGAACAGTGATTCAGAAGTTAACTGTTACCGCAACAAGAGCTCTATGAGACCCGATCGACGGCCGACTATTTAATTAAACGATCCATAAGGCGCGTCTAGTGGGCGAACAATAAAAAATTAATCCGGCTCGTAATCGATGAGCTCCGGATACAGGCGCGACATTAGGGACGCACCGACGATGAAACGGAGGCTCGTTAGTGCCGCAGGACCGTACGGAGGGTAGGTGCAAACAGGTCCATTAAACTGAATGGCGAGACATTCTTTTCGCGCGCTCGCCGCTGATGTAAATCGACCTTAATGGTCCGCGTTAATTGAAGCCGCGTTCGTCCCCGGGGCTGGTTGACTTATCGCGGGAGGAATTCCGTGCAGCAGGTTGTTCCAGGAAAAGAAACGTCCGAAGAAAATGCAGCCGGGACCACATGCTCTCTCCCGACTGCATTTGCATTCGAGTACGTTTCTATCTGCACACCTGCCTGCCCGAACACGATTCCACCTTTCGGCCTCGATATGCAACGAACCCTCGTATCTTTGAAGATGGTTCGGTGGAACAGAGTCAGATTCACAGCTGAACCATGACGACGATTCTCGGGAAACTTTGTAACCCTTTGCATTACGATTTATATCCAAAGGTACGTGCGTGTGTAAAAGGTTTAATTTAGCGCAACACCACGCGAGGAGCTATCGCTAAATAAAAGTAAGATATTTCTGTTTTTATTTAATATATTTATATAAATATGGACACTATTTTATTTGTAATGGAACAGATTAATGAAGTGATGTTAATGTGAAATACAAATTTAAAAATATCCTTTTCAAGTTACAGAGAAATTAAGGGAAAAATTCTTAACACAACTGAAATTAATGATATTGCTTTCTGATATTGTTTATTTTCTAATAATTCATTATAAACACAATGACATAATTTTTGACACAGAAAAGACAACGAAATATGTAAATATCTTATAATGTAATCTAATGTAATAATAATGTAATTAATGTAACAAATTAATTATAATGTAAAAATAAATAACTTTTATAATGTAATCTTCGATAATAGGAGCTTGCTTGATCGGTGTTTCAGGTTCGTTTAATTCATCAAATGTTTGTATTTATAATTTGTAACTACTTTAGAGGTAGTTTAAATTGCTGAATCATTACGAATAACAGTGATTCTGAAGAAAAATCGAGAAACTCAAGATCTCGTAACTTTCATTTTCTTTCACATTTGTGTACTTTACAACTCTCTATTTCGTATCTACCGTCTTATAAATCTCTTGCCTTTTTGTCACGCGTTCCTCGCATCTTCCGATCATTAGATTCTTCGACTTTTATGCCTCTGTTGATACTCTATCACAATCTACGAACCTTCAAATTTCTCGAATCATTAATCTCTTGAGTTTAGATTCACTGCCGGCTTATTCCGATATTATATTACCCACATTTTCATAACTTTCCGACATTCGCACCACGTTCAAGATATAAAGACGCCTCGATCCGGCTCGCACGATGCGTTCGCTGAATGTTCAGCGACGTGGCAGACATTTACGAGAGCAAAAATGTGCGGACGTACCAGCGCGGCGGCGAGGGCCAGCCGAAAATTACCCTAGTGACAACGATTAATGATCGCTGCGGTCTCGCTCGCGCGATTTAAATCTCATCCAGGACTATATCCGCACGGCACCGCGTTCTACTTGCATGTGCTCGCACCCTTTTTGCCTTTCTTTCGCGACACCGACCACGGCTTGCCAGACTGCCATGAACTCGTTCGACACCATACTACAGAATGTCCTCTCTGTCCAATATCAAAGAATTTATCACTCAAAGCTTTGCCGTCAAATCTTCTTCACGGTTGCAACGACTAAAACTTATTCGATTGTAATAATTTATTAGAAGAAAAAGAAAACTTATTTCTGTTGTGTGCCTATGTTTATATAAATGCTTAAATATTGTTAATGAGAGTTAATAAGAGTGTTGTTAATATTTACATTCAAAAGATGTGAAAGCGTTGATACCTTATCTACTAAATGCAAGTTTTACTAAAGCAATTTATCCGATCGAACAAAACCGGAAAGACATAGATTTATTATACTAACACAAAAATTGATTAAATTCGATTCAATTATTCCAGCCCCGTGTTTATTTCCATGAATATAAAAAGAGGTAGCAACAGTGTAGTTGCGGAAAACAGTATTGTATTTTTAGCATGCATATATGTATAAGTTACGAAGATCTTCGGAATGCATTTTTTAAATTTTCGTTCCGGATTCAGAGAAAAAAGTATTATAATAATTACAGTAAACTAGCCCATTTAAAACATTTCAAGTTCAAAAACAATTCAAGTCATTTAATCCAGTTTTAAGAGAAGTACGTTTTTGTTAGGTGTTTGAATACTTTTTGCAAGGGACAGTAAAAATGCCAGGAAAGTTTTCAGGGTACAAAAATCGAGCAGCTTAGTCTATAATGCAAAACGAATACTTTCTAGAAAGGGAGAATATAGTAATTTCTCCCTAATTTGCGCATAAAAATGGACAATTTGGGAAGATGAGATACGATTATTCGTTTCTCCGATTATACGATCTCGTTTTTATAGTTGTTGACAATCGGTAACTATTCAAACAAGACGAAAGTCTCGAACAATCGTGTATCTCTTTTTTCCAAATTGACCATTTTTGTGCGCAATCTGGGCGCGAATTTGGGGAGAAACTACTGTATAAAGAGACTTTGGAGTTCGGCCACTAAAGAGTCGCTGCCAAAGCACTTTACAATGGCGGGAGCAGCGGAGCGGGAGCACGTCAGAGCAGAGAGGAGGGCATTTCATAGCCGGTTGTGTCGTTCCTCCCTCCGGCCAACACAACCTCGATATAATCGGCAGCTCGGCGAATTAATAAAAGCAAAATTAAAGGGCCAGTCGATTCTCATTAATCTCCCTGGTCCGCGTAAGAAGCAAATGACGGGGCCACGGGAAGATGATGGACGCCAGTTTTCGGGACACCCCGTAGAGCGGTACGCCGCGGTGTACTCTCATCGAGATCTCCTCCGGCTTAAGTGATGGCGGCCATAATGTTTTATGCAACGGAGTAGGCGGATGGAAACTTGAAGCCATCGCGGGCTGTCAACGCGCGATCATAATTATTTGGCGTTCCGTTTGACGTGGATTCCTCTTCCGAAACCGCGCGGACGGGATCACCTACCTTGGCTACAATCGCCACCGAACTTTTTGCACGTCTGCCGAACACGAATTTCGGACTCAAGGCCCGTCATCGTTACCGTATCGGGGCCCTTCGTTAATTCTCCCGACGCTGTCGGTTTTTGAGGACTATGCCTGGGTTCGTGCGGACCCGCAACCTGTTCTCTACTCTGCAGATTGGATCAATTAGGTTGCTCGGGAAATATTATGTTTTTTTTTTAATTGGAACTTGGAAATTTATTCTAATATTTAGAATAAATTTTATCATATGCAGTATTCGTCACTTTGCTCTATAATATCATAATGAGATAGTCGTAAATAGGATCTTTATGCAAAATAAGAATTATCTTCGTCAATATCTTCGTCAATAACAAACATGAATCAAATAAAAATTTCTGTCGTCTTTTAATAATTCCAGAGAGTTGAAAATAATGCATACATAGCCCTTAAATTTTGTAAATATTCTGTATGTCTTAAATTTCACCTACCCAACTTTATCATAAATGCATAAAATTAGCAAACTAGTCGTAAGAGCTGGTTTCTGATCTTTTCATTCACAGTTACCAAAATTACAGAAATGAGTCTTGTACGAGCAATTTGTTGATCAACTTCTTTACCGAAACATAAATTATCTAGACGATCTCGTCAACGTTATGAAACAATTTGCTTTGGTCGTGGAAAAAACGAAATTACAAAATGAAAACAACTTCATGCTCTCGTTGCCAATATCAAGACAAAATTTGGTCTCGACAGAAACCAGGAAATATCGACAGAATTATTTATTTATTTATTTTACTTTCCTTAAAACAATTATTTCTAAATATTTGCAGTTTTGAAATCGGGTAGAGATCTACCAGTACAAAAGCACCCGAAGATTAAATAGTATTGACTGCAAAGCGTTTAAAGGGTTGAAACACCCCGTCGCCACCGTGTTATCCACTTCGTTCGTCAAACTGCCAGGCATAAAAGTTCTCAACCCTTCAACTGTCAGCAACAGCGGAAGCTACATCGATGTCGATCTGGTCTTCGTGCGACGAGGAGTCGTCGATATCTCGGCGACGAATCTCGCGACCACCGCTCGCCCCTCGCGCGACAAATCGTGTCGGAGGATCGGCGGCAATATACGCTCGGTTTCGCAGGAGGAGCAAGAGCCGAGGATTTTTTCAAAGGAGGTCGAACCTATCCCGAGGAAACGAACGATCTGCGGCAGCGAGCGCAATGTTGTGTCCCGAACGCTGGCCCGGAACGTTCCAATTATACGCGAGAAACGGCACGAAACAGGTTTCACGGCGGAACGTACACATAATTTCCCGCCCCAATGCCAATAAAAGAGCTGGCTACGATTTTATAAGAGCCGCGCCTTCTTAGCGCCTTTTTCTACCTTTTGGACCCGTGGATTTCTCTCCGATCCTTCTCCATCCCTCCGTTCCGTGGTCTCTCTTTATCAGTATATAAAATCTTTTTCCTTTTCCATACTACCCGAGGTAAACCTGGAAGCTACCTTTTCTCTATCTCGCTTCGGCCGCGTCCCTGTCAATCTCTATCTTTATCGCATCCTTGTGAATCCTTTCCCTCCTGCGACTTCGTCCACCTGATTCTTTCTCTCTTCTCCATCTCTCTTTCTCTCTTCTTTCTTCGCTCTTCTCTCTCTCTCTCTCTCTCTCTCTCTCTCTCTCTGTCCGTGTGCGTGTGTGTGCGTGTCTCTTTCTGTCTGTGTCGTCTCTCTCAATCTCTCTCTATCTATTCCTCTCTCTTTTCTTTCTGTCGAGTTCCCCGTCTTTCTCGATCTCCTACACACGGCTGGTGTCATCGTCTCGTTCTACCTCTGTTCGGGCGAGTTTCACGCGGACGCATAACAAGGAATCCTACGACTTTATGGTCGCCGGACGGCAGCACCGAGCTTTTATTGGCCTGACCATCGGCCGACTAATAGCTCGCAGAATCCAGATCCGCCGAGTTCGCACCGGCCACCACACAACTTCTTCATTTTACCACCTCGTACCTTCTCCGGGGACCGGCTGCCTACCGGGGTACCTACCGCGCTGTCGCTGTTGCTGTCGCCTATCGTTGTTGCTGTCGCCTATCGTTGTCGCTGTCGCGGTTTTCCGTCGGTCTAGGCACCATCGATTTCGATATCGAAACGCGAGCATTCGAGACACGATCCTAGGGAGAACATTCTTGAACCGAGGGCAGAAAGACGGAGCAGTGTCCGGGGTCTTATGGCCGCCAGAAATATGGAATGTTTCTTCGACGCTTTTCCGATGCTTATAATTAGATTGCCGATTTTACGTATTTATCATAGATATGAGTTGATCGGATTCAAAGCAGTGAAGACATTTAAAGAAATTAATGATACTAATTTAATGATACTTGTATTAATCCTTTCATGGGCACAATATGAATTTTCAAAAAATTGGAATATTCGCTTACCATAATTGCATCATATAATAATACAGTAAATTCTCCTCTAATTGACGCTCAAATCGAGTACGAAAATGGACAATTTGGGAAGACGAATTGTCAACAACTATAAAAGCGAGCCGCATAGCTCGAATTGGTCTTCTCTTCCCAAATTGTCCATTTTTATGTACAATCTGAACGTTAATTAGAGAGAATTTACTGTATTCGCTTTTCTGTTATTTTCAATTTTTCACCCCTCAAAATTGGAGGTGGTGGGACCTATATATAGATGGCAGCACATTTCAATGGTGGGAATATTTGAGCCTGCTGTCCACATGTGCACTAAAAGCGGATGAGAAATTTAGTTCCTAGTATCTATGAAAGGATTCAGTTGAACTCATTAAACGCAGCCAATTTTTATTTTGCATAAAGATTCTCGGTCTACTTACAGTGTTGCAACTCACATGCTCTCGAAACATAATTGCGTGAAAAATCATCTCGCGGTTTTTCGCGGTCATTTTCACTTTACCGCTTGACCAACCCGTGCTGCATTTGTGCATAAACATCCTAGTAATCTCTAGTTTGTTTAATTGAAGTGGCACTTGTCGTGATAACCAGTTAGCTGTTGCAATCTCTTTGAAAACTGTATAAGTTACCGTAATTATACTGTATACGGTTAATTTTCTTCATCTTTTGTTTACATGCAATACTTTTATTAAAGAAGTAATTTAATAAAAAACAACAAAGTACATACCATTTTTAACCAGTTAGCCATTTTTGTCGAGTATACTAGTATCGAAGAAGTGACGATATTTCGTATTATGACAAGTATACTCGTTAAGAATAGCTGACTGATTAATAAATATCGGCTGAAAAGGTCTACCAGAATGTCTATCAGAATTAGATCTCGGAAAGTATTCGAATAGGATACGGAGATAGTACAATGCCAAGCAAAACGGGAGCAGCCTGGATAAGTGGCAAATATATGAGCCTCATGCAGTACTCGTGAAGAACAAAAGCAATGAAAATACAAAATAGGAAGAGGGTGGTAAAAAGAGAGAGAGAGGGGTAGGTGGAGCAAAGACAAGCAATGACAAAAAGTGTCCGAAGGGAGGTAGGCTAAGGGTGTAGAATTCAGCGATGGAGAAGGGAGCAAGGAAGGGAGTAAGAGAGGGCCAGTGATAATTGACCGTTTAACGATCGCGCCGATTTCCTCCCCCTACGGGTTGGAGGTCCTCCAGCATGGACGGGGCCCGGTCGTATACGCGAGAAAGCTAAACGAGTACGAGAGAACGTGCGAGTCGTGAGTACAACATCATCAGAGGCAGGCCTGGTCGCTGGGTTCCTTGGTCCGTTCGTATAATAAAGACGCGTTCTGCCGCTACCTCCAGATTCGCTCTTTCCCTCCTCCCCGGTTGCGCTTCTCTTTGTCTTACTCATCATCCGGTATCCGCGAACCTGCCGCTTGCTCTTTCTCTCTCTCCCACCTTCCCTCGTTTTTCTCCGTCCGATCATGTTTCTCTCTTTTCTCCCTTCGGTCCTCCTCCCTCTTTCGACCTTTTTATTACCTTACTCCTTCCCACCAGCCTGTCTGCCCGTACCTTTTGCCTCGGAGATTCGCTGTCCGGGAATGGTCCTCCGCGTTCGTCCTTCTCCCTCACGCTTCTTCGGCATCCGCACCCCCCTGGCCGTGTCGTCCTTTTCCAGATCCGCCTCCTCCCTCCCCTCAACACACCCCGGACCCTCTTTCTATGTCTCACTCCTTGTCTTCCGTCGCGATCCCGCAACCCGTTAAGCCCCTGGGTCTCCCTCTCCTCAGTCCTCTCTCTCTGCCTCTCTCGCGTCCTGTCTACCTCTCTCCTTCTCTTTCCCTCTTTCTCCCTCTGTCTCTCTTTTGGCCTACCTAGCTCTCTCTTTCTCCCTCTGTCTCTCTTTTGGTCTACCTAGCTCTCTCTTTCTCCCTATGTCTCTGTTTTGGTCTACCTAGCTCTCTCTTTCTCCCTCTGTCTCTCTTTTGGTTTACCTAGCTCTATCTTTCTCCCTCTGTCTCTCTTTTGGTTTACCTAGCTCTCTCTTTCTCTTTCTCTCTGCCTTTCTCTCTCTCTCTCTCTCTTTGTCCCTCTTTCGGTCCATCTTGCTCTCTCTCTCTCTCTTTTTCTCTCTTTCAGTCTATCTCGCTTTCTCTCTCTCTCTCTCTCTCTCTCTCTCTCTCTCTCTCTCGCTACCCAGCCTCTCCGAGAGGGCTATGGCTTACTACCCGCCCCCGTCACCCCTGGCCGCATAGCTCCGTCTCTCTCGCTCCCCCACGTCGTGGAGAAGGCTCCGGCAACCCGCCCCCGTCGCCCGCAGCGCGAGCATCCGTGGTATTTTTGAACCGGTCCACGATGGGAGGCTGGGTTCAGGGCCGCACTTTTCTCAACCGCCGAAAATCTGACTCGAGAACACCGTCGCTTTCGGGAATTTTTGAGAGCACGATTCTGTCGGCCGACGCCGCACCGCCAGGATATTTTGGGCTGGGAAGCAGTCGAAAATCTTTTCCGAATGAAATTCTCTATGGTAATTAGCCACAAAATGACTAGGTATTTTTGATGTACTAACAAATTTAGCGTGAGATCGTCTGCCAAGCAACGTACTTTATTTGCTTAAATCGTGTGTTCCGAGCAACATACTTTATTTGTTGTCTAAATTGTGCGTTACAAACAACGTACTTTATTTGTTGTCCGAATTGCGCATTATAAGCGACGTACTTTATTTATTGTGCAAATTCTGAATTGTAAGCAACATGATTTACTTGTTATTTAAAACGTGCATTGTAAGCAACGTACACTATTTGTTGTTTAAATCATGCATTGCGAGGGAAACGTACTTTATTTGTTGCTTAAATTGTGCATTATAAGGAAACTGCGGATTTCATGCATTTGTTGCAATATTGTCGATGCGAAATTTTAATCAGGGAAGAGATAAAAAATGCGAAGACGTAATTTTTAAACTATTATAATTATTTAAATACTGCTGTGAATATTTTTATAATTAAATATATTTAAGTTCTTTTATTCTAATGCTGCTGTAATTATTATTTAAATACTGTTCTACTCAGCTCCTATATCTTGCAAGTAATGCATAATAATTTTAAATTTCTGGTAAAAATACTAATTCTCTCTCTCTCTATGTACCGATTTTATGCTCTGCTACTTTGAATAAATACTTTTCTTATATGCACACTTCTTAGAACACTTTTATGACTTGATAATAATAAGCTTACTTAGTGGATCATCCAATGAAATTATTATGCTGTGTTGGGAATATATCTAACCCTCTGTGTTACAGCGAAATCGTATTACTGAATTTATCACATGACGGACTAATGTATTTGGAACATTGGTATGGTATTGCAATATTGTCGTTTTTAATTGAAATATCTTATCTACTAATTTGTTACTTTTCAGAATATTTTAAAATATTTGGAACATCACGTACCTTTTACCTTTTAAGCAAAGCTAGGATATTCCATGTACGGTGAATTCTCCCTAATTGACGCTCGGATTGTGCACAAAAATGGGCAATTTGGAAAGAGGAGATACGATTAGACGAGCCTCGCGATACGAATAATCGTATCTCCTCTTCCCAAATTGTCCACTTTTGTGTACAATCTGAGTGTCAATTAGGGAAAATTTACTGTATATCCTTCTTAAAGTTCCAAATTTAATACCATTTATTTGTTTTTACTGATTTAAAAATGATTTTATCAATTTAAAGCCTCATTCTTTTAGTTGATCTGAAATGTTAGGACAATTTATTTAAGGAGGGCAGAATAGTGATCAGTCACTTACGTGTCCATGTAGACAGTTTCTTTAGAATTATGTTCATTTTAAGACACAAGTACTTTTTAGACTACAATTTCTCGAATGGAGATTCTCAGACACTTGAAACATCGGTAAATTTTCAAAATGATACATATAATAATCATTTTAATCGCTGAAAGTTGTCGCTTTCTCGGCCATCGCACTAAGCAAATTCTTTCAATCACAATCTGAACGATTGCATTCGAAAACAAAATAAATTGCATTCCCTAAAATAAAACGAAATGCGAATATTTCTCGTCCGTATGCCCGTTTACGTGGATCCGAAAAGTCAGCAGAAGTGATAAACGCGCAAAACCAGTCTACCAATTGCTTGGAACGCCTCATGGTTCCACCGTTAACGTAACCAAAAGCTAAAAAAGCATTCGAAGCAGCGTTGGCAAGATTCGAGCCGCGGGCTCTAACAAGTGACAAGACTCTGTGCGTAGCATAGGATCGGTTCGCGGATGAATTATTGAACTCGGTGGTTGATCAAAAGCGGCCGCCGAGCGAGCGACACGCCGCGCCGTCCAAAGCCGGTCGCACACGAGCGCGTATTCCGCTCGAGCGGATCGGCGCGTCGTGCCCTGGAGACTGACATCCGTCTCGATTTGTCCGGACAGGATGCTGCAAGTCTCGGGAAGGTGCGCAACGAGGCGCGAGATAAAAACGGCGCGCGGGTCCCCGGCCAACAACGATCGCAATTTGCGATTCACACGGCGTTAATTAATCCGACCGAGCGAGTGCCGGATATTCGAGAGCTAGAGCTCGCGCACGAGATTCCTCTGTGATCTCCGAAGAATGCAGCACGCTCGGTTACAAGAATGCAGCCGAGGAGGGAATCCGCGCGTAGGTATCGGCGGGCCCGCCACTCGAAACGCTGATTAAGTAATTTCTATTGTGATTTCGAGGCGTGGCTCGAACATAGGTGATCGGTCCCGCAGCGAACCGATTCCCGCGGAGCCGGAAACGAGCGGCAGACACACTGTGCCCGCTGATTTCAGTGCTCTCGACATATTTCATAATTGTTTATACTTAAATATAGGGAATATTAACTTTCTACACCGTAGATATCGCGTGCTATCTCCAGAAAGAGTACACGAAGGTTTAAGATTTTTATACCACAGAAACGTTCGAGAAAGAATTGTGAAGACAAGTGTGTGAGACACTTGCAAGGGAAGTGTCGTTAACCCGAAAATTCTGATCTTCTTGAAGCTGTGCAGGTTTGTTGGGGACTTTAACCCTTTCGCGCCGAGCGCCGCATATATGCGACATTTACTCGACGACCTGGGGGGTACGGGCGTCGCATATATGCGGCATCCAAATGAAGTGTATACAGAAGACGGAGATGTGTAATTTGTAGCAAAAATGATAAAAGGACGGATTCGCGGTACGAGTGCAAAGATTGCGATGCTGACCTTTGTATAGATCCTTGCTTTCAAATATATCACACAGAATTATATTATTAGTTTCTACATATTATTATATTTTAATAATTTTCGTCTCGTTATTAATTATATCAAACATTTAATCGTTAGGATTTGTAATTATATAAATACCTATGTTACCTATCATTTTGTAAGTCTTTTTAAATTAAAAATGTAAATATACTTGTTACATTAGAGCAACGATTGTTTTATTCGGCACGGTTATTATTTAAGACTTGGAACAACATATATACAAAAACCACGCGCACTGTGCATATTTCTGGAGCGAGTTTCCGTTCAGTGACGGTACGTCGGCGGATGGAGCAGCCGTAGCGAAAGGGTTAAGAAAAGTGTCGAACTATTTTTATTATCGGCCACAATTTGTTCTTTTTCAGCTTAAAAACATCGCTTATATGTATATGTACATAGGTGTTTCCCTATTTACCTATTGTACATCTTTCGTAAAGATGTACATCTTCGAAACTTTTTTTAAGGAGATAGAGAGTTCTTTTTAATAGCTTTTTAAGGAGATACTATTGAAACGATACAAAATTTTTGTTTACAAAAAAGTTTCGCCGCTACCGCCATTTAAAGTAATTCGAATTTTCCCTCTCGTTGAAAACCTCTTTATAAATGAAGATGATTATTGAAAAAAATATACTTCTAAAATTAAATGTTCTATCATGTAGAACAAAAATAAGTAAATAAAAATATAGGTTTTCGTTGAATGAAACGAAGTTAGTCTCCAAATGATCTACGAAACGACGAGAACAAAAAGGAAGTAAGTAACAGTAATAAAATTTTAAATTTCGCAATGTCCAGTTTACAGACGAGCCTTATCCTGAAATACAATACGTACAAAGTGAACGTTTCTTACGTTTGAATATAAGCAAATATGTCGAGTGCTTATTATTTCATCCAGCACCGTAGATCGCGTCTAGCCGCGCCTTGTAGTAACCACGGAAAAGAAACCGCGTGCAAATAAACAACGGAGTCGCGGGTAAAGAAGTTGAAAGGTTGATTGAGTAATTTCTCCCGGGATCTCGAAGCGTGATCGAATAATCTCCTGTGATATATGGCTTGGCTAGAATCGGAAGCGTGGAAGGGGAGATCGTGACCTGGCCTAGGCGCGTGATAAATGATTCGTCGGACATTAGAAATATTTATCGCGGCGTTCCCGCGCGGAAAGAGTTTCGGATTCTATGGGTGTAATCGTTGCCGCGTTTCCTTTGAAGTATCGCTGCGGATTCGATAATTAAGACGGTTCTAGCTGAAATCGCTGAGACCTTGGTTCCTTCTCGCGGCAACCCGCAAGCTCGTTAATTGCGGCCTGTAACGGGACCGTCGATGATTAATACGCCACGGCTTAGGAAGCTCGTTAGCTTTTCATCGCGCAATCACCGTTGCGAATTTCGTCGACGCATCGGGATCGAGATGCCGATCGCCCGGCTGGATCCATTAATTTTCCCACTTTCCGCTTGAGTAATCCAGCCGTTTCTGTAATAAATCTAGCGACCGGTGTAATTGCGTTGCGCAATCGGTTGTCTCGAAACACGGTTAAATAGCGGCCGGGGCTCGGGGAAAATGATTTTCACATTCGGATCGAACTGAATCGAGATAAACGGTGAAATTTCACGGATTAGACCGGTCACGCTCGAACTGCCGTCTTTTTCTCCCTTTCGCCGAGTTAATGCCCGCGGTTAAAGTAATCGCATCGTACGGATTCAGGGGGAAAAATTAATAGGGGACCGGTCGCGAACGATTATCCTCCGTGACATGGGTTCACGAGCAACAGGTGGCGGCGCTGTACACGATTCGCCCCGAGGGTTTCGTCAACCAGCCCCTACATTAGGCCCTACAACCACCAGGCTTCCCTTCGACCTAACCCTCGGCCGTGTCAGAACAGGTGTAGCTTGTTCACTGCTCTCGTTCACCTTGCGTTTCCGGAATTAGGCGATTTTTCACCTTACGCAGGCATCCGTAACCCCCACGCGACCTATCGCGTTTGTACTCTGCGACGACAACGATTTAAAAGATAATTATTAGACTGATTTTTATACATCGTCGGAAATTATGAATAGGAAAAAGTTCATTCAAAGATTATTCATTGTAAAATGAATATACAGATACTATTAGATTTGATTAATTTACACGTTTTCTTGCATTTGAAAAATCTGCACGTGCCTCGAACACTTAACTGATTTATATTAACTTTAATTTTTCGTTGTTACCTTTCTTGTACCTTGCGTTTTCGTTAATTTGTTTTACCGTGTATCGTTATATTAATACGTTGTCTTTATTGTTTATAGAATCACAAACATCGAAAATAGAAGTACGATATTGCGAACCGTTTTTTAACCCTTTTAGCCTCTCGTGTTATCGAAGAATACACCAAAAGAATTTTACTGTACGTAATATATTAGAGCATATTTTACTATATATGAAATACGTTTTCAATTTTGCATGTGTAATACAAAATTATACATGATAAGGAACGGAATTGCACATAGAAATGCATCTTACTAAAGGGTGCAGATAATGGGAATAATAGTAGCGTGAATGGATGATTTTAAATATGTTGCTTTTTAAAGCTAAATCTAATGAGTAGCGAATTTATTATAAATTTTCTAGATCCTTGATTTACTCCAAACTGTAGCACAGTGAGAAACGTTTGAAAATTGTTAAGATTTTTATGTTCCTTAAAGTACATTCCACAATCGATTCCAATTCTTCTAAATCATTTCTAAAAAATATAGATATACTATTAGTATTGTTCGTAATAAATATACTGCGGTTATCTAGATTAGGCGTTACTCGCTAAAGACAGTGGGATGCATATAGCTGGCATTCGAATCAAGATTCTGCAACCACTTCATTCTAATAAATATCAACGCCTTATCCGCTGGCAGATGATTACTAATCTCTCAAAAATCAATGATTAAGTTCTAACGATTTGATTCTAGCAGTTGGGTTAAGAAGCGATAATATCATTTTTAGCAACATGACTTCACCGTGCCTTTTGAAATTCATATAAAAGAGAATATGATTAAACCTTTTCCAACGAAGCACAATAATTGCTTAGCTTAACGTAAGAAAAATGTTAAAATAATTGCGGACATTTGAAAGTACAAGTGATCAATACTATCTGATATTCAAATGAAGAATACACGAAACCACAGTCGGAATAATTAACTCTCGTGGAAAATTACTGCTAGTAGAATTTACATAATGATTTGCAATCTAGCCGTTCTAAGCATCGGGACGATCGAGCAAGTGCCATTTCTAGAAGTCTTCTTCAGCGTCGCCTCTTCCACTTTAATCATCGCGGTTCAACCAGCCGAGCAATGAACAACCAGAAATCCCAGAGCGGATCCGACAGCATGATTTTTCGTCAGTGCAACGGACAGCCTACTAAAGGCGAGTTTTCACGGTCATTGGCTCGGGCGCTAAATTAATACCTGAAATATCCTAGAAAAGAAAACGGCATGCCGCTTCAGGAATTCCTGTCGATCCGCGACGCAGACGCGCGCGTATAAAAATCGTCGCGAAAGAATCCCGCGTCGCGTCGTTTGCTTCGCTGCTCCATCAGTTTAGCGCGGACCCTGCATTCTCGACATGAATACGCAGGTCTCTAATGTTCCGCGGGCTCTCGCGAACACGAGCGAAATTGTGATTTCCTCTGCGAACGACGTCGGCCAGCGGCGATCGTCGCGACGAGAGATCGCCGATCGACGTTCCGGCTCGATGGAATCGGGAAGAACCTCGTTCTCATCAGCGTGTTCCTCTTTGTCTTCTTTGACGAGCGACCACGCGGTATGAAATACTTCGATGTGCAGGCTCAACAGGTGGTACCACCGAGTCGGAGGCGCGGAGTATCTCGTTTCAAGCCGCACACTGTTACTCAAGCACTACGCGCCCACTACGCGCCATATAATAGTAATTAACGCCGCGAGACTGTTAAAATATCCTCGACATTCCGTCGCACGGTCGTTGACACGGACGAAAGACTGATGTCCTATACCTATGTGGGAAGTAGACATTTTAGAAGTTGAATTTTCCGCTTACAGCTTCGCGATAACATAAATCAGATCTTTAAATATTTCATTATTAATCGTGGGAAAAAATGATAGGGAAAATCGGTTCGGTATCAGGAGAAAAATATTTTTCTCGAGGTCACATTGTTCGAGACCCAAAGATGTCTTTTCAATTTGTACAATATATTTCTGCTATTGTCGTTTCATAACTAACGTTTCGATGAATTGGACCAGTTGTAAATTATTTTATAAACGGCTGCAACAGCGAAATGGATTAAGGAAACTTATTTCAGCAATTGCTTGAAATTATGTTCACTGTTTTCAATGCATTGTTATGAACGTACCCGTACGCTTAATGTTATAATATTGAGAGGATCTTTGCAGAAATGCAATAAATATTGTTCAGTATCATTAGACCATAGAAATAAAAAGTATAATTTGACTTTAAGTTAAAATAAATTGTGGAAATATTTGAATACAAGTGCATAGCGATATTTCGATCTGTGCGAAAGCTGATAGAATGTATACGATTGCTACGATTATAAATAATTGTAACATTATAAGATCTTTAAGCTAGTAAAGGTTTCTAAACGAAATATTTCTGCGGTAATTAATATTCACCGAAGTAAGTTCTCGCCTCATTTTGGTTTCTAATTTATTAGTTTCTATCGTTCTAACAAATGACAATAATTCATTCTAAGCCCGAACAGTTGAAAATCAGTTTTCTGCTGGAAACCACCGCATTTCTCTCAGTGCACCAGATGATTTCTTCACCGTGGTCTGAGAACAGGAGAGCTGGAAGTGATCCACGCTGGGAGAACTGACCTTGTACTGCTGATTGAATCTGATGAGATTAGAGTCGTTTGTAACGTTTGCTGCTCCGATTTGATTAATTTTATTTGAAAAATACGATAGCCGGTGTTCCACGAATGCATTAACAATACAAATACCCGCGTCGAATAGAGTAATGAACTCGTTAACGGAGTTAATGAAACTTCTTCCCACCTTGGTGCAATTAACCAAGGCGCACGGGCAACAGCGCGCGGTTTGAAACGAGATACATACATACTCCTCCTCGAGTGGATGATACCACCTGTTAAGCTTGATCGCGTGAGTATTTCATATTATGAGGCGTGACACGGCGGACGGACTATCGTTGTTGAATCGATGAGCGACGAAAGATGATACCGGGTGAACGGGGTCAATGAATGGCGCAGATAAGCGCGAAGAATTGCGATCGATCGATTCCCTGGCTTCACGCTGAGGAATTCCTTGCCTCTAATTGGAATTTCGCTCGGTAATTAAGGGCAATCAAACTTCACCGCTACAGAAAACCAACGTAAATAATAATCATTGACACTTGTTTAGAAATCAAATTTCGAAGATGTACACTGTTGTTCAGTGGAACAAGTGTAAAACCGAAACAATGATCCTCATAATATAATAATTTTATTATTATTATTATTATTATTTATTATTATGATGTTATTATGTATTATTATTTATTATATTCGGATGATATCAGAGTTAACATTAGAGTTAACGGAGGCGTAAATGGTGGTATGAGGATGGTAAACGAAAACAGAAAGGAGAACACATAAAAAGGGAAAGAAAAGAAAAGGAAAAATTAAATTTTAAATGATTGAAAGGAAATATGTGTTTTTCGTAATCCCATTTTGATTACTTCGATGTAATGAACAGTTGCCACGCCGAGGATCTTTATGCAGTATGAAAATGTACTACCGCAATATTGCAACAGACAAGGGTTAAATCGAAATTGATTTTTCTTTCTTCGTAGGATTTATAGCTTGAAAATATTATTAACGATATTTTTCAATTTGTCTAATTGTTCTATCTATTCTACTTCGTTTACACCAGTTTTGTCGTTAATGGATAAAGTCTGCAGGCTGATTATTATGAACATATTACAGATGCATTCTTTCAATAAACAGATTCCAGTGTTGAAGTGACACTAGGAGAGATATGTGAACAAATACATATATGGAACCAACTTTTTGACGTTATTTTATACTTGTCATTATCCTTTCTCGGAAGGTGCACAAGGTTAATTAAAGAATAATCGTTGCAGCTAAGTTAATCCAGTGAGTTGTTTCGAGGGTATGCGTTGGTTGACCACCACTGGGTATAATTATGACATCTAATTAGGTTTTTAGCGGTTGGCGGTTGGTTCGGGCCTGCAGCAGCCATCCAGGACTCGAGCAGCCGCGCAGTCAAGGTCTTTTTTCCACGAGGCAGCTCTGGTTCTGGACACAGGCTCGACCTCCCCCTTCTGGACCCCTGATCACTCTGCCTCGACCCTCTCGCCGATATAGATTCCAGGCGAGTCCCTTTGTTTTGTCCCGGTCGCCCTTTTTGCACTGCGACCGATTCAATCGACTCCCGTATACAGCCGAGTCTCTCTTGTCTCTCTCTTCCAACGAGAAAGAAAAAGAAGAATAGGGAAGAAAAGAGAGAGAGAGAGAGAGAGAAAGAGAGAGATAGAGAGAGAGAGCACCGCGATGAGGCCTCGCGAGAAGTCGTCCTTGGGGACTAGCAGTGACCTCAGGAGGAAACGGTCCCCATCGAATCAACAGCCTGGGAATAATTACCGAAGCGATTACGGTAACCTTTAATTACCTCTGATCACTGCTAGCGATCCTCCATCGATATTTCTCGATCTCCATAAAGGACCAACGCTAAGAGATCTCTGTAAAACAGAATCGAGATAAGCCATAACTGTCATAGCCAAGAGCTTCATAAGGTATGTATGTACCTATTACGAAACACTGCTTAGTTCGTAACCCTTTCATAAGACAGTAGAACAAATGATACAATAAAAAATGGGTAGAGCATATGAAAGTGAATGTAAAAATTCTACCCATAGAATTTTTGGGCATTATTCTTTATAAATTTACTCGCACGTATACTGTTATGTAACAATCGGCTGTAAAAATAATGTGGATTCGAATACGGACGTTTTAATAGCTGGAACATGGAATGTAGCGACACTGTCGTTACTTATTGTAACAGTTCCTGGAACACAGTTCCTGTAAAACAGATTTAGTTCTTATTCCTGTGTTATTAGAGTGTAGATAGTACATCAAACTCAAGTTCCCATCTTACATACGGATAAGTAAGAGAAGAGCAACGAATAATAAAACAAGAAAAGGTTTTATTAAGGAAAAGACAGTCGCAGAAAGAAGCAAAAAGTTAGCCGAGAAGAAGGAAAAGTTGCAGCAACATATGCACGAGATGCGAAAGAAAATTACAAATGAAAAAATATAATTTCACAGTTTAGATTAAATTTCTAACGTTAGTGTTTTGATTTATTAACGTATTAACACATTTGTTATGAACATTTTTTTTATCTATTCTACTTATAATTAACAAATATAAAAGAATGAAAGAGAAAATTAATTGTTCATTCAATTCCTTACTGCTGTTGAAAGATATAATAATACCAAAACATATCGTACACTCAAAGGCGGATTTAGGTATAGGCTAAATAGACTATAGCCTAGGACGACAGCTTTTAGAAGACGACGGTTTTTTAGGAATATTTCGCTTTAGATTTTTCTATGCATGGTAAAAAATTATACGACCTCAAGCAGTTTTACAACTGATTATATTACGAACAAAAACTATTAAATTTTTCCTACATTCGACTGGATTAAATGCGTGGTGGAGACACTCTGGATTGACTCCTTGTTAAAACGCAAAAAGGTGTAAATAATACATAATACATACTTTTATAAAAATGCTAAATCTGATATTTTTAATTCTTACGATCACTCTTCCTCTTATTTTCCCATTTTATTGCGGGGCGGCAAAAATATGTTAGCCTAGGGCAACAAAAATCTAAATCTGTCTCTGCTAATACACAATAGATGGTTCAAGTCGATACAGTAAATTCTCCCTAATTGACCATCAGTTCGGAAACAAAAATGGACAATTTGGAAAGAGAAGGTACGATTATTCGAGCCTTGCGGCTCGTTTTTATAGTTGTTTATAATCCGGTAATTATAAAAACGAACCGCATAACTCGAACAATCATACCTCCTCTTCCCAAATTGCCCATTTTTGTGTACAAGTTAAGTACAATTAGGGGGAATTTACTGTACTTGTAATTAAGAATATGCGTGAACGTATCTGTTTGGAAGAGACGCCCGTTCCAAAATAGGGACATTGTATATGGAACACGAGTACATGATATGAAAACGGGGTGTTCCATAATAAAAACGTTACTACTTTACTCGTATTATTTTTCATTCGCATTAAAAAGATATTTCAAAATTCATTACGCTATCTGGAGTAGTAGTGTAAATATTCAACAATAACACTTTTGCTTGTAATAAAAATCAATGACAATCGTATACCCCTGAGAAGCGTTCCATAATAGGTACTACCTACCTCACCCGATCTCGAAAATCTCGTACGGTACCCGAAAAAGTTGCAAGATCGGCGGCAGACAAACGCGATCCCCGCGACAACAAATCACGGACATCGCGATAAGCATCGTGATCGAACTTCACCAATAACCTGCGTCCCCGTCCCGCTATGGCTAAGGCCCGTGTTGTCCAATTTCACGCGAAAGAACAAGGACAAGGGCACGGTCGTGTCCCTCCGCACGGAAGAGAGACGAAGGCGAAGGAAGGGTGGACGACTCCCGGGGGATTTAGCATTGGAACGTGAAAAAGTCTCTTGTTAGATGGCGGTGGTACCCGTTCGTTCCAAGACGTCATTAGGGCACGCCACGTGAAGCCGAGAGACCCGGAGATCGGGCCGCGATAAGCCACGAGTGAAGCACACGGGGACCGGTGGAGGGGTCGCAAACAGCGGAGGGGGTTTCGGGCCCAGTTAGACGTCCGGGAGAGGGAGCGAATGGATAGCGGTGGGGAGGGCCAGGAGTCCGAAGAGAGAAGACGAGTCACGGGGAAGAAGGAGGAACGGTGGAGAGGATACGAGACGAAGAGTGATTGAGCTGTAGTCGATCTTGCTGCCCTGTCGAAGTTTCGAATGTCTTGATGCCGGCCAGTCGAAGATCGAGTTCGCTCTCAATACGGGAAGGTCCTTTTCCCTTCCTTCTCCCCTCTCCCTAACCCTTCGTGCCCCCTTCTTTCGACGCCAAAGCCGTTTATTCCAGCGTATCTCCCTCGTAGCTCGCACCGCTGCCGGACCTCTTATCATCTCTATTGTCTGCAGCCGGTGTCCAAACCGGGTTACTTTGAAATCATCGACAATCACTTTACCGACTTTGTTTTCCTCGACACGAGTTCATCGACATCGAGTTTCATCGACAGCATGCATTCACCGACACTGCGAAATTATCGACGAATATAATCATTGAGGCTTGTTCTGTGTTTGATCCGTGTTAGATCAGAGTTATATTATATTATATTATGTTAGATTAGGTTAGGTCACAGGTCAAATCAGGTTAGGTTAGGTTAAGTTAGGTCAAGTCAGGTTAGGTTAGGTTTGGTGAAATTAAGTTAGGTTAAGTTAGGTCAAGTCAAGTTAGCTTAGGTTTGGTGAAATTAAGTTAGGTTAAGTTAGGTCAAGTCAGGTTAGGTTAGGTTAGGTTTGGTGAAATTAAGTTAGGTTAAGTTAGTTTAAGTTAGATTAGATTAGATTAAGTTAGCTTAAGTTAGATTAGATTAGGTTAAGTTATGTTAAGTTAGGTTAAGTTAGCTTAAGTTAGATTAGATTAGGTTACGTTAGATTAGGTTAGCAGAATGAGTGTTGATTAAAAAATTCGTCGATACTTTCATAGTGTCGGTGAACGCATGCTGTGACATACTCGGTGAAGTGATTGTCGATGTTTTGAAAATGCCCGTCCAAACCTCCTAGCTGTCACCGGATTAACCTAGCCAACGGTCGGAGATCTGCTGATGTTTTGAACATCGATGGGGCGGTTTCGAAAAATTAAGGTCACCGGTTGCTAGGAAATTTAGGAACGATTCCGTAGAGCTGGTCAAGTCGGTGAAATGGTTTGCTTGTTATGCGCGCGGACGGTAATTGTACCTGACAGGAAGCAGCATTTTTTTTCAAAGATACACGCGCCGAGTACCTTAGACGCACTCGTGTTTATAAACCAGACGCGTGCAGGTAATTAATTATAAATACGGTGGTGATTGTAATTTCGTCTAAAATATCGCCATACGATCTTGAGCACCGCATATATTACGTTTGTATGCGGAATTACTTTTGCTTTTACAAGAGAGAATCTATCGTTTTGCTCCTATTAGTTGAATTTTAATCTGTCTATGAATTTCATAAAATATATGTTGGATTGTTTCTAGGTACGAATGTAAATATTGTAATTAATATTGTAAATATTGAAAGTTATATAAGTTATTCTAAATGTGACGTGCACTATGTTACAACATCTCTCTCTCTCTCTCTCTCTCTCTCTCTCTCTCTCTCTCTCTCTCTCTCTCTCTCTCTTGAGCAGTATTTACATCGGAAAACAGTAGAAGAATAACTTTATGTAACAATGATTCTCAAACCTATGGGCCTAAATGATTTTTTACTCATCGTCCAATAAGAATCTTCAAGTAAAATGAAACTTAACAAATTACAAGTCAAAATTACAGGATAACTGGTGTCCACGTGAATGATTAAAATGAGAAAACTAATTACTATACACATTCTGTATGCCTTCATTAAGTGCAGTTAGGCATGCTTTTTATGAAGCACGTGATTGGTAACCGAAGTCTGGTGGAAGGATTTGCATATAGCCAATGATCAACGCTGAACAGCGTGCGCTTTATTGTCGCCGCTGGGTACATCATTTAGCGGCGGCTAACAAGATTACCGGTGCGCCGAGGAGCAATTGATCTCACTTAATTACAAGCACCGCAGTCGCGACAAACGCTCGAGATTACGCTGGTCCTCCGTATCTTGCCCGTAAAACGCGGTAATTACTTCTACTTTTTGTTTAATTACCGTGGTATCAATTTGTACATCTTCGACGAGCAATAAGAAAATAGCCGATTCCCAAGAGCAGCCCTTTGAGAGGAACTAGAAAAAATATCCATTTAGCATTTTAATTAATCCCGAATAACGAACAAAGTGAGTTGTACAAGAAAAGTATGCCTAGAAAATTATAAAAATGGTCGTGCGTAACGTTTGTTTTATGTCGATATTATTGCGAGTCTAATTTATGGCATTAAGGCGCTCCACCAAGATTATCCTGTTCAAGAATAATGACACACGTGTGGATGCGCTTTGAGATCGATATTACGGTCTAATTAATCTTTTATATCTGCTAATTATCCTTTTCCTTCAACTATTAAATTGAAGAAGGCATAGCTAGCTGGAAATATAAATCATTTCGTTCGTTAGGTTCGCTAAAAAATTTATAACTTCGAATTAATCGTGACGTCTGCTTTGTCATTAGCTACCAAAGCCGGGGAATTAATTTCGAATTCATCGTCGTATCGGTGAAACAGTTTGCTGACGAAGAACAAAGAAATCTTAAGACGTTTAAGCATCAGCGTTAGGTGAATAATCAAATGGCGCCATCAACGGCGTGTGCAAATTTTTTAAACGGATATGAAACCGTATAAATTGGCAAGGTATAATAGCATTCGTATTTTCTTTTAACACAATGAGTAATCGTTTAATCGATGATGGGAACTTTTCCGTAATTCCAATTTTTTTTACGATGTATAAAAATGAGAGCTTGCATAATTGCTTGCAATATTCAACAATAATTCTGCTAAATTACTTCAATATTTTACAAACGTGATTATACAGTTTTTAACGAAACGTTCGGCCAATAAAGACAGGCAGCGAGAAAGCGGTAGCCTTAATTAGTAAAGCGTACTTCGATCATAATATCTCGGCGCATTCATTTCAATGACTCGAATGACCCTTACGATGCTCGTGGATCGCAATTATAAAAATCCGCGTGGAAACACGAAACTGCCGGGTTTTTCGGTCAGGTCACGCGAGGTTGTTTCGGCGGTTCGCAGACGTTCGTTCAACGTCCAAGATCAGCGCTAGGAGGAACACGCCTCGCCAGCTCCAATAATTACAGGGTGGTGGATTCAAATTTATAATGTCCTTGCTAACCATCGACCACTCCCGGCAGTTCTCCAGGCTTAAAAAAATGAAAACGAAAAAATACTCCGCCGAGGATTCTCCAGAGCGGCGGTGAATTCGCTGCTCGTCCAGTTCCTTTATAAATCGTCGACTCGTTTCGGTGAAAGGTCAGCGACTACCGTTTTCACTGTCCGGACGAAGATTCGCCCGATGAGATATTAACTGGACCCCGTATAGAGACGTCCGGCGTTTAATGCGGTTGAAGCCGTCGGCTGAAAATCATTTGGCGATGCACCGGCCTGGTCCGACCGTCGCGTCGCCGCACCGCACCGCACCGCGCCGCGCCACGCCGCTCGGTTCCTCTTTCTCAATTAGTGCAATTTTCTGTGGTTCCTAGGCCAACGCTGGGATAACGAGCGCCGGCGTGTTCACTGGCGTTTCAAGTGATTTATGGTATTTAAATCAAGGTTGATTGTTAGGCTGCAGCGTGGGTTCGGTTGCTTTGAGGTTTAGCTGGGCCGCAAACTGATGAAACTGTTTTAATATTGACGGTGAAGTGGTGGAATATGAGAGGGTGATTATTGGATTTTGCATGTATACATTTTGAAGTATGCAAGTTGATCGAGAATATGAAATAGTTAACGTGAAAATCATCGCAGAACTTTTTAGCGATAATAATTTCGAAATATCAGAAATGAAACAAGGAAAAAGTAAGAATAGGTATCGGATAAAGAGTAACTTATTATACAGGGCATTTCACATGAAATAAACCTAATTGTCTTCTCTAGGTGTAATACTACGAGATTATTTATACTTATGTATATATTTACATACATATATCTAAAAAATCAAGAATGCTTCTGAAAGCTCTGAAAATACACATAAATTACATATATTAATGAATGACTAGAGAAGCTTTAGAAGAGAATTAGGTGGCCGGTTTTAGTTGACACACCATCTACAATAAGTTTGAAAGTTTTTATAACAGAGAAAAATTATTTTTCATACACATAGCGTCATACCAACTTATTTATACATATATACCTTTACATATATACACATATATACCCTTTATATTAGAAAATTAGATGTGTATATGTGGTATATGTATAAATTATAAAATGTCATTCATGATTGTAGAAAAGAATATTTTCCGCATATATGTAGTCGCAAAAGTCTGCATTCAACTATATGTAACAGATCAACGGGACAATTTGTATTAATTGAAATCGATTTACTAGAAAATACAAATTAACCGAAACCAGAAACGTAGCATCTGTTATAAATTAAATTTACCTCGATTTAAATCTAATTATAATTAAAAATTTTGTTAAAAATCCAATTATAATTAAAATTTGTGTTAGGAATACATCTATAATTAAATATTGTACTAAAAATCTACTGTAACTTGAATTTACGTTAAATATTTACTCTAACTAAAATTCTTATTAGAAATCTATTGTAATTTAAACTTCTATTAAATAATTCTTATAATAATTCAAATTTATATGAAAATCATCTCATCTCATTGAAATTTTTATTAAAAATCTACCTCGATCGTTGCTTAAACTTAATAAAATATTCGACCACGCAACGATAATCACGAACGTGACCGGGAACAAACAGTAAACGTTCTCCAGAATCCATCGAATCCAAACCAACAGCTCAATAAACGTTTGCAAAATCATTGTTCCCTTTATGTATCTAAAATCCAGCCGAACAAACCGTAATAACTCGCGTTCTGAAAGAAAGGACTTGCATTCAGGCGGTCTATGAGCCTCGCCAAAGGTGGTTTCAGCCCACCACCGAGCACCAAGTACGATCACAAAGGGATATTGTGAGGTAATGGAAGATGCTCGTGCTACAAATTCATCAAAACCAATCAAGAACTAATTTTCCCGGAGCCGACCGTGCGGGACCCGTTCCCCGACCATTCTCCGTTGATCGCTTAATGGATCCCCGACACATAAGAAACTGCCGCAGAAAAAAGAATCTGGAGCACGTGCTGCGTATATCAAAGCGGACAAAGTTATCAGCTTCCCGGAGATTGCGGCCGGTTTTTTCGCCGCTAGGTGCCGTCGCGATATAATAGTTCTCCCCGGACGGATTCCGGGGCGGCCGACCGGCATGGCGGTAGATTAGCAATTAAAGGAGCCTGCCGCAGAAGAGAGAAGTTATGCGTGGCTAGATGCGGCCCTGCGTGCGCGCATCGTGATGCGATGCTCCTTCGAACGGAACCCCCGAGGGAGAAGGAGTGAGCGAAGAGCCGGGGCCGGCCTCAGTCCACGATGATCTATGGCTCTATCGCGTTCGGAGTCTCAGATCACAATCATCCCCCTTTATCGTATTCCTCCGTGAGTTTTCTTTCTTAGCAGGTGCCCGGCAACCACCGATATATTACGTACCGGGTGTCCAGCTTTAATTTCGCTCGCCATTCATCGTTGATGCGCCGCAGATACGGCTGATTACGATTAAAAATGAGCGGACGCCCGAGTTTTCGTGCCGGGCTGCTGCTAAGCGGTGTGCCTCTTCTTTCGGTTGTCCCGCTCGAGGAATCCGTCCGACCGATAGGATCTACTTCGAGATCGGACAGTCACCCTGACTAAGACGCGATCGAGCGATTTCGGCTGTTCGCTCGTTTCTCACTTTGTTGCACGCGAGACGGATATATTAGTTGCATGGGAAACGCTCGATCTTTTACTATGACTTTCTTACCCCCCTATGTGTGTGTGCGCGCGAGCGCGCGTGTCTGTGTGTACTTCATTTTCGAGATTACAAGGAACCCTGTGCCGACTGAGATACATACCGATTTTTATGAAACGTTGCGCAAGTGTTTAGTAGACGCAAGAATTTAATCGCGTTTCGATCGTGGTTGGTTTTTACTTTAACCTTTTAGAGGACCGGAAAGCGAATATGTCGACTCGAGTCGTGACAGTAAGTTTATGAATGAAATTTATCACATATACATGTAATAATCTTTAGAATAAACTGAGGACATTTGCCGATCCTCTACAAGCTAAGGGAGAAATCGACCCTTTTATTCGTACTCTTGCTCTTCTACGTAAGGATTTATAAATCGTGAACGACATAAACTATCCAAGAATAGTTGAAATAATTGATGGAAAAAGTCATGTTTATCTCAGTCCCATAAGAATGTGATTGTATTTTCAAAAAATTCTTCGCATAGATACGATAACTATTATTGGAGCTATTTCTGGATATCTTCTGTCGTTTGTGAATTAAAAGCACTTGTGTAGTAATTCCGGTTCGGATAAAAGGGTCGATTTTTACCTTAAAGTAAGAAACGAGCACGAACGAAATATGACTAAATTCTTGAGGTTTCGATACTCTTGGACAAAACTGACCCGAATTCAACTGTTGCAGGGTTAAGGAGTCTTAACTGGAGTAATTTTATAAATGTTCCAAATTACAAAAAATTGTTTAAAATGTCGGTCTTTGGTAATTGTTCAGAAAAAGCTACCATCGATTTCGATGATTTTTTAATATATTTGCACAGACATCACTAGACAGCGAATTCTATGCATTTATGAGGAAAATGAACAATTAAAATAGTTGAATATTTTAAGAATACTATATTACATAATGTACTACATTATATTATATTTTATATTACTTTCAACTCTAACTAAATTTATTAATACTAATCGTACCAGGCGTTAAAAGTAACTCGTCTGTATTGCCTTATAGAAATTGCAGTATTGGATTTATTTAGACTCTTTTCTAATTTTTATATTAATATATGTTCACATGAATAAATTTATTGAATGGTTCCCGGTGGGTACGTCTTTACAATTTTAATAATTGTAGAATAAAATTTGTCGAACCAGTCATTTGACCGGCGATGATACGGTTATTAGTGTTAGCAGAGCAAATATATTTTCCTTCGACTCTGTTTATTGCAATCAAGGTATACAGTTTCTATTTTCAAGCACACATATCCGCTGACTAGTCATTATTCTGAGTAGTATCTTAAAAATATTTCATTGAAACAGTTCATTCAGTTTTGTTTGATGCGCGATGTAGATCTGTTGTTATGTTAAAAGCAGCATTTAAACTAATATCAGTGTGACTTTTCCAGAAAGGAATACAGCCAAACAACGATTTAAACTGTTAATGAACAGTTTCGTAGAATGAATTATTCAGAACGGTGATCTTGTCGAGACATTGAAAAAACAAATAATCAGAGTATGATAGCAATTTATAAATGTTTACTTGAACTGTTCTTGAAACCTATAACCGAGAATATACCACCGAAGCTGGGGCCGAGCGTTTCGAAATTCTCGAGATCTAGGATATTTGTTCTCGGTCGGGCGAAGCCGATCAAAGCGCAAACTCTAAACCGCGGCCGATTCAGAGGGACAAAGGTGCTCGATCTCCTTCTTGCGATCGCCTCTCGGTCCTGCGCTTGGGCCCCGTTTCCATCGTTCTGGTTCTCCGGGTCGGTGCTGGCGCGACGTTGCCAAGTCTCGCGTAGGGACCGGGCCGCGCGCGGCGACGGCGAAGGGCCGAAGGGCCCGATGGCGAGGGAGAAAAGGTCGAGGGAAGCTGATCGAAGGTAAAGGGAGGCCGTTAAGTCGGTAGCATCCGAGACGATTGGCGCCTGATTGGTCGCCGTTCCCCACGACAAGCTTACCGGAAGCTGCGGCCTGGTGCACGCGCAAACCGCAAATAACCGTGCGCGAACCGCTCGAACGGACACGCGTTCGCGCGGACAAGCATCGTCGTCCGCGGCGTATCGGGTCCGATCTACCGATTGGTATTCGAGTGATAATCGAGCCTCTCAAGAGGCAAACAGGTTGACTCCACTTTCCGTACGTTTCTTCGTTCTCTTTTTTACCGGCTGTAATATGAGACTCGCATCTCAAACAATTCACGATGTTCCACTTATGTACTTGCATCCCTACTTCGACGCTATGATTACACGGCTGTTTTCGTGAATTTTTTCCGAGCAACGACATTCATCACTGCAATCCCAAACTTGGCGCGCTGATTAACCGACATTCGGAGAACATGCTCAAATTTTTTCAATCGATAATTAACATTTCATTCGGAGTCACGGAGATTGTAACAGGAACGTTTGATCAGTTTATAACTGTCTGACGTGATTCTAACTCTACACGCGACGCTCCGATTGTACGACATTCGCCATTGCAATTCCAAACTTGGCGCGCTGATCAACCCCGCGACTAAGGGAAACATTTTCCCCGTTTTAAAATTGGTGATTGTCGTATTCGACTATTGATCATTTTTGGCACGAAACGCAATTTGCCAGCACACAACATGCAAAAAGCGGAAAAAATGAAAAGATATGCAAATTGTGACAAACGCTGCATAGAAAATAGTACGCATAATATATGTACTATGTGCAATGTTCATCTTTGCTTTACAACCAAAAGAAATTGCTTCGCAGAATATCATAATTAGCACATCATTTTGTATAGTAATTTTATTTCATAATTTATAATGATATATATTTATTTATTATTAATTATATTTATTAATATATATAATAATATATATATATAAAATATATTAAGTTATATTATTAATTATTATTATTTTTGTTAACATTTTGTTATAATGAATCAATAAATAAAAGATATTGCATAATAAGTCTAACCATAACTTGTATATAGTCCATTGGAAAAAATATTTTCCATAAAATTCCAAAAGAAACTACACACAGCTACATACTAATATCTACTCTTAGCAACCTTATGGTCCTGAAAGAGTTAACCGATATTCAAAAAATATACTCATTGCTGAAACATTAACTGTCATTTTATTCTGAGTTACGGAGATTGTAACAGAAACATTTGAAGAAAGAATTTATTAGTACCGAACATGATTGCGTGTGTTGAAATCATGTATTTTAGACAAATACCGTTTGAATTAGAATGAATGAAGAATATTGGAAACCGAAAAATTCCATTATCTTGAAGAAGAACGGCTTCTATTTTTCAGTGAACTGTCTGGCAATTCGAATGATGCAATTATGAAACATGTAATATTCTGAAATAGAATATCAAGTAAAATGTATTTAGCTCTCCTAACAGTTTTCTTAATATATCTATTATTTCTTCAACCATCTATAACGTCATTATTCTAAGAATTTGAAATAGACACTTCCGTAGATATGTTTCTTAAAGAATACAAATTACCTTTTGAACGAATTTCTCCAACAGCGACGACGAACGCGACAACTGGAACTAATCAACGAGCAGAAATTTCCATCGGACGTTTTCGGAGGAAAGTAGCGCAACAACCCGCGGAACTGGATTCGAATGTAATTACGGGCGGGTATAATCAGTTCCTGGGAGCACGATTAACCTACCAGTTCCGCTTCCCATAAAGCGCAACCCCGGGATCTCGTGTTATGGTTTTATTAACACGTCGGGAATCGCGTTCACGATCGAATCTGATCCGTCCGCGAACATTTTCAAATAAATCAGTCGGCATGGATGGCAGCCGGGTTGTTTTACGAGCAAAAAACAGCGGCATTGGGAGATCGATAGATAAGGAAAAAAATTAATTCAGACTTAAGTACCGTTGCTTCGTGTTACTTAATTGCCTCATTATATACGGTGTAATGACTACCGGATGAAGTACGGGCGGGGGCCTACGTTGGAAAGAGGGCCGTGGCGCGCGGCGCCCGTTGCATTTCGATCGTGTTCGGCTTTCATAAATTAAATTGTCCGGCGCGTTAAAGCTTTCTAGTTGGCTCGCAGGATTTATCGGCTCGCATCGGGACCGCGTCGCGGAAATTTACGGCCGCTACCACGAAATTCCTGGGAATCTGAGCAGAACGCGCGCGCGCGCGCGCGTCCGCTCCCTCAAACGCATTCCAGAAATTGTCATGCGGGAGCCGGTCAAATTACAAGAAAATTACGGAAATCATCCTAGAAATTCTCGTACACGCCGCAATAACAAAACTACACGCCTCGAACACGCGTTTTGTCAGACTAAATACGAGACGGGGAATCTCATGTTTACAGTTCTAAATTTGGAGCACCGAATTCTATTAGCGCGTTAACTTGACGCGTCATCCGTGCCGTGGATGGGCGACGCGGACAAGTCAGTCCTAAGTGGCCATGTTGCGTTGGTTACGAATATGCGCTTCGGCCAATTCATTTTTCTGTTGCAACGAGCCGACTTGTTATTCTGCACGATTATAAAATTTACAGGAAACAGCAATTAATTAGACTAGGTATTTGTGGTAGTTAAAGCGTCTGCGAGTACGTGGAATGCGATAAGTGAAGCGGTTTCAGTGAAATTTAAAGCAGACGTTATGTTAATGCCGTGATAAGCAAGCCTTGATCAAAGCAACATTGTGCAATTACTGGTTCTCAAACTTCTGAGTCTGCAGACAAATCTGCTCGCTATTGTCCTGTCGCGATCTCGGCATTTATCTCAGCAAATCTCTTACGAATCAGAAATTTAATTCTGAGGAAAGAAAATTAAAAGTTAAAATTGAAAGTGCTTTGGTCTAACATAAATAAAAGTAGTGTAGTTTAGTTGGAAACCAGAGCTACCACATCCATCAGCTACCATGTAAAAGATAAATGTGTCTAATGTTGTTAATGATATTAATTGCTAACTAATATATTTGGATCAGGGCTTGTTTCAGCTACGTATACATATATGTTGGGACTCAAGATTGTGGTTTATTAGGATGCAAGTATAGTTACTTAAAAAAACGATAGCTTGCTAAGAACGTGTCTATTCGACGCAGTAATACAACTAGATTAGAGTATTCGTTTAGTTTAGATAATGTCGTCGGACTGTCCAACGAAATAGATATTTGAAGTGCCGTAAATAGTGCCGTAAAATCACTATAAATTAGTTTTTGTAAATCAGATTTAATCTGGACAATGGTTTACTGCAGTAAATTTTCCCTAATTGACGTTCAGCTTCGAAACAAAAACGGACAATTTGAGAATAGGAGGTACGATTGCGACTCGTTTTTATAGTTGTTGACAATCGGTAGTTATAAAATCCAGCCGCAGTGCTCGAATAATCGTATCTCTCCTCTTCCCAAATTGTCCATTTTTGTTTCCAAGCTGAGTGTCAATTAGGGAGAATTTCCTCCTCTAATTGTCTCTATAACAGAACTAGCAGAATGCAAAAGATTAATAATCGGCTAATGATTGGTCTAGCTTATTGGGCGCGATGAAACCGTCAAGGTATCGGACACTGTCAATTCAACGATCACGTCATGATCGGATCGGAGAACGCATGGAGTAACAAAGATATTGTTCGGAGGAACAGCCTTTGTCTGCCGAGAAAGTGAAAAGATTCGGACGTGTTCCTCGCAGTTGTTGGCCGAGCCCTTCTTCCCTCTGATCTTATTGGCTTGTAGCGTCTTGTGTAGGGTTGGGTGGGACACGGAGGGGGCCATGTCCAGGCCACTAAATCTCGGGAGAGACTTCGACGTTGAAATAATAAACATGTCCACCGGGACTGTCTCTCCCTAGTGTGGTTCCGTTCCATTGGACGAGTCGCAGGACGTAAAAGGGCGAGCACGGAACGAGGTCCATGGGGGCCGCGATGAAGCCGGGGGGATGGGGTGCCCGTACCCCATACATGGAACGCAACGGTCCGCCAAATAGAGCGGTTCCCTTCGAGGTTCTAATACCGGGCACATTTTTCGCCTCTCTCTCTCTCTCTCTCTCTCTCTCTCACTCTCTTTTTCTTCCTCTCCTTGGGATCGATTTCTCTGGCCACTTTCCGGTCAGTTGTCTCAATTAATGAACGAATGGATCGTTTGACCCTACAACCTCCTTCGGTTTATAATTACGGCACTGTAGATACGAAAAGAAATGTTCCTTTTGAACATTTTAGGACCATCCACTGCACTATTGTGTGCTTTTTGCGTGACTCACTTCGTTATTTACCAAATTGTTATTGACTCACTTATTTGCTACAGAGCGTACCGAGTGTGTATTACATTATATAGTGCTTATTTATTTGTTCATTTTCTTACGTATTTCCTAGATACTTCCTTTACTCGCGTACCTATCTACCATTTAACGTGAATCATGTGCCAATCTCAATTGTATAATATGTCGATCCAAACGTCAAATTAACACTAAGCTTACCAGTCGCAGGTTATTTCGTGTACATTCATTCAAATTACAGAGATTCTTTTATGAGAGATACATTCATTCATTCATGCGATGGTGTATAATTCTACAAAATGATCCTCTCCATTTATGAAGTAAAAATCTTCGCCATTTCATAACACACATACAAACAAAATGTTAAAAATAATAGCGTAAAATAATACTAATGTTAACAAATGTTTATTTATTTTCGTATCGATTGGGGGACAGAAATGCTAAGTCCTGCTAAGTTTGTTCATATGACTATTTTTTTCTGTAATGATCTTTAGAAACGAGCGGAATCAAGTTTCACGGAGACAATCAAAACACGCGAATCGCGTGCCGACAACGAAACACCGAGGTTTTCTTTCGCGATTAAGAAACCGCTGGCTTGCGCCGACTATACGTGCGTACAGACCTCGTAAAGGAACACAGGGAGGTACCAGGCCCTGAAGACTTTGGCCTGGCGCAAAAACAGGCCCGGCGAACCGCTGTAAAAGTTGTCTTGGACGCAGGGATGCATCTACCGATTATAATCCTCTTGGCCAATCAAGTTAAACACTGAAATTGACACACTATTTCATAGATACGGTAAACAAATTGATGTGTTGTTGATTCCAGATTAATTATATTCATCATTTCTTTGCAAAAATTTCTTTGGAAAAGTTTGCGCGTATGCCCTACTTTTATCCTTAAATGAATCTAATTAGACTATTTGTTGTTATGCTTATAAGTTAAAAATGAGAATTTTGTGGATTCTGAAATGGATGCTGAAAATGACGTGTTTTATATTACCCCTTTGATAATAGATCAACAATATATTCGATTTTTAAAGTCATTTCTATGTTTGAAAATTAAGAATATTTGTAACAATCTCGTTGCTATGTTATTGGCAATAGTATTTTTTAAATGAAACTTCATAGTTTTCAACAGAAAATAACACCGATTCTGGATTAATATCGTTAAGGTTGCAATTTAAACAAAAGATGGACACTGAAATTTCGGTTCCTATAAATCAAATACAAAATAATTGTAATAATTTGAAATAACAGATAGAATAAGCTTATTACGTAAAGTGTGAAAAATTATTTAGAAATATGCAATTGATAACAATTTTGTAAAATATCAGAAGTATGTATCGGAAATTTCATCAAAATTGGGTAATCTTAAGTATCTTGAGTTGTGCATGATTAAAAACTGCGAAAATCGCAGTTCTTTCAAACTTTGATTACACGTTTCTGTATCAGTTTTCAGCAAGTATACTATACACAACTGAGATAAATCTACAAAGTTTATTTTACAAATTTACATCACCGACACATATTACAAAATTACGAACAACGATCTCTGCGTCCACTGACGCCCTAAGAACAATCAAAATCGTCTGAACAAAATCTTGAAAACCGAACCTATTTTGTTTGAAACGATTTCCGGAGAGTTATCGAATTAGCCGTAAGCACACTAGTAGACATTTAGGATACGACGAGTCTGAAACCCAGCACGGATGATTATCAGACTGCGACAGTTAGCCGTGAAGCATTGCAGCTCGACGAAGGGGTTGGCGAAACGCGGGGGCAACGATACCAAAAGGCATCCACGTGGATGTCCCTGGAACGTCGTCCGCGGATCGAAGCGGGTGGCAGAAGCATACCGGGACAGAGGAATACGAAAGGAAGGGAAGGAGCGAGTCGGTGAACTAACTCCGGTCACGCGCGGCAGCTGTAATCACGTCAGCGCGGTACCCTGCTCTCTTGATTGGACCGTCCAGCGGTCCCCTACCTCTGTTTCTCCTTCTCTTTTTTCGTCCCTTTTTCCCTCTGTCCTCCTATCTCTTCAGCTCCCCACCGCGCTTCCTTTTAGTCGACGATCGCCAACTCTCTCTCTGCCCGTGCACGCATGCTCTAGCTCTCACCCCATTTCTCCCGGACCCTTTTCTTCGTCCCCGGGCCCAGTCTAGTTGACCACCCTCGCCTCACTTCGCCTCGTCTCTCTACACGCTCCTCTTGCCATCATTCCACTTCTGTCCTCTTTCTCTCTAGTTCTCTTCATCTCCATCTTTCTACATCTCTACTTCTCCTTATTTCTCTTTCTCTTTCCCTACTTTCTCTATTTCTCTTTCTCTTTCCCTACTTTCTCTATTTCTATTTCTTTTCTATTTCTGTATTTATATATTTTATTCTCTCTCTCTACTTTTCTCTCTTCTGTCTATTTATCTCTATTTCTTTCTCACTCTCCCTACCTTTCTCTACTTCTCTCTACTTTGCTCTATTTCTTTCTCACTTTCTCTTCTTTCTTCTACTTCTCTCTTTCTCTTTCTATCTCTCTGTTTCTGTTCATCTTTCTCTCTCCCTCTATTTCTCTCTATCTTTCTGTCTGTTTATCTTCTTCTCTCTCTCTTTCTCTGTCAGTCACTCTATCTCTCCCTCTCCTTCCACTTCCCACTACCTTCCACTCTACTTCTCCCTGTTTCTCTTTCTGTCTTTCGTTCTCTCTCTCTCTCTCTCTCTCTCTCTCTCTCTGCTCCACTCTACCTCTCCTTCAGCTACGTGTCTTCCTCCTTTCTCCACGTTTGTCCCCCTTTCGTTCCCCTTTCCGGCCCCTCTCGGCCCCCGCTGGAAGCCGTCGCGCACAAATGAGGTTGTCGCGTCAGCGCGTGCGTCCACAGCGTCCTGGGCCCAGCAGACGGGTGCCCCACGATGTCCAGGGGATCCAGGACGAGTTTCTTTTGCGGACCCTCCTCCCAACCCCCGACTGGACCACCAGTTTGCTCGAGATTTCTACGTTTTGTCGTCTCCGACCAGCCCCCCGCCTTTGCTGGATCATTGTTCTCGGAAACGACGTGAACAACCAAGGTGGAGCCATGCGGGGGTTGTTTTATCATATCTCGGAGGATAGACACAGGAACGTTGCTTCCCATGACACACGATTTTTAAGAAAACTTGGATTTGGCTGGTTTAGTTATTTGTTGATGTTAACTCTTAATTGTATAGGTTTCACGTAATTAGGGATTGCAGATTTAGCGCGCTTCAGACGGAAATGAGTTGATCGAATGCGAACTGATGAAAATCTCTAAAGAATTTAGAAACATAGTTGTGTTATTTTTGCATCGGTACATTTGGGACCGAAATAAGTAGATCGAATGCAAACACCGGTGAACGTTCTAAAGAATTTAGAAACACAGTTGCGTTCCTAATTCCTAAAAATGTTTAAGCAACAGCAATGGGTGTACATGCAGTTACAACATCTTGCATTCGAAGGAATTTTAATTTTGCATAAAAAGCCGCAGTCTAATAATCGCAATCCTGAATTAAACGAAAATTTCTCGCTAATTTCGTTCGCTTTGCATCAAGGCATGAAAGTGAGAACGTGCATTGGATTTCCAATCCAATCAGTGTAAAAATGTTGAAACTAAAGGATATTACAAGTTAGAAAGTCAGAGTTCTCTTTTACACCTTCTGAAGACCACAACGAAATTCTTGATCCGAATCGAGTCGAGGCAGCCGGTCGACAAAAAAGACCATAAAATTAGAGTGCTCGTATTTTTCAGTGGAAACGGAAGCTGGGTCGGACCCGGTGAAAAACAGCGAACCCCTAATCCGCCGGGCGGGTGTGAAACGGACAACAATGATTTGGTTGCACAACTCGCCGCGGCGTTACATTATCGTCGACTGGTTCTCGGGGCCGGTGTGCCCGAAACACCAGCGATGTTATAACATCCCGAAAATAATAAAGTTGTTCGTTGGGTCTGTCCCGTACATTCTCCGGCCGCGGCGTGTAAACGCTACACCTACGGGGACCGCTTCTCCCGGTTGTACTACATCCGCGTTTTATGGTGGACCGTCATAAAGTTGTGCCGCGCAGGCACCACCGTATTCGGTATCCCCGGTATGCGTGAATATCGCGTATAGAAAGCGGCCGGCCCGCTTTTTACCGGGTATTTACGGCTTTCTGCCGTCCCGGCGTGCACAGACTAGTCATGAAATCGGCGGAGGTATGATTTCGGAGTGTCGCGCAGGGCCACGGGGACCAGGCACCGACAGCAATTCCAGCGAGGCGACACGTGTTCCATCCTGTGGTAGCATCCCGCGTTTTATAACGCCGATAACTAATGGCATAATCGAATATTCATTTGTACTCACAGATTTTAACACGTCCGTGTTAGATACCTGCTGCCCCTGTACGACTCTCGGCCACGCTGCGCCGCGCCGATGTCCGCTCACGAAATTTTTCCCGAGGACGATCGCGTCGGATAGACACTCGGAATCTCCATAAAACCTGGAGTCGCTACGAAATTATCTTGGAATTTATTGTACGGCTTCATCGGCGCTATGTAATTGATACGTCAGAAAATTCGTCGGGACGTTTTCTGTGCCGTTGCGAAGCGGCTTTATGGGCTTCGTTTACATTTACGGGATTCGAAGATCTATTACTCTGTTTTGTGGTACACAGTTCTGTCTTTATTATATGCCTGGGCATTGTAACGTGAGCACGTGATTCTACGGATTACCGTGGCAGATGCTTTTGTATTGCTACGGCAACGCGAGCATGTACAATTATCTTTCGGTTTTTAGTCGGATTTCACATTGGCCGAATTTGTAGAAAATGGAAGGAACCTTTTGAGACAAGATAACATGTGCATAATATAGTCACAAAGAAATGTTGACGCTAATTCGGACTTTTAATGATTACTTTTCAGTACAAACAGGAACGGTATAGAAACTGAAAATTATAGAACATATTTAGTTTTTGTTCCCTCGTTACGATTGGAAGATTTGATTTCAAGCATGACGTTTGGATGTAATCTCGCGTTTGTGCAAATTTATATTTTTACAGATAATGTTATAAGAATTAATATAATATATAGTTTTATAAATTATTATAAATTAATATCTATTTATATTACTTAGACCAAAAATAAAGCAGTGCTGTTAGTAACATTATGTTCGCTAACGAGAAGCATTTCTATGTATTTTAGTAGTTTAATCCGGTAACGGAATAATTCAAATGTCGATCGTTTTTAGTTTGTTGAGTGGATCTGGCCCAGAATTGTACAATTTATTCGAACGCGTGAAATCTTCAGTTCAGGTTTGAAAATTATTGTTACTCGTAATGTTTCCAGAGTAAAGCTATTCAAAATAGAACATCATTATCGAATATTAGAGATATTGAAATGAAAATAATATGATCGAGTACAAAAAATACCAATGATGCCTAGAAATCTTCAATGCATCGCGAGCACGAGCTTCGCGTTATATTTCTAACGTTTGAAGACGGAAACGCGCTTTCAGAGCAGGTCGCTCGACCGAATCAAAATTTTCCGGCATCGCAGTCGCGTCCGGTTCATTTTTAATTGCTGTTAAACACGTCGCACGTAACAATTGAATGCTCGCCTTCGTAATCGTACAATTTCCGCGAGCCGACGACAGGGAGATCAAACGCGAGCGCCACTCCATTCCCTGCAAATTGGTTAAATTGCCACATTACGTTCCAGAGGCCGCTTCCCTGTAACCGATCGGCTTTTTACCGAGCCAATCCCCGCCGTCATAAGAAAGACATTGTACTCGCCTTTGTGCCCCCCGACGTTTCGCCTTCAATGGCCAGCGAATTGTCGCGGAAAAAGCGAGCGTACACGTCGACGAGGTTTGAGCGGGTGGACACATTGTTTTCAGATCCCACAAATTCGTTCAGCCGAACGATGTACGCAATCACAAACACTTTGTCTTGTGTTTCTCATTATTTTATCAATTATTAGTAAGAAACAGTCGTATTTCATACTTGTTAATTCGCACTTCTACGACTTTAGTAGTTTCTCAAATAGAACGAGACAATTTTTGTTTCTCGCATTGTCTTCGTTTGCTTTCATTTCTAGATAACAGGGATGACAAATTTTCTTTCATCGTAGAAAAAAATGAAATGTAGATCAAATGTGTGTCGATCATTCGTGGACTCCACATTTTGAACAGGCGAAATTTAAAACAACAGAAGAGTTGAGAACATTTAAGGTTATCAGTTAACGAAAGAAAGAAATTTATTTCGTAATTCTACGTGGAAATCCGTTATATAATTAGTAGATTTTCGCATAAACGCAATCTCAGCTAAACACGATTATGTAAGCAGTAGAATGTACAGTATATTAATCCAAATACTATGTTTCCATTCACTATGCTTCAAAGCAATAACGATAAGATGTCTTAATTATCTAAAAATTCATGGAATAATTTTTTGTAACGTTTAAACAAAAACGTGTTTCAACCGTGTTTGTAAATATCACTGAAAAGTTTGTTAACAAACCTGTGCGTCGATACTTAGACACCATATATGCATTACAATTGTGTCACTACAGATTGAGTTATCGACGTGCACCATTTTGAAAAGTGTTGCATACGTGTAACTGTGGAACGTGATTTTATTCTAGAACAGGAGTGTCCAGCTTCCCTGGGCCACGTAGGAAGAAGACGAGTTGTTTTAGGGCCGCACAAAATATACGTAACGCTAACGATAGCTGACGAACAAAAAGGAATGTAAAATATATAGTTTACATATCTGAGTAATTTAAGCTTTATTAATTTATGATTTTTCTCTTATTATAAAACAGTAAACATGCAACAGTAAAGTGAATCATCGGGATGGGCTGTTGGTATATCTTTTGTTCCGCGCTCGCTTCTTAGACCACATCGATACATACAGTAAATTCTTCCTAACCGACCCTCGGCTTGTTCACAAAAATGGACAATTTGCGACGAGGAGATACGATTATTCGAGCCTTACGGCTCGTTGTTATAGCTACCGATCGTCAACAACTATAAAAACGAGCCGCGAGGCTCGAATAATCGTACCTCCTCTTTCCAAATTGTCCATTTTTGTGCACAAATCTGAGGGTCAATTAGGGCACCCATGTGTTCTATTCTAGACTGTAAACGTGTCCTCCGGGACGAAAGAAATTTTCGCATTTTTGTAGTAATTTGACCGTAGTCTCTTAAGAAAGGTCAAGCACAAAACGGGACCGCATTCGAACAGAAACGAGTTCCGGAGTGGCGAGTGAGAATGACATGCAAGGGCAACAAATGCTGCGACCAGACACACGAAAAGAGCTCGGCGAGGGAGGCATGAAGGGCTCGGACGTGGAAAGGTCTGCGACGGGGTTGCGAGGGCCAAACGAAAGAGCGTATTATGCACAAATGCGAGATTGGGCCTCATTACCGGCACGCAGCTGCTCCCAGGCTAATAAGCCGTCACAGCTTCTGTGTAAACGCGGCTCCATGCAAATGTTACTTCTCCGAGCCACTCTTTCCGGGCCGATGAAAGACGGGAAGAATGGGAATGGCTTCTGGTGGGGAACCAAGGAAGAGATGCTACCAGATTCCCAGCGAAAAGGCTCAGGTAACACAGTGGCCCTACTCCGGGGACTTTTACGAGGTAGTCGGTGCCGAGATCGACGAGATCATAGTCGATCGGGCAACCGTGTCTTCGATCGATGCCTCCATCGACGGCGCTGGACACTTGATCCTCTTCTTGCGGTATTGTTTCGTGACCGCAAGGTAAATTGGGATAAACGGCCGGCTGGAGTTTCTGCAGAAATGGCGAACCCACGAATCAGCTACTGGAGTAGAGTTTGTGGAGATCGTTGTTGTTGCTCGTTCATATAGAGTTCGAGAAAGGAAAGAGTCTGCAGCTTTGGATTATTTTATTTCGGAAATCAAGATTTGTTAACATTAGAACCATCGTGCATTATGAATAAGATTTTTAAAGTGTTTCATGAAGAGACCAAGATCTCGTGGAGCAAAACTTTCGTGGAGTTTTACTGTAATATAACATATTTTTAACACTTTCCTTGCCGGAAGCCTATTAACAGATATTTATTGTCTCACCTGTGTCTAAATAATTTTCGTTTAAATAATAATTTCGAAAGAACTTGTTACATTAATAGCTTGTTGGATTATGGATAACATTGTTGTAGTTATTAAACAATTTTTTAAGAAACCCTTAACTATTGATCTTCGATTTTGATGGGACTATTAGAAAGCAGGAATTGTTCGAGCAAAAAGAGGGTAATATTCCGAAAATAATTCCGAAATAGCAGAATAAAGTTGTAAGTTAACTTTTAAGCTGTGAATATCTTAAAACGTCATTGAAAACTTCGGACGTATTTTTCTCGAAATTGACCAATCAATGATAGACTCGGCTTATTGTTTTTATATACTTTTCTCCAAGTATCGAACCTAACATTTAATATTATTTTCCATTTATACAATTTCAAGCTAACCATTTTAAGCTAAACATTTTGAGCTACCAAGAAAGATTTCCTGTTTTTAGAATATCATGTCTTTTTTTACATATTTCGTATTTTCTTGTTCAAAGCAAATCCAGTACCAATGAAAACCAATTAGCTTTAAGAAAATTTTTCGTTTGTTGCGTTTTGATGCCTACGTACACCAACTATGGTTACATCGTCGGATAGGATTAAAAGACTTACCCACTATCTACTAAAAGATAACAAGAAATGGAGTAAAAAATATATATCTAAACAGTTTAAGGGCCTCTTTTCCTGTTCCCAAAAGTATAGTCCAATAGGATCTTGAATCGTTTATGAAAACAATCTATTTTAAACTTCAAAAGAAACTTTAATTTTAATGCTGTTACACGAAAATCCCATGTTAACCCTTTGACATACAATGACGAGTTGGGGTCGTCATTCATTTCATGTGCCAACTGTAGACTTTGGCGAGAGCTGTTTTCGACGGAGGCCGTGCAGTGTACATATACAGGGTGTTCCAAAATTATGGTACTTCCGGGAAATTAGAGATTACTGAGGTCATTCGAAGCAACTTTTTCCTTTACAAAAATTTTCATCCATGCATCGTTAACGAGTTATTAACGAAAAACACTGACCAATGAGAGGCGAGCTCTGTTGGCGCGAAGCGGCCCAACCAACGAGCGCACGAAGCCCGCTCATTGTCTCTTCCGCCTAGCGCCAGGCGAGCTCACCCGCCATAGGTCATTATTTTTCCTCAATAACTCGTAAACGATGCCTTGGAAAAAATTTGTATAAAGGAAAAAGTTACTTCAAAACACCTCATTTTCCAGAAAAACCCTAATTTTAGGACACCCTGTATATTATTAGATTACTCAGTTGCTTTGCTCTTGCGTCGATTCTGGTTTACGTTCCCACCTCCTCGACAGTACCAATAACAAAGTTGCATCCACAAATCAGTAATCCAAATTTCAAAATAAAACATTCTCTTTCTCAGCTCACGCATAACCGTTCTAGTTGAGCCAAATTAAATAGTATTTGTCGCATTGTCGCATGTTGGACGCATCAAATTCCGTTTTATTTGTATGTCAAGGGATTAAAGGGAAAGAGTGAAGAGAAAGTTAACGAGTGGCAGAAGATGATGGGGATGTTTCGAGGCACAATATTTTTAACCCGAGAAAGATAACCTACGTCGCAGAGGCGCCTGCGAAGACTGTTGATTTTTGTTAATTTTTCATAGAGGTCTAGTGATTTAAGTTTAAAATTACTTAAAATATAAAAAAATATAATATAAATGCATTTTATTTTTACAATAATGCCAAACCTTTAAAATGACTAGATTAACTTAAATAAATATCCATTGTTAGTATAAAATTGACGCCTTAGAAAAGCATGCGCCTCTGAAGCGTATGGTTATCTTTTACGTACGTTGTCATATGGTTATCTTTCTAGGGTTAAGGCACTACCGTACCAGCGGTTACAGTACCGTGATCACGCGCTGTGCCCTAAATCGTTCCGGTGTGACCTAATACTTCAGCGAAGCACGCGTCCACCCACGGTTACTCGAATGTCCCCGAGATCGGCTGGATCCGCAGAGGATCGGAAACCGTGGATCGCGGAGGCGTAGGAGTCGCACGTTATCCCGAAAGTTTAGTGGCTGGCGCGAGGCAGCACGAAACCGGTAGTAAAGTTATTCAGAGAGAAGGCTCGGCCTGGGTAGGACGGAGATAAGAGAAGAAAGGGAGCGAAAAGGAGGCAGAGGAAGGCCGGGTATCCAAGTACCCGAACCGATCTTCACAGATAAGGGCAGAAGGTGTAACTTACTAGGCCTGTTGTATACCTCGATACATCGTACCTTTATATATCTCCGCGTCCTCCCGTTACATGCCCTTCTCTGTATATCCCCGACACGGTCGCGCTGCTGCGTGTCCGTTTCTTCCTCTCCGTCGGTTTCGCGCTCCTGCTCGCGCCGCCGATTCTCACCGCCTCTCCCTCCACCCACTATTTCTCTCTTCTTCGCACTGCCCCGACGATTATGTAGCTTGTAAACCTTTCCGATATACGCTCGCCTATATGCGAAGCTACCATGCATGCGAACAACGGGCGTGGTACCGCGGTTAGACCACGATTAGGAACCACCATCGACCGACCTATAAGAACCTCCGAAATGTATGCCCTCGCAACCAGACCTCAAACCCCGGCGATGGAAAATTAAGACATAAATAAGCGCGTACTGCGGTTCGGTCGATACACGAACACGAACACGAACGTCGAACGAACTGATGGATTTAAGGTTTCGTACAGTTTTTAGGGAATTCCGTTGATCAAACGGTATAGGTGCATACGTTGCTTTGTATGATTTTAGTTAGAAGATATTGTATGGTGTATTATTGCAATAATATTTATTACCAATAAGCAAGTATATTTTTGGAGAGGTTATTACTGTTAGAAGCTATGCATAGCCGGGGAAAGTAATTTTGCGGTGTTAACGATTAAAGAAATTGATTTGATACATGAAATGTTAACTTTAACAATGAAGTTAAAAAAGTACTCCTTGTTTCGGTGTATGTTAAATATCAAAATATTTAGTGTTCGTTCAAATATTCGGAATTAAAGGGTCGATTGTCGTTCCAAGTAACAGCAAAATTCAAGAAAAAAGCATTTTAGTCATCGTTTAGTAGACTAGTCCCTCTATCGTCTAAAAAGAAAACATTCAGGTCATTTGGTTCAGTTTTAAAATAGTTATTGCGTTTTAAAAGGTGTACAAACACTTTTGTGGACCACTGTATATAATATTAGAAAACGTTTTTCAATTATCGATGTAAATGAAATTCACATACCTAGTTCGTGTTGTAATATTGTATAACCTTCTCGTCTATAACGGGGAGGAAATATAACGCATTGCAGCTAAAAATGTAACGGCGACCGTCGAGAGAAGAGAAGTACCGGATAGTTTAAGAATACGTGAAAGCGAAAATCGCGTGACTCGGCACGGTTTGGTCGCACATCAATGGAGATGGTACACGGAAGGTGGTTTTTAAGAGACGTCCGCGGAGCCGGGGCAATTGTAACCGAAGGTCTCGACAACGTTCCTTGCTCTCCGTTCCACGGCAGATCTTCACGAAGGAGCCAAAACGGCTCGTTCGAGATTTAACGCCTCAATTACGAATTCATCGCCGGAGGCAGCGCGGGCTAGTGATGGGATGAAGACGATTTCGACCGTCTCCTCGCACGAACGCCGCCGAATATATTGAACATTTTGCTGGGCCCGCGTCCCGGAGCCATCCGCGCGTATTTCGTACGCCATAAGTTCCTCTGACAGGCTAACAGTCGTAAAACAGTCGAACGAAACAATAACAATGGGACGCCGGTGTCTGCGGCCGCCGCGAAATCCACGATCCCCCTTTCATCTCCGTGACGTTCTTGTAAAGAGGAGGAACACATCTCCTGGCGATATTATAACAAACGCCGAGCACAACTTCCTCGGTTTCTATAGGGCTCCTCGGACGCCTTTACAACCCTCGCCGTTTTAAAACCTCTATAAAGACGCAACGCCGAGGATCGAAACCCTCGGAATTGTTCGATCTGTTATAAAATGATTCGCGTCACCGATGTCCTCTGAATTTCGACGTTCCCCTTAAATACAATATATTTCTTCCAAAAATGCCCGGAGGTCGGAATTGAAACTGACAGATCTAAGAATATTAAGTCGCGATTCTTCTAGCCTCGCGGCTCGTTTTTATAGAAACTCGGGGCAGTCGGCGAAAGAAAGTAGCGGCTGGCGTGCCGGCGAACATTAATACGAATTCATAGTATTCACGCTAGAGTAAAAACGATGTCATAATTTTTTTTACCTCTAATTATAAAGACCAGATCCCACCATTCGAAGGCAATTCGGAGACCACATGTCACAAGGCAATTCAGAGGTCAATTTACCCAGTACAGTAAATTCTCCCTAATTGACAATCAGATTGTGCACGAAAATTGATAATTTGGGAAGAGGAGATACGATTAGTCGAGCTTTGCGGCTCATGTTTATAATTGTTGACAATCAGTAACTATAAAAACGAGCTATAAGGCTCGAATAATCGTATCTCTTCTTCCCAAATTGTCCTTTTTTTGTGCACAATCTGAGCATCAATTACGAAGAATTTAACTCGCATCCAAACAGACTCTTTTGCATTGTCTTTCGGGAATCGCGTCGCATGCGAAAAACGTTAACGAAAAACATTGATCAATAAGAGGATAAGAGCTCGGCTGACGCGAGATGGTCCAGCCAACTTATCTAGCCTCTTATTGGTCAATGTTTTTCGTTAATAATTCTTAAACAAAGCGTCGGATTACATTTTCGCTAAGGAAAAGGTTACTTCGAATGACCTCAGAAACGCCCCCATTTCCGGATTACGAGACATTTTTGGGACACCCTGTATGCGACTAAAATTATCATCGGCGAGTGAGAATCACGACGACGCTTCTCCCAGCAACATTCGCGGAAACCCATGAAAGTAAACATTTAGCGTGACAGAAAATTGGGGATTGGGTAACCGTAGACGGTCCACCTGATCTTCTTACGGCATGATCGAGAGTCACGAGCCCGGCTTTAGTTCGCGCTACGGCCACCCTTTTCCTAGACTTTGGCGAGATTACGATCTGAGGCGGCCTCGTAATTTGCATGGGGTGTAGGTTTCCAGGATTAGAAACGCAGAAGCGCGCGTGCAGGCAAACGTTTTTCGTTGCCGAAACCGGCCGAACGCTCAGCCTGGCTGGACGAACGCCGCAGGAAAGACAGAGGAAGGAAACGCGACGGAGAAACGTATGCGTGTACAGGAACGAATTCACGGTTCTCCTTAATACTCTTGCTAAGGCGATTTATCCTCGACGCCTCGATCGGCGCGAGCAAGAAAACAAGAGGACGAACACGGCCTTCCCGGCCGGTTACAAGACTCAGGGGAACGCGTAATCGAGAGACCGCCTCGGTTTCGAGAGCTCTAAGCGTGGTCTTTTTCAAACGAGAACTAACAGCGAGCGATTCGACATTCAAAATCGCGCGTGAATTGTTCACACGTTTATACCGAGCCCACCGTGTCGTTCAAAATGGTCGATTCTATTGGATTGGCAACTAAGTAATTGCCGATTTGTTCAATGAAATAAAAAATTTTTTTTATTTGGAATGAAGTTTAATCTGTAATGTATTTTCCATTTTGTTCGATGACTTTTTGCCATCTCTCTGACAACTTGAAAATTCCAAGCTCGTAGAAAGTCTGATCCTTTTCGGCCAAAAACTGAGTTAAGTGAGATTTTACAGCGCCATCATCATTAAAAGTTTTACCACGAAGGGAGTTGTCCAAGGATCGAAATAAGTGGTAATCCGATGGCGCGAGATCAAGGCTATATGGTGGGTGTAACATTAATTCCCAACCAATATCCATCAATTTTTGCCGACTGGACAAAGACGTGTGCGGTCTAGCATTGTCCTGGTGGAAAATGACACCTTTACGATTGACCAATTCTGGTCGGTTTTCCTTGACCGCAGTATTCAATTTGTCCAGTTGCTAACATTCACCGATAATAAAAAATAACAATAATAATAATAACAATTTTATAATATAACATTTACGGATATCATAAAAATGGGAGTGAGTGACATCTACAACTGAAATCGGCGATTACTTAGTTGCCAACCCAATATATTGTTTACTTTAAACTTGTTAATATTATCAATAATATTTTGGAGAAGCTGGTTAAATAAATTTGTTGACTCCGAACATACGTTCTAACAGAAATAGCAATGAGTCTGAATAAATTGAATTTTGTAATTCTTGTGAAACAGCACATGTCATCTTGGTGTAAACTACTGCGTCGCCATCGAAGGCGCACTAAAATCAGCACAATTGATTTGACGCTAGAACTATCAAATTAGTCAACATGATTTCTGATTCTTTTCGGAAATGAACTTTCGTTTAAATGGAAGGAATTTCACTTTTAATTGATACCGTGTGCGTTTCTGCATGGTTTCACCCTCTGGGGGCGAATGCCGAGATAAACATCGGCTTCGCGTATTTAGTCCTTAACTATAAATATAATATGTTTTGTTTTCTTTGACCATTACGCGTATACCTACTTCTCAAGAGATAATACTGAGATGCAATTTCTTACGGACTAAAAATCGATGAGGGGTTTATACAGAATTCGGAACTAGTTATGCAAGAAATGATTAATAAAAATTGGCTTTTCAAAGTGGAAAATATATGAAACACAATGTTTACAACCATAGAATTCTCTATGACATACTCCGACGTATCTAGTCGAAGAAACAATTTTGTAAAGAACGGAACAGTGTACATTTAAAATAAATAACCATATAGAATCATTTCATAAAAAAACAATTCTACATTCTATGAATTATAAAGTTTACTTGCTGTCAACGTTCAACAGCTTGACTTTCATTTTGATTCATTTTTATTCTCGTACTTCTTTAGATATACAAAGTGGACCGGAATTCGTAGTACAACCGAGCATTCTACGTGAAAAGATAGGAAACAAATTTGTTATAACATTTTTTTATCCGGGGTTCCATTTTCGAGAAAATCGACCTTAAAGTTTGTTCATCTTTGCGAAGAATTGAATTGTTGTCCGTTCTTCTACCGCAGGTGCCTCCGTCCGAGATAGTGTTTACAAAAACGTTGGCAATGGTGGAAACATTCCGCTTACCGCGGTTCTGACGCGACAATGAGGCACCTTTGCGTTTATATTCCCCCTCTTACTAGCTACGGTAGATAAAAATATGTTTTACCGAAATTGTTCTTTATTTTTCCACGTAGAATCACCCTCTGCTCGATTGTACAATAAATTCTCCCTAATTGACGCTCAGCTTGGAAGCAAAAATGAACAATTTGGGAAGAGGAGATACGATTGTTCGAGCCTTGCGGCTCGGTTTTATAATTACCGATTGTCAACAACTATAAAACCGAGCCGCAAATTGTCCATTTTTGTTTCCAAGCTGAGCGTCAATTAGGGAGAATTTACTGTACCACGAATTCCGGCCCACCCTGTATATGTATACTTTATCCTATAATCTACTTATGGTTACTTTGGACATGTTGTTCTTACGCTGACTCAATTTGCTATATTAAATTATTTTAGCAAAAACAGATACCTACCGTGTTACAGTTTCAAATATCTTCGTCCCCAATTACCGTCGAACTATATTTGTTCTCTTTTCATCATCAATATTCACAAATATTTCTCTGTTCGGTGGCTGTAGAAACACCAGAGCAGCATCTGTTTGAAAAAGTCCTCGGGCGTGCTCGGTCCATCACGCTCGAATAGGGACAACATAATTCCAGGCCGGGAATGGTAACGAGACGCACAATGTCGGTAGCGTGAAATGAAAAGTGGCATAGAAATTAATGGGCGTGCGTTGGACGACAGTTCTCTAGCCGTGTCCTTGGCGCCGGGAACGTTAGGACAGGGCTCGATGTGGACGTCGAGATTTTAATCATGATCTTCTATCGCGAGGAGCTGCCTCGGTAGCCGAGCTAACATCGCGGGAACTCCGCGGCTGAACGTTTCCGAGAAACGGACCTGGCCGCCATCTTGGCTCCGGGCGAAACGAGTCCCCGACAAATTAAGTCGTTATTTCGGCAGATGGTCAGTTTTCGGCGATCCAGCACGTGATCAAGGACTACCGAGACCCATCGAACACGTAACAAGCGTTAACATCGCCATCTGTCCCGATGATGGCCGGTGCTGGTGGAGAACGCCACATCGTCTGACCTTGATTCTCCGATGTTAGACACTAAGCGTCTCTTGGGAGATCAGTTCGTCCTGCGAAATTGAGAAATCTTTGTCGACGAGATAAGAGGATTCCGTTAGTTCACTTAAAACGTTAATTTATACAATCTCGGCTCCGACATTCGTCGAAGATATTACAAAGACGAAGCTAGCTTGCCGATTAATTAGAAAGGGAAATACCATTTAGCATAGTTTTGATGAAGGTATGATAAGGCTAACAATCTTTTGGTCCATTAAGCTCTAACTGACGAGGCTTAGTCGTCTGGTTATGTTTGATTTAATACGAGAATCATGTATATTAGATAGAATATTGTATGTTACTCGAAAATACGCTGGGGACACTGAATTATAAGATAAGCATTTCTTATGCTTGAGAGGCAAGCCGTTGGATATTTTTTACTACCTACTCGATTGTGTTTAAATGAAATGGTATGTGAAAAATTCAGATATTGGCAAGATAATATTGTCACAGTGATTTGTTGTCACTAGCAAATAGTTTCATATTATTCACAGTCGTGTAACGACTGCCGTTTTGCCGAATAATTGCTTTGCTACGCTACACTTTGAGGCAATATTTTTCTCCAATAAAAATATTTGACGATAGAGTGTCTCTCGCGAACGTAGTCGTAAGAGAATTCGTGGGACACCGGGATGAAGTTGACTAATGGAATATGGATAACGTTTAGCGTTCCTCTCGATTGTTAAAAACTCGGCGAAATTAAAATTTCGCCAAGAAACGGTATTTAATGATACGATACCGACGACTATCGTGTAAATTCCATTGGAAGGGGGATATTTAATTAAAAAATTTTCAAAGGAGGTCGGCCACGTGACCGACATACGATACCCGGCGTCAGGTGCTGTTCGTAAAACAGTCGAAGTCTCCGAAAGTTAAGCACGTAACTCCACGGAAGAAGCCAATTTTCGATGATCGATCCTTCGAGAATTTGTATAGCTGAGTCGATCATCGGGGAAGGCACGTTTTGAAGGATCTACGAACACGTTACCGCGACCCACTAATTTCGGTCTATAATTTGAGGATACGTGGTTCCGCTTCCAACCGATGGAAAACAACATTATACTACGCGCCGTTTCATCTCATCAAAACCGCTAATACTCTAATCCACGTTTCTCCTTTTCTGTTTTAGGTGAGTACCTAGTCTTTCTGCACTTGAATCGATAAACGGCTGGAAAGTTCCGACGTAACAACACTGTCGTGAGTATTAGGAAGGGAATACATTGGTCAAACAATTTTTTGAAACTCTTGATATAAATATAAGTAACCTTGCATTCTACGGCTAAAACAGTCATAATGTGTTCGCATGTTCCTATACTTGGATCAACGAAGCATCGAAGATGATTATTTTACATAATAAAAATAATAAGTATCTACGATTGTATTTATTCAGTTTACGTCTTTAGATTAGAATAGATTTTCCATGCTTAGAGTCTCGACAGTCGTGAATCAGAGTTCGTTTAGTAGCCGTTCGGAGAGTTCTTTCGTATTCCGAAAAAAATTTCGATTTAGAAAACAGAACTTCTACGAGCATATAAGATTTCAAAGCTACCAGAAAAATGTCGAAAAGTTCTTTTTACCCTAAACGTTACAGAACCGCCTAAAAGTAACATTAAGAAAATATCATATTTATATATTTCCATTTTCTATTACATTTTCTCTTATACAAATATACAAATATGATGTTCTGTTAATTTTTTTCTAAATATACAGGGTGTCTAAGTTAAAGGAGGCCACCCACAACACTTTGAATAATGTTAAACTCTAAATACTATATTAAATACTAAAAAAGAACTCTAAATACTATATTATATACTAAAAAAAACTTTAAATACTATATTAAATACTAAACAAAATTCTAAATACAATATTAAATACTAGAAAAAAAAACTCTAAATACTATATTATAATACTATATATAACTATATTTGTGTGTGTGTGTGTATTTCTAGTTTCCATTATTTGTAATATATGTAGAAATATACAAATATGATGTTTTGTTCAGTTATCTTTAAATATCATTAAAAATGTAAAACTTACTTTGAGTACGTGTTTCTCACAGGGAGCGTGACAGCGGAGGGTTAACATTGATCATTGGCAGAAAGGGAGACTAAAAAGTGGTTAGTTCCAAGATCCATTGTCACAGAAGCATTTCCTTTCGCTGTCCATCTTCCCGGCGCTTAGGCCAGATTCGGGGGGATCGAATTTCCGTGAACTTTGTAGGGAATGGAAAACGGAAGGATTTCCTGGACAGGAAAAGACGGAAAGAAGCGTCGCACGGTGGCCAATGCGCGCTGTCTGTCGCGATTACATGGTTGCGCGTAATCGTCGTCGCGTACATCCCGACGATAATCCTTTATCGCTAAAGAGCCGGAGAATCGTAGGCAGATACGAATGCGATTTTCAGAACCTGTTATGGTCGTTCTGGGGCCTCCAAGGTGGTCTACAATTGCAGTAATAACTCAATTATCCTCTCTGGCCGCTTCGTACCCGCCTATCTGCCTCTTTTACTCTCAAATCTCTCACTCCGTTCCCTCCCTGCCCTGTTCTCTCTCCTCTGTCCTCGTTCGACACGGCAACCCGCTGTTACCCCATCTCTACCATCCTCTCCCTTCATACCACCCCACCCTCCCCGTCACTGCGGTTTCTTCCTGCTTTTATCTCGATCCGAGACCTCCCCTCTGCCGTGGTCTCCTCACGGAGCGTAATAATCCCTTCGATCCCATCACGATCTTTCCGTCCACATATTATTAGGGACTGCGCACTCGCACACGCAGCCTGGGATACACACGGGCCCAGAAATCGGCGGGCCGCCTCGCGGCCGCCGCCGCGCCGGGACCATAGAATCGTATCGAAATCGTACAATTAGTTCGAACGACTGTTTTTTAATTAAGGCACCGCACTATGGGCCAAAAGGTACCCGAAAGCGGTAAAAAACATTTTCTGACCGAAAGCATATATTTAACGTTTTTAGTGCCATGCAACGATATATCTTTGTTCGCTACAATCGCGAAAACGCGTTGTTTTCTTACATTTCTCATTTCGATCCAGCGTATTTCAATTGTTACCCAAATTACTCAATTTTTGGCAATTAAGTGAAATAAACCGCTGTTACGCCAGAAACAGTGGAAATACTAGAGGAAGAATCTTGAGAAATGTGCTTTGAATAAATGATGAATATACCTGAGAATAGTCATTCAAGCGACGATTTTATTTCTTTACTAACGTTCCTTTTTTAACTTGAATTTTGAGCTTTACAAAATTTTTCTAATTTCTCTCCGAGATTTTGCTAAACTGTATCAAACAGGTTCGGAATTTTTCGTCCAGGTACACAAAACTCTTTCGGCCAGCATTGAAATGGTTAATGAGGCCCTATGCGTGGTCTTTACATGTTCGTGGTTTTATGAACACGGAATAAGTATTCTTTAAGGCCACAGGTACTACTGCATTTCAACCACGGTAGAAGTCATAATAGTTCGCCTCCAGGTATTGTTCTCGAGAAACATGCGACAATTACCACACTCTTTAAAATATTATTTTACTTGTGTCCTTCGACCCACAAACTGAATATTTTGTAAAACTTAATAAAAAGAAACCAAATTTTAAAAATATTTTAATTTCAATTTAAAATATTTTTACTTGTTTCTTGTTTCTATTTTTACATCCTTTTTAATTGAACTCTTAGGACGCTTAAGACTGCATAACAAATAAAACGAGCCCGCGACTTCATACCGAAAAATCAAAAACTTGGTTGCGAACGGTAATTCGAAACATTTATCCTCTAAATTGCGCAACTCCGTAAACTCAGCTTTCGAAAAATTCATCCCCCACCCTCAAATTTTCTACAAATATGCAGGCAGTTTCTGCATGTTCACCTCTCCCGGCTAATACTTTCTGCAGGTAAGCACCATTAATTCTTCGAATCCCCCGCGGATGGGCCCGGCAAGCCCGTGTCAACCCGTTGATTCCAGTCGCGGTTAATCGCGAATATCTCAAGCTCAGGTGTCCCGGGCCGGCCTTATAAATCCCAGCAATTCGCCGATGAGCCCGCGAGACTCCGTGCAGGTCGCAGTTTCGCGCGCGTGCAGAATGCGCCACCGCCCGCGCGCGAGCATAGGACATTCCGAAAGAGATCATTGTGAGAGAGAAAGGGCGGAGAGAAGGGAGCACAAAGGAGTCGCCGAGGATTGGCGAGGAGAGATCAACATCGAAAACGTGGAAAGAGAGAAAAAGAGGTAGAAGGCTGGAGTGTGTAACCGTGCGCGCCTGCAGGCGGCAGCGCGGGTTTCGTCCAGTCCGGAGGGGTTAAGCCAAAGCCCCATCGATCATGGGATACAGCCAGTCCACGATCCCATGACTCTGACCATAAAGCCCCGTAAGACCCGCGCCGCGCGAGAAAGAACGAAAACGAACGCGGCACGGCCTGGAAGAAGGTGAAACGCGCCGCGGAAAGGAGAGGGCACGCGGTTCCCCAGTTAGACAGGATGGCCGGCAGGGAGACGAAAGGGGGCAGGCGCGGGAGAAAAGGCGCGCAGACCCCATAACCGTGAACTCTCTGCACGCCGTGGCTTTATGGCGGCACGACGACGTGGAATTACCCCTGTCGTAAGCAGGTATATACTTAAATCTCGCGCTCATGCACGTAAGTCGCGCACGAAATTGCACACGGTCGATCGAGATTGTGGAAAAGCGAGTCGATCCCGTGGCGACCGACGCGTCCCCGTCCTCAGCCCGTGGCCCATGGGGGTGTGGCGTGATTTACCATTGGGAACGGTACACCGGGCCCCGCGCGACTCCGTTTTATGCGCGCCGGTTTTTGATGGGTTCGCGTGCGCCGCTACGAGACAGATACTTGACTAGGAGAAATATTGAGTTGCCGTGAGAGCAATTTGCTGTTTATGAGAACCAGAGGATCGCCGGGGGATGAACCCGCGCGCAGGATCCTCCACGACCAACGGTCTCTACTCTTGGAATCCTTCTCGAGATGCCATCGTGGCTTACTTCACTGTTACTACACCACGGATTCCCATGTTTTTCACCCTTTGCCGGCGCCTGACAACTATTACTTCTGCAGGAAATATTGATAATCGAGATTATGATCGTCGGAGAAATTATTTGAACGCTAATCCGTTGCACTAAGATCTTTTTCACTGCTACATTGATTAGCAGTTCTTTATGGCTAATTGTATGGACGAGAAAGAAATTTGTATTTATTGCATGGCATTCTTTACTTTAATGATTAACAGATCACAGGAAACAAACACGCTACATTGTCATTACTAGATGGAAGATTAAAAAGATAAAAATCATTGAATAGAGTCGAATACTACGAGAATTATTAAAGGAAGAATGCAGCTTCAATGTTACTTCTATTTTTTTTTTTTTGAACAGATGACGAACCTTTCCATTTTGCATTAAGATCTGCAGCCATTACACTTGCCTTTGTTGTTAGCGAAACAGATTTCCACATGAAACACATGAATATAAATAGTGATAGATAATTATAACGATTAATACGAGATTATTTTTGAAATCCGCAATAAATGGCATACTTTTTTGTTTCTTCTCCGTCAATTTCACTAGCACCCTTCACTTCTTTCGCATCTTCCTGTTACTTATCTTCACTATCCACACGCCTAATTCACAAAATAAAACAAATTTAAAATATCGATATTGTGCGTTGATAAATGAAACATTCATTAATCGAATCCTAGTTTCGAATTAACACGTTAAATGACAAAATAGAAAAAGACTTGGTTTCTCTTGGAAATGCATTAGATTGGTTATAATTTACATTATTTAAATGTACAAGTGAAGTGTATTTAACAGTTCCTAGAATTAATTATAGTTCTAGATTAAATCTTGATTTATTTCTACAATAAATAGCGTTGCACATGAACCATCTCAAATTCAGCTATTCACATATGAAACGCGTTTGGATAATAGAGAATTTAGATATCAGACATTTTCAAATGACAGCAAATTCTCTCTAATCGACCCTCAGCTTGTACACAACAATGGACAATTTTTTAACTACAAAAACAAGCCGCAGGCCGCTTCCCAAATTGTCCATTTTTATTTCCAAGCCAAGGGTCAATCAGCGCGAATTTACTGTACTCCAGCCACAGAATTTACAGATTTTACAGGCCTCGATAAATAAAAAGTGCTTGTTCAGAAAAAATATCACGACAAGAAAAATGTGTTCATTTACTGGTAGTCACGAACAAAAGATGAAATTCAATAACTCTCCCTCGGTTAGCCGTGTTCACATAATTATAGTGTATACGCAAAGCTGGCACGTAATCCTTGTAATACAAATTATTTATTATACTATAAAGATTTAATCGCAACAGTTACTTTACTTAATTACGCAGTTTTCGCAGGCGTGCACCCCATTCTACCCGAGAATTATTATATTTAACTATTAAAATTTCCATGTTTTCTCCACATTGCGAGTAGCAACACGTGTTTCAACGTTGGTTGCACCGGCCGCGAGCATGAGCGTGAGCGGTCACGCAACTTTATCGCGCGTGTAAACTTCACGTGAAATAGAAGTCTTCGTTAAGATGCCCGGACAATTATCTCGTTCGGGGGGTTTTTGTAAGCAAAAGCTTTTTACGATTATCTTTTCCTTCGAAAGGAGGAGCTTTAATTGAATTATTTATTATCGAGTGCGGGAACTCGTTGAGTTACATTGTTGCCGTTGCGATTCTTCGTGCAACGTTATTTTTATACGTTCCGCTTGTTAGCCGTTCATTTCCTCGCCTACCGGCTACCAATTTTAATTGAATGCATCTTAATTAATTGCTAATGAAAGAACTGTGTAAATTGGGGAGCCTTGTTCGACTGTTCGCCACCGATTTCTTTGTTCGTTCATGGGACGCTTCAATTTTTTCTAATTAATTCAAGAAACTCTGCCCAAGAAATTCTTGTCGATGTAGATATTCCGCGGTAACAAAATCGAATGTGTTGAAAATTGTAGCGCCCTTAAAGTAACACTTATTTCAGCAATCTTCTTATCAAACATCGCTCATTTACACAATAACTAAATGTGAAAACCAATTAAAATATTGATTAGATCGCACTTCGTGAGATTCACACTTTCCTGCACTGCAAGTAAATTAATGCTACCGATAATTCTAACAAAAGGAATACGTTACACTTGGTAAACAATTATTTAAATACACTTTCGATAACACTAAATAATGTCTACATAAATTCAGTCTTGCGATACATTAAAATACAACACGCTTTTAGTACTGCGCTAGGTTCTCAGTGTCAATCTACATTTCGATCGAAACGGATCAAGAATGCCGACAATTATGTTTCCGTTTGAAATAGAAGAAGCAACAACGGTACGAGTGGCTCATTGATTCGTAAGTGTCGTAAGCTTCGATCGGGAATTTAGTTGCATATTCTTCCGATGATCGCGGATCCGAAACTAAATTTAACGGAGCAGACAGAAAAAAAGAAACGATCAGCAATTAACGCAATGAATCGCGATCCAATCTTATCTGCTACGGAGCGATCAGCTTAAGCGATCCCGTCCCACCGCGTAGATAACAACACCGGTCGCGGATCCGGAGGATTTAGGGGCTGTCATTAAGACGCCTCAAGGTGATGTCTCCCTTAATGGGCGTCGTTAAATTTGCATCGAGCTTATCGCGGCCGGCCGTGTGCAGATTAAAATGGGCTCGGAAAAATCGACGTGTCACGCGTTCCTTCTGCACCGACCTTCGCGCATTCAATTAACTCGCAGTCACGATCGTCCTAAATCTTGAGGGCGTCCGTGCCCCATCCCCTAATGCCTGGAAACCGCGTCGCCGCCGCGCCTGTTGCATGCTCGTGTCCATTTAATTATTAAACGACCAATCCGCGGCTTATCGAACCGAATTCCGAGACGATTCCGTTTAATTGCATTTTTACGAGGACTTGTGGGAACTTTCGTCACCATCTCTACATGCTTCTGGAGCCGGACTCATCCCTTTGATCTGTTTCGTCTGCTTCGCGCTGAAAAAGTCTGCGTTTTTGTTCGACCGTTTGTGTCCTTTTCACTTTCTCACCACCCTTCCAAAAACGGACAATTTGAAAAGAGGAGACACGATTATTCGAGGCTTGCACTTCGTTTTTATAATTGTTGGCAATGTGCAGCTATAAAAATGAGCCGCGTGGCTCGAATAATCGTATCTCCTCTTCCCGAATTGTCCGTTTTTGTTTACAAGCCGAAGGAAAATCAGAGATAATTTCCTGTAGTCATAAACGCGACTAATGTAATATATAATTGTATTACGAAGATGAAAAAATTGGATTTATTTAAACTTCGTACGACTTTCATGATATTATATGCTAGAATAAAAGAAGTTTCTGTAAACGTTTCTTCTTGAAATGTTTTTGTAATACCAGTGACTGTAAAAAAAGAAAATTGAGAGATCAGTCGTTTTCACTGGTTTGGTGGTTCTAGTGTCAATGGTTTTATTTGTCCATAATGTGATCATTGCTTTTAAATTGAAATTGACCCACGATTCGTGGAATGGGACAGAATCACTGAAATAGTTACGTGATTTTTGAAGTATTATGATTTTAAACGGATTAAATAAATTACTCGATACATTGTTTTCATGTATCTAGGAAATCTAAAGACAAATAAAACTCTGCAATTTTACCATTAAATGGATATGGTAAAATGTTTTTAATATGCAGTACAGACTGTAGATTCTTAAACGTTCACGAGTTTAATTAATTTGGTCGTTCACTTTAAAGTCGAGCGAAATTTAAAGGGTCACGGTCTTCGCTTTCAGCAATTTGAGTATCATTATTGAGGCAAGCAGCATTGAACGGGTTAATTGCGAGAGAGAAGCGATTTTTATAGAACACACCGAGCGGGAACCTATTTTACGAGGGATGCGTCCAATTCTATGTAAGCGTAAATCCGCGACGCTCGAGCCAACTAATAAACAGAGTGCTCGCGATAATTGCCTCCGCTTGCATTCCTGTGGATACTACACGTTGTTTGAATATCGTGCCGATCCGTCGCGGTTTGTGCCCTGCCCGACTGTTGAATGTGGGAAATAACATTCATGAAATAGCGGTAACGTTTAATAATGCATAATTACATGACGTGCCATAGAAAACAAAGAATTCGACCATAGAAACTGTTTCTCGCTTCTCTTTATGCATCACAAATTAGAAACTCCGGTGTTTCGAAAAATATGAATCATCCTTTGCTTTCGAGGAATTTCAGATATTTCGTAAATATGGGAATGTGTTACTTTATCAAGGATACGTGAATCGTTTTTGTAGTAAATTAAAACAACTGCACGCACGTAATGTATTAATCGTATCTATATTTTTTGGTTTAAAGAGTAAAACGTTGTTGACGCTTGATTCGTAGATTGGATATCAATTTAGTTTAATTTATAGTAATTAAATACCGTTATAATGACAGTTTCTTCCGAACAAGATATACAATATGACGTGATAAATATAATGAAGCGCGTAAATGAATAATTATCGATGATGTAATTATTATAATAGGTATTGCTAAATTATCTGTCTATCTATAGCTTCAAAAAACTGCATGAATGTTATTTATACTAATAATTGCTGATCTGTTTAATCTTCTCTGAAGAAAACAATTGATTTACACGCTAAATTCAATGAAACTAAACAAAGTCACAAACTAAAATTGAAGACAGTTTCACTCTCAGACAATTCAAGTAAATAAACGAAAGATCATTGAGCTCACTAATAATTTGCAACTCGTCTTTATTGAAAAGATTAAAAGAATATATTAATCCAATGAGAACAATTTATCATATTTATTATTAGCTGTGTTCTGATTCTCATTATAGTATACAAATGCAAATACCAGAGCCTGTATCAACAGTTCTTTTGGTTCATAAATCTGGTTAACACGATATTGCCTAATCACTAGACTGCGGATCTTTATGCACATACGATACATACGTGTTTGTAAAATGCAAGAAAATACCTGCATACCGATGCAAATTATTTCTATTACCATTCTACATTCACCATAAGAAACTTTCTAGTCGATATAAATAACTTTTCCTTTCTTTAAATAACTAGAAAACGATCGCTAAAAATTAGAATTTACATAGAGATCCGTATCTAAAATCCAAAACGTCTTTTAATACAACAGATTACCGAATCAACCAAAAATACTGAAAACTGTGCAAAGTGTAGCTATCATTTTACAGACGCAAACGCGCTGTGTCAATTCAAAATTATGTTAATTCCCAAAGTCCCAGGAATAAGTGGCTCAAGGATGGAGAAGAGTCCCAACAAGAATATCGCCGAGTCGGTAAACGTCTCAATTGCACGCTAGAGCGAAATCACCTGGTCCCGACAGCCCCGAAAGCAGCGAATAAATCCATTTTCCCTAAGATCGGGACCAGGGAATCCAGCCAATCAGCCGTCAGACAGGATCGTCAGAGGTAGCCAACCAAGCTTGTTGTTCTTCTTCCTTCGTTTCTTTCTTCCTTCCTTCTTTCCTTCCTTCCTTCCTTCTTTCCTTCCTTCCTTCCTTCCTTCCTTTCTTCCCTCCTTCCTTCCCTCCTTCCTTCCTTCCTTCCTTCCTTCCATTCGATTCCGTGTGGTTCGCCCTCGGCTGACTCCTTCCCTTCCTTTCTCCCTTGCCAAACCAATCTTCCATCCCCGGAGTAAGACATTGAGGCACCTGCTAGAGTCCAGCTCAATCAGGGAGTATAGCGTGGCCGAGAGGAGCCAGAAGGCGGTAGTGGGAGAGGTTGCACGGTATACCGAGGGTACTGTATCCGGACGGGGCAGGGGCCCTCGACCGACTGGGTGGTCCTACCGCTTCAGTTGTGTTCCGACGCGCTTCAAGCCAACACTACGAACACTATTTCGATCCGGCCGTGTCGCTGTCGAACGCACGGGAGCCAGACCCAGCCGGAATAGGCGGCCACGAGTCCTACCGGTTCCACGGATGATTCCGATCCTCTCCGCTCTGCGACTTTCGACCACAGATTCCAACTTGGATCATCGGGAGCCGGTTGCGGGGAGGTGCTCCTCCTGCCGCGGACTCGTTTCGGAGGTCGTTACTCGCGGCATTACGCCGTCGCTCCGTGGATTAACGGAATAACTCGGAAAATTCGAGCCTCGAACGTGAAAAGTGCAGTTCCCGTTCACCTGCGCCAGCTGTCAAAGTTGGGGCTCGAGGTGCTCTCGCGTGACGTTGGAATCTCGAACGCTGGATTTTCGATTAGGTTCCGAGGTCGCATGGTAGCCGGTGGTGGAGATCGTTGCTCGCGACCGTGGGATCGGTTCCCATGGTAGCCGATGATCGGCTGCCACGGATAAACGAGATAATTCTTTGCCGGTGAAGTGAAACGGTTCGATCGGAAGGTGCGAAGGCTGGAGAAGGTATAAGGGACGATAACGACAAGGTGGCACGGGGCTGTAATGAAATGCAGGTTTATTTAGAACGAACGCTTTGATAAAGTGGTTAGTGCGAAAGCGTGGATCGAGCCAATCATACCTGATTGCCCGGACGTGAGTTGTGCGAACCCAAGAGAGAGACGTAGAAAAGACGAGGAGAGGAAGCCGAGCGTAAAGGGGAGGGAAAAAGACAAGCGAGTCGAACGACCATCGCGCCGAGTTGCAGACGGTTGCGGGATGAAGACGTCTGGACGCTGATGTTGCGCCACGTGATTCGTAGATCGAATCGATTCCTCTATTCGATCGACGACCGTACCCGATCGGTTTGTCTCTGACTCGAGGCGGGATCTCGCGATTCGGGGAATTTCGCTCGCTCGAAGAGAATGCGCACGAAAACATGAGATTTGGAACAGTGGAGCAGTGAGAGGGTGAGTCTCAACCTTTCTTCTCGAATCGATCAACATTGAACCTACCGGGCACTAAAACTAGAAACACTCGCTCGCGTTGCTTTGGAAGAATGACAAGACTGAATTTGTTTTGACCTCTCCTCATTCTTATTATAACGTACGCGTGTCTGTACAGTTTCGACAATTTTTAAATGAAAAGTGTGAAATCGATCGTTCTAATCGGCACGGTTGGTTCAGCGTTATTCGACGGTGTTCGGAAAATAATCGATTTCATTGTATTCACGAACACATAAACGTGCTTTTTCGATTATAATACAGAAAAGAGGAATGAAGTGTACGGATGTTCGGAATGTTCAACAGGATGTTTGCATGATTAGAAGTGTGGTTATATTGTGTTCGTTGATGTACAGTTCACGTTTATTCTACTTTTTAAGATCATGCATCTAGCGTTTTAACTGAAGCGAACGAAATGTAGGTTATTTTTGTATTTACCGTACTGGACACAACTTTATAATATCGAATTAGGGCTTGTGAGTGTGTGATCATGGTCGGCAACAATGTTGGAAGTTTTCTGTGAAGTATTCCACTAAATTTTTAACGTCACTAGTTTCACGAAACTTTATATTCTTCAGCAGTTTTGAAGGCGCAGCTTTGCGTTTCCCGTGAATCAAATAGATCTTCGAACAAAGCAGCAAATTGCTAAACTGTCAAACTGTCTTTTCTTAATTCGAATATCTCTGATTTTCTCGGGAAGAATCTGCGCAGTCTAATTACAATTTATAAAAGCACGGTTTAAGCGTTCTGATTACTAAAAGTGACTGATTCGTCTCATCTCATAAAAATTATGGGTAAAGTGGGAATTTTATGAATTTTTTTACGAAAATGGACGAATGGAAAACAGATTAAAAACTTATTAACTCTTTGCGCAAGAAGTTATTTTAACTCCAAATCCAAAATCGGTTTTCTGACTTAGAATATGTCTATTTTACACGACTTGTTTCATTTTCTACGTACGAAATTGAGTCTTGTGACTCATACGATAGTTATGCTTTCAACAGTTTTTAAAATTATAAACATGTTTGATGCTATAAAAATTTTTGATGGCGCCTCGGAATCACCGAGAGGAAAAAGAAAGAAAAGAATACATTTTCATTTATCTTACAATCGACTTGGACGATTTTTGTTTGTGCAATTTTAACTGTAATATATAATACAAAGAAATTCAGTCGATCGTTTTCCACAAAAGCATCTTTGTAACACCAATAATTTTGAAATAGATAATTGGGAACCGGTCATTTGGCCGGCGATGGTAATGTTAAACAATTCGACAGATTGTATTAACAACGGCGGGCAAGTGGCAACATTCCTGGGCAATGTCGATTCGAAAAGCTGGCGCGACCGATGCCGAGACTATTCAGAAATTAATAGCGATCCCGCGATGACTCTCCGAAACAACGTTCATTACACAGATCCCCGTGAAAGATAGCGCAGGCCTATTGCGTTTCTCCACGGAATTTCCCGGATACTTGTGCTCCCCGGACAGAGAAAGACGCCTCTCTCGATTCTGACCCTTCGGAGCCAGGTATGCGCACCGGCCAACGGTTGGGCCCATTCAGCGTTTTTTCTTATTCTTTCCACCAGAGTTTCACCAAGGGACCGAACACAGCCACGAGACGCCTAATTCCTAATTCCTATTCTCGCCGGTACCGTTCAGATGTTGCCCCAGCCTCTGTGTGCTCCGTTGCGGCCGAAAAGGGGCCACGATTTCTCGAATTTAGCTTTCCGCTCGTGAAATATCTCTATTATTGTCATGGTGATGACCGGCTGCGAAGAATAGACCGACGGAGGGAGTGTTCTCGGCCAGCAGCGTGTCTTCGCGATCGCGTTCTTCATAGAACGTCGCGCAACCGCCACCTAAAAAGAAACTCATCCGGAGCAGTCCGTGTTTCGATAAAAAGAACCCGACAGGGACGGAGCAACGTGATCGTTCCAGGGTTTTCCGACTAACGGAAATGACAGAGACCAGCACGTTTCGGTACCGATCCGAGAAATTTTGACGAGATCTAACCAATTCGACTGGAAGTTCCTCTTTCGCGCGTGGTAGCTGCTTTGGAGTACGAGAGAATCGATCTAAGCTTAGTTCGATCTTATTATTGACCAGTTAGCTGTGTTCGACGAGTATACTCGTCATGGAGAAGTGGCAGTGTTTTGTGTCATGACGAGTATACTCGTCGCGCGTAAAATGTAGTGACCATTGGCTATTTAAATTGTGATTTTAGTGAAAACAAAAACATATTCTCAAATTTCAAGATGTTTAGAATAATTTTAGGCCAATCCTACACGATGTTTACATGGTGTTTACATTGTTATGAAAATAAGGTTAGAAAAGAATCACGATTGTTGGTGTTCGACGTGCAAAGTGCCATTATGTATTGTTCCTAGCTTTACTGAATACATACCACTCTACAGCAGTAATTTGAATTTTTTTAACTTTTATAAGCATTCAATTCTTCCTGCGTTTTTCGTTTATTATGTATGTAGTATATGTTAATGTTAAGTGAATACGAAAATATTAATAATAAAATTGTTAATTTTATCAAATAAAACCGTGTTTTTGATCCAATACATTGATATACATAATTTATTATTGCATTCAATATTTAACATAAAAGAAGTATATCATTATCGTTTTAGAGTCGCACTATTGTAATTTTTCCCAACAATCTACAGTGGGTAAAAAAAGTATTCGTACACCTTTTAAAACGGAATAACTTTTTTATAATTAGGCTGAGCGATCTAAATTTTTTAAAGATATTAGAAGGATTGATTTACTGGAAAATGGTTAAAAAATTATTTTCAGAACTTGCAATTTGTTGGCACGATAAAAGAATTAAAAAATGATGTTTTTTCAACTTTTTTATCCCAGCCTATAACGAAAATTTGACAAATGCATTTTGTAGACATTTATAACTTATCTGCACGCTGAAAATTGCATTGAAATCAGTTGACCTTGGTATGAATTATAAACAATTAAAGATCACAAAAATCGTAGTTTTGTCCCAACTTTTGACACTTTCGACCAATAACTGTCAGAAATCTGCAGTTTTTAAAATCTTTCAACGCTCGTAACTTGACTTTGCAGTAACCGATTACGATGAAATTTTCAGCATGCATATAAGTTACCGAGAAAAAAAACAGTTGAAGAAACAGAATTTTTCAATTCTTTTACCATGGCAACAAATTGCAATTTCTGCAAATAATTTTCTAGCCATTATCTAGTAAACTAATCCCTCTAACATCCCACAAAAATTTAGATCGCTTGGCCTAATTATAAAAAAATTATACCGTTTACCCACTGTACCTTAGATTTAAAAATATGACTTTTAACCAAGATTCCGGCGAAACTTGCCACCGTGCACCGATGCCAGGCAGGCAATCGCACAGACGGATGAACATAACACGGGAGAACCAGTTCTCTCATTTCATTGCGTTCGTTGTCCGATAATGACGCACAGCACAGCGCAGCGTGCCGCGTAAAAGCGCGTGTGAAGCGAACGCATCGAAAGCAAACATCGTTGGGGCGGTTTCCTCGCCCGGTCCTCCCACGTCGACCATTGAAAATCCTCTTCGACCTCGACCTGCCTTCCTAAACGCCGGATTCGCATTGTGGACTCCAATTCACTGTAATCGCAACAATCTACAAAGAAAACAAATTGATTTTCACTCCGCGGAAAATATCGATGCAATATGTATGTATATGCATTTCTTTCACCGATTTCGGTCATGAAATTCAGTTTCATCGATTAAACAACATTCTTGCAAGAGATAGGCAGTGTTTTTGTTTCAAGAAGGAAATTTTCTTTCTCTAATCTGGTTACAAATATCAAAATTGTCACTATGGTTTGTGGTCATTAGACAGCGGATTTATATGTAAAATAAAAATTGTCGTCGGAACAGTAGTTGAACAGAGATGGCATGTACTTCTCGTTTTAATAGTCTCAATAAATGAAAAATAGTGGAGCAACATTCTTAAACTCTTCGGATGTCTTCATTACTTTGTGTTTCACTTAACCATTTTTGCTCTAAATGCATAAAATTGTTTAGGGTACTTTTTTTATAATACATGAATTATGGATATCCTTATGCATTTACGATCAATTGGGGATTTCATTTAAGTACTTGCGCATTCATTTTATGTATTTGGTCGTTACAAAAGTAATTTCGGTTTTTCGAATATATTGCTCACGAAAAAGCGCAAATTACTTTTCCAACAACCCAATGATCCGTGATTCTCGGTAAAAATTCACCCACGTCCCGCTGTTCGAGGGTGAACAAACCTTGTTACATTGCCTTATTTTTAGTACGAGCAATATTCTGGTAATTATAAAATCACATGCACGAAATTAATGAATTTACGATTTCCTCTACTCTAATGAAGCAGAACTAAGGATGTTCGTTGCTCGAAACCTGATAATTCCAGTTAACAGTCGAAGAAACACCTCCCATTACTGGTTCAATAACGGAAGAGTATCATTAGTAGAAAAGTAACATCTGCTAGATCATTTAAACGCTGTGCAACGCTCTCGGCTACGATCGCGGAACAATTCTAATTCCCCGGAACTGCTGCCGAGCTGCTTCATATTTCTTCGGACTCATCCTCATGCAAACATCGGCTCTCCGTCTATCTCGATCCGTCGATCCTCGATTACGGGCTCGATAAGATCGATAGCAACTTAATAACAGAGGCAGCTGGAAGACAAACTGCGCCACGGAAGAGATCGTTGATCGAGGGAGCCGGAGCTGTCGATCCGCGCGTCTTCTCGGCCACTCGCGAACTACTAAAATCGCAAATAACTGTATCACCGGCGTATTCCGGCGGTATATCGAGCCGCGCAGCGCGATCATAAGTAATTCGAACTAACGTCCGTTTAATGAAATTACATCCTATTTGCATCCATAATACCTCGGCATGGCGAACAGTCGGCCAAAGGGGCCCAATAAAAACTCATTAATTTCCTCGTCGACCCGATACCTCGATATCATTCCGGTTTGCAGAGGCCGGGCCTCGTCCCTGCGCAAACCGAAAGAAAGGGGAGAGATGACGAAAAAAAAGGGAGGAATCTCGAAACGAAAGGGGAAAAAAGGAAGTTGGGCAAAACCGTGGAACGAGTTCGCGACGTGATCGATCTCCGGAGCGTAGCCGAGCGCATGTACGAACGAGTTACCTGTTACCACATGTTAATCGTCGGGATGCGACTTTCCTCGCCCCCTTACATAAGCGGCTAATGTACACGCACGATGCGAGCTCTGGTTCCCCTCGCGTATACGCACACGCGCGATCAAGCCTGGCCGCTGTAGCTGTACGCTTCGAAAAGCCGCGCCGCGCGGCACAGCGCCGCTCGCGTGAGCGCGGCCAGCCGATCGTCACTCTTCCTGGAACGCTCCGGTAATTAGCGGACGGCCCTGCCTCGTGTAAACGGTAATAGACGTGTCTAAGGATTATGTTAAACGGCACGATTATAGCTACGCTGTAGACCTAGAAATCACGCTGATAAGGATCGCTTGCGTGACAAGCATTCTACGCTCGCGCAACTCGTTGTTCGGGCAAATCTTCGGGGCCGGTATTGGGTTCTATTTCCTTCGATGAAATAGAAAGAAATCGAACACCACGAATATGGGATTTCCCATGTAAAACGCGTTTTTATTTGCTTTATTTTTTGGTAGTTTTTGATAGAGGAACTATGCGACTTCTTGCGTCGGCATTTTTTTAATACAGCGGTATGTATAATTGTAGGCTCGAAGTAACTTTAACATTGTTGCCGATATATAAATGAGAACTTAACAAAATATCGTGTTTGTATATTACTATTTTCTATTATTTCTCGTGTGGAAATATGGAAATATGATGCTTTGTTAAGTTTTTTCTTCTTAAATGTAAGGGGTGTCTCGGCTAAAAGGGATGCCACCTAAATTGCTGCAAATAATTATATCGATGAAACTTTTAAATTTCTCCTGAGATTTGGGCAAAAATGAAAAAGAAAGCTATGTTTGTATATTTCTGTTTTTTCTTATTTCAAACTTACAAACTGAAACCAACTTCATTCAACGATTTGTCGATATCAGGACGAAGAAGAAGAATAATGAACATCTACAGAGATATTCTAGCATAGTTTTAATAATCGTGTGCGCCCTAAATATTTTCATTGGAGACGAAAGCAAACGCGCTAATAATACTCTACGCACATAAAGAAAATATTAATGTGAAGACAAATGTTCGTTTTGTTTTTTCTTTTTCATAAAATGTGGAGGAAAAAGATTTGACAGTTTGAATCCAGTTGAATCGAGATTCGATTGAATTTTCATGGACGTTAAAAACTTTATTTATAAGCATATGTACAATGTTACATTATTGGCTTGGTAGTTTTAGTTATTTTGAGAGGGAGTTGCAAAATTTATCGCACGCTCTACGCTTGATGTGAAATGCATCACTTTCACCATCCCGTCAACGCCTACTTAATTCACATTCTAATTACGATAGTACAATGTCTTATCCCCGACATTTTGTAACGTATCTCTATAAGTGATCGCTTCGTTCGTTGAATGAGATCCGCTATAAAAATAGCGAAACTGCTGACGAGTTACTCAACGCTTCAGTATTTCGCTGAAACCGCGAGCTGATCAAAGATGTTTTTCCACACGCGTTCGCGGTCTTCATCTGCACGCATTCTCGGTTGGAATTGCGAGACCGGAGAAGCAATCGCGTTCGCACAATGTTCCTGTGAAAAGAAGGAAACAATCGCGTCTAAACCCCAGTCACGATTAGACGAGGGATGGCAGGCATTAGCAACGAGACCATAAGATAGACCGGTCATGATCTGGAAGCCGATCGGTCTGATCTAATCGAATTGTCGAGCGAACGCTTATCGATCGAATCGGTTGCGCAACGATTAAAAATTTCGTGGAGAACGGTCGGCAAAGCAACTTGTTAACGTTTTTTCACTTTAATAGCCGGTTGAAAGCATTCCGACGTGCGCAATCGATCACGGAGAGCGGTAATTATCGAAGTAAATCTCGAGAGATTATTGAAAAGGCCGACGTACGCGGCTCCTGAATTTCTGCGTTCTCGAAAACACCGGTGAAAGTACTTAATGCAGATTGACTTATTATACTTTCCGATGAAATTACAGAGCACCGAATCGATCGGCCAATAATTACCAACATGAGATTCAATGTAGCCGATTATTTGCTTCATCCATAACACATTAATGCCGCACACGTGTCCGCCATTTTGGTCCATGGTGGACAATGAGTCTAAAAACACACGTGTCACTTGCAGCGCCAAAACATAAAATTCACTTGAGTACCGTTTAAAAAATACTTTCTGACGCGTTATCATGTATTGTATACGAAGAATTTGAGAAAACATGAAGTAAGGAACAAGCGAAGAAAGTAATAGATAAATATATAGAAAGTAATGTAATCGAATTTGGAATGTTGACAAGCTATTGTACGTGTATAATCAAATCGGAATCCATTATAAGAAACATAACTTAACCCCAAAGAGTTATGCGAGCAGATGAGTAGGTCCGCGGCGCAAAATTGCTATTCGATTTATATCACATTCACCCGATAATACGCTATAGCAATGAATGCAAAATACATAATTATTTCTGATATTCCAAATAGATTCATCGAATTTAGCGAGTACGAGGATAGCCGGACAATTCTAACAATTATTCAGTGACTTGTACACATATGACAGAATCTAAATAATTCTACATTTACATAACAACTACACTACAGATTTTATGCATTTATTGTAGCCTCAATAATTTCTCCAATAACACGAAACAATTTTTGTTTCTTGTATGTACTCGTTTACTTTCATTTCTAGCTTTTGATAAGCTTTTCGATTTAGAATATATGAATAACATTCACGTTTAGTAGATGATGCACGACATTTTCATTATTAATGTTAATACTGCAATAACACAAGTATTTTTCAACAGAATTAGCTGTAGATTTATTATTATTAGAGCTAGTAGATTCCATATTTTATCCGTTTATAATAGAAACAAATAGAGGAAAACGATAGATCAAAAGAGTTTAAGATTGCCAAAAGTGTGCAAATTACTGCAATTATACTGTATATGTTTGATTCTCTTCATATTTCGTTTAAACACAACATTTTTATAAAATATATGATTTAATAAAAAAACGTCAAAGTACATATCCTTGTTAAACAGTTAGTTATTTTCGACAAATATACTCGTCGTAAAGAAACTGCAACATTTTTGGTTACGACGAGTATACTCGTCGAAATCAGCCAACTGATTAACAAGAAGAAGAAATTTATATTTCATCTTTATATTGAAGTTCTAATTGCGCATGGAGATCCGCAATCCAATTAGTCGATTTTCTTGTAAACGCGATTACTGAAATTGTAGAAATGTTTCTATGAGAAATTAATTGATAAACTTCTTTACTGAAGCCTATACATACATATTAGGTATAGTAGAAATCGTCAGAAATTTGAGTAAATCAAGTCTGATCACTTTTGCAAAACAATGTACATTAGTCACGTTTAGGGTCCGGTAGTCCTAGTATTAATCTAAAAACAATGTTTCCATTCACTATGCTTCGATGTCCAAGGGGTTATTACAAATATTATATTAAATATTATTTATATATTAAATATTAAATATATGATAAATATCATCATAATTATTATAAATTTATGTGTTATAAATAACGGAAAAGTTTCTTAATTATCTAAACATTCACTTGTTGTTGCAGGTGGATATTCCTTGAAACAATCTCAAATTTTTTGTAAACCATAAAGACTGCTTTTTTCGGATAATTAACGCTTCGACGTACATGAATGCGGTCGAGGCCGGTCTGATCGCGATCAGCGGGCACGGTTTCGGTAACGGCAACCTCCGATCGATCGAGAAATCGGCTGACTGACGATATTATTGAATGCTTCGAACGAATTAGGTTTTTCGCCACGGTGTCGGCGACGCGTAGCGCGTAACGATCGCGATGGGGGCCGGGCAGAAGTTAATCCGCCGGGCGTCAAAGTGCCGCGAGCCGTCCCTGAACGGATCGCGACGGGTTGTTTGCTCTCGCTTGGATTTTACGGCTCCGACAGGCCAGGCCGGACAATTACTGGTTGTTAAACTCTCCGACTGCATGGGTAAAGCGATCGCAAAAGTCTGCGTCCGCGTCCGCATCGCGACCATCGGCAGCTGCAACTGCGCACTTTAAGAATCACCATCCACGCACACCGGTTTCTGTATTTATTTTTGCGCCGTTCCCATCCCCTCTGCCCCCGACACACCTCCCACGGCTCTCCTCGCCGCCCCTGCGGTTCATCGTTCCGATTTATGAACGACAATTATTCCGAGACCGAGGCCAGGGGAGCGAGAGAGAGGCCTGGAAGGAGATCACGCTAAAATACTCATTAATTCGACGTTAATGCAGCGAAAGGGTAATTTACGCTTTTATGCCGGGCCGAAGTTTCAGCCATTTTTCTCGTGGCATTTCTTTTAATGAAGGTAATTACGGTAGACTGACAAGCCCTCAGCCTACCGCGATCATTCTGCCCCCAAAGTGTAGAAATTTACATGACCGCACGATTTTTTGTCGATGGCCCCGCCTCGAATCCCCTCTGGTCCCATCCCGCGCTGCACGGCCCTGCTCCGAATTAATTTCCGTGCCCCGAAATGATTCGCCACGCTGATTCCCGAGAATCACGGAAGCCAGTGGCTTCTCGAGAACATTGATTTCACTCGGGCAGACAGATTTTTTTCCTGGCCGGGTTGCAACGTGGTCGAGCGTGTCCTTTTTCACGGTAGGCGAGGCCACGCTAAGGAGACTTAATAGTTTATAATTCGAGGACCGGTTAAACATTCGAGACGGCAAGATCGGCCGGCAAGAATGTCGTGTTAAGGCACGAGAAACGAGCAGCCTTTTTCCCCCGAAATTGCTACCCGATCGCCGATTTACTTTATCCCGTATAATTTTACGACATCGCGGAACCACTGAATCCTAAGTTCCTCCAATTAAATTACACCTCTGAACGCGGCACGGACAAGACCCGTTAATGATCGCCGCGCGGAAAGGAAAACTACGAGGCCGGATTAAAGCGGACTTTGCGTCTGGGAAAATACACGGACCGGGGGGTGGGGGGGGGGAGATGCGCAGAGCCGTGCAATCACGGGGATCTCTAGTTTGCTAAAGATAATTGCCGGTTGTCCATCGGCCATGAGCATGATTCGGCCCAGACGGGATCAACGAGACCGGAGCCCGATACGAACGTGTCCCGTCAGAATTAAGAGATCCGCATTCATCGCGTAATTTCTTCATCGCGGTCCCTGGAACTGGTTGCCTCCCCTTTTCCGCTCCGCGAAATCTTGGAAAGCTAGTCCGGATTGATCGTCGGCTGTCTTCCTCTTCGACCGCCTTAATCTTCGAAGTCGTTTCCCCATAGGTGGCGGCCATCTTGGTTCTGTTGCTTTCGAAGAGAGTGTTACGATTACGCGTGTCGATCGACGGAGTAAGACGAATCCGCTCGAATAGTCATTTCCGGCTTTCTTTTCAGGCCCAGCTACGTTTATTTTCCGACGAAATAATGACGAACTTACGCTGGATACGGCTTTTTAGAATGCATTAACGCGAGCTATAGAGACCGCGGCCCGAAGTTACGATCGTGTCACTGACTCTGCGCTGGAAAACTGCGCTCCCTCGGCCACCATTGGTCCTCGTTCCATCACTTTTAAATACGATTTCAAACGTAAGTGCGTTCTTATCTTTATCGTTTCACGGTCCCCTCGATAATGATTGCCGCGGGCGGATCTGAATAAACGTTTTGCACAGTGGGGCAGAAATTAGATATCAGTTGCCTTTACGCGTCCGCTGCAAGGATCTGTGAAGCGAATCTCGCTTCGCAGCCACAGCGTGATCGTGGCTAAAATATGTTCTTACTTGTATAATATATTTACAGCATTCCAAATACGCGAAATAAACAATTAAATGCAAATATCTTCAGATCAAGGTTATGTCAAGCTTACATCCTGCAATCTGATGTATTGTTTTAGTTTAACAGTAGGTACAGTACAATTTTCAAATTTGTTACCACTGTACACTAAAACAGAATACGCACCGTGAATATGCGCCATTGGTAGCGGACGTGTTAATATTGGACACAATGATTTTTTATACAGATTTCAACGTTATGATTTTGTAGGACATATCACGCTGTTTCGACTGACAGTATGTATTTTCATTGAGCTTCTTGTTTTCCACGTTCGACACGTTGGGCTCGTAACGTGAAACGTTGCATTTATGGAATATAATATATGTATTGTTTTGAGTTTATTCTTTGAAAGAGAAAACTGTATGAAATGTTGCAAAAAAACACACATACACACACAGAAATTGTGATTTCTTATACAGAATATTTAGTAGGTATTAATTAAAATTGAAATACAAAAAAAATACATTTTCATTAAAAACACTATTTATGTTGTCGTGATAACAGTACGATATAATTTCCAGTCATATAATATTTCAGGAAAGAAATAGTTTCGCGTATAACTTCTGCAATTTTTAACCGAATTCCGCCGAAGAAGTTTCAACACCTATCTTCGTGCACAAAGACCGCTCTAAAACATTTTACAACTATACCACTGTCAACGTTGTATAGCTTTATCAATTCCCAACAGTCTGACAATTGCCATTTATCAAATTACTCGTAAACGACCATCGACCCGTACGAGTAGCCAATCTCGGCAGAAACCTATCGTCGAACCCTACTCCAACACGATCAAGAGCTAAAACCGGCGAAAAAGAGGTCTGTCGTCAAAAGCAATTAGGCCAAATGAAAATCAATTGACAAAGGGGTTCATTCATCGATCAAGTACACAGAAGCCTCGCGACCCAGCAAGTGTGCCGCGCACAAAACCGTCGAATATCGGCCGCAACCCCCGGCATTCATTCGGCCGCCTTGAAACGCAAAGAGCCCGGCGCTCTTAATTGTCTCGATCTGTCGATTGAAGGCCGAACCGATCGAAAATAGTGTCCGAACCCTTTCCCCGCCCCGCGGCGCCGCGGACAATGATCGGAGTCGCGGTTGTTTCCGCTCCGAGGAGTTCGCAGCGACGTCTAAATACCCTGAATAGGGTATTTGCGGTCCGATTCGGTGAAGGGCCGCGTTAACAGCCGCTGTTTTGCCGGCGTTTGTTCTAAGCACCGCGGATCCCTCCGCGTGGACCTGGTTTCGCGAGCACAGAGTCCGGGAACAAAGACGATGCGCGACGGCCTGCCGCTGAGAAGTCTTATTTGCATACAACTCCTCTCCGAGACCTGGAACAGCCAACAACACGAAATGTCTTTATACCGCCGCTGACTTTCTGCATGACTTGTCTCTTTCATCGTCCATTCCGAAGATGGAATTCCCCTTTCCGGCTCGGGCCAGCCGTAGAAAACGGTTATAACGATCCTTGATTAACGACTACCAGCCGACGGAACACGTGCAGACCCGATCATCTTCCACGTGGATTCGTGCTTTCCAACCGCCATTTCTACGGCACTCGGCGTGCTCCGTGTGTTCATTGTCTCCTACACGACTGATCAAATTATTCGGATTGTTTTCGTTCGGGGGCAAAGACCACCTTCGATCGCCGGAATAACGCACCCCGGGGATCGTCGTCTTCGTCGCTCATAAACAAACGAATCGGGAATCAGGTTCATGGCTCGGTGAACCGTTTCCGGGTACCGGAGGCGAGGAACCTGCAATAATTCTTTAAACTGGTAATTTAAATGCCGCGCGATATCTGTTCTTAACTTCGAGGGCAGGTAACGGTGGGACGACGATAAATGTAAACCAATGGCTGTGTTTACGCTACTGGAAAAACGTGTCTCAGATTTTTAAGAATAATCCGCGAAGGCGATGAGAGATATTTTACGAAATGATTTTTCAGTTTATTGTTACTTGATTTCATTGTTTATAGAAGTATTCCACTGATTATAGTATATTGAACGTTGTTGTATGAACGAAACGGTTCTCAATATTTGCAGGTCGCTGTATATTTCCTGGTCGCTTGGGTATACAGATATTCTTCGTCTTTGTCGAGATTTATTATTGTACTTGACTTTATCCTTAATGGAAATACCTTTTAGATCAAATATACGAATATTTATTATGGATAAGATACATAAATACAGAAAAAGGTATTGTTATAGTCTGATAAATTACTTGTCTAATGTTACCAATTGAAGGTATACTAGAAAAAACAGCTCTATATTCATTTACTATCTTCCCCTATATGACAGTAAAGCTCAAATTCTACAGAAAAGTAGACAATTTGGAAAGGGGAGATACGATTATTCGAGCCTTGCGGCTAGTCAACAACTATAAAAACGAGCCGCAAGATTCAAATAATCGTGCCTCCTCTTCCCAATTTGTCAATTTTTATGCACAATCTGAGCGCCAATTAGGAAGAATTCACTATATTGCTATTCCGTGGTATTATTCCCGATATTCACGAAATTCGCTTGAAATATAAAAAGTTACGAGTCGATCAAGCACTTTAACAATAAAATTTAAAAACCTTCAAAAACTCTTATTAAACAATTTGTCCTGTGAACACTTGTGATTTCGATATGATATTAGGTTGATGCATATGAATTGTCGGATTTCTAAATGTACAGTAAAAACTTCATATCTCTTTATGAAAGATGTGTATTTAATCAAAATAGGACTCATTTGCTTCGATACACTGTTCCCAACCAGTATTTAATATTTAAATGCGATTTTTAAAGAAACTCGGATCTTTCGAATGCATAAACTTGACTTAAGGATTTACACGCACACGAAACTCAAAATAAACGACAAGGATTACAGAATTGACAATACACAATAAGATTGTAAAAGAAGTTATGCGATAAACAAGAGCACAACGTAAGCAGGAAGATAAATATTCACGCGCAATGAAAAATCGTCGATTCAAACTTCTGCCGATTGAAAACCATCCCGAAAACCCTAACAACCCTTCTCGATCAAATTTTGAGCCAAAGCTCGCAAACCGAAATAAAGCAGCGTGGTATTCAGGGTCTACAAAACGAGCGGAAGTCGGCGGCGGTGCGGCGGCTTGGCGTCCACCGAAATCCGTCAACCTTTCTGCCCGTAGTGAAACGCAGAAAGGGTTCACCGATGCGTGTAAACGTCCACCGTCCTCGGGCCGATCGGCATTGTTTCATGATCCGCGGGGACAATAGTCGGTGTCGAACTTGAGTGGAGCGGAGCGTGTGCCGGGCCACAATGCCAAACATCGCTCCACCTTGCCAATAACAAAGGTAGCCGGCGAACGAAAGAAGGCGCGCAACGATTATTAATACGTCAACAACGCGCGTCGAAAGTCGCGGAGGGAGCGGGTTAGCGAGAGAACGGACCCTCTCGTGTTTCAATTACACCGATGATGATGGGCCGAGCCGGGGTTTCTTCACACTCGCGAGGTTCGTGGCGGTGAACACAAGGTTGAACCGTGGTCGCTCGCTCCCTCGAGCTTTCCTGTGCGGAAGGGAGGCGGTGTCGTCGCGTTTCCGGCCACAAAGCAGCTCGCTAGACCGTGACTAAATCGACTCGACGTACCCCGTCGACTTTATTGCGCGACAATATAATTATTTCGCGTGCTACTCGCGAGAGAGCCGCGAAGGGGGTCGGTAGGGAGCCCGGCGGAGGAAGTCAAGCCGGGCGTGTGCCGTGTCGATGGGCAACAATGAGCCGCGACTCGGCTCGTTTGTTTGCCAAACAATCGGCTCTGCTTGGCCCGTGCGCCGCCGTGATGAAAACAACGAAACAATCGGCCATTGTTTCCCTTAGCGCGCTAAGGAGCGGGCCAGCCCGCGGACCGAGTAGACGCCGACGTCGGCGTCGTTGACGGGTAGACCGAGTATTTCGGGGGTGGCGGAGCGTTCAGACTGGCTTGTTTATAGCCGCTCGAAATATCGTTAATTGACTGACCCCGGCGAGACTGGCCGCGTCACAGTCACGGTTAAAACGGGAGCCGCAATCCGATCGAGATTGAATCGCGGTGGCGGCGACGCTTCATGGCGGAAAGGGATGATTTTCTATCCTACGATTCTTGGATTCTGGATTGCGAAATTGATTTTTTTTTTACGACGCTTTTATAATAAAATATCAGGAGAGATTTATTCGACCACGCGTGTACAAGGTTATGATAGCCTCCCGTCTGCTTTCATTTCGCTACTTTGTGTACGGAATTTGGAAAATGGAAAATCTGTCTGTCTGTCCGATTGTTTATTTTTCGATCAAACATAATCAATCAAGCATAAGTCACTTCTTTTTTTTTTAAATGAAAAAATACCGTTCAATTGTAATTAGTATTACCATTAACTCGATTTTTTTGAAAAAGTGACTTATGCCACTTTCAAAATAAACGGCTCATATATGACAGAAATTATGCGACGATCTAATACACTAGCTGTTCAATATTGAGTCACGATGATTTTTTAAATAGGTCTCCCATAAATCATATATATGCACTTCATGCATTTTAAGAAAAAAATGGATAAGCGAAGGCATAGGAAGAATTTGAAAATACTGTTGCATTACGTTCAGTGTATTACCATCATTAACCCGAGAAAGATAACCTACGTCGCAGAGGCGCCTGCGAAGACTGTTGATTTTTGTTAATTTTTCATAGAGGTCTAGTGGTTTAAGTTTAAAATTACTTAAAATATAAAAAAATATAATATAAATGCATTTTATTTTTACAATAATGCCAAACCTTTAAAATGACTAGATTAACTTAAATAAATATCCATTGTTAGTATAAAATTGACGCCTTAGAAAAGCATGCTCCTCTGAAGCGTATGGTTATCTTTTACGTACGTTGTCATATGGTTATCTTTCTAGGGTTAAAGGGAAAAATGCATTATTATGCAACTTGTGTTTAATATAATCAATGAGGACAATTTTTATTTTTCATAATGTTCTACAATCTAGTAAGGACATAAACCAAGCTGGATGCAATAATAACTATCGCAACAAACTTTACAGAGACAAGTCGCAGGATGCAATCATTCTATTAATCCTTTGCACTCGAAGCTATTTTAACTCTGAATTCGAAATAGTTTTCCCGACTTGCAGGATTTCCACTTTGTATGACTTGAGTGCATATTATATGTATGAAATTGAATTTTGTGACTCGTGCAATATTTACGTTTTCAATAGTTCTGGATATATAAACAAATTCGATCATGTTAAAATGTACTTCGAAACGTTATATAACGATCTTTTTAAGTTGTGAGTCGGAGTCACCAGTCGAGCGCAAAGGGTTAATGAATTAAAAACTGAAAAGTCGAGAACCCATTTGCACGATTAGCTCATGAATATTTAATTTCGGCAAATAACATTCCAAATTCTCAGCATCGAAATCATTAACTCTTAACCGGGTTGCCAGTTATTGCTTCCGTAAATGCTGTATATTTCCAAATTATTAAGTGGAAGTAAATTCAATGGTTTGAGCATCGCAAATTCGATGAGTTAATAGAGGATTACGTGAATTTTCAAACGACTACATCAACGTGCATTAGCGACGACTTGTCCTGAAGCTGCGTCCACCGTAATCCGGTTAAGGGTTAAAGTTGCTGCAGTGATTAACGCAGGTATGAAGGCGGGTCGTTATCAGAACCCAATCAAGAGTATATTACCGAGACTGTAAACCGAGACAACGACTCAACTAAAATGCCGTCGCTAAAGCTCGAAATAAAACTAGTCGTGAAACATTGATACGATCCAGCCGTCGGTATAATCTGGCTCTATCGTCAGAAACCGCGAGGCTCTCCTCGGGTGTTTACGGCGGCCGCGGCTCTCGATCTCGAATCGGCTCGAGCCTGAGAAGCAGAGGCCGCGCGCGGTGCGCCGTCGCGTCGCGTCGCGTCGCGTTGTGGCGCTCCTCTCTCGAGTCCGTGAAACCGGTAAGAACATCTCGGGTGTTTCGATCGTAACGCCTCGCGAACGTAACGACTCCGCATTCCGACAAGAAAAATGTCGACCGGGAATATTCCTTTGGTCCCGTCTCCTCGTCTCTTTCCCGCTCGTACCGGCGTCGTTTGGTCCCTCCTCGGTCGTTCACGAAAGGGGCACGCAACTCTCGGGCTGAAGCCGCGAACGAAGGAGGAAAAGGAGGAGCAGCGCGGCCAGATATCCTCGTGGCCACGCGGAGAAACAAGGCGGAACAGAGACGCGAAATGCGTATCCCCTCAAGCTGCTTCACACGTGGCGACAGTCGCGACGTATTCACGCGTGCGTACGTATTTATAGCGACTGGTACATTGTCGGCGGCCTCCCGGAAAAAAAGAACACCGGGGATGACAACGAGGAGGAAGCGGACGCGCGCGCGGATCGGCCGCGGAGGTTGACGATCCGTGCCACTCGTCGCCGAGACGTTTCCGCTTCGCTCTCGAACGCTTTGCTTCTTCAATGAGGGACCAGGTTTCCGAAACTGTTTATCTTTTGACGGCGCGGTGGCCCGTGACATGTCCCAACAAATTTTGCAATCGAGCTTTAACGCTAAACCTATCGACGCTTCGCGTATACCTCATTCATACCGCGACCGGTCAATTGACCGGTCTTTAGCACAACTTATATTTTTTAAGAATATAGTTTCTTTTATTCAGAAGTATGTAATATACATTTATTCGAGGTGTTTCGGACCGCTTCGGATACCGATCTGACAAACACCGCGAGGCCGATAGGCCAGCGAGGACTGTAAACACTCGGAGGTGCCATAAAACAGTCCGCGGGAAGGCACTTTTCAGCTAAACTCATGCCACAACTGCATTACCTTTTGTTTCCAACGACTTTGTAGTTTCAGGATTGAGTCTTTGAGAGAATTCTATTACAAAAAGATATAAATTGTTCAACCGGTCGTGGTAGGTAAGATAGACTATAAATTTGTCTCAGAAAACAAACAACAACAAGAAAAAGAAGTGAAAAATTATCATACGTATATTTTAGGAAAAATTGTGAAGTTTAAACGCGATGCAATTACGTTGTATATAGGAAATTCTAATCGAAATTTTAAAAACGGTCATTTGACCGGTCGTAGTAGAAATAGTGTTGAAGCGGACTCAGTGTAAAAAATCTTATAATTTTAGGAAAGAGCACATTGAAATAGGTTGTAATTTTCATAGAAAATACGGTAGATACGATACTTATTTTAAATGATATATATAAAATAAAATATAATAGATTACTTTATATATATTTAAATGATATTTAAAATAATATAAAATAGCTAGTAAATGACTGTCATTAATAGCTTATGGAATTAATTAAAGACTATATGTAAGAAAATTGATACAAAGCAACAAGTACACAATTAATACATAAGTAGCAAGTGGATGTTTTCCACTGAGCCCCTCAATTATCAACTTGATTTAAACAAAATAACGATAACAACAATAATTTTTTGTAACGTTATTGACAAATGTATTATTTGAATTAAAAAGGCCCTTATTAAAATGATTTAAACTCGTTAAAGAAGTTGATTGGGATATGCAATATTCCTTCGTGTCGATCAAAATGACCAACCCCATGTTTTTTCATTAATTGCAGAAATTATGGATAAGCATAAAATAAAGCGTTAAAAATAACCATCATTTAAACCGTGTTAAATAAAAATATACTGTAGAAAATCAGAATCGTATTTTCTTATCTGAAGCGGAATCAAAATATTTTTCAGTTCAAGTCACTTATGTAGAAATATCGTTTAACGTTAATAAATTTGCTAAACGAAATATTATATAATATCAACTAAAGAAATCACCTGTAAAAATGATTTCAAAGGGTCCAAGTTTTTCTTGGATTTTTCTGTTTCTTCTTTGATTCATTCGAGACCGAATTTTCATTCGGAAATAATTCGTCCCCGGCACAGACGGACCCGGCAAGGGTTAAAAAAGAAGAGGGTCCAAGGGAGAGAGTCGTAGGAACGAGGACTGACGACGAAATAGGCAACGTTTCAGCTTTTTATCGACGGGTCCGCTGGCATAATAGAGATCATGCGGCAGTCCTATCCAGACTACCGAATCGGCGGGCCTTCCGCGAAGGGTCAGAACAGAAAAAGGCACCGTGGCATGAATTAAGGACGACTTCCGAGTAAGTGGGGGCCTCCTGGTACACGAGGGACCCCTGCCGGGCCTCGTTACCGTCCACATTTTTTTCTTTCTGTCACTTCATCGTTGCCATATTTCTGTTTCGCTGCGCCCTCGACTCGCGATTCCTTAAAATCGAAAAAGTAAAAAAAAAGGCGAGCCGAGATAAGCGGTTGCTTGCGTAACAGCGTGTTTCTTATTAGCAGAACGTTTGTTCGGACGAAATATGGCTGGAAAGCTGAACAGGCTTTTGTCTCGTTGTTGCCTCCGTTGAATAAGAAGATGGGGACTCATACATTCCTCCTCAAAATGGTATTACAGATGTGCAATCGTTGCACGTATGATGTACAAACATTACCTTTTAACAATATCGTATTTTATCTATTAATCGAGAAAACAAAATAGCACATCTCAAACATGAACAGTTTATTCGACAAAAGACAAACAAATTGGACAAAAATGTACGAAATTTTGTTTCATGTCTCCCTTTATTTTTCGATTCGTGGCAGTTCAATCGATTCGTTCAATCATTCGTGGCAGTAAAGAATGAAGTGTAATCCTGCATTCTTTCTCAATTACATCGAAATCGAAAGAGCATGTTGGTCAGTCAACAAGAAAAGTATCTTCAGCTTCGAAGAAGTAATGTTTAACAAGCCAGGAAATGCGAACTGCGGCATTATCCTGAAATGTTATTATATGAAATTGCTATCAATAATGAGAACAGCAAACTTTCTCATTCGTTTTTATGTAAAGTTATGACAAGTTCATAAGAGAAATAAAATCGTCGTGACAACAATTTTGTCGCAATCAACGTGAATACAATATAATTGATTTTAACATGAACACGAAAATATAATAAGAGGAAAACATGAAGAAATGAAAATTTCGTAGCAGGCATGAACGGCAAGTTAGCTCGTCTCTCGCCGGTGGAGATGCAGATATCACGTTCCTAAGAGGTAACGTCTGTAGCTACACGAACGGTCTCAATCGGAAAATTCTGGACGTATCGGCAATATCGAGGATCATATTAAAATAATTTGTGGATCTTTGGAAGGAAGACATGAAGGTATGCGTTCGTGACGCAGCGGTGGGAAAGTGAAAGCACCCGAAGGTTCATCGAATCGACAGAATTTTTTGCGCCGGGTCCAGATGAATCGATTGAGGCAAAAAGAGGACTGGTAATCTCTTGCCGGGCTAATCGACCGCGCTCGTCCGAGTTAAAAACGTTTGTCGCCTTAATCGTTTTCCCTTGGATAATTAGCGAACCCGCCGGATGGATAATCGATACTTCTTTTTTGGTTAGCCTGTACCGGTGCCCATCAGGCTCGTCTTCGGGGACCGGAGACCCGAGACCGTCACGTGTGCGTCCCCTTAATCCCTCTTAAAGGCCCCTCGGGACGAATACTCGGACACGAGGATGCCCGAAGTAACACGAACGTAATCACGAGGACGAACGCACACGCATGCACACTCCCGCGCTCTCGAGGACTCCGACGGGGCAGACATCTCTTTGTTAGAGGGTCCAGTTCTTTCCTCCTCGTAGGAAACGCTTCGAGCCGGCCTCGAGTCGATCAAATCGAGATTAATTCGAACATTGCTCGCCGGCCAGTCGTTTGGCGATGCGTCGCTTCTCTTCCTACTGAAACGTTTACGACAATCTAAATCGCATGAATTTTTTTAGATCTCAACGAACTAACGTTTGTGAGCGAATTTTTAGATAAATCGACTCTGTGTTACCGATACTCAGCTCATTTTTCCGACATGATTCGAGAGAAGAATTTCTTTCGATAAGTAGTTCGATGTAGCGAAACTGGACTAAAACCGTTACTAGTGCCTCCGGTTTGTTTTCATAATGAACTTTATACTTATCGAGGTAAGATATACTACATTTTTGTATCTTCCTATTTTGTTTATTTTAAAAATACAATAATTTAATATGTCTTTCCCAACAGTAACCAGCTACACTGCTCTGAGTTTTGGTAATAAAAACCATTGATTCCCGAATCAAGCTAGAAAATCGTTGAGAGCGTAAATAAGACGGCTTTGTTTCGAGTGTTCGAAAGGAAGCGGTAAAAGTTGAGCGAAATGAATCTAATCGTCGCGTTTCGTAAGAGGTTGATGAGCCAATGGACGAGCGAGCGTTCGAAAGAATCGACCTGGGGGGATTGTTTGGACGAGTCGGAGACCTCGATATTGAGAAATGATGCGCGCCGGAGGAACCAGAGAGACAGATTTAAAACCTGATTAAACCACGAGGATCCCGGCGAATGGATCGTAACTCGTCCACATCGCTCCGGAGACACACGCATAAGGGACGTGTAGGTCGGGGCCGGAGAGGAACGTGTACGCTAGTTAGTTAGACCCGCTGGCGGAGTCTCGGGGCCCGAGAAAACGATGCACGAGCTCCTTCGATGGCATTGGTAGCCGTAGGTAGGACCCCAGTGCGTGTGCCACGCCGTATATTTCACCCGGTGGACACTGTCGTTGTGTGCATTGTCGCATCCGAGGTATGAGGCCCGACGGAGATACATATTTGTTACGGAGATGTCCCTTCCCGGCGCAGACGTGATTCGCCTTCGCGACTCGATGAAGATCTCCCGGCTGATTGACTCCGTTTCCACGATGAATTCGTCCGGCAGACTTTTTCGCGGCCGACTTTCCTCCAAAAGCTCGCTAATTAATGGCTTCACGGTCCAGCGAGCTCGCTCCGTTATTTCTTATTCTGGTTTTCGCTCGTTCCGGCGGCTTTTATTCTTTGGCCTGTTCGGATGGCGGATTTTTTCGACTGCAATAGCTAGGCGTGCTTAGGATCGTTTCTAATTTGATGTGTCAATTTTTACAAAGCATTTTTAAAGGTTCGTTTTACTAGACACGGCACATCTCATTGAGCGGAACGTAGGCAAACTGAAATAACGATTGTTATTCTCTGCGTTCAACAGACCCGAATAATATTCATGGAAACGATGTTTTTGTTTACTGAATCCGGTGATTAAAATGCTTAGAAATGTTTTTATAATATTCTGGAGCAGAATCCACGATTTTAGTGCGGATCTTTACGTGATTTCTCGTTTTCATTAATTGTTTGACACCAATCTGGAGGATGGAAACATTTCTTACGTCGACTAGAGAATTCCGTACGATGAACGTAGAATAGTGACATGATTAATTTTAATTACTTATATCAGTTCTTCTGCATTTTATCAACTTGCATATGTCGTGCATGCATAGAACTACATAATTTATTTATAATGCGTGTTAACTGTCCCTCAAATAGTTCTTTTTTTTAATATCAAAACTACGGACGAAGTCTTCAGTCAAACTAAACATTTAGATTTGAACTTACTAAGTTTTAGATCGTGTTCACCTTAAATATAACATACAATACACAATCCACTTATTATTATTTTCTATTGTAATATAGAAATCATTCAACTAAAATGGCTGTGCTTCACCTCATTTCTTGTAGCATCGTGAGTCTTTTAGAATTTCAAAACAATACTTTTTTGTCGTATCGACGCGACTGCATCCTTTGTCGTCGTTCGATCTCAGCACGGTTTGCAGATCATTTCTCCTTTCTTCGTTCAAAGGGAACAGGTTCTGCATACAACCTCGAATCGCAGAAATTTTTTCTAATTAAGCGTCCGCCGTTCCGCGCGCTCGTTCGATCATTTTGCACATACGTCCCCGGCTGGTAGCGCGATTTATCATGTTCGAAGGAGATGCATATTTGTTACGGGACGGTGTCCCTCCCCCTCCACAATGGACGTGATTCGCATTCGTGATTCGAATAAAGACCTCCGGCTTGTTGACTTCGTTTCCAGAGCGAAGCTCGTCTGGAATCGCGAACACGCTCCGAGGGAGAAAGTACGATTGGCAGCCAGCTCTATCGGGCCACGATCCCCCTTCCTGTTCCTTTTTCTGTCCCTCTAATGGTCTCCCATCTAATCGGCAAACACTCCGATCCACCTGGAAAGAAAATTGTTCGCTAAATGCCATGAAATCGGCCAACGTCACGGCTACCGATAAATTCCTTTGTTAATTTAACGTCGACATTTGCGCAAAGTGAACTGGTACAAGCCATTTTTCATGGCTGGAATTCTGAAATATGACACGGCTAAGAATCATCGAAACCTCCTCTCTACTTTGCATCGAGAGATTCAAGCTTTTGCCATCCGTCATTGTTAACCCCTTGACGTATTTTAACGAGTCTAACTCGTAATGGAGATTTCTAGTAAGCACTTGTTAAGTATGAATGTTATTCCGTTCTTTTATGTTGGAATAAAGTTCTGTTCTTTTCTCCACAATACAGGGTGTGCCAAAATTATTGTACAAAAGAGAAACGAGGGACTATTGAGGTCATTTGAAGTAACATTTTCCTTAGCGACAATGCAATCGACGGCTTTGTTCGCGAGTTATTAACGAAAAACACTGACCAATGAAGAGTGAGCTCGCCTAGCGCGAGGCGGCTGAGCCAACGAGCGGAACTGGACTTCGATCGCTCGTTGGCTCAGCCGCCTGATGCTAGGCGAGCTCGCCTCTCATTGGTCAGTGTTTTTCGTTAATAACTCGTAAATAAAGTCGCGAATTGCATTTTCGCTAAGGAAAAAGTTACTTCAAATGACCTCAGGAGCCCCTCATTTCTCTTTTGTACAATAATTTTGGCACGCCCTGTATTGTGGAGAAAAGAACAGAATTTTATTCCAACATAAAAGAACGGAATAACATTTAACAACCTCGAGAAACTGTTCCCTTCCAATATCCATAATGACTGCCCTTCCCTTTAAAAGTGTTCGAACCTTCGGAAACCTCGAAGCAAATAATTTCAAGTTTCATAATGAAATATACATTGAAGTACAAAGATACGAATCCAAATATCTAAACTTCGGATCCCCGCTACCATAAAGATAAAGAGTCTAAAATATTTGCATAGTGATCCTGGACGCAACTATTTAACGCAGTCTTGAAGAAGTATCGTCAGTCGCTGCTTTGCGCTCTTCGAAAGCAACGGAGCTAATTAGCCATCACCTCTGCGTAGCCTCATCCCCAATTACCCAAGAATTCGCTGTTATCGATCGGCGACAATATCGTCGACGGTGAAGGAGACCGTTAAATATCCACCGTTTCCTAAGAAAAACCTGGCCGCGCCGTTAGATTGGTAGGGTGAGCCTTTCAAAAGGGGAGAAAAAAAAAGAACTGGGCATCTCCGGATCCATTATCCGGGGGACCGTTCGGAGATCGAGCGATGTCTCGCCGAAAGATTACATCTTCTAAGGTTTCCGGGTTCGACGCCGGGGGCTCGTTGTAAATTTACGCCGTCGATCGCTACCCTCGAGGACAATCGGTTCCGCGGCGAGACGCGGAGGATATTTCGTAATCTCCGCCACGCGCTTAATCGGTAATTAAGGCTCAAGCTGGCTCGCTGCGCTCTTCCTCTTTCTTCTGGCGGGCGAGTGCAGCTACAGCGCGGCCAGGCCCGTTTCCTTCGTCACTCGTCTTCGACTCGTCCACTCGGGCCCCCCGAGTTATTCCGTTGGCGTTACAATTTTTTTCTCGCGTGCCTTTACTAGGGCACTCATTAAGGGGAGGCCGGAGGGAGGACCGGCCGACTCGTAATTAGTGGCACTAACGAGGGACGCGCTTCTTGCGGTGCGTGTACGCGCGTAACACCGGTGTGCATCCGTGCCACGGCATCCGCGATTCCCGATTTTTCTGCCGACGCTGCTGCCGCTTACTCACCCCCACTTTTCTTACCGCCATGCTTGAATACCTGACTTCGATGCCGTAACGATTCTATGGGAATATATACACGTCCGACCGAATCTCGGATCGCGCTTCACAGTTCCGTCGGTCGATTCGGCTGTCGCGGGCATGTACAACTCGTTCACCACCAATCCACAATGTTCGTTAACAATGCTACTGCGTGTATCGTGTAGAAAATTACATCGGAGAAAATATAAACGGGTGCGTTTATTTTTGTTCAACATACTTCTCGAGGTAGCTGTTTTTGACGAGTACACTCGTCATAATTTAAAAATCTTCGTTAACATTAGATTCAGGGAGCACACTGAATGCAGCTGTTTTATATTAGTTTATAAAAGTAACAATAAGGCATTTGTGTTAATTTTGAGCAGGTGTTATTGTAATATTTGCCGCAAATAATGCGTATATTGAACAAATATCTCGTAGATGTGTCTTTACGATCTGAATAATTAAAAAATTAGTGAATTATTTTGACGAGTTCCGTAAACGTAGACAGGTTTCATAGACATATACTTTTCAAAGAGATTGCAACAGCTAATTAGTTAACGACACACGAGAAAATTGTTAGAGAGTAGATGCTTTTTTTCAATGTCTTCTTCTTGAGCAGAGTAGATACTTGAAGGAGCGTACGTACCTGAAAGTGTCCTTTATTCCTTGATTGGTAATGGGAAATTATCTTCGCGTCGGAACTTTCGAAACCATTTTCATGCTTTTAGCTGGAAAGTTTTTGAGATTCCCGCAATAGTCTATACGGTGTGCATGTATTTTGCAATTTACATTTGAATAATACAAAAAATAAAAATAAATTCCTAAATGAAATTATAAATGTGTAGATAAACTCTAGCATAATATAACAACCAAAGCTCTCTTTCTGAAGCTCATCCGAAGTTTTCGTTATAAATCCGCTGCTACAATGTTCACTACTATACTCTCTCCCTCTCTGTCTGTCTCTCTCTCTCTCTCTCTCTCTCTCTCTCTCTCTCTCCCTCTCTCTTTCTCTCTCTCTCTCTCTCTCTCTCTCTCTCTCTCTGTCTCTCTCGATGGTTTTCTAATAGTCCTTTTCAAGTCGAGCATCAACACTTCGAGGATTTTTTGAAAGAATGTTCAAAAGCGACGATTATTTCATCCGTATTTCAATATTACAATATGTATATGAACGTTTTCTGAAATTATTGTTTAAAAGAAAATTGTCGACCTTCTTTTAGATAAAACTGTCCCATTCACGCTAATCTTACCAAGAGGTCTTACTAGAAGTAACTCGTGTTAGTTCGTAACGATGAAAAGACTTATTTATTTAAACACTTCCGCCATTTGTATTATAGCGTATCCTCGGATTAAGAAATATATTCGATCGTTTTTTTACGAAAGAGTCAATTTCAGCAATCTTTAAACAAGAAATGTGAAACCGGTCGCTTGGACCGGCTCAGTAGATGTAATATTAAACAGCCTATCGATAGACAAATAGACAATAGACTTTCGACAAATAAAGTGTTAATAACAATAATTCGATCCTGTCACTAGCCAGTACCCCGTTTCAATATTTATCCCTTCATCGGACCACAGTTCAGAGATGGATCGGTCACTGTCAGTGGCCGATTACCAGCATCAATAAAATCTGCCAAAGGTACAACTTTCATGGAACACGTATCGACGACCACGTTTTCCACGTTCCGTTACGTTCCACCGAACTTTCATTCACCGACTAGCTCCTGTTACGCAATGAGCACCGAGTGAATATAGTGGCCGGCCGAAAAGACAGAAAATAGCCAGTGTACCTGTGAAGAATTAAGACCGAAGCCAAATTCGATTCAGCCTCGATCGGGGCCTAAGCTGGTCCAAGAGGGTCCAGGGACCCCCGGTTCCACCTGTTCTTTTTTCCCCCATCTCGAGTGCTATCTCTCTTAAAGGGCCCAGCGTATACGAGCGCTTCTAGTCCAACCGGTCCACGGACACACCGATGCCACCGTGTTCAACGCCGTGGCCGAAAAACACTGCGGTACCACGGCTCCCTTGTGGAACAAGGAGGCCGATCGGCGTGCGACGGAGAAAAGACAGCCGACGTTACCCCCGGAGAATTATTTATGGTGGCTGATAGAGACGCGGGTTCGAGGCAACGTTGTCTAAGAGGCAACAGACCCACGCACTGGAATTCCTGCCTCCTTCCATCCTGCACCGTCCTTCTTCCCTTGCGTTTTGTTCTTCTTCTTCGCCCTCTTCTTCTTCTTCTTCTCCTTCTTCTCCTCCTCCTCCTCCTCCTCCTTCTCCTTCTTCTTCCCCGTCGTCGTCGTCGCCGTCGTTGTCGTCGCCGTCGTTGTCGTCTTCCCTTTCTTCTTCTTTTCTTGCTGGCCAACTTTATCCTGCTCTGCTCGCTCGTCATTCTCCACCTTCTTGGACACGCTCCGCCGTACTGGTCCACCATGGCGAAACGTGACGGGCTCGGCGTTTTCTGAAATCGGCGAAACCTAGGCAAGCCGGGGATATTGTAGATGCTGGTTGTAATTCTTCCTGGGAACCGAGCTCGAGGATGCTGATGGGGTACTGATGTTGATGGACGGTGCACACAGGTTGTCTAGTTTCTGGTTGCTTACTCACTTCCATCTCGTTAGCTCTGAATTGATTCATACGAATGACTTTGCGCCGTGCTTTCACGTTATCATTTAGTGTGTTAGTTGACTTGGGTAAGGCACTAGGTGTGCGAATTGTTTCGTACCTCGTTTAATTAGTCAGTTGCAGCTTTTGTTTTAAAATGAAACATTGTTACCGTTTACAGTTTCCTACCTATCATGTCAGGCATTTCTTTCGAAATGAAAATACGTACATTTTTGGCATTTGAATTGGAAACCGTTTCCGAGGTCAGAAAAATAATTTATCTGTACTTCGAGTACAGTACTAAGAATTTGAATCAGCTGCAGCAAGCAAACCCATCTGTCAAATACAGGATGTGCTTTGGCAGTCTCTTTAGACTATCACGTGTTTCGTTCTTCTCAATCGTATGCGATTAATAAGAAGTCTAAAGTACTTGCAGAATGAATGAAATCATTGAAAACCTATATACTTTGGTAGAAAGTTTATCATTTCATGAGTAGTATGGCATTGAATATTTTTCTTCAAGAAGGAATGGGCCAGTTACGAGAAACAAAGTATGTAAATATGTAAAAGGCAGTAGAGATTATCTTCAAGACTAAAATATATTTTGCTTATTCGAAGATGAATAACTTTGTTCAAACTACTCTCTTCGAGAACTTGGAAAACAGGCGTACACTTTTTCGCTTAACATTTTCACTTTGGAGACTGAGAAGAAATCACATTAAGACGCGTAAACATTGAAACAAGTGTAGAAGAAACGAAAAGACGTGCAATAAATTCTGCATGATTGTCGCTGAGCTTGTAAACAAAAGTGGACAATTTGGGAAGAGAAGACACGATTATTCGGGCCTTGTGCCTCGTTTTTATAGTTGTTGACAATCGACGATCACAAGAACGAGCCCGTGGCTCGATTAATCGTACCTCCTATTCTTAAATTGTCTGAGCGACAATTGGAAAGAATTTACAGTACTTGCAACATCGGCTAAGAAAAACAATGTACTGAAACTTTTGCTGCACACGAACCACGCGTCACGTCGCCATGAAATTTGACTATCCCGTAGACAAAACAATCGTTTACACTACTTATTCAAAGAAAACTCCATTCCGTTGCAAATATAACAGAAGAAATCCAAAATCCACGACCATTCAACGTTGAAATCACGACAAATGGGTCGACGTTGTTGGCTCGCCAAGTTCGCCAGTTCCTCGAGATTTTTCAGCCGAAAGTCAGACGGTCCAAGTCGCCGATTTGTCTTGCGTTGCGTACAGAGCGATGAAGAAGAAGATCCTCGCAGATCCTCCTGCCATTGACCCCGATTTCACCTCCTCGTCCATCGATCCGTCGAGACTGCTCGGACCGGAGCGTGGTCGGTTTTTGTCCGCGCTAATTGCGGGACACCTCTTCGTGTTTTCCCGGGCTTAACGACTAGCTGAACACCTTCCTCGTTCCACGGGACCCGACCGGCCGCGTGTTGTGTCCGTGTGTACACCGGTCGACGGAATCCTCTCCGCTCGGACTGCAAAGCTTGCCCGGGAGGATTGCGCCCGGTCCTCTCACCTGCTCCCTAAAACGCGAACACGTTTGCGAAAAAAACCGGGAACTTGGCTAATTGTCGCTGGAGCATTAGCCGGGCTCTATCGGCGAGCCGGACTTTTACGACGCCGGGATACCGGAGTGGCTTCTTTCGTAGACGGTCCCTCGTCTCTCTTGTCTTCGGGTTCGCCGGGAACCAGCTCGATTTTTTGTCGCCGCACACCTGCCGGCTCACGGTAGATTTCAAGCATGGGCATATTGGACGCCGAGGAGGAGGAGTGGCCGCTGGTCGCGGCTGATAACAGGGTGACGGTAGGCGGCGATGAAATATGTCGCCATTATGTGGATTTGTTGCTACGCATTCAGCCTGGAATATTAGCTCTTCATTAGTTCTTCAAGGTCTTCCGCGTGTGACGCGTGCCGATTTGGATATACAGAGGAGAGAAGACGATCAGAAAAATTTCAGAATATCAATTCTTAGAATTGTCGCAAAATTATCATTTTGCATAAAGATCGGCGGTCTATCATTCACTTTGAACGAGTGAAAGCTGTAGCTGAAGAACGTACTTGATCAAATACCTCCCAAACTGTTGGCCGTATTGTCAGATAAATTGTTCCCTCTCTCTCTCTCTCTCTCTCTCTCTCTCTCTCTCTCTCTCTCTCTCTCTCTCTCCAATTGTTCATTTAAAATGCACGCTCTATGCTACACAGTCTACAATAATTGCGACGATCAACGATTGCTGCCATGTTTGGTCAAAAACGATTTCAACCCTTCAAACTGGACGATTGTGCAAGCAACATTAATATATCTTCATGTACCATATCAGACTAAAACTTCTCTGTTATTGTGTCTGAACTGAATTCAAATTTGATATCAATATGTGTAATATATTTAATAAATATTTGTTCGCATAGTGTCTGTTTCCGTTTTTAAAACTCGCGAACCTGATAAACGCAGAAATTAATTTCGATATCTACGAAAATAATTGAGTTCTCTATTGTATGTTTGACACGGTAGCCAACACGTTAACGTTTTGCATATGTTACGTATAATGGGTAACAGCTAGTAAGATCATAAGTGATTTTAGCGTTGGTTGTAACAACGTGTTACACGTTTCCCGCCTTTCTATGCACCGTAAGTGTTTCTAACGTTACGATTTCTAGTGGCGAGAAATGTTCGTGCGCCCTGTGCCACGAGGTGCTAATTTCCGTGAGGGAGCCTTCAGCCCGATGATGTTTTTGCGTGCAACTTTGTTATGAGGAACATCTGCCGGCTCGCTTCATAAAGTGGCTGGCATCGGCGGGCCTCTCGTGATCACAGAGGAAGTGGAGGGTCTAAATTGTAAATTACGAGTCGAGTCCGACGGTTTAGACGTGTAAAAAGGGAATAGCTCGATGTCGGGGGCAAGAATACATATTTTACACAGGTAATAATCAGCTGGTGAGGTTGGCCAAACTGATTGCAAGCGGAAAATTGCTATCGTCGTTGATCGGTCGAAATCTTTCCTTGTTTGGAAAACATTACGAGCGATTTCAGTCGAAGAATGAATAATTCCCTTAGATTGCTCGTTCTTCTCTCACAGCCGAGATAATATTGATTAATTTACTTAGCTTAACCAGTCAGCTGTTTTTGACGAGTACACTCGAGTCGCAATGTGACGTGGTCATTTCTACGTGATGAGTGTGCTTGTCAGAAGCTGCTAACTGGTTAAACAGGTACGATTTCATCCGGTCCTTCGACAATTCGAATTCGAATTTCTTTGTTATTAACAATAAAACGATCTACATTTGTATAGATTAATAATTTGCTCCAACGGCTAAATATTCGCAACACAAAATGGAATGTTATTTCTATTTGTAGCAATTGACTTGTGCATGTGACAATTGAATTATAAATAGTCCATTATTATTCATGAGTGCATGCGTTTGTTCTTGCGTCGCGTCTCTTGCATTTCAGTAAAGAAGAAGGTACAGGGTGTTATAAAATGATTAGTCAAAAAGAAGTATTCAAACAACATTTACATTACCGTTTACATCGCAACGAATTGCTGGAATTTTCATGCAAATTCAATCTCGCATTTACGAAGCAAGAAAAATGAGTAGAACGGAAGTATTTTACGTCGGTGTTGTAATGTACACCCATATAAGGAAACACAATAAACATAATTTTTGAGCATCACATTTATACACGACAATGCAATTAAAAGCTGGCGTAAAACCAGTGACGCCTTCGTTCACGACAACTTCAATAATTCGCATTTCCTAAATAAGTTCGTTGGTCCTGCGAGAACAAAAGATAGCGGAACCCGGTGAACGATGAATTTTCTGGGGAAAACAAACATGCGCGCCGTTAATTTTTCATCGGGGCCCCACCACGAGCAAAATCCGTGGCCCTAAATAAAGCCTCCCCTTTCGGAGGTGGAGAGAGGGGGCACGAGCAGCTCGGTGAGAGTTCCCCGCGAGCGTAATAACTTAATTACGCGATGCCGTGGCTGGATAACGTTCGGGTGTTGAGCGTGGGGGCCACGGGAGGTTAAGGTGGGCCCACAAACTTTTCGTACGCCGGATCCGACGAGTCGGTTGTCCGAGATCCGGGGATCCTCCTGGGCCCGGGACGTGGAAGGGTGGAGACGCGGGACCGGACTGTGGGTACTACGAGAAGCGTAGGCGTCTTGCTCTTTGGCCCGCGGGGGGTTTTTTGTGGGGCGGACAGAGCCGCATTCTCTTATTTATTGCCCGGAATATTAAGTTACCCACGTTACCACGGGGCACCGTGAGGCCCCCATGGATCCTAACCACCAGCACCACTAGCGACGGCCGCGCACGATCCTCTGTCTCGCGAGCTTTCGGGCAATTTAATCTCCCCGATGCTTTCGATCACTTAGTTAGCGATAATTATCTCTGTCATCGTCTGATTCTTCATCGACCGCAACGACTTTCCTTATGCGTCTGATAGAACGACGATGATTAAAACGCTAGACCAGCTCTCGAACGATCGAGCTCGATGGAGACCGTCGGTCATTAGTACGCCCACTATAATCACTTTAGATTAATGAGACCGTGGATGTTCGCTCAAATATTAACTGCTTTCATCGACAGATTTGGGATGTCTTTCCGTTGTTCATTGAAAGTAACGAGTGTATCGAATAGGGTAAGTGTAGGTGCGAGCGTCCCAAATACTGTGCGGTATTTTATAAAAGTAATAAAATCTAACATTTTATAGTGTGCAATCTTCTAAAAATGAGTCTCATAATTTTTGATATGTTATTTAATTCAATATTAAACCTGCGTACAGGTGCACAAATCATAAGCTATATAAAAGGTCTGATCACAAAAACACAGTTGAAGCTGAATCATTTATTAACCTACCAGTTCTACACGTAAATAGAACAATCTGAGGACCAATTAGATGTATCTAGGGTAGTGGAGCCGGTTACTGTGGGGTAATCGATTGCTGTGCCCTTGGTTTGTTTTCGGGCATAATTAACTTCATATTTATCGAATAAAGCATATTAAATTTTTGTGTTATTCTTTTATTTTCTTTATTTTTTAATAAACAAATTTGATACGTCTTATTCGATAAATATAACGTTAATTATGCCCGAAAACAAACCAGAAACACAGCAATTGGTCATCTCACAGTAAACGGCTCCACTACCCTAATTGTAAGTGAATGTTCTATTATCAGAACGTTCATGCTCCAACCATTCTGTTTGATACGTGAAATATAAGCTTGTTTTAAAAAGCGTTCAAAACCTTGACACTCGTGCGAAAGAAACAAGATTGTATCACAATAGTTCCAAACCTCTCCAAACGTTTTCGAGATGATCAACGAGGCTATGGGAGATCGAATCGTACGAATTGTTGAAAGCGCATGATCCATGCAACTTTCCGGACCGATTCAAATAGCCCCGAGACACGAACAGTACCAGGAACACATGCATGAACCAACATCAGCACGGTGTCTGGACCCTCGCATCGAGCTTCTTCTTCGGTTCCTCTTCGTCTATCCTCCTCGGGATTTCGTCCCGTGGATCGTCGAGCGTATGCCCCTCGCTCATCTTCTCCGGCGGAGTGTATCCCGACGAGCACTGCGGAGGAGGACGAGAGGCAGGCTCTATCGTACATCGAGGATCTAAATTGATTTTAGATCCCGGGAACCGATTGGGCCTCAGCAAGAGTAGCCTCGCGTTAATTAAGAGAGTATGTGCTGCCGTCTCAATAAAGCTGGATCTTTGAATTACGTAATTATGATGGGAGCCGGTGTCGGGGTAGCTCGGTGTCAGGATCTTTGCTTCCGGATTACGAGCAATCGTTCGCCCGAAAATGGAAAGCTTCAATTTTCTTTCAATGCTTAATTGTTTCGTATTTCTTTTATTTCGTACAGGTGAATCCTTCCATTTAATGTTCGACAAATTTTATTTGGGATTAGAGCGAAGACAATATTAATTACAGCTGAAAGAATGTGATAAACCTGTAAATTGCAAATTTGAATTGTTTAATAAAATTATAATGAATTTTTATTATAAATAAATTTCTCTCTTGTATGTTATAAAGTAATGTTAATGGTCACTTTCAACGTTAGAATTGTAAATTGGGGTTTGCAGACGATTTATATTAAAAAAATGTTTCGCGTCGACAAATTTGAGAAAACACTGTACGTAATTAGGAAAATTATCCCTAATTCTTGCACAACCAGATATACAATCGCACGTTATAATAAGCAATTTTATACGATGTTAACCCTTTGACTGATACGCTGACAACCTCAAAGGCAATTAAATTAAAGTATTTCGTTTAATCAAGTTGACATTTATAAGAGTTCATTTGTACGATTTCAATTACTTTAAATTATATCATAATAAAATTATGAAGGTGAAATGAATTAGCGTAAGAAATAATTTAACAATTATTATTTGATATATTAGTTATACATAAAAAACTAACAATTCTGTCATCTCTATATGGGTGACGCGGCAGTCAAAGTAACCAATAGCAGCTCCTCATCAGTGTACAGTAATCTCACCTAGAAATATTCATAGGTCGGAATTGAAACCGGCAGATCTGAGAATGCTAAGTTACGATTCTTCGAGTCTCGCGGCTCGTTTTTATAGAAATTCGAAAAGACAGCGGCCAGCATGCCGATGTACATTAATACGAATACATAGTAATGCTAGAATAAAAACGATGACTTAGCTTTTTTATGTCTAACTTTTTGCCACGATTCGAAGGCAATTCGGACGCCACATGCCACGATTCGACGGTCACGTACCTGGTAGCTCCGCGGTATTTCTTACTTGACTCCGACGACCCTTAGTATCGACGTAGCAATGAATTACATAGGCGTAGGACTAGCACGGGGAAATTCACGGCAACCCGAAATTTGGCATTTCCGGGAGAAATTACTGTATTTGCATCGAACAATGTAAAATTGGAATAGTCGACGGAAAAACGGAACAGTTTCTTGCCTGCGCATACAGAAGGGAGATGACCGCTACGGAGCAGGTATACTACTCGCGCTAAGGTCAAAATACAAAGCAAAAAGATGTGGACGGTGAAGCGAGGGGACCAGGGTTAGCAGCCTGTTTCGGTCGTTCATAAATCCTCCACCTTGGATCCAGCCTCTCTCCCCCACCCCTCCCGCCCCTATGGCTCGGCCGCGGCATGGTTTTACACGTACGCACACATCCGCACGGAAATTTAGTCGCGCGCACACCAATCCTCCTTACGTTCTTATCCAATTTCTTATCCCTCTCTGGCCCCCTCGCGGCCTTACCGCCATTATGCTTCGCGTCCCTTCATTTGTTTTCCGGTTTCTCCCTGTCCGGCCAACCTTTTTCCCTCCCCGCGGGGAGGTCACCCACGCAGATTTAATATGGAATCGCGTAAACACGCGGTTTCCCGCGAAACAAAGGCGGGACTCCCTGACGGGCAGATTAAACGGCGAGCGATTCTGTTGCTGCGCCGACTTCTCGTGTCTCTATTTGACTTTCTGCACGCGGAGCCATGTAGAAATTCTTATGACGACCTTTTTTTTCGCTAGCTCGTTAATGTACAAGGTGTTCCGTTAGTAGCCAGTCTATCTTTGTACAGTAAGAGTAACGCTTATTTCCATTAATCTCTGCCTTTGGAAAATATAGCTTAACGCTGTAATATTTTCTTGGAACATTGAATCTGTCTCGTTATGTAGATTTTATATAGAATCTACTAAATCTATGAACATTTACTGCGAAGATGTACAATAGCTCTGTATATCCATTCTTGGACACAACATATTCGTTATTAAAACTTTAAGATTAATTACTTATGTGGTGGACATTGTGCGAGTCAAAGAGACGATACACATAAATAATATCTTCTAAGTTACGAACGACAAAGTAACTCTGATCTCTGCGATTAACTACAAAAGCGTGGAAATGTTTCTTCCAGAAAACGATTTCATAAACTTCTCCAAACTGTAAAGTACGTATACAGGGTGTCCCATAAGTATGTTAACACCCGGAAAGGGGTGATTCCTGAAGCTATTCTTTATATTATATGAGGATAACTTTTCCCTTAGCAAAAATGCAATCCGCGGCTTTGTTTATGAATTATTAACGAGAAACACTGGCCAATGAGAGGCGAGATATGCTAGCGCAAGGCGGCCAACGAGCGGTCGAAGTCCAGTTCCGCTGACTGGCTCGGCTGCCTAGCACTAGGCGAGCTCACCTTTCATTGGTCAGTGTTTTTCGTTAATAACTCGCGAACAAAAAGCCGCGGATTGCATTATTGCTAAGGAAAAAGTTACTGTGTAATATTACGAATATTTAAACAGATACGATATTGTTTAACTAGGGCAACTGTGGACTTTCTAAAACAGGCTATATTCCTCTAAGAACATGAATGCATTTATAGCGCTATGAATTTATTAGGCTGACCAATAAGTAACGTCAGATTCCGTAACAAATCATTTCTGCTGCACATGAAGCACATTGCAGTTTATAAAACATCACCAGTTTAAAAGCTGAGATCCCAACGTGCAATTTAAAAACCAAGTTCAATACACAATTGACTAAAATTCGTTAGGTACTTATTTTATGCCATTGTGCTTTCATATTCTTGCGATAAAAATCTGCAGTAACAACAGCAAAAGAGGTTCGTATGCACAGTGACGATACAATCGAAGACAATCCACGTTACACCATCCAAAATGTATCCTGGAAATGTTAAGAACCATTTCTGAATGTCCCGCACAGAAAACTCCAACATTTCCGCCCACCAAATTCACTCGGTTTATCCGAGAAATAGAATTTTCGTCGAACTCGCCAAAAAACGCCAGGATATTTCGAAAGCTCCGGTCCTTCCGGATCAACGTCAGCCACATTTCACAGCCACCGCAACAACCCCAGCGATCTCGACAGCTCCACCCCTGCCCCTGTGTAGAGGTCTCTACAACGAAGCCTCGACCAGATTACACGGCGTACCTACACAAGGGCATTCAATTAGAGAGGATACTTTACACCGAGCAACGCGTTCAGGGTTGATCCGCCCCTGGTGCGATCGTGCAGGTTGCACTCGGCTGCGTGTGTACATGCTGGGTGCCCACGGGGCCCGGTGGTGTGCCTCGTCCGAATGTGTTGGTGCACTTCGTGGTAGAAGGTGGTGGAGGTGGAGGTGTGTCGACAATCAAGATTACGTGGGCGGATACACGCGCAGCCCAGCGCCGGCGGCCTGGCTGTCCTGTCCCGCTTCTTCTTCGTCGTGGCCATCCTCTTCTTCTTCTTCTTCTTCTTCTTCTCCTCCTCCTTCTTCTTCTTCTCCTTCTTCTTCTTCTTCTTCTTCTTCTTCTTCTTCTTCTTCTTCTTCTTCTCCGTCGTCGTCTCGGTCTTGGTCTTCTTCTTTTAGTTCCATCTCCGCTTCTCGTGTCCCTCCGCCGAGTCCACGATGTTCTGCGTGCTCGCTGCCTACACTATTTACAATTCCCGCGATGTGTGCGCAAGTGCACGCATCGGTTGCACACTTTAGGGATACTCTAGATCACTCTCCCTCTCGTCCCAACCAGATCCCCGATTAACTTACATCACGGAATCCACACTGACGGCGCTTCCCCGGGATGACGGTCACCCGGGACGGTCGGTCGGTCTTCGTCCCCCCTCGCCGATCAAACGAATTTATTTTCCCAGGTCGTACTAGAACTTGAACCATTGCTTGGATCGCTGAACTGTGTTGAGAGTTTGTTTCGAATCAGTTTGTATTATATGTTGGAAGAATTTACGAATTACAGTCATTTCTTCCAGTAATGTTCGGAGGTCGGAATTGAAATCGGCAGATCGGAGAATACTGAGTCGCGATTCTTAGGGCCTGGCGACTCGTTTTTATAGAAATTCGGGGCAGTCGGCGAAAAAGGCAGCCGCCAGCATGTCGGTGTACATTAATATGAATACATAGTAATGCTACAATGAAAACAATGACTCAACTTTTTTATTTCTAACTTTTTGCCATGATTCGAAGGCAACACGGAGGCAACGTCACATGATTCGGAGGCAATTCGGAGGCCGCATGACACGATTCGGAGGCTATATGTCACGATTCGAAGGTCAAGTAAGTCGAATTGTGTCATGTGGGACATTCACGGCAACCCAAAATTTGGCATTTCCGGGAGAAATTACTGTATAGTGGAACTTCGCTTAGCTGAACTGTATTTACTGAAACGAAACAATGTCTGATTTAAAGAACTTATGCTAAACTTCTATGTGTGAGTATGATCAGCGGTCTCCTATTACGTGAACCTACCCGGTTATATGAACTGGTTGCCTCCCGTCGAGTTCGTAGAAATGGAGTTCTACTGTAATTTGATCTTCGGAGTTCAGGCATTAGTTATACGCATGTATAAGATAATTTGCGGGATGACGTTCAAGGCATCTTAGTAGATAAATTCATTTGTTACCTAAAGTTTGTACTAAAAACCGTGTGCTACTAACTAAATCAAAGCTGATGATTACAATGCGAGAATGACAATTCTTTTTATATGAATTATGGTTGTTTGGCGTGTTTCTAGTAATTGTCTTGTATCAAAAGGTTTGTACGTGTACAGCAACATATTATTGGTAACGCTAGTTTGATGTTAAGTCGACAGAAATCCCAAAATAACATTTCACTGGATGATTATTGGGTTACTCTGAAGAACAACTCGTTATATTAGAGAGACGTTTCAATAAATTTTAAAGTTTACGACTAATGGAAAACGATAATAGTGGAAACGTTGTGTATGGATGAAACGAAGCTACAAAAATTATATAACCGGTCAGCTGTTGCAATCTCTTAAGAAAGTGTGCAAATTACTGTAATTAGACTGTATATGTTTGAGTTTCTTCATATTTTATTTAAACACAACACTTTTGAAAAACATATGATTTAATAAAGAATACCAAAGTATGTATCTCTCTTAACCAATTAGCTGTTTTTGGCGAGAATTCTCAATTTGAAGAAATGGCGACACGAGTATACTCGTGAAAAACAGCCAACTGGTCAAACGGATATTAAATAGAGCGAAATTTGTTGACTTTGCGTTAAGGCGAGAGTCTGTTGCAGCGAATTAGAGCACCAGCTAGCAATTCGACTATGATTAAGCACACGCAAATAGTGCTACAAGCATTCGCCAATCAGCCGAGCGGTCTCCTACCGTACGTTACATTCATCAAAGTTTCTCAGCTGCGCGAAAAATCGTGGTGAAATTCAAACGAACCGGTTATTTTCGAACGCACATCGATCAACCCGACGATAGACCGTTCTGCGCTTGCGGTTCCCTGGATCAATCATCGTTTCAATTTGAAAACTGATAAAAATGATACACGGACTGCGTGCACCCGGCCTTCCTATTAGCGTTCCGTAACCTGAAACCGCGAGCACCGCGATTTCACAGTATTACGGAACACAATATCGCGTCTCGTTATCTCGCAGATCGACATCGTTAATTCTTCCACCGATTTTTTCTCGTGGGTGCTCCCCGGCGCGCGCGTCCAGCGGCCAAGGCATATTACGTTAGAAGCCGTTCAGATTTTGCAAGCTTCGCCCCGTCCTCCGTTCGACCCCGCTAATTGGTTCCTTCGTTAATTCCGTCAGACACGTTGAAAGTCAACGGCGCGTCAGCTTCGATATAATGATCCAGCCCGGTGTGTTACGGTCTATCGAGCTCCGGAGCAGCCGTTTATAAAGTACGACGGGCCGAACCGTGCTCATGGTAACTAGATATTACTCACCTTTCAACGTGATCGTTCGTTACCTTCGCCGATCGGCCGGCTTTCCGATATTAGCTGTTCCACGAGCCAAAGCTCCATTCATGCCGCAAAACGGCCGTACCGAGACCGGGGATCGTATGGTGCTGGCTAATCATACTAATTAGTCGTAGTACCGCGGCATTCCGCGTTATCAATATATCAAGTTGCTTTGCAATTCGGCTAGCTTTCGGACAGCCGGTATGCAAGCTGCTCCGATGACGAAAGAACTCTCACATGCGGCAGCGTTTACGATTCCAATCGAGGTGACCTGTCCAGTGAATGAACAATTAAGCTGAAGTTGCTTTCGAAAAAAGCTGCGGTGTCGAATTTGTCAGAAGTAATAAATCGTTTATTTTTAATACATCAGTGTTTTTGTTTTATCGAGGTCTGTCCTTATTTAAAAAGAAAGATTAAACATTACTTTAACATATATCCTTCCTCAGTGACGACGTTCAGGGTATAATTATCCTCGCTTGGTTCAGGACGTCACTTTTTTTCACGCGATTCGCGGAATGTTAAGCTGCATGTTGTCTCAAGTAAGGTGTTCTACTACTGTCGCACATCCCTGGACACATTTTTGAAATTTCTTGTATATTTTCGGCATATTTTTATTAAGAAACCGTGCAAGCCTTTTGCTTCAACGTTTTCCGATTGTCGATCTTTTTATATTATTTGCAAATTTTTAGGAAAAACAGTAATGAAAATTATTAATAGTATAGAGCCTCATACTGAATTGCATATTAAACAGATGCTACCATGGCTTCCATGATTCTGGCCGTTCTATTTGTCTGAAACAAAAAAAGACGAAAAAGATTCCTAATCAAAATGAGTTCGGCTATAGTAGTAGGTACCTTGACAGAAAAAAAGTTGATAATTAAATGAACGACAGCATTTTGAAGTTGAAATATCGATATTTTTTTGTTTTTAACTATAGCAGGCTAAGAAAATAGAAATAATGGTAATTTTGACTTCATTGTGGTAAGGGCTATAGCAACACTGTGTCTTCAGATGTCATGGCGGCCAATTCAGAAAACGAAGTTTCGAGAAAAACGCTCTTAAAGTTTTTTATGCCATTTAGATAAAAATCACACTTAGTACTAATCTGCTAGCTAAGAACCATAGAGACGACATTTCACTTATTAAAAAAAGAGGCTCTTAAATTTCCTCGTCTTCCATCAATCTGCATGGATCAGGATGTGTTTCGATTCTTTTTTTACTCATTTCCGTCCACTATGTCCTATTCTATTGCTTGCGATCAGGCCGGACCGTTCAAACGGCAATGTATAACTTCGCTAACTTTTGGAATGCAAAAATAGAAGAATCAATTTTTTTTGCGATTTACAGTACAGAATCAAGCGATGACGAGCATATTCGTCAAATAGAGAGTAAGTGTAGCTGTTAAAATATTGGATCAAAAGAACAACTTTATTTTATAAAGTCATACATAATAAAAGAGAAACGTAGGAAAAATCGAATACTTATAAAAGTTAAAAATTCAAATAGCTGCTGTAGAATGGTATTCAGCAAAACAAGGAACGATACATAATGGCACTTTGCATGTCGAACACCAATGTCATGATTCTTTTCTAATTTACACTAATTAGACCGATTAGTCTAATATATGTTTTTGTTTTCACTAAAATTACAATTTAAATAGCCATTCGTCATTACATACTTTTTACACACGTCGTGACCGAAAATACTGCCACTTCTTCATGACGAGTATACTCGTCAAACACAGCTAACTGGTTAAATACGATTCGTCTTTGATTCTTCTGTCACCGAAGTCTAGGAATGAAAGTAAATGAAGACACGCGAGAAACAAAAGTTGTCTCATTCTATCAGCGATATCACGAAGAAGTGCTCACCAACGCAGGTGTGAAAGAAATTCTAGCGCAACGGATTAAGGAATTAATTGGCACACTTGCTAGCATTTTGTGGTCTCCGCATAAACGGAGTAAGCGGTGCCTGATTTTTCCGATCCTGTTCGACTCGGAGCCCGAATGTCAAAAAATGTCGAATCGCGAGACCACGGTGGATCGCATTGGCCTTCGAAATAGCGCGAACAAGCGGCGCGGCGGATCGCGTGCTGAAGAGTGAAATATCGCGGTGGATCGAGCGGGAAGTTCGAGGAACGACGCGTCGTCGTTAATTTCCCCGGGATCCCATGAAGCAGCGTAGCCGGGCGTCGTCGCGCGAACAGCGTCGTAATAGCGCCGCGTGTGCTCGCGCGAAGCAAGGTCGACGCGAGCGCGAGCTTACAAGATTCTCCCGTTCCCTGGTTCTCCACCTCCGCTTCGCCGCGGTATCGACCTCTTCCTTCTTCTCTTCGCCTCCTCCACCATCATCCCCCTATCTCCCCCCGTTCCACCACCTCCGCCACCTCCTCTTCCTTTTCTCCATCGCCGGGCTCGCGCTAATAAAATGCACTCGGCTCGTTCGCTTCGCTCGCGCGAGAACCGCTCTTTACATTTACATGCCCGGACTCTCCTCGAGGCCGCTACGTGCCCGCGAGGACATCGCGCTCATGAATTTATCCCGCGGAGAGAGTCCTTTCCTCCCGCCGCGCAGAGCGGAGCCGAGCGGAGACCAAGATGATAGCTGGATAACGCCGCTGTGTCATTGGACCAGTTCTCGGAGACTCTAAACGCGGCTCGATACTGGTCGAATGCTTGTTACCGGGTGATCCTCGCCAGCTTTGTACGGACGATCTTGTTCACAAGAATTTTGTCTCGTTCGATCGTGTCCACGACGGAGATCGGGGCTGTTTTATTCCCTCTCTCTCGTTCGCTTCATTCCGAAAAAATCCTTAAAGAATTTATGGTTCTTGTTGTTGGTATTTTGAAGGTGAATCCGTATGATGTGTTTCTACCGATCGTTCGATCATTACTCGCGATCGGAACGGTGAATATTATTGCCGAGAGGATTTATTTCGGCGTGCGGTAAACGGGAGAACTAGCATCGTAGATGAGACGCTGTGTATTTATTGTTGGTTTAATTATTGTTCGACCGAGACAATGAACCCTATCGGAGAGTAAACATATATGTACATCCCGCTGCATCAAAACGATTGTCCGATTTATAAATTTGCAATCGAATTATGGAGATAGAAGCTTTATACTTTCATAGCTGTATCATACTTAATAAATTATGCCTACGCCTTGAAATTAATGATAGTGCAGGTACAAAATATTATTGTTTGAAATGGGACAATCATTTTGATGCAAATAATTTATGCAAATAGAACAGTCATTTCGATACAGAGGGAGTATGCTCCATCAAGAATTATGCTCCGCAATTACACTGCCTATGATTGGCCTCTTCGATTCAGTGAATAGGATATGCAAACCAACTTTATCTGAACATCGACTTTTTTGCTGTACCATTAACCACATTTAAATACCAAGAGACGAAATTAATTCGTTAATTCGTTGTCTTCTTTTCGGGCGATCAAATTGTGTAATCTAATCTATCTCTTGGCTACCTCTGATCTCACGCAATGTAATTATTCATTTATGTATACTCAAATGTCTATAACTCGTACATTAAACATACATTAAACTATTCTTGAGAGGATTATTTCAGCGTGTATTCGATATTTTCAAAAAACACGAGCATTTCTTTATTTGCATCTGTTTACGGATCGCAGCTGAGTAAATCACCGGTGGATTATTAAAATGGTGTAAGGATTATTGATAGTCGAGAAAAGCACATTGGAAGTGCTACGCAAAATTTGACTCAATTTCTAAAAGCGAGTACTTAATTTTGTTGACTAGCAGTTCCAGCCTTTCAGAACTCGCTAAAATAAGACAGATCGAGCCAAGAACTGATCATCTTTTATAATTTGTATTCCCTATATTTGTATTATTACATATTGGATATTATATACCTTCTACTTATATCACATGTATTCTATTCATACAAAGGATGCTATTTCAATTTTTATGACTACAGATTTGTTAAGTTACATTAAATGGCACTATTCTAAACTGTCGATTTACAATTCTTGTTGTACAGTTGTATTTGTGGATCTATCAGTTGTGTCCATTTACGTAGATTTCGTTAAAAATAACAAATTCATTTACACTTGGTAAGCTTTGGAAATCAGATGTTCCATATTACCAGACCGTAGATTTTTATGATAAAAATAAGCACAGATGAAGCCTAATAGAGCAAAAAATATTAGAAGAATTTAAAAATATCATAAAACATTACCGTCCGGATGACTAAAAACTTAAGATTAATAAAACTGAAAACTAAAAAACTTAATAATTAAAGCTTTAATTTTTTTTAAAGGAGAACCCCTCTTGAATATGCCAGCTAAAATCATTAATAGGAGTTTGGAACCAATTCAAGAGAAACTGATAACGGCAACACTATAAAAGAGCTAGCAAGAATGTAATGATAGTAATAGTAACAGTAACGAAATAAAGAAGAAATAAACCAACAAGTATAAAGTAGATGCAATAAACAGTGTAGTTGGGAATAATACCAAATACGGAAAAAAAATCGAGGAATGATGAGAAACACAACTGAATGAATCAAGTAATATTTGTTAGCAACATTTTGTTATTACATTATACTAAATAGTGCGAGCCAAGTCCGAGTCCTGGCAGCAATATCTCTAAGTCTCTGTATATGTATATTCGCAATTGTCACAGATTAAGAATGTTGACCCAACGACATGTTCCGAACTGCAAAAATGTTTTGAAACGCGACTATGCATCATGTGATGCGGGTGAGATCACCAGTGCTTGACAAATTCAGCGGTCGTGACGGTACGAAAGGAAAAAGGGAGGACGCGCGCCGTTCGGGCCGGACCGGGCTGATCGAAGTCGGATCGGGTCGCGAATTACAAATTTCGCCCGGAATAAGAAAGTCCCGGTGAAGAACTTAATTTCACGATCGGTTTTCGCCGCGCGGCGTTGGACGGGGTCCGGCATTTATCCTAAAAGGAAGAGGCGGCCGGTAATTTCGCTGGTCGGAATGAAGCGTGGCGTCCGGGCAAAAAGAGGGGCCCCTCTCGTTTTATGCTTTGCTCGCACCGTGTTGTACATTAGCTGTAGGTGTGCGTACACACTGGTCGGGGATAGAAAAAGACCGGCCGGCGCAGTTCTGTCCAAGGGAGAGAGAAAGAGAGAGATGGGTAGAGAAAAAGAGGAAGCGAGAGAGAGAGAGAGGGGGGGGGGGGCAGAGGCTGAAAGACCAGAAGGTAATTGTACGAGGCAATCACGAGCACGTTACAGCGTTCTGCCTAAAAAGCGTGACAAAACGCTGTGGCTTCTTCAATTTAGAAAGAAATAGGAGAAAGGGGAGAGAATCGGGCTGCGGGCGGGGGAGTGGCAGCAGAGGGGAAGGTAGGTCGGGGCATAACTAAAATCTTCATCGTTTCTGCTCACGGGCGAAACTTCAGATGGAGGCCGTCCCGCAAAAAGTGAACCGACCCAAGACGAGTTTCAAAGGTGGACGATGATAAATAAGACTCGCGTTTTCCTTCTTCTCGGAACCACGAGCCACTGCTCCGTCCGAGGTTCTTTACTCTGCAACAGCAGACCTTTTTGCGTTTCGGGAATTACGTAAGCGATTTGGAAGTCTCGAATTCTTACACACCACCCGGGTGGGAATCTTCTTTGTATTATTTCCTAGGATCCGGGATCGAAGCGTGCAATCTCTTGCTCCCGTGGAAACCGGATTTTTTGGTACACGCTCTCCCGGATTTTGTTACTTGTCATGCCGTTTTTCTACTTGAGCTCCTCCACCGTTTTTTCGCTCCGATCGCCTCGGACCTATTACTTTCGTTTCTTGCCGGTCGCAACAATTACGATCCCTTCTTTCTTGCGGGGCCGCGCAATGATATAAACAGGCTTTTAGACAAATCAATCCCTGCGTCAGTGGTACCGTGTACGATTTTATAGTTGTCCGTTGCCGAGGGAATTGTGGAAAATGAAATTGCAACAGAATTGCTGACATTTACCGATATTCTCGGTAAATAAACTTCATCTTCAATGTACACACCGCGTACACGTCGGTTGCTGCGCGGTTATTTTACCAAGCATGGATTGTAGAGTCAATTTTGGATATAGTAAAATACTATTGTACTATTTTGAGTAGAGCATTTAACCCTTAAATGCATATTGTTACCAATTGTCTACATTCCAGTTCCGCTTAATTTTATTCAAAAACCTGAGTATGTGCGTTTCCGAACACACGTTGATAACAATAGGCCATAGACCACGTGTGAAATGAAAGACTTGACATTACTTTTGGCGAGTGAGTTATATGTTTTTTGACATTTGAATGTGGTGGGTGATAACCTTCAATGTGTTACTTGGAGAGATATTTTCTTTTTTCGAGTTTCCTATAAAGGAGTGATTTATCTAATTGAAAAAAAAAATTACTTCTCATCTGTTGTCAGGTAAGCTATGAATGTTTGATGTTGCATTTGATTCCTATACTAATAGATAATATAAATACATGACCATTTGTTTACGTCTACAATAACTTTAGTAATAAACGCATATTGTTGCCAAAAGTCTACATACAACTTTTTTTCAAAATAAATACTCAATATTATTACCTAGATTTTTTTATTTATTTTTTACGTAACCTATGATTACATTCCTATAAAAAACGATTTTTTAAAATTCAAAACAAAAAATCATGCGTTTAAGGGTTAAAGGTAATTTCCTGATACGAATGAACGAAGTAATTTTTACCTTCGTGCAAATATACATACATAGTACGATTTATTCGTTTTAATCTGAATACACATCATACGCACAAGGAAACATACGGAACGCGTATCACGTTTAAGCTGTTTATTTCGAATCCTAAAAATTACGGAATATTCTTTAGATATTCTAAAATAAGAGTCAACAAGGTTTTTCTGAAAATTATAATCTGCTTGTAGTTTTTCATTTTCAGAATTATCTTTTGCGTTTATCATTGTGTTTTGTACGAACAGTTTCACATTACACCGATTTCCATTGCATCCGTCAGTAATGCTACCCTTACGTGGTATGTATACACAATAAACAGTATCGTAATCGTACGTTACTCGAACAAATCAGAAAACTTCGAACCACAAAGGGTTACCTTTAAGAAATGAAACATCCTCGCAAGTTTAATTTCTTAAGGTTTCTATCCTAGTTGAAAGGACAACACCGAAATCAGATTCTACGGGAGATCTGATGTAATGAATCACGTATTGTCAAGGTTACTATCAAAGACTCGAATATCGTCCAGATTTTTGCGCGAATTTACCAGCATGCATCGCCGTGCACACTCTTGGAGCAACATGGATGCAAAGAAGTTACGAAAAGAACCGTGACGCCGACGAGAAATGCTGGGTCCGCAGCCACCCGTCGCGTCCAGCATTAGCTTCATTACCGAAAGGTCAGCCGCGACACTTTCTGACCTTCCTTTTCAAAGCTCCACGGGCACCCGGAGATAACGAGCAACGTGGAAAGAGGCGTCGTGGCATCGACGGACCACGAAACGACGCGGCAGCGACGAAAAGAGAGAGTATGATGAACAGAGAGAGAGAGAGAGAGAGAGAGAGAGAGAGAGAGAGAGAGAGAGAGATGAAGTGACAGAGTGAGTAAGCGAGAGAGAGAGAGAGATGAAGTGACAGAGTGAGTAAGCTAGAGAAAGAAAGAGAGAGAGGGGGGGAGAGAGAGAGTAGGAGAATAAGAAGAGAGAGTAGAAAAGTAAAAGAGAGAGTAGGAGAGTAAGAAGAGTGAGTAGAAAAGTAAAAGGAAGAGAGAGTAGGAGAATAAGAAAGAGAGAGTAGGAGAGTAAGAAAGAGAGAGTAAGAGAGTAAAAGAGAGAGAGAGAGAAATCTTCAAGGAGCAAAGAAAGATGGTGTACGTAAAAGAGAAAGAGAGAGGGAAGCAGCCAAGTCGGTTCCTCTGTGCCGGTAAACGACCTTCGGCTCTCCTCTGGTTCCAACTTCTCTCTCCGAGCGTCAATAGAGTCATTAGTCACGGCCCCTCGGTGTACCCACGATATTCGTTCCTCCTCTACCTGTGGCCCTGTCCCTCCTCGCCCCTTATTCCTCGCCCCCCACCCCTGCCCCGTCCCTTTTTCATCTCCACGGATCGTTACTTCCCACACGGCACGGAATGTCTTCGACGATGCGTCCGGTATTCTTCGAAGACGTCTTAACGCTCCTAGCGAACGCCGGGGGAGGCTGCTGTTGCGAATAGAGATTGATTTACGGGCGGCGAGATTTTCCGTGGTCAAGAGTTTCGTCTAGTCGCGTTCGGCGGCTTCTGATTGGCTCTCTAGAACACTTTCGACGACCTTCCGGAAACTTTGTGCAAGCAGCATCGAAACTTCGAAAAATCGATTTTGCTCTTATCGTTGACTTCGATAGTCTTGAAACCGAGGCTCTGTAGCAAACGTAATTTATTCAATGCCAGAAAAATGGTATTTGTCACAACGACGGCTTATAGATACCTTATTTTATTTTCATTGAAATTGTGAAGATGCTCTTGTAGATAATTACTGGATACACGAGCGTGTACGTGTTTATTCAGGTCTGTTTTGTAGTGAAAATTGTGCAATACCTCGACAAACACGATTTTGTTATTTTTAAGAGGCAGTGTAACTTTTAGTACTGAATTCTTTTCTAGTCTTAAGGGGTGGCAATATTTTGTTCGTAGAAAATATCAACTATTTTGCACTTTTCTTATGAACACCCTAATTACTGGCAAAAATTTCAAGATATCCTTCATTCTAATATCATTTATAATTCAAGAAATTATTTGGCTTAACATAATGTAACATCTGAATTTATTACTTCCTCAGTTACGAAAAAGTCTACGAAAAGACTTTCGTTAATAATGATATTAAGTTACATAAATACTCCACGATGAACTAGGATGTTTCGCACTTTAATTATAATAATTTCTTAATTGGCAATGTGGACATGATAAAAATTCCAATAGATTCATCTTTTCTATGTACACATATATGTATAATCAGCGGAATGACATTATATTGTGAGGAACTATTCAAGTCCATGTGTTCAAGCTACTAAGAAAGTTGTCCCGTGTTCTATTTGACAGTAAAAAAAATCCAAGAGATCTTTATATGAAATTGCCAGCAGACAAATGCTTTACAAAGAACAGTTTATCAAACCGGCAGTTACTCGGGAACTCGCCGCGTTCCGAAATTTACTAACAGCAGTTAAATTGATCGGCAATTGTTCTAATTTTCCACGGTCTTTATCTCCTCATTTGCAATGATGAATTTCCATCGCGGAGCTTGCACAACGTTCCGTACGATCCATTGTGCCATGCCTAAAGGCTCTACTATGGACCTAACAATAAGTGAATTCCGATTGTTTTGCCGGGAAAGATTTATCGCGTTGATATGCACAGCGGAGCCAAGCTATCAGTCATCGACCACAGTCAACGCGTGGTATTATATGGCAGCTGTCAGCTGTCGTCGACGGGTCGGAGGATTGACGTAGTCTTGTGGATTTTATGTCGAATCCATCGACCGCCCCGGACACTTCCTGATTCATTACGTAATAGTGTAATGTTAGATAGAAAGTGCTAATTTTATGGATCATCATTTAGAATGCCTACACATAGCAATGTTAGAATTATTTACATCGCGTTCGCTTGATTCAGTTATTTCTGCCGGAAAAGTTATCAGCGACTATTCAAACGTGATCTATAATTAGATTCTTCGATTGTCGAACCGATTGTATTTCATTTCGAACATTACTGCTCCAAAATTTTGAAGGATCGTCGTACCAAGCAGATATTAAACTTGCGCCAACATTTGTTGTTATTAAATTGTGATCGCAGACATAGAGGTTATTTTTGTACAAAAATTAAAACCAAAAGAAAATCTCGTTGAGCAGAAGATACTTTGTTACCGGAATGAAATAAAAATACTGTTTATGCTACATATACGTGCAATTCAAAATATTGAACGTGAAGAAAAATTATTCGGAATCTCGCATTTCCAAAATTCTCCAGATTTTTCTCCAAATGAAAAATCGAGGACAAAGAATGAAGGTAAATCCGTTCTCAAGCCGCAATGCGTTGATATCGGAACGAAACATCGTTTTATCTGTAACATGCTCGACAAAGCAGAAAAACGGGACCAGATTGCAATCACCCTAACTCCACGGTACAAACTGGCGATCATCGAAATACCAATGGTCCCGGTTTCCGGGAACGATCGTCGATTCCGTGAACGCGGCAGCCCCGCGTTTTGAAGGAGTAGCGTCGAAACGGATCGGATCGGAACACGCACCGTCGACAAAAATGACGGCGTACCCGGTGGAAAAGCGTTCTCGAGGATTCCAGCCGGTCCGGTCGGGGGCAGAACGTTTTCCAACGCGATCGCGACCGTTGAATAATTCACGGTGAACGTCACAACGTTTTTGCGCACGAATTACTTCATTAGCGGCGGCCAGTCGCATCCTGCCGTGGCGACAGAGCCCGTTGCCTGTCTTGCATGTCGATTTTACCGAAACCTGAAAAGGAAGAGGCGACAAAGAGTCGGTGGGTTTCTATGGCTCCCGCCACCGACGACGTGGCCAAATCCCGCACACCCGTCACGTAACCGCTGGATATATTCCTGAAAAACCACCGAACGGTAGTCGAATCCCCCGTGTAAATTGTAATGGGGGACGGTGAGACGGGTCCCTGCCTTCTTTTTTTTCCGTGGCGAGGCCGGGACGCGCCCAGGTGACGAGGAGGACATCGCTAATTAGGGGAAAAGCGTGGGCATTGATTTAATGGACGCAAAAGGTCTGTCCGTGGGGACGCCCATGGGAATTTCAAGGCGGGACGATGGCGCCCCGCTGCTAATGGAAATCACGGCTTAATTTCCCATCGAGTTTTCTGCGGCTTGATCTACGCGGTGCGTTTAATTGCCGAGGCATGATCACAGTGTTTGAATATTGATTAGCTTCGGACGATGTAGATAGGCGAGGAATTTATTGAGGAAGCGACCCGCGTCAGTTCTGTCGCGCTAATGGCCGCGGCGTTGTCTGTGTCGGCGATGTTTCCACCATTTCGATTTCGATCGATTCGTGAAGAAATGAAATTACGATTGTGTCAGTACAAATTTATGAAATGTAGCGGCTTTTCTTGTCGAGCATTATTTTTGTCTCAGAAAGCAATGAAACGCTTAATATTATTTTTCTGGAATAATAAACAAGATTTACAAAATGACTGTATATTCGCAAAATTGTGGTAACTGTTTGAACGATAAAGAACAAGGATTTTGATGACCTCGAAAATGTGCTAACTGAATTACACAATGTTTGCACATTAGTAATTATCCCCAGTGATTACGGATTGAAAACTACTCACACGATGAAAACACTGGAAACTATAATAAATTGTATTGTCTCTTTCGAACATTAATTCGTAAACGTATTAATCTTGTTTAGAATAAAATCGCGTATACATTTTGATATTTTCCCTAAGCTAATTCGCATTTAATAGATTACCGAAGATTCGATTGCTGTTTGACTTGAATACTTATACTATTTTTCGCAACACAGTTTATCGATTCTAAAGACAAAATAGCTTTTGATTATTAAAACATACGAATTTTATCTTTTGAATGATTTATGACGGATAAGGTCGGGCCGATAAGAACAAACGTGAAGAAATTCAAAGCAAAGGCTAAAACTGTTTTTTTCTTATTCGACTGACTTTACGCCACGCGTCGCTCGGTTAAAAAACAACAGATGTTTTGACAGGACCCGTTCGAGGCCAGTTCGGGACAGTTTCGTGTCGCGTCCTCGACCGCAAGGGTTGGAAGAAACGATTGCAAGGAGAGGCGAGATAATTCAGCGGGTGGCGCGATAAATTTCTTTCGCGGAAACACAAAAAACGCATTAACGTCGCCCGGTCGCGCATCCACGCGACAGGGCAGGTAACCAGCGTGATTCGTAGAGGAGCTGCTAATGGGCATGGTCGCAAAACCGGCCGTTTGCCAATCGATTCTTTAATCCCGAAAGATCTCTGCGAAGAAGGTCCACCAGGAGCGATCTGATTTCTCCATCTCGTCCTAGCACACAAGCAAACTTTTATCTCGAAAATAGTTTCTTCATTTTTATGACTAATTCCATTTTTTAACCAGTTAGTTGTGTTTGAATAGTATACTCGTCATCGCTTGATGCTCACTCTTAAAAGGAGGCGCCACAGTTAACTGGTTAAATCAACCTTATTTGCACTTTGATGCGAGGCAAGTAAATACATACCCACCAAAATTATGTAAAATCAAAATAGTTTATTTAAGAAAGTATAAAAATTTCAAACCGAAGGGGAATGGTCGTATTGGGTACTGTTGAAAGTTTCGTGTCATTTGCGAATTCTCACTGAACATTTGTACGCTGAATGTATTGAATTTGTGAATTAATTCGACAAAAAAGAAAGCAAAATGTGTATACAGGATGTCCCAAAAATGTTTCGCAATCTGAAAATGGGGGCTTCCTGAGGTCATTTGAAGTAACTTTTTCCTTAGCGAAAATGCAATCCGCGGCTTTGTTTGCGAGTTATTAACGAAAAACAGTGACCAATAAGAGGCGAGCTCGGCTAGCACAACGAATGGTCGATGCCCAGTTCCGCTGATTGGTTCGGCCACCTCGCGCCAGCTGATCTCGCCTCTCATTGGTCACTGTTTTTCGTTTATAACTCATAAGCAAAGCCGCGGATTGCATTTCTGCTGAGGCATTTTTGCTTCAAATCACTTCAAGAATCCCCCATTTTCGGATTACGAGACATTCTTAAGACACCCTGTATATCTATTGATATAATTGTCTAAAAAATTTCTTTTGATCCGCTTAATGTGTCATGAAGATCTTAATGATAACAAAAAGTTTCGAGAAATTAGATAGATAGTTCTCTTAGTGTATCCTTCAAAAAATTTCCAGAGAAAACCAAACTAGGTATCATAGCAATCTATTGTGCAAATCTGCAAATTTGCATGCTTTCAGTTTTTCCTTCACTTTGTTTTCCGTATTTTCCAGTAGATTGTCAAAGAGTACGTATTTTAGTTTTTGAACGTGTATCTACTTTCAATAACAATGTTTTTAATCGAAAATTGATTTAAAAAAAAGTAGATCTCACATTACTTACCTTTACCCTGTGAAGGCTGAAGAATCGAGTGTTGGTCGGAAAAGTAGCTTTCGAGAGCACCGCGCAGCGTAACGAGCTTACTGGCCCCGTGGTCGGCCCTGGCCCCGGTCGGCATCGACTCTCTCGTCTCCCTTCATCGGATTCAGCGAGGACGATCGTGTGTCCGGCTTAAATGAATTAGGCTCACGTACACGAGGCGCTACGATGCGTTCGAATGGCCTATAAATAACGGCCGGGGCCTAGAGTATAGCGGCGTTAGGCCGGATTTTCAACGAAGGAGCGGCTCCGATCGATCCGTGGCCGTGGCTCCGCATATCGATGCCACCGCGGGACCGAGCTCGCGTGTAAATATCTTGATTAACGAGGCCCTCATTTACCCCCGAGAGGCCTTCTTTCTTCGGTCACGAAAACATTGTGGCCAGTTCTCATGCGGCGACCCGCCGATTAAGAGAATACTTATGGGCCGAACTGTCGCTTGAAAAGCGGTTTTTACGGCACGCGGTCGCGACGAGGGACACCTCGCCGCTGAGTTAATTACGGTCGATCGTACGTGCGTTTCACAGATACTGCCAGTGAAAAAGAACGAGTAACGTGTTCATGCGCCAGTGACACTGATTGCCGATCGACGATTCCCTGCGCGGCATGCTACTAACCACGAACTTTCGGTAACGAGCAAACTTCATCACTTTTTTCTTTTTCTTTTTCTTTTATGAAACTTCGATCATTTAGGAATGCGTTAGAACAGCCTTCTTTTTAAGTAAACGTGTCTTGGTAAACATTGTAGACAACAGTGTAGAGTACAAGTACAGTAAATTCTCCCAGAAATGTTCGCTGGTCGGAATTAGAACCGGCAAATCTGAGAATACTAAGTCGCGTTTCTTCGAGCCTGGTGGCTCGTTTTTATGGATACCCGGGGCAGTCGACAAATAAAAATCACTTAACGATCACTTAACTTTTTTATTTCTAATTTTTTGCCACGATTCGGAAGAAATTCGGACGACACATCACACGTTTCGAAGGCAATTCTCGGGGGCCATATGATACGATTCGAAAACAATTCGGTGAGCACTGTCAACACCCAAACACACCATTTTGTATTGTCTTCCGGGAATTCGTGTCGCGTGCCGTATCACACGCTTAACCGACTCTGTCGAGCCTTGGCATCGACGTAGCAATAAATTACATAGGCGTAGGATTAACACTGGGAAATTCACAGTAACCCGAAATTTGGCATTTCGGGGAGAAATTACTGTACGTTTCAGGAGCAATTAAATGAATATGAGGCAATCAGAACGCAAAATCATTTACTATATAAATCAATGAAAATTTAATTCAGTTATTGTGCAACTGTTTTACATACTTATAAATGGAACATTCATCTCATCCGAACAATGTTTTCTGCTTAGCTCAGATAATTGAGGTTCTGTTGACTGTGTGTAGTCTTTCGTTTGCGTGATATAAACATTTTAGCAATGTATTATTTTGTGATCTGCATATAAAAAGAAAAGGATCGGTAACGGGACTTTATTCAAATAAGAACAAGTGCGTGCTTTAGATACCGGCATAATTGCAGAAAAGATGATCCCATGCTTTCCATGCAGTTTTATGTTATACTTCGAACGAACCAGCCGCATCTTTCGTATTTCAAACAAATTTATCACGGCCATAGAGAAGTACAATTTAAAATCGGGAGATGAAGTTTCACGCTATGATCGCGCGAGGGTTCCATTTATAAAATGAGTCTTAAAATCCAAAGGATGTTCGCGGAAAGATCGCCGTAAATTTCGCAACAGCGGGCCCTGTTCGAGAGTTAAGAACGGTTTTGATTTGCTCGCGAAGAAGCATCCTCCGTCGCGTTTCGCCGACAGTTACGACACGCGGCGTGTTTATATAGAATATCTCGACTTTCATCAGGAAGTTTCACGAAATGGCACCCCGTCCGAATGATCGCAGATGGTCCCGTGGTCCCCGATGCGAACGGTGACGAAGAACGCTAAATATAAAACTGAACTACGACCCCGTGAAAACGCCGGTTTAAAGACTATATCCGTATGTTCGAGGAGAATAACCCCGTTGCCGGAGGCTTCACGACTTTTCGCGGTAAGAAATCGCGGTGGCGCTTTTCGACGCTCGTTCCAGCGTCGAAACGCCCGTGGCAATGTGCCAGGGCTGGAAGATGAATCGCGGTAGGCCGTCGCGAAATTGCCAGAAAATCGTCGAAATCGAGGATATGTATCTCCGTTGATTATGGGCGCTGCGAGCTGATGAAAAAGTTATCGCTTTCGCGTATGGACAATGTTGTATCGTCCAACGCACGATGAATCCTTTGTTAAGAGACAGAAGCTTGAACGAACGAACGAAGAAATCTTGCTTTCACGATTTCAGCAAGAATTTCACGATGTTCGCAAGTTTTCTAACCACTTCCATGGTTTTGACTATTATCACTTTTCACCACCTTTGTATTATATTGTGATCGTTCAACTACAACTTTTCACACCAATTTAATGTAAATTATTATTTTTCCGCATTTCATATAAGTACAACAAAGAAGAGATCAAACATTTCATACTATCTGCATATCGAATATAATCGAATTTGTATTCTAGGAATGTTTATAAGTCAAAAGACTATATTGGGTGGCCATTGTCTTGCATCAAATTTCAAGATCGTGTAAATTAAGAGATGGTGCAGCGAAGAAGGAGTCTGAGTTCAAGGTCGTGCGGAGGCCATAGCGTAGACAGCGCCGTCTACATCTCTGACAAGTGGAAGATACATAGAACCATTCGCAGAAATGATAAAAGTAAATGTTTAAAAAATTTGTGCATTGGATTTTGACTGCAAATCTTTACGCATTTGTGATATGTGCAGATTAAAAAAATGCAAGGATAAAATCTGATATCGTTTTTATTTTATTTTTGAAACAAGTCATACTTTAATCAACGAAGAAGTCTTTTCCGTAATTCAAATTTTTGTAAAATTTGCACAATGTTGTGGAATTTTCATGAAGATCTGTACCGATCAACTAAACTCCGAAGAAAATATTAGACGCACAGTTCAAAGGCTGGTCTAATTATCTTCAACGCTCATCTACCGATACAACTGTTCTACGCTGTCCAATTTAGAAATAAATAGAAGTCAGGAATCGGACGGTCGCATCAAGAGAGAATTCTTTACCACTTTTCTCGGTTCTTTCTTCTCGTTTTCGTTTTCTTCGACCGTTTCGTGGCCGCGTTTGAAGCGCGTGCCGCTCGCGGCGTCAGCCATATGGTTTCCTTCCCCTCTTTATCGCCCCATGGCTGGGTTCACCGAGCCGGGGCAATAAATATCATAACCTGAAACCCCGTGGAAGTGTTAGGCTCCCGACTTAATCCGAGTTAAAGCCGCGAAACCCGTCTCGAGGGGCCGTTTCTCGTCCGTCTCGCCTCCGCGTCGCGTCGCCGGGCCCGCTTTGTCACTCCGGCGCGTCCAATACTTTGTCAGCCCGAGATTTCGACTCATCCAAGCGATTACCGACCTCTGAAATATTTCCCGGAACATTTTGTCACGGCTCCTGTCCGCGATCAACCTGCTGCTGATCCGTTCCGCGGTTTTTACCATTTTTTGGTAACCATTTAAATCTCGTTTGATCGCGATATTACGTCCGAGGCCTTGGTCAACGATCGTAGAAAGTTTCGTCGTTCCAGAATCAAATTTCAGTTTCTAAAAGCAATTTGATAAGCCCGTGGAACAGTAAAAAAACGAGAAAATGAAGAAAATGGACCACTTCTGGTGCTCATCGATAACCTTTATGATTTATTATTATACTGTGACAGAGTAAAAATTATGATAGAATTTATTGAGGAGTCGTTAATTAAAGAAGTGAAGTTTCCTTTAATTCTTCATACTTGACATACTCTTCGAACACGACGAAGGTTAGCAATGAAATAAAAATAAATGTTATTTCGAACGATCGAATTACAGGAGATTAATCCTCAAGTATTATGTGTAAATAATTGTATAAAAGGTCTTCAGTTAATGTTCATCCATTTCAGTGTTACATTTTAATTCTACCGATGGCGTTTCATTTAAAATTTCCATGCCGTGTTGTTCAACCACGCCGTTTGTTTACCTAAACAACTGTTCAGGAATGAAACAAGAATTTGTGAATTTGTATTTTACACGAGATATTTCGATTTTCGAAAAGAATCTGCAAGTTTCCGTTTTCTTGTCGAGTTGTAAGTTCCTTCCATGAGCGGAACGCTTCGTTTGATCGTGGCTCTCTTGCTCTCCTCTCGCATCAGAATATCAGGGAAACCTGGCAGATGTTTCTGGACAGCGCTTAGCTCGCCTCATTACCTCGAGTCACGTTAATGAGCTTGCAACCCTTAATACTTCACTCGGCTTCCCCCTTCTCATCCTGCTGTTCGAATATAAACCGACGTAAGATGTGACGACGGTCGCAATCTACTCAAAGTAATCCGCCAAAATTACTGGAGGCATAAAAGCATCTGTAAGAGATGATGTCTATGAAACAGGAGGTAAGGAGATTCCTCGATCAACGATCTTTATATCGAAGTGCCTTTTGAATCTCTTATCTTAATTCAAGAGAAAATTTAATTATTATTAACGCCAGATTCGGACTCGAGATTGTTTGGCAAATTACGATTCAATAATGTTCCATCAGAAATGGTTGGATAAAAGATCCTAAATCGTTTTATTTGTAACGCGATAAAGAAATGTATCTTACGATGCAAACAAAAAGAGAACAAACGCTTTATGGTTCCAGAAAAAGTGGTGAACGTATAGGAGATTGATAATTATGAAATACCAGTAAATGGAAATAAGCTGATAATCAATAATACTATGAATTTTTCTGTGAATTTTGCCTTGAGACGATTGTTAATCCTCTTAAAGGATTCCATATAATTAACTAATAATTTAATTTGTTAAAGAAGAATTTACAAGGGACATTTATATTTCTGAGTTAATATCATTTTGACATTATTCCATTAGGAATATCTGATCTAGTAATTAGAGAGATCAGATTGTGTTTGATTATTCGCTATCTGTTCTGAAATATCTCCTAATGATAATTTACTATTCAACAGACTCACTGTATAGATTCATTTGCCTAGAAAAATAGTTGTATCAATTTAAATTATATCTTTCCTATGTTTGAGATTGAAAAGCAACGAATTCTATAGCAATGTTCAAAGTGTTTTCGATGCGCAGGATAGATGTAACAAAAGATTTAGACAATAAATCGGCCCAAGAGGGAACGGATGAAATATTTGGATTTAAACGTGCGATTTCCGACTCCGAAAGCAGACGGAAAAGATGCATGCGAGGAAGGCTGTAGGAATTTCAAGAAGACCCCTGCTCTGGCAGACAGGCCGTAGATAAAGATAGATGCGTCGGTTTCCGGCGTGTCGAGTTAACGACTCGAGTTTTATCTGTCGGTCCTCCCTCCGTGTCCCTTGTTCCTTGCCGACTGTCAAGCTCCGAAAGCGTGGAAAGAGAAACGAACAGGAAGAAACCGTCTTCCGAAAGTGAAATTAATAATAGCCTAATTGGCGGACGTAAGGGTAGTAAATGGAAAATCGCCGAAGATAAAATTATTATTCGTTCTGCTTCGGTTTGGATTTTTATGAAATATTAGAACCACACACACAATCTATAAAGGAAAGCGAGTTACTCTGCACAGTCTTCGTTGAGAATTCCCATCACCGAGAATGTAACTCTCGTTGACGCTTCAGATATTGCTGCATAAAAACTTCTGGAATAGTTTATTCATTTTTACTTTATATTTAAAACCGACAAAGTATGTTTCATTGATGGTGTTTCACTTTAGAGAAGCATAATTTATCGAGTAAAATATTCTAAATAACGCTTAATTATTTTTGCTTTACATTTAAAATCGTTCGATTATGTTCCATTTAAGATTTTACATTTTAGACAAATACACCTTATAAATATACCTTGTAATAAAAACCGAGAAGCATCGCACATTTTACGATATGTAGAAGCAGAGAATGGGTGAACTTTTGCTTTGGGAAAACTATAGGTATAAAAGAACATTGAAATTGTTCATTCGAGGTAATACAGATGTTTAACGCTAAAAATTCATGTTTGCAGGAAACTGTAAAGTTTAAATCAACGATCAAATATCGAGTACATTCAACGAGCGATCCAATTCCCTGTTTTACGCGTCGTCTAAAAATAAAATAATAACATTGTTAAAAATTCACGTACGAGTTCGAAATTCAGAATAAATGAGACAACTAAAACATCAAGTAAAACAAGCAATTGAAAAAAAAAAGTTGCTCATCTTCAGCTAACAGAATATCGTTCGGATAGGCATAGCAAATACTCGCTGCATACGTTATCAGCACAATTCCAGCTTCTTTCTCGAAAGATTACTATAATGGCACAGAAACTATCGGCAAGAAGTTGCGTGGAAAATCGACAATGAGCAAAGGAAACAATTGGGAAGAAGGGAAACGTAAAGAGCGAGTCGAAAGGGTTGACGGGAAGAAAGCGGCGCGCAGCACACATCGGCAAGGAAAAAATGGCGGACAAAGCGATCGAGGCGACGGAAAGGAAGAGGAAGAAGGAGAAGAAGTCGGAGGCATAGCCATGCCACGAGTCATCTGGCACTCAGCAGGATTCGAAATAGAATCGGTCTCGTTCCTTCCTCCCTCGTCTGTTATTCTTCCTCTCTGTCGGCCGTTTCTCTCCCGGAGTGAGAACAAAACAACAGGCAAAAAGACGTCGGGCCGACGGGGGCGACGATGTTTTCATTGTAATTATGTCCCCTGTCCCTCCGGCTTCTCCTGGTCGAACTTTTTACGGGTCTTCCACTAAGCAGCCTGTCAAAGCGTCCTAATTTTTCCCGCGGACTCGCCGAACCAATTATAGTAAATTCTCTACAATTTCCCTTCGGCTTGTAGACGAAAATGGACAATTTGGACATTTTTATACTTGCCGATCGTCAATAATTGTAGAAACGAGGTGCAAGGCGCGAATAATCGTATCTTCTCTACCCAAATTTTTATTTACAAACGGAAAGAAAATTAGGGAAAATTTACTGTAATTCCTTAGCTAGAAGCATTTTCCGGACGCCATTATTCTGTCGGCTGGAATCCGCCTTCGGTTAAATGGAAAACTTCCTTCTGGAGGCGCACTATATTTAATTAAGAAAAGATTGTAAATCACCATTCTTTCTACTACATTTTTTCCTTTTACTAATTAATTTACACACGGCTTGAATATTTCATTTCTACGCTCTCAACCAGTTTAGTTTATCAATGTTTATACAAATTTTGTACGTGTGTGTTTGTACAAATGCTATGCATTTTTCGCCAAATATTAATTTTCAGCCTCGGATGTTTATATCATTTACTTGATTGAAGAAGTCATTGTTAACGTGTTTTGGGTCCGTTAATTCTCATACTTTTCCCAGAACGAAGAATCATCCATTTTCTGTTCCTATTTATTGCAAAACATTCCATTTCTATTTGCGCATAATCACACTTATTCTTCACGTCTTATTCTACACGTCTTATTCCCTAAGTTGTGTATCATTTGATTACGTGCACAACGAAACACGAGGATATAATGTTCGTTTGTCGAATTTTTAAGTCTTTGACACACAATCTACTTCATTCAGCAAAACATTCTCAGTAACTGTAAGTGAAATGTAGTTTGTCGATTCAGAATCTAAAGTCGCAATAGATGAACCATTATTCTAGTATCTTTTATGGAACTATTTCTAAGAACCGCGCGAGGGTTGGAAGAGGATGTATTGAACCCGTCATATTTAATGGTTAAACATTCTCGCACCTATTAGCATACAATACCAGCAATTACTACTCTCTAATAGTAGTAGACTCTCTGCGCCCCTGACTTCCATACGCAAGTGTTTCAAACAAATGTAAACGAATGAACTAATTGATTCGTTAGCCTGTTCGTTAACAATGAACGTAACGACATCGAAGAGTCGGTTCCGAAGTATGTTAGAAATTAAAACTGTCGTCAGAAAATGATGAAGCAATTACTGTGACTGCCGTGGCAGTCAACAAGTCGTAAGTTATTCTTCGAACGATCGATAAATCCTCGTGAGTAAATTGCACGGTTCGAAGCCGCGAATCCGTGGCTCGTGTGTGGCCGTAGCGAAAAATGCGGGAGATCGAAGAAGAGATTCTCGTGGTTACCCGGGGGAACGTCTTGTCGCCGATTATATGACAAACCTATTAACACTGGCGGGATCTTGTAAAGCAGGTAACGTGTAGGTAGGCAGTAATCGAGATCCGTGGACTCTAAGTAAAGTTAAACAGTCGACCCGGTTGTCTTTGCTTAGCAAACTCGAAGCCGGTGCGAAGCCAATATTTAGACAGCGACTGGCTCAAACATCGTAATATGCGTTAAAACGTTATGACACGCGCCAATTGCTGTCTCTATTTCCCTCGCGGACGGCGTTCACCCTTCTGGATGCGGGGCCCCGTCACACGATATTATTACCGAGCGATGAAAATTCAACATGAAATAATTTATGCGCTGTCTATAAAGGATACACAATATTTTGTTTTCAAGCTGCTGGAATTGTAAAGATTTTCTCATAGAAAATGATTCAATTTTCATAATCCAAGCATAGATTGTAATACAAGTGGCGAGAGGTTTAAATGAATACAATCTTACATTTCTATAAAGGAACAGGTTAGTCGCTTCTAAGTTCAGCGTTCACTGTAACAGGCCGAATTGAAAAAGAAATGATTATATAATAAAAGATGGTGTCACCCGGGAACAATGCAATTACGTTAAGAGGATATCCATAAAAGTGTTAATCAACAGATTGTTAAAGCCGATGTAGTTCAAGAAAACAAGGAAATACAGAAATAGTAGGACTTGAAGGAAATGTTCTATTTTTTTCAGTGGGTCTACTGAATCGGAGTGTCTGAAAAAGTGTAAAGTACTGCTTACTCTATAATTTAGTTCGTCACCCTTTCCCAGGTCGTAATGAGGCGCTCGTAAAGCAGTCTCTGTTGACGTTCGACAAGAAAACGTGTCTACTTCCCGCGGCAAACGCTTCCGAGATAAAAATTTATGGTGGAAACGGTGTCGGGCATAAATATCGGGAATTTCTTAGGGAGCACATCCAGGAATGCAGGAAACGGTTTGATGTTTTTAAACAGAAACGATTTAGGGGAGGATGTTAAAACACTAATGGGAGACTTTAATGAACACTTCTAACACTTACGGTCTCTTGTGAATGTTTCGTGTTTTGACATGCTTCGAGCACACCGATTTCACCATTAGTATAGCATTTGGAGTTGGATATTCTGCAGATCCAGTTAATGAACTCTTTTAGATCTTTTTATTTAGTAAATTCCTTTCCTACTAATACGAGTACTTATTACTACTTCTACTGAAACATAAAATTTAAGGGTTATTTTTCTTACATAGTAAATTACATAATAAGTTAGATCGAGTCGATTCAAATTCTACGAATATATACATAATCTTGCGAGCGGAATATGAGTGTTTACTGCACGGAAAAGTACGTCACAAATGAAATGTACATTTGATGTACTTTTTACAAAATATTGGATCTCTGAAAGCATGAATTTCATTAGAAAGCGTAATGTAAAGAAACCATACGTATGTACGTATTACTGTGGTTATGTATCTATTACTGCGTGCCAAATAATGCGAACGTTCATTTCATAAGATTCAACGTTTTCATAAGCTTCCGAATATCAAAAATCAATAAATGAATTAAAACTGCGATCGCTGTTACTTGTATGTCATAAATTATCAATATTAAACATATAAAAAATTATGAGATTCATTTTGTGAAGGTTGCAAACTATGAAATGTTAGATTTTATTACTTTTATAAAATACCGCACAGTATTTGGGGCGTCCGTAGTAATACCCCCTTTTACCCTAGACATCTACCGTTCTAAGCCGCTATAGGAGCGAATAGCGCAGCCACAAATACTTTAGGATGAACGAAGTAAGACGATGTGGAAGCGTTTAGCACTTTGTGGACGCGCGTGTTTTAACGTATTAACATCTTATATCAAAATCTTATAGCTGTACTGCGAAAAAGGGAACTCAATATTTGTTTTAAATTATTCGATGGCAATTTGGGGGATTAGACAAGCGAGGCTGATGTCGTAAATATGGCGAGGAATCGTTCTTGAATGGCCAGATCGGTAGTCAATCGAATAATTCATCGGTCGTACAGCTTGAAAAAGTGACCGCCGTTTTTACCATCATGAACGCCTGGTTGTTCCGAAGGCGTAGTAGATCCACAATTTCCCCGTAAGAATTCACCGTAACCCCGAAGAAATTCCCCGGTGCCACGACCTTGGCAGTGAGGTACTCCAGCTTCTCGGAGACTTTCGCCAACGAAGAGGCGGCTCGGCGGGTTTCCAATAAAGATCTCAAGCCACCTGACGTTCCTCGCGATTCCTCGAAGAATCCTGGCTGCGCGTTGAAAGAGAAAGAGAAAGTGAAAGAGGGTCTGCAAGAGAGGAAGAGAGAGAGAGAGAGAGAGAGAGAGAGAGAGAGAAGAACGTCATCGTAAAGAGGCTCTAACGACGAGACCGAGCGTGGAGAATATCTTTGAAGGTATGAGACACGCATCATTTCCCAATGTTCCAACCGTGGCGAACAGCAGTCAGTCAAAACACGTGATGCAACCATCACGAGGACCCTATCACGTGCTAGACTTCTCTGCCAAACGAACATTTCATGGAACCAGGAGCAAATCACGACTATCTTCTCGGACTCGATCTCGCATAAAACGATTTTCGATGCTGGGTCCAAGAACTTGTGAAACGCATCAGATTTTAGAACGCGTTCAGTTTGGTTAAATCGATTCTTGAAGCCTTGTTACTTCGATCTCAAATGATTTCGAGTCACTTTTATTTCGAATCATTTTAATCAGCTGTATCTCGGCTATCCATTACTACTGCGATTATAACGGATGAAGAATGAGTGAAAATGAAAATTTCTTGTATTGGTATTTTCGTTCGCGGCATCATATTGATGTAGTTACATAAATCTTCATTTCACTGTAGTCATTCTCAACCTTTGTCTACTGAGATATGGCTTCGTTGTAAATTTAACCGTACAGATTTAATGCAAATGTAACAGTATTTTATAGGAGTGATGTAAGAGTGATATTTATCTAGATTGTTTGAATTACTTACCAAAATTGTAGTAATTCTCAATCTTTGTCTACTGAGATATGGCTTCGTTGTAAATTTAACCGTACAGATTTAATGCAAATGTAACAGTATTTTATAAGAGTGACATAAGAGTGATATTTATCTAGATTGTTTGAATTACTTACCAAAATTGTAGTAATTCTCAATCTTTGTCTACTGAGATATGGCTTCGTTGTAAATTTAACCGTACAGATTTAATGCAAATGTAACAGTATTTTATAAGAGTGACATAAGAGTGATATTTATCTAGATTGTTTGAATTACTTACCAAAATTGTAGTAATTCTCAATCTTTGTCTACTGAGATATGGCTTCGCTGTAAATTTAACCGTACAGATTTAATGCAAATGTAACAGTATTTTATAAGAGTGACATAAGAGTACCAAAATTGAATTACTTTCTACGAAAGTGCCTTAGAATTGCAGCAACGTTGAAAAAATATACGCGAAACCGGTCATTTGAACATAGGTTCACTAGGTTCAGTGTTAGTTTCATCTCAAGATCAGTACATTTGTGACCCTCTGCGCACTCGATATCGTCGCTTACTATTACGTCCCCATTTTCGAGAGAAAGTCAATAAAGGATCGCTTCGGAAACAGTCGTTTCAAATATTTTTGTTACAAAACTGTGACGGAACTGTTCGTCCTGAAATAATTCGTCTCTCGCGCGAGTCCTGCAATTGCATGAAAGTAGAGTAACAGAAAGTGCCAACAAATCACCGGTAATTCCTGATGAGGACAGAACGCTCCTGAACACGCGCAGAAGACGCGTCATTCCCCAATATTTCGTGCGTGACGAATGGCCCGCAATCCTCGAATTCGTCGAGACCCTGTTCTTGTTACGATCCTTCGGCGCGATTTTCTCCAAGCCGCACAGACGAAAGATGAATTAGATTTTGAGAAGAAGCTCGGCGGCGAACAAGCCCACCATTGGTAGGAGACACCTGTTCCATCATCAACGGGACGGAAATAGGATCTTTGACGAAGAGACACACGCCATTTGTCGCGGCTCCGTGCGTGTCGTAATTTCATTCGTCAAACGACCCTTCCTTTCTTTGCATTGTCCTTCCAACATGATTAATTTGCCGTCTGAGTAGCCTGCTTTTCCTGTGAGGCGTTCTCTGTGCACCTCTTTAAACAAGCTTACAAAGAAAACGTAGGCTTTCGGTTCTCTTTTTGCGAGCAGTTTGTCATAATCTCAAATGCTTTACGATTGCGTTTCAATTTTAGCAGGGAACAATTACTAATTACGTTTCGATAGTGTAAATGATTATATATATATATATTCGACCAAATTTAATTTTTGCTTTTCTCATTCTTCTCTGCTGCGATCTTGGTGTGTGTGACGTTTACGATCGATTTTCGGATTTCAATTACACAATTTTACCAGAAATTTCGCAATAAGATGGCTGTGTTTATTTTTATATATTTGTTCGATACATTAATTTTCTATATTTATGAAAAGTGTTTATCTGGATGCTTCTTAAATCTTAGAGTTAATTCGACAATCTTAATCGTCTCTGCTATTTCTGATACATCATATCGAAGATAAACAGTGTATACGTATATATTAATCACATTTCATCGTAAAATAGTATATATATTTTTTTATTATATTTTTATTATATATATATACAATTTTTTTTTATCTCCATTCTGCAGGTTACTATCAGTCAATTTATTGACTCTTATAAATTCTATAAATTTTTATACTCTTCCTTGTACTCTTTCATGAATAATAAATGGCTAGAAATACAGAGCGGTTCACCGAACGGTAGTCACCTAACTACCTTCTCGTTCGTCTTAGTCATGTTTGCTGGGGTATTAACAGGAATGAATTTTTTCAGATTGTCAGGCAGCACAACGGCGATCGGCAGTGCAGCCACCGGTGGCGGTGGCGGCGGTGGTGGCGGTGGCAGTGGCGGCGGCAGTGGAGGTGGCGGGGCTGCTGGAAACGGAACTTCCGGTGGCGATTTCCTCCGCAGAAGTCACCCCCTCTCGGAGCATACGGCCCTGCATCCCGCCTATCGGCTCAACTACATGGACCACCTTTACCACCAGCTCCAGGCCTCCACGCACAGTCCCAACGCCTCGTTACACGGTAATTACCTTGGCTTGTACTTGTTCCGAGATAATTAGAACGACCGTGAATGGCTGCATCGCCTAATTTTTAGACTGAAATTTATTCATACTAGCGACGTATGGAAGATCAGGCATTGAAATCGCTTTCTCGGTTATAACGTTATTATTAGGTGCACGAACGTGCGATCCAGTCTTCCAATTTTCTAACTTTTCAACTAAAAGTGAACTTTTGGTATTGTTTGTACGGAATGTTCTGTGACAGAAGAGTGTTTTCTACGACCTTTTTGTGAATGGATCACGGCACAATCAAACAATGTACGTACAGGGTATCCTATAATTATGTTAACACCCGGAAAGGGATGATTGCCGAGATCATTTGAAGTAACTTTTTCCTTAGCGAAAATCCAAACCGCGGCTTTGTTTACGAGTTACTAATGGAAAACATTGACCAATGAGGGGTGAGCTCGCCTAGCGCTAAACGGCCGAGCCAATCAGCGAAACTGGGCTTCGACAGCTTGTTGGCTCGGCCGTCTTGCGTCAGCTGAGATTGCTGTATTTGTAACAAAGTATATAAAAAATATTATAACAGGTATAAAATTAATATCTTTCTATGTACTCTCTTAACACTCTCTCTCTCTCTCCCTCTCTCTCGTACTCTCGCTCCTTTTGTTCACTCTCTCACACTCGTACTACACTCGTTCTTCATTGTCATTCACACACTTCAAATCAAATTCCCTACGATACCACAATATTTGCATTCATCTACTCTCACGCCATCACGCATCCTGATTATCAAACTCATTCCCACGTCACTCATAATAGTTCACATCTAATCAATCACACTCTGGCGATGGGAAATTTATTAGTTCGGTCGGGCAACAAGAGGCACAAATTCGAGTAAAACGAGTTGGGGATGATGAAGATACGTGGAATACTTTAGAGATTATTACACACACAGATAACGGTATAGGTTCAGTGATATTGATGTGAAAAAATCTTGCAGATAATGCAAGTTAGATAATTAATATTTGATTATAAAGTAATAATAATTGATTAAAAAGTAACAACTTACATATTGAATTTCCATTCTTTCAGGTTCTTATACCTTTAAAAAAAAATTCAACATATTCTTCACATCTTTTCAATATGATCGATGACCAATGAAAAGAAATTACGATGGCAAAACAAAATAAGCTAACATAGCGAAGAATGCACTGAAAATAGACGTTAAAAGGTACACAACACAAAATCAGGGCATCGTATTTAAAACATTTTCTTCTCACGTTTACAAGTAGAGATTCGTTAATCAGACTAAAGATATCCGACTACCATTATTTAAACGCAATCATATTTCAATTCCTATGTTTCATTATCGTATATCATCGTTATCTTCCCGATCGAAAAAAAACAAGTTCCTGTAGAAAGAGATCCAGCCTATTGTTCCACTTGAAGATCGAGAAGCTCTATGAATAGGGCCCGCATTTCCGGCGGAAGGATCTCTTTGAGGCACGAGTTCTTTGAATCCGATCCATTAGATCCGTTCTAAACGCGATCAGATGCTTTCTATTCGAGAATGGAATTTTTTTTCATTGTGGCCGTGCGTGTCACTGCTAACGATGTCCTCTGCAATTTTTCAGGACTGGGTGGTTTGGGGCCCGAGTACCTCCTACACGCTGCTGGACCTGCGAGTACGCTTGCATCTACGGAATTCCCTTTCTCAATTGACGGTAAGACTTCAATAATTCTGTTTGCTAAAAGCTATGCGATTTTTAGAGTATCGCAATCCTGATCAAATGCATGTGAAAGTAAAAAAGTTTTGAAACGTGATTTCAATTTCTTTTTTTGTCGTTCAAGCCAATTGCAATTTTTGCAAAAAATTTGTTATGCATTATCTAGCAATACTAGACCTTCTAGCATCTCAGAAAAATTCATATCATTTGGTCCTGGTTCAAAAAAGTTATTCCGTTTTAAAGAAGCTCCATATACAATTCGTCCACGACTATGTAAAAACAAACATGCGAGATTAACAAAAAGTTGCTCGTTGTTGCGTCAGCATGGATTACGACACGTAGCATTACGTCACGTAGAAATAATATCATGATTGAATCGTGCTCGATCGAAGCCAAGGTATTTGACACCAGATTCTTCTTCTTAGTATTATAGATGGTCCGAGATTTCGCCGTGCGTGCTCGAGCTTGAAATCTTGGATGCTTCTGTGAAGGGACCGACTATCGATCTCTGATCTATTAATCCTCCATGAGAGGATCATTTTCTTTCTCGACCAGTCATTAATTTAAAAATACGCGTTCGTTATAATTTGATTTCGCTTAACAGAATCTATTCTTTAACCTAATACAATAAGCGTTAAGTGCTGTATTTTTCAAATAATTTTATGAAACGTGTTTGGAACAATGGCTTCGATATTTTCCTCAAATGTAAAACCATCTTTGAAGAATTAAAATCACGATTGTGGATAATAAGGTGTGGGCGCAGTTCCAATCAGTATTCAAGATGAATTTGAATATGATAATTACACGTGAAATTAATACACATTGAAATTTGCAATATAATAATTAAACGTTAGGTTCACTTCCTTCGTTGATTTATCTGTTTCATTTGACCATTGGATTACAACGGAACAAATATTGTTCTTATTACAACCGTTCTTATTACAATTTAAGTTGAGTCTAAAACTAAGAAATTTGATAATTTAAACGAAAATGGCGAAGGATTGACAATGCGAGAAAATTTTATTCTATGAACTGTCTTCCATAATTTATTTCAAGAATTCACGAATCTATTTTATACAGAAAATTCTCCCTAATTTTTCTTCAACTTGTAAACAAAAATGGACAATTCGTGAAGCGGAAATACGATTATTCGAACCTAACTATAAAAATGAGCCGCGATGCTCGAATAATCGTATCGTCTCTTCCCAAATCGTCCATTTTTGTTTACAAGCTGAAGGAAAATTAGGGAGAATTTACTATATCGTAACCGATAAACCGATCTCTAAATTATTCCAACATGCAACTTCCTTCGAAAATGAAATGAAACGAGCAGTATTTTATGTCTTACTAATCTAATATCATTTGGTCTGGCCAATCGTCGCTCCGAATGCTCGAACCATTAAGTTTCGATGTCTCTGACGCCTGAAATTGAGAACTTTAAGAAGATTTAATCAAAGTCTCCGAAGTGCCTTCGACTGTGCAAATGACCAGTTGCTCGCCGAACGAAAATTCGAGATTCTTTTCGTTCGGTGACGACAAGTGAATCTAATGAAAGATCCTGATCTACGGTATACGCGACTAGCCGTAGGTGTAGTAGCACTAGCAGCAGGTAGGAGATCGACCGGTTAAGAGGCCGAGAAGCTAAAAGACGACTGAAAGGGTAAACGGGGCCTCGTTAGTCGCCACCGCCGCATAATTGAATCGACTCGGAGCGACACGACCTCATTAACACCTTAGCGCCTACCCTACAGGTTGTCTCACGTATCTTCTCCTCCTTCTTCTTCCTCCTACCCCTCCCACGTTTCTTCATCGCAGCGTTCGCGTTCGGTTCCCGTTTTTGTTCTGCTCCCTGCGCTCTCGATCGATTTACCTGCGGGAAAATTCTTTGTTCACATTGTTGATTCGACAAATTGCTATACTGCAGAGGTAGTTCAGAGTCTGCGTACAATTTCTGTTCGAGCAAACGCCAAAGTTGTTAATTTTCTAGGAAGTGTTTAAACAGAGGAGCGCGTTACGTTTTTTTCTTTTTTTTTTGGATTATTTCTATGGTTCAAGAAATTAAAAAGTTTGATTCGTTCTAGACTTTTTGTATTTAAATCGAAGATTAATATTTATATTGAATAGAGCATATTCTGTTAATAAGAAAGGAATATCGATCTCTTGCAATGGCGTCTAAATTATTTGCAAAATGCTGTACGTTGTTCATTGTGTTGCAGTATATGTATGCTTTATAAGAATGCTAGGATTGAATTTATTTAGACCTTTCGCTATTTTAATTCTGATTACGCTTCTATTACAAACGTGGTTTAAATATAAAAAAACAGAGAAATAAATATTACATAAGATAGTCACGTTAATTCTATGCATGGCATAATTTAAAGTCGTGGCTCGTAGGATTCTGTGTTAAATTATTCTACATTATTCATAGGATTCTACGCTGTTAAATTACTTTAACAGTTCATAAAGCGAGTGGCTCACCTTTAATCGAATAATTCAAAAACGGAGATGGCTAACAACAAAAATTGAACGTGTTAAGCTAGAACAAAATCCGTCGAAATGGTAGGCAGTTTATTTTACACGTTCTATGTTTCACAATTGTTGTTATTCCTTTGGTTGGTGAATTATACGTTTTGTAATAAAAATTATGCAGTATCTCGATAAGTTTGGTTTCGTTGCCCTGAAAAGACAAGGCAAATTAGTTGCGTTCGACGGCCGATTGTTCTAGGATTCAGATCACGGATTCTAGAGGAAGTCTTTCGAATCGGTAGTTTGAAACGACCTGTAGCGCGGTAGCATGCGGTGAGCAGCGTCGAATGAGCCGCGCCGATCGGAGTGCCCGATTGCACCAATTTACATGTCTCAATCCCATGTTAGCCCCACGAGGGGCACGGGCGAGGGGGGATTGGAACGTATGGAACGTGTAGAGCCCAGAGGGTCGTGGGTCACGAGGACGTTCGGAGGTGAGGCGAGGGAGACGGCCAAGAATCGTTCGCATATTCATTAAGAGTCCTCCTCTTTTTCACTCCACAACGCGCAGGCCAACAGATAAACAGTGCAACCATGCAGATAAGAAGATCGACTCAATGTGGGAAAAGTGCATCGTGAAATCACGTTCGAACGAATACACGTACCGTTGCGCACTTAGGAACGGGTAATGGAAACATTTGCACATCGTCGATCCTTTATTGCTGCATAGGAGGTTTTTGAGCGCGAGGATCCTCGAAAAAGGAAGGAAACACGTTGACTTTCATTTCGTCTTGCGACGGGTGGTCCTCTAATTGGTAGAAGTATATTTTATGTTGCTTAATTCACGTTTGCTATCAAATGAATTCAAATCGGTGTCAATCATATAACTTCACGTCGATAGAAATCTGTTATGAAATTGATGAAAAAATGCAGAATATTCGTGCGATGATAATAATAATTTTCAGTTACAAGTACATTACAATTTATGTTGACTTAGACTTTCTAAAATAAATTTGCGCATAATGATATTCTAAATAATTGCAATTTAAGTTGAGCTAAATATTCCAAGATTTTAGACATAAAGAGATTCTAAATATTGGTTTGGCAACTAAGTAATTGCCGATTTGTTCAATGAAATAAAAAATTTTTTTACTTGGAATGAAGTTTAATCTGTAATGTATTTTCCATTTTGTTCGATGACCTTCTGCCACCTCTCTGACAACTTGAAAATTCCACGCTCGTAGAAAGTCTGATCCTTTTCGGCCAAAAACTGAGTTAAGTGAGATTTTACAGCGTCATCATCATTAAAAGTTTTACCACGAAGGGAGTTGTCCAGGGATCGAAATAAGTGGTAATCCGATGGCGCGAGATCAGGGCTATATGGTGGGTGTAACATCAATTCCCAACTAATATCCATCAATTTTTGCCAATTGGACAAAGACGTGTGCGGCCTAGCATTGTCCTGGTGGAAAATGACACCTTTACGATTAACCAATCCTGGTCGGTTTTCCTTGACCGCTGTATTCAATTTGTCCAGTTGCTAACATTCATGGATAATAAAAAATAACATAATAATAATAATAATAATTTTATAATATAACATTTACGGATATCATAAAAATGGGAGTGAGAGATATCTATAACTGAAATCGGCAATTACTTAGTTGCCAACCCAATTATGATTATATGAAAAAAAAGAACGCGATAGGTACTAAATGCTGCACATTATCGAAGTTTCAAGAATCAAAGAGGCAACGTAAGATTCCTCGTAAAACGCAGCCGAGCGCAGACGGATACGCTTGGGTTAGCTGGAAAGTTACAAGAAACCGCAACAAAGGCCACGATAAATGTAAATCCAGCTTTATTACGGGACAAGAACGAGAATCCCGAAAGTACACGATGACGGTGGCGGGAGAAACGAAGTCGGTTTCACTCCGCCGGCCGAGCGACGAAGACCGCCAAGGAACCCTAAACGTTTCAGCTCATGCGGAAAAACCGCATGGCAACCGTTTCTCCTTTCTACCCCTTTACCTTCGCTCTATCTGTCCCGCTCTCCTGCTCATCCGTACGCTTGTTGACCACCGTAAATTTGATCAGTGCTCGAATTAATAAACCGGCGATGGGATAAAGGAGCGCGTTCGTACGCGCGACGCGCAGGGAGACAGACCGGGGCCCCAACCGCGAGTAATTCTATACCCGTTGTGCGCAAACGAGCGATCAACCGAGTGGAAACCGAGGAGAAAGAGCTGGTTCGAACCTCCTCGTGGCTCTCTGTATCGCGTTGCCCGTGTGAGACGACACGGGGAGATAGAGGAGCTCCGAAGAACGGCGAGGTAGTTGAAACGGAGATGGTCTGAAGGAGACTGGAACGCCGTGGAACGGCGGAAAAAACGTGGAGGGCACGGTAGAAATCTCGGATCAGTCGAAGAGTGAGCTGTCGTGATTGGAAAGCTGATAATTAAACTGCCGATGTTCATGGATATTTTATTTATTCATTTATTTTTCAGTTTTAAATCGCGTTCGCGTTCGTGGCCGTGCACGACTTTACATTCTATATTTCCTGCATTATATGAACAGTTACAAAGAAAATCTATGACATATTATACAGTACATGATGATACATATATTATTTTTAACAAAAGAAAGTAGGAATGTTTCGAAAATTTTCCAACGTGTTTACACTTTGGTATTTTATTTACAATCTGGTAATAAAAATCCATTAATCCTTCACTACTACACCTATTCAAACTTAAGCAAACTCATAAACCGCTAATGTTTACTGCGCTATTATTACCACAAAAGTGTCGAATAGAAAATCGAGATCAATTGTTTTTGTTTTGCATATCGATAATAGAAAAGTGTAGTTTGGGCAATCCGTTTGAATAGAAGCAAGTGTGTTAAAAACGTTCCTGTTTCAATATTTCTTGCAATTATATTATCAGCACGAATGAGTGAGAAATTAATAGCGGTCACACAGACCGTCAATAGTAGTTAAATGTGGCGACTCACGATATATAGAAAAATATATTGCACAAAATCAATTTGACTGCACACGAAATAAAAAGAACGTGTTAAACGAATTTGAATGTTTCCAAATAACTCATTAAATTTTTCAGCATGTATGCAGGGTGTCCCATAATTATGTTAACACTCGGAAAGGTGTGATTCCTGAGGTTATTTGAAGTAACTTTTTCCTTAGCGAAAATACAAACCGCGGCTTTGTTTACGAGTTATTAACGAAAAACATTGACCAATGAGAGGCGAGATCAACTGGCGCGAGGTGGCCGAACCAATCAGCGGAACTGGGCATCGACAATTCGTTGCGCTAGCCGAACTCGCCTCTCATTGGTCACTATTTTTCGTTAATAACTCGCAGACAAAGCCGCGGATTGCATTTTCGCTAAGGAAAAAGTTAGTTCAAATCACCTCAGGAATCAATCCTTTCCGAGTGTTAACATAATTATAGTACACCTTGTATAAAGGTTACCGAGATCTACAAAATACTACCTATATCTACAAAAATTCGAAATTATTGTTATAGTCTCAAATAAAAAAGTTGAAAGAACATCATTTTTTAATTGTTCTATCATACCAAGCAATTGCGATTATTGAAAACAATTCTTCAGCCATTGTCTAGTGAACAAATCCCTCTTGCATCTAAAAAATATTTAGATCGCTCGGTCCAGTTATAGAAACGTTATTCCGTTTTAAAAACGATACGAATACTTTTTCCGCCGACTGTATGCACGTTCTATTTAAGACAGAGAATAATCTTAGTCGCTTCGCACGACTAGATTCGGACGTTCTTATCCGGATTTCAAGAGACGGGAGAATTCTCCTGCAGTTTTCACAATTCAATTAAATGCTACGTTTCATGCTGGCATAATCCTAAACTTCGATGAACGCGATAAACGAAGGAATCTAGTTTTATCAACGGGGCACTGTCAGTAGCAGAACCGTGTAATAACGCAGCGATGTGAAAATCGTTCGATGATCTTAGAAGATAAATCTGAAACTCGCGGGGACTCGACAGAGTTAATTAAAGGGCGCAGAGAAAATTCTAGAAAGTACGGGTCTACGTAAAAGCGGTAAAATGCAGAAAACGAATAAGATCGCGGAGGATCGAGGCGATTGAGGTGGAAGCGAAATGGAGAGAGGCGGGGAACCGGAGAACCGCCACCATATAACCAACGATGCTTCGTACAAGCGAGCCGCCACCACGAGCTTAAGAAAGTGGTTTGTATATTACATCGTTGGCCTGCGGTCGCAGGCAAATCGCCGCTAAAACGTTCCGGCCGCAGAACCGACCTTCTTCGTCGCTCTTATCGTCCCCCCCGTGCCTCTTCCCATTTTTCCATCGCCTTCCCTGGTTAGTTTTGAATACTTACCCGGTTACGATCGCGCACCGAAAGCCAGACTTTTTAAAATTCTCGTCTGCAAGAGGAAATATCTCCGGATACAACCTGCTTGCAAGAATTCGTAGCACTTAATTGAACTGGTTCCTACGGCCGTACCGCCGCGCCGTTCTGTATGGAAATTTCGCAGTTGCTCGCGCGAGGCGACCACGACTCGATATATATTTCGCGTTTGTTATCAGCGCTGTGCCGATACGTTCGTACGATTTCCAATCTTTACGGATAAATTTTCGGAGGACAATATCGCGCGGGATTTTATTATTTTTATAACAAACATCGTGGACTCGAAGCGATAGAAAGACTGCGAAAATTTCATCGATTCATTCAGTCGAATATCTGTCGAGATATGTACTTGACGATGGATTGTGAACTTGCGATGAACAATGCGGGAGTTTTATGAATAACGATTTTCTTCATTCTTGTGCTCGTACGGAGTTTAGGGTATTTAATGGCGAAACATTTCTCTTCGTTCATTTCCTTGAGCAAGACGTTCAAACTTCGAGTATTTTAACAAATATATGGTCGATCTCTGCAACGTAAAGATTAAAATGTTCTATAAACAGAGACATATCTTGTTTCCCAGATTTAGTAATAGATACTGTAGATACTTTCTGACAAGCTTATATAAATGTATTTGACACAATAAAGATGATCGAAAACGATTGCAAATGTAATTTTAGAATTAGTAACATAAAAATAAACCGTATTAACACTATGCCGTCCGGTGGCACCACGCTGATGCCATGCAAAAACTATCTGTTGCATGCCGGTGCCACTTGATGGTGCCATTTTCAAAAACTCAAATAACATTTGAACTATATTTCTTGGGTGTTGAAAGGCAGCAAACTAACTATAGCACTGTGCTTATTTGACTAAGAATTAATTACGAAAATTCTTGGATGACATATCTTAATTCTAGGAATTTATATTACCGCCATCTTCGAAATTCTTTTTAAAATCTAAAATTTCCAAGCTATTACGCCGGCGTCAAACAAAAGAATCATATCTAAGATCTGCGGACAGCATAGTGTTAATATGAAAGAACGTAGCACTCTACACACAATAACTAAAAAGAGAAACTTAATCGTGTATCGCACTATAATGTGTCAGACAATGAAACTGCAAAAGTACTTTCGCAGCAAACTACATAATATACCAAAACAAATTTCAAGAATTCTGAAGTGAAAGTAATAACAATAAAATTGGCTATACATCTGTTTCTTTCATCGAAACGTATACATTAAAGAACATAATGATTAAGTAAAATTTCAAAAAAACAACTTCATATTGCTGTCAAATATTGTGAGATAATCCTACAATAAAGTCTACTACATTTCTTTCGTCAAAACCTATTAATTGAAGGTGGTGGTAATTAACTAATTGGTGAAAAAAATCAACCGAGCGTTGATATCTTTGCTAGGACATGTTTGGGCACGATAGTCGAGTGCCGCGGCGAGTTTCATAAAATGGATTGTTCGTCGAGTCGGCGGGCACCCCTCGCAAGATTATGATTTATCGGATGATATGTAGAACGAGTTCCCAACTCGGAAGAATAATAATTCAACTAATGTGTTCCTGGTTTATTTTCAGTGTCAGCGTCATCGAGGCTAGGAAGTCCGCGTGCCTCGACGATCCGAGCGAGCCGGAAACGGGCGCTAAGTAGTTCTCCGTATTCCGACCGCTTCGACATCGACAGCATGATCAGATTCAGCCCGAACAGCCTGGCCTCAATCGTGAATGGATCCCGGAGCAGCAGCGCGAGTGGCAGCTACGGTCATCTTTCTGCCGGTAAGTAAATTATTTATGCGTCATTATTGGCCGCGCTGTCTTCACCTCGCTCGAACTCGATGCATTATTCACTCATACAAACCTAATTAAATGTAATCTGAACCGTGTTGAGCAAACCACGGTACAAAAATGCAGATCGAATGATATTTCCACGGAGTCACCAAGAATCGTAATTGTAACTCTTTACGATTGGCATGTTTTTTATTTGTACAGTCAGAGAAGTGTGCAAAATAGGAAATCACACGAAGAAAGGCAATTATTAGGATAGTTTAGTTGAGAGACAGTCCAGTACACCCATTCCTTCACTCATTTAAAGATAAACTTTCATTTATACAATGATGACTATAAAAATATTGTAAAGTTCATTACTTATGTAATATACATTGCGAATCTTTATGGAAATCTCGATTTTCATAGACCTTTTCCTATGAACATAAATGAGGATTTATTTTGCAGATGAAAAGATTTTTTCAGATGAAAATAAAATAGGAATATCCTTTGTTAATATACATGTTCAATTTTATTTTACGAACTAGACAATGCTGCTAAGATATAATAAAGATTTACAGTCTACTAGTAGAAGTACCAACATGTAAAAGACAAGACGAGAAATCCTTGTCTAATTCAAAATCAACAAATGAAATGCTCACTGAACTTGTAATTAACATGTCTCAACTAAAATAGACGTATAGAGTTCTTGTCGAAACAACTTCGGTGTGTATACATTCAAATACGTATTACTCATACGTCGTGTTTATGTAAATCTAAATTTGAAACCATCAAAAACTAACCCTTTGTACTCGAATGTCTTCTCTCAAGAGGCATAACAAAACTGCCGATAACTATGGTATTTTCAAAATTAGGAATTTTTGTTTTATAAAATTTGTAGCAATGCGATCAAATTTGAATTAAACAGTCTAATTATGTCAAATGTTGTATCATTTTATGTTTCCTCTGAAGCGTTACTACTTCGCGAATAAAAATAAATTCGAGCTTTTCGCACGCGATCAAAGAAAGTTCTTTCAGTGGAAAGGATTAAATGAATATTTCAGGTATTAAAGATATATAAAATTTTTCAGATGGCTATTAATTTTTTGTCCCTGCAAGAAACAATTACATGAATCACGATATTATTCAAATGTTCACGTAGGAAAAATACGATTTGAATAACGTCATTGATAGCATCGCGATGCGTTTCACTTACCAGATTGCTGGTGGCTCAATGCATAACTATCGACCCGTCGATTCCACGTGGAACAAGTGGGACCACGTGTGCCCGCGTAATTATTCGTTCTCGGTTGTCGGGGGCCGCCGAAGAGAGACGTTCCGCGCGATTTACACCGCGAATAAATATCTCTGTAAATCGCGCGGGGCGGCGAACCCATAATTAAGAGATCACCCGCGCACCATATCCACCGAAAACGTAAGTCAGCGGTGTTTAACCGGTGTGTTTTCACCGAACGTATACCGTTCGGTGATTGATTGCACGTAATTACGCTCGGCGTCGTGTAAACTCGTCGTCGTCAAGTATGGCGAGGCAGCTGCGGCGGCGTCGGCCACGATCGGATCTCGACGGGATCGTAAATGTTTCGCGCGCGCGGATACGCGATACGTGAATTATACGCGTGTAATTATACGTGTACCCGGGCAGAAGTTGTTAATGCGACTACCGCGCAACGGCCATATTTTCCGAGTTATTGCCGCTACTATGCGACGAATAAATGAACCTCGTAAACAGCCCCCTTGAGGCGGGCAAATAGCTCCGTAAGGAAATCAGGTATCCGTACTCCGGGGTTCGCAAGATGGCGATCTGCGAAATGATCGCGAAGACGAGCATCTTCAACCCTCGGCCGTAAAATGCGTCCTGTGTTCTTGGATCTGTTTTGCGTGTTCTTAACCCGTTGCATTGTAACATCGTGTCAGATTCGTTACGAAGATTTCGAACATCAATTCCTAAATTTGCACCTGGTTCAACGAGAATCGACAGGAAATACGAACAGCTGCACGTGAGCGACGTGATCAGACCCGGACCGAAGCGTAATTCAATATTTATGTGATATCGTTAATTTAATATTATTAACATTATTACACGATAATGTAAATAAGAAGGCAAATGAAAGTACAAATTGATGTGTGGAAAACTATATTTTCGCATTTATTACATATACGTATGTACATATAACAATTATCCGGATTCTGTGTTTGAACTGTTAGAATTGAAACAATGTATAATGATTCAGCCAAATGCATCAATATTATGGTATCGAACGCTATTTTCAAAATTTGAGACGCTCGTGATTTTACACAATTATTACAGACATTAAAGAATATATTAAACTTGTAAATCCGAACTGAAATTTGTGAAATTATAGTTTGGTTTCTATGCTTTCTTAACCAATTAACTGTTGTTGACGAATATATTCGTACATAATGTGTTGTCATTCCTTCAAGACGAGTATGCTTGTCAGAAACAAGTAACTGGTTAAGGAGTGGGCCGGAATTCGTAGTGCAACCGAGGAGGGGGTGATTCAACGTGAGAAAATAAGAAAAAGATTTGGTGTAACATTTTTTTATCCCGGGCTCCGTTTTTAGGAAAATCGACTTTAACCCTTAAATGCATATTGTTGCCAATTGTCTACATTTCAGTTCCATTTAATTTTATTCAAAAACCTGAGTATGTGCGTTTCCGAACACACGTTGATAACAATGGACAATAGACCATGTGTGAAATAAAAGACTTGACATTACTTTTGGCGAGTAAGTTATATGTTTTTTGACATTTGAATGCGGTGGGTGATAACCTTCAATGTGTTACTCGGAGAGATATTTTCTTTTTTCGAGTTTCCTATAAAGGAAAGTTTTGCGTCACAACAAAAATCGCAATTGCTTTGCTGCATTTCATTTATAAATAATGTGAAAATTCCTATACTAATAGATAATATAAATACATGACCATTTGTTTACGTCTACAATAATTTTAGTAATAAACGCATATTGTTGCCAAAAGTCTACATACAACTTTTTTCAAAATAAATACTCGATATTATTATCTAGATTTTTTAATTTATTTTTTACGTAACCTATAACTACATTCCTATAAAAAACGATTTTTTAAAATTCAAAACAAAAAATCATGCATTTAAGGGTTAAAGTTTGTTCATCTTTGCGAACAATTTAGTTGTCGTCTATTCTTCTACCACAGGTGTCTTCGTCCAAGACAGTATTTACAAACATTGACAACGATGTAAACATTCCGTTTACTATAGTTCTGACGCGACAAGAAGGCACCTTTGTATTTACTAGCTGCGGTAGTGGGACGGCTAGCAAGAGGGAGAACGTAAACACAAGAGTGCCTTCTTGTCGCACGAGGGCATAGTTTGCAACAATTAACATATGAGTCGTTTATTTTGAAAGTGGCATAAGTCACTTTGTTTTTAAGTCGAGATATTTAAAGGTTTGCGTTTTAACACGTTTAAAAATATGGATGCTAACTTTCGAGAAGAATTACTTGTATTTGTTATCTCAGGATACTGATATTTTTCTCAGTATAAATAATTTCGTATAAACATTAAAAAGTCACCACTTTTCATTACGGTAAAATGACTTAAGCCACTTTCAAAATAAATAGTTTAGAAAAATGACTGACATATATTAATTTATAAAATTGTTGAATAAATTACATATATAATAATAATATATACCATGAACGTATTTAATATAAAGGTTTGATTTAAGTATTTTTTATTTTAATATTCATAAAATACAAAAATAATTAGTACATTTTGAAACATAAGTATAAGTAATTTATATGAAAATACATCAGTTCAATTTAATTTTCGTCATCAATAGGAGAGATTAAGTCCTCGGAAATCGTGTTTTGTTTCAAATTTTTTAAATAACTGTGGTATATTTGGGGTATATAATTAAGCAAGTCCATCATGTCTTTGTATTTTGCTGAAGAAACAGGACGAGATCCAGCGTATAACATAAATATATATATATATATATTTTATATATTTATAATATATATAATTTACAAAACTGCACTATTCTTTCGCACTTATAAAAATAAGTCCAGTGATCACAACTTTTTTAAAAATACTGAAAATAATTCAAAACAATACTTCACACACACTTATCACACGTTTCTATTTCTTTCACACTAAGCCCCGCAATTAATTTCCTGAGTACAGCGATTTACGCCACTTTCAAAATAAACATGTTTGTTATACCGTTAATTAGCAAAACTTCTCTCGAACAAATCTCAATAGTTCTCAACTTATTGATTGCAATATTTTTTTAAATGAAAAGATACCGTTCAATTGTAATTAGTGTTACCATTAACTCGATTTGTTTGAAAAAGTGACTTATGCCACTTTCAAAATAAACGGCTCATATGTAAACACTATCTCGGACGAAGGGAACTGCGGTAGAAGAATAGATGACCACAAAATCCTTTGCAAAGATGAACAAACTATAAAGTCGATTTTCTCGAAAACGGAGCTCGAGATAAAAAATAGTTACACCAAACTTTTTTCTTATTTTTTTTACGTAGAATCGCCCCCTCCTCGGTTGTACTACGAATCCCGACCCAACCTGTATATTTCATAAATCCTATTTAAACAAAATCGCATTTAAAGAAAATCAAATATATACAGTATAATTACAATAACTTACACAGTCTTGAGAGAGATTGCAATCTGCAAACTGGTTAATAACGTAGTCATCCAATCTCATTTTCCACCTGTACTTTAATCAACCGTTTCGATTGAAATGTTAAAATTAAATTGAATCTTTCATGGACCACGGTATATTATACCAAAGTCGTGCCTCGCTTTGCACTCGTCAGAGAATTGATTTTCCTCAACGGCCAATAAATAATGTATCCTCACAATGTATAATATTCGATTAAAATTGAACGTCTCTCCCCAGAAAGCCGGTTAAATGCTCCGAACCACAGATCGCCGATCAATTGATTCCTCACTAAATCAGCGGTCCCAAGTATCGAAATTAAGTTGTCGAGGAGCTCGAAGTAATGAAAACGACTGGTAGTGTAACACCTGTCACGCAAGATTTTAGAATTTCGCCTGTTTTATGGTCTACGTGGAAGAGCCAATTTTATCGGCAGTCGAATAATCTCCATTAAACGTTCCGGGGGCCCTGTTCGGTCTCCGATCAGCCGAGTTCCGCCCGCGGGTACTTGCATAATTCACTTTAATATTATCAACAGGAACGGGCCCCCGGTCTTATATCATTCGGCGCATGTTAACATTAGTCGTAAAACGTCCGCGGTATCGGAGGCGTCTGGGTTTCTCAGGAAAGCCAGGTTTCTGACCGACGAATTACCATAATCACCGGGACCTGTACGAAACGAATAAAGTCATTGGTGGCGGCGTTAACGCAGAGGGCCACGTCCTCGTAAGGATCGGTTTCTGACGTTTAAGGGCACGCGGATCAGGGGGGGGGGGTGGCCCGGAGTCCGGAGAGGATGGGCCCGGGCGAAGCATCGAATTAAGGTGCCGGTGCGCATGAAGCCATTATAAAGCCGGCTGCAGCCCCGAATCGCGCCCGGTACACCCCACAAATCGGCCGGACCTCCTTGCTCGCGAGTTAAGAGCGACCGGTAATTTGCGATTAAATGAAGTAATTAACGGATTAAAATTCAAGCGGCACGACGCGATCGCCGATCGTTTGTCGGCTCCGCGTAGTACGACAAGCACCGGGATCGTACCGCTCGTTAAACCCGTTCCCATCGTGCTCCCCATTTCCCGAAGGAGTGTCGTTCACCTGATAACGAATCGGTTGGGAAAAGATTCGCAAGGGTGGAAAAAGATCACCTTCTCCTTAGTGGTAGCTACTTCTTCAAAATGTTGTGGCGCTTTTTATAATCTGGCGTTATAACTAGACTGCGGATTTTATGCATTTTTGGACAATATTGACAAGAATTTGGGAATATTTTGATATCACGTATAACTTATGAAAATGATTAAAAGTGGAAACTTTGCCATCAAGTTATACAATTTTTATTTTGCAAAGAAATCCATGGTCTAGTAATAATTGACCGATTTTTTAAGCAAGATTTGAAGTAAGTTTAACGTTCTATTAAGCGTAATCCCATAACTTCATGTTTGTGGCTTTACAAAATGATCACGCTTTTATTTATTATGATCATTTATGTAACCAAAATACAGCTGTGTAATACAAATGTGTTTGAATCGGGAAAGTGTCATTACTCTTTTAAGAAAGTATATAAGTGAATTATAAATTATACGAGAAACCTGTTCAAAATGTGTAGCAATTACATTTACAACGTTTTAATCATTTAGTACATATAACGGAACAGGATTATATTTGTCGTAATCTTATATTCGCTCTGAAAATTAAGTATTGTTGATAACATCGATAATAGGAAACTAGTACTTTGTTGTAACTGAGAGGAATCGAACTACAGTAAATTCTCTCCAATTGTCCCTGAGCTTGTAATCGATTTTTGGTAAACGAGATACGATTATTCGAGCTTCGCGGCTCGTTCTTATAGTTATTGAAAATCTGTTGCTATAAAAACGAGCCGCAGGGTTCGAATAATCGTATCTCCTCTCCCAAAAATTGTTTCCAAGCTGAGGGACAATTGGGGAGAATTTACTGCAAATCGATAGTTTTTTAAAAACTGTCATGCCAAATCTGTCTTCTTCCTGATTGATTTCTTTCTAACGTAAAATCATACAAAAACAATGGAAGATAAATAAAACGATTTGACACAACCAGCCTCGCGACAAATGCAAATAAAATGTAACTAACAATGACAAATAGTATGTATCCCCAAACAAATGCAGAGAAGTATAAAACATCATTTGAAACACGAGTACAAATGACGAGTTCATTCGTTTTCGCAAGTTAACGTTCACTATTTTCTCCGCTTCTCGCAAACGTCGAACTATAAAGAAGCAACAGCCTCAAATACTCATACACAAACTCATCGATCTAAGAATTACAAAATGCCGATCGGTGTCTCCCAACTCGGGGAATTTAATGTCACCTTAGATTTCCCCGAGTCCTCCACGCCGGCTATCGGAGTGCATTTTAGAATATTAATAATCAACGAGCGGCTGAATGATCCTCGCGTGGAAACCGGCATTATTGCCAACAAGCCCACACATCGTAAACCAAAGAGATTTCCTGCAGCGTGCAGCGCGCTTTATTAAATTTTTCATACGTCATCGGCGGTGATGCACAAAGAAAGTCTTGACGGTGATTAAGCGATTATCGTCCGGTATACGAGCAGATAGCCGGTTTCCTGGGTAACGTACGATCGATTCCGGAAAATTATAGTGTTCTTAAATAAAGCATCGTAGGCGTGCGCTTCGAGCATGCCGCGGTTTATGTTCGTTTTGAATCGCGACGAGCGATCAATGCGCCGCCACGCCGCGAGAAATGTACATGTATGTATGTACGTAGCCACGGTCGCGTCGCGCCGCGACGTATCGCGATCTCGAGCGTAAAACGCGATTTTTTCGTCGTCGCCGAAGAATAGAACGTAAACTCGTTGGCCGGATGGCGGGGAAGCATCGTCGCAATCGCGAGAACCGGTAGCCCTTGTAATTTCCAGCCATCGATAAGACCCGTTCGCGGAATTGGTTGATGTTTCCATTCGGTTATACGATCCGCGTGGCTGCAATTATCGGCTCGTTTGCAACCGATAGTCGGGTTATAGAATGCCGCGGAATTAATGCGATCGGGGATTCGCGGATCGCGTGACAATCGCCGGTAGTACAAAGTTTCGAAACGAGACGCCACGCTCGTTCTAATCGTTAAGCATCCCCAGGCACGCAACGTGCTTGCTTTTATGAGGCACCGACTAGACCATTGTGACACATGGGCGTGACTGCTCGCCTAAGTACTTACTTCGGCGCACGTACGTGGTGGCACCCTGAATGGGGCTTGATTGCATCGTCGACTGTACCTTCGTCGACTGTTAAGCATCCGATAATATGGGAAAGATCGGTCTCGGATTCATCAGAAAAGAAGTCTGCGTCCCGACGACTTGTACCAAGTGGTCGGCGTATTGGTTTCCAATAGTATTCTAATGCAGAACGCAATATTTAAAATAAAACTTTGGAGTTTTCTATCGTGAATCGACTGCGGGCCTTCTCGTACAAATTCACGATTTTCCAAGACCACTGTAAAAAGCAATTAATTGAAAATAAATTGTTTAATAACTTCAATAAGTTGAAAATAGTGTGAATAAAATCCGCTAAAATCCGCTAAAATCATGAAACTACATATAGTACGAAACTTTTTCTGTCACATTTCTAGCGTATTCATTTTTATTTCGGTTCCAACAGAGTCGACAGAATTACTTTAATGCCTTTAATTTTAAATTAAAGAAAAATAGATTACTTTAATTGTCCTTTAACGAAATCCTTTTTTCTTGACGTTTTTTCACATCGTTTTAACAAAATCTATCCTATTCTTCTTAAACTTTTAAGTTAGAATGACATTTCTAACCCCTTAATTTAACCTTGACCTACTATTTTCTTCATAATCGCAATGATTAGAACTTCCTCGATTGTAATAATTTCTTCAATGGAGAAGATAATTTATATCTATTCTATGCCTACAATTACATGCTTGAATGCTGTTGAAAGAATAAAATTTCAGAATGACTGAAAAGAACGGAATAACATTTATACTTCGCAGGTTATTATTAGAAATCACCGTCACGAGTTACACTCTTCAAAGTGCGGCGGAAAGTTGGCAAAAATTGGATATTCGATAAAAGGCCAATAATAATCAAAGAATGTATGAAATTATACATCGACGATGTCGTAAATAATGATTAACATTATCACTCGATAAAAAGTTCAATTTGTTTATAAGATTTTGACTAAACTTATCGAGCCGTTCAAAATGATAGATTTCAAATTTTCTTTACTAAAGTTGTTGAACTTATAAAAACTCTTCCGCAACCATATGTGGGATAAAAATTTCTTAACCCAAGCATATATTATAATAAAAAACGACGGGAGATCTAAATGGAGATGATACAGTCTTTTCGTTGATTTTTATCTGGGAAATTATGAAAGTCAACCATCGTGGCTGAGGAACGGCAATTTGTAAACAATCGACAGACTGTTCCGGGTAATTTGAATCGATTGTTATCAGCGTTTAATTGAGATCGTCGCGTCGTTAGTTACAACGAAACGTTACAACGATGACAGCGTCATCGCTTCCCCGTGCGTTGAACTCACCCTGCTTGATCGTCGTTTCGACGCTACAAATTGGCGCGGCCCGATAGAATCGAAACGCGGCAAGCTGTTATTTAACAACAGTGGCCTGAGACGCGATAATATATTAATACAAGGCGCGGGCATGAGGCTGCTCGATAAATTGCTGCGGCTAAATTAATCACGGTTCAATATGGTCTTGTCGGTGCGATACGTGACAGGCCTTCTAATCGCGTTTCCTTCTAATTCAGGCCTCTACTGACACCGTCCCTATCGCCGCTCTATAAATTAGCTTGGATAACATTTATGCTGTATTGACGCGTGCGGGCTAGCACGGTTAACTGACCGTTGTATCATTCCCTTCTTTATTTCTATTTATAGGCGCCACGCATTCGTCGCTTCTTATGAATAAATAGTAGGTACAGATTCTGCTGTTCGAATGCTTGCAAGTGTAATTCAATTAACCTGCATCATCGGTGACTCTCTATGGATATATGTTGCAGTGGAACTATAATATCGTTAAAATTTCTGATAGGCTGTAATGAACATATTGGTTGGCTGAATAGCGATAGTAATCGAGACATTCATTTTATATAGCGGGACACTTCACCTCGTGTGGCACAACCCTGGAATTATTGTAAGAAATTCTTTGCAAATAACATTATTTATTACAAACATACTTCACACTTCTTTATAGGGTCAATCGATTCAAATATTATCGTAATTCTAAATTCATCATTGTTAAAATTTTGTTTGGGCTATAAAGAGAAGCCATTTTCATTACGACTTTCCAATGAATCTATAGTTTTTATCTTATGTTAATGACTACGGTTAATACTGAACAACGAAAACGATATTTAAGATAGTATACTGACAAAGTTTAGAAACCATTTTAATCTGTAAAATTGACAAAATTTACGGATTTTTATGCATTTATGCATTAATAATATTAATAATAAGTCAACAGCATTCTCTTTATGTTTTACGTACAAGACACACTTTACTCAACTTAAAGCATTAATAAATAAATAAATAAAATATATTGTTACTCGCTGTTAATATCTTTATAAAATAACGCACGAGAACAGAAATTCGCCTAACGATTTCACAATCCACTTATAAGGATCGTGATTCTAACAACTCTCTTAATATTTGTTTTAATTAGGTCAAGGGTTCTTAAATAGATTCGCTAATTTCGAAAAAACTGCAAAGAAAATTAGTCTCTTTATTTTCATCGTATAGACAACGCAGCATGTTCCCGAGACAGCTGCGGTTAACACGATCGCTATAGCTTCACGGTTTCGTAAGAGAGGGCTTTAGCATTGAAATGCAAGCTTAGGCTACGTGCCGGAAGTCCGGCGTGCCGTGTTGCGACTGTCAAGAGAATGGACGCGGTCCGATTTCGATCTCTATCGATTATCCTCGTATTGCCACCCCCGTCTCCGCCGGTGTTAACTATTAAATGCAGTGCTACGACCGCACGTTTGCCGTTCCCACTTCTCCTACCTCGACAACGGTATCACCGGAAGAAATCTTCGGCGATTGAATAATTTGCGCGGGAACGTTTTTACCGTGTATCGTAACGGTATCGTTATTCGATCTCCCGCGGTACGTTTCCTCGAGATTAATCGTCGGAAAGCGCGGCCTGGACTTTCCATTCGGGTGGCGAGTTGTTGATGGATACAAAGCAGAAACGATGCTATCGGTATTTTATACTGTCGTTAATTATCCAGTGTAATTATTTGCTTACGTTACAGCGTCGGCCGTTCTTCTAATGTAGAGCTGTAATTTTATTGCGATTCTTTATCTACGAATTCACACCTTCCCTTCGTATTCACGGGACGCTGCAATTCGTACTTGTAAAACAAAACTTATATACGCGAGCACTTCTTAATAAATTAATTACCAAGGTACTACATACACTTCTGGACTCTAATTTCTCGAAAACTACATGAAATTGGAAGGAACATGTTAGAAAACAAGATCGTTCTCACTGATATTCGTAGTTCGTCGAAATAACGTGTAAACGCAAGGGGCGAAATAATAGCACACTTGAACTTTCTGTTGCCATTAGTCAGTAGCTTTTGAGCCTTTGATCAGATATTAACCAGTGCTACAGAATACACAATCAGTGTATTCTGTAGGGTGGAAAGAATTATTATTTTATGTCATAATAATTTTGTCTCGTCCATATTACGATTTGATACCTATTAAAATTTTTAGCTTTTTGTACAATTACGGACTGAAATCAATCAAAGTGCTGCACATTTTGTACATTGTAAAGAATGATTATTTTACGTCGTAATAATTTTGTCTTGTTCATATTTTTGTTTGGCACGTATTAAAATTTATAACGATTTGTGTACTTAAGGATTAACATCGACCGAAATGCTACATGTTTCCCACGTTATTTTATGTCATAATAACTTTGTCTTGTCTATGTTATTGTTTTGTTTGTAGTAAAATTTGCGATGTTTTGAGCACCGAGGGATTAAAATTAATCTAAGTGTTACACATTTTGTACGATGCGCGCGAAACAGTTTTCTTCCATATTGCGAAGTATAATAGATGTAGAACCTAATTTACGGACTTTATTACGTCGCAATCATTTTGCTAGCCTATATTATTGTTTTGTTCCTATGTTAAGTAATATTTTGAATACTTTATTAAAACATTGTATGATCTTCTGTTGCAGCAATGAGTCCAACGCTAGGAATGCACCCGGGAATGGCGCCGCATTTACAGCAACTCCAGGCTCATCTCCTCAGGAGTGCTGCTGCTGCGGCGCTGCTACCCCATGCTCATCCCTTACAACCACCAGCTCCTCCTCCACCACCTCCTCACCCGCACCCACATGCCCACGGTCTGTCACCCCATTCGCAACTGTACCCCGGTGTACCACCGCATTCCACTGCTTCTGCAACTTTGGGACCACATGGAGGCCTACCACCAAAATCTGAGGTTAGTCGAATGCTCTACCAAATTGATCAAATCAAATTGTACAGTAAATTCTCCCCAATTTTTCTTCAGCTTCTAATAAAAAATGGACAATTTTGGAAGACGAGATACGATTATTCGAGTCTCGCGACTCATTTTTGTAGTTGCCGATTGTCAACAGTTATGAAAACGAGGTGCAAGGCTCGAATAATCGTATCTACTTTTCCCAAATTGTTAATTTTTGTCTACAAGCTGAAGGAAAATTGGGGAGAATTTATTATACTTTGCTGTAGTTCATATTTCAATATATCTTGTACTACGAATGTGGAACTGTGTGTGTGTGTGTCTCCATTTTGTCTTGTATACCTTGCTCAAATGCGTAACTATTTTCGACAAAGTCAGAGGAAAACAAGATTACGCAAAATATTATACAGAAATATTGTAGAAAAATATTACACAGAAATAATATGCAGAAATACGACACACAAGAATATAATATAATACTTATAAAGGCCACATATAAACTGTTAGTTGTAATTTTAACATAAATACATTCGGTTGCATGCAGAATACATAAATTGTTAGGTGTACAAAGTGTATAATCATTTACCATTACCTTTGATGCAACAGATTATTTAATAACATGACACCTAACTTAATAACATAATACTTATAAATAGTACCTAACTTAATACATATAAATAGTACAACTGTAATTAACGATACTAAGAAGTAATCTTAATGAAAGAATCTCGCATGATACGCCATATAGAATCATGCAACGTACAGGTGTTTGTCCGATTGCTATTCCCAACAAGAAAACAGAACACGTTCTATAACGGTAGCCCATTATCGATTCATTCCGAACAAATGATCATTCTCGCGGTTTTCGGTACCCCCTGTCCCTCCACCCAGACTCCTCAGCTTCATCATCCACGTAGCACGTGAGAGGAGAAGGCCAGAGAGAGAAGGGAGAAAGAGAAAAAGATTAGGTTACCCTGGCATGGTCCTCGGGTTACAAGCAATCTCGCACACATTATTTCGCCAGATTCCACCCCCATCCCTCCACCTGACATCGTCCTTCGTTCTTTTTCTTCGCTTCGAGTTCTTCTCCTCTTTCCTTCCTTCTTCCACCGTCTCTTTCGTCCCGTTCTTTCTTCTTTCAATCCTCCTTTTCTTCTCCCCTTTTCTTCCCAACGTCGTTTTGAATCTCGTTCCGTCGCGTCTTTCCTCGTCCTTCTTCGCCCGTTTCTCTCCTGCTTGACCCAGGACGATGGCTTCTCGGGCCTGCTCTGATTTATTTAGATACGCGGCGGCGTTTTCATTCTCTTCCGCCGCGACACGACTGCGCCCCGTGTCCGGACGCTGTTGCATTCGCCGGCTGATTGCATTCGCCTGCGTTTGCCTGCATTTCGATCGCCGCGCTCTCGCCGTCGCCGCCTCGGTCTCTCGGCTCGCCGATCCTGTGCGCCTGCTCGCTTCCAACGGTGATCGATGGATTTATAGGTATACGGAATCGAGCGGTTCAAATGGAGAAAACCCCGTGGACGGTTTACATCGGGTTTAGTTGGATCGGGCTCGGTTCTCTGGCAAGTTACGGCGTTGTCGTTGCAGGCTTTATCAGATTAGGTATCTTTTATTATGCATTTACTGCTCTAAAGATCGCAGTACTCTTCGGTATGGATGTCGCTATTTAACAGGCCGAATGGTGAATATCGATCACGAAAGTTCGCACAAAATCAAGGGAATTTTGATGAATGCATCCGAAAATGAAAAGTTAAAATTTATTGTAAAGAATGATATTAGAACTCTATCGGATTCTAAAAATTCTGATCGAATCCAGTTGATTGGTGTTGGGATTATGGAATGAAAATGAATATGATTCTAATTCTTTTCTTAAAAAGACTTTATTTTATTCCTTTATTGAGAGAAGGTATATGGGCGAAAACGATCGAGCGACCAAACTCTACTGAGAGTCCGGTAAGAAAAAACGCTTCTTTTATACCCTTTTTGGGTTCGTCTTATCCACCAATCAGAGACGTTTATTTGTCGCGTTTCACATTGTATACGTGACGCTGGGATCCCCAAACAGTCAGGGCACGATGTGTATCTAATGGTACCGGTGATGATGTATCGCGGTATCTATTATATACAGTTTACATCACCGTCGTTGCCCGCTGACGGAACCGACGAAAATGTAAACCGATATCTTAGTATCTTAGTACTAAGTAAACTATAGATTAATTTTTGTTCGAGGCTAAAATTTCAACAATTGGAATATATACTTATCGGCAAAAGTTAAGAAAAAAACTTGATACGTTTCTACTATTCCCTTACAGGGTAACCCATAATTATGTTAATACCCGGAAGAGGCGATTCCTGAGGTCATTTGAAGTAACCTTTTCCTCAGCGAAAATGCAATCCGTGGCTTCGTTTACGAGTTATTAACGAAAAATACTGACCAATGAGAGGCGAGCATGCCTAGCGCCAGGCGGCCGAGCCAATCAACGGAACCGGGCTGCAACCGCTCGTTGGCTCGGCCGCTTTGCGCCAGCTGAGCTCGTCTCTCATTGGTCAATGTTTTTCGTTAATAACTCTTAAACAAAGCCGCAGATTGCATTTTCGCTAAGGAAAAAGTTACTTTAAATGACATCAGGAATCATCCATTTCCCGGTGTTAACATAATTACAGGTCATCCTCTATGTATAGTACTCGTTTCTTTCTTAATTTTATGATTTGGCGGCGGTTCGAAGGTCGTGGTAAGGATGGGGAGACGTTTCGTCCGGGGCCCGCTAGAGGACTCATCAGTAAGGCTATCCTAGCGGGCCCTTGCCTTAGACGTAAGGGTAGGACGAAGTCTCGGTGTATATATAGGGATCGGAACGGATCGGCTACTAGCGGGAAGAGGAGCCCTCTGCTGGCAGGTCTGGAGGTAGCCGCCACAATGATTATAACAAAAGGATGAAGATATAAGCAATACAATACTTCCAGGACCTTAACTTAAACCCAAAGCCGACGCATCGAGCGATCAAAACGTATAAAGGTCCGAAAAACGAGCAAATCAGTCATAAATAAAATGATCTCGCTCTCGCGTTTACATTCGCCTTGACGAAATCGTTCCGGAATTATATCCCGACGAGTGTACTCTTCACCTTCGCAGCGATGTTCTCCCCTCCGTGATCCAGCGAAGCGCGTATCAAATAAGTTGAAAATACCGAGACGGACGGTACCGGCCGCCGCATGTTCCTCGTTTGTCAAGTCCCGCCACCCGCGGTCTCACAATCAGTTTCGCTCGTAGCGCACGAGATCCGTGGGCCACGATCTAAACGGAAATATTCCGAGTTATGTCTATATCAGCGATCATGCTCGCCCTCGCTTCGGAGAGCCGGTAAACGGTCCCGCGTAGTTCGATCGATCGATCGACCGATCGACGGAATCGGCGCGCCGTACTTATACGGTGCGCGATAATTGCTAGATCGCGTGCAGATCGTGTGTCACGGCACGGGCTTCCTGCCCTGGCGCACGAGCGACGTGTTTGTTTTAGAAAATCCCGGTGTCGAAGATTGCCGATATTCCTGTCCGAATCTCCCGATGATATTAATACTCGGGGCAACTCGCTGCCGATCCGGTCACGCGACTTCCTAATTGCCCGCGGGTAAATCGGCATTTGACACGCGTCGCTCGTTGCGATCGAGAACGGTCGCTACGATGCTGGAGAAAAGTGTAACACGCTTTGCGCGTGTATTTCTGTACTTCGTATGTTTTAAAGTAATAAGTAGACTGCACGGATTTCGTGCAGTACATGTGAACAGTTCGAACGATTAAACTAATCATTATAGATTTCTATCTCTTGCAATTAACTCCTTTCACCGAAACGAGTCGGACGCGTGATAAAGATGACATACATGATCTATCAAATGTGAACTTTTTTAAATTGAAACAAAATTTGACTCTTCTCTTACGAAAATCTGGAAATGAACGCATAAAAGAAGACAAAAATTGTCTCGTTTCAGCAGGGAAATTCTCGACGATCATCGTTGTCGGGTCATCCTACAACGTATTGCGAATTTCAAATTTTTGAAAAATGAAGCACAAAAAGTAATCATGTTATTTACATTTTTATATACGATTGATCGAAGAAAATGAAGAAAAATATACAGATTTTACGGAACTACATGTTCCAAAAATATGAAAAATGTTGCATTATCCCCGGAATATCTTGAAACTTGGAATAAAAACAGAGCACAAATCTTTTAAAAGTTAATTACCAATAGTTAGTTCCTAAAATACTAATGTTGGTTAATTGTCTATTCGCAGAGCGCAGAATCATGCAGGAAAGCTTCAGAATCATCGACCAGGTCGGTCACAGCAGAGGCCGACACGTCCTCGAGGAGAGCCTCTGCCAAGGTGAAGAGAGAACCAGCGACCACGACCACGAATTCAACGACCACCACCGCTCCACCGACTCATCCGCAGGGACTTAGTCCCAGCGAGGATCTTCGGGACGAACCCGGTGATTTCATCGAGACTAATTGTCATTGGCGGGACTGCGGCCTCGAATTTCCAACTCAGGTGAATGCCGTTGCAATTTTTAAATAATGACAGGTGACAGCTATTCGCTTACGTGAATCACGAAACATGATCTTAGCGAACAAGTAATTCCGTGCGAGTTAAATGTGTCCTGCTTTTGCCATTACCGGATTGCTGATTATACACATGTACTTGAAATAATGAATAAGTGGTACGCGAAAGCATTTAGTTTATTAAAATTGTAATTAATAAGAACAATTTTTATTTTATACGAGCATTGGCAGTGCAGTGATTACGATCTGGTTTTTAAATATTAGGTGCTCATGGCAGACAAAATAAAAATATGGTCTGTATTATTTGTTACAACGTTGCTACATTATGTGTTTTCGAAGAATGAAATTTTATTCGACGACAATTTGACGAAGTAAGCAACGACGAAAGGATGATACAATAGTCAAAACTGTTTCCTATTCTCAATATCGTTGGATATTCTCTTCAATCTTTATTAATACGTTTCTTCAATTTTCCAGGACGATCTAGTGAAACACATCAATAACGATCACATCCATGCGAATAAAAAGAGCTTCGTTTGCGGCTGGGAAGAGTGCTCGAGGGAAGAAAAGCCTTTCAAAGCTCAATATATGTTGGTAGTGCACATGAGAAGACACACTGGTGAAAAGCCTCACAAGTGCACCGTAAGTGTCTACAGTTCTAAATAAATGTCTCGCTCTACAACAACTAAAACTAATATTCCAATGTCTGGTTACAGTTTGAGGGCTGTTTTAAAGCCTACTCGCGACTAGAGAACTTGAAAACGCACTTGAGGTCTCATACTGGAGAAAAGCCTTACACCTGCGAGTACCCCGGATGCAGTAAGGCGTTCAGCAACGCCAGCGACCGTGCCAAGCATCAGAATAGGACTCATTCCAACGAGGTAAGTAATAAAACCCTTAGAGCAGAGATCATTTTTACAGTCTCGAAAATTATGCTTCAGGAAGCTATAATATTTAAATATTCTAAAAAGTCAGAAGAAAAATTGGACTGTAAAGAAATCTAAACTGAAATAATTGAGAGGACAGTAGATAACATAAGCAGAAATATAAGTAGACTTTGTATTTTGTTCATTCATGAAAAGAATTGAGTAGATTCAACTTTATAAGAGTAGAAACGATAAAGTTGTTTATTCGTGTCATTTATTAATGTCAATATATTACATTTAAATGTGCAGTTTGCTGAAAGAACTGCAGTCTACTTTAAATTAATCGCTACTTTATTAATTTCCCAGAAACCTTATGTCTGCAAAGCACCGGGCTGCACGAAAAGGTACACCGATCCATCGTCCTTAAGGAAACACGTGAAAACGGTGCACGGTGCAGAATTCTACGCCAACAAGAAGCACAAAGGTGGCGGCGGAGACGGCGGTGGAAGCGACGAAGCTGGTGCTGGTGGAAACAGTCCCAGCAGAAGCGAGGACCTTCATCCGAAGACGCCAAGTTTGTCGAGCCCCAGCGTGAAATCCGAGAGCGAAGCTAACAGTCCACCCAGCATGATGCAACAACAGGGTAGCCCGTTGATGGGTGGCTGCAACGATGAGGTTGCAGGAGCCAGTGCATTGACGGGCGAGGGTGTCGCACTCGCTGAGGAACCTTGGAACGAAGAACCCGATGATCTAGACATTGCTGATTTGCCGGTTGCCCTCCGTGCTATGGTGAGTTTCGAAGTTTCATTAGTTGGAGGTACTTAAAATATTTCTGTTTCCACAAGTATCTAAGCTCGATTAGCTAGATTACTTATTAAGAAATGCACTAACCTTGAGATTTAATCTATACTGGTAGCTCTAATATCGTCAAATATGGTTCTCCCCTTTTACTTTTAGTGCTGTTTGCACTTCTTTAACACTGAGGAAACAACAAATAGTTTTGATAGCTGTAAATATCGTAATGTTCGGATTCGCTTAGAGCCAGTCTTTCCTTTACCGGCAAGATTAAAAAGATCGACAAATTCTCAGCTTATAGGAAGTTCTAAATGTGTGTAATGATTAATTGAATAATGTAATGAAAAATTGCGTGTAGGTTGGTGGCATGGAGTCGCAGCAACAGCAACAGGCGCCAGCGCCCGCGTCGAGGAATCGTCTAAAAGGAAGATTGCAGGCCAAGGGTTTGTCCAGTCTGCCTGTCGTGTCTGGGTTAAGAGGAACACGTGGCGTGGGTCCTCAAGGTAACATCGGTGACCTGAATAGAAGGATCACTGACCTAAAAATGGAGAGCGGAGGTTCTGCTCGCCAGACGAGCCTGTCAGACCTTCAGCTTAGGCTACAACCTTTGAATGAGCCGAGAAGGGATAGCAACACCACCGTCAGCACATACTATGGTAGCATGAAATCCACGGACTTTGGTAGCCGAAGAAGTAGTCAGGCCAGTGGCGTTAGCGCCGTTAGAATGACCCACGTCGGCCCAGGGAGTTTCTACGATCCTATCAGTCCAGGCACGTCGAGGAGAAGCAGCCAGTTAAGCACCGCTTCTGGTAGAATGAACGCACCCAGTCACCTCCAAGGACCGTACTCGACGAGCAATCTTGTTGTTCAGACGCAGAACATGTCTCTGCAGGTAATATGACGAGCGTTTAGCGAAGCGTCCGTTTCTTAATTGTTTCACTTGTAAGAACGTGGTAGAAATTTGCTTCGATTAATTTGCAGGGCCTTCACGGAGTAACCGGTGAGTGGACCGGTCCTACCAGCCACTGTACGCAACCTTCTGGTGACCGTCGTATGTCCGAGCCAGCTAGGGGACAACAAACTCAAAGAAACTCACCGGTTGTGCCACCCAGACCTAGATCTGCCCAATTCCCGGAGCGTCATCCTAATCAAGAAGTAATTTTAGATGAAGTCGGAGAGGGCGAAATGGTGGAGAACAAGTTGGTCATTCCAGATGAGATGATGCAGTATTTGAACCAGGTAAAATTTATTTACGGTTTACGAATTAGACTATACAAGTTAGTTAGACTATACATATAAATAGACTGCAGATATTATGCAAGTAAAAGTTATCGGAAAGCGTCAGAGAAAATGTTTATTTTCCATAAATACCTATAATGTAACGATAATTCATACAATAAATATTATTAACTTTTCAGGTTCAGACAGGTGGAAGCCAGATTAGCTACCGTAGCAGTCCTCTTCCAGTCTGCCAGTCGCCAGTGTGCAGTAATCCCATGCACTGTCAACGCCAAGTTCCACCCACCTGCAACTACAATCAGTCTCACCAGCAGCACTGTTATGCCCAGCAATCATCTGCACAGTCAACTTGCACTAATTACCAGAACACCTCCCCTTCGCCTTACAATCAGTGTCCTAGTTCCAGACCTGCGCCAGCTAATTCGCAATACTGTCCCGCACCCAGCTACCCGTCACAGCCGAACGGCCAAGTGCTTAGTCCAGCAGTGGGTCAAGTCATGTCACCTGGATCTCATTATGCTCCCAGCCACATAAGCGATCAACCGCTAACGTCGCCAGCAGCCGGTGCTCTGGCACCGCAACACGCTCCGCAGAATCTTCCTCAGAATTCTGCACAGTTGACGAGGAACTGCCCGCAAAATCACGTGCATCATGGCTACTATCCTGGATACGGTTGCCAGGGTCAGATGAACGCTAGTTGCCCCGGAAACCCCAACAGCCACATGAACCATCACACGAGTCCATCCTGCGCACCCCCGAATCATGGTACTATGACTCCACAGCAGTGTGCTCAGATGCGATCAACCGCGAATTGCCAGCAGATAGCAATGCACTGTAATCAACAGACTGCCATGCATAATCAAGCCGGCGTGAACCATTCAAACTCGCAATGCGGACAGAACAGTCAGTGTACCAGACCAGTGTTAACACCGAATGGTCAAGTGTCCAATCTGCATTCCGCCCAGCAGACCACGGTACCAAATCAGTGTCCTCAAATGGCGAGTCCCTGCTCCCAGCTGAGCGTGAACAATCAAACCAAACAGGTGGCGAACATGACCGGCCTTCAAGGATGCCAACAGCCAGCACCGCCACAGCCAGTGTCTCCTTGCATGCAAATGACCAATTGCTCGCATTCTAACGGCTCCCACCGATCAGCCGTGGACAACGCTATACTGAAGAGAATGTCTCCGCAGCTGTGCACCGCTCAGCCGAACAACTGCAGAATACAACAGCAAACTTGCAATTGCCAGGCCCGCACCAACACGCCGACTCACCAACAGTATACCTGCAGCTGCCAGTGGAACTACGGCGGTGATCATTGCTACCATGATCATCCTGGTGCCACCATCCCCGAAATTCAATGCAGGGACATCAGCCAATCGCAACAGGGAACCCCCATAAAGCCTCCTTTGGGGATGAGGCAAGATTCTTACAGAAGGACACTGGAGTACGTGCAACAGTGTAGAAACTGGTCAGAAAGCGCGAGCACTCACGAAACCAATGTCTCCAGCTCAACTCATCCGATGTCGTTGCCACAACCACTGCCGACTAGTGCTAACATGGTCGTCAACGACATGTCCTCCTCCCTGAGCTCGTTGCTCGAGGAGAACAGATACTTGCAGATGATACAATAAATGGTAAAAGCCTACATATTTTTATACTATTATTCTTCTGGTCGGCTAAGCGAACTTGGGAGGGTATGGTGCCTTGTAAGCTTACAAAATTTTCTAAAATACTGTGGTAGTAGAGTTTTCTGAAAATCAAAGAATTTTGTCAGCTCGAAGCTTGTACATTGAAAATAACTGCACGTCGTATGCTAACAAATGTTAACTCGGAGCTTTTTACACCTTATTCTTGATAAAACTACTTACAATGTAGCGTGATACCTCTTTGAAGACGGAAGTTTTGTTCCTGAGAAAGTCATACGCTACAGCGAATCCAAGTTGACGATGTTCCGCCGGACATGAAGTTAGACAATGTTGCACAGCTCTATTACTTTGTAATCATAAATTGTAAAGAAATCATGAGACCAGCGCGAAGATGTTGCTTAACATTTTCTATTAAAATCTTGGCACTTTGTCGATTATTCGTAGGTGAAGAAAAAAATTTAAAATTCACCAATTGTAGATAATATTAATTATGATTCAGGCTCTCTCTCTCTCTCCCTCTTTCTCTCTCTCTCTCAAGGTTGCATACCCTACTAAACAGAATTTACCGGAAAGAAATATCGAGCTATCTACACTTTTGTATTTTTGATAAATATTGTATTTTCTATGGTAATGTTAAGGGCCCAATGTAACTGTAACCGTCACTTAAATTAACTTAGCGGAATTGTAGATTTTGACCTCACATGGATGACATGCTCGGTGATTAATCATAGTCGAAGTGATACCGTGTTGCTGCGAGACAACTCGAACGTGTTATCGATGTTAACGCTGTGTTGTTTAGAAAGTTTAATATTTGTACAAAAATTGAAGGAGCATCGAGGTGCCTTACGAATACGCGCAATTTACTGTTTTTTCCTTTCGGTGGAATGTATTTAATTGGAATGGGGATGATGTTTAATCGAAATTTCTTCGAGACGCTAAAATTCGCATGTTAAATTTCAAGATCTTTATCGTCGCAGCGGACAGACAACATCTTTGTATTGAAGATTCCGAAATATTTTTGTAAGCCGATTTACTTGTAGATAGATCTTTGTACCGTATTTTTGTACAACCAGTCCTTCTCATGCGTGCCAACGTAGTTAAGAGTACTTCTCGTGTCATCATAAATTTGCCACTTCTGTTAGCATAGAGCAACGAATGGCGTGCTGGCGTGTGCATTGTGATACGGAGGAGCGAAACCATGTTTCTTTAACGATAAGAAGTCACAACGAATGAGATTAATCGATCAAAAACATGTAGATGGCCAATACTAGCATACAAAATCTGTAGATAAATCTTATTTTAATAGATCGTTAGCACTTACGAACAGCGTGCATGATAATGGTAGACAATCACTTTGCGGGGTGCGTACGTTTGCTGCGCGTGACTGTATGTGTGTGCGTGCGTGTGTGTGTGTGCGTGTGTTTGTAGATCGAGCGTCTTTCATCCATTGTAAAGAAACGCAATGATACTTGCGAGCAACGTTAGTTGACACGCTAGGTTCAGCTAATCGAAAGAATCTCTCTACTCCTTTTTTTTCTTTTTTTTTTAAAACTTGCGCCTTCGGCGATTTTTTTCGAATGATGAGGAATGCGTATGTTGAAGACTTAGCGTACCTAAAAGCTGTTTTTGTTACATACACGATTTTGTACGAATTTTATTAATCTACGATAGCGACGTCTTGTGAATAGTATACATATCTATCGTATACATATAATTATAAAAACTCATCGGAAGTTCGATTCTGCGGGCGGGAGGTGCATGACGAGAAAGTTTTACATCCTAAAGATTGTTAATTATTTTAAAATAAATCATATCGACCCCATCAACAAGAAACCTTTCGGCTCTATTTTTAACCCAGCTCCCTTCGGAAATTCGTTTCTCAAAGTAATCACGTTACTTCAATGGGATGATATTATTACAGAATGTCACAAGTCTCCATAAGTTTCCATACAAACGATTTAAGTTACAACGATAATGTAAAATGATCTGGGATTAGTCGTTTAATAAAATCACAGTGATGCTTATCGAATCTTTATGTGCATAGAGAAATTAGTAGGTACAATCGTAGAAGGTACAAAACAGGAACGGACTCGTGAGTAATCACATTTTACTTTTCCGCAATTAGGAACAACGAGAGATTATTTACATCGATATAAACAATTGCACATTGATGATAAAAGTACTTACAAACGTCAATCGCTTTGAATTCATGATATGCTTTCAAAGTCTTTTTCCTTAAAATTAGTAATATCGTTATGAAAAGTAGTTTTTAAATCGGTGAAAATCAGCGTGCAAGAGGGCGCAAACAACGCAAGGTAGACCTTTTACAAAATCGATTTGTTTCTACGTCGTGTCTTAAGTTTATTGTTGCGCCAAAGCCAAAGATTTTGTTCCATCGCAGTACGCGAAGCCTCTTCACAACGAGAGCCAGCGTATTTCAAAAAGTGATACGTACACATGTTTACGTCTACGACAAAAATAAACGCGTCGAGCAGTGTTTCCTTTGTACAATAAAAATGTTGGGCATCCTAAGGCGCTTTACTCGACGACGATTCGTTGGAATTGTTGTCCGAGACAGATTTCATAGTATTTTCAGTAGCTTCGGTGGGCGATGATTCAGGTACCTAAATATCGAAACATTTAACAATTGGTTATTCTTGAAAATGTTTCACGGGGCTTTAGGAGACAATATATCAAACTCTTATCAAGAATGAAGTGACGTAATTGTTGTATTTTAAGCTTCCCTGTGGCAAAGGTTTGAGTCAGATGTGCCAAGAAGTAATTCACAATCGTATCGAACAGATTGCTATGTTACGTTCGAAATTCAAGACATCGATTGGAACAAATAACGAATTTTTCAAATAATAAATTATTCACCTAAAAATATTTTAGCCATTTTGTCTGTTTATGACATAACATCCTAACAATATCAGAAAAAGTTAAATTTACTAATATCTTAAAGTCGACTTAGTAAAATTATTAAATGGTTTAATAAATAACAAAAATTTCTATTTGGTTTCTTTTTACTGGAATTGATGAAACAAATTATATTCTGCATAAGGATTCTCAACCTCCTGCTACGATCGTATTTAGTCATGTTATACAGGGTGGTAAATAACTGGTGGCACAACCAGAACTGGGGAGAGATTCTACATGTAAGGATAAGTGGAAGGAAAGAATAACATTTTTTTATTTAAGGCTTCCTTCCCGAGAAAAATGAGTTGTTATATGTTAAGAAATAGAATTATGTAGTAGATCATGATCAGATACGCCAGTTCATTTCTATTTAATAGTATTATTTTTTCAAAAAGTTGTATTTTGCACTTTCGTCTTATTCCTAAAAAGTACCCCCCTCCCCCCCTCCCCCGATTGTACCTACAGTTACTGACCATCCTGTACAATACTTTATCACTACACTTTTAACTCTAGCTTTACGAGATCCGTGAAAATGATGGATTAGAAACTTTTCAATTTGCTTATTCAATAAATTTGTTACTCGGTACAAACATTAAAATTAAAATCACTAAAAATTCGAGTAAATATATCATTGTTATCTTTACACAAAGTAACATAAAATAATTGCTTTTAGTGTTCCATAAACCTAGCGTTAAATTATGAAAACTCGATTATAACACCCAGGGTACGATACGTGAAACTAACATGACAGTGATGAATTAACGTAATCTCACCTGTCGAGGTAGATCCGCCAAATTAGTCCGCAACCTCTGGCTGGGGAGTACATCCGGCATAGGTGGCGGTACAGGAGGTTCCCCATAGGCCTCGTGCAACTCTTCCAGCCTGGTGCTCAACGCAGACCCTCTTCTGCTGGTGGCATTCATTTTGTTCATCAACCATTTGGCCTGCTCCTCTAGTCTCTTCAGCCTATCTTCCCTAGCTGCCAAAGCCTCTTCAGGCGTTCTAGTCTTCGTCGTAGCTGACTTGGTCTCCAACTTCCTCGGAGCTTCCTCTTTCTTCGGTGTCTCCATGTTTTCCTTCCTTTCCGCTTCGACTGGAGAAGACGACGACGCTGGTTCCACGGCAGGGAACTCTTTGACAGTTTCCAAGCTCGAGGACGAGTCCACGGAAACGCTGTCCGAGTCGATGACGCTTTCCATAGACCTGGTGCCGCGTTTCTCGAGGCTTTTCGGCTCGCTCTCCTGACAAAATGGCGAGACCGATGCGGACGAGTCGAGCGAGGAGGAAAACGATACGCCGTCGAAATGATCGTCTGTGTCCGACATCGGCACACCAAACACTGGAGCAGAAAACGGATTAGACGGACCAACGATCAGAGGCTCGCTGAACTGGACAATTTTCACGATCGAAGGTGTTGCGGTAGACGGGGGGAAGGGTCCAATAGAGAAAACAGGCTGCGTGCTGGCTGGGCTAGTTACGGTGGGGACGTGAGACACAGACGAGCTTGGGAGTTCTTCTTTCTCACCGTCCACTTCCGCTGGCTTCTGGAAATCGTCGACGACAACCGGTAACAGCTCTTCGTGCTCGGAGACGGCCACTTCGACACATTCGTCCAAGTTGTCGTTAGTCGCTTTTAACGTCTCCGAATTCTGTGTTTCTACGCTACAGGTTCCCGCGTTTGGCTCTTCGGTAATAGTATTTAATACAGACTCATTTTTTAAAACGATTTCTTTGGCTGTAGCTTCACCGGTCGAGTTTTCGAAGTTTGACGATGCTGCGTTCGATCCATTGATTTCTATGAGATTCTGGATCACGTTCGTTAGAGCTAGGTCCAAGGTGTCCAGAGACTCTTGAGAGTTTTCCGATATCAGCTGCTACGAATTGGAACGATAAACGTGTTAAATTTCATTTAACCCACTTTGGAAAATATGAATTCTTCTCGGACCTTTTTATAGACAATGGTTTCGAAACTGTGCGCATGAATCTCTGTGACCGAACTCCCTACAGTTAATCAAGTTAGTATTACTACTGCAAGCAGGTTTCCGTAATAACGATAGCTGACAAAAATGAACAAAGCTGGGGACGTCTTCGGAAGATCCTGTAATATGAATACCCTTACACGTACAGTTTCACATATATAAATCTACACGAAGTTTCTAGCAGGAATGAAAAAAGTCAGAAGCTAAGTAACTAGAAACCTGTTTCACGTTTCATCTATTTGAAAAAGTTCAAAAACGGTGTGTTTAAATCTTTGAATATTTTCACCATTTCGCAATTCACTCGTTTCTATCATAAATGCATAAAATCTGCAGGCTGTTAACAATGTTATATAAAGATCAAGATTATATGCGAATGTTTGGCGGTCCGATGTGAATTTTATCACCATAAACTTAGTCCCGGCAATTTTTGCAAACTTACTGATACTTCCGTCACATCTTCAACTTCGGTATTCAAAACTGTCTCTGCTACTTCAACCTCGTCCAGCTCAGCTTCCGTTTCTGGACTAGGAGTTCGTTGTTCCAAGGTTGTCGAAGAACTTGTCTTTGGTTCAGAGAGTTCGGTATCGGTTGGTTGCTCCGATTCTGTATCTGGCGACGGTGCACGAGGACCTTCCTAGAAATTTAAGAGAACAGAGAACAATTGCCAGGCTATAAAATTTCAATAAATCGTCGATGTTCAAGATGAAAAATATGATCACTGGTGTACCTTTCGCGGTCTTCTGCGTGGACCTAGCCTAATTCTTTCCTCGACCGAGTTATCCTCTTCTTCGTCTGTGTCGTCGCCTCGTTCGTCGCTAAATCCACTCTCGGCGCTGTAGGATATGTGATTTTAAACAAGAGTAGCAACTTTTTAATAAGCTGACTAAGTACTAAAGATAAGCTGATTATTCTCAGACTCACCTGTTGTTGAACGAATCATGAACAGCTAATGCTTTCCTTGCAGCGAACTCTCGCCGTAGGCTTCTCCATTCCAATTCCGTGTTAGTGTTCTTCTGTCTGGCGGATTCCCATTTCTCCCGACAGTACTCCAACTCTTGCTTCAATTCTTGCAGCATCTTACGTTTCTGTTGCAACTCGTACCGTAGAATCCTCTCGTGCGTGTGTAGCTGTTGGTGCTGAGCCTGCATTCGATCAACGATGGTCCAGGTTTTGCTGAGTTCCACCGACACAGCCGATAATCTCTTCTCCTGTGCAGAAATTACCATTATCGTCGATCACAAAATCTTAGCCATCTCATTTTTAAGAAAAGTGACTTAGAAGTTAGAATGAAATAATTGCTCTATACTTCACGAACGATCAACAATTAAACACTGGAAGTTTATGCGCGAATATACACTCATGAACTCAATTTCAATAACATATAAACCTCAACAATTCGCTTATATCGTATACATGTGACCTTAATAGTAAAATTCTACAGAAGAAAAATGATGTAAGATTTATTTTCTGTACGATCTACTGTATAATGTCTAGACTGCGGATTTTATGCATTTATGACAAAAATAAGTTCAAGTACAAAACAGTCAAAACATTTAAAGAATTAAAAAACGGTATGTATTCAACTATCTTCAGCTTATTAAAATTGTTAAGAAATAAATGATAATTTTGCATAAAATCTGCATAAAACGACAGAAATATTTAAATGTTAACTTACCTGTTCCCCAAGCTTGCTTTCCAAGTGCGAATTCAGTTGCTTCATCCTATTCATCTCCTTCTCCAAATGTTTCTTCTCCAAGATCAATTCCTTCAGACGAATATACGTTTTGCTGACTGATATCACTAATCTCGGTCCAGCCGGAGTGTCCACGGACTTGTAACAACTGTTAGGGTCCGAAGATGTTGCCGTCGACGAAGTTTGGGCTCCCTCTGTGTGGCAGCTGAGTAATTCCAACAAAACGCGCCAGACCTGGACAGCGATATCAACTCGCAAAGTTGTCCAAATGATAAATATCATTTACGGAAATGAAAATACCTTGGGCAGATTGTGAGCGATTTCTTCCTGTTGCAGATCTTCGTCTTTCTTCTCGGCCTCGCTCTCGACTCCATTTTCCCCGTCGACGCGTTTTTGGGACCCTTTGCTGCCCTCGACTTGCTCCACTAGATCCAAAAGCAGCTTCGGGAGCGCTGCGGCTTCGGTGCTTTCCTCCCTCGCTATGTCACTTATTAGATCATGATTCTCCTGAACAGAACAAACTTGTTTCACACTCTGCGACCAACCGCTCGAATCGATTAAATCGAATTCGAACATTTTCAAAAGAATGTTTCTAGAATGGTAGCGCAGAGTAAATCGTACAATGGATTCCAGAAACATTGGGAAACGATTTTTGAAAAAAAAGAAACAATTCATTGTTATTCTAAATACGGTTTGAACTCGCTGGAAAAAATAATTGTATACGTGGTGGTCCAGTAAATTCTATCACTTGAATATCTCCATTATTTTTGGAGATATGAAATATCATTATGAACTAAAATTAATAATATCATTAACGTAATGTTAAATAAAGTTTATCGGTTTAAAATAAGAGCTAATATGTCAGCAATAAATGACGCAGCTCATCATTTTGTATAAATGAAAATAGTAATCTATTATGTATGTTAAAAAGTTATTAGTTTAAGAGATATTTTGAACTTTAATTTTGCAAAATTTTGTACATCTTTTGTTTCCCGTATTTCAGTACAGATAAAAGAAATATGTATCAAATATATTTCAATATATTGAAATATACGTTTCATTACGTTTTCATAAGATTAAGAATCACAAGACACAATCTCTCGTATTAAAAGTCTAGAATTAAACATTTTCCCGGCCGGGGAAATCTTCGAAGGAAATTCGGAATTCTATTTAACTTTCTGAATTAGCGATCACGATTTTTACCTGAAGTAACTGAGTCAATCGATCGAGATCCATGTCGGCAGAGGAAGCACCCAGAAGTATCTGCGTGAACAATCCATTGATCAGTGACATCTGATTCTGTAGATCCCTGCAGTCGGCCTTCGTGAGCCCCAGCTGTGACTCCAAATTCGATATCTCGGTGTCCTGAGCGTCGATCTGCCGCAGAACGGAATACGCTATCGGAACTAAATAATTCTATATAGGAATTTACATTTACGAACGTACCTTCTCGTCAGCTTTCCTCAGGTCCTCTTCCAGGCATTCGAACTTCTTCAACGAATGATTCAATCTATCTTTCACGTCGCCGAGTTCCCTGATCGCCGCGTCTTTCAATTCGGTCAGCACCTTCAGTCTCTCGTTGTAGAGGCTTTTCAAGCTATTGATGTTCTCCAGCTGACGTTCGCATTCGAAGCCAACGTCGTCTTTCAGCTCTAAGAAACTTCTGTCCCCTAATCGGACCAGAATCTGCGCGAGATAGTCCTTCAGCTCGTTGGCACGACATTCTCTAGCGTGAAGAGCTTCTCGCGTATTATTGGTTATGTCCGCCAAGCAACGGATACGGTAGCGATGCTGATCGGGCTCGGTTTCCAAGTGATAACGCAAGTCGTCCACTTTCTCGATCTGGAAGCGAACGTCGTTCCTCAGCTCATCGGAGACCTAGAAACACCGACACACACACACACATTTCCGGTGATGCAATCAATGGTAACTAAATTTAATCAACCCTTGGCTAGTAAATGCTTTTGATAACATCATGGATACCATGGTATCCATTATCGATAAACTTAATTTACCAGTCTTCGCAAAGCTCCGATGGTTTCGAAAATATGACAGGAATTATGAAACAGCTTAATTCATTCAAATCTATTTCTCTGTCATCAACGTTGATTCAGATCTATCTCTAATTGCAATCTTTCTTTCTATCTTTAATAATTCTAATGTACAGGATGTTCTTTTTGAATGACACTAAAACAGTTCTCCCAAGGTCATACTGCAAGTCTTTCTCAAGTGAATTGAATGGCCTATAAAACTATGACCTTGAGATAATCATGTTAATTAAAACAAATATTAAAGTGAAAAGATTTCAAGACTATTCACGCAGTCTAATTTTCTGCAAAATGTTTTTAAATTTTCCTCTTGTCACCTTCAATACGTGTGTTATTCGTTGAGCTTCAACACGTTTCATAGCTAATTCCTGTTCATCCGGTTTTGGATCTCTGAACCTGGATCTCCTTCCATCGTCTTTGCTGGCTTGAGCCTGAGACTGAGAATCATTCTGAGCGGACCTCAGCAGATCTAAAACTCTGGATGTCTCCGAATGAGCCTCCTTCTCCGCGTCCAATTCGCGTCTTAGTCGTTCCATTTCGGACGAAACAGCTGCGATCGCTCTCTGTCTCGCTTCTCTCTTCAGTGTCAACTCTTTCTTGAATTCTTCGATATTTGTCGTGCGATCGTTCGGTGGACCCTCCTGGGAAGTGTCTATCGAGTCGATCGGGTCTATTGGAAAAGGTAGAAAACCATGTAGTTTCTCAACCGAGTAGTTTCTCAAATTAAATTTCAGGGAACAATTTATGGAAAATTAGAAAACATTTCTGTTTTTCATCGCAAATAGTTCAGACGCGATATGCGGTAGATAATATTTTCTACGTTTGTGTATTGTGTTGTAAATACGTTGAGAGTAAAGAATTACCATTTTGTCATAGTTTAATAAAAATAAGTAGTTTGCTTAGATAAAATAGGCCATCTCAGGATTTTATATCAACTTCTGAAGATTTTTCAAATAACAGACTATTAAATTTTTTCTACTAGGATAACTGTTATTTAAATCAATAGTATTTAACATTTTATTATAATCAAAGAGTCATATTAAAAAATGTTTCCAAAAGAGAAAGCGAGACTAACAATTTACATGGATCAGTTTATGTATTAAAAAATTTGAGTGAAGTTGACATATTTCATTATTAGATTCTATATTTTTTACTATTTTGGATACAGTAAATTCTCCCTAATTGACGCTCAGATTGTACACAACAATTGATGAATAATCGTATCCCCTCTTTCCAAATTGTCCATATTTGTGCATAATCTGAGCGCGAATTAGGAAGAATTTACCGTAATGCAATTGTCATCCTACGTTTCTAAATATTAAAACAACAATTTTTATTAAAATGGTATAAGCAGTGGAATCGTTTTTCTTTCTGATATGAAAAAGCTGATGAGCTTCGGTTTTGTAAATGGCTCTCGATCAGATAATGTTCAATAATGACAAAACCTAGAAGCGATACAAATTTTCTCGGTTGCCTAACATCAAAAAAAAGAATTCAATAATTAAATGACGGCTAAAGCTGCCCAAACTCGCAAGATTTTCCATTATCAGTATAAAATTTCCGAAAAATGTAAAAATCCGGAGCATGTTAAATTAAACAACACTCACCAATATCTCCCTTCGATGCCTCGTCGTCGTTATCCTTCTTCTCAGTCTTGATAGTCTCCTTCAGTCTTTGAATCTCGTCCAAAGCGTCCTCCAGAGCTTTTATCTGTTTCTTCTTGTCCGCGACCTCCTCGGACAATTGCGCTTTTAATTTCAAAGTCTTCTGACTCTCGATGCTTTTGATCTGCTCCTTCTCCATCAACGACTTATGCAGCTCTTGCTCCAGACCAGAGATCCTAGCTTCGGCAGTGTCTTTTTCAGCATTGAACGCATCAATCTTCTCCAACAATCTTTTAGTCTCGTTCATCGCGACATCGAATTTCGCCATGAGCGCGCCGTATTCTTCTCGACGATCCCTTAAGCTTGATTCCATCTCCTCGTAATTTGACTTTGAGGTCTGGGAACAATTATTCATGATATACAAGATGGAACGTCATTGTAATTTGTTAATACTTTACGTTATAAATTGCTACGAAGATTCATTTGAAAAAATTCAATTTTTCTGCTATCAATATATGTATTTGAAATTAATGCAGACATAGAATAAATATCGATCAACGAGGAAGTGCTAACCAACGCAACGTAGCTGTGAAAGAAATCGTAGATGCAAACCGTTAAGCAGTTCGCCTTCAAGCAATGGCTTAATTAATCTGCCTACGCAATATGAAATAATGCATTTATTTCTATATTAACTGCTTCGCTCCCGTGGACGTGTTATGTCACGACAGCGATGCTGTTTTTGTTCCGTTTAGGACTACTTAGTTTGCTCCTATGTTGTGTCATTGGAACCAAATTTTTTCGAATTAAAGCTCTCAACTTAGTAATAAAGCACACGTGTTTACTTGTTCGTGGCATCGCACAGTCGGCATTATGTCGCGAGATATCTTGTCTGTGACCTTATACCAACAGTATCGGCGTCGCGACGTAATACGTCAGAGAGAGAGAGAGAGAGAGAGAGAGAGAGAGAGAGAGAGAGAGAGAGAGAAGCGATTAAAAATTTCTTGCTATAAGACGAATTTCGTTATTTCACTTGCCTTGATCGATAATGAACAAATAGCGCACAGAAATAAATAAATAATTCGAATGGCAAGCACTTGACTTGCTTGACCGAATCTCTTCGCCAGGAGCCTACATTATTCCGCATTATATGTAGAAGCGAAATGTGGCGTTCGGAAAACATTGTACCTCATAGTCTTCCGTCAACTTCTTTACGGTCGCCCTCTGCTCGTCCAGCTCACCCTGGAGTCTCTCGTTCGTGTAATGATACTCCAATCGTTCAGCCTTTAATCTCACGATTTCCTCCGACAGTTTGTTTACCTCCGAGCTCTCGGCCTGTTCTTCTTCATCATTCACCCTGCTCTCCCCACTTTCGCGCTTCTCTAAATGCAAATTCACCATCGAGCGATCAGTTTCGTCGGGCGTCCTTTCATCGCTACGTGTTCTATGAATAGAACTGGTTCGATACTCGTCTCCTATCGCGTCTACCGCGTGCTGACATTTGAAATCGCGTTCAGGTAAATCGATGCTCGGGACCCTGTCGTGGACGGCATCGATGCTATTCGTCCGCTGATCCATAGCGCGTTCTTGTCGACCGTCTTCGAGACCCGGACTCTTCCGCTCGAGCCTGTCTACCCTAGACCGGAGCTTCTTATCCTCCTCTTGCCGTGGGTTCCTTTGCCGGCGTTGAGAACCGTCCAAATTCTCCGTAACCAGGTTCTCCAGCCTGTCGATCCTCAGCTCCAGCCTGCGTCTCTCTTCGTCGTCGTTTACCCGCTCCATCGTCACTCTTCTTCGCGATGTTTCGTCCAAAGAGGCCCCTCCTCGTCTCTTGTGTTCCCGTTCGTTTCGCAGCTCTTTGTACAATTCTTCTAAATGGGCCAGCGTGGCCGTGTGTGCGGACGCCAGCTGCTGATTCGCCATCGCGAGTTGCGAGATCGCTCTTGAAAACTCCATGGCTTCCTGGTGGTGCTGCGAGAACGAAGGGCCGTGACGCTCGGCCGTCTGCCAACCTGTCATCTGCGCGTACGTCAACTGCAATATAAATAAATGGACTAATTTCAGGGATGCTGATCGAATTCACCGGGCGATCGACGATCGGAATTCTGGATCAGGCAACGCGTACGTGGCCCGATGGTTCTCCTATTGCATTGCGCCGTTGACAGGTGCTCTTAACCTCGTGCACCGTTCGGCCCAATTTCACCCAAAATCAGATCTTCCCTTGCGACTGGGATTATTGTATTATTGGAATTTACTAGATGTTTCTGATAACTTCGTTTGACTCTGAGGTACTACGAAATGAAAATTTTTACAAAGTAGAACTAAATTATGTACAATCTAACGGATCTCATAAGACATGTGATTTTTCTGGAAGAAAATGTTTCAGAGATTTCAATGTGATCTTCAGTTTTCTTAATGGATTGACGAATACGTTTGTATTGACGATAATGAAGCAATGAAAGATTGAATTCTCAGCAATACACGTACTGACGCATCTATACATTTTAATTGTAACAAAAAGATCGCGGGTTTGATGTATTTATGATAACAAGAATATCAGATTGGCTATACATTAATAATAACTAACTGCAACTATTAAACAAAAAACGAAATTTCTAGCTTGTTCCTGTTTGTTGGAACAAGTCCGGAACAAGTCCTGGACAATCCCACAGTCTACCAATAAATAACCAGTTACTAACGAAATAATTCTTGCAGCTCAATTGTTATTACTCAAGTACGATGCAAATAAAATGATCTCAACAATTTATCATTCAACGAACGACTAAAATATACATTTTTGCTGTTTTCATGGAATTATTCCCACATAAAATAATTTTCACGAAATGAGAAATAGGTTAAACAAGTAATCTAATCCACAGTCCCTAACAATAAGGAAGAGCACACAAAATAAGACATTAACCGAGACAGCAGCCTCGTCCCTTACCTTGAAACTCTCAAGAATACCACAGACTGTACGAAGGATTTCAGAACGTGTACGCTGTACCGTTTCAGTTCACCGATCGCGATCTCGAAGCGAGCTGGGGTAATCGAATCCATTCACGAAACAAAGTGCTTCGTTGGTGAAACGATCGATCGTCGCACCGAGCTTCCGAAAGCTTGATCCACGTCAGGCGATTCACACGAGCGATCTGGCACGGCGCGCAGCACGATCACCGAGAGAACTCGAGGGACACAGTGGCACGTGATTGTGATCGATGCCTGCGAACTTGTCTGTTCGTGATCGTGACTCAGCGTGTTCTCCCGAAAACACGAAGACCCGGGGGGATTTTTGGAGTCCGGCCAGCGTCTCGCGGCGCTTTTCCTCTCCCGGACAAAAGAGCACGTTTCGCTGGGAAAATTTCGTGCCGGCATCTGCGCACTGAACCACCGCAACAAGACAGAAGCACTCGATGTTTTCACAGTCCCTTTCGATCGCTCCGATTCGGAATTAAACGGACACGGAAACGATTACTACGTTACTTTCCTCGGAATGTGAAAGTCATTTGGTACTGCAGTGGAATCTCGATTATTGGGGCTGTATAGAGCGACGTGAATGTTCGGATAGTAGACCAGTTACTTACTTTCGGCGCCAGACTTTACTTATTTATTTCTTTATTTGTATCGAAATCATTTTGCACGTGGGTCGTCTTCGATTGCGCTGATTGCATGTGAAACGTATTTCGAGAATTCGAAAGTGACGGATAATCGAGATTCTACATCGAAAATCCTTTTGCTTTTTTTCAAATGGAACGGAGTATTATACAATAGGTAAAAAAAAGTATTTGCACACCTTTTAAAACGGTATAACTTTTTTAAAACTGGGCTAAATGACTTGAATCTTTTGGAGTTGATAGGATAGACTCTATCTTATCGAGATCTACAAAACGTATTGTCTAAATTTTTCTTACAGACACACTAAACTAATTCCTCTAATAATTAAATAGAATTCGATTTTAAAACAGTTTTACTGCTTTAAAATTAGGTGGAAATATGAGAAGAATATATTAAGCCTTTTCATTCGAATAGCAAATTCGTGGCACCAATAAAATTGATGCGATTTGAAAGGATTTTTTGCATTGCTAAATCTGTTTGTATTTAATAAACATTTAGAAAGATAAGTGTGGCATGTATAAGTGTACAATTTTATATGCAAACAGAGAACGAACGTGGAATAGAATAGAAATCTCCTAGATCAAAAGTAATATCTGGGTTCTCGAGTTAAAATATGTTCGAGTGCGGAGGATTAAATCTCTAAGCATAACGCTAGGTAGAAGACTAACATGCTAAAAATATATACAAAAAACAACGAAGCTTAAATTGAAGACGAAAAAGCTATACTGGCTCATAGATTTTAAATCGAATTTAAAGACAGAATACTTTCCAATGAGAATTATCATTAAACCCACTGGTACTTAGGGCATTCAACTTTGGAACATTGCCAGCCTTTCTAACATTGAACTTTGACAAAGGTTCCAGTCATAAACCTTAAGGACTATATACAATCCACCTTGGAATAAATCGATTCACAGCGACCTGGAAATAACTATAATCGGAGGAGAAATCGCAAACTTCTTGTATTTGAACATGTTGAAATTAGTACATCAATATTCTTAGTTTCTTTCAATTTGTTCAGTATTTTTTATAAATGCACAAAATCTGCAGTCTAATAATTACTATTCCTGTTTGAACATGCTATTATCATAAATAAAAATTCTTTTACATAGTGGAATTGATTGTAAATATAACTGAATCAAATGAAACGAAAAATATTTCGTTATTATTTGTGAAATGTTCAGTCCAATTATTTGATGCTATTTACAAATGCATAGTATGGTAATTGTTAGATCTGGGTTAGGCATCTGCTAATGCATGGTAATGAATTACTTATGCATAGTAATGAATTATGCACAGGAATGAATTTATGCATTGCACTGGTAAATATAATACATCAAATAATATGTTATTCACGATTTCTACAACTAAACAAAGAGAATTGCTCACCAGGGTCTCGCGTCGACCAGGCGTTAAGTTCGACAAACTGGGCGCCGATGGTCTTTGACTCCACCATTCTTCACCTCTGAAAGTCGCATAAGGGCTGGGGCCCTGAAAAATGTCCTTCTTCTCAAAAAAATACAGATTTCCGAAAATACGCATGCATATTTTAATACATTAACTGTTCACTCAGAGACGACAAGAACTCGACAAAATCAAAACGATTTATTTAATAAAAACAATGACAGAGAAGGTAAGACTTACAATAGTAATTACTAGAATGCGAATATTATGCGTTTATGATAAGACCGAGTAGATTAAACGCAAAACAGTGAAATCATTTAAAGAATTCAAAACCACCACTGTATTATTTATTGCAATTCATTAAGAGTATTATGTTGCAATGATATATTGCAGACAACTCTTCCAATTCTGTTGTAATTCGTATACTGAATCTATCGGTGTAAAAATTATGTTTTAAGTTTGAACAAATAATTCCGACATCTAATTGTAAATGTTATGGCAGTGAACGTGTTAATGCATGATAAACATCGTCAAGTCTCGCACGAAAATTGAGCCAATTTAAACCGAAAATTGATTCACAAATTCTTGATAAAAATTCTTTATACCCTTAATAGAGGGTAATATGTATTTCAGTCCAATTTGATCCGATCCTCCTTATTTATACAATTTCATAAATTCCGTGCAAGGTTAAACAATATTTATACAAAGAAGCAGGCGACTTATACCCATTTAAAACCGAATCCTAAATTACTATTCGTTTCATGAATCGATAGTGTTTCTTTTATAATTTTATAACGAGTATACCTTCTTCAGAATAAATAATCAATATCTAAGGCGTAATCTAAAATTATCCACGCTGAAATATACTCGTCCCCGTACGATTTTAATAACCCCCCCCTGCGCAAATACTATCGGCAAGTCCCTGAGACGACTAGTTTCCACGCAAACGATCACCAAGACAGCTCGATTCTCTTCATAAAGCACCATTGGCCGTTAAAGTTCACGCCTATAGTTTATTTACACCCTGTATATACCGCGTAAAACGTTCTCCGGCTTCTATCTGGGCTGTTCGAGTCGTTCTCAAGACCAATAAATATATTCGTTTTAAATTTAACCTGCGATCGAGGTTCTTCACCCACGTCGAACCCGCTGGTCCTCGTCCTTTGTCGTATATTTTCGTTCGTGTACTCCGGACAGCAGGATTCCTCTGTCCCGTAGATAAATGTTTCTTCGCTCTGCGATCTCAATGGCGGAGGCGGAGGCGGTGCACTGTTACTACTGCCAGTCGCACCCATTCTGCACTTATTCTACTTAAATAGTTAATTTATCCGCGAGGATTCCCGTGGTTCGGTGGCCCTGTCTTCCTGCAAGCAACTAAATAGTCTGAAAGAATGAAGAAAATAATAGAGTGAAACGTCGATTGTACAAACTGATCGAGGAAATACGAATGGTCAGATTACAGAATTGAAACTTAGTTGCAAAGTTGGATTAAATTTTTACCGATTTACAGAATAAATAGTGTAGCCTTTATATAATAGTATAGTAGTGTAGTAGTGTTTGAGAAACAAATAATTCCGATATCGAATGTTCGGATAATTGAGATTCTACTGCATATTGTTTCTTACAATTGAAGCAATTGTAAGAAACAGGAACTTATTAAAGATCCATTTCTTAGTCAACTTTGTGGCTCTGAAGTAAAACAACAGCGTTCTCATATTTTTAGGAATTATTCATGTTTTATGTTTTGCACACTAATTTTTGTCATGAATGCAAACAAAAAGAACTACGACGAAACACGTGATTCACATTCGACTCATCGAATGGTGAGCTGGTTATTTTTTGAATGCTTGCAGTGAAAGCATCATTTATTCCACAATATAATAATTAAAGGGGATTACTCGTCAAACCTCATAGGCCAATTAGCTTCTCCTGCAGATAATCTGATGCGTCGAAATCAACAACAAACGTCGATAAAATGTATTCTCACTATTGCTCACTATTGCCCCGGGTGTATTTTTTTAACGTTGCACTTGCTTTGTCACTAATTTTTAATGCAGAACATTTGTATGGTCAGATGACACGATCGTTAAAGAATAACGACGTATTACCAAACATACTTATACATATATACTTGAGAACATCAAAAAATCAAATACATGAAATTATAATGATAGAATTGTGTCTACTATGATGTTGTAAGTACAATTTCTTTTCATCTTAAAGTATTCAGGCTTTATATTCTATATTTCCAATTATAGCTAATTTCTATTAACACATCTTAAGCGGGTGTTTTCTCGTCAAATTCTCATCATATAGCGGTAGTTAGGTATTTGGCAAAAAATATTCAATAATTTTTTAATGATAAAAAATTTATAAAAACAGAATCGACAGAAACGTACACAGTACAACATCTAGTAATAAATGATGCGTAATCATTGTTCCCCCTAATTCGTAGAAAATGAGATTTGTCGGTTCCCGCGCTTTGATAATAATAAGCACGAAACGCGTTTAAGGGTTTCCCGCTTAAGATGTATTAAGCAAGTCAAAAACCACTGTCTTTTCTACAAAATCTATAAACTCTTAATTAATCAATTGATTAGTGTACTTGAAATATCCAAAACTTCTGCACAAACACATCATACTTTGCCACGTAGCCAATAAATTCATACGAAAGTAGAATGTTCGGAGAAAATCGTTTCTAACTTTTTCACTACCCAATACCACCATACGTTTTCCATTGCATTTTCGCGAAGCTATTATTTCTCTTCTGTTAAAGCACTTCGCGATAGAACACGTGCCAAGATAAATGAGCCTATATAACGGCTCCTACCGATTTACGATATTACAATTAACTGCACAGAGCGCGCGTGCTTCAGGGAGGCAAAACGAGAATAGGAAGGAGACGAAGAATGAATTGGCACGGAAGAAAAAAGTCGGACCAGGTCAGTCAGTATATTTAGAAGCCAGACCTTTATTGTAAAACTTCATTTACTGAAACTCCATTAATAAATTTGTCAACGATTCAGCTGTATGACTTCAATTATACCTTCAGAAGAACAATGCAACTAATTTTGGATGGAACTGTCGTCGCTTTTCAACAATTTTTGAACAACTCTTCAACTATGGATCTTCAATTTGAAAAACACTATGAGAAAACTGCTGACAGTCAAAGTGTAAAAGGCTCCGTTGCTGCTCGCAGCAAAGAAGACTCGAAAGAACCAGAAACGGTCAGTCAGTAGAAAATCTAACAGACTTCTTCCGTCTCCACTTTCGAGGCCCGAAATATTTCCAGCTTCCCTTCTAGCGAAGATCAAAGCTGCTGGCAAAGAATCCTCGAAGAAGCTTTACGACCGCGGCGCGGCGCGGCGTCTCTCCGCGTAGCACGCCGTGGTCCGATGTAAATACTCTTAAATATAACTCGATCTACGATCGAAAACGGTGTTGTGCGTCGTTTCGTGCTCGTGCAAACGAAAACAAAGAACTCGCGAAGGCGAAGGCGGTCGGCTGTCGCCTCGTCGTTATATAAATTCACTGGCACAAGAAAGCAACACCAAGTCAACGATTTCAGCCGCGTCGAAGTGGAAGAATTATCTGGTCAATATATCGGAGAATTTCATTCGATAACCTGAAAATCGAACGTATAAAGGAGACAAAAGAGGTTTCATGCGGCCGTTTGCCGAGCAAAACAAACCAAGTTCGGTGCCATAAATACATCATAAATAGGTGCACCGGGCACTTCGATGCGCGATCCAAATTTAGTTCCATTAAAGCAGCCCGATAACCGTCCGTTTTACTGCGTGGAACAGAAGATGATCGCGGTCGCGGACGGCGTTGTCTTGCGGATGATGCGATGTCACGAGGGATAAGCAACGCGTCGGATGTCGGGAATCGCGAAACCGACCGGATCGATGCGGATGACGCGGGGACGTTCGGTGACGTTTCCGGCGACGTTGTCCGGTGTCCCAGGATCGCGAATACTCACCGGATGTTGGCGGTCATCCGAATCCTCTAGTCTTCACAGAACTCGATTTTGTTGGGGTCAACGACGACACTTGACTACCGTCGCTACTTGCGGCCAGCGACTCACTTCTCTAAAAATATCGTTTCGAAAGACTGCGTGCGCAAGGATGGCGAAGCCTTCGCTTAGGCGAGCTCGCGCCGGCGCGCGTCGCATTTCCGCGTCGTTTTCCGCGATCTAGGAAATCGATTCCCGTTTCAGCGATCTTTTTCAAACAATGCAATTATCCGCCGCGACCTTCGCCGACACAGACAGATGTTGACACGTTCATTGCCGAATGTCAATTCCAAAACTTCATAGTATATAGACGTTAGTTTTTCTAAAGACCTTAACGAAACATGTAAAAAATTTAATTAATCGCCAGAAACTAGATATTCGAATAAGCGATGCTTAGACTCGATAATAAGTGTGATAAGAAAAGAGTATAACAAATTGCGATTCCATTACGGAAGATCATTCTGTAAAAACAGTGTTTCGTTTGAGCAAGATATCTTGCGAACATAAAGAAGTATTTCATTAAAAAGCTTTGCTAACATTTCGTACACTGACTTTGCTACAACCACCGTGTTCCTCCATTTTAGTGGCGCATGCTCGCCGCGTGAATGGTGAAATCTCGAGATCCCATAAATTCGCGACGAGCGCTCGCGACGATCGTACGAGGACAACTTTGAACGAAAGATGGGACCTACGAAAACGTAGGCAACCTAACAATAGCGCCGCTCGTATTCTATATTTAGTTAGTTTTTCGAACTGTTTCACCGAAGTGGTGGTACACGTGCTCGCGACCAGAAACGTCCCGACTTCCTGTAGGTTTGTTCCCAGCAGCCACTGCAACAACACTCTCCCCATATAAATTTAATAACAATGCCCAAACAGTCTGAGACCGAGCATGATTTTAATACGTCGAACGCCAAGCCATTGTGACAAAAAATCCCATAAAGGTAAATTAACTTCGTTAACGAAACTAAAATTGCGAAGTTAAAATCGATCATATTATTCCATTCATTTCTTCAGATTCTAGAGGTCTTAGTGAAGTTTGGTTTATGTAAATATATAACGAAACAAATGAATTATTAAAAATAGACAAAGGATTGTGTCACCATGGCATACGACATGGCAATCAACGTGTTAACCGTGTTTGGCGCGAGAACGATACCGTTAGAACAGTATTTGTAATTATAATTTTGGACCGCAAAAAATGATGTCGCAAAGTTCATTACAATTTTCTACGTTTCTTTTTGTCAATAATTGCTCTATAGAAAACTAATTCGAAGAACAGCGTAGAAAACGCACTACAAAATGTACAGCTCGGGAAAACATTTATTATTATACGAGACTCGATGTGTTCCAAGGCTGCCTGTATGCGCAGAAGCTTTGTTTGTGGACGTCGTAATTTACCGGGTTCTGTGTATTTGATATTCTATGTGACACGTGTAGCGATTTTACATAAAGAGAATAAAATTAGACGTAAGTTTGACTACGGAGTGTACACTAAACATGACCAGATGTTCGTTATTTGTATAATTTTTCAGATTTTTAATTAATAAATTATTATACTAGTTTAGAGAGAGAGAGAGAGAGAGAGAGAGAGAGAGAGAGACAATGACGTATAATAACAATATGTATTGTAGACTTTCGTTTTATAATCAATACATCATCATGTAATGTACAACATGTATTAGCACTGAACCTATGGGAGACTAGAAGTGATTGACGTGTGTCAAGTCCACAATGATTCAGAAAATCACAAATTTGATTTCAGTTTTTGGTTCCTAATAATAGTTGTAATTAACGAAATAATTAATTGTGCACATTACAGGCGTCACTCGAGCGACCTTAACGCTAATGAAACTAACGTTTAAAACATTCAGTCCAGTGATTTTAGATCCTTCATTTTGAATTTTGCATTTTTGATAAAATATTGAATTCAGCTACCACCAAAGTATAAGAATATCAATTTCTCTAGAAACTGTATGATATAAATTTGGTTATTCCTTCAAATCGCACTATATGATGTATTTATGACGTCAGTTAAAATTTCGAGCACTATCCTATTTTGCAAAATTTTTCTTTTGGAAGGGAAAGTCATATTGAACTTCCTCCTTTTCGTACTGATATTTTATTATAATAATGAATGCAGTGTGCAAGAAGTCGACTTTTTGACACAGTTTTGACGATATGTTCAGAAAAAGTGTCGACACCAATTTCGTGATGCAACAAAATCAATGCATTCTTTGATAGTGAATTGCGCGATGCGGTTGGACAATGCCATCGATCGTTTCGGAGAAACTGCTCGTCATAATGACTTTTCTTACGTCACACCGTGTGTTGTTTATCTCCAAATAAAACCTAACTTTCCTAGTCGTGACAATATAAAATTGGGAAAGTTCATTTAGCTGTTGGATATATAAAAAGTTTTAGTCTTTCGTTCAATTTGTCGTTATTTATATATGATTTAGGTATTCCAAATTAATCTGCGACATGTTTTCCTCATTTTTTGTCAGTTCCTCTAATTTTTTAAAAATTATACCAATGTTGAAGCAATAAAATCGTCACCTCTGCTGAAACTTGTACCGAATTCAGTATTGAGTACGCATCTTATCGTCGCTAATTGTGTTCACATAGTACAGTTTTGCAAGGTTATTGTCACTAATTGATAGTAAATTTGTTGATATGAATGACTAATAGAAAGATTAAAATTTTTACTAATGCAGAATAGTATATGTAAATAGATTTATTTTGAAAAGATGACTAAAAAACACGTAGTTACTCCGATACACGTAGTAGACTCCGATGCACAACCAAGACAGGAGAACTATAAAAATATTAATGTTGTTTGCGTTCTACATGATTGCGTGTCATACTTATCACGGCCGGTATGGATGCGCTTTGATCATGAGATCGTAGACGCGGAGGTCCGACAAAGCGGAAGCAGACACTCCGTGCCTAGAATGTCGATGCATTTCATAGTGGAAACAAAATGGTAATCAATATTCCAAGACGCTTGCAGAAATGGAGAAATTGTTTACAGTTTAAATGAGCTATTTCTTATTAATTTTACAAAATGTTATAAAGTCAAATACAATAATACTTCTAAATAATAAAAATAACATCTATACTTTTACAAAATGTTTATAGTTAAATATTTCATAACATTAATTAAAAAATTGCATAAATAGTCATTCATATTAATATATATTCACATTATATATCAGAATACCACAATAAAGATCGTGAAAATTTTTTAAATAAGTACTTCAGCACAATGTTCATATAAAATTGCAAATAAATTATTTCGACTGCTCAGTAGTTAAACTATTTTCACGCGTGGTTTCCATCAGTTGGAACGAATGAAACAACAGGTGCCATCTGGCAGCGAATGGCAGATAATCGCGAAGGCACGAATCCGTGTCAAGGAACCGTGAACTTATAATATACAGGGTTCTCCAAAAATATCGGAGTAGTTGAATATCCCAAAAACAAAGTAATTTTGAAAACAGAGTTTTTCCTTGGTATTTAACAGATATGACTATTCAATAATTTATTTTGAAATATTTAACTGTTCCTAGATGTTTGGCGGGCCCTATACAATAATTATTCAATAAGCGCTAATAATTAATCTTTTGACAAAATTAACACAGCTTATATAATGTAATAAAATATACAAATTACACACTTTCTATGTTAGCAATTATTACAAGAATGTATTTGTTTTACAAATGTTAATGATTAAATATTTCTATCTCATACATTACTGCATAAAATTTATTTAATTATTTACCAGATTTCAATCGAAAAAATAACACGGTCATATTCGTAACACTTTACATATTCGTAAAGTGTAGTATTATTACAGAATGAACCTGACAGGTGCGCCCTAATAGTAGAATTCCTCTACTCGACCGGAATGAGTGCACTACAAACATTTAAAAAATAAAAATATTCTGTTAGCAGAACCGTTTATATTCACATACACATAATCCTATCATTAATTCAATAATCTTACTTCCAATCACATCTTTATGTTTCACTGTTCTCAATCCATACAATTACTACACACAGATCCCTTCCTAAAACAGTAAAAAAATCAATATTCCAAAAATCATTGCCCATTCCACCCTTCACTTTTTACGATTACGTACTTAGAAACGATGTAACATTTACAGTATAACCTAAACTATGAACAGATACTTCTCCACGCGCATACGAATATTTCCAGAACGAAAATAACATAGCCGATGCAGCAGAAACTTATTAAACGAGCCTACGATGGTATTCAACGATCGAGTAATTCAAACACTGCCGCCGCTAGTTAAGAGTTCGCGCATGCACGTGACGGACGGGATCGCGTTCCGATTGGTCCGCCGAGGAGTCGGTCTGCTGGAGTGTACGCGCGCTCAGGTACCGTACTGATCGCTCGGATGACGAAGCCGCCGCCGTCAGTTACTGTTCGTGCACGAATGCGACGAAACGCCCGGGCGTCTTGGCGGGTTTTCGCTCGGAGCTGCGCTCACGAGATCAGTTCGGGAACTAGGAAGCGGAGGTGACGTTTCATACATAGAGTTAGCCAAAGTAGGAAAGAGTGCGAGCACGTCGGGCGGAAGTTCTTGAGAGGGAACGCGACGAGTCGAGGGACACGAGTCACGCGAGAGAAAGAGAAACAGAGAGAAAGAAAGGGAGAGCGAGCGAGAGAGGAAAGGAAAGCTGTCTGACACCTGGATCTGCATTTTAGTCCAGCTTTGGCCGCAACGATACGCGGACGATTCGCAGGTGAGCGAGAACTGTAAACGACGAGTCGAGTCGCGTTCAAGTCGCGTCGCGCGTCGGCGCGACGGAACACGCGGTTCCTCTCCGTCTCGCTTTCTCCTACTTTGCCCATGGGAAATTCCATGGGGGGATTCCTGTCCTATCGGTCTCTCCTGACAGACGGGTATCTCGATCGGTCGCCGGGATCTTCGCCGTCTCTCTGTGTTTCCTCTCGCCTGGTAAACGGTTCCGCTCTCGTCACTGTCACGTAAATTCGAGGGGAAAACTACGCGGCCGTAGTTGCAGCTCTAGATTGCGTGACAGGTTACGTACGGCCACCGAAAATGACCGACAAATATTTGACAGCGTACTGACGGAAATTCGCACGGCGAGCCGCGTTTCCCCAAAACCAGACGAGATGAGACGCGGATCGTTATCGATGCTACTACCCTTTCCTATCGAAATTCCGAAGTACTTCACGGTCCGGTTTCTAATCACCGTAACATCACTTCGTTAATTCAAGCCACGCTATATCGAAATGTTTTGTGATTTCTACGGGTACATGATCGTACTCCGTCTCAGTTTTGTTAATTTGTGAAAACGTCGGTTATAGTTCCAAAATGTAGTTCCTCTGCACTAGTTCCAAAACTAAAGGGAGTTCTCTTCAGGTTCCGTGGAGTAGATGTTCTATTGTAGCTAATTGATTCACCTGTTGTGGGGCACTGATTCGCAAGGAAAATGGAGTTAGTTATGAATGATGTGCCGTTCCACCTTGGTGTAGAGCGTTCAAGTTCTTAATGAGAAATATCGGGAGATCTTTTTCTATTCGTTCGAATCGATTATTGTCGAGACGGATGAGTGTCCACGAGAATTAACGATGGAGCTGAGCTCGTTGGAGCCGAGTCTTTAGACTCGTGTCCATCGGCTTCCTGAACATATGTACGTAGCGGAAGACCCTCGCCTCACGACCTTGATCGCTGAAGCTGATATAGCGGTATACTCGAGCAGCGCGCGTCGATAATTCCTGTCGTGCATTCTCTGTCTCGTATTCGTCGTCTTCGCGCCAATCCCCTTGTTCCCTATCAGCTGTGCTCGCGATGTCTGTTTACAACGTATTCCTTTTCGCTTCTCTTACTTACGTTGAAACGCTGCGCGACTTCGCACGTTCGCTGCCAACCGTCGCATAGTATATATGCGTGTCATACACGATCGTAATTTTCTACTTTATGTGAAGATAACTCGATTCATTTTATTCCTGTCGTTACTTAAAGTTATGGCTAGGTTACGAATTTTTACGCAAACTTTTATCTGTCTAGTTAACTCTATAAAAAATGAAAGTGAGAACTTTCACTTTTCTTGCTGAAACAGTATGTCGCGAGCGATGAATTTTCATCGGTTGCCTCTGCAGTTGTTAAGTATGTGGATAGAGCGATCATTTGTGCCGGTTTTTACACATCCGACATTGGAAATGTTTCATATTGATTTTTAAGAAGTTGGAGGAAACTCGATGATATATTTACTTTTATTCCGGGTGATGGGAACAGATTTGTTATTACGAAATGAATTTTTGTGTTTAAGTTTTTGTACAGATGACTATACAAGTGAGAATTTTCATAAAGATTCGCAATCTAGTTATAGTTTTAAAATTGATCTGAAGAAAAGGATTCTTAGGGTAAAAGTGAAGTCAAATGTCTGACTACGACACATAATTACGTTTAGATACACATAAGCGACAATCACAAAGAAGTACAAAAATATTAAGTAATATTATTACAATATAATAATATTAAATATTTAGTACAAAAAGTTAAATTAACGAATTGCGTAATGTCCAGAAAAGTAACTTTCCTGTGCTAAATTTCGTCCACATTTTTATGACGATACATACGTATTGACTATTGTACCACCGGGTATAAAAATCTTAATTAAATTTTATAGTGCTGATTGTCAATTATTTTTTCAATTTTTGATGAGAAATAAAGTAATAAAGGCATTTGATGTCGATGATATCGACGAGAGTCGTAATAATAAAGGCATTTGAATGTATTTCTCTCTGGTTATATATCATGGTTTTGTGTTTTAAATTGATTTATGTTTTCAGGTACGTAAACGAATATGAGAAACACTGTTAACGTTTCTAAAGGGTGCAATATTTTAGATACTCTGCTTTTGAACCGGAATTATCTTTATTTAATAAAAAAAAGAAAAATATATTTTAGTATCTTTTGTAAATTGTCAAATTAAACGTGCGCTTTAAGTACTTCAAATCCACTCTTGGAAAAAATATTTTTAGGTGCAAAATTGCATAGAAATGAACGTTTTTGCCAGTAAAACCTTGCATGTTTTAATGAAGTATTCAAGCCTCGGGCGCCGTTCGGGTTAATCTGACCCAGAAGCAGACGTTTGCTTTCATTTGTAATTTTTTCCTTGCTGAAATATATGAATTACTGTTAATATGAACAGTATGTGTATATTGCACGCGAACTAAAGACTAGATTTTCTCCAGAATTGAATGTCAACTGCGTTCCAATTTAGTTGACAAAATATTAATGTCCTAAATTCCCGAATAGTGTATATGGTTAGTGAAACCATAATAGAATTCAAATGTTTTGAATAATATATGATTCAATTAATAATTGCTTAACTGTTCTTCCCTGTACACATTTCCCAAGTCTTTAGAAGGTCTAGCCTTTTGAGATTCGTCAGACGTTCAACTGGATCAGTCTTTCTCTTTCGAAAAATTCAAGAATGTTGTTAAATTATTTCCGATTTATAAAAAATTATTATAAGAAGAGATACGTTTGCATTTATCTCTTATTTTGTACAATAGATTTAGAAAGTATTTATTTTTACGAAAATCCGAAAGAGATGATTTTCTAGTTCCATTTTCGTTTAACATGCGCATTCGGTTTCAAAGAATTACCTTCGGTAATTTAGAAGTACTCTTGGAAATTGTTTGCAGCAGTTCTGCGAAAGAGAATTACAGAAAGCTAATATTTGAGGAATTCGACGTTTACTCGCCTATACAACACCATTTTCCTCAATTTTAGTAGAGGAACACTTGATTCATGTTGGATATTTTTAGAAATAAAATTTGCATACGCCTCCTAAATAATTACGTGTAGCACCAATAAACACCGGAACTATTTATAGCGATAGTTTAGTTTTATTACTAGACTGCCGGTTTTATGCATTTATGCTAAAATCGACCAAACAATGAAAACATTAAAAGAATTTAAGAAATGTTCTTTGTTGAATCTTATTTGACTTCTATTTCTTCAAATTGTTTTAAAAGATAATTATTCTGCATTAAGATCCGCACTCTAATTATTACAATACCGGAATAAATATATAATTTTGTATATCGACATTATGTAGCAGTATTCATTTAATAATAAAAAACAAATTTATAGCACATTCGCATTTAGAATTAGTAAGTTCATGTATTAAACACAAAAAAAACGCGTACACATCCTCTGTAACTTTACACCTTGAGAATTCACATCACAAGAGAATTCTCGTCAAAATTGACAAAATTTTATGATAACGATCAGTTCTGATTTATCTAATTCCCACTTCTCGTGCATAAAAAAAACTAGAGCACTGGTATCTTCGAAAAAATAAAAAAAAATATTTGTCGTTGCAGAGAGCAGCGCAATACTCGTTTGCTTTGCGGCTCGCATATTCATTCGTTTCGGCAACCTAAGGTTTCTAACGCTTCTTAGCAACCTCTTTCTCAAGGTTTCCATGCTAGTATTAAGACCAAGATGGGGATTTCAAACGCGACGTTATTTTTCGCAGAATTGAAATCATTCCCTTACAATTCCACCTGAATGCCAACGGCAAGGCAACGCGAAATTATACACCGCGGCACATCGTAAAATGACTCGTCCGTTTTTATCTTCGAATATCCATTATTGAACGTTATTAGCAATCTTAGTGCATCAACTATTCAACATCGTTTACGAAAATCGTATAAATCACATTGTGTCTATTGTGAAAAGATTTATGAAGGAAACTGTTCCCTGGTGCAGCAGCACGTTCACTCGTGTCACGAGTTTTCCTTCTACCTTGCATACTAGTGTTTACACGTTAAAAGTGATAGGACAGTGTTACAACACACCTTCTGTGGATACAACAATAATTCCGTGCATGGAGCAGCCGTCATTAATTGATCGCGTGTGTTCATCGTGACGCCTCGACATGGAACGGAGGAAAGAAAAAATAAATGAAATTGACGCTGGGACGTTCCAAGGTTCAATCAGAAAAATCAATCGGCAGAGCACGCCGGATTTAGAAATCAATGTAAATTATTTTCAACGTCGCTCTCGCGTTTTGTCTCGGATCCGGTGCTCCGTTCAACTAAAAATAAGTAGTTGGAAAACCGGATCTCGACAAGTCTCTCCGCCATTGGGTTCCAGTTCTTTCAGTCGTTAAAGGCTTTCAGCGTAACGACGCGGTCGAACATGGAAGTGGTTCTCAAAAAGAAAATAGCTTCCCGACGACGTTCGTTGCGGTCCACGCAATTTTTAATTTGCTTTGACCAAGGTCTAATACAATTATTAGTAGTTGAATTTTCAAGAAACCTTGCGCTGAGTTCGCTAAATAGTTTGTTTGCACGTTTTGAACCGGCAAGCTCATGATGTTTGACATAGTCATGACATAGTCGTGTCGCGTGGAAGCTGCAGAAAGTGAATATAAAAGCTTGTTTTTGTGGAAACACTAATAGTACAACTTAAATTTTCTATTTTTCTTTAAACCTTCGGCTAAAATTATGTAGAAATCTATTGTACGATTCGGAAGAATGTAACAGACAATTAATTGCAGTAAAACTTTCTTGATGCCTCTGTTATAAATATGGAGAAGTATAAAAAGAATCTAATTTCTTATTTGTTGTACAATTATAGCGTCATAACAAAAATTATTATTTACGACGTTTTAATATAAGCAAGGCTATTTAATTTTTAATTCTGATTTAGACGTGTTTTTTCATGAGATTTTGATCGGCTAATATTTAAAGAAGTACATTTTTATTTAAGCCCCTGTCCACAGTCTAATTATTGCAGGACTGCAGATTTAAAGATTTATGAGAAAAACGAGTAGGTGCGATTTGAAGAAATAAAAAGGTTACAAGAATTAGAGAGTAGCAATATGCTACTTTCGTTCTAATAAAATTGTTAAAGAAAGAAAGGTGTTCCTAATTGGTTCTTATGTTTTTAAACAGTTGCAGAACATTTTTATTTTGCATGAAAATCCGCAGTATAGGCACGCTCCCATCTCATGCGAATGATCTTCATCTATTCCTATCAACAAGTCGAAAATATCTAAATAAAGGAATAACGCTTTTTATAAATCAATCATCAATAGCGAATATTTTTCTATTTCGTGCGAACATTCGTAAAAGGCCAGGGACCTTTGAAGATTCCGGGTTTCAAGGTGAGGATTAATCACGTTTACAGACCGGTTTCTTTCGGTTTAAAATAGCTCGTAGTTGATACTAGTCTATTGCGTGAGCACGGGTTTGCTCAAGTGGTAAATTTTATCACCTAGGATCTGAGAAGTTTGCAATAACCTTATACAAGCAGAGACTCTTATCTATTATGCGGGACACCTCGATCATTCTTCGCGCGGCAGAGTTTTAACAGTTTCGCAAAAATTTCGTGCAAACTCGATTCCCGTCCGGCTGTTGTTACAATTTATCTTTTCAATGTTTAGACAAAGGTCTCGTCGTTCCGGGCACGGCGGTTCCTATTAATTCCAACTAAATTAAACATCCGCCTATCTAGCATGGAATCCGATTTCACGATATTTGTAGAGACTTGGGCGTATGATTTTGTCATTGTCACAAAATATTGTTGCTGCATAAATTCGGAGCACAACGATAACAAAGAATACATGTCCTGGGGAAATTGAACTCGCAACTGTTCTGCCCCGACCGAATGAACAGTAAATTCTCCTTAATTTTCCTTCAGCTTGTAAACAAAAATGGACAATTTGGGAAGAGTGGATACGATTATTCGAGCCTTCCATCTCGCTTTTATAATTGTTGACTATCGGAAACTATAAAAATGAGCCGCGAAGTTCAAATAATCGTGTCCTCACTTCCCAAATTGTCCATTTTTGTCTACAAGCTGAAGGAAAAGTGGTGAGGATTTACTGTAATTGGCATGCGAATGAGAGGTACTTTTGTTACTTTATTAACGATAAAAGGCGCGAGTTTTATTAGGACGACGAATGTTGACATTGTTGCGTCAAACAACTTTCTTCGATTAAAAAACCGCTTAATAATCGTTAAACAATAAATTTTGTCGTTCGAATCGCAGATCTGTGAATCTTAACGCAATGTAAACCTATACATAATTAATAGTAATCATGTTTTTGTGATCGATGAGTTGTTTCATTCCTTTGATTAAAACCTACAAATTTGTGTTACTTATTAGTCAGAGTTCGATAGTAGGATTAATTAACATTAAAGCCTTGGATTAATGTATAAAATATTTGCAGTATTATTAATGGTACTGATTGCTTAACACTCACTGACACTAGTATTTGACTAGATTTTGAAGTTCATTTTTATTGTAATATTTTCAAATACAAAGAATTATACTACAATCTTAAAAAAAAAACAAAAAAGCATTTAAATACCAGTCATTATAATAAATGTTAATTTTCTCGTTTTGGTTTCATTAATTTTATTTATTGTTCAAATTAGACATTCAATGTGTTTAGAATTATGTTCTCAGTCTGATTCGCTGATATCTCGATGACGAAAAATATTTACGGTGTCATTAGTGTTACTATTTGATTATTAAGAGATTACGGATCTTCATGCAAAATAAAAATTGTCTACATAAAGTGCGGGGCATACGAGCCGATTTATTATTATTTTTCTTTCGTTAATAATTAGAATATAAGTTCAAATGAATACATCAAGATATAATAGAGTCTTTTAATCTCTTTTTGCTGTTTTATATGGTACTCATTTCTGCTATAATTGCATAAAATCCGTAGTCTAACTATCAATTGCAAATTAGGTCGAACCAAGTGATTCAGAGATTATTAATGCCCAGAAGAAACCAAAGTAAACGAATTCAGAAACATTTCAAAGCTTCCCTTTTTCGAACAAACTATTTGCTTCGAAGAACTTTACTGCAAAAATTGGTTATCGAGATATGCCCGAGGATTGAACAAAACAACATTTGTTCGTTACTTGATTCTTTGACCCTCCGAATAGTTAGTTCGAACGAAAGAACGCGATCGAAACGACTAGATGGACGCTGTTTCCCGCCGAACAATAGCAGCACAGATCCATCGTTAAATGAAGCCACAGCCAACAGACCGATGACCCGGGTTCATTCTCAAGATGCTGCGGGTTACCGAATGCTAAACGACCAATCTATCCCGACACACATAGGGGTCGCGTGTTGATAATTTGGGTCATGCACTTTCGGCCGTGTGCACGTTTACAGGCTTTACATCGACCCGTAGCGCGTCTCTTTATCAGCTGCTCCGCTCAAAGCAGACCAGCTTCTGGTTCGCTGCGGCTTCAACTAACGAATTTCATTGTGGCACCGTGTTAATTCCAGGCCTACATCCCACCGTCACCGGGTGAACCTTAGATCCGCGCGACGGCGATCATTTCGCTACAATGCGAAATTTTTCCCCGACGACGTTCCGACGCGCAGCTTTAATGAATGAAGTCTGATTTATGATCACGATATTAGATTGCTGCGTGCAAGCCGCTGGCTCTTTATTAATAGTTCAAGTTACATGAATTTTCTAATTAGTTCCGGAACTTACGGAGTCTACGATGCTTATTAGTTTGCGAATGCTTGGGAAATTTCAGAGTAACGTACTCGAATTCGTGGAAAGCATAGAATTTTGCTGGATCAAACGTTTGTTAAAAGTGCCGAAGATCCTACGAAAATTTATGGAAAATCTTAGGAAATTCTATTAATTTACATAAAGTCTATGTAACGTGCTCGTATAGCGTGCAAACATTCACGGTCCGGTTGTTACAATGAATTTCGAATTGGGCGAATATTTGAATCATCTGGTTGAATGAACTACACTGACAGATTTATCGTACATATCAAATTGTTTGCGAAAACATCGAGTGTTGCAATCCTTCGTTCAGCCTTGAACGAAATATAAGAATGTTTTTTCGGAGAACTGATTACGTAACGATGAGTATTAATTGCGTAAAAAATTATATTTTAAAGTTCACCATTCAACCAAATAGTACTAATAGTATTGGATAAATAGTGGTACCGTTTTTAAGTACACCGAACAATGAAATAATTAAAATGATGTTTTCCATCAATCAAGCTGACATTCATACTTACATATCAGACCAATATTCTCAAACGAGTCGTTTAACCGGTTAAACTCCGTAAAATGGCTGATAATATTCGTCCCACTTACGGAAACAAATGGTTACGAGCAGATCCTCCACTACCTGAGAGATTACCAACGGGAAAAAGGTTGCGTTAATGTTAAGCGCATCAGTGTACCGCCGACTTCCGAAGGGAACATGTCTGACCACGTCGGTTAGTCATTCCGCGAGCGTTTTAAGGCTGCGTAATATTTATACTGGTGACAATTGTGTTTTAAAATGCCGAGTGTGTGTTACGAAACCTCTCGCGTCAGTCAGCTTTGAATCGTCATCGTGCGATATCAAATTAATTATTAATCAGTTCGCCGGAAAGGTTTTCTCCGATTGCGGCACAGTTGTAAGTAGATGTTCGATTTGAATTTAGTTTTTCACTCGGTGTCGAGGACGTTGAATTGAGTTCGATTTAAGAGATTGATTAATGTTTTGAATCGATGGTGATGATCATTTGAAATGTTGGATTCGTTACTTTACCTCTTAGCTTGTTCGTTTTTGTTTAATTCGATGCTTGTTAGTGGAAATGATATGACCTCTTCAATAGTGATACATTCATATTAAAATTAGAAAGTTTCAATAACTTTCTGCACTGTTGGTATTACTACAATTCGTGCTGCCTTTTCTCTGAATTACATACAGCGGAAACGTAAAAGTGGATTATTTGGTGAGAAGGAGTAAGTAGAGTATGAAAATTCAATCTATGGTCTCATCAAAAGTTTGTTTCGCAGATTAAACTATTTCGTTCCACTGGTTGTTTGCCAAATGTAATTGAATAAGCTTAATGATATAGAATTTGTGCTTTGTGGCCGAGTTAATATTAATATATGACGGTAATATTTTTCACTATTCCATTCTACTGGTCGTTCATCAAATGTAATTAAATTCGTTTTTATGTGCAGCTTTCATTTGTTTCTCTGTGCCTACATAATTTAAGAAATACCTAAAACCTTACAGCATTATTCTTTCTTAAAATACATAAAATGTGTTCTTTTCATTTTTAAGGATATTGTATCGTCAATATTCTTTACGTAAGAAGTTCCGTGGAGAGTGTAGTATTTTCGGTATTTACGGGCGACATTATGTTTACTTCCGTGGTTTTAAGGCAGAACCATGAATTCATACATGTACGTTTCTTGAGACTTACAAAGCTGTATGCTGGCATCTTAACCTACATTTCGGCATACATATCTGGATTCATGCTTTTTCAAGAGAGAATATTTTTAACGTATCGTTATAAGAACAGAATATGTTACAGAAATGCTCAATCGAAAATGTAAATTATTGTCGTTTCGAGAATATAAAAATTTCAATTCGATCAACAGTCAATATAGAATTAACCTTTTTGTTAAGTCGTTGACACGTGGTGTCGTTGTTTGACGCCATCATTAATTTACTTCCAGTTATCTATACACTGGCCGTCGTTTTCAATAACATCCTTTTAACCATCAATCAAGTTTGCGATTTCGTTTTCCAGATATTGTTAAGGTTTTTGAATGGAAGACGTCTGTATCAATTAGAGCATCGGTCATTCGATATAAATAGTTTTGGTCGAACCAACCTTGACTTGTCAACGAAGGAAAGACACATATCAAACAGTGTCTTTAGATTAATGATAAAAGCATAACAACCAGTCTCTATAAAAATTTCGCGTAAACAATGATGTAAATACACGATACAAATAATACTATAGATTGTAGATTTTGCAACGAAAATGATGAACAAAAAACAAAACAGCAAAAACATCGGTAGAATTCTATCACATTATACACTATCAACGTGTAATAATGCATAAAAGTGTCGTATAAAATAATCTGACTTAACTTAATAAAGTTTAAAACATCCGTTCGCGAGTCGGTACTTAATAAAAACTTATTAAAACTATCAACAGAATAAATCAATTTCTGTGTAGCTCTGGTTTCTCGTAAATCAACACACCAAACTGTCATTTCTCATAAAGTTCCGCAATCTAGTCATAAACAGCGGAATTTGCACACGATCGAAGCGTCCACATTGTCTCCAAACGATCTCGGAATGTTTCTTTTTCGTTTCGTTGGGTATAAGCAGCGCACCATGCTTGATCAGTCTTGTGCTCGCGCTCAAGTTTCGTCTCTTTCGATCGCGTTCTGTCCTAGATGGTTCGCGTGTCGTTTTCGAATACCAGCATCGGTTACCTCGACGGAAGGATACCGTTTTTCCTATTAGTTATTTAAGCGCACGACTATCGAATGCAGCGAACGCACGGAACCTCGTGCGCGCGTTCGATTCTCCTCCGTGTTCTCGCTTGCGACAACGATTTCATAATTCAGGTCACGCATATCTCGAAGTCCGTTATTATACACGCCGTATCGACTATTGTTTGAATCACTACTTCCCAAACGTCGAGCGCGAAACGGTCCCAACACTGTCGCTGACATAAATGAATACCTCTTAATGCACCGCCGCGCCGTCGCTAATTACGCCCCGAACTCGTGCAATTGTCATATGACGGGAAAGAATAACAATTAAAAGTTAAACACATGCGATTGTCATATAACGGGAAAAAATAACAATTAGAGGTACAATGCTGGCAGGAATAGTAAAATCCGCTGGAACGGTTTCATCATACAAATTTAGATTTTAACGCTCCCATAGGCCCAATTACGAACACGTTTCCTGGGGAGAATCGTAAATGAACGTTTCATTTGTGTCAGCAAATATTAAGGTGCACACAGACGATCTTCCGAAATGAAAGAAAACATTTCGAAAATTAATTTATAATATATAAATGAACGAGTTAGAATCATAGTGGCGCAAGTCACATTTTCCTTGTTGCGATAAATAAGTGTCATTGCTTACTAAGACGTGTATTCTTTTTTTACTAACCAAATTTACTGTTAAGATAATTTAGAGTTAAGTCAATTCAAAGTTATAATTTATTTCACTTGTTTTTTTAACATTTTGGCATGTATAGGTTACATTTTTACGACACTGTGATTCTAATCCATTCACATACATACACTGTATAAATATAAAGAAATTGGTAAAAAACACTTAAACTTTTGCGTGCAACACCTAATTTCGGGTTGAAATTAGATAGATAATTTTTCTAATTATATCGCTGCATTTTTGTGCATCGAGTTACTTCCTAATATCAGGTTGATGCATTCGAAATGTCGGAGTTTTATCACGTGTAAATGTTGTTGTTTGCGACACACGATCTGTTTTATAGTCTTATTGCCTATTGCCAGCTTCATATTTTGCTAAAAAGGATTCTTTCAAAATTTTGTATTTTTGTCATTTATTTTGTAAATCATGTAATCGTTTTTTAAGTCGAGTTTATTCATTCAAAAAAACAGAATTTCTTTAAGAATCGCATTTATTCATTGAGGACTCGTTGGGAAAAGTGTATCGAAGGAATTGAATCACATTTTGATGAAATAAATATCTTCCAAAAAAGATATGAAGTTTCTATTGTTCATTTGAATATGTATGCGTATAGCAGCGTATAAATAGATTAAACTTTCACTTGATTGTCAAACAAAAATTGAGGTCACTTGATTCTCTCGTGGTCTTTCTCTTGTGCATGCATAAAAAATGAAATATAGTATCCAACGTCGATTTTTGCAATTATTTGCCTTCCATATGGACCGTCCGTTGATATTTGATGACTATTATTATAATTACGTTATGTTCATGACTAAACGTTGTTCTCTTCAAACATGCCATACTTGATTTCTTATTAGCGTCCAAAGTCATCAATGTTTCCATCTCATTATTGCTAGACCGATTCCGTTCTATCGCATCCCGAACATCCATTAAGCACTGAAAGCTATTTTAATACATGAGAATCGTGTCACATTGTACGGCGATACTAACAATTTAAATAGGATTTTTGGAAACATTAACATCTATTGTGAACAGTTGGATTTTCTTCCTAGGAGCAGTGTATTATGTGCGTCAGCTGCATTATCTTCTTGACCCTTGCTGTTAATTTGTAATATTTTTATTTGTTTTTTCGACAGGTATTCTTTTCCCCGTAAATAACTAAACCAATAAAATATATAAATAAGTACTTTCGAATCTGATAAACTTTATACGGTTTAAAACTATTTTTACTAGGAGAAGTCCTCAAGTATGACACTCACTTTTTGTGGTGAAATTTTAGTTTTCTTCAGATATTTAATGTTAAATCTGTTAGTAACGAAGCCAGCAAGATAAGCTGGATTTCGGTCCGCGATACCGTGCGACAGGGTGGGGCAGCGGGCATATCAGAGAAGTACTCGCGATTGGCGGAGTGAGGGAGAATCTATGGGAAGACTCACTCACTTCCATTCTTAATGTTCCCCCTCTACTGTTCCCCCACCACTTGTGAGCACTTCTCTGGCATGGCTGAACGTGACGCGGCGCAGCGACTTAACTTTCTGGCTTCGTTACTAACAGCTTTAACATCAAATATCTGAAAAACTATAAGCCATCTTCACTAAAAACCGGGTGTCATTAGATTCTGTTTTACGAGCTCTATCATTGTGCAAAATTTCATAAAGAAGTGAGTGTCATACCTGGGAACCTCGCCTTGTTAGTTGATTGAGCGCGCTTTTAAGGGGGGAATTAACAGACTTAATTGGTTTAACTTGTTTTCTTTTACACAAATTCCTCTTCATAAGGAATGTCTACACTCGCTGAAGACTTGCATCTCCGGCAGAAGCGATTTGCATGTTTTCAAACTGTAGAATTAAATCAATACGAGTTCTGAACCTGCCCATCGCGTAGACATTTTCTGAAAATAAACAGGATCGAAACAACTCGTTGAGAACGTGGATCTGGCTTAATGAATCTCTCCGTGGTTAATCAATACCCGTTTGATAACATTTCTCGGGGCCTGTCGGGTGAATGCACCGACGCACGTAACGTTTCCAACGGTTCGCCGGGACGTTGTGCCAACTTGTACTTCCTCCGTGGGGATCATTTGGCATCCCGCGTTGGATCCCGTCGAATCTTAAGCTGTTCGAGGCTGGGATCTTTTATCGACGATTTGGGTCGCGCACTACGCGCCATTATTTCTCGCGTTAATGCGACCTCGTTCGCGGATATCCTTCACGATCTGTGTGTCCGTTGCGTTCCGTCTGCTCTCCGTTCTGAATCTTGTTGAGAGTAATTGCGTCCAGACTTCTCGGCGATGGAAATCGTTCGTGAAGCACTCTAAGCCTTCTCGCTGATGGAAAGAAACCAAGTTTCGTGAAAAGGTCAATTACAACGGAGTTTAGCCTCTGTGCGCCGTTCATTAAAGTGAATCGAATTATGAACGAGATTGAAACGAAGTTGATAACGAATTAATTAAGGGGAAACGATTTGTGTTCTTGCATTCGTGACTCTTATCTGTTGATTACAAAAGTTCCGGTCTTTTGCCGTAAGGAGGAATAACGCTGTAGAATAATTACTATTTGTTTCAGTAGATTATTGTTTTATTAGATTTGTTTGTTTTAGTAGATTATTTGATGATTGAGAAAAGGGAAAATTTGTTAGTACCGTGAAGGAGAAAATTTCTTTCGTTATTACAAGCAAAAGAAATGCATTAAGATAAACGGAACCAATTACTACTAATGATTCTAAATTGCTTGGCTTAAACAAATTGTATTATAGATAATTATTAACTGGACTAAGCGTGATATAACTATCTGCAAAACAACTGTATTATTGCTATTGCTAGGTTACGGATCTTTATGCAAAATAAAAATTGTAATTCTTGTTTTAATAACTTTAATAAACTGAAAGTAACGTAACAGTTTGCTTACAGCCATGCAAAATTACTCCCCAAAATTACCGAGCGACATGCAATAAAAGGCGGTAGACATTCTTGTACACTATTTCTACAGAAAAAAACGAGCGGTCAATTCCATTCGCGTTAGGTGCATTGCATGCGAATTATGGCAGTGACATTAAAATAAAATGGTCGAAACGTTTCATAAAAAGAACGCTTCGGTTTTTCAATCTGCGATTAAATCTCCACCTTCGCCTCGCGATGTTACAATTATCCATATAATTTCGCCGCAGTGATTTTCCGCGATCACGTTGATTAATTAATAATTAATTTACTGCCGACCTAAATTCTGGTACATAAAATATTGACCAGTCGTAGCCGTGTCGATGGTTATATTGGATTCTCTGGTAATTGCATCCGATCTCGAAATGCATTTTCCGAGCGTTCTAATATTTAACGCCATCGAGAAGACGAAATTCTGTATCTATAAATGTCGGAAACTTGTCAATATTGCGTACAATAACTATATAACATTCAATTTCCGGTTCGTTTCACGATCTCTCGCAATATCATTGCTCGGGTAAATACTTCGTGCTCGATGGAAAATTGTGTACATATTCGCCGGTGAATTCGTCAAAACACAATTCGTTCCGTGTGCTCCCCGTCCGAGCATGAAAAGAAAAATATTACAACAAGGCTTTCAAAGAGGAGAAAAAACGCGAACAGGCCAAGGGAAAATATGGTTCTCTGCCGTCACGCACAATATTTTCCACTTGTAGCATATTATGGTATGACTCTGTTCACGAGAATGGTTATGGTTTAGTGCTGATCAAATATTTTTTAATATCACCAACATCTCTGCTTGTATGGTTCCTTCCAGACTGTGAGATAAGAAACTTGAAAAAATAATATTTTTAAATTTTGTTATCCTGTTAACCAATTGCAATTTATAAATTCCCCCCTCCTAATCCCTTAACATACCAAAAAATTGTAGATCTCTTGACCTAATTACAAAAATGTTATTCCGTTTTAAAAGGCGTTCCGAATACTTTCGCGTCTCACTGCATGTACCAATTACAGATTAATCTTTGAAGTATGTTCTCATGGAGATTACCAATTATACCACCACAAGTCCTTATACGTAAACGATTTAGAAAAAGATTAAAATTTTTGCATACACCACTGTACATATTTACTCGAAAGTAACTCCAGAAGTACACAATTTTAACGTATTAATTCATTGAGTACAAAATTAATGGTAATGTGTATAAATTCATGTATAAATTTTTATGAGTTGATTTATAGAAAATGTATGGAAATTGTTCTTTTTCTATTAGATATTTATCACGATGAAGATGAAAAATATGACCTTATTAAGCATATTTCTATGCTTTTAGAATGATTAAAAAGCTACGTTGGATAGATTAAAATCGAAAGATTAAAATAACTACAATGAATTAAGAATATTACTTTGCGGTAGAGGTATGGGTTTAGACTTGCATCGATTGACAATTAAGCATTAAACAATTAATACCGTGTCCTTTTGCTCAGTAGTTGCGCACAGGTCTGAAAACGCGATTATAGAGAGCAGAGAGAACGATTTCGCGATTATTTCATTGATTGACGACTCGCTTTATCGAGCGTGACCTTTCTGCTTCGCTGTCAGAGCTCACGTATATGTAGTCAGTTATACTGACAGCCGCCTACTTAAGATAGTTTCTCAATCTTCAAAATATACATACAGTGGGTAAAAGAAATATTCGCACGTCTTTGAAAACGACATAACTTTTTTAAAACTGCATCAAATGACTTGAATCTTTTGGAGATGTTAGAGGGACTAGTTTACTAGACAATGGTTAAATATATCTTTTTTAAGCATGCTATTACTTGCAATGACAAAAAAAAAGTAAAAAAAACTCTCATTTTTTCGACTTTTTTATCTCTGCATACAACGAAAATTTAAACAATACGTTTTGTAGATCTCGGTAATTCATGTGCACACTAAAAATTTTATAGAAATCGGTAACCCTTGACGTTGTTATGAGTTACAAAACAATAACACTACCGATTTCAATAAAATTTTCAGTATGCATACGAGTTACCGAGATCTACTAAAAGAGTTGGTAACTTATCTTTTGTCATTCCAAGCACTAACAGCAAAATTAAGAACAACTATTTTAGCCATTTTACGGTAAACTAGTACATCACCAACAAATTTCTAATTATTCAGTTCAGTTTTTAAATATTAATACCATTTTGAAAGGTATATTTTCCAAATATCTTTTTTATCCACTAAATTATCTGCGTTAATTGCAAGAGACAGTGGCTGTATATACAACTATCTCCTTTTCTGATCATTTTAATGAGGTGAACGTAAGACAGTTTCTCAAATTCTTTAAATATTCTTAATGTTTTCGTAATTTATTTTTCATTTTTATCGTAAATGCATGAAATCCGCGGTCTACCGATTAAACTCTTGACCCCGTTGCATCTTGTTAGTGAAAAGATTAGATCGAAAAGTTTAAATTTTAGACAACAGTAACTAATGAAATTTGCAAAGAAAGAATAATATCAATCGAACATAAAGCAATGAAAAATGATATTGTCGAAGTTGTCTCGGAACTGCTACTCGACGTAATGAAATCGACGCGTATTAATCAGGGAGTGCGGATCACGGATGTTGAGTTTTTCCATAAAAGTGCAACAAGACTCGCGTAATTCTTGTAGAACATGGCGCTTTTTTCTTGGCCGGATAGACATTCCAATATTTCCAGACCGGAAAGTGCATCTAGCAACCAATTACAAAAGCGCGGCGTTCAGTGCAATTTGCCAGTAGCAGGGAACGGATCTGGAGTCGAGATTTTCCTCGGGCATCAAGAAATTTACAGGACGAAACAGCGTGCAACGTGGCCTGAAACTGCCGGCCTCTAGCGCGTGCATTAAATATACCGTTAATAACTTAATATTCTTTGAAACCCTTCACCTTTGGCCGGCGACGCGCGGGTCGAACCCCGCTTCGAATTTCCCCCAGCGAAGTTAACCTAATTTTAAAGGCAAACAAAAAATAATAAACTAATAAACGATAAATTGACCGTATCCAACGCGCGTATCGATGAAATATGCCTTTCGACGCGAGGCGGCCAGCTTGCGGCGTTTTCCTCGTTATTTTCCGTAAGTGGGGACACACCACTCTAACGGTTAATAATAATCGATTTTTTTTTATTTACTTAAAGTTTCAAGCTTGCAGAATGTTATATCAAAGCGATATTTCGAAATTCAAACATTTAGCGATTGAAGGTAAAGTTTGAAAGGTCTTACTTCATCAAAGTATAAAAACCGATTCCGCGCAGCTTTTTCAAAAATGTATCATGATCGTATAATTAATAAAATTTATCCTATTTGCACTATTAATAAAGCATATCATAGTAGCACAATTAACACTTTGACCGTCGCGTCATCCATATGCAGGCGACAGAATTATTCAAAATCTAATTCTTAAAAGTTAATTTCTACGCTAATTCATTGTAATTTCTTAATTTTTATTAAGATTCGCTTTTGCGATAAAAATTAAGAAATTACAATGAATTAGCGTACAGATCAGCAAACTTATACGACATCATCTACTTTGCCAACATTGTTACCAAGAGGTAATTTCATTGAATAAAATACCTCAATTTTATGAAATTTTTGTGGATTCTGACGCGGTCGTGAAATTGTTAAAACTTTGTTCATGTCTTTCTCGAAATTACATCTTTCAACCTGGTCATCACGATATCTTTAGAACTATACGACCGATTTGCAATAAATTTTATGGAGATATTCTGCATAGGATATTCTACAATGTAGCGAGTACGATTTTCTTGATGGTTTATGTAAATTATTTAACGTTTTATAAGCATTTGAAGTTTTTCGCCAGCCCGTATGCTACATCTTGGATAACAGTTTCTCGTTTATGAATCGACTAAATTTTTTCTATTTTTTATTCTATCCCAATACTTGCCAACTGTGACGGCCAGTAATCAATGTTCTACAAGAAGGAGTTCCGGAAACTACGAATAGCTTCGCTGTTTTGTACGATTTTTACTTTTACAAAATTGAAAGAAAAAAGCTGAAACTTATATTTATATTCTCTTAGAAAGACTAAATATCCTATTTAGTAATCAGTTACAAAAAGAATTCACAAACTTTTTATCTATTTCTTAACGCCTCAGGGCGGTCTCGACGATAATTAAAGAATTGAATTTCGCCAGTTCCTTCTACGTTGAAACCCGAAATTCCACCTGAAGGAACCGAAACCCCTGCCAACGGGTAACCAAAACGAAGAGAGAGTAGAGGAAAGGGAGAGGTTCTTCCGCGCACACGGTTCTTTCATGTAGATTGCAGCGACAGATGCTCGAAGCTCGAGAGCTGCTCTCGAGAAAGCTCTCCAGGCTCGAAGAAAAACGTCTTTGTGTCGGAAAGTCCGCTAATTAGGGAACAGGTTCCCTCGAAGATGCTGCCCGCGCGGAATGTCATCGCGCTCGTTGAATTTTCGAGTTTCCAACCACGAGAGGTCTCAGGCTTGCAGACATATGACATGTGACGACGTGTGACCGGTGGTGTTACTGCGCGGAGTTTTTATTGCACTAAACTCGCAGGATGGTCCGACTACTTCGATCACTATACCGAGGATTTTTGCGCGAAATAAAAATTGTCCGCACTGGTTGAAGTAACTTCATTCTCGCTTTAATCCATTTAATAGATTAAAGATAAGGCATTGACATTTTTAAATCCTTTTAATGTTTCTTCTATTTTAAATCGCACTTATCCAAGTTTGTCACAAAATGCATAAAATCTGCAGTCTACCAATCACTTTGACCATCGTAGTAATTTCTCAGGATTTTGAACAGTTTTCTAGAGGCTAGTACGAATTATAGCTGTAATAATTTAATTGTACCTAGGTGAAGGCTTTTAAGATATTCCAAGATCACTGACGTTCTTTTTAAACTGCTAGCTACATTTTTCGAACTCTGGCGATGTACGTATAGGTTCTTATACGAAAGTATCGATATTTTGTAGCTAATATGGAATGGAATTATGAATTTTTTTATAACGTGCTAATAAAGTTGCAATTATCTTTACCATTGTTTGTCATGCAAATGTAGTGCAATCAGTAGTAGCCAGTACACACGATATAAAAATGTCTTACTGTGCACATGGTGTGTCGCACACCCCGATAGTTTCTAATTGCTGTGGTGTCTAAACTATCTATTGTTTAGAGTTCCACCAATTACAGAATATTCTTGAGACGTTCGGAAATCAGGGTGAACAGCGTTATTCGCAAAATTATAACTTAATAAAAAAAGAAAAACACGGAAAGTGGACGCGAAAAGTGGATTTGTTTTACAACCAATTTTCGTTGCGGTGTCCGCGCACCTACAGTGTACAGTAAAATCTAAGATTATTTAAAACTGAGAGACACAGAAATTCCGACTTTGTAGCCATATACGAAATGCGATAAGGAGCAACACGACTTAGGAGATGACCCAAATCTCGATTTCATGCACCTGCACCAAGGATCGCGCAGATTCCACGACAATTCTTAATAATTCTCGGTATCTCGTGAATGTTTGTTGTATAGAGAACGATCCGATATCGTAAGTGTCAGCATTCTATCCGTCTCCGCGCGTAAAGTATTCATCATTTTCCCCGGGACTGTCCTATATCGGCTGACAGATGATTTTATCTCTGTCCGTGATCTCGGTCTCGTGACATTCTGGCCGCGTCTCTGGAGCCGAATAAAAGGTGAAACGAGCGGAATGTGCGAGCTACAAGAACAAGGAAGCGGGAAAAATTTGTGAAACGGAACGGAACGCCGGAAGGAAATATCTCTGGGACGTCACGTGGTCCCAGACGTGTCTTTCTCGAATTTGATTCTCTGAAACGCTCGAGTCTGACCCTGTGCGCTACTTCTATCATCTTCGATTTTCCTGTCGCTTCCGACGGAGTTCTGGAGAAACTTGCATTATTTAAATCAATAGAAAAGACAGTCGGACGAGTTGGACAAGATGTTACTCATGTGAAAATTTAAAACTTCATTTCCACGGGAATGAATACGGTGGAACGGAAAAGTATTTGTACGTCCGGTTTTGCGGAAACAGTTCCCCGTAAAAATGTAGAGCATTAACCAATCGAAGACTAATTTACGCTGAATTTATCGTGATTATTAAATAACTGGATTTGTTAATTGTATCTTAATTTTGATTCTCACGGCTTTGAACTTGTTTGTTAGAGTTATGTAATTTATAAATTGGAATTAACTCATTAACAGCTAACGTTGCTTTAACACAATTTCTTTTTCAATTATTTCGTATGAATCAATTTTGTTATTTACCGGTCGTGGGACCGGTTATTCATAAATAAACAAAATGAAAGAATACAAAAGTTTAACTTGTCGTATTCGATAAATATAAAGCTAGTTATGCCCGAAAAGCAAAGCCACAACGATTGGTCACCCTACAGTACCTGGCTTCGCTACCCTATGTTACAGTTGTAAAAGATGACGTCAGAGGTTCGCTGAATACTTTTTTGATTATTATTTCTTCCTTCTAGCAGTATTCTATACCTTAACTGAAGTATGTGTAGCAGTAAAGTATAGTACATCTTCATGTTTCTCTATGATGGAGCTAAAGATAGCCATATATTAATAATGAGAATACAGAAAAAAAGAGCTGGGAAATATATTACAGAGATACGTATAGTCCTCGCGCGACAAGAAGACACCTTTGTGTTAACGAAGGTCGCTAGCGACCGATAGCTGCGGCAGTGGGGCAGCTAGTAAGAGGGGGAATGTAAACACGGAGATGCTTTCTTGTCGCGTGAGGACTATACGGATATTAACAGTCGGAAAGCGGAAGGCAGTGCTGAGTCACATTTGACCCAAGCTAAATTAGTGGACCTTAAACATTATGAAATAAAATGTAAAAAGCTTGTTGTCAGAAATGACCCGGGACTGCTAGCGTACTGTTAAAATTATTGAAGCTATAAATAGAGGTACTGCGAGCGAATAATATTATTCTGATCGTTGAAGTGTGTGTGTGTGTGTGTTAACATTCTTCTTAGATTATGACGTGATATGACTGGATAAAATTGCTAACGTTTGCAGACCAATTTACTTCTCGTTTTTCTGACGACGTGATTAGATGCTGCAATTATTATACAAATCGGCAATGTTTAAGTAGCTTTTTACTATCCGTAATGCTTCTAACGTAACATATTTTTTCTGAACCTATTGAATCACTATCAAGTGAATGTTACACTAATCTGCGATTTCCTTATTGAAAAATGTACATCAGACAGAACAGTAAGTGTGTAAATACTGATTTGATTTCATACATTCTTCTGTAACCTACTGGAAGTAGTATTCTCATTTATTGAGTCTAATATTGATCTTTTATGTACAAATCTTTTATACAAGCAGAAAAATAGTTTCAAACTCGCTCGACAATAATAAGTCACTTCAATACATCGCATTCCAAGGCATAAATTGAATTCTAATAGATGCGAGACACTAATTCGAAATTCGTTTCGCAAACTGATAGCTGCGTTCTCCGTTCGAATCGGGAGAATTTGTGAGCAAGTAGTAACAGATGAAGTTTGTGCATATTTATGTCGTTCCCTCGCTTTAAAACTACGAAACTTCGGTAAACTTCCGACCGAATGCTTTTTTTTTTCTCTTCATTATGAATACTGCATGTAGTTACATGAGTTTCTGATGCATAATTTATTTAAATTTGATGCTGTCTACCTGTAACGACATCGAATTCGGGAATCGTAGGATGGGAACGACTGACGCAATGAATGAAATTCATGGAACCGTGTGCTCATAATTTTCGAAATTTTGGTAGAAGATTTAGGCCAATATCGTATTACTTAAGTAATTCTGGGTCATTGTTGAAGTTTGGTGTGTTTTACAAAAATAGGTAGATCAAACGATATGGTAACATTTTGCTTTCATAGTCACAGAGTATGATTGATGTAAAATCACTTATTATATTATAAAATACTTTCGAAGTGTTTCTATTTAAACCAATCTACTCTTAAACCAATCAAATTTGACTTCGGGGATAGTAGAACTCTGAAAAATAAAATTCATTGATTTTCAAGAATTTACTATAATAATATGTGTACTCTGTGGTATAAAATAATGTCTCATACGTTTTCATTTCTAAAATAAGACATATTATTTTTATAATTATTGTATTTACACAGCCGTGTTCTATGTGTCACTCCTATTGTTTTTTCTTTCGTTCATTTCGAATCTGGTTTGTAATTTCTCTAAGCAAAATGCCCTCAGCTTCGTACATCATTTTATAAAGTTTATAGCTTCCTATGTTTAATGTTCTCTGCTATTGTTAGCATCTCTTTTATTTTGCTGTTTTCAGTGAATTAGGTTTGACAAAAGTTACACATAGAAGTTACCGGCAAAATTAAACACAGAAGTGTATACAGGATGCTCGAAAACAACGGTAGATAATAGTGGTGAAATATAAAATAAAAGTTCTACTGAACATGTTATATGAACAAGTTCTAAGCAACTTTTTGTTACAGTTTTGTATTAAATAACCGGATATCCTTGTATTTCTTTTCCTGATCATCATAAGAGAATACCAACAGTATATTTATTTACGTAATTCATCGACGTCATTTGCTGATGGAGGATACAAGCAAAAACGTTGAAAATCTCCTATAAAGGTCAATCGAATAAATGTTGCAGCGAGATACCCAGGATCTGTATGTCATGATCGATTATCAACAGCAAGTAAGTCGATCAGTTCAATTTAACACTAAACCTACCGACATTTTGTATATACAATTTCCATCGAAAGCTGTCACATGACCTATTTTATGTAAACGTTTTACTCTTTCCCAGTTGATTGCAGGTAATAAACAATTTAGCACGGGTAATAAAACACAAAATTAATTAGAAAGTATATACTTCTGCACTTTACAGACATATACATTCCTTAGAAAGAAGACCCTACAAATTGTAAAAATTATATTTGACTTCAGTAATTTAGATATCGTTATTCACAAATTACAATAATATTTATTATACGCCACATTTTTAACAAATAGGTCTCCCCAGTGAACATTTTTCAGATATATGTTTTTTACATGTACAACAGACGTTTATGCTTTTATTTTTTATTTTTGCAATCTCCAATTTGACATGTTTCTTGTTTTTCAGAAAATGTAGTAGGATTCGTTGATGTTTCCTCGGTAGTTTTTGTTTCTTGTTTCTGCGAATCTCGATATTCGGTGGTATACTAGTAGTTTTAATTTTTCTTCGCGCTTCTTTTACCCTAAAATTTTAGTGGTAACTGGAAATTTTACACACACGATTGGAAGTTTATGCGTTACTATTACTTCAAATTAAAGTTATCTCGTCGGAAATATGAAACATACTCTGCGCAAGCATATAGCTTGCGTCTAAGACACAATCGGATGACATTTTCCTTGGAAAAATGAACAGTAACAATATGTTTCTGTTTTTAGTGCAGATATCGTCATAAAAGTTCATACATTCTTCCAGCGGTCAAAACACCACTCATAGTAGATAACAGTAGGGAACATAAGATCATCAAAAAGAAACGAAGAAAGAAGAGAGATAGACATTGATCAATTAAGTAGCTATGTGTTATAGAAGAAATCGAAAATGCGGAAACATTGAATTTTTGAATTCTTCTTAAAATGCAAAAAGTGGCCATTTGACCGCAGTAGGTAGAATTACTAGATAGATTTAGTGTAAAACTATTTTTAACGTGTTCATAACTCTTTCCTTTCAACTTTTCTCTTCTATTTGCACTGTCCGTTCTGAGAACCAAAGAGTTAGCCTCTGCGGAGGACGTAAAAAATTCAGGTGACGAGTTTACCTGCGCGCCACGATTCTCATCGAAACCAAAGGGAACTCGACCCGATAAGCAGCTTGCAATTCGCGTTTACATAATGTTTATCCTTGAGTATTCAGTGTTCCTTACTTCCTAGTTCTCTTCGATTGCACATACGACATCTGTTTCGTGGCCTACTTAGAAGAACAAAACGTAAGAACAGACATTATGTAAACGCAAATTACAAGCTGCTTATCGGGACGAGTTCCTTTCGATTTCGACGAGAATCGGAGCGCGTAGGTAAACTCGTCACCTGAATTTTTCACGTCCTCCGCAGCGACTAACTCTTTCGTTCCTGGAATGGAAAGTGTTGGGAGCCTGAGTGCTTCCACGCTTGCATTTTTTAGTCGAACGACGCCGGGCAATTGAGTTCGTCCTTCAACAGGAACTTGGAGGTCCTAACCAGAATCTATGATACAGGATGACGAAACTTGGCTCTTATCTGCTCTAGAATTCCCAAGTCTCGAGCTGCCGCGTAAATTCCTAAGGCGAAAAGGGTACTCGAAATCTCATCCTTTCTTAATGATAATTTGATAATATTATAAATTGCGGATAAGATAGCATACATATTCGTCTGAATTCTTGTTTTGTGTAAATGTGTTTGTAAAACAGAATGACTAATGTGAATCTGATGCGTGCAACAGGGTGTCTTAACGGAAATTGCCACTTTCAGTTTCATCGATATTCGTGGTCGTAGGTCAACTTTGACTTCAAGGGAAACAGTTTAAGTAGTTTCAATTTAACAATATTCGACGTTTGCGTTCGATAAGCGTGAAACCTGTGCTTTTGGGTCACCGATAATAAACTTATTATGTAATTTCTTCATCGATAATGACTGCGTAGAAAGTTGCATAACAACGATGGATCAGACTTCAATATAAAAAAATGCAGATCACTTTTCAACCGTTTGAAAAATTATATATATAGGGCCATCATTAACTTGAGTCCGGATAGACATTGAAAACCACTTTCAAGATGTAAGTACACTCAGAATTTTTCAAACGGTTGGAAAGTGATCTGCATTGCGAATGGTATTTCATGAAGTGCCCACTTTAATCCTCCGCGGATTAAAGAGATTCGTTAGAAACGGGTTGCCTCATCATACGCGCATACAAAATCACGTAATTGCTGTAAACTATTTAACCCACGTAAAAATGTTCGTTGAGTCGCCGAATAATATCATTTAGAGATATTTTAAATGAATTTTTCTTTGATCGGATGAAAAACAAAAATTATTTGTATAAATGAATGTTTCAATTTAACATTAATCGAAAGATAATGTACAGGAATATTTTGAAGAAATTTTTCTTTAACCCCTTAATGCATAATTTAAAAAAAAAAACCGACCAAAAAAAAATCAATTTTTTTTATCTAAGAAAATATACATATTTGGACCTTAATTTCAATAAATATGTAAAAGAAATGCAAAAATTACTAAAAATTCAATAAAAATAGTGGATAAATAATTATAGTGAATATTGAATCGCATTGCAGATTGAATTTTGTACCCATCGTACTGTTTTTCAATTACCAGTTACTATTTTGAAGGGGAAGGAGGAGACGAAAAAAAAACTGAAAAATATTTAATTTTACCTAAATTTGTAATAATATTATAATAATATTTATTAGCTGAAAAATATATAATAAACTAAAACTATTCAAAATTTTCTTTTGTATGGTAAATTTCAAAACAAGGTGCAGCACATAGCCCAACATTCCTTATTTCAACATTAGAAAACATACCTTTTATACACTAAAAATCCAATTTACTCTCTATAAAAATACACCATAAAACAAAAACGTTTTTATATGTTGACACTAATAATATTTGTAAAAAATAAAAAACAATTGTCTTTGAAGAAATTCACTTTGATAACGTCTACTTTACTTCACGACTTGCTCACGAATAATACACTAAATGTTCATAAGTGCCATCCTAAAAGTGCATATTTTATTCCTGAATAAGCAAAAAATAGAAAGAGATCGGAGATAACTGGAGAGTAATAAATAAATTAGTCATAACAAAACTCACAAAAGTGCCAACGCTAATTAGATACGCAATAATGGATATAGATAGATAGAAACAATTACCAGGTCAGAGATGCTTATAAGCGTCACCCTAAAAGGCCATATTTTATAATCCCAAATAAACAAACTTTACAGCTTACAATACAGAATTACACGATGAATATCAATAAATTGAATGTTTTCCTTGGTTTTTATTAAGTTATTTTTACTGCCCGGATATATTCGAATCTGAACATTTTAGCGACATAAGTTGCGACGCCGACCGTATATATACGGGTCTGCACATTTTGGCCGGTTTTGCACGCCCGTGTTAATACGTTTCTGCGCGTTAAGGGGTTAACTAGATAAAACAAAAGTTGTTTGTACAAATGAATGTTTCAATGTGATATCGATCGACAGATAATGTTTAGAAATATCTTAAATGAATTTTTCTCCGATTAACAATAAAAAGATTAACAATTATTGATATAAATAAATACGTCAATATCGGAATATGACATAAATTACTGTGTAACGGGGTTTCAAATGAATTTTTCTCCGACAAGAAACGGAATATACGTCGCGTTAAGAACTGCATTTCCACGCGAGCGTTAGAAGTAAGAATGTAGGTTCACGTCAAAGGCTTCTTTTTAACTGCGGCTTACGAGAAGACATAATAGTACACGACAGTGGCTTTCTGACGAATTGGAAGGCGTCACGATTACGTCATTACCCGTGGGAGCTTCGAGATTTAGCGATCTTCTCGATCACGTTTTTCGCGTCAGCATGAAATCACGTTGTCGAGAATTACAAGAAAATCGAGTTACCTTATCATGTTCCGAATTATAATACTGTTACTTGGTAATTTTTCTATCTGGAGCATACATCTCAAGTGGCAATTTTTTTCGCGACAAAACACTGTATTGTTAATTGCGCGTGATTAATCTCTCGGTGACTGCTTCCGTATCTCGTACAGATCCTATGTTCTTTACATGTCGTCTTCCGCACCTCGTACAGACCTTATATTTTTCATAAAAGATGCAAAAATGCTATCTAAAATTATTTCTAGGATTGCTGAACACTGTATTATTGAACAGCATAATTATTTACAACAATACAGGAAAATCTATGTAAGCCAATTGCAATACAGAGTGACATTAGTAGAAAAAATCTTTCTCTATCATAAAACATATACCTGATCAAGCAAGCAACAACATTAACACGTTCCGTGCCACGTGTACCATCGATGGTACACGCTTGCATGTTTACTTAGTGAACTGAACAAATTGTTTACAAGAAATTTAGAACCGAAGAATCAATTTCCACCGCAAGAATGGGCGTTGATAAGTTTTTGTTACGTTGTTATGTGTACGAGAATTAATAATTGCACGTAATACATCAAGTTTTAGTAAAATATCAAAGTGTGAAGATTCGAGTAAAAAAAGCTCGGCACGGAACGTGTTAACCAACACATTTTCAAAACTGTACTATTGACGATACGATAAGAAGTATTCGGATCAAGAATAAAATTGTTTACAGATTAGATGATACGAACCACCAATTGTACAATTGACCAAGGTCTGGAATTCTTAGCAGAGTCTGACAATGAGTTCATCTAATTGTACGGCAAAATATTTGTATCCGTTTTCGGATCTGAACGTGAATACTTCGTGGCATACGTGTACGACATGACATCAATGTGTACATTTCATTCCGTGAGATTAGATTGTCTAATTGCTCCACCAATTATATACATACGATTTCTCTAGAAATCTAATCGGAGATTATGGTTCATAGAAGAGTGATTCGCGTCGGTACACGACGTTCAACGTACGATATATTTTCTTTACCTTTACATTCGGCTCATTTTATTTTATATAACTTTCAATAAGGACGTAACAAATTAATGTAATCCACGCACTTTTTAGTGATCCATTATACGAAGAAACGATATTGATTAATTTGGAAGCGCTGCACGGAAGTAAAAAGGTGTTTATAAGTTTGGATTTAGTAACTGACGTAATTGCACATTTAGGAGCGTGTGTCATGTTACGAAAGAAACCATGAGAGATTTGTTCGTAGATTTTTTTTTATTCAATCATATCACGTCATAATATTGCCCGTACTCCGGCCGTAAGAAAAATGTTATTCATGTCTACCATGTTTCTTTGTAGCGCTGTCAATGTTTTACCTACATGCAGATATTAACCGTTTGAGTCCCAGGGGGTATTGAAAAAACACTGTCGAAGAATCCCAAACAGCGCAACCGCGCTTTCTCTAAATGAGTACGAAAAGACTCAAGCAGCGCGATAGCGCTTGTTTTATTTTATGTCGAGAAATACCAAGCGGCGCAATAATAATGAATTAAAAATTTGTATCTTGTAATGTATTATTGCATTATTATAGTATTATTCTACCTATTGTAAAATGTACTATTTATATTAAAAGGAGCTTTGTGATGTACTTGCTTCAGTAAATCTGAGCGCGTTTCGACAATAGGTAACGCACCGTCAGCTGTCCACAATAATTCTCGACATAAAATCTCAACAGCGCGATCGCGCTGCTTAGGACTCAAACGGTTAATATCGCTATGGATAAAAAAGACTAGATTCTAGAGTTTACAGACGGACTTTTAAATTGTTTTTTTTTCTTGTAACTTCATGTTTTTTGCACTTACTATAAAAAGCAGGCAGTGCACAAGTACTGTTTGATTTACGGAATTTTTGTGTTTCTTTTCTATTTCTGAAAGGTAAATTATTAACGTTCTTAAGTGTGCATATATAGAATAACACGAGTTATTTATTAATTATTTATGAATTCATAACAGGAGTAAGTTTCCTTTTTATTCCTGTAGTTTAGATAAGTTTGCTTTTTATCTAAATTACTGGTTTATGGATAAACATACTGTAATAGAACAGTATAATACTTATGATGAGAAACGTAGTTTTCGATAAAAAAATTTCGCATTACTTTCATTGCACTCGAAGGAAGAAGTAAAACGTGCAATAAAATATCAGGTTGACGCGTCATTTCGTTACAGGAAGTTATGTGTAACAATCTTTGCTTTCCCGATCTATTTTATCTTACTTTTTACACACGCATGTTCGAATAAAACTGTTCTCAGCCGAGACTCACGTTTTTTTTTTTTTTTTTGAGAAACGAGTCTCGTATCGAGGGTCTCTGCACAATCCGAAACGAAGGGCAGGAAACGAAGTTTATCTCGACAAAGAGACCACGAGCCGTCCGGCGAGTGCGTGTAAAGCATGAATCAGCGAACGGAAATCGTACGAATCGGTATATTAGATTAGCGGCGCAGTGAACTGCTTTTCGACGGCGCAGCAAAGGAATTCCTCGTTTTCTGAAAGCGTTCGGTTGACCTCAATAGGCTGCATCCAATCGTCCGCTATTTTGACACAGGAGAAAGAGTTATTACGAACGATCAAACACTCAATAATGCACGTCGGGTGAATCGATAACGCCTGCCGTTTGGAGACAATCGCGCACACAAAATAGCTCTCGCGACGAAGACGAGCGCGATACAGAATACACGAGCAAGTACGCCGACGAACAAAACTGCGAGACGTCGCGAAAATTATAGGTAGGAACCCCACCTTGCATTTAATAGATGGAGATAGAAACAACGGACGAGATCGGCTTGCGTTTTGTATCATTTTGAGGCTTGTATATTCGATTATGAAAGTATTCAAACTTTTCTAATTCTCTTCGATCAATATCAAATGCAATAACAATTCGAGTGTTACCTTCTTTTCGTACCAAAAGGTTTTTCCTGTGAACAGATGAATAAATAGATAAATAAACGATTGGGGAGAGGCTTTTGCCACGTTGTGCCTAAAAATGAAATCAGATATGAAAACATCGCTAAATCAGTACGTCGCTTCATAGTCAGATCAAACAGTAGATGTAGGCGGATGAAGTTGGAGCAATCGGCTTAAATATTCTTTTTCATTGTACTCTCGTTCCTCGAACGCGTTATCTACCTTTCTCCTGAGATAAAAGTGGGGTGACTCATCCGGTGCAAAGATAGTTTAATAAACGCTTTCAGTCGTCGACACTTCGACGCCGTTTTACGATCTCCGCGAAATCCGAAATTGATTAAGCTGCGGAGAATCATTCCCGGACTCGGTGTTTGCGGAAAAATTACCAGACGATTACTGGTTATTACCTGACTGGAAATACCGGCGTGTCATCTTTCGGATGTGTTTCGTTAACGAGAATCACCGCGCGATTTGACACCGGAGCATAGTTCTGTCTTCTTTTCCGCTTCATTTTGCGCTTCGGACGTGTTCCGCGGAATTCCATCGCGACTAGGTGCCGCCAAAATGACGTAACGCTACAATAGCGTCAGTTTAAATAACCCGTGGACGGATATCGAATCTTATGTCACGAGCGGATCGTTGTTGTACATTGATGGCGCATCACGCGAAAATACAGCTGCGCCAAAAAGTGTTGTATTTGCACATCAAAACTCCGATGATCGAAGAATTGTCGATGCTCAGCAGTAAACGTGCCGAGGTCTAAGAGCAACTGAGAAGTGTCGTCTTTTAAAAATTAAAAGATTGAATTCATTAAAATTTTCCAGAATTTTTATAATAGCGTGCGGCGCCTGAATAAAGAAATATATTCAACGAATTCTAATAGAAGCAGCTTTATCGCTTCAAGAATTGTGAAACCAAAAATTCGAAACCGGACGGTATAGGTTTAGTGTTAAATTGATGTTCTCTATCCGATTTTTAACCGAATTCATTACTGCTCGATTATTACTCTAGAACGCAATCCGTTAACTCCAATTCTGGCGGAAATATGTTTGACCGTATACAGTAGCTCACTGTAAAGTGATCGAACTCCTTTTGATGCCTTTTAAAAATTGGACCAAATCACGTGAATTTTTTTCAGATGGCAGACTGATTGGCTTACTAGACAATGATTCAATAAAATTCTGCAAGAATTACAATTGGCTGTAATAGAAGAAAAAAAGAATAGAAATTTTTTCATCGAAAAAATTCATCGAAATCGGACATTTGTCGATGTACGAACTATTGTAATTTCGTAAAAATGGGCCGCATAACAGTAAGTCTGGGCTCATTTTTAAGTTTGAAGACTCTACTTTCGCACTCCTAGTTTGTTAGTCCGATAACATGTTTTTACGTAATACAACGGACTTCTGTCCGAAGACACGATTTTTCAGGGAAATGCTACAAATAGATACGTGTTTAACGCTACAGCTTCCAAATCGATCAAATTGACTGGTTTCTGATTTGTTTACCTAATAGAAATGTTTGTACGAGAATTTATAACAGAAATCGTATAAAAATTTGAGTAAATCCAGTCTCGTCACTATTATAAAACAATATACATGAGTCGCGTTTAAGGGTCGATAGTTCGTAGTGTTATCGGAAAATTGTTGGCATATCACGTAAAAATATCTTAGAAAAGAATAAACGATCGATTACAGAAGCTCCGAAGCTTCAAAATGAGTGTAGGTTCTCCGTGGTGTCACCCTTATTTCGAAGTTATAAGAATCAAAATATCATTTTTTGAAAATCGGAAAAGCGTGCGAATACATTTTGAAGTTACTGTATCGTCTGCGTGCTGGGTCGACAGGAGATGATCGCAGTTTTCCCATTACGGTTGGTTTCCGGAAACCGGGGAAATGGGTCGGACAAAAATATTTTCTGAATACGGGATGTCCATATATGTGTACGCTCCGCGACGAATAGACGGCACACCTTCTACGCTTTAGCTATCTACGACGAGTATATTCCTCGTGAAAAACATGACAATTTCTATGATGTTTCGCTTGTAGAATTGTTCGTGCATTAGCTACAAAAGTTACAGGAACGTTTATTGTATAAAATTTAATTAAAAGGATTTCATAAATCCTCTTAAATATGGAAATATTTTTCAGTTCAGAATATTTAAATATGTTTAAACCGAGGAAGAAGATTTATCTTATGTCTATTTTTATTGTTATATTTTAAATGATTACAAATTAACGGTAGGAGACAACAAGACGAAGCACCTGACACACCTACAATACACGCTGGTGTAGAAAGAAAATCTAAAAATCCTAATTAAACTGTTATTATCGCCGTGTAATGTAACATGATTCTGTTGTTGTAAAATAGTTTGGTGCCTAATGGATATTCAAAATGATCGCGGATGAGACACAAGACGTCGTCGACCAAAGAAGCGATTGCTTAATCTCAGTCAGTGCTCCCTATAATCGCGTCTGGAATCTCAATCAGTATTGCTACGCAGCACATACTGTTCATTGTTTTTCATTCTCCTGTTTCTCCTGCACTAACTGGTTCGAACTAGACCTCGGTTGTGTCTGTGTTACCATTCGTTTATATCACTTTGTTAGCACAAAAAAATAACACCGGAAGATTCTCTGGAGAGGTCTCGAAAGTTGAAATATTGAGAGTACTGTAATATTAATTAAATAGAAAGCATGACATTAACAAATACACTCAGGTAACTGTTGATTACTCTACTACATCGAGGGAACTGGTCTGTTAGTTCTAGTAATGAACTTTTCACTGGTATGATTAAAACTGACTTTTTACAGCAATCGGTATTGCACTGTAAAAATAACAAAATAGCATTTAACTAGACAATGCACGATTTTTATCACGAAATATGCCCGAATAAATAGGCAAATCCGATAATTGCCTCCAAATGAGACTTTACAATTTTAATCATCGTAAAATAAAAAATTTGAAAGCAGTCATTTTAACCAATTTGGCATCGCTAGCATTAAAACTGTCTTGATGTTTCCGTTTTAGGCTTTAAAGCGCCAGTTTTAATATTTAAACCCATCGAATTCAACTATGAGGGGTCTGTAAGTGATTTTTCAAAAAAAATTTTGATATCATTGAAGGTAATATGTGATGAACCGATAATAGTATAAGTGTGGTATAAGCTCAATTTCATATGTATCAAATGAAAGAATTATGTTTTGGAGTTAAAATAGCCTCGAGTACAAGAGGGATTAAAGAATCATACAGAGGTAAATGAAAATAACTTGGATGACTCAATCAATGTAAGTCCAATTACTTTAGACGGTCCTAGAAATTCTGAATCATCAAAGCTTTCGATTAATGAAACAATAGTTTGTTTGTCATCTGTTGACAAATCATAAGTTTTCATCCGTTGTGTTTCGATACGCTGATTGCCTTTTAGATACAGTGAACTCATTGCATCTGTCATCGATACAAATCACAAAGTATGTTACGATGACCTTCCATGATTATCTGTTGAATTAAATATAAGAATCAAACACATTGAAACACAAAATCATAAATCATCGGATCGTTCCACTGTATATTTCCATGTTCTCGATACGATATCTGCACCAATACTACAATAAAATTATCAAATAGAATCGTTAAACCAGAATCACGGGGTATGAAAATTGCACAATGGCATGTAGAATACTCTCTGGTTTACCTCGGTGTATCGAGTAGGGATCGGTGTGAAAATATTTGTGCGGCGTAATTTTGGTAAACGATCTTTCTTGAAACATCAGATAAGGTAGTCTTCGATCAAACAGAACGCAGAACTGCGGGATACATGTGTATATGCGGTGTATAGAGATTTCGGGCGAGCAGTGCGTTCGTTGTCTCCCAACAAACCGCAACTGTCACGGAACAACGTATCGACGCGAGAAAAGTAGGGGATAATAGGATTTTACAAGCGAGATTCAGATAACGCTTTTGATAAGATTACGGTGGAATAATACTTCGAACGGTGCACATTTGCAGTCGTTTCGGCGCGGTACACGCACGAAATCTATTCTATACAGGGTGTTTCACGGAACTGAGCCCAGCCATATCTCTGAAACAACTGAAGAACAAAATTTTACTAGACAGACTTAAATCGTGTCAGATGATGCATGATTCGGTATTACGTGTGTACTTCGTAAGTGGAGGCGTTGAGACGATTTCAAGGTTGCTTATATTTTATTCTCTACAAAAATGTATTAGGCCACATTGGTCGAAAACGGATTACTTTAGAAGATATTTTAACTTTATTTTTTCGATTTTTAGTTACCTTGAAATCATCTAATACATCTCTCTGTAATGTTATAGCGGTCTATGGAGTTATTCGAAAGAACTAATATTTGAGATTTTCAAAGCGTCAATAGATTTTCACTCCATAGGAAACACAAATTTTGTTTAATGTGTTAGTTGTGAAACTGATTGTTGACCACAAATTAGCTGTAACAAAAATTGACACTTTTGCTTTAAACGGCTGATACATATGTACACGATTCAGGTATTGTTAATTTCTTATTTATACGGCAAGCAGCCATCGAAGTACCGCATCCAATCTCATTACTTTTTAGACACAGCCTCGTATTCTCTGCGTCCTTACATTCTCAATCGATGAAACGCGAAACGCCATTATCGCTCTGATATTTTAACGTCGGTGCATTGAATATTGAATTTCCGCTTTGCATACTAGAGTAAGAGACGTAATTTTCTGGATGATCAGGTTGCAAGGACGAATTAAATTCCAGCGGAATTGTACACTCGATTCGCTTCCGATCTACCGGGAGAGCACAATGCTGGTTAATATCCTCTTATTATTTCGAGGCTTTTCAGTTCTAAGATATTCGATCAGCGAAAGAGGAGGATCTATAAGAATAACCGTCTTTGATCGCGATGCAATTGTCGAAGCATTGTAGAATCGGCTTTAAATCATCCATAATTGGATATTGATTGTTCAATATAGCTCGCCCACGTTAACGGAGCTTTGCTTGAATATCAGACAACAATATGATTTCAAGAATTCTATATTTCTCAAGTTTCGGATCCAGTTTCTTTATTTCATGTCCATGCTGAATTGACTGCAGTCATTTTATTACATTTTCTGGTGTCCGATAAATAGTCTTATATATTTTTAACCTTATCGACAAATTCTCGATAAAAATACACTTTCCTCGGGTCAGTTGTTAACAATTATTGATGTCAATTTTATGTTTCGATAACCAGTAAATGATTCTATTGATTTTCGTATGCTGAACATGAATCTGGAAGTTGTTTTTCTTCAACATCCTCAGTTTCTACGAATGTCGAAGAAACATATTTAAACGTATATAATGTTACAAAAAATATATACTATTCCACGTAAGAATCGTTTGCATAGCTTATGCGGATAAAGCAGACGAAATTTTTAAAATTGAAAATTTTACTGTCTTTCTCCTTTTTCAAAAGCTGAGAATTGTATGTTAAAAAACATATTTGTTCGACAATTATTTCACGCAGTGGAATTTGGAAGAGTTTAACTCAGATTATCAATAAAATCCCTGATTAAGTGAGAAGATCTTTTCGAATCAAAATTATGACTACGATTGTCAATCGGAAATATATGACCTACTTTTCTTATCTTATGCCACTCAGGTCCAGATAAGTGCAGACGTGCTTATAAATATTTGCGGTGATTTCTATCCTCGCTTGGTAAATTTGTATACGAGATGATAATTACGCGCACTTTTTATTCAAAAAAAAAAATGAGCAAGGACTATGTTGCTCTGAGTCATAAATGTTTGCGAAATACTATCAGCGACTGTGCGCTGTTTCCATCGCACCTTTGTGCAGGAATACGTACTACAATTTACCATTGTTCAACGAAGTACAGGGCTATATCCATATTTTAAAGCACTATTACAACACTCCTAAATTTTTTAAAATTGTTAATTTTCAATTACCGAAGTTCATATTTTTTTATTCACAGACAATAATTGCAATAAAATGTTAGTAAATTATTTATGTTATAACATACTCCTCTGATTTAATTATCAAATGCAATTTTTTAGACGACTTAAATAGTAATAAAAAAAGAACGAAAAGGAAAGTGGTTCCGAAAAGTATTCGAACACAAATTTTTTATTTTTGAAAAATTCGAGAATCATACATAAACTTAGACTTATTATAAAGTTTGAAGTCTCTATTTTCGCAATCATTTCATTAACTTTCACCATTTAAATTACAAGTATTTAAGTAAGTATTATACATTCTAAGTAAATACTACCAATTTTCTACTTGACACATTATTATTGCAATTAGCTACGAATTACTCTTAATTGATTGTTACGTTTTGTTACGAGGAATATTGGCTCCTATCATGTGAGAGAATTAATTGATGACATAAAAGAAGAGATCTCTCGATTCTTTGGATAACGGAGGTCAGTTCAAACATTTAAAGATCAACGTAAGTTATCAGATAATAATGCTTTCTGCAATTTTTCTCTGTTCTTCATTCGTACAACGAGATTTTCAACATATTTATGGAATTGTCTGTGTGGGCGTTACTTAAAAAGAGGGGGAAAAAGTGGCGATTCCCACGCGTTTGCTAGCTACGAAAGCGTAGCCGAGATAATTTGTTTAACTGTCGCTGATCTTTTTACATCGCACCGTTAATTGCCGTCGTGCCAATAAATCCAGTTATTTTTTCGTGCGCTTCCACTTTATCGAGAAATCGTAATTGACCTCAGATTATTAGTTCTCGAAATTAATTTATCAACGTGGAAAGTCGATATCGATTCCAAATGAAGTTTTGCTTTCCACGTCTTCTCGAACAAAAAAAGTATATTAGAATTTTATACGATTAAAGTATATATAAAAAAATGAAGTATAAGAACTAATACTCATGGTACTCATGCCAACTAAAATAAAGGGTTCAGTCATTCCCAAACTTTCAAAACACTGCTCTAATAGCAGCTTTCTTTTCTTCTTAAAATTTCTTTTTACAAACTTTTCTATAATTATAATTTCTATAATATGACGTATGAAAATGAAAATTTGCACAAGGATCCGCAGTCTACTTACTATACTTTAATAACAACAAGCAGCGCCGATTTGAAACCCGCTGTTTAGTGGTACACACTTGAAACGCAGATTATGGGAGGACCTAAAAACGTTTATTACGATCTAAACGTAATATTTTGGAAGTAATAATTGAAAATACGACTCCCCAGCGATTCAAACATTTCGTCCGTCGATAATTATTGTGGTAATAAAGTACGTCCTTCGCACGCGGCTTTTATTTCGTGAAAATTCCCCTCTGTGCTTGTTGCGGATTAAAATCGGTAGGAGCATCGGATGTTGCTCCACTTTTATTCGTTAACGCGTCCGTCGCGATTTCTCATGGGAGGCCGCTGTCACGTATGCGTGATCGTTACAATTTCACGGGTTCTATTTGAAAACCTAAATGAAATTTGCATACTGTCATATACTGTCGTTCGAGTTCACATTTTTGTAGACAGGCTCTGTAGAAAAACTAAAAACAAATAAATATTTATTTCGTCCAACAAACGATTTAATTATGTTACAAATAAAGGTAAAATTATATTTTAAATATCGAGTTCGAATTAACTTTTAAATATTCTACATTCACATTTTCATAGGCTTATGCAGAAATTGATTTCCTCTTTCATTCTATCATATTCACTGATAAGGCACATGTATACTTTAAACTACATAACATTAACATTATAAATTTAACGTAAGCCGTTCTTAATGTTTAAGGGTATTAATATAATATAACAGTATTTTTTGCGAGTGAATATAGGAAGAACAATGTTCAGAAATATGGATAGTATTTTTACATTCACTTTCGTGTCTATTTTTTATTGTATCATTTGCGCTATTGTTTCCCGATGTTCACAAATCGGGCGGTGTTTCATAATAGGTTCTTTTACCTTAATTAATAAAACTAAAGGTCACATTGTTGACGCGCGTTCTTTTTTTTTTAAATACAGGTGCTGCATCGACTGTAGCTGCGAATTAGAAGCGAAACGCGTGACGTATTATTGTCTTACTTTTTACATCGGACAACATCGTTAACAATCCTTTCTCGTTTCCTCTATACACTGAACAAAGAGAATTACCCGGTAGAAAACTCTACGAATCTACCTCGGCTCGTGGCGAGTGGTTTCCAAACAATATGGCGGTTGGCGAAGTGTTTTAATAGCTGAAACAACTTCCCTCTCGTGAGAACAGATAAATGGTACACCTCGCAGGTGTCGATAAAAACTGCGGTGTTTCTCTTTATCGCGGTGTGAACGGCGAAAAAAAAGAAATAATCGGGAAATCGTTATTGGCCGGTCAGATACGCCACACCTACCAGAGATAAAGCAGACTGTAACAATCTATCATCGATCCACGAGTTGGCACCTTTCGATAACTTTTGGGAAATTTCCATCGACCGCGAGAGGCGAACTAAATGGAATTCTGTCACGGAGAAAATGCGACGTTCGAGCAGCAAGCGTGGGTGTAGTTTCGATCAGTTTCCTGGAGCGATTGAATTTGATTTCGGTGGACGGATTGGCGACAGATACTTTAACCGATTGGAATTCAAAATTTTGCTTACCGAGATGCACTCTACGTCGGATTAACTCCACGGAATATTGTCAAGTTCGAAGGCTTGTAAAAGCGTACGGGTGCTCGTAACGATGCTGAAACATTGTCACATAATTTACAGGCGTACTCGAACGCAGCGTCTCCGCTTTCTGTTGGATAAGCATTTATGTACCTCGTCCACGCTGAGTCACAGGCGAACCTCGAGGAAAGAATTCGCGTTTGCTGTTCAAAATAACACTCAGATACGACAGAAACATATTTCTAATTTTCATATACAGGGTGGTCCACCAAAAGATTGACGCCTAGATATCTACGATAATGATGTTATAACAAATGTTTGATATAAAATTCGATTGGTATCGAGAGACGAATACGATGCAAGAAGTACAACGTTGTAGCGATGTCTGAAATAAAAGGGAGGACACCCTTTAGACAGCAGAGGCCTTTTGATTTGTAGAGTTTATCTACTTAGACTGCTGCGTTTTTATACAGGGTGTCCCAAAAATGACTCGCAATCTGAAAATGTGGGGTTCCTGAGGTCATTTGGAGTAACTTTTTCCTTAGCGAAAATGCAATCCACGGCTTCGTTTACTAGTTATTAAGGAAAAATAGTGACCAATAACACCGTCCGACAAAAACAAACTTTTTTTCTGGGTTTCTATAGCCACTATGAAATTCTTGTAGAGCTTCAATTCCTGAACAAGAATCCGAAAACCGAATTGCTCCATCACCCTCAGCTTTTTAAATAAACGAACTTTTGTACAAACCCAAAATTTTCGACAAAAATGAGGTATTGCATGAAAAGTATAAACGTTAGAAGGTTCTAATTGGTGTTAAAAGATAGAGGAGAGTTTCCCGAATATAGTGGCATGCAATTTATTAATTGTTTTTGATCCTAAATAGCAATAAATTAATGTGAAAGTTTAAAAAAGTGTCGACGTGAGCAGTTTCTGCGCAATATTTTTGTATTTTTACGAAAAGTTTTTTGTTCAGCACGAAAACTCTACCCAGGATCGGATTCTGTAGACATTTTTGAAGAAGGAACGGCCCGGTAAAAGTGTCGGAACGATGTACATTTCGAGTGGATGGAGAAAATGTTCGTCGGCAACATGTGCACGACGTTTTGCCGCCATGTCCTTCGCTGCTCGCTTCTCTCTGTCCGGCAGGGTCGAAGCTATGCGTAATCAACACCGATGGAGGGATCCAATGGGGCACCCACTTTTCGTAAATAATATTTGAATTTTTTTTAGTATTTCAGTATTTTGTTTTTTTTTACATATTTCTGTGAATAATAATCACCAAACTGTGATATATTTCACACAAAAAATCACACCAGACTATTTGGAGTTGGTAACGAAAATATTCTAACACTAGTATAATTTTGACTTCTACGCCATATAAGTAAATAAATATTTAAATATATATTTAACGATATGTTTCAAGAAGTTTGACGTTTTGAAAATGATTATTTATTTTTTTTGTTTATTTATATATTTTTTTATTTTTATAATTTAAATATAAATTATCGTTATAATTTTAATGATAAATGTATACATGATATACTTGTAATTCGAACAAATTCAGAATAAAATGAATATTTTTTGTTCATTATTTTTCTTTTATTATTTCTCCATTTTTAATTTATGATTCACAGTTTGGCGATTATTATCCATAAAAATATGTAAAAGAAGACAGCACATTGAAGTACTAAAAAAAAATGGCACGCCCCACACGCTAAGTGGGTGCCCCATTGGATCCCTCCATCGGTGTTGATTACCCATAGCTTCGGCCCTGTCGGACAGAGAGAAGCGAGCAGCGAAGCACATGGCGGCAAAACGTCGTGTACATGTTGCCGACGAACATTTTCTCGACCTACTCGAAATGTACATCGTTCCGACACTTCTATCGGGCCGTCTCTTCTTCAGAAATGTCTACAGAATCCGATCCTGCGTAGAGTTTTCGTGCTGAACAAAAAACTTTTCGTAAAAATACAAAAATATTGCGCAGAAACTGCTCACGTCGACACTTTTTTAAACTTTCACATCAATTTGTTGCTATTTAGGACCAGAAACAATTAATAAATTGCATGCCACTATATTCGGGAAACTTTCCTCTATCTTTTAACACCAATTAGAACTTTCTAACGTTTGTACTTTTCATGCAATACCTCATTTTTGTCGAAAATGTTGGGTTCTTACAAAAGTTCGTTTATTTAAAAAACTGAGGGTGATGGAGCAATTCGGTTTTCGGATTCTTGTTCAGGGAGTGAAGCTCTACAAGAATTTCATAGTGGCTATAGAAACCCAAAAATCGTGTCGGACAGTGTAAGAGGAGGGATCAACCGGTGAGCGGAACTGGGCTTCGTGCGCTCATTGGCTGGGCTGCCTCGCGTCAGCCAGTGTTTTTGCGTTAGTATCTCGTAAACGAAGCCGTGGATCGTATTTTCGCTAAGGAAAAAGTTACTTCAAATGACCCCGGGAACTCCCATTTTCGGATTGCGAGACATTTTTGGGACATCCTATAGATTTTTAATAGAATATACATATAGTATACATACATACACAAGCAGATTAGTTAATGTATCGATTCATAGACTCTCAGCTTAAAAAAGTGCCCCGTTAAGAAATCCTAAAATCATTTAGTGCACGATCGCCATAAAACATTTATTAACTCTTTGGCGAACAATAATTTCCATCTACACATGTTACTTCAGAACTGTGAAACAGTTTCTAAACTTGTTTCCACGTGACTGTCAAGTGAAAATTCACGCCATTCAATTGCCTCGTCGTAGGAGCTCTTGTGCACGCACAGCAAACGAAACGTAGCTTCGAATTGTAATAAAGTTTACGCGATTTGAAACTATTCTTTGTTAATTTAGCGTACCGGTGACGTAAGCAGGCATGGTCGTTAAAGGATTACAGTATCAATGTGCCCCCACGTTTGCCTTTATTTACCCGATCTGTCGCCGCGGCAACGGAAGTTCTTCGTAAACCCAGTTTCCCGGAAATTCGTCAGTAAAAGGGAGCATTTTCCATAAACATCCGCAGTCGAGTTACGATATCGTCGACTGTGACCGACATTTAAATCGCCGAAAATCAGACAGAATCGTTGCAGTCCTCCGGTGACCTCAACACGGATAACCGAATGTGTCAAGTGTGGCAGACTAATGCACCTAGGAAGCCTTTTCGATATGCGGCGCTCTGTAACGCGGGGCTTCAAAACAAATCCTTTGTGACCAACAATTCCCGCCGATGAAGCGAAAACAGCCAGCTCGGGAAAAAATAATGGGGAAAGAGGATCTCCAGATTCCGCTCCATTCGACCCGTTAATTGCGTTACAGAAAACTCGGCCGGAATAATAATCGGCGGATTCTCGGCCGATCGAGACGGAAACAAGTATCGGATGGAATTCGGGACGATTCGATGATCGCCGAACGAAGAACGCCGTTGTGTACGTACACGACTAGGAGATCGTGAGCCGTTGACACTCTGCATCGTCTGTCCTACCCGGGAAAGAAACGTCGAGAGCCCTTGACATGGAACTACGTCTTTTCATTAAAAGTTGAGGGCCCTGGGAGCCTTTTGTCGAGTAGTGGAGATCTTATCGTTCGAGTATCCCACGTTGCTGGTTGATTATGAGCAACGATTCCTACGAGCTCGTGCTTGGGAAATGGGGCTGCTGTTCTCTGCTACGTACAAAGTTGCTAATCCTGCTTCTTGTTAAGCGGTATTCGATAACGATTTTTCTTGAGAATTACAGTGAATTCTCCCGAATTTAACCTTCAGCTTATAAACAAAAATGGACAATTTGGGAAGAAGAGATACGATTGTCAACAATTATAAAAACGAGGTGCAAGGCTCGAATAATCGTATCCGCTCTTCCCAAATTGTCCATCTTTGTTTACAAGCCGAAGGAAAATTAGGGAGAATTTACGGTCGATTTTACTATTTGTTAAACTCTCGATATTCACACTGCTCCAGTTTCGTAAAAAGAAATCGTATATTTGGAAGATCTGAACCTTAGACTAAGGGTGAGACAAACACACCCATTGGATTTATGGAATGATTAGTTTATTACTATATTAAACTATACAGCCCGCATTTTGGAACTTTTATTTTCGCAATTCATTGTTTATCCACTTCGAAGATATTTTTGCATGACAAAATGGATAGGAAGACTAAAGACAGGTATTATTTTTCAAATGCTGCAAGTTGAAATATCTCTAAATATACTGGAAAATTTGTTTCGTAATTGAATTGGTGATCTCTTTACAACGATGGCATACAAACTTGATGTAAGACCTTCTTTAGCTGTTTCATAAGACAGAAATAAGGCAACGAGTTTGATGCTATAAAGCAGGAGTGACGGACTTCTCTGTCAAGAGCCATGTGCCCCCCATTCGGCCGGTTCTCCAACTCGCCGCGTCGTAATTAAAAAAACGCTGACGCTTCTCAACGTGACGTTTTTGTGATCTTTACGACATATAAATAGATAGTTTATTTTAGGTAGTGCAATGATATTATGACCGCTATTTATATTACAATTATATAATGTATATTATAATTATAATTATATTACAATTATATTAATATTATTTATATTACAAGCAAATAAGAAAATCAATAAGTAATGACTAGAGTGCGAATTTGATGCATTTATGATAAAATAGATAAGTGAAATACAGAGCAGAGAAGATATAAAAAAACTGATACATTGTATTCATTTTGTTAAAATGATTACAGGAAGAAATACAATCTTATCTGTCTCTTGTTTTTTTTTATAATTGATAGAGACATCTTAAAGCAAAATAAAAATTGTTTACATCAATTCCAAGCAGTAGAAACTATAGAGAGCTGGAACGAGGCCATACTTCAGCGGCTCGGGGGAAAGATGAGTAAGTGAAGAAGCCACCAGTGGCTCGCTAGCCGTCAGTTCGTCACCTTTGGTGTAAAGTGTAAAGAATTTATATGGTAGACTGATTATTTTTCTAAAATGTACCAGTTGTTAGATATTGGATGACTAAATATAAACGCTGGGAACTAATAACATGAACATTCTGAACATACTCGATTTAACTAACAATACCAATCATATCATCTGTAACGAGGCGAACGTTTGTCAATATTTTTAATATCACGTTGAATATTACATTAACATATTTTATAGTTTTGAAAAGCAAATGCCACCACAAAATGTATAACTGGAAATTGTTCTGTCCGATCTCTACTTTTCTGAGGAGAGAAATAAATTTCACATTCACAGCCATTACCTTAGCATTATCGTCGATTTATAATAATTCATTGAGGTTAATACCCATCTGGCAGATCTCGCCACGAGGAGGTTGCCGCACGCAGAGACCCAAGGGAAATAGATGGATCAAAAGCTCCGTCGATGCGACCGAAGTTCAATCAGCGGAATCAAAGTTCAATCTATCTCCGTTTTCGCAACGGGCCTAAAACTAGATGAAATTGAACTTACTTTTATTAATATGAATCGATTGGCGAGCTACGTTTTCATTCTTCTAGATACAAACCGGTTAGGTAACTGGGCGGCCTACAATTAAGCCAATATGCACGGGAGAAGAAAGGCATATTGAACCGAGGTTGAACCATTGATTTCTCGAGGAGAATTTCGACTTTGTTCGCCGACTCTCTCCTTTGAAACGTAGAATTGCTTCGGTTCGAAACTTATGCTCCTGAATCAGCTAAACGACGATTGGGTGTGTTACACGATGTCGGGAATCCAATACGGAATGAGTTACTCTTAATTTCGCGTGTTCATCAGGAAAAACAGAAAGTATTGTTAATTACGTACGACTAATAGAAGAAATAATTTATCGAAATTTGAAATACGAAAAATCAATACTCGATTTGAACCGAATCAACCCTTTGCACTTGACCGGCGACTCCGAGGCACCAATAAAAACTGTTACGTCACGTTTCAAAATAATTTTATTCATCAAATTGGTTTATATTTAAAGAACTGTCGAAAGCGTAACAGTTGCATGAGTCAGAAAATTCAATTTCATATGTTCAAAATACACCAGGTTATATAAAATGGAAATACCATGGGTCAAAAAAACTATATTAAATTCTGCGTTAATTTGGCTTCGAGCGCAATGGGTTGAAGCTGTGTATTAACTGCGAATTAACTGCGTATTTTTTATTATATGGCATTTCCGGGAGAAATTACTGTACCAACAGTTCAAATATAAAATTAATGAATGCGGTGAACAAAAAATTGTTCCACATTTTGCACGTGATTCGGTCATATGGGAGTAATGAACGGAAATTACAGAACAGATACGTAGAATGGATATTAAACCTGTATAAAACCAGTATAAGATGGATATAGAACCGGTATAGAACTGTTTAAAACAGAAACAGATCCAGAACTGTAGAGCCGTAACCGAAATCAATACTGACAAAGAACCCTTTTCTCCCGTAACATTTATGATAGAACATCATACCTTTCAATCGCAAAGTTAAAATGTATTTTTTAAGATACTCCTTCTAGGACACGTTCATTATTCTATCAACCACGTTGATAGAAACACGTGAAAATTTAAATTAATTATCAGGAACTAGAGAATTAAAAAACAATATTTATACTCTGGGCCCAAATGAACCAGCCGTTCGAGTGTCAATACCATAAAGAACCTAGGTATCTATTTTCTCGAACTTTCTATCTATACAAGATCATTATTACCACATGTAGTTACGTCTGCGTTTGAAACGTATGGCTCTATCCATCGTGCCTCGAAGCACTACTCTCATATTACTGCACTTTTAACGTAACTCTTTAGTCCGTATTCATACTCGAGTATGAATCCGTTATCTGCTCACCCTATTATAAATGTCACGTCCAACAAATTGAGAGCGAGCAACATATCGTTTACTGTCACAATTACGATAGCATTGTATCTCGTCTAAGGTTAATAACCCCTGAGCATCGTCGTACAGCGACTGATTTATTATTTGTGTATAAAGTTAACATAATCTTGCAGTGGATAACGAAAATATCCGAACGCCTTTTAAAATGGAATAAATTTTTTTAGAACTGGACGAAACGGCTTGAATATTTTTTAGATGATAGAGACATCAGTTTACTAGGTCATAACTAGAATGCTTTTCTTTTGAATGTTGCTGTTGCTTGTGGAATGACAAAAACAAATGAAAACCTTTTTATCTGACCTTCTAACGAAAATTTTGATTGTCGCGGCATCTCTGTTCGATAGGTCATTACAATTTTAATCATGGAACGATGTACGTACAGTAGATCAACGTGTTCATATCGTTGAAACTAATTACAAAGGTTCAGAAAGAAGATAGAAACGTACATGAACAGTACTGACAGATGAAAAAGGACATAAAAACTTTCTCTATTTCGAGAAACGAAATAGATTTGGGCAGTGAAAATTTGTAGAAAAAGAAATGAGCGTTTTTTTCATAAAGAGACAAAATTTTCTCTGCGCGCTCTGTATATCGTTTCCTCATAGCAATTATTTAGAATAACGTCTTCGCTAATTGTTTCGAACACCGAAATAGATACCATAACTGCTTTCAACCATTGATTATAACAATTCCCAGTCCTTGAATCAGACTTGTAGATTTAGAAAGACAGCGAGACGAAGGAGGAAGAGGAAGAAATTCTGCTTTGTCAAAACCTTTGTTTTGTCTCTTTGGGTACTCGCAGCGATGTCGAAATCGCCGTGCAAATTAATCGACTTAATTAGATCCCCGCGATACTCGGAAGTCTTATTCATCGTGATCCGTAGGGACGGAGAGCACTAGAGGGAAATACCTCTGTTCGCCGTTCCCCGGGAAAGAATATCGCTGGATATATGCTAATGCGACGGTGTGCGATCATTCTCGTTCCCTTTGTCCGCGGGGAATTCGTTTTTCTCCCCGCGTGGCGGGAGCACTCTGTCGGAAAGCGACGGAGGAGCCCACAAATGTTCACCTTGTTCGAATGTGGAACATCGATTGACCGGTGAGCCGTGTGTCTGTGAGGTCGTTTGTTGTTTAATAGTAAGGCGGTCTCTCCGTTCTGGCTGGCTGGCGGATGAAACGAACCTCGCCTCTCTGAAAGCTCCGCTCCGATGTATGGGAAACGGGAATCGGACTTGTTCGGTGCAATCGAGGAGCAATGGTTCTGTCCTGGCTTGCTGGTCCGCTTTCCCATTTGCGCGAAACAGGAGGGATCGAACAGTCGAACCACGCTGCCCGAAATTTCCATAAAGCCATCCTGCATTTGAACGATGCATTGTAATTATCTTCGAGAAAATGAGGAGTTTGAAGAAGATGAGAAGAAGAAGAATAATGAATATGACATTTCTTTAATATAAATTTGATCTCTGAGGCTGTTCTGTGTTTTCACTTGTGGAGAAACTGCTAAACAATCACAGCTGCTTTTGACGAGTATACTCGTCATGAAGAAATGGCAGTGATAAACATTTGCTGTATAAATTGCAATTTTAGTAAAAACTAAAATATGCACGTACGTATATCTTAAGATCTTTAAAATATGTGGAGGTCAAGACGAAATAAAACGAACAAATAAAAAAATGTAAATAATTATTATGAACAAATTGTGTACATATAGCGTCTCGGTTAGATGAAATACTTGTCATTGCTTACTGTGCACGGTACATTTTAGGTATACACTTTGCAAAGGGATCGCATCAGCTAATTGCTTAGTACTGTATCATGACATTTCACAAATTTTACGTGGGATAAAGTGAAATTGGAAAAATGAATAAAGTAAAAATACTGTAAACAGTTTGCTTCTCTTGTGCGTCGGAATTTAATGCATTTGTTTAACACGTCCGCTATCAGTTGTCACATGTGTATGACGAACGTAATATTTTATCTTATGTAAAGAACGTCTAATTAATTTTATGTTTGCATTTATTTAAAATTGTGACATGACATTCTGAGAATTTATGACTTTATCGAGATGATATATTTTTTAAAAATTGAATTGAATTTATTTAATGTCGCATCTGCTTAATAGCAATTAGCGACCACTTATGGGATTACAATTGTAGGGTTATATGTAGTGTAATATATGCAATAATTTTGTATCAAATTTTTACAGTATTTTGTTAATCTAGGCTTCTTAAGTTGCTATATAATTTCGCTAAACAATTTGGTTTCTTCTAAGTATGACATAACTTTTGCTGTTTGTTTATAGTTGTCCAAACATTCTTTGATGATATTGGACATTTTTACCTTTCTTCTGATATTGTTGTACATTGGACATTCTATTAGGATGTTACAGTTGTTATAAAGTGGTTTATATGTTTTAAAGAATATATATTGATTTTTTTATTATGCCCAATTCGAGATAGTATAATTTGTTTCCTTCTTGTTAAATATATTGCGGGGTTGGTAGAGAATATACTTTCTCCGAGTTTATGTAGAAAAGAGGGATTTGAATGTATCCATTCTTGGTTCCACTTATGCCAAATATTTTTTTATTAATTCCTGAGCATCCTCAAATAGGATTTTAATGTGCCTTAGATCTGCATTTAGAGATAATATTATTTAATCTAACAATACGTATGTCTCGTCATAGTACATTGCATAGGATCATATAATTGTGAACACTGTTAGCGAAAAGATATCTTACTCTCTCAAAAACAAACACTATTAAGTAAAAGAATGGAAAGTAGAGGAATATCTTTCTCTTTCAAAGTGCATGTCGGTTAAATATAGAAACCGATTCGAATTCTCCGACTCTACTGTATTATCGCGTATTACCATTTACCACATATTAAGGATAGCTGTTGGCCCTTGGACAACGACATCGGTTTTTTGTTTTTTGACTGGAATTCGTGTCGTTTGGTATGTGTCTGCGCAGCACAGCAGGCAATCGAGCAAGGAGAGCTTCCGGACAATTGGGCGCCTCGAAATATTTACACACTCTCGAGTCTATTGATTCCCTAAAGATTAAATGTGCCGCAAGAAAACGGACACAGCAAACTGAATTAACTCCTCCAACCGAACTAAATATTTTCTCCCTTGCTAGCTACATCTTCCAGCACGTTCCTCCTAAATCGTTTAATACGTGGACATCCATGAAACACAAGGGATTCATTTCTCACTAGACAAATCAACTATTCTGTGTAGCATATAGACTGATACAAATTCAGAATTCGAATCTTTGTTTTACTTTTATATTAGATTATTGCATCATTTCTGTCGCATATTCGGGTGAATCTCAACCAACAGAAGTTTGCGGTGACATTTATTTAATTAAAGTTATTACACGCTGTTAGAGTTAGAAGTTCTACGGTTCACGTTAAACACTGCACTAAAAATCTTTGCTTTATAGAAAACTCAGCTAATTCGTATATTATGCTGTATTGTATAAAATTATTACAAGATTGTGATTTTTCAGAAAAAAATAAATATTCCAGGATTAATTGCAAGATATAGAGGACACACAGACATTTCTATTATACTCTAATTATTTTATCGAGTTAAAAATAATGCAATTTAAATGTTTACACTGTTCTGCATTCGATCTTACTCATTTCTGTCAGAAAATTCGCGGTCTAGTTATTACCAACAATCAATAATGCTAAATATAGAAATCAGCGAAATTGAGCAAATTGGAACGTTCCTAAAAACATTGGAAAATTTGTGTTTCGTGATTTAATCTTTCATATATTTAACCCCTTAACGCGCAGAAACGTATTAACACGGGCGTGCAAAACCGGCCAAAATGTGCAGACCCGTATATATACGGTCGGCGTCGCAACTTATGTTATGTTACCTATATTAATTGAAAAACAGTACGATGGGTACAAAATTCGATCTGCAATGCGATTCAATATTCCCTATAATTATTTATCCACTATTTTTATTGAATTTTTAGTAATTTTTGCATTTTTTTTACATATTTATTGAAATTAAGGTCCAAATATGTATTTTCTTAGATAAAAAAAATTGATTTTTTTTGGTCGGTTTATTTTTTTAAATTGTGCATTAAGGGGTTAAAGATTGGAACTTCCTCTGTGCAACGACCTCAATTTGCAGCTTTCTCGGGGCGAAGCGTGTCTTCAATTTTCCTGTTTCTTGCGAAAACATCTTTAAAACAAATAACCAGATCTATGGGGTTGTGTAACATTTAAAGATATCAAAATAGCTCATGTAATCTTCTGTGTACAATAATTTTTAAGACATGTACATACTTTATCGACATAATCAACATAAAACATTAGCTAAACTGAATGAAAGATTACAATGTTTACTAAACCAGCAGGTGCCCTAATACTTTTGGCGGGGGGTGCACTTGTCCTAACCCGAAAAATTGCTATTCCTCCGTAACGAATAGTCTGGCCACATTCGGCTAAAAGTTTAGAAATATTGTTATTTTATTTCTAATTTACAAAAATTCTTAAGAAACAAAACCAACATGAGTACAGTAAATTCTCCCCAATTTTCCTTTAGCTTGTAAACAAAAATGGACAATTTGAGAAGACGAGATACGATTATTCGAGCCTCGCGACTCATTTTTATAGTTGCCGATTGTCAACAATTATTAAAACGAGATGCAAGGCTCAGATAATTGTATCTCCTCTTTCCAAATTGTCAATTTTTGTTTATAAGCTGAAGGAAAATTAAGGAGAATTTACTGTACTTTCTTAACACAGCTTAGACGGGAGTTTTCTCGCCAAATTCTCATCATATAGCGGTAGTTAGGAATTTGGCAAGAAATATTTAATAATTTTTTAATAATGAAAAATTTATAAAAATAGTGTCGACAGAAACGTACATAGTACAACATCTAGCAACAGATGATGCGTAGTAATTACTCTTCCTAATTAGTAGAAAGCGAGTTTTGTTGGCTCCCGCGCTTTGATAATAATAAGCACGAAACGCGTTTATTCGTTTTCCGCAAACAACGTGTTAAAGCTCTCCGAAAAATTACTATTTTGCACAGAAATTTCGGGTGTCACTATAACGAGACCGAAGATTTTATGCATTTACGACAGAAACGAGTGGATCGAATACATTTAAAGAATTTAAAAATATTGTTGCATTACTTTCAACTGATTAAAATGATTCAGGATAGAAGTAAATGCCTGTACAGCTCCTATATCTTGTAGCTAGTGCAAACAAATTTTATTTTGCACAAAAATACACGGTCTAATTATAATACTTCAGAAAAGAAATCTAATTATAACACTTCAAAGAGAGAAAAATGTTAAAGTTTTTTATGCAGCAATACTACAATATTAACAGAATATTTGGCATTAACGTAATATTGCGACCGATTTAATATTCGTATCACCTCAACTTTTTACTGTTCATTGTGTAATCAGCGTCGCAAAGGGGTGAACACCGAGCGGGGAGTACATGCTCTGAAAGTTTCTTGGAACGTGTTCCGTCCCGCGACCAGGCAAATAGTCGTAAATAAGTAAAACGTAATTAACAGGCGAAGAGTGGACGTATGTATGTGCATAGGTATGTGTACATTGCATCGATCTGGCTCGGGGCTCTGGCCCCGAGAAGCTGATCTGGGATCGAGAAGCTGACCGGTTCGATAATCGTCTGATATATGTAGGTCGTAGTGGAAGACACTTTGTATTCGTTTATCGTTTCTCCAAGGATAAACGAAACCGTAGAAACTAGTTCGCAGGCCGAACGGAAGAAAAGTTTCTCGGCGAACTTTTCTGGAGAGCCTAACGCTCGCAGTACGGGAGCCGCAACAGTTACGAAGTCACGAGAGCATCATTTTGTCGCGAGTCACGCGAAATGCAATTCCTAGGCCGGGCGTGCTAACTTTTGTTTCGGTGATTGATAGGATCGAACTTATGAGCGGGCGGACGTTCAAGAAACGATTCACTGTATTAGAAAGCGACGGAAGCAGGACACGATTTCGAATGCAGCCTCAAGGACACCGGCGCGGCGTTTAATGTGAAGGCCCCTTCACAGTCGATTAGATTGACCGCCTTTACCTTTGTGCTTGGAATAGATCGAAACATTAACCCTTTTCCGACTACGGCAAAGGTTACCGGCGATTCCGCGGAGGTGTAATTGCATCGGGTTGACTGCATTACGTTTTTACGTTTCGTTCGGTTCGCTCGCACTGTACGTCGCCAATTTTCCGGTCCGATCACCAGCCCGCCGTTCTTCGAGATTCGGATGAGCTGTACGCCAATTCGAAAATTAGATTTCCATATCGTTCGTAGTTTTTGAGAATTTTCATTTCGGTAAAGGAGTCCAATTTCAGAATTCTTTCTATTTTAATCGCCGGTGCTGCGGAGATGATTCTCTTACGTAAGGACGGTTCTGTCAATGATGTATCTGAGTGTGACGTCATAAATATTTCAGTACGTTCGACGTTAAAACTACCAAGCTCGGCAAGCGACTCGTTTCTACTGCCTTTTAAAAATAACTAGACCGCATTTATCAAGACACTAGACGATTTTTATTACAAAATACATGTAACCAAGTAAATATAGCCAGCAGTAATTGTAGACAAAACCATCTTTACAATCTCAATAATTGTAAAATACCTCATTTTTATGAATTCCGTAGTTCTTAGTGTTAGACAATATTTAAAGACAGCGAAATGCCTTTAACGTATTAAGTCTCTTGGACATTTTCCAATGTATTTATTTAGATCACCTATTCATCTTCTTTACTCTATTCTACCTCTATAATAGTATGACCTTCAATTTTGATCTTGACCTCCAAAATGTTTAAATTCGTGTGAAACTTAATTTGGATGAGTTTTCAGGGTGCATGCATTAAGTCAGAAAATTGAAGAGGAAGAATATTGAAGACTGAAAATTGACTTTAGACTGAAACATTGTCGACATTTCAATCGATTTCTTAAAAAATCTCAGAACAATTTACTGTATTGTTTGTTTTGAGTTATATCAATTCGAATATCCACAATTTTTCAATCCTTTAATTGCTTGGTCTACCGTAGTTGTCGTTGCATTACAAAAGATAATTTTAGGTGGAACGGAAATTATAAAAAAGATTTATATAACATGACGTGTTTCTTAAATGTAGTTACACATTAGTTTGTTCGTAAAGATTCAAATGCTAGTACTTATTCAGAATGATAATCAATGTACAATTAATAATAAGGTGCATGTATAGAATATACTAACTGATAACTTGACTGCGGATTTTATGCATTTATGACAAAAATGTGCGTGTAAAATTTGGAACAGAGAAAAAAAAGAAACTGAGAATGTTGGTATACTAATTTCAAGTAACTAAAATTATTAATCAACATCGCAAAGATAATCGAACAAGATTTTTATAACTGTTCGGAAGCTCGGTTGCGATCATAAATATGTTTTGACTCGAGGAAATTAGATACAGTTTGCTACAAACGCGATCACCCGTAATTATCAGAAAGTCGGTTTTGATGTGAGTTTTGGAGCAGTAAACTAAACTTATATAACAGAAAACATAACAAATGACTTATAATTAATTCGACTTTTTTTGCACAAAATACGAGATCATGGCCATTATACATATATGTATATGACTCTGTTAGCGAACCTGCTATACGTAAAACTGTTTTGTTCTCCTGTCCAGCTTATATGAAACCTACATATTAGGATTTCTATAGCCAGACGAAGTCAGTAGGTAGACTTGGCTTGTTAATAATAGAACGAACTTTTAAAGATACTGGTACGCTCGTATAAGTCTGTTATCACTGAAACGTTCAATCGAACACGATACAATTTTCTTAACAAGATAAAAGCACATTCCAACTCCCTTCTCAACGTTACAATGGTATAGCAGAAATCTCACTGTTTTGCATAGAATGGTGAGAGGATTATGCCTATAACATAGAGGAGGGTGATCTTCATTTAATAAAGTAATGCATTTAATAAAATTTCCATTTACAAAAAACCGTACTACCGTGGGCATGTAACGTTTAATTGTATGTCATAAATTTTTGCTAGATTTGTTTTACGCATCAGTGAAAAAAATAGATGAGAGATAAGTTGAGGGAAAACTTGAAACTGGCAATACCTTTCAAGAAAGCTAAGCAATTGCCTGATCAGTAAAAAGAAATATTTTCAAATCATAATTCTTCCCTTTCTAGAATATTTCAAGAATGTACTACATTCGTAAGAAATGAATTTAGTTCCATTACATTTCTCCAAACGAGACAGTATAATAAGAACTTTGAAATCGAATTTCTTGAAACGGCATTTCAGCGTATGCGGTCTTTTGTGGCCTTTTTCCCCTTGGAACGCCTCAATTTTCATAAATGGACTATTTCGCTACGAGAAACGGAAAACAACTTCCATGTTACAAACCTTGACGAATGTGGAACGAGATAGCAATCGATTGCATAAATGAATTACAATGTTTACAAAGCTCATGGTACGGTCATAACATTAAGAACACATCCGGACTGATCGATTTTCAGTAGAGACATTGTTTGCAATGAGTTTAATGCTAAGGCTTATTTGTATACTGTGTTACCTTTGAGCATTCCCTCATATAAACATTATGGTCCACAATTAGTTCGTAAAGTGAAGCTTCTATGCGTGGGCTGAAAACAGTTATGATATCGGTTTTGATTCTTGAAATAGTTATGAAGAACCGAAATGCTCTCATAACTGTTATAAGTGTTATAATAATAATATCGGTTTCGGTTTCGAATCTTCAGAAACGTTATTATATCGGTTCTACAACTGTTATTTTTCGGTTCTGAGTTTCGGTTGTGGATTTCGGTTCTAATTCTATTTCACGTAACAAATACATTGTGTTTCCTTTGGGGATTAAAAGTATGGATTCTGAAATACAATCTTCTACACTGCATTGAATTGTGCCAATACGTGCAGGTATGACCGAAATCCAGAACCGAAAAATGACAGTTATAGAACCGATAGAATATATGTAAGTCAGAACCGATATACCTCATAACTGTTATGAAACTTTTTCGGTCCTCTATTACTGTTTCAGTCGGAATCGATAAATAACAGTTTGAAACAGTTATTTTCGGAACCTTTCCAATCCCGGGTTCTAATGTAATTTAATACTTCTCACATGTTCAATAAAGAGTTTAGTTTAGATTATTAGTTTATATTCAGTTTTATTTAGTTATTATTATTATATTAGTTATTATATATATATATATATATATATATATATATATAATATTATTATTTTATTTTTATTTATTTATTATTATATGTTATATATATTATTAGTTATTATATTTAATTATAATATCAGGTATTATTTAGTTATATTTAGTTTAGATTTATTTAATGGATTAGAAATGACATCAATCAACTCGTATAATCACAGTTACGTGAGAAAGTGAATCATGTTAGAAACAAGCGTGTCTCATTTCCGTCTAATCAAAACCAACGATTCCCTAGACGTTTTATCTTAATTTCACGGTAATCGCGATCCTTTTTGTACTCAATTATGTATTTCTTACGCGATGAAATAATCGGTGTGAAATCGGTGTTCCAGTAAACAAGAATTTTTTGTAAACTCATGGAATGAATAAGAACGTTTCAGCAGTGTAATTTGTTACCGTTACAATTAGTATAATTAGAGGTTAGTTTCTTCCCATAAATATTAATCGTAAGAAATAGAATTTCGAACAGTTAATAGAAATTTAAACAAATGAAATCCTATTTTAAATAATTATTGTCAATACATATTAAGAAAATAATATTTCAATTAATAATTTTCTTCACCGCAACATAAATAATTATTTTCAATATATATACTTATCTCTATGATGTCGAATAAATCATGAAATATTGTTTCATACAAACAAGAATATTTCACTAACTATTTCTAATACTTTTTCAAATATTTTGACCCGAGTCTGACCAAAATCCACAAGTATCGGCATTTGGTTCACGATGCACAAGGAAAATGAAAAATTTGTTGGCCAGTGTAATTTACAAATACAGTAAATGTTCTCCAATTGTCGCTCAGCATGTAAACAGAAGTGGACAATTTGGGAAGAGGAGACACGATTATTCGGGTCTCGCGATTGTCAACAACTATACTATAATAATCGGGTCTCCACTTCCCAAATTGTCAATTTCTGTTTACATGCTGAGTGACAATTGGAGAGAATTTACTGTAATTCGAAGTCGTCGCCCTATGTATAATTCGCAGGGATTCCGTAGTGCTGTGGGCACACGGCCACGTGCCGCGCGTAAACGTTCGCTGTGTCAGAATTGAACGTGTAAGGAAATTGTCTCCGTATTAGACAGAGTATAGGCTTCCCTAATGGCAAGGAGACAGAGGCTGGCGCCGTCTGTCCTGCCGAGGAACTTATATCTTGGCAATCCCATAAAGAACAGGATCATCGACCTACCCCTCCTGTTAGTACGTCCCTCTCGATCCTTTTCAATGGCGAATCTATTCAACCACCTGAGGTTTCATGCCTCGGCATCGGAAATTTGTGTCGATCAATTTATCGGCTGTTCGCGATAAGAACAACGCAACTATCCATCGTGTTCTCCTCGATATTCGGAATCTATATGTATATGTATGTAGGCTGAGTTTATTCACTTTACTAAGAGCTGCTTGGAACTAAACTTCAACTATTTTTGCATTACTCGTTAACCCAAGCACAGGGTGTCGTAAAAATGTCTCGCAGTCCGGAAATGGCGGGTTCCTCAGGTCATTTGAAGTAACTTTTTCCTTGGCGAAAATGCAATCCACGGCTTTGTTTACGAGTTATTAATGAAAAACAGTGACCAATGAGAGGCGTACTTTCATACAATATGTTTGAAAACAAAACAACAGTTTGAAACATAAAACGGAGTTCTTTCCGTAGTAGAACTATGCGTCGTATGAACCTGAATTTTATTTAAAAGTATGCAAGAAGAATGATAATGCGCATTATCATTCTTTGTGCATTTTTTTAAATAGTATGTATTTAGGTTCATACGACGCGTAGTTCTATTATGAAAAAAACTCAGTTTTATGTTTTGTTCTAGATCGAAGGGAAAAATGCTAGACTGCACGCCAGTCTAGATCGTCGACCGGGAGGTTCATGGAGAACAAGATTTATTATTTCAGTAAACGTCGATAAAATATAACGAAACAAAAGTTAACGTATCTTGAAATGTCAAAGAATATGTATCGAAAGTGACGAAAATGTTCACGTATGTTTTAGATTATGCAAAAATTGCCGAAAACCATTCTTATTTTAACGGTTTACTTGAGGATCCCACCTTCTTAAAGGGAGACTTTCCTGCCAGTAAGATACCAACATGCTTCTTTGTGAAATTAGTATGTTACCAGCACCAAGCGTACCTTGTCTTTTGGAACCTGTTTTCGATCGAGGCTGCGTCCTTGGTCGGCCGATGTTCTCGTTCGCCCGGGGTGCGCCCCAGATTTTCATCGATGGAATTGTTTATTTTTAAGTTTCGCGATATTGGAGATAGTTCGCGTCAGCAACTATGGCCGGCCGTAATGCCAGTAGCTGCTAACTTGTCCTTGGTCTCTTTTGGGGTTTTACGATCCCGTTAAAGTCAATATCTCTCCAGTCGCGTACAAGAATGTTGTTTACGACTTCCTCCGGCCGTGTAATGCTCTAACTGCTCCCGAATCTGCCACGTATCTCCCTGAAATTGATTTTCCCTAATGGCGAGAACACGTAGTATCGGAGATGCAAATCGATGTCCGCGCCATTCCACTCGACGAGCATAGTCTTGCATAGAATTGCATAGTGAGCATAGGATTGCCTATCGTAATGATGCACGAAGACAAAAATGAAAGATTACAAACAAAGTTTTCATGAAAAGTACTGCCGGAACTCAATGTCCAGAAATCTCAGTTATAAACCTGTACAATTTAGCAATCGTTGTAACAACTTTGTCTGAAAAACATTGTGAGAACTCGGTTTTCAAAAATGTTAACTACAAAAGTATATAGCTTAACAATTATGCGATGATCCTTGACTGACAAATATTAAATTTCCACTTTCATGATTTTCAAATGTAAAATAAATTTAAAAAATTCAGTTTTCATAATCTTTTTATTATGAAGGTATCATGTGGTTTAACTATTTAGTTTAACAAATATGAAAAATATACAAATCCAGCGTTATAAAGTAGTTTCTTTTTGTCTTAGATCTATGAGACTCCTAAGATCGTATGCAATCGTGAGACAACAAAAACCAGACTAAGCTTTCCACGTAACGTGGAAGACATGATACGATCTCGCGTGTTATCGGAACGTGAATGACAGAAAACTTTTGTTTCAGCTGAATGAGGCTCATGGAACCCTTGGGTGTCGCCCAGGACGCGGTGGAGACGGGTGCATTGAAAAGATGGGCCGACTTCCCTGTTCAACACAGATTCACAGACTACTCCACTTCAATTGGAGAACCATCGCATCACACTATCAGTCCTTTTCCGTGCCAGCCAGCGCTTAACAACAAAATTGCGCTATGGTAATTGCAGATAGTTCTAACAAAACAGTCTGTTTGTTTGCAAATTTTACAATATCGTGATTAATACTCAAGAACATGTTCCTGATAGCGTTAAACGTGATGACGCTGTGTTTCAAAATTTCAGCTTATTTAGTGTCTTAATTAGTGAATACTATAATATGTGGATGTAATGTAACTATAATATGTGAATATTAATTATAAATCGCAAAGACCCTCAATGTATTTTATTGAATAATATCTCTGTTATGTTAACCTAATTTCTAGATTCGTATTGCTATTTTGTAAAATTATATCTAGAATGAAAAAGTAATTAGGAATTTGTTGATTTGTATTTTTATTGTAATATTCAATAATGGGTTATTAAAATTGATTTAAGTACTTATATCGTGTGGAGAACAAAAGTTTTGATACTATTTTTGAATAATTTATATGGAAGAATTCTTCACACTTCCATTTCTCAATTTTCAATTGTATTTTTAATGAAAATTAAATAATTACGAAGTAACTATAAGTTTCTGATCATTAAATTACAGAGCTACAGGTCATTTTAATGCATAAAGAAAAACTACTTGCAATTATATTTCATTGTTATAAAACCAATGACAACCTTATAATGATATGAAACAATAAATTAGTTTTAAAATTACATACAGCAAACACTATAGACAGTTTATCATAAAAATTATTCGTAGAGCACAAAGCAAAAGAATTTCTGCCATTATTTGATATGAACCCAGTAGTAATGTCTAATAAATAAATTTTGTATTTTTTGGCAAACTGTATTTTTCGTGACACTCCGTAACAACTATATTGTTGCAGGACTGGAGACATTTCGGGTCTGCAAGTGGATGCGGTGGTGAACTCGACCAACGAAACTATGGATGATAACAGTCCTATGTGCCAAAGAATATTTGCTGGAGCTGGCTCACCGCTTAAGATGGAAATATTTAGCGAAATAAAAGGTATGATCACGATTTTCGTCATTTTTCTTGTGTTTCATTACATTTAATTGTTACTGATTTTATCGAAATAACAGTAATAGACAGATATTGAATTGGATATTATTATAGTATTTACGGTATTCCAAGTACCTTAAATGTAATTACTTGCAAGGTATTTAAAACAGTTTTGAATAAATATCATTTTTAGAGTGCAAAACTGGCGAAATTAGAGTGACACAGGGACATGGATTACCGGTTCGTTTTATTATCCACACTGTCGGACCAGTCTACAACGTGAAATACCAAACAGCAGCTCAGAATACGCTACATTGTTGCTACAGGTGAGTTTTCTACGAAAACCATTAATTTCAAAAACTGTTTCATTCCGATTTTCGAAATTAAAAAATAATAATTTTATCATGTAAGTAGAGGTTTGCGAGATTTTAAATGAATATGTGACTACAGTGTGGGTGTCGGAATTTGTAGTGCGACCGAGCAGTGGTTCTGCGTGAAAAAATAAGAAAAAAATTTGATATAACATTTTTTCATCCGGGGCTCTGTTTTTGAAAAAAACAACTTTAAAATCTGTTTACGAATATTGACGATGGATGGAAACATTCCGTTTACTACGGAAGCAACTGCGGCAGAAGAATAGACAACTAAATTCTTCACAAAGATGAACAAACTTTAAAATCGATTTTCTCGAAAACGGAGCCCCGAATAAAAAGATGTTATACCAAACATTCCATATTTTTTCACGTAGAATCACCCTCTTCTCGGTTGTAATACGAATTCCGGCCCACCCTGTACATGTATGTAGTGTTTCTATTGTACGATTCCTCTTTTAATAAACAATTTTTTGAAATATCTCGACATTTTCTTCTACGAAAATTCAATGCAATATTGTACTGTTGTAGGAATGTTTTGCAAAAAGCAAGAGAACTCGGGCTCCGTACGATCGCGTTGCCAGTAATTAATTCGGTACGGAGAAATTATCCTCCTGACGCGGGAGCGCACATCGCCCTAAGTAAGTGTCAATCATTGTACCTTCACAGGATCGAATGACTCAATAAAATTGATCAAGATCATAGTATTAACGTACGGTTGTATTTTGGCACTTGTAGGAACAGTAAGAAGATTTTTGGAGCAGTATGGTGATTCCATTACATGCATCGTGTTCGTCCTAGAGCCGAGTGATCTGGGAATCTATGAGGTCCTCCTTCCACTCTATTTCCCAAGAAATTTAGCGGAGCAAGATAACGCCTGTTGGCAGCTACCGAATGACATTGGAGGGATGGACGGAGAACCCCTGCTTCCCGACCGACAAATCAGAATTATTGACAATCCCCAACACGCTTTACACGGTAATTGTATACGATATAATTTTACAAGGACGAATCATAAATTTCACTATCATTTTAAAAGTAAGTTAGTTCAATAGAGCTAGGTACACCCTAAATAAGAAGTACAATTCGAAATTGTAATTGAAATGCTTTTATTTAAATGGATAGTATTCCAAAATTTCTCTAATGTTTCAGTTTAACATTCAAGAATATTTGGTAGCATTTAGTTATTACATATGAATTGGAGCAATTAATTGACAGAACATTTTCAGTAAGATATATCAACTGTAATGACTCTTGGAATAATATTTTCTAGTAGGATTTATTAAATATAATAACTTGAAATAATATTTTCTGTAAGACATATATAATAATATTTCATTTTGGGTCTATTATAAGTAATTATTTGAAATAATATCTTTTTGAATACATATGTGAAATAATTATTTTAACTAGTATTTCATGCTGTTGAACTTGCAAGAGAAGATTAGCTCAAATATTCTTAAGAAATCGTTAGTCTATTGTTGTTAATTTGATTCGCTTACTCAGTCTAAGTATAGAGTATAAACGTAAATATCAGTGTTATATAATCCTTAATGCGATGTTGTGCAAGATTAACCACGTGCAAGAATGCATTAAGTTAACAATTTTATGTAAATGATATTCAAGAGAAATTTTTTCATTTCTATTGACTATTTCAAGTTTAGGTTGAAAACAACATGTCAAATACATGTGAAAATAAATAATTATTTTAGATAGTATTATTTCTAAGAGATAAGTAAATAAAATAATTAATATACATAAGGCTTGTACATGCGAAATCAAAGAAATGTTTAAAATAGTGTTTATGTTAACGAGAAAGTAAAAAGCGATTTCAACTTAACTAATGCTTACACAGTTTACGAAATTATATCCGAAAATACTTTTGTACTTCAATTATTATTTTACCCGGCATTGAAAATAGAGCACAATTTAAATTTCATTTTCTACATATATTTATATTCCACATATTAGAGAAAAATATACAGAAAATACTGCAAAACTGTTACAAGCTTGTTGTTACATAGTAGCGTCATCTATGTATAGCTCACTCGAAAGTTTAAAATTAGATGAAGCAACAAGTAGTCTGCTCCTTTACATCTTTGCTCTTTTAATTCTTCACTTTTCCTCGTCTTTACTCTTTTACTTTCTATTTGAGGCGATGTAAATTTACATAAAATTACGTAGTCTGTCTAGCCATTAGAAATGATATGCCACTTTAAGGGTGTGAGGCTTTATTTACCTACTACACTGGGATCCTACTATACACGCATAGAAGGAACCTCAAGTAGAGGTTCCTATTTCACGTATATTAAGTACACGTGTATACGTGTAATTAACAGTTACGAACTTTAACCTGTGTAATTCTTAATACGCGGATTCCCCTGTATTTGTATTACACGTTATTTCTATTACATGTGTATTTTGTATTAAAAGTAATGTTATGTAAAGATTATATATTATTGAATGAAGTTCGAATAACGTTATGTTTGAACTCATTTTCATCGGGATAAGCTCCTCAATTCATAACTAATACTCTTTTGAAAGTGTATCAAAAAATGTAAAAGTTTACATTTTCATTTAGGCGTGATTCCCTAGCTGTTTACATTGTATGCCGTTGATCGATCGCTGGGTCTTTGACCTCCGGAGCTCGAAGATTCATTTGTGGTCTTCGAATAAAATTTTGTCATTAACAAAACATTTCTTTTTAATATTCGTGCATACGTGTATTAGAAACATTAATTTGTAATTTCTTAATACACGATACACGTGTCCCATGTACACGTGTATTTTAATACACGTTCAAAACCGCAACCTCTAGTTTCAATCTAAACGAGACTTGCAAGGGTTCCGAATATTTCATTTTAACCCTTCAATATCACAATAACCAGTTCGGGAATGCTCTGTTGTGTTTCCAAAAATTCCAATCTAGGACTCTTCGGTCTAAAAATTGCCAATTTTTACGTTATTGTGAAATAATATGTAATAGTAACGTGTAATATAATCTTCTGACATCACAAAATGTCCGCCGCTGAGTATGTTGTCGAACATTACAAAATACACGTGTGTGAAATACGTTAACAATTAATAGCTAGGTAAAATTTGCAAATACATTCCGTTTACAATTTAATACTATACATAGATGAAAAAGTAGTGCTCTATAAACATCGATAACTGATTCTAGATACAAATGTAAAACATTCTGATAATTCTAAGTACATAAAAATTATCGTGACCTAATGAAAATGGTCAAGAGTTAAATGACTTTCTAAACTAAGTTTTCATCGCTTATTATAGGTTCATTACACGCTCAGAATTTCGAACAGCGCATGCTATCTGGACAAAGTCCAAAATTTAAGTCACAAAGAACTGTGTTAGTGATATTTGTTTCCATTGATGAATGATTAGAATAAATATCTTTCTATGCATTAAATTGTGTTTAACTCATTTGGTATCAAACAACTTGAAACTTTTCTGAGATTTTCATATTGAAGAATTATGTAACCTTCAATAGACAGTACAATTTTGTCTCTAATTTTTCAACTATTTGAATAAAATATGTCTATACATTAAAAACGACTTCAAAACATAATAGAATATACTAGTTTCTTTACAGCTGGTATTACACAGCACGTGACTGCTTTTGAAGTTCTCTTTGAAAATGTATGCTTCTTCTAGTGAAATTTTGATCAATGTTTGTATGTTCTTTAGAGCAGTTTTAGCTTCGAATTAATTTAGTCGTCCTGGGACACCATTCCCTCCAAACTTGCTACATTAAACTCTTCTTCTACTATCAATTCTTAAATAGCTGCAGAATTCACATCACGAAAACTTTTCCTCCCTAGAGACTTGGCAAGTTTTATTGTATCACCTCGACCCTATTTGTTGAATCGTTTATACTTAAGATTTAAGTTAATAAGGGGTTTATAAAAGTACCGATTTTTAGAATAGTATCCTAAAAAAAATTAGTAAAAACACTGAAAACCGTACAAAACACATAAATTATAAATTATTATTTATACTTGTGCCCAGTATAATATTAATTAAATAAATATAATCCGTCTAAATTGTTGAGTAAGTCAAATAACATTGTTCGGTTCACTGTTTAATAATTACTGTATTTTTTAATATTTTATACATGTTATATTATTACGAAAAGAGAAGTACATAAATTTTTATGATCTATTATTACAGGCGACGAGAGTGTGGAGCTGTCTACACAAATGGAAACCTGCGTGAACATCGGTGAACACGCGTTTGCACAAATGCAAGGCGACTTAGATCGACAGAGACTCCTGGGAGAGAGACCGCCTGCTGACCCGCTGGCAGACATTATGTTGAAACAAATGCAACAAAAAGAAAGGTATTGTTCTTTTTCTTTTTCGCTAGTCTTGTAAAAATCTACAATTAGGCACGAAGATATACAATCGCTTATTAAACCAATTTCAAAATGCAATACTAAAAGCTACTTTTAACACGTTTCCTGCTAAGATTATCAAAGAATGTTTCAAGTTAAATTTGTTGTATTTATTTAAGCAGCTTCACGAGGGAAATTCATTTTGATTTTTTCATACGATATGTTTCCTCGAATATTAAGATTTAATGTTGACAAATTTATTTTGCTAGGAAACTATTAAGCGCAAGACTATTGTATCATCTAAATTTTTTTATAAAAGATACTAACGAGGTTCAAATAACAAGAAAATTTCAATTGCACAAATTGCAATTGCACTTCTTAATACTTATAACAATTCCTTTTGTTAGAGATATGATTAAGCATTGCCTTGGCTATTTTGCCATTTAATTTTTACATTAGAGTGATTTTTAAAGCACGATTGTGTCGAAGAACTGTTACATCGAAAATATTCTATAGATAAATTTATTATTTCTAACTGTTTAACAATTTTAAAAATTTCTTTTCCTGATCATATCCTCTAGTACTTTCTCGTTTGTTTTACAATCTAATATATAGACAAAAATAGCTAACTGAACTCGGAGTAGAGAAAAGTTTTTGAAGCGCAAGTATTCCAAAAAATTATTTCGGTAAATCATCTACGTTGCACACACACTTCGAAGCTTGTAAAGCTCCTAGCTCCAGATTTAAAAGAGTCGTTACAATATACACGTATATGTCATATGCATTTGCGGCTTCAAAATCATAAAGCAAATAAAACATGCCGTAATACAAATGAGGTATATGTAATACACGGTTACCACTAAGAATCTTAAGTTTCTAAAATATCGATAACGATTACCGGCACGGAAATGGTAATGAAACTTCTAAAGCCCTACTTTTGGGTGATGAAAATTTGGTTGTAGGTACTCCTATACTTCGTCTTTGATGATATTGATTGCTCAGGTCTCACCACGAGAAGGTTGCTGCCTTAGCGACTCGTAAATACTAGCAAAAATCGAGTATTCTATATACCTCATTTCAACTATCGATAAGAATCAAGTATGTACTCCGTATACTTAATTTCAATGAACTTAGTATACTACTATACTGAGTTAGAATAATTTTCTTGTATCGAATACCATAGGAATTCTCGAGCTTAAATTACAGCTGAAAATTCGCTCTTTATGATAAATCCTTTTTACCTAACTCAGATCCTTAAACTCCGGAAAAATGATTCGATTTTTAAGGAATGCTTCGAATCGATTTTATAATGTATTTACATGGAAGTAGATGAAAAGGAATTAATAACTAAACATATTACTTAGGCGAATATTTCTGACACGGGAGATATCTGACAATTATGTCCAACATAGCCAGTCAAGAGGTTAAATCAAAGATAACTAATTATTTCAATCCTTGTTAAATAATCCTTTCAACTAACTGTCCTTGAGACCAGGATTCTCTCTGTTATCAATGGTTCCCGTTTTATATTTGTGATCGATTACGCAATAACATTCGTGCGGTGAACGCCCATGTGCGTTCAATACACACACTAAATCAATACAACTGTAGGACTTCGCACGCAGGGTCCATAACTTTTACAAATTTCTGATTCCAATTTTCGTTTTTTTCTGTAATTAAAATAATGCCTCCATTGCATATAGCATATATATATATATATAGTAATGTTGCTATTATATCACTGTTACTCTTATTTAAATTATTATTTAATTCTATTTTTGAGTAAGTTGATATTATTTGTAATCTAAACAATTTTATTATAAAATCATCGACACCTAATTGGTGAGCGTGAAACACTATTGTATATACTAATGTTTCACATAATAAATTATTATTTTATTCTATTTTGAAATAAATTGATATTATCTACGTCATATTTGAATAATGCTATTATCAAATTATCGACTCCTAATTGGTGACTGTAAAGCTCTATGCTAATGTTTGAACAGTAGATCAAATTTCAATAACTCATCGTGCTAAATTAATTACGCTAATAGATTTCATAACGTCACCACAAACTATTCGTACTCCTTCGTTATGCAAAACGGAAATTCGCGAAAAATGGTTTATCATTTTTAAAGAATTCTGTAAATAGTGCGCAGAATTATCCTACAATTAAATCCTTAATACCAATAATTAGTTAACATTAAACATACCGAGCGCTAGAAATGACTGACATATGTTGCTGAATTTATTTACACCTTTTGCCATATTTAATTAGAATGTATAATGAAGAAATTTATTCAAGCATTTTCGAAAAACCTATCTGTTTTTAAAGAGGGTTTAAATAGTTTTTCAAGAGTTTTAACAGTAATATCACTACTGATCGAAACGTTCTCGTAGCCTTCCTCCATTTATACAGGTCAAGAATGGCTGATCTCCAAAGAAAATAACATGCAACTCGATCCGAGCATGATAATGGAAAACAAAGAATATAATTCTCTTGTTTGATCGATCTTGGTGCTCCGATTTAATCACGCCACGCATACTAATTCCTCGAAGGGGATCTCATTTCTTGCGTCATCGGAGTAAATCACGCGTCCGATCGTGGCAGCCCGCTAAACAAGATAAGTCTTTTCGAAGACTCTTGACGCCATTGTTTCATCAGATTCGGACGTGAATCGTGGGAGCTGGGCTCGTGAACCTCGACAATTTAACATGCACTCACGTGCTAATCAAGAGAGTAAATGAAACGTTCCCATTTGCGACTGTGTCCCTAATACCAACCAGATATTGCATTTGCATGATTAAAAACCACTAAACATTTTGAATTAAAGCGTTTTATTTTTCAATCAAATCATCGATTAACCGTTGTGAACTTTCTTATGTTGTTAATTATAATATCACTTCAAAGATCATTTCAGTTTTAGTCTGCATATTTTAAAATACCTTTTGTAAGTTTCACAAGCAACAAGATATACTAGAAAAATTATATATGAACGCAAATTAATAAATCCGGTCATAGTTCTTACATCGGCCTATTAGAACGATACGATTACTAATCAACTGCCAGGAAAAATTCAATTGTTAGTTTGGTACTGAAAAAACAACGTTTATTCGGCGTATAAAACATTTTCGAGGATAAAGCCTAATAATGAAAGGGAAATGTTGAATGTGTATATTTCCTTGTCTGTGTTTGAAATCGCGTTCAACTAACAATAAGAAAAACTACGACACATATTTTTTAATAATTTGTAACAGCGTTATTTACCATATTTTCGGTTGAAATGCGAATCAATGTGACTGTTTTTCCTGACAACGTTCATGCATCGCTCACACTGTTGCACGCCGCCAAGCAAACATTAGTTCAGATATTTGGTGACGATGGAACGTGTGGCGTCGTTCACGTTCATTTTCTATGTGCTTTCGAGGACCGGCCGTATTTTTAAGCGTTTCCGGTTATTCTAGGTCTGGTAAATATTTAACTGGTTGCGTGTGATCGACAAGATCGATCTTGTTCATTGCGTCATTCGGTATTTTGACGGAAATTTCGAAAGATGCTTGGCTTGGGCATTATCCAATTTATAGCTTGATATAATTTTGTTTGAGAAAAAAAGATTCATTTTATTTCGTTGTGATTTATCCTTCACTTATATAAATCATAATGCGTTCTTTTATTTTTTATTTATTGTAAGGAATGATCAAATAAATGTGTGGCATATGAACATTTATTACAATCTAACGATAATAACAGAACGATGTAAATGTTACAACTTACGCGTTCTCCTTCCATAAGTTATTTATTATTGAAATTTGTAATTCCTATTAGCTTAAAAATTCTTTTCCTTAATTTCTTACAAAACCATGATTCTATTTAATTGCTTGTTGTCCAAAGCGTTTGCAATCAATTTCGAAACTAATATTAACATAATTTAATTCAACTACATTTTACTAGTAACATTGTGATACATTATTTACAACGTTTGAAAATTAATAAGATTGTACTTACATATGACACAATTTTTACAAAGGAATGTCATATAAATCAATAAAATGAAATAAACAAGAATTATTTACCGACATTTCTATATGTGCATGTGGAATATCATTTTGCACTTTCAATAAACAATAAACTAATTCTTTTAGTAATCGTATTTACGGTTTCGGTCAAATATTTTCTATCGGAAATAGTATACATATTTAATAAACCACTGATTTTATATGATTGTTCATATAAATAAGGATTAGAGTAAAACTATGATTCTGAATATCACGAACCTCTTAATATCACTTAATATCACTGATAAGGATTAGTAAAACTATGATTCTGAATATCACAACCTCTTAATATCAATATCACGAATATCACTTGATTTCAGGTTAATCTCCAGAAACTGGACTTTTCATATAGAGTGTCCCATAATTATGTTAACATCTGGAAAGGGGCGATTCCTGAGATCATCTGAAGTAACTTTTTCCTTAGCGAAAATGCAATCCGCGGCTTTGTTTACGAGTTATTAACGAAAAACAGAGACCAATGAGAGGCGAGTTCGGCTGGCGTGAGGCGGTCGAGCCAACGAGCGCACGATGACCAGTTCCGCTGATTAGCTCGGTCGCCTCGCGTCAGCCGAGCTCGCCTCTCATTGGTCACTGTTTTTCGTTAATAACTCGTAAACAAAGCCACGGATCACATTTTCGATAAGGAAAAAGTTACTTCAAATGCCCTCAGGAATTACCCCTTTCCGAGTGTTAATATAATTATAGAACACCCTGTAGAATCATTAATGCGCGAGCCAATAACGATTGCCGGTATCGCTTTCGATTTCTAATGTTTCAGTGTCGAATTGGCTAATCCCCTCCTATAAAAGTTGCACCCCCGCGAGCCGGTCAATTTGTTTTGCAACCTATACGATTTAACGCAGCTGGTATTGTTTCACTAGGTTTGCGCCAAATTCTGTTACGCTCTCACAGTTATGGCTCGATTTACTCCGATCTGTCTCTGTTACGCCGCAGCTGCTGCCGCTGCCGGTCGATCGTTATCGTCGATTATTATTTCAGAGCAGTAGAACGGGGCCGAAATTGCGCAGTCGGATCTGTCAGAAAACGTTGCTGCAGATTGAAATCCGCCTCTGACTCGTGAAGCATGTATCATAGACGAATCGATTCACTCGAAATTAACATTTATGTTTAACATTTTGCTACTCATATTTTTCACTTTTTATGATGCAGAAATATATATGGAGAGAAACTAATTATATTTCAATGGTGCAATTATACTGCAGTGGTTAGAGTCTAGAGCGATCACAAGTTCATATTTTCTTCAATCTTACGAACAGTGTTACTGATTCTGTTAAGTGAAATAATTAATTTACTATATAGTGCGAGAAAATTGATAGTAGAACGCATTCGTACGTATAGTCACTATACTACGGTGCAACATCACCATGAGTCAACCTTAGGCTGATTTCACGAGGAGATTACATTGAAATGGAAGTTCAAAGAGAATGAATCGTATAACTTACAAAAATAAATACATTTGCTACAAATGAAAATAGGAGAATGGTCCACAACATTTTTATAGTCGTTACTATTGAATAGTAAAGTTTTGGAAAACGATCTTGCGACGATCCTTATCCGTATAATCTTTTTAAAAAGCATTTTATTTGTACGTTTACAAATATGAAAATACAGTAAATTGTACAATTAATTATGTACAATTGAATTGTACATAAAAATGTTCAATTTGGTAAGAGAAGATACGATTATTCGAGCCTTGCGATTCGTTTTTACAGTTTCCGATCGTCAACGACTATAAAAACGAGGCGCAAGCCTCGAATAATCGCATCTCCTGTTCTCGAATTGTCCATTTTTGTTTACAAGCTGAAGGACAATTGGGGAGAATTTACTGTAACTCGGAGTAACGGAGTTACATACGTGTTAATTCTGATACGAAAACGTTAATGTTCGATTATTCATCGAGCGAACCGTGGATTACGTTGCATCGAACAGAACGGTTATAATTTCGAGCATCGTCCCGACGAAATGGAAATAGGACACTCGATTTCCTCGAACGCGTAGCTGCACCGAAATTTGTGTGGGATCTCGGTATGCGATGATTGATCATCGATCACATGATAAAACCTATATTAAACTTTCCGCGAAATACCATTCGCGAGATCCTCCGGAAGCCGGAACTATAATTTTGTCAACACCTTGAGCTCTTTAGATCGCGATTTGCGTTTCTAGCATGCTTTTCCATCGATAGTTTTATGCTATTATTAAATTATTCGTGGAATACTGAAACGACAACGTTGGACGGACTCGTCGAAATTCCTACAACAACTCTCGCATTATAAAATTATTAAAACGAGCCATAGTTCGTTTTTAATTGTGAAGTTATTTTGCAGACAATCGCCAAACTACTTCATCACTTTCTTGAATGACTGTCGAATGATATCGACTCACTGAACAAATAATATTATAAATAAATAATGAATAAAATAAACATTAGTAATTCATATTTCGTATAGACTTATAGGTTATTTCATTTTTAAACAGTAACACTTTTAAATAGAAAAAACTGCGTCTCGCAGAATAATAACTAGACTGCGGATCTGTAGGCAAAATAAAAATTGTCTGTGTCTTTCTTCCTTTAATCATTTTAATGAGTTCAAATTAATACAACAATGTTCACTGTTTTAAATTATACCTACTCATTTTTTCCACAAATAGATAAAATACGCGATCTAATGATAACCATTATGTTCTAAATCAACAACCACTTATTAGGTAATTTTAATGAATGTCTGATAGCCCGTTACTCTTCACATTGTTTAAAAAATGTAAACGTGTAGTATCAAACTAAGACATATTCTATATTCTACCTATTAAACGAACAACAAGTGTTTTAAATGTATATGGGCAACCCTATAAACCGTCGATCCAAAAGATATTGGAACAAAGCGTTTTCACATAGATTAATTACTTTTATCTCGGAATTGTGGAAACGAGCAATTTCCAGATCTCTAGATTAATATATATTTGTTTTGATATCTTATACGATTTACATATATACAGGGTGTCCCAGGTTTTAATGTTCAAACTTTATCAGTGTATTCTATGGCACAAAGTAAGAAAAAAATGTTATGTAAACATGGGTCATATAGAGCTTTATTAAGAAGTTATAACAAAAATTCAGAATAGGAATAGTAATCAACTTGTTGTTACTGCGAGCATTGACTTGAATAGATCAGCACATGCCGTGTGTTTATGTAAGCTGTGTTTATTTATTTCACATTTCGAAATGCCTACCGTTGTTGACAATACATGATTTACATCGATCGAAGATTTTTTTTATTTTTCTTATTTTTTTTTTTTTTAGTTGATTACTATTCCTATTTTGAATTTTTGTTATAACTTCTTAATAAAGCTCTATATGACCTATGTTTACATAACATTTTTTTCTTACTTTATGCCATAGAATATACTGTCAAAGTTTGAACATTAAAATCTGGGACACCCTCTATATACAGTAATTTCTGCCTAATTCGCGCTCAGATTTCGCACAAAAATGGACAATTTGGGAAGAGAAAATACGATTATTCAAGCTTTACGTCTCGTTTATATAGTTGTTGACAATCGGTAACTACAAAAACGAATCGCAAGGCTCGAATAATCGTATCTTCTCTTCCCAAATTGTCCATTTTTGTGCGCAATCTGAGCGCGAATTATGGAGAAATTACTGTATTCCTGATGGTTAAGGATGATATCCGAATGCGCGCACACGTCAAACCACGAATGCGTTGTGGCTTGATCATACTCGTGGTTTCGCGACCGTGACCTCGATTAAAATGGATTCAAGGCGCCCTCCGACGAAATAACCAACTCTGGACACTCCTTTCGTGGAAATCACGAATCTAAGGCGTGCCTTGCTTCGTCAGAAACAGTATCGAACGACTTACTACGAATTCGTTTGTTTCCTCTTTTGTGGCAACGCTTCATTTATTTGAAGCTTAAGTTTGTTGGAACAATTACAATTCATTGAAAGAAAAAGATGATTCGTCTTATATAAATTCGCAAGAAATTTCAAAAGTAAAAAATAAAGATCGTGTGCGGTGCGTACCATAATAATAGACTGGAGTAAATTTCTCTAATACTGGTGAGCACGCACAACAAATTATTTTCAGTGTAGTAAATTATTTTATTCGCGATTTCTGTTTACACGTAAATTGTAATCAGTATGCGTGAAATTTTAATTGTTTACGCGAATAGCCGTTCATGGAACAGTTCATGTAATATTTACGTTTATGCCCATTCATGCTTTAACCTTGCTCCAATATGTCAGTATATAATTTTAAATATATAATCGGGATTAACTTTACATGAAAGAGAAAGCCAAAACAATTCACACACACACACAATAAAATTCTAGTTCTATTTACAAATTTCGAAATTTATATTAGTGTAGACATTATTGATTATATTTGGATCGACGTGGCTGATCGAGATTTATCTCATCTCTCGTAGTAGATAAAATAATTAAATATATATATTATTTATATATTATAATATGTATATTAAATATACATGTATAATAATATAATTATATATATATATATATAATTATATTATTATACATGTATATACATGAATGGTGGTAGTTTAAGAATTGAGAGGATTAGTATAGTAAGGTCAGAGTTTTGAAGATGACGTGGCGGGCAAACATTCAGATATGATGCGACAAGGACATACGTCAAGGTTGAGGCAGAGTTTGAGGATGGGTCAAGGATGAGATCGTGGCTTGCAAAAGATTTTGGGATGTTCGATAAGATGATGATGTAACAACGATAACAGTAATAATAATGATAATAATAAAAATAAATCTGATTAGAACTAAAGTAGTGAAGTAGGATGTAACATTAAAAATTTTTCAAAATCATCAAATAAAACCTGATGATTTAAACAATTTCTTAAAATAACCAAACAAAACCTGATGACTTCGACAATTCTTGAAAGTGATCAAATAAGGCTCGATGACATTGACAAGTTTTTAAAATGTTCGAATAAAACCTGACGACCGATAATTTTTCAAGATGATCAACAAAAACTGATCTTAATAATCGCGAGAAATATTGTCCGATCACAGCAACGTTAGCTCTTTCTAGCCGAAAGAAGTTTCACTTCGATATATTGTTTTTCATATACAGTGCCCACAAAAGTGTTCGTACACCTTTTCAAACGCAATAACTATTTTAAAATTGAACTAAATGACTTGAATTTTTTTTACATGATAGAGATACTAGGCTACTAAGCGACGTCTGAAATGATCTTTTTTTGACTTTACTATTACTTGGAATAACAAAAAAAGAAATAAAAATTTCTCGTTTTTTAACTTTTTTATCTGAGCCTATAACGAAAATTTAAAAAATGTCTTTCGTAGATATCGATAACTTATATGCATGTTGAAAATTTTATCGAAATCGGTTCACGTTGTTACGAGTTACAACAAATTAAAGATGGCAAAAATCACAGTTTTGTCACGATTTTGACCAAAACCGGTACGAAATCTGCAGTTTTTAAAATACATCAACGCCAATAGCTCGACTCCGAGTTAACCGATTTCAATAAAATTTTCGACACGCATATAACTTACCGAGATCTGCAAAAGGCATTTCTTTTAAATTTTCGTTATAGGCTCAGATAAAAAAGTTAAAAAGCAAGGGTTATTAATTTTTTCTTTTCATTCCAAGCAATGGCAAAATTAAAAAAAAGCTTCTTAGCCACCATCTAGTATAGACTAGTTCCTCTATCACCTAAAAAGAAATTCAGGTCATTTAGTTCAGTTTTAAGAAAGTTATTGCATTTTAACCCTTTGCACTCGAGTGGTGACTCTCATGCGCCACTAAAATTGTTACATGTTCCAAGATAATTTTTATATTATCGACGTTTAGATGTAAAAAATGTTTAAAAGTCTAATTGTTGTGCGTGTTACAAGACTCAATTTCATATGCATAAAATGCACTTTGTCACATGAAATGGAAATACTGTCAGTCAGAAAAATGAATTTCGATTTACAGTTAAAATGGCTTCGAGTGCAAAGGGTTAAAAGGTGTATAAACGCTTTTGTGGGTCGCTGTAAGTAAAATATTCCCATTGATCAAGTTGTTCCATTCATCCTGTATACTAAAATTTTCCCAGGTCCTCCGCATGAGTCCATGTAGGGTTGGCACCACTCTGCGACGCCTCCGAGATCGTACACATATAATAACCGGCACGCACAGGTCGGTCGTGGGATCGTGCCCCCGCAGCATCGCCGGTCGCGTTTTACTCATCGAACACGTAGTATCCTAAGCCGAGCAGGCGCCGTGACGCAGCCGGATCGGAATCGTGCGCCCACGAAGACGCGGCGGCGTCCCGACGCTACGTGACGCTGAGCGACGCGACTCGACGTCGTCGCGCTCGCGCCTCATAGTCCCGTCTTCCTCGTTCAGGCGGCTCAGTGCGTTTGCGGCTGCTCACGAAGTCTCGTCGCGTCGATCGTTCCTCTTCCAATCGGCGAGACGCGAGTCTCGCCTGTCATCGCGAAATAGTAATCAGTGCCCCGTAATCGCGGCTTTGCGTCTCGTCGGTCATCCTGCCGAGTCCCCTTCAGTGATCCTGGTGCCTCAACCTCCAAAACCGATAGACGATACCTCGACGAAACCCGAGTCCGGTAATTCGTACTCGGTGCCCGATGTCACTGCTGAAGATTCCTCGTCCATCCGCTCCAGGGAGATCCGAGTAGAGAGACACTCTGATCGAGCTCCGCGAGATTAAGCGGACCGCCGGCACAGCACAGGGCGCATCGTCATAATGGTCATGATCGACATGGTGGATGTAATCGAGGACGAAGACCGGTGTGTATCCATTCACGACTTAGATTCTTCTCTCCGGTTCCGCGAAGATTCGAGGATCTTTGCTCGTTGATTTTTCCACGTTACGTAAATGCTCCGTGATTTTCGCTGCAGAGTCACTCGTCTGTAACCGAGATTATGGCTCGCGATAGACCGACGCGAATTTCTTCTCATTGTCAGACCGATTGTCACGGCTCGAACAGACTCCACCAGGCTGATTCGAAGGGGGTGGCTCTAAGGCGGAGGCCTCGGCTTCCAGCGTTAGCACCCCCCACGTTACGCGGGATCACATTGTGTTTGGTACAACGCCCAGTTTTGTTTTTCGCCCTTTGACGGGACGCTGATTTGGTAACGGTCCAAGGCGGCGGTACTTAGGGCTATTTTGCTCCTGATCGATTCGCTTTAAGCTCACATGGAACGTGCGTCGAGATGCTTATGCCAGCCAGTGAGCGTCACGAACTGATCTGGAAGAATTATTTAACACGTTTACTGCCGCATAGGTCGCATATTGGTGATACTGATTTTTAACTAGGTTTCGAAATTCATATTTATTGAAATATGAATTTGATATGATGATGAATATGGACAAACTCGATTTCACTAGGCTGTTTACAATGCAAAAGTGTTAAACTAATATTACCTCTGACGAATTTTATCTTTTTAGTTTCGATTTCGTTAACCCCCTCAACATAGGCGCCATATAAGGAAATCTAGCAGTTGCTAAAATAAATTATTGCGTTTTTACCACATAATAATGAGTAATACCTTCTAATTTTTTTATTAATGTGTTTATATGATAATAAGGTTATGTTAATGGCATAATATTAATGTTATTAAGATTATAACGTTATTTTCATATCAGTGTATGAAAAATACAGGTCCGTATTTCGTGCGTGTGCCGTCTTTAAGGGGTTAACTAAATAACTTTGATATTCTGGGAACTTTTGAGGTTGATATTCGGCAATTGATGTGTTAGCAGAGCTGGAAATCGCTTGCAGAGTTTTTTTTCATTTAATAGTCTTGCTTCAGTACAATAGTCGAACTTGGCACATTAAAATTTAGTTTTTTTTCACGTGTTATTATGTCTGCGTACAGTTGCTAAACATTAATTGAGAAATATAAGCTGTTCGGACATTTTTGAAACACTGATTTATTTGATACTTTTATTTGTTGGATAGACAAGAACACAGATAAACGAAGCAGTCTCCGGTTCGCATAGTTATCGCATTAACGAATCCAACTCATCTTAACGTGTCAAAAATTACTGTTTTCGTAAAATGTCTCTTGGATATTATTCTGCATCCGATCAGTCGTTAAAAGGCTGCATACGTTTGCCATGTTTGGAGAACTTACGAAGAACGAAGACTTCGTACGTTTTATAAACACTGATTTATTTAATACGAACAATTCGATTTCGAAAAGGTGACAATGCTTCCTGTATTTGTTATTACAAAACATAAATGAGTGAGGAACACAAGATCATGATATAGACAACATAATCTCCAAGTAATGCATACGTACATCAAACCATAGAATATTGATTATTCTGATTCTCACATTTCTTGTACTGAACCATTTCGCTCAGTTTCCATATTTCAGATTATATTATGTTCTGAACTTGTGTCAGGATTGGTTTAATTTCAGATAATCAACGAGCAAATTTGCGTGAAACGATCGAAGCTCCAGCATTTTGTATCAGGTATCTGAAATTTGCAACGTGCGAGTAGAATTTTGCGGTTGGCTATATACACCGCATTATCGTTGACATGTTCGCCACAAATAACGATCACTGGATATTACGGCGTACGATGTAATTTTCGTTAATTGCATGCATAAAATTCGTTCGACCGTCTTCGCGCAAAACCGAGATCGTGGTTACACATGTGCGACGCTTGTAGCGGACGCGTCAATAAATTTCATTTCTGTAATTTCATTACGGTGTTCGAACTACTCGATCCGATGTCGACTCTTCCAGAAGCAATTCTCCCTAATTTTTCATCAGTTTGTACACAAAAAATGGGCAATTTGGGAAGACGAGATACGAATATTCTAGCCTTGCACCTCGTTTTTATAATTATTGACAAGCGGCAACTATAAAAATGAGCCGCAAGGTTCGAATAATCGTATCTCGTCTTCCTAAATTGTTCATTTTTGTTTACAAACTGAAGGAAAATTGGGGAGAATTTACAATAGAACGTCCATTGCATTTGAAGGTCCGCGTAATAAAATATTGGGTAATAAAATATCTGCTTGAACATTTTCGAGCGCAATGTTTATATTACAGCGAATATTATCGGTTTTTTGATTGTCAATCTTGCTGCACAAGTTATTCATTTTTTCCCGTAATTCGTATGCAATTTGTTGCAGTACTAATTTGCACAACAACTGTCATCCGCTTAATTGCGAACTACGGTACTGTTTTGTTATGATTGTTGGTCATTCGACAGTTTCGCATTGCATCGATTTCTAAATCCATATCGAGTGAAACTCGACAAGATGAGTTAGTGAAACGTTGCACATCCTGCCGCCGATTCTTTCCTCTTTGACAGTTCGTTCCATCGAATTACGTGTAACGCGAGAACCATAGGAATAATATTTGCCACTCTAACGAGACGATTCAGCTATTCACATTTGCATTGAAATGATGAGACCGGCTCGTCCTGACGCGCGCAATGACCGTCCTCGCCGGGAGTGTTAATTTATTGAAGCGTTTTAAACGAGATGCTACAAACGAAATTACTTGCTAAAAGAGGCATGCGAAAGTAAACGGTGTCGCTATTATTCTTTTGCGGAAATCGGGCGAAAGAAGCATTTCCGTTAGATTGCGACCGATGTTATAAAATGCGCCCAAGGAAAATCCGATATCTAGTTAATTATGATTCGTCCCGAAATGTTTGCTCAATAACCTTTTCAATCAGCCTCCGATGTAATAAATCCCTGCCCTATTAGGCAGCGTATATTCCTGGAAATGTTTACTTTTTTATACTTTTAAAGTAAAGTGAAGTCTTTTATATAATGAAATATGCATTTTGTGGTAATTTCTGTGTGCATGTTTTCCATACATTCATGAATGTCGACAATATAATAATCGTAATAAAATGCTAACAGAGCTTTTATTTATCAATAATTTTCAACTCATAAATATTTCATTCATTGTTCAATTTATGTCCCCTGAATTTCCGTATTCTGGTCCATTTATTGATCCTATTTCATTGATTTGCTTTCTGTGACATGTCCCCTATACACATCTAAAATCTTATTACGATTTTTCTTTGTCCTTTACTTCGTTTCGTGCAGCTTACGTCGTATTACGTTTTTGTGTATATTATTTTAATTTCCTGTATTTTAAGTGTTTTATCTTCTTTTACTCTGTATTTTCTGATCACTGTTACAATTTATTATTATTAATAATACTGGTATCTTATGGTAAAGGTTGAAAGTGGCACAAAGAAAATGGATAAAAAATGCAATTAGTTGAATCGCGAAAAACTAGGGCCGCCATTAGAATGACTGCCATTCTTTCAGAATGACTGAGAAGTTTTAATTTGAAATGTCTGATGATCATATTGTGTATATAATTATATTTTCCACATGAATCGTGTACACGCGGTTTCACAAGAAAGTATTAGTTCTATTAACCCTAGAAAGATAACCATATGACAACGTACGTAAAAGATAACCATACGCTTCAGAGGCGCATGCTTTTCTAAGGCGTCAATTTTATACTAACAATGGATATTTATTTAAGTTAATCTAGTCATTTTAAAGGTTTGGCATTATTGTAAAAATAAAATGCATTTATATTATATTTTTTTTATATTTTAAGTAATTTTAAACTTAAATCACTAGACCTCTATGAAAAATTAACAAAAATCAACAGTCTTCGCAGGCGCCTCTGCGACGTAGGTTATCTTTCTCGGGTTAATAAAGAAAATCTGATTCACTTATTTATTGTTTCTGGGAAAACTAGTCTACACGATTTACTTACGAATTCTACTTCATTGAAATTTTATAGCGTTCCAGATTATCTATATTTACTCTCTGTAAACGGGTCAGTTACGACCCGGCGTCGTCGATTAGCAGCGAATCGAATCGTTCGCGTCACGAAAGCGACGATCTGCAATTCAATTTACGGAGGGATTCGCGAATTCTCCGTTTCGTACGGTCGCATAGCGATTCTATCGTCTACGTGAGAATTTCGCAACGAGTTATCGTCGAAGAGGCAACGATAAAACCGCGACGCTCGAATAATAATTAAAAAGCCGTCGCGGATCTTGCGAATCACGCCGACGGCGATTAAAACTTTAGTTACACTTTACCCTACGCCATTTGCTTCTTAATTCCAACTGGGAAATGATAAGTTTCGCGTTCCAACGCGGATATTTCGAATAAACTTCGTCACTTATTAACGCTTTTTCTTCGCAACTGTATACACCAACGCTGAAAAATGGAAGACGTTTGCGGGACGATTGGAGACACAATTATGAAACGGATTTCAGTACTGGCACTTCCATAAATTTTCATCATCCGGTCCGCTTCTTATACAATATTTGCTACACCGTTTTTATCTTTAGATCGATTTCGTGTACAGCGATACTGTGTAATTATATTTAGCTAATTTTTCTCCGAAACGTAAAAAAGAACCGGAGAGACATTTATTTATAATAATACGCGGCACGACACTTTTACTTATTCGATCGAATGCCGTGTACATCACGGCAAAAATCATTTTATTATTTCTATAATTCTGTATTAATCTAGCAAATAAATATATTTTTTTTTCTATACTTCATATAAAAATCTCTAGTGCATTGTTTATTTCCTTTGGAAGAAAGTAAAATTCAGATGGGAAACGAAGAGATAAACGAAGTAAATGCAGGATTATCTTTAAACATAAATATTCTTTGGCAAGAATGAATAATATCGCATTGGATTATTCTCCGTTTGTTACTAATTATATGTTACTAACTATAATTATTACTAACTATAATTACTAATTATATGTTACTAACTATAACTATAATTACTAATTGTATGCAGAATGGTCGTTCGCAAAACGGATTATTTCAAAATTTCCAGTAGGATTAATATCGTGGAAGATTATACGGAATTCTCCTGGTATAATATCGCTTTGCCGACCTCCTTATAGTCAGCATCCTTATCCCCACTACATAGACCACGGAGCTAGCTGAGAGACCGCATAACAAACAGCAGACAGATTCGACTTTGCTCTTAATGACAGTAGCTGGAAGACAACTTAGCAGAACCTAATTAAACGAGGATTCTGTGTATGAAAGAGGATTACTGAAAATAATGACAGACATTTAATCATGAAAGAGAAATACTAGAAAGAGGTTGTTTAAATTTAGACCTCATTGGTTTTAGTTATAAGTTTATTTAAAAGATTTAAAATAGACTAGTTTCAGTTCAAGTTTATTTAAAAGATTGAGAACACATTAGCAGTAGTTTAGATGTATTGGAAAGATTTAAAACAGATTAATCTTAATTCAAATTCGCCTGAAAAATTTCAGTGATCGATTGTCAATTTTGTTACAAAATTCTATTTAGGAGGAATATGCAATTAATGCGTAGATTATGGTAATCGAAGAAATTAGGTATGCAAAAGATTGTGTATAAAATTTAGTATTTAAATAACGTCGATCTATAAACGCACGGTCTCACTCTATTTAATACGTATAAATACACACGTCAACAAGTACGCATACTTTCTCTACAGAGTAGATAAAAATAGTATTATACACGCCCAGAATTTTGTAATAGATGCTTCGCGATTAGAATGTGCAACATGCAATGGTAGAAACCAATTTACTTGAAAGCTTCTAATACTGGAGACATAACAAGTTATAGAAGACTTTCTCCATTGTGTGCTCGCGATAATACAAAACAAACTTCGAATGGTTGTACATATAGCTCGTAAAAAATTTATTCCTCATGGAATTTCTGCGCAGCAAATTTATTGACCGTGAATCTATTTCATTCATTTCTTCCCTTCCCTTTCATTTTTACAGCATTGCTGCCAAAAATTATGTCATATTGCGGTCCGGTTTTTACGACAGCGTCGGCAAGTTTGAATTATTGAAAAACGAGTGTACTCGTCGTGCGTAAAAAGTAGTGACCATTGGCTATTTAAATTGTAATATTTCAGTGAAAACAAAAACATATTCTCAAATATCAAGATGTTTAGAATATTTCGAGGACAATCTTACACGAAGGTGTTCACACTGTTATAAAAATATTAGAAAAGAATCAGAATATTGATGTTCGATGTGCAAAGTACCATTATCCTTGCTTTGCTAAATACGATTCTACAGCGGCAATTTGAACTTTTAACCTTTTTTTTTTATAAGTATTTGATTTTTCCTGCGTTTTTTGTTTATTATGTATGCAGTATATGTTAATATTAAGAGAATAAGTGAATATTAGTAATAAAATTGTTACCGTAAAATGAAACTGTCTTTTTGATCCAATATTCTAACAGCGACGCTAACTCTGTGTTTGACGAGTATACTTCTAATCGGAGGAAACTCCACAGCTAATTGATTAAAGATAATCGGTAGATAATCAGACTGCTCAAGAACTTACGCGCAACGTGAAGGGGCAACAAAACCAATAGAAGAAACTTTTACGTACAAACACCATCCGACATTCCATATGCACCACCAACCCAAATGTTGCCGACATGATCGCGACGCAATATTCAAAGAATTAATGTCGCAATGATGAAAACGAGTCCGCGGCGTGGCGTCAGTGATAGCTTGATGAGAAAATAAATAAGCTCGCGTGCGGTTATTGTTCGTGGCCTTGAGTGAAGTTCGCGCGTACAGACGGAAAAGTTTAAAATGCGACGGGAAGTCGATACCGTAACGAACTTGTTTTCAACGGGGAAGGAAAATCTCCTTTTCAACGATCAATCGTGCCGAGCCGTGCCCGGTGCGGATTAATAACAGTGGCTCGATCGCCGGCCGCCCGGAATTTTCATGGCGTGCATCGTTCCCATTGATTTCAGGGCAGTTGAATATTCATTGCCGTCTGAATGCATGCCCGAATATTTTTCTTTTATGTGTGTATCTGTGTAAGTGTGCGCGCGTGAATATTCATATATGTGTGTACAAACGAGAGAGAGAGAGAGAGAGAGAGAGAATGGTCGGACTGGCAAATATCACGACGAGTATTTTCCATCGAAATATTGTGTGTTCGCGCGAAATCGCAGCCAACGGTACGTGATTGCATTTATATTCAAGGCAAAATATGTTTCTCATCTCGATTAGCATTTTTCCGGATGACGTACCAAATATATTTATTTTCGGCTGTTCTGTTTCGAGAATTGGATACCAGACCTCGGTAAAACTATTTCAATTGGGAGATACAAATCCTTGCAAATACTATTTCTCTCAACTATGTTACGTATGCTTCAATAGTAGCTTATTTTTGTATCAAAGGAAATATCGATTGAAACACTTAATTGATTTGACGAAGATAGAATAAGTATTTATAAAATGTATATTTCACGAGATTAATCTGAAATACATTTTTCATATTATCTGACGCACAGTTTCATAAAACGTTGTGCTCTTAATAGCGATTGGCTGTGTGAATAGCTAGTGATTGGTTGATAGCGCTATTGTGTGCGAGCGACGAAGTCTCAGCCGGATATTCCTCTAGGTCCATGAGATTTCCTGCGCTTCCCGAGTTATTGTTTTTCTACACGGTGCGCGACTGCCAAGGCAGTTTCTCATTCGTAAGCTCGCAGCGGACTTAACACTGCACACGTCGTGACTTTGAAGCGGGATGCGATTCGACCTACCGGGACGGTAATTTTATGCCGTCTCTGTGTACGAAATCCTTGTGCTGCATTATTTGCAGTTTACTAAGGAGTTCGTTCCTCTGGTCACTGGTAGCGTGCTGTTAGTCCACGGACTGACCGAACTCCAGGAATGTGCTGATTTAGCATTCTCAATTTGGTGGTACAGTAAAACCTCGATTGTCTGGACGAAGCAGAGTGGCACTAATGTTCGGATAATAGAACAGATATCAAATTACAGCGCCAGATTTCGTCTTCGTTAATTTGTACAGTAAATCGATTGACATACAATTAGCCTTAGATTGAGCTAATTAGATGTGGAACGTGTTTGCATAATACTTAATTTTGATATTGGAGGCCCGAGAAATCGAGGTACAGTAATTTCTGGCGGAAATGCCGAATTTCCCTGTGCTAGTTCTACGCCTGTATGATCTATTGCTACGTCGATGCTAAAGGTCGACGGAGTCGGTCAAGCGTGTGATGCGGCACACGACGCGAATTCCCGGAAGACAATATAAAATGGTTTGGGTGTGAGTCTGGTAAGAAAAACCACGGAGCTACAAGGTTCGTGGTAGATACTGGGTGACCGTCGTATCGTTGCATGTAGCCTCCGAATTGCTTTCGTATCGTGGCATGTGGCCTCCGAATTGCCTTCGAATCGTGCATATGCCCTCCGAATTGCCTTCGAATCGTGCATATGCCCTCCAAATTGCCTTTGAATCGTGCATATGCCCTCCGAATTGCCTTCGAATCGTGCATATGCCCTCCAAATTGCCTTTGAATCGTGCATATGCCCTCCGAATTGCCTTCGAATCGTGCATATGCCCTCCAAATTGCCTTTGAATCGTGCATATGCCCTCCGAATTGCCTTCGAATCGTGCATATGCCCTCCAAATTGCCTTTGAATCGTGCATATGCCCTCCGAATTGCCTTCGAATCGTGCATATGCCCTCCAAATTGCCTTTGAATCGTGCATATGCCCTCCGAATTGCCTTCGAATCGTGCATATGCCCTCCGAATTGCCTTTGAATCGTGCATATGCCCTCCGAATTGCCTTCGAATCGTGCATATGCCCTCCAAATTGCCTTTGAATCGTGGCAAAAAATTAGAAATAAGAAAGTTAAGTCATCGTTTTTATTCTAGCATTACTACGTATTCATATTAATGTTCACCGACATACTGGCCGCTGCCTTTCTTTTTGCCGATCACCCCGAGTTTCTATAAAAACGAGCCCTGAGGCTCGAAGAATCGCGACTTAGTATTCTTAGATCTGCCGATTTCAATTCCGACCTTCGAACATTTCTGGGAGAAATTGCTGCACTACTGTACCGCGAAGAAAGTGCGTTTTGTAATATAAGCGTTACCAAACGACATAGAGACGACAGGGGATTAATATCAGGATGTAACTTTATATTGCTCTGACACCTGGAGTCATATTCTACTTGAAATTCTATCGGTTGCAAGAACTAAGTAAACTAGTTTCATGAAATCTCTCCTGAAAAGTATTAATATCGACCTAGCTGTATTATTCAATGAGCACTTTACTCATTTCCCTCAGACTCAGCGGATCTTATTCTGTTTAATTAATTAATTGTGTGCTGAACTTTTATGAGATGTCCACGTCAAAATATAATAGTGACCCCAGACATACACCCATTTCCAAAGAAAATATAGAAGGTAATTTGATAAATATATTTCATCATAGTTTCTTCATCGCAATGACAGATTTTCTTGAATATCTCGGGAAGCAACGCATGTAATCACAAAATCGCGTATCTATATTTGTTAAAAGTATTTATTACTTCAAAAATATATTTTAAATTCTTTTGCGAATTCTGTTGCTAAATATTGCTTCGCTCTTGCGAAAACCTTATTTCTCAGGAACTAATATAAACTTTCATAATATTTTGAAGAATATTAGCGTGTTGCTCAGATACTATTACGTTATCTGCAACACGAACCAAAACGTTATTTGCGACAACGTTCAAAATATTCAAGGTAATATTAGTCAAACATTAAGAGTCTTAGTCATAACTTTATCGCAGTTATGGTCTTAATTATGATCCAGGCCCGTCTGCCTCTCAATAATTCCATTCCACTACGGCGTGCAACAAAAAATGACAAAAGAAATCATTTTCTTTGAAATATATTGCCGCTAGTCATTCCTTATCATTAAGTTAACATTTTACGCTGTAACCTTTGTGTCTACGACAGGGACAAACCCATTCTACTTCCACATACCATTCCGGTGTTTGCAAGAAACCAATAAGCCAAGCTAATAGGATGTTCTTTTTTTAAAATATACTATAGTCGGTCGGCCTCTATCATTTGATACGAACCCTAAATCGTAAGCTCCGTTTTGTTTGAGAACAACCCTGAACTATTTTAAAACGAACTCCATTCTCATTTCAGTGAAGCGACCTTAACGAAGCCAAATAATTCATCAGCGGGTGTTTCTTTTGGTTCGCTGTATGCTTAATTCTCTTACATCATCCGATAAGAGTCGCAAAAAATAGACTTTCCCTGGTGCGGCTGGAACGATTCCATTCAACTTCGTTATTTACGTTCCATCGTTACGTTAGGGTGATACGAACGGAATGAAAAAGGTATACTGTTCGTGGTGGATCCATATTTTCTCATTAGAGACCACAGATGTAATTCTTCTTTGTCTGACTTCGGACTACAGTAAATTCTCCCCAATTTTCCTTCAGCTTGTAAAAAAGATGGACAATTTGGGAAGAGAAGATACGATTATTCGAGCCTCGTAGTTCATATTTATATACATAGTTGCCGATTGTCAACGATTATAAAAACGAGGTGCAAGGCTCGAATAATTGTATTTCCTCTTCCCAAATCGTCCGTTTTTGTATACAAACTGAAGGAAAATTAGGGAGAATTTGCTGTATTCTGTTCTAGCGTATCGTTAGTTCGTTTGCAGATGATAATTGTCGAAATATTTTTCGATATACGATCGATTTAATTATTTAATAATATTCGTTTTGTTATATTCATGTTGTACATATAGCATAGCCTTAAAAGCAAATGCGCAACATTTTTTAAACAGAAATCATCAGTCGCACCTTGAAGAACGTATCGCATCGTGTTTTTTATTGTACCACGATTTGCACTTCAGGAAGATTAGGATTGTTCGGTTACCTTCGGAAATTCGTTATAACACAATTTTCGTCAGAACTTGCTTTTACTGTTGTATTAACGGTTCTCGTGCGACGAACAACGACACGTCGTCATGAATTGTGGCCAGCATTTCAGCGAAAAGTACAACTGTGCGACGCGACGGGTGTCGGTAATAATTACAAATTCAATTGTATCGATGGGTGTTCGATCTTCACAGATAAAGTTCATCACCACCAGTAGAGTAGGAAATAAGTAAACGAGAGGGCAAACAATACTTCAATGAAATTATTTTGCAGAATACTTTAACACATATATTGCAGGGTTATCTGGCTAAAAATTGAAAGATCAATACGGTTTAACGAGTAATTCGTGTGTTTCAGGTACGAAAGGCTGCTCAGAAGAGCGAAGACAGAGGATCTGACCGAAGTTTCTGGGATCGGCTGCCTCTACCAAAGTGGTGTCGACCGTCAGGGCCGACCAGTCGTCGTGTTCGTCGGCAAATGGTTCCCCGCCACTAAGATCAACCTGGACAAGGTAAGACTAGAATTTACAGTGCTACAAAGTAGAGCTTCGGTTGTAAATTTATCTGCTGAAACAATAATCTTATACTATTTATCAGACTACAGTCCGGGACAAAATGATAGCTAGCTTACCATTATTGTTCCTTTTTGTAGATGCATGCAAGGAAACATATATATATATATATATATATATATATATATATATATATGATATAAAATAATATATAATAATATACATATACACATATTATACAATATATGATATAGTATATTATATATATATATGTGTATATAATATGTGTATATGTATATTATTATTATTATTATTATTATTATTATTATATATATAGTATACTATATCATATATTGTATATATATTCTATATTATATATATGTATTGTATAATATGTGTATATGTATATTATTATATATTATTTTTTAAAATACGATCGTATCTTATACTTTCTGAAACGTGCTTAAAGAGATGTCCTTGATTTTCTACACATGCGCAAAAATGATCGCCGCAAATAAACGAGACCGGTAGAAAACGTGTCGATATTCACACACTAGGTCTCGAGACTCTTACCTTTGCTCCGATCGAAACAAAATTACATGACGCATTGTCAACATATGGTAAATATGTAGACGGGAAGAAGACACGATAAAAGACAGAGCCGAGCTGAGGTCAAAATCGATACGCGCGGTCCGTTCGCGGCTTAACCAAGCGTGCTCAACTCTTTTATTATGGACTAGCGTGTTTAACAGTTCTTTACAAGCTGATCGATCCATTTAGCATAGCTCTGAAGGTAGAGAGGAAATTGGCTCGGTTTTCTGGAACGAAATTGTCCGTCTCTTGGTCTCTAAACGTCGCCTATATCCGCCGAATATAATCGGCACGAGCGCCGCCGACGAATCATCTTCATCAATGAACTTATTGCGCAATCTGAAGTAATTTAGACGGAACGCCTGCGACACCTCGGTAAATATTTAACTGAATCTCGAGGTCTTTAACGCTTTCATGTGCAGAACGTCCAGAAAATGTATTGAGCGAACGCTGATTTGTTTTTCTTCTGTCGGTCTTCGTTAACATTTATAGAGGACGAGGTGTAATTAACGCTCGTATGGCGAACTTTTCTGTTAACAATGTAACCGATGTATGTTTAGGATCGTTTATAATTTTACTTATTAACGTTTGACAAGAACGTATTTTTTAAGGTACTTCTATTGTAGGTACGTTGTAATTCTTCTACAGACCTTAATGAAACATGTGAACATTAAAATTAGTTGTCAGAAACTTGATATTCAAATAAGACGTTTTAGACATTAGATCCAAATGGTAAAGCCGTCCAAGTGTTGAAAAGAGATTCGACGCGATAAGATTCTCAAGTCGATATCAGATATGTTTTAATGGTTATGCGGACCACTTGTTTATACGTTTTTGTATCAGTCTACAAAATTTTGGAGAACTGTGATTATCCCCGAGATTAAAATAGCAACGATCTGTCAGGGAGATAAATTTAATTTAACTCTCTTAAACATATTCTGGAGCAGATGTTCAAATATTTAGACGGTTCGTACAGCATTGCTCAACCTTTACTGGAAACATTTTCTGAAAGTATGTACGTAACTTAAAGCAGCAGCAACATTAAAGGAATTTGAAGATGTCAATGTATTATTCACAATTTTATTTTATTACGAAAAGAAATTGTTAATTTACTTCTGTTTCTTTTAGATGACGCAGTAAATTTTTATTTATCGTTTCCGGTCAAATATGAGATTGTTTCATTCGTTTCGATTTGAGTACTAACATCTGAGTCTTTTTTCTTTATCTTTCCTTTTTATGTTCCTGTCATTCTTGTAATAAAACGGATGTGCAATTACTGTGGTTATGTCATACGAATTTTTTATCAGTCACGTAAATTGGAAATCATTAAACTAAAAGAGCTATTACACAGAACTATTGTAGATCCTAATAAGCATTTCTAACAGATCTGAAAGAAATATAGGGTGTCCCGAGAAATGAGGGGTTCCTGAGGTCATTTGAAATAACTTCTTCCTTAGCGAAAATGCGATCCGTGGCTTCGTTTACGAGTTATTAACGAAAAACAGTGACCAATAAGAAGCGAGATCAGCTGGCGCGAGACAGCCGAGCCAATAAGCGGAACTGGGCTTCTTGCGCTCGTTGGCTGAGCCGTCTCGCGCAGACCGAGCTCGCCTCTCATTGGTCAGTGTTTTTCGTTAATAACTCGTAAACGAGGCCGCGGATTCTATTTTCGCTAAGAAAAAAGTTACTTGAAATAACGTCGGAAACCCCTCATTTACCGCTTGTACGATAATTTTGGAACACCCTGTATAAGAAATAGATATTATCGAACACGCTTGAACGTAGAAATGAACAATTGAATAAATCTTGAAAATCTGTCTTAATTAAAGAGACAATATTTCGATCGCTATTTCCGATACTGTTTATTGAAATTCTACCACGGTCTAGTTTCGCTCAGAGGATTTTTTTATTTAATTCCAGCTGCCAGTTGCAGAAATTGTACACTCGCATGAGATGAATCGAGGAAATAACGTGAAACTTATTGTTGGTGTAACGAAGCGAAATTTAATACCAGACAGGAGAGACCGCGCGTCGAATTATTCATTCCATCGATCGAATGTTTGTTCGCCGTGTGTTTATTCGGTAGCCTGTCGCGTACAGCGATTGCCACTTGATCATTTGACCATACAATGGCATATTGGCTGGCTGGCTGGCCCGTTAAATGATCATCTTGCATCACTAACGCTGCCTCTCGACATTACATAGGGCTGGAAGTTGAACGTGAATAGCGAAAGTTCAGATATCGTTCCCGCATCATTGTAAATTGCATTTCCTTACTTTTATCGTGGTCTTTGATGGTATTTTGTTATTTGCGTTTAATGGACGGTGTATGAAGACATTCTATGGTCGAATAGAATTTCAGACAGTAAAAATATAAACATATATTGTTCGAACTGTTGGTGTAATACTGATGTTCCAATCGTTGAAGTAAATGTTACGCTTATTGAATTAATAAATCTGCAAATTTTTGAGTGGTATTTTATTTAAAAAGACAGAATTGTGTGCAAGTACATAGATATTACAAAATTGTTTTTAACGATCCAATAATACGCGTTACACTAAATCCGATTCCGACAAGATTAGTATATTAAAAATTTTATTTCATGAATATTCTAATTTTTATACAGAACTTGAATACAAATTATGAATGCCTATGTATTCTATTTGTTTCTGTAATATTAAATATCATCTGACCTATCTCAATTCAATCGTTTTCCATTAGTGAACGTGTTTCCTTCAATGAATATACATATGTGTAATACCGTGCATAATAGAATCATCTTTTCTTTATCTTCTTTATCTTTCTTCCACTTCAGAAATTCATATTGATGAATAATGCGTTGCGCATTACATACATTTGTGTGTGCTCCGGTTGTTGTACTCCATTTTTCAATACTCCGATCCATAATATATATATAATTTTTAATCCTCGCAATACCAGCGGTTAGGCGTTCACACTGGACGTTCGGGTTTAGATGGTCCCATCACCTTTTGTAGACAAACATTTTGCACTAAAATTTCGTTGTTTATTATTATTACTACTATCTTACCGCAGTTCTTTTTTTTCTCCATGTGATTACATTTGCTACATTTGTTTCTGTATTTGTCGTTATTGCTCTAATGTAAACAAACGGCCGAAAAAATCCCGGACGTGATACGGCGAGAGTTAGTATGTCTCTTGCTCAGAAAAAGTCCGCCGTTTCGGCAAAGGGACAAGGAGGGTGTTCCACTCGCACCGCCTGACCTGCACGCCCGTAGCCCCAACTCCTTTACGACCACCCGAAACCACTTCTATTTGTAAACGAGAAGACCCGCAAGCTGATCGACGCGAGGAGCAAGAGGGATGGGTCGCCCGCTCCACCCAATCACATCTCTTGTTTAGCGCGTAATTTAGTCAATGATAAATAAGAGTCTGGAATAAAAAAAATGGAAGTGGCTAGATGGAGCGGGCGTCATTTAATTTATGCGTAGTATTTCATTGTCTCGTTTCCCGATATTACGATCAGAAGAATTTCAAATTAATGCTTTAGGGATAAGTCAACGCTCTTGCACCTTGCGTTTGTTGCGCTTGTTTCACTTTGTCTCGCCTCACCTTCACCGCCCGTGGTCGCGTAAATAATACACACACACACACACACACACACACACACACACACTCAAAGCACAGGCAAACGCGTTGGCTGTGCTTCTAGCCGATAATGGTGACCACGGGTGAGCGAGACGGCGACGGAAGTCAGGAGGCGTTGTTTGTTTTTAATCGGCTGGACTCGAGTCTCTCGTTTCGTGGAAATTCAGTGTTGCGGCTAACTTGGGACTAATAGGAAGGGATAATTTCTGCTAATAAGGGAAACGCGACTAATGAATGGGTTGATGGAAACCGGTCCTACACTTTTCTCAGTGGACTTCTTCTGAGCAACGGACAGTACATACAAATTTTTGCTTCCATTATAGTGGAATCATTTGTATTTCACCGCCAGATAACTGTTTTATCTATGTTAGTATTGGAATGCCAATTAACTCTCGGAGGACAGATTTTTGTCGGCATAAGAACTAGGTCTCGAGCGGCCTAGGTTCGTCCTATGGGGGTTAAAGGGCACGATCAGTACGTGTGATAATCATTTCAGAGTGTAAAATATATGACGAAATATTTCATCATACCCAGTTAACAGGGTAAGTCTTTCATGCATAATCTAATTCTCTCTGACGAAATTGCTCTTTATTATTTCAAAAAATCTTTGCCAATCGTAACTAAGGGTGCGCAATGTTTCGTCACGGATCGTATTATCTCTGCGTGTATCGAAATCATCTTAGTCTTTTCTTTGTTCCTATTCCTTTCGCGCAATGCCGGTGTCGCCGTTGGCGAATCGATATTTACACGTCCAGAAATAGACCAACCACGGAACAACTCTTGAGCCGAAGGCGCGCGGGTTGCAACATTGTCGTGGAGCACGCCGGCTCGCCCTGGAAAAGAATGCTTAGATCCCTTCGCGACGCCCTCCGCGCCCTTTTGTTTCTTCAAAGAAGCCTCGGTGCCGCGGACGCCGATGCCGGAAATAGCTAACCCCGTTGTCCGAGTAGAAAAAAAGCTAGCTCGACCTCGCCCCGATCATCCCCTTCGATCCCCGTGTCGATCATCGTGATGCTCGCGAGTAATCGATGAAGTGGTCTATTAGCATCGATCATGAATTCTATTGCTTAATATTTAATATATTTAATATAAACTGTCATATTTATAACTGATATATAATATAATAATATAACAACATAATATATAATAATATAATAACAATATATAATAATATAATAATATAATAACATAATATATAATAATATAATAACATAATATAATAATATAATGTGGAGTGTATATTACTATTAATAGTATATTGTGGAGTGTATTATGTACAGTTGAGGACATTCTATTAATATTGTGAGTTTTAGATTGCGCTGACAGCTGTGGTCATGTGCGACTGTACTTTTTAATGAATGAGTTCTTTAAAATTGTTCCAAACGATTTAAATATATTTTGAAATGTTAGACAAAATTATAAACTAAGAAATAGCTGTAACATTTTTTGTTTGCACATAAGTTACTGACATCTACGAAACGTATCGTTTAAATTTTCATTAAAATATTAAAAAAGTTGAGAAACGTAATTGCTCTATTCTTTCTTTTTTTTTTGTCATTTCAACCAACTGCATTTTTTCCAGCAGTGTACAAATTGTCTAGTAAACTAGTTTGTTTAATATCCAAACGAAAATTGGTGTTGTTGCTCACAATTTTAAAAGGAATCCGAATATTTTCGTGACTAGGCCAGTTTATGAATCTAAAATGTCATATAAGGTGAAATAAGATATAAAGTTAGTACGTACGTACGTATAGTACGTATGAAGTTATTACGAATTAACTTAACTCGAAATTATCTTAACCATAAATTTGGTCAGTGTACAGTACACATGTTAATAAACAGTAACACTCCTTGTGTCTCACAATGAGGAAAATAGTGACACGCTACTATGATTCTAATGCACTCATCTATATCAAAGTATATTTTGACATAAAAGTTAAAAACAAAGTAATGATTTGTAAGTGAACATTGTTGGGATTCCCTGTTATTACATTTCGTTCCTTGAACTACGTTGTAGCGAAGACTTTTTTAAAGCTCGTGATTTAATAAATTTTTGAATGACAACAGCTTGAAACGATCTATTTCTGCTTCGTTCCTTCATCTTTTTCTTGGATTGATAATGACTGGAGAAATGTTCCTGTAATATTAGATTTTCGTTTAGGGGATGTGTAGTTATGCATATATAGGGCGGTGAATAATTGAGACACGGGTAGAACGTCGTGAAAGGAGTGTCGTGATGAACTTCTTAGACGAAAAGTGGGTCGCTGTCTGAGATTCAAGGACGCACTCGATCATTCTCCTTCGACCTCGCTCACAATTTCAGGTCACACATTTATCGGTGCCCGAGAAGTGGCGAAAGGGCGTGTTCGACCCTTTTAACGGCGCACCAGACTATTTCTCGAATCGTTGCTTCGATGTCAAGAGCTTGACATCTTACAGTGCAATTGTGCCCCTAGAAAAAAGATATTCGAACAGTCCAATTACATGTCTATCATTGTAACTATACATATACATAAATGCGGAAAATATTTTCATTAACGATAAAAACTGAAAGAGTGTGCCAAATATAGTGTTGGAAGCTATTTTCTTATAGCACAATGAAAATGGCGACATCGTGTGGTTTTATAGAAAAGGCAATATTCTTTTTAATATTCCCTGAAATCGTTTGATTAAAAAAAAATTAAGTTGACAACTTCATTCTGCTCTAAGAAAATAGTTTGTAAAGAAAATATTAATTGTAAAAACGAACATGCTTGCCGTCTTACAAGCTTCGAGACGAGAAAGTTTCACAGTATCGCAGCGATTTAATCAACACTTAACGATAAGGACGTCTTTTTAGTAATCTCCATTGTTATCTTCATCATTTAGGGTATTAAATGGTGTTCTAATAATTTACGACGACGTCATTTAGATTATCTGTGTAAATATATTTATTAAATGGACAAAATCGTATCGTGCGATCTTCTGTCGTAAATATTTACTACGATTCATCTTTTTATTTTGATAAACATGATAATTATTATTATAATTATAATCAATTACTATAAACGAACAGAAATCGTTTGCACAGCGTAGGATATTATTTATTCTGTATTGTTTTATCTTTATTCAGATATTATGTCAAAAATTACAACTGAATTATTAAATCATTGAGGAACAAATTATAACGTTGAAAATTATTGATTTGTGTTACTTGACACAATGAGTGTTTGAGTTTCGATGTCATTCGACAGCTGTAACATGTTTTGCGACCTCGGTGACTTTATCAGGTTTCACTATCTACATAACAAAATATGTGCTAGAGTTTGATCAACCACAGACATAAAATGAACGTATTTTTTAGCTTGACTCGATTTTCCAGTGCAATACTTTCGAAATCGTATCATGCATCTAAGAAAAAGTACAAACATATAAGAAGCATTTGACTCTTTTATTTAAGATGCGTGCAAGTCGAGGACGCTGGTGGATAATTAAACTTTCCGAACTCTACAAAAAATTGATTTGTTCCTTTATATGAGGCTATTTTTACCGCTAGGACAATTATTTGGAAGTAAAAGTTTAATTTTATAATAGTAATGTTGTAAAATATTTTGAAAACTAGAAACTATGTTTTGAAGGCTAGTCTACATATCGCTATGGAAAATGGCCACAATGCCACAATACCTGGACGTAATACTAACACTTTGTTCCATCGCGTTATGATAAATAAATGAATAGAATGAAAAATTACAGAAGACAATTTTATAAATGAAGTATATGAACGATCGACAAATATAGTTTCTACTACAGTGAAACCTAAAAATTTGTGAGTCGTTGACAAAATGTGCTGGTTATGAAAAGACCCGTTCCGACTGATAAAGTTTGTTCGACCAAAAAGTTACGTTGAGTTTCTAATTACAGTTAAAAATCGGACGTTTCATATTCGTAACAACCTAATACAAGTTTCCTTTGAATTTTCGAGTTTCTGCGCTCTTTTCTGTCAGTCCAATTGCCGGGATAAAAACGCGAAGTTTCTTCGTTGTGATCCGCAGAGCGTCATTGATGCGATCATTCGATCGCGATCACTGTCGTCGAGCGGTTCGAAGCATGCCGATGTAAAGTGCAACGAATTCCAAATGAACCTACACCCGCCGCGTATTTCCTCGACATGCTAATTTTACGTCTGCAGCCTTGAAACGAGATAAAAAATTACGACCGCGTCGTAAGCGCCATCGTGGCCGAAAATATACGTCTCGTACCACAATTCTATCTATTATTTACGCGACGACGAGTTTCGGAGGAACACGCGGTCGAAGAAGTTTTTCCTATTGATTTCGCCGTGCACCGATTCAGCCTCTTGCAACAATTCACCATGAACCACTTCGCATCCAATGGTCGTTAATTAAGCGACCAAGGTGATGAGCTTTCAGGGTCACACACAGATAGTGAGCTCTTTAATGCCACGTCAAGTGATCTTAATTTGCTACCATCCTTATTTTTTTATATATAAGATCGAGCGTCATTAGTTGTTTCCGAAATGCGGGGAAATTCCTCCATTATTTAAAAATAAACGTACCGCGGAGATGAATAATTTTGGACTATGTTCAAAAAGCAAACATTGTGACTTGGTAATTTATTTATGTTCAGATACTTATTTGCTTGTAATCGTCGCGCAATCTTCGTTTGTACTATGTATAATAAAAATACGTTAGTTTCTTCGATGAAGTGTCATGTACTAAAAATATTACAATTGTTGAATGCATTTCATGTTGGATGTTATTATAACACGTTCTCGTGCCACTGTATTACCATTACTGACGTGTCCAGCTATGAAAAAATGTTCTAAGAATCGATACGCATCGTGTGAGCTCGAAGTTAGCATTATTACATCACGCCCCGCTAAATGTTGAATCACGAACTGCCGCAATATTTACATAGTTCTTAATCGGAGCAACGAAATCAGCATGAGTCACCGGCCCGTTACAAGAAACCTGCGCATCGTGTTCTATTTTTTTCCGTCCGAGTCTCGAGCTTGGTTCAATCACGAGCTATTCTTTCCCCGCGCGCACAATACGAGCTCGAGTTAAATAAATTTTGCGCTGACGACGCCGGACCCGACTTCGATTGGAAGCCGAATAGAATGACTTTATCAGAGGACCGTCCTTCTGGCATTTTCAAACGGATCCAAATTATCCGAGCATACTGGGAACATTATTATGAATTCGAGTCGTTAATTCTTGAAGTCATCAGTGGATTGTAGCTGAATGCGAAATCAGATTCCTGGAAGTAATCGGAAACAGAAAATATAAACTCATTGTTTTCCTTAACACATTGGCTACCGGCGTGGCACAAATGATGATCGCGATATCGCAGTTTGCGTAAGGTATTGGGTCATCCGGAAAGATCTGCGATTTTCATGCGGGGAATATCATTGTTAAAGAAAAAAGAACTGTATTGAACTAAATAATTCACATTTTGATCAACGACTTTTCGCCAGCTCTCGGATAAATGGAAATTTCCTGTTTTGTGAAATTTGGTTATTTGCAAAACAATCGCCATGATGACTCTGCACTGACGTGAGGAATCACAGAATTTTCCGGGCGATTTGATAGGTAAATCAATTTCATGCACGATCGTAATATGTAGCGTAATTTATATGTAGCGTAATTTTATCTAATTGATAAAATACTCGAATAATTAATACGGTTAACTATACTAGTAATGATTTGACGAATAAAATCTAGGACTTGCATTCATTTAACCTTTTCATATTTCGCAAAACGAATACGTTATATGTACTGTTCGTAGTAGATCCATATTTTCTCATTAGGGACCATAGATATAATTCTTCTTTATATCTGACTTCGAACTTATTATTCTCTTCTACTCTCGGCGTGTCATTAGTTCGTTTGAGGAGACGGAATTAATTGAATTAATTTAAATATCGATATACGATAGATTTAACTATTTAATAATATTCATTTTGTAATACACATGTTGTACATATAACAGAGCCTTAAAAGCAAATGCACAACATTTTTTCAACAGAAATTATCAGTCGTACCTTGAAGAACGTATTGCATCGCGTTTTCTGTATCATTTATTGTACCACGATTTGCATTTCAGGTTATGCCAATCCGAGCGTCAATTAGAGAGAATTTATTGTATTTCGTTGACAAAATATCGCGATGCAGGGTGACCCGGAATTTGTAGTACAACCGAGCAGGGGATGCTTCTACGTGAAATGATAAGAAACAAATTTGGTATAACATCTTTTTATCCGGGGACCCGTTTTTGAAAAAATCGACTTTAAAGTTTGATTCATCTTTGTGAAGGATTTAATTGTCGTCTATTCTTCTACCGCAGTTGTCTCCGTCCGAGATAGTGTTCACAAACGTTAATTGTTGTGAACTATGTTGCGAGCGAAATATTTCCATCGTTGTCAATGTTTGTAAACATTACCTCGGACGAAGGCAACTGCGGTAGAAGAATAGACGACAACTAAAACCTTTAGAAAGGAGCCCGCTATATAAAAATGTCATAGGAAAATTTTTTTTTTAATTTTTGCACGTAGAATCATCTCCTATTCGATTGTATTACGAATTCCGGTCCATCCTGCATAGTCAACTACCAGCATTAATGATTTAGAAATACTATCGAATAAATAATTGGTAGTCACGCCAATGCCGATAAAAATAATACAACATCAGTATTATAAATACAGAATTCATTATTGCTATCCTTTTTGTTACCTTCTTATACTTTATGGATCTTACGTTGAATTTATTTAATAGATTCTGATCAAAATTATCAAATTTGATACACAAATTGTGTTATCATAAATAACTGACGTAGCAAACAAATTGTTAAAGATTCGCGGGTCATCTTTATTGTAAAAGCGTAGGACTTATGATCAAATCTACAAAATGATTTTCAAATCGCAACATGACGAGAAAGTGTCTAGAAATATACATTTAGCTTCTTCGAAATCCGAATATAAACGTTTATTTTCGTACGTTGTTGATCCGACCGGAAGTGAATAAGAAACGCAGCGCAATATAAGTGACGTAAAATATAAACGCACGTGTGAAACTGCGAATGCAAATGAACCTCGTAACGCGTGCAACACTATATTTCCGTTTTGCACACAAGTACAGTCGCCGCGGAAACAACCTAAAAGCTTATCAAATATGTGTAACTACGTTGCCGTCTATTGCTATTAAAAAAATGCAAAATTTCAAATCTGTCGCTTTATGTAATCAGTTTTCCATGGACTTTGTGTTCACGTGTTCCGAAACGGAAGTCGATTCGCGTTAATTTTTGATAACAGTTTTATGAGAGCGTTAACTTGTTTCCCGAGTTGACTGTAAATCAGTCACGGTGATGATGACGCAAGGCTACTACTTCGAGTTCCTTGTTTACAAAGACGATGATCGAGTTCTTGACAGAACACGAAACTCTTGGAACGATTGTCGAAACACCTTTGTATAAGAAATGAGTTACATATATAATACATACGAAACTAACATATGACCGAAATATTTTTAGCTACTTGTTGTTTCGAGTTATTCTGAGCCACTGAAATTTATCTCGCTCGTACTTTTTCAATGATTTGAAAGACTATCGGCGCAGTGTGACATACAGAGTGGCCCACCAAGATCAGCCACCAAAATTACTCGAAAACCGTTTCATCTAAGTAAAATGTTTCAAACGAAAGAATGGTGCGGAATGGAGCTGATACAATTAATTTTCTTTTATATTAATTTTTTATCAAGATATGATGGTCGCTTTGAATGTTTTAACAATTTATAGCAGTACGGTCCTAACTTGCGCATTAATATTCTGTGAATTCTCTGAGATAAGGTAGCGTCTATTTAACAAATACAGGATTGTTAAATGAATACAGGGTGTTCCATAATATGTTAATACTGTGTGATTCCTGAGGTCATTTGAAGTAACTTTTGCCTTAGTGAAAATGCAATTCGCGGCTTTGTTTACGAGTTATTAACGAAAAACAGTGACCAATGAGAGGCGAGCTCTGCTGGCATGAGGCGGCCGAGCTCGCCTTTCATTGGTCAGTGTTTTTCGTTAATAACTCGTTAACGATGCCTCGGAGAAAATTTTCGCTAAGGAAAAAGTTACTTCAAATAACCTCATGAATCACCTCTTTCCAAGTATTAACATAATTATGAAGCACCTTGTATACGTTCGATATTACTTATTATTATTAATTTCTACGTTCTCACTGAACATTCTTTAAGGAAATTGTAAACTATTCTAAATCCTTCTTATATATTATTGGTAAGGAATTGGAAAGACACCCGAAGTGTAATACAAAAGAATGAGTAAATGTTGGTAGAACACTTGTTACAACTTACTGTAACTCGTGTGTGCAAATATTTGCAGCGTGGATTTTTCAAATACACCTAGCGCAAATACAACATCCCGAATGATATTTGTTATTATTTCGAATGCAACGTTTCGATCCATCTGAACTTGCTCGCTATTCATTTGCTTTTCGTTCTGGGCTGCCAATAAATTCTATACGTTTATTGTTTTCCAATGTGTATTTTCGTTTCCCCTTGCGGAGAACAAACAGAAATGCTTCAGTTTTACGTGCGGTTTTCTTGCTATGGTCGACTGGCACGTCATTGTTTGTACGAGACCGATAAAAGAGAATTTATTACATCGAATGTGTCAAAATCATCTGGTACAGTCTTATCTGGTACGTAATGACGCGACAATGTTTTAATGTAAATACATACTGGGTTTTGGTTCATATCAGTCGGTTACTACTCAGTGTCAAAGCGATTAGAGTGTTTATAATATTCTATGTCATGCTACTACGTCAGCATTATTGAGGCGGTATAATAAACAAAAGAAAATAAACAAAATAAACAAAAGAAAATTGCAGAAATTATAGGCTACAGCGAGATCATCATCAATTATTTAGTAAATTATTAAGCCGTCCTCGTGTAATGACGAGATGAGACAAGTTCGTGCAATAGTTAAAAATACGAGGCGTCTTAATTCCAAACCAGTGAACACGAAACATTTCTAATCGCACTACAATAGTTTATATACAATAGTTTATAATTTACTTAACAAATGAAATATCGTTATCGGCTCAGAAGCCAAGAAGTGCAAATCCATTAACCTTAAAATTGAGGTAAATAAGAATTTTGCGAATTAGCTGTAAAAAAATATCATTGCCACTAATAATGCATAGAAGAATTTTTATCATAAGATGGCATACGAATGAACATAAAAAGAAGAGAAACAAAAGGAAAATGTCAAAATGTTTCTTTAGAAAAAACAATTCCCACTGAACAATTTCGTTTAGTCATCCTGCGGTCAATATGAGTGCCGCTATCTATTCTTTATTTATGAAGAAATCAACGATATTGATTCATCGACCAAAAAATCCTGTAAAGAAAGTAACAAAATCGAATAAAACCTCATTCGATAAGTATAAAGTAAATTGTGTTTCGAAAACAAACAAAAAGCACAGCAATTGGTCACCCCGCAGTAACCGGCCCCACTACCCCAAATTGCTAATGTCCGGATGAACCAAATCTTTCCTTTATTGATAGATATAAACGCAGAATATTTAGTTTCAACTTTAGTCTTAACTTCTATAAGTCGACTATTTATGTTATAAGTAAAATCTGACTTCTATAATGATCTGATAGCCATCAAAGACAAGAAAATTCGTATCGGTGCATAAATTGGGATTGTCCTGTAGTCGTTCGGGCCTCATCGACAATTTTTTGCAGGGATTGTGTATTTACACTGCGCTTGAATTTGCATCGTAACGAAAAAGCTGAGTGTGCTGGTACGCTTTCCACCCGGGGCGTGTGAGCTATAGCTTTTCTGCTGGTGAAATTGTTGTGTCCAGTCCAAGCCTGATCGCGGCCATGCGTCAGCTGCCCACCGAGTCAGCCCCCCGTTATTCCAGGAGACACGTAGTCGTCACGGTGAACGCGCAACGCTCGCAGACAAGTATTTAATGTCAGCGGAGAGCGCACTCGCTACTCCGTTTTAATCGATCGCGGTGTATCCACTGAAATTAGTTCTCAGGGGTCCTCACCCCCTGAGGTCGGAGGTCGCAGAATTGTGCTGGAATCAGGTCGGAGGCCCCGCGCGACAGGGCTAAGGCTCGGGGGTGAGTTTCGAGGGTGCGCTGGCAAAACGACTGGCGCTAGACGAGCCAAAGTTGAAGCGAAGGGGAAAGGAAAGTTCGTTCTTTTCACTCGACCGCGACGATATCGATTCGACGGGGCGCGTGTATGCGAGTAACAGAAAATTCACAATCCCCACCCTCTACCTACTACCCCATTCTCTACCACTCTACTTTCGTTCGCGCCGTGACGTCAGGGAGTTTGTCGAGGGCGTATTTTAATACGGCGTTATGAACACCGCTGTACAAGCGTGGTTGTAAAGTTACGAGCCCGTAGTTTTCGCGTACAGTCGTGAACAAATACAGTTGTGTGAATAATTGCAAATAACAAACACTTAACAAAACATCATATTTGTATATTTCTACATGAGAAATAATAGAAAATAGAAATAACAGAAAATGGAAATATACAAATATGGTATTTTGTCAAGTTCTCGTTTAGATATCGATAACAATGTAAAGGTTACTTTGAATCTATAATTATGCACATCACTGTATATGTGGACAACATTTTAAAACGGAATAACTTCTTTAAAATTGGGCGGAACCACTTGAATATTTTTAGATGTTAGAAGAAATAGTTTACTAAATAATGAGTAAACAAATTTTTTAGATCACGTTTTCTTTATGCATTTTTTAGATCTTGATGAAGTCAAAAGGGGAGAATCTATAAGGGGTGCGAGGACTAATATTTCAGTTTCCGATTTATAACATATTGCGTGTGGTCCATTTTTGACGATTTCACTGGAAATGAAATCACTTAAAAAGTTGTTCTGTTCCGTATGCTTGAATGAACAAATTTATTCAGTCATTTCCGACCTTTACGGTTAATTATTTTTCAATTATACATGACGAAACATTAAAGTTACTTTCTTCGTAACAAAATAACAACTTGAACTTTTATACTAACTAAATACGTAAGATATAAACGTAACACAGAGAAAAGATATAAAAAATACTTATAACACTATAAGGGTAGGTATTATAAATTTGTTAATCTTCAAAATTTTATTCATTGTTGTTCCTATCTAGAGATTTATCTAGAAATATTTGCTGAATTCAAGTGGGACAAACTTTTTTACACCCAAGAAAAAAAATGTCTTGTACCAGTCAGATTGTTTTAGTGGAAATTGTCAATAATTAGAGAAGTGGAATATGATCGGACCCTGGTCACACAAACGAAATACATTTGAGAAGGCTAGTGATATAGGAATGTCACTAGTCAGACATGCTGTTGTTTTGATCAGGGAAGCAACGATGTGTTATCCATATCCCATGTCAATCATTCAATATCAGATACGAACGTATTAATTTTTTATTCGATAAGTGACACAGTCATCGTGCGATTAACAGAATGGTAATCATTATACTGTTGATTTACGCATTTATAATGAAAATGAATAAATGAAATACAAAATCAACATTCGGAACAATTATTATTCAATTATTATTTAATTATTACTTAATCATCATTTAATTACTACTTAATTATTATTTAATTATTACAAGACGAAGTGAAGTTCGATTTAGTCTGTATCCCTTGCTATTGATGCAGGTCATTTTCATTCGCAGTCTGATAATCATTGTTGATTGGTGAACTGAATATTTCTCGATTAAATGCATATCACCTTTCGTTTACCTGATCCATAACGTTGTCAAAACAATTAGAAGTACATGAACAATTCTAATATGTTTAAGTAGAATAATCGAGGTGAATGCTTCTATTTCTGTTTCAGGCACTGCTGTACCTCATACATTTGCTAGACCCGATTGTCAAAGGCGATTACGTTATTGCCTATTTCCATACGTTAACGACTAGCAACAACTATCCCAGCTTGCACTGGTTGCGGGAGGTTTACAACGTGCTTCCTTACAAGTAATACAAATGTTGAGGCCACTTACAATAGAACTCCCGTTATATGAATACCCGTTTGTGATCATTCTATTATACGAACAACTGTTATTTAAACGTTTTATTATAACAAAACCTGATATTCAAATATTTCTTGTTACAATGCTGTGCGTATATATACCACGTTTCTGTATATTTGTTGTGACAAAATCTATTCACAATGATTCATGACAACACTTGTACTATTATATGAACACTTTTGTCCCCCAATTAGTTCGTATATATATACATACGAACTAATTGAGGGACAAAAGTGTTCATATAATAGAACAAGTGTTGTCATGAATCATTGTGTATGAATATTGTGTCATGAATCATTGTGTTTATATATACAGGAGGTTCTACTGTAGCTTCTTCGTGTAACTCTAAAATACTAAGCTGTCGTTGGATGATTATTAATGGATGATTATAATGTAGTTATAATCTAATAATTTAGTTATAAAATAAATAATGATAGTTTTAATATTATCTTGGAGGAATAGTTAAAATAAGTGTAACTCATTGACTATAGCGATTCGATCCATTCTATCGATTATTTATTAGCTCAATAACTTATTTCGATTTACATAAAGGAAGACATTGACAAACAGGTCACTGTTTTCTCTACAATAAACAGCGTTACAATAAAAGTGATAAAGTGATTTCCTTTGACGTAGGTTGAATGATAAGAGACAATAAAGTACGTGTTTCTTTATCTTGTTGGCGTATAATTATTCGATTCTGAGATCTTCGAAGCACGTATTTGCCAATGTTTAAATCTGATGCAAGAACTTCTGTTATTTCATATTATCGATTGACGTTGTAGGAATTCATAAAATTAATCATTGAAAATTTAAAATTCAAATTCTATGTAATACATTTTAATATTAACTAGTACGTGAATCAATTGTTCAAAGGGATCATATTGTAATATTGCGTTTGTATAGATTGTTATATACATTTATAATTTGTAGGATTTTTTATTAAATACTTGGATACTTCATCAAAACATTATATCTATATTCATCCATTAATTGTAATCCAGCTGCTTCAAGCATTGTCTATATTATTTAATTTATTTTTTTGCAGATATAAGAAGAACCTCAAACATTTCTATATTATCCATCCGACTTTCTGGACCAAGGTTAGTGTCGACCATTGCTGTTTCAGAAAGTATATTATACTAAGATATAATTCTTATACGAAGCTCTTTCAAAACAGACTGACCAAGCAAAGCATCTCCAGTTTTTCTGAACGGAATTATAGTGTTCGTTTTATGCGAAGATCATTTATTTTCAGGATTTTCTAGATCACCCTTGTTTTCTTTTTAGACGAGTGATTCAATTAGTACAACAACTTGCATAAATTGACCAACCAACCGTTAGTGTGCAAGTATATATTATTTCATTGCACATCGTAGCTAACATTAAAACGCGTTTAGAGTATTAAATAAATTGCATACGAAATACATATAGCGTTTATCGTCATGAATGAAAGAGATATTTAAGTGAGCCAACCTGTATAATGTTAACAAATGTGAAATGAAATTTTATCTTCACACCAACTGGTTTCAACGAAACATCAGAAACAAAGTGAACCTGTTGAATAGTCGAACACTCATGAAACGGAAACTAAGAAAGATCGTCCATCATAAAAGATACTTCCTGGTCATTTGACACGATAGGACTGTCGATAAGACGAAATTTTAAGACGCAGATGCATTTCAATTAAACATCTCGATCGCATTTCCCACGTCTATATTGTATAGCGGGTGCACAATCATCGCACGATTCCATCGAAACTCATGACCTTCCTTTCGGTTGTCAGTTGGTCAATCCCTTCGAGTTACCATTTATGAGTAGCCTACACATATGTAATAGACTCATCTGATTTCCCATCTGGAATAAGCATATTGGAGAAAGGGTCTAAGGCCCTGTCACAATCTTTACGACCTCCTGATTTTTTGTGGTTCTCATACCGTGAATTTAGTATCGCCATGTAAAACATTATTTTAGCGAACATTTCATTTACACATTACCGGCAAGATTTTGGCAGATTTCCATATCAGCGAAAATGTTATTTTGTGTTTTCTGTTTGAAGTATGTTCAGTTATATAGTAAAATAACACAAACTATCTGGCTAATCTTGAAATAAAAATAAAATTTATCTTAAAAATACCTGCCGTACAAGCCTGAATCGTGGTCGTTTTCTAATCCTTCGTTAAGCATTCTAGGGTTAATTAATAGGTTTAGTTCTATTATTGTGATATACTATACTATATATATTATATATATTATACTATACTATATAGTGATGACTTGTAACAAACTATACAGGGTGTCAAAAAATTATGGTTCTTCCGGGAAATGAGAGATTCCTGAAATCATTTGAAGTAACTTTTTCCTTAGCGAAAATTTTCTCCGAGGCATCGTTAACGAGTTATTAGCGAAAAACACTGACCAATGAGAGGCAAGCTCAGCTGGCGCGAGATGGCCGAGCCAATGAGCGGAACTGGGCTTCGTGCGCTCGTTGGCTCGGCCGGCTCATGCCAGCAGAGCTCGCCTTTCATTGGTCACTGTTTTTCATTAATAACTCGTAAACGAAACGGTAGATTGCATTTGCACTAAGGAAAAAGTTACTTCAAATAATATCAGGAATCTCTCATTTCCCAGAAGTTCCCTGTATACATTTTCGTAGTTACGTTTGGTTTTTTCAGTGAACGCGACACTCGTAATATTTTATTATTCCTCACGTAATATTAACGAAGAAAACTTTTAGGTTCTTCAAAAGATAATCCGTGTAAATGTAAGGGTAAACATTTTTTTTAAGCTGATATAACATTTTTTTCATGTGTTATAACGTGGTTCACGGAGAGCTTTAATAGAATTTCATGAATAATAAGATAACCTAAGCTGATTGTATTCTGTATGTTGGGTTTGATCCATAAATTCATTGCGAATTTATTAAACGAGGAAAAGAATTACGGCTTTACCAAATGACGTATACAATTTATGGATCAATCTAATGTCTCAGAATGTCTGCGTCGTCTCTGCTCTTTGCATTTTGTCTCTGACTTTTCTATTTGTTGCCTGTTTCAGATGATGACGTGGTGGTTTACCACGTTCATGGCTCCTGCGATCAAGCAGAAAGTCCACAGTTTGCCTGGCGTGGAATACTTATACGAGGTGATGTCGCCGGAACAGCTGGAAATCCCGGCATATATAACGGAATACGATATGACGGTGAGAATTGCAAAAACTGTTTCATTTAAAATAATACTGGAATAGAAAAGTTCTCTTATACTTCGCTTGTGTATTATCTCCAGATTGCGGATTTCCTGTATCTGTTGCAAGAAACAGGATAGAATTTGCTCTCTGTTGACAATAATTTGAATCTCCACGATTCTTTCAATCTTCTTATTATCTTAAATTAGAGCTACTTATTTTTGTCAAAAATTCTGAAAATCTGCAGTCTAGTTGACAATATGTCGTTTGTAAGAAAGTGCGCAAACGATAATCCACCAAGCTTTTGTGTCTCATCACTGTGTTTCTCGTTTTCTCTGTATTGATCCTCCGAATATGATTCTCAATTTGGCTTTCGCTTGCACTAACGACGTTAACTTCTACATCGATGATTTCAATAAATTTAAAAATCAACTATATAATGTTATCAGGAGCTAGTATATTTAGTTTCTGTTCGCTTTGTATATTGTATCATATCGTTTTCATTTTCATTTTTATCATTATTTATTTTTACTATTATTGTGTTAAATTTTTGTAGAAAAGTGAGATGGGCGCCGTTTATATTAAATAAATTAAATTGAATTGAAATGAATTGAAATGAATTGAAATGAATTGAAATGAATTGAATTGAAATGAATTGAATTGAAATGAATTGAAATGAATTGAATTGAACTGAATTGAATTAAAATGAATTGAATTGAACTGAATTGAACTGAATTGAATTGAATTGAATAATCGACTAAACCTAGTACGTTTGATGGTTCCAGATAAACGGCATGAGGTACTACCAACCAGACCCGATCTCCTCATCGCCGTCAACATCGACGTAACTTTCGCTCGGAACTCGATTCTCATCCAGCGAAGACCTGGACAGAGCGAAGACTGGCCGGCTGTCCACCATAATGATAGCACGATTTCACTTGCACACGTTTTTCGACTGACGATCGTGCGCAGCTTTCGCAGCATTCTCGCGTGCTAAGAGCCCGGGTCACATCGACTATCGGTCCCCGCAAGCAATTCTCGGAAGAATGAGCTACCGTTCTAGCACCGTTTCCGTCACGAATCTCCGAGGCCGAAAGGGACCATCCCGTCGCTTCGGCGAAGTGCCTCGTAACGGAAGAAGATGGAAGAACGCCTAGAAATGTCGACGCTGTGGACGTTTGACGAAGTGATCGCTGGTGGTGAAGAAAACACTGTCCCTGATCTCTGTGTCTAAACGCTACTGGCGTCGCACGAAGACAGCAAGATCTTCGTTGAATAATTTGGCCCTACATCTCGGTGCTGAACGATCAATGCTTGAACTCCCACATATACACAAAACACATACACATACACACACACACACACACACACACACACACACACACACACACACACACAGAGAGAGAGAGAGAGAGAGAGAGAGGCATGCACGCAGGATACGGAAACGGAGAAGTTAAATACATCCACATTTGAAGTAATTGAAAAAGATCGATCTTGGAGGAATTGTTATTCGCTGGAGGCGAATATCCGGCTGCCAAAACAACAATAATCAGTATTGTCGTCGTGTTGTCGTCGTGTAGGGTGCTTCGAGCCCCGATCTTGTATATATTACGCTGTTCGTTCTCACGGACGACGACGATCGCCGACGGTACACGGGGTAGTAAGCGACGACAACCACGAGACCGGAGAAACTGACGGCTTAAAACGCAAACTGTCGAACGCTTTCTGTTATTTTCTTATCCGTCGTTATACAGCGAAGAGTATCTGTTCGACTCATTGTACATCGTATTTTATTATGTAACGTTGGCGACGTTGATCAGTCGCACCCGCTGACGCGGTGTTTTCGATACGCGCGGCAATCGATGGTGCGCGACCGAACGGAAGCGTGCAGAGCTGGTTCCCTTCCGTGGTGCTACGACTTCGGTGATTTAGCGAACTTAAACTGTGGTTGACGCGATTACTAGTGTTGATGATGAATCGGTGTTCAATATCGGTGACTAATATCATCCGGATAAATTAGCTTATCGGTGCGTCGCGGGGTACGCGTGCTTGAAACTCACGAAAATTGATCTTTTCGGTTTTCATACTTTCCGGGCGATTTCGACTAATTTGTCCTGAACTGGGATTTTAAGAAATTATGAAATCTCTAAAATATGTACAGTGTGTAGAGGTGAGCAATAACTATACAGCTGATCTTTATGCAAAATAAACATAGACTACCTCGATTGCAATAAACAGAAGTCAAATAAAAATGCATTTCCACCATTAATAAATTTAGTAGTTCAAAATAATATAACAGCATCTCGAAGATCTTCAACTGTTTTCAATGTTTTGTAGTTCATCTGCTCATTTTTCTCATAAATACGTTGAATCCGCTGTCTAGTGATAAGCGATTATTTGTCAGCTGCTCGAAGGCACTTTTAACGAGGTGAAATTTCTAGTTTGTGCTATAACTCGTGGACTGTAGCAGATAAAGAAAAAGTTTCTATGGAAAAGTTGTTTTCTTTTCGATGAAAACTATCATTGTGAATGAAATAAAACTATCATTCTATTTTTAAACAACTAGAATTTGTTTGCAAAATAATATAGGACAAATACTGCAGGAAGAAACACAACTTCTGTCTAAAAACTTTTATTCTATCCACCTTTTCTGTATTTTAACGAATAATAAAAAAAATAGCGGAACTTTCTCTTAAAGCCTTTTCGAGCAACTTGAAAAAGGTTTCTTGTTACATAATTCAAGTTTCATAATTTTTTGAATTACCGGATTCAGGATCTTCTCTTATATAAGCTTGGATTAGGTCTTGATTTGGCAAACTATGCGAAGTCCCGCATCTTATAATGCTATATATTGTGAAGCATCTCGAAACAGTGCAATACTTGTTCATGTTCAAGCAAATCGAAATTGACGTAATGTGTCCTTTCATCTGCAATTACATTTTATGTGTTAATAATAAGCACACAAATTCCAGACCTGTTTGGAAACCTTCTAAACTGCTAAGCCGATTAAACTGCCATCTTGAATTTCTCTCTTCCATATTTTAAATATTGAGCAAACCAGTGAAATCGTTCAGTTGTTCAAAGTCTATATAGTGCAGCAGTACTATGAACAGACGTCTACGTGATACAGTACTTTTTCCCTAATTCGCGTTCAGATTGCGCACAAAAATGGTCAATTTGGAAAGAGGAGACATGATTATTCGAGCCTTACAATTCGTTTTTATAGTTACCGTTTGTCAACAATTATAAAAACGGGACGCAAGGCTCGAATAATCGTATCTGCTCTTCCAAAATTGTCCATTTTTGTGCGCAATCTGAGCGCAAAAATTGGGGAGAAATTACTATATCTATTTTCTTAGATCAGTATCGGCTTCCTGCGTTTCTCTCTATAATTCAAGACCGTTTTGTTAACGGTTAATGTATCTTTCCAATTCAGCATCGAGTGAACCTTGTTCACCGATTTTAGGTCAGATATTATTTTACCAGCGCCTTCCAGTATACGTTAATGTTTACGTATTTTTAATACGTATGTTTAATCTTGATCGGTTAACTTGTTTTCTGGTACAATAAAAGATGGAATCACCAAAGCCATAAATCGACCGCCACGCACAAGAAGCACATCGACTCCGAATCGATTCCTCATCAACACATACCGATCAGTTTCTGAGAAGAGGGTAAAACGTGAGCTGAGTACCGAGGTCGTATTCGCGGTTCAATTCTAGATTAGAAGAAGCAATAAATTTAAGAGCTTTCTCGCGGCACATATACATAGAGACATGTATATCTCGGGAGACAGAATCGTTATACTCGTTGTTAAGCATTTTTAGCGTTCGAGAAATGAAAAAGAAAGTTGATATATAAATATACATACGTGTTAACTGGCGTTGACTAGCCCGTTTCTTTGATTTTCTCTCTCGCATCGTTTCCACCCTGCGGAACATCTACCCCATCTTTCCATCTGACGATCGATAATTGTTTTTACCGTACGACGAACCACAAATCGAATTGATTTTTAACCCTTCGCGGTCCCGTTGTCGATTTACTACGTAAACATATATACCATATTAATCATTAAAGTATTAACGTGTAAGTAATAAACAAGGAGAAAATATAAATAAATATATTTTGTTTTTAATCGCGGATCCGGAAGAATCGAATGTAATCTGGACCCCAAAGGGTTAGAACGCAAGACAATGGGTTAATTGACTCCCTCGGTCGAAGATGCGCGTCATCACGTGATTTTGTGTGACATTTATCTCTGTGTAGTACGCGCTTGATTTTCCGAACAACAGTTTTTTATTACGTTTTTATTACTGCTTTGGTGATGCTATGCTAGATAATATGTTGTAATGCCAGAATATCGTGTTCTTGTTTTGAATAACAACAACAACAACAAAATAGTACAACAATATATTATTGAGAATCTGAACTTCGATGATTTTTTGTGCTTTTCCCCTAATTTCGCACGCCAAGATTTCAATATGGTTTTGCGACCGACGCATCTTGTGCGGCGAGAGGTAGTGATTTTGATTAATTTGATCGGATGTACAGCATGTTGGACTATCGATAAAAATGATTTTTTCGCGGTAATATTATTACCGTATTATATTATTATATATTATATAATATTATTACCTCTATTTTTTGAAATTTGATTCTTTTGTCCGTGCGATTTATCTTTAGAATTAGTTAGACGATAACGCGATATTTGAGGATTTACGACTATTCTAGAATAATACTTTTGTTCATTAGTACTTTGCTTCATTTGATAGAATTTTATAACTATGACATGGTTTTCGAGTATCCTAAAGTATTAAATTAAAAATCTGTTGCAAGCAGTGAATTTTTGTCAACAGAATTTCTGAAAAATTCAAACGTGAAAATTGTTGCTCAGTCCAGCACGCTTTACGATTCCATAAACTTCTTCTGGCTTCATCGAGTCTCATACTCATAGGGATTTTGCCAAAACGATCAAATCTCAATCACCTAACGGGTCAATTTCGCGAAACTTTATCCAGTTCTTTGAATAAATACAAACGCAAGACGAGTGGCTCGATCAAGATCGATTGGTCCGGGATCGAGCCAGCTCGGTCTCGCGTAGATCTACGTTTTGCGTTTAACGATCTCACTGTCCGTCCCTGACAATCGTTTATAGTAAATAGAAAATTATCGCGTGCTGCGTCGTCCAAGCATCCCCGTCATCATTGTTATTCATATCTCAGAAACGGACCTGCATTCTTAGAAGAATTGCTCCGATTAAATGTTCAATAATGTGAAAAGGGAGAAGTTTAGTTATGATCCTATGTGACGTTTGTACGAGTTTTGTGAGCTTGATGTCACCAATACGACGCAAAATGATAGTTTTTCATGAAAAACCTCTTTATTTAAGCATATATTGTAATAAATAGACTGCGGATCTTTATTCATTTATGGTACATGCAAGTTTGTAAAATTCAAGAATACATATGCATACTGATGAAAATTAAAAACTACTGAAAAAATATTCTATATTCAGCATAAAGAACTAATTACTCAAAATGTGATTTTTTCCTTCTTTAGATAGTTAGAAAACGATTAGTGAAAATATGAATTTACATAAAGATCCGCAGTTTAATAATAAAAATCGTGCGATGTATGAATAAATTGGATTTCGTGATTGTCACAAATAGTGTGCGGATTTTATGCACTTATAGCAAAAGTTATAGTTATAATTCGAGTGTTGATTCTATGCATTTTTGACAAGAATGAGCGAAAATATTGTTTATGAAGAAAAAAGAAAATTTCTATTTGACTCCTGTTTCTTACAATTGATGCAGACAAATTTTATTTTGCATAAAGATCCGCAGTCTAGTTATAACTGGAATAAGGATGTTCATATTTTTGCATAAATGTGGTTTAGTTATTAAATAATATACAGGCTGAGTTATCCAATATTTAAACATAAAATATCGCTATCGTTTTTCAGTTTCAAAATCTCATGTTTTCCAAATTTCGAGACCATTCGCGTTATTCCAAATAGGATGACATTACCTTAATTAATAAAACGTAAAATTACTAATTAAGTTTCAACACTCGCAACCATCATTTTGAGCACATTCTTGAACATTCCATTTTTATACGTCTAATAATACGAAATAACGAAACATTTCCTACGTAATAATCTCTGGGAGTCATGTGAAGCACGCATTAGACAGGCTCGTACTGGTCACAGTGTTGCACTAATAAAAACACGTCATCCTATTTAAAACACCAGAATGATCTCGAAGTACCGGAAAATATGACTACAAGGAAAAAGTCTTCATTTCAATAATTGCACTTCTGAAGCAAGCAATATTTGTCTCGTAGATATTTTCCCGTGTCATTAAAACCAACGAAGATATGTTAATGTTCAATGTTAGATGGCTCATCCTGTGCATCGGTCGCGTTTAGTGCTCGATGGTTCTGGTGTTAAAGGGAAAAAAATGGTTCGTGCAACTGTCACAGTTATCAGAACATACTGTTCCTACAGAATGCAGGTCATTAGAAAGCTTAACAAGAGTTCTAGCAGTTTGGGCAACAAGGTATTGTTGTAAGTATTGTTGTAAGTATTGTCGAGAGGGCCCGTGTGACCTGACGAGGGAAATGTTAGTTGTTGCAGTGTGAGTGATTGTAGAAGGGTCAAAGATTGTGACAATATGTAAATGCGTGATTAGCCGAGCGATGCCTAAGACTCTGTCGAGTTTTAAAGTCTTGAGGTAGTCGAAACGTAAGCTGTGCTTTATCAAATATCTCAAGTTAGAATACATTGACCCCTACGGGTCAACCGGAAAGTTTACTTTTCCGAGATAAAAGTATCGCGTAGAAGTGAGAAGCGTTTTCAGAAAGGAAAACAGAATTCGGTCGGAGAAGCTTGGAAAATGTAGCTGAATTAATCTGTAAAATAATTGTATGACTAGATTGTGAATGTGATGTATTCATGAAAGAAACAAGTAGGGAAAGGACTGTAATATTACTTTAACGTATTTAAATTATTAGGACGAGGAATACGTTTTCATTTAACTCCTTTTTGTTGTTATCGAGATAAAGAACTTTTATACGGACGAAGATCGGCAGTTTATTAGTAACTGAAGAGGAGGAACTATTTGCAAATTACGTTTAGTTCTTCTATTGAATTTACAGTGTAATATTTCATTCGTATATATCATAATTATGTCTATAATTAATTATATTACATTTGTAGTTGTAATTTGCAAATTACGTACAATCCTTCTGCTTAATAATTATTGTATTTTATTGTTATATGCTATATTTATTTCTATCGTTCCTGCGATATTGTATTCGAAATAAAATGATAGATAGAAGATCTATTAATTTACAATTCTATAATATATAGAAGAGAATTGTATACAAAATTTAGAAACTAATGTTATACAAAGAATAAAAATTTCAACATCCCTTTATACGCTTATATTGACCCAAAGGGTCAACTGAAACAAGCTTGAGAATCCTAAGAAATATGGGGCTAAAACGTTATAATTCTATGATATTAATCGCATCCTCATTTTTTTCAAGGATGCCGTATCCGCTCTTTCAAACGTATATTTCAACTGAAAATCACAGCAGGGTGAAAATAATTACCAAAGAGGAAAACCACGCAAAACGTGTCAAAGATCAAAAGCTAAATACTAATTCAAATTAAGATGAATGAATAAAATGTAGGAAAAATTTAGGAGGCTAACAGAAAAGCGAGAATAAATGGAATATAACAAAGCAACAGGTTGAAAAACCTTATATCTTTCGATATAATTACCGATTGTGCCAATCTCATAGTAGCGCGTACCAAAATTGCTACACCAAATGGTCAGATAAGTGGAATCATTTTTGATGAAAGATATAGTACACGAAAATCTGTAATAATCGTTGGGAAAGCGACTGGTTTAGAAGATACGAAGTACCGGAAAAATGTACCTCCCGCGAGCGTCATTTGCAGAGGTAAACAAATCGAGATGGCGTCTCGAATTGTTGATCTCCGAATGGACGTCGAGTAACGACGGCAAAAGTTCTCTAAAACCGGTTTATTGACTATGCAAAGACTTTAAAACGGACAGCCGAAGGTTAGCTTCACGCTTAGAAGACTAATCTATCGCTTCGAAAATTTAAGTCGAGCGTTGTTCGTTCGGTTTCTCTGGCTTCCAGGGAAACGAACGCTGACGCGACAGAAGAAGAGAAGCTTGTTATGTAATCCGTGTGGCGGTAGTGTTTCGGTCGGTGCCGTTTAACTTTAGGAAGCGACGTTTACTTTCCGAACTTTTCTCGTCGTGACACGGCCCTGAACCACCCCATATCCCGGTCATGGGAATCTCAATTTCGATTCCGATCATGGTTCGTTAATGAATCATTGCGCAATAATAGCGGCGGAACGATGATTTCGTTCGATGCGTAAACTGGTGCCGTCGCATAATACGAAATCATTGTTCGAGCCATTGTTCACTGACATTCTCTATCCGAATTCAACCCGGGCCAATGAAATCATTCGGACGCGAGCTATCGGTTAATAATTTACTACGAAATTACTTTGATCGTATCACGATATATGAGGAATTGTAAGAGGCGTTTTGTAACATGAACAAAAGTCCGGGTCAATCGTACACTATTTGATGTTGACGCGTTTCATTGATATTGAAAACGGGGAAAAGTGAACTTTGTGTCGAATGCGAAACGCGATGTGAATTTTATAAGAAGAGTATATTGTCGATCGAAAGCAAATGATAAATATTTTGAAGTTATTGAATATAAATTGATAAATGTTTATGCTAAAGACGAACGGAAGCCGCCGGAAATGGCGGGAACTATTGTTAATCGTTTAAGCGCGGTGTTTCTACAACAATCATGCATGTTTTCTTTAATCTTTCTTCGAGTGTCGTTGGATTTAAAAAGATCGTTAAATTTGTGTTTTTATAATGCGAATGACATTTTTATAAGCGTCGAATGTTGATACGACTGCGGACGAGACCGTAAGTTTCGGAAACTACACGTGCATTGTGTGTGTATATATACATATATATATGTACGTACGTATAATGATGTACCGGTTAATTATTGTAATTGTTGTCGCGATGGTATAGATTCTATTATATATAATCGAACGTATATTTTTCTCTCGGTGCCGATGCACAGCCTCTGACTGGTGCACACCTCGCCCTTTCATCTACTCCCCTCTGTTCATTTTTTATATAGATCAAGCAATAAACGTATTGGTTCAGTAACATCGTTCTTCTCACTTTTCCCGATTAATAATCATGAATCCTCGTTTTCTAGATCAAATTCAACCAAACCCTGCCAATTGATATTATTATTCGAGAACATGACCAAATACATAAGATAACATTGCGAGACACGTTGATATTATCCTTGCTTCGTCGGCCAACGACATATACTTCTGCAAACATTATAGATGTTCAAATATTATACATATTAAAACATTATCGTGATCGATAAAAACACTCTATCGTTTGAGTGTGATCGTGCGAGGTGCACGTAATATATGTACTACGAGCTTTGTGCAAAATAAAACTATTTCCGGTTAACAAAAACTAGAAATTATACCAATAATTGAGCACTCGTTGAAAAAGACAGGGTTTTAGTTCTCATACTGTGAAAAATTTCAGAAACATGAATCAAATAGTCGATAAGTATTGTATCAAAGGTAAGTTAAAGTATTATCTTTCTATGGTGTATCGTTATGTTGTTTAATATATTTGTTGAACGGTTCAAAAATAGTTTATGGTCCATAAAACATAAATAATTAAAGTAAACTATAAAAATATATAATATAATATATATATATATATATATATAATATAAAAAATATATATATGATATGTATAAATATGTAATAAGATAAAGATTCAATAACGGGGATTAAAAATACTACCCAAACTTCGAGTTCTGATCTGATCGATAAATACGAATTTTATTAGCAAGTTCGATAATTGCACAACTGAACAAATCGTGGAACGTAACTGAAGAATTCACGCATGGAAAAATGACTGGTTGAGGCAAGATCTAACGTGCTCATCGTTTATCTTATCAGTAGTGACATTTTTAGATTTGAATATTGTGGCGTAAAAGTGAAAAACGAAAAAACAGTCGACTTCACGTTATTTAGTTTTCATTTTAGGCGAAACTTTTCACTTCGTTTAGAAATAATGATCAAGGTATGATCAAGGTAAATTTCAAGCTAAAACTGCACAGTCGGAACTAAAATATTTTTTGCTTTAACCTTACCGCCACGCGTGGAAGTTGAGAGATAATTGTAGCTAATAAAAAGACGTTAAGAGTCTACTTATTGAGAATTTATAACGACGACGTCAGCACGGAATATTTAATGGAATACTAAGAGGCAAAGGTAAACTCTGCACCTCGTTAATTGAAAAAGCAATTGCCGTGAACTGATGTATGTACAACATATGTATAGTATGATAAGTTATACGTTATGAGGTACAATATTTATATATAATATCTAACGGTATTATTTATATATCACTTAATAATATAGAATACGCACAATATGCGTTCATATATTGAACAATATTTCTTGGAATCATTTATTATGTGAGTTTGTAAATTACCTTGTAATAATTGTGATTTTTTCTCATTCACAATTTTGATTACAGAGTGGGCGATAAAATGCTTTGATTATTGTTTTCCTTAATAACAGCATTATTATTTTATCACCCCTTATTATACGACACGATATACCATATCATTAATTATAGCATACATATTAAATACCATTCAAAAGTATTTATCTATACTATTCATTATTTAACATAAACTCTGCTTATTGAGGGTTAGAAATATAAAAGTAAATTAGTTTCCCTATTATTATTATTATAACGTTTTCTTTGATCCCATCCTTTTCCACAATTCCGTATTCACCTTGATCGAACTGGTATTCCAAATATACTTCACCTCCATTATAGTTCTCTTTTATACTCCTTATAGTGGGATCCAAGTGATCGGTTATCGATCAAGTTCTTGATGCTTGTCGGCTCTACAGTAAACGTGAATTCTCGAATCGGACGTTCTGTTTCCCAAGAGTCTGCTCAGAACCTCATCATTGATTCCACCGTGTGCACGAGTACAGCCAGCTCCACTGATTTTTACCCTGCGAGGGGAATACGAATTCCCCATGATCGTTTCTGCACACAGTGAATCCCGTACCGAATGCCATGATCCGATTAGGATTTCGAAAACCGGTTTATTTGGACTTTCTGAAACTCGAAAACCGGTTCCATAAACCTGGAAATATTGGTTTGTTATTGCATTGAAATCGTCAAATTGGAATCGACTTCGACGTAAAGATTGTTCAGCAAATCTCTTCATAAGTCATGTGAATCTTTGATACACAAATGCATTTTGCTATGCTACTCTGTGTGGTACGTCATGCTGTTTGAAATTATGATTCCTGGAAACAAAGACACTATAAATTTGCTATTATAGAAAAATATAAATTTTACAATTTATAAAAATATACAAATCTACAATTTATAATATCAACAGAATTTAGTTTTCTCCTTTCTTTTCCTTCGAATAGAATTTTTATTATTATATTCTGTTTATAATATTTACGCTATTATCTCGTGGCTTCACAAATATTAGGCAAACTGGAATATAGTTATTTTCATATTTTCTTTTACCTTTTATTTTCACTTTTCTTCGATGTATTCGTTTATTTATAAAGTTTATTATTTTGTTATGGTTACACAGTTTCGTATATACAAAATAATATTATTATGTCTTGTTTATTCTTTTTTAATTCGAACACTGAGTTGACTAGTCCTTTTAGTCCTAGAATTTGCTTTAGTAACATAGCTTCGTTGGCACATCAATATTTATATAATATATGTATCAACAAATCGTCAATATTATTTTTCATTTAGTATATTAGAAAGTTCTTTTAAATAAGATCCGCAGGATGCAACAGAATTGCAGAGTATTCGTCATAATCATAATCATAACCTTATCAGCTCTTGTTTCATTAAGTAAACAACATTTCGAAGAATCTTTATCATTGCTGATTCGACAGTGAACGTGTGTGTGTATGTGTGTGAATAGTGATAAGGTGAGCCAGAAGGAAGAGGTTGTTCCCCTTATACGACAGAATTTTATGTGGCTAAGTGTACATACGCGCGAGATGAGGTACACAGTGCCGTAAAAATTTAAAAAATATTTTTTATCTTTCTTATTAAAAAAGTATAAATCATTTAATATTTGGTTGGTGTAAAACTAAAGATCAGATTCTTTTGTTTTCGGTTTTTAAATAATTTTTCCAATAATCTTATTGCATGCCGTATATCATTTTATTATTTATTTCTTGTTTAATCTGTTTACTCTGAAATAATTGTTTAACACCTGACAAGTAATGATATCTTTCAGAGAAATCATTTGTGTAATACAAAGCGGAAGATAATTTTTTGTGACAACCTAACAAATAATCTTGAACATACTCATAATTATAATTTCTCATTTTAATTATAACATTTCAAGCGATATAATTGCTAACAAAATTTAATTGTACATGTTTCATTAAAATGAATACAAAAGACGGGAATGACAATATTAAATTTCACATTAAACTAATATTAATTTGAGAGAACTTTTTTAATGAAGATTATTAATTATGAATAATTTATATTGTACCACGCTACTGTGAAATTAATATATCTGTTAATTTGTAGGCTCCTTTGGTGTTATTAACATTTTACTACAGTGACACATTTTACTACATGCTTCATAATTCACATAAATGCATCCATACATTTCAATAACTTATTTCTAAGCACAAAACCGACACAAAATATTAGAAAATTCAAATAAATATTAACAAACGAATATCAGCCGTATAATGTATCGGCAAGTTATCTATAACCTAAACATAAACTCCAATGTTTACTTCCAATGTTTATGAACACATTGATCGACGAACCAAACGTTTTGTTTTCGATCATCGCCGTTTACACAGATGCAAAGCAATAAATCGAAATATCAATTGACCCGACTATCCGTGAGCCCTTCATGAATTATAAATTTCACAATTGTACACCGTTGTCGTCGGCTCTCGTTTCACAGCACATTTTCGAAAGACTAAAGTGACACACGTTGAATTAGAAGCGTCCGAGATGTTCCAAGAACATCCTGCTGTCACTGTGTCCGCTTCTCAACCAGGAACAATTCAACAAACTATACCCATTAGTTCACAAACTAACTTCGCCATTTAAAAAGTTCCTTTCTGTCCTCACGTTACTCACGAATCAACTGTGGTTGATTCAGAGTTGTGACTCTGCCGGATGAATATGACACCGCAAACGGTGCAAGTAATCGCAAAATATTTTGCATACTCTAATCCGCAGCTTTCACAGTCACAATATTCTACAAAATACAAGACAACCACCAACAAGATGTAAGAAAAAACATTGTCACTGTACCTCACAATTAGATCTTTGTAAATTCGTGACATGTGTAAATGTTTAATACGCAAGAAACCGTATAAATGAACAAGATGTAATAACATTTTTATTTTCTGATTGCAATTAGCCTTTCAAATGTCAGTTGACGAAGGAACTATTCTCTAATTGTAATTTTTGTAAAGTGACTGTAAAGCTTTCTCTAATGAAACAAATTACGAACCAAAATCATGCTCTACTCGCCTGATTTCGGGCCTCGCGAACCACGACCATTTATTATCAGCGACCAACAGGCTATCGTTCGACCCATCGAAGAAACTTTCTGCGGCTATTGTACGTTCACGCGCGCGCTCTTTCCTGTTTCATCCACGCGGTGCGGAGCCAGTAAGCAGCGTGTCGCCGAGAGGATCATTTCGAGATCCGTAGACTCCACACGCGTCCGGCTTGTCGGAATGATCACGGGCGATCCAAGTTAGTCCTGGCCAGTGAAGACAGTGAACTGTTACTATCGAGAAAACGTCGAGATTGTTCCACCTGAATCGTCGAATTCGGAGCGGCTTTCGGATGCGCAGCAAATGGCCAGCCATTTACGTTCGAAAGGTAAGCCTAAGCGTCGTGGAACCACGAGGATGTCACCTGAACAATGCCCAGGATTTCTGAGACAAATGTTGCTTCGTATTAGGCGGTTTTGAGGTCGAAGGTTTCGCCGAGGTGATCGCACACTTCGGTACGCACGTGGGATTTCCTGTTGCTGCTTGTCGGCGGAACCTTGTGCGTGTTCGCCGTGTACCTGTAATAGAATTTTTCAAAGTAAAGTGAGATTATGATGCAGCTTTGTACTTGACAAGCCCTTCATCATTTTTGCGCGAGGAGCCGTTGTTTATTTGTTATTTGTACGTCGATGTTGTCCATCATACGTACTTTCCACTGTTTTGGATACTGCAAAATTTTGTGTAGTAATATATAATAATGCATAATTTTGAATTATTAAAATATATTTTTAAAAATATTAAAATACTTATTATATATAATTTTTATACAATAAAATAATAGGTAAATTCTGTCGCTCTCTCTCTCTCTTGTTCAGAATTCTTCTCATAAACCTTGCTGTTCGTATCGCTCGTCGCGAAGCTTGTTTATCCCTTAATCTAAACACTTTGACATGTGTGTGGGACCGAACTATTTTTCCAGATTTGAAAACGATAGTTTTGCGCTTTTGTACTTCTGATTTGATAAATGCTGGAAGACTATTCCGTATCATTTATCTAAACTTTTCAATAGCTATTTCATTCGATAAATTATTTTAGGGGATTTTTGGAGTGTTCGTGGAAGTTTTTGTCGAAACGTTAATAAAGTTATGTCGAATTGTAGCATTGTAAATTTAACGTCTAAAAAAGTTTACTTTTCCATGAGAATAATACTTGTTAAAAATGTAAGATTCTGAATGAAACACCCAGTGATTTAATTCAAATATAAAATGAGAACCACGGGATGGTCGTTTGTGACAATATTTTCGTGCAATGTATGAGGATTAATGGATGATTTGATGTTTTGATGAGAATGACGAAGTGTCGCAACAAGAAGTAGCCCATGTGAGAACTGCGCGACTTTCCTTTTGTTCTCCTCCGGGATTGTGCTCCGTCTACGTATCAAGGGAACATACCGTGTCCTATCTTTCGAAGTACAGTGTATGCAAATCAGCGTTTGCATTTCAATCATTGGATTCTGCACATTTTATCGTAGAATGATTCAGTTATGAATCAGTTTGCACAAACGAAAATTGAGGAATTGCGATAATATTTGTGAGACTTCATAATTTTTTTGTGCAATTTGAATTTCAATGTGATTAGGTTCGTGTCATTTTAAATCAATATGTGATGCAGAATGCAGCGGATCAAACGATGTGTTAGCCATAACAGTAAACGCCATCATTGTGATAAAAAAAACTTCATTTCCGGTATCAATAAATTTAACTGTCGTTCGATATCTTATCAATGTATTATCGATCTAGTTGAATGAAATGATACTTAAATAAATTAATAATTGTTACATAGATTTTCTGTTTAATAAACTTTCGTTTAAGCACACAGAGCCTCGCCCCTAACCATTATCATATTACATTTTAGTTTGACAAAATGTCGTTTATTGATAATGCCAGATTTCAAACGAATGCATCAAGTTGCAACATAATCGTACAGAAATACTATAATATTTACCAACTGGATCCGATATACCGTTACTGAAACATCGGGACAAATTATACTTAGGCAGTTAGATTAAACGATAAATAAGCTTCATAGCAAACACTAAGGTTTATTAAAAAAAATTATTTGTAAAACACAAAACAAAAAATCTTGGCATCAACCTACAAAACAATTATACAATACTTCGCATTGAAGATGGAAGGATATTCGCCTAATTGTAAGTTATTCGGTGGAGACGTCAGAGAAATTTGACAACATTGTTATTTATTATCTCCAATTTTTTAGAGCTATTTAAAAAAGAAAGACATTTTTATTCGACTCCTATGTCTAACAACTAACGCTGGACATTTCTATGTTGCATAAAGATTCTAATAACGACAAAACCTTGAAGCAACACAAGCTTCCACCGTTACATAACGCTTTCAATGATTTCTTTGTCTTCGAATGCATGAAGGAAATGAAAATAATCGAAGGTGATAGTTTGACCCGGTTGGTTGCGCATTTAACACCGGACCTGGAAGAAACAAGGGTACGAAGGAAATAATTATGCTAGAGGGGAACGCTATTAACGAACGATGGTGACTTATTTTAAACGGCGCGCGTTAGGCTATTTCTTTTCGCAGGCTTGCCTGCTAAAAATAATGCGGTTGCATTGTTCTAAGTGCACATCGACGCGACAAATTAACGTTTTGATCAGGCAGTGCTCATCGTCAAATGAATATTAGGCAATTTGAAATTGCCGCTCCATATCCGCTGTGCCAACATTAACTGCTTTGGCGGGAAATGTCGTACGAGGCGATCTCTTTGTCGGATTCACGCGTGAAATTTCATTGAATGGCAAGTTAAAGAGAACAAGAGGTCAATGACCTTCTAACGCGGAACGTTCTACCTCGAGGCACGAGGTACTTTCGTCTATACTATTTTGTTCCCCCACCGACGTCGATATTCCGTGAACGTCTGCTCAAATTTTTACCGAATGCCTCTGATGCTATCAATGTGATCGAGTGAGTTAGAATTATAATGGCGTAAGCCTCATTTCGATTTATATCGTAAAATATAATCGATACATGACAGAATGTTAAAGAGACAAGTGAAATCAATTATAAAGTTATTACAAATTAACTTAACTCTAAATTAACTTAACAATAAATTTCATGAGTAAACAATACGCATCCTAGTAAACAATAACACTGCTTGTTTCTCATTCACTTGTTTTCGTTTTTCTACGATCGTTGGAAGATCTGTTGTCACTACTTACCGATGTTCGACAATTCGTTAGTTTGAAGAATTGCTGTTAACAATTCCGTTGCAAATGTGAAAATAAGAAAAATAGGAATAAATTATTTAGTCTCCGTGGAAATGTGATATGATTTTCTTGATAGAATGTATACTTTAAATAATAAACAGTAGCATTTTATTTTAATATTTTAACAGCCAAAAATTTTCATAGCTAAATGGGAATGAAATATGAGAATAAATGTATCTGCTGTCGTTTCAATTCGGTGCAAAGTTTATTGAAGAATCAAACATTATGCTAATCAGCAATTCAAATGAAAACTTCCATGTAAGTTAAAATATTTCCTGCGAAAAATACCGATGTTCTAGCAATAGGTGACGTATGTAATTTACGTATATGATGAATAATTTCCAATAAGCAGATGTTAACAGCGGAATTTCTCTCACTAGATATTGTAAAATTATCCAGTGGACACAGCATTATAGTGAATGACACTTAGACATTGATGTCACCACATGTTCAGCCGTTTCCTCTAAATGAAAGCTTTGTATCTCTGGCAAGTTTTGTTCTTTTATTTCATTTAATCTTAATTTACTATTACTTTCTTTCGATTTTATCCTGGCATAATTCATACAGTAGTAACAATTATAGTAGTCCGAACAAACACGCGTCTATGTCGGGTCTATCGCAATGTGACGGTATGGACAATTTAAACAATATGGCGTAAAAACAGCGATTATTCCAAACAAATGAACCAGTCCATTTTTACGACACTGACGTCACATCTGCAAAGAAGGAACAAAAATTTGTCTTGAAGCAATTCTGCAAAGCAGTTATTCTTCAAAGTCATTCTTTACTCAAGAAGTATTTATGACAAACGTTATTTCTTTGGTATGTTTACTGTTAAACTTAATTTCTTAGAACGTTCGACTTTAACGTTCTTCTACGTCGCAGTTATTAAATGTCAATGTGTTTAATGTGGATTAGTATGAAAATTAACGTTACAACTACCAACGAAATTGAAATGGCTCATTTTTAATGTTTTCTCTTACAGTTGTCAAAATTGCATTGACACTTTTTTTATCAAATTACTAAAATCTGGCTTAATTTTAATAGACAGTTCTATATTTTAATTTAGACATCTAATGTACCACACAATTTTTTTTATAAAATACACTCTGGCCTGTAATATTTCTTTAATAATTTGATGGATATAGATTATTATTAGAAGTATATTCTCGGTGTATTTCCGCTACTATTCAAGTTATAGCAATTTGTATCCTGACGCAATGAGACACTTTTTTAAAAGTTTTGACGCAATCGGCTTTCTGACGCGGATGACTGGAATTTGCTATTTTCGGGATATTGCGATCTAGCGATATTTTCAGTTGTCGTCAAGTTAATGTTAGATTTTGAGCCTCGGAAATTTATTCACTACTACACATCCGCAGGAATTAAGTGCACGTTCAGGTCCTCGCTTCAAATTTTTCCTCATTTTAAATTCTACAAATATTTGTATTACTGCAAATTAAAAAGTAAATGAAAAACCATATTTAATGAAATTAGTTTGTTTTATTAATTTGAATCGCAATAACTATACCGCGAATCATTATGCGAAATAAAATTCTTCTGCACAAATTTTGGAGAATGAAACTTCTTTGTTTAATAATTTCAATAAATTGGAAACATTATGTCAATATTGTTAAGTTTGTTTATTGCTCTTTCTACTACTTTAAATCTCACCTACTCAGCTTCTCCTCGAAAGTGCATAAAATCCGCAGTTCAGTAATGAAGTATACTCAGTGGGCTTAGTTGTCCGGGAGAAAATACCGTCTTAGATGCACTTTCAAATACTAATAATGTCAGATAGTGAATAATTCAATATTCCGAAAAATGTATACAAATTAAAACACAAAATAATCTGCTCAGCAACGCCAGTATGTTAACGATAGAATTTTTACATCGTTTTTAAGAGATGTAAAAAAGACAAGATATTTTAAGTACATGATTACCACTTCAATGTTTACTTTTCACAATCCACTGTATCCTACCGGCGTGAAACATCATACCGGTTGTTAATAATAACTTTGAAGTGTTCACATATATTTATTAATATCCATGAAGGAGTGAAGAGTCATGATTAAATCGCGTAACTTGATACAAAATAAAAGTACTCTTTAAATCCTCAAGTTTCGTCTGGAAAAGAGTTTTGTCTAAAACTTTTAAATTTTAAATAATGCCACAAACTAATGGTTCTACATTTTATTCGAATGTAACAAACTTTCTGCTCAAACAAATATAAGTTGGTATATTCCACAGTCCGTTATTTTAAAAATTCATACTTTTCTGTCGTTTAATAATTTAAAATTTGTATTCAAATGGAACATATTTCCTGCTCAACCAACTATTTCTTCGTACTGTTTTTCTTTCTCTGGTTAACAACAAAACCGGTTTGAATGTATAATTATCGCAGTTGATCCTCTTAAGACCTTCGTGTAACTTATGCATATGTAATGTGTGTAACGGACGTCGTAAATTGTCAACAGGTGCTCGAGTAATGATGCTCCGATGATATCTTGACCGAAGAGAAGATAGAATCGGATACAATGATGGAGATACTCGGTGTGAGGTTCGCACCCTTAAACGTACCGCTGAAACGAAGATTGGAAACCCTTTCTGCGGCGTTGCTGATCATTGTATTAGGTTTCGGGGATCTTATTGGCTACGTTCTCACCGCTTACCTGCTCTTCTACACCGAAACTGTACGCTATTTCATCTTATTTTACTTCATTTGGATGTACTATGACTGGGACACGTGCAATAAGGGCGGCCGAGCGTGAGTACCATTCAAATATCATCTGGCCTAATCTGCTGAAGTATTAACCCTCTGATGGTAAAGCTTAAGTCCATTTTGACCCAGAAGAAAATACGTTCCATCTAAACTTTTTAGTCTAGATTAAAGTTCTTATTAAAGATTAATTTTGATTTTACAAGAACAGATTTAAAAGTAGGTAAAACAATTTTTCCATAAGGATTTCGAATGAAAAACCAGCATTTGTAGAGTAATTGTTTTCAATGTTATTGAACATTTCACAAAACATCGTTAGATCCACTTTACAATACACACCTTAAAATAAGTTCTGTTAAAGGCTCGTGAAAAATAATAATTTTTGCAAAAACAGTCGTCGATAAAGTAAAGATCCACCAACAATATTCCAAAAAAGGTTCAACAGCATTTGAAAAATTAATGTTACATCCAGCTATTACAATATTATGTTCATTGATCCATTCATATAAGAACGCTTAACGAATTTCACGCGCGCGTTGCTTGGTACTAAAATGAGTTCAACTTAAAAGTCATAACTTAAAAGTTATAATATATACACTTGCAAGTATAATAGTAGTTCTCGATGTTATAAATAGCATTACCATTATGAAGTCAAACATTTCATTTGTATATACAATAACGTGACCGATACATGCATCGCGGCATTACTACTCTCAAGAAAACAATGAACTGATATCGAGGTGACATTTATTCATATATATATATAACATACATACATCATACAAATACAAATACGCAAAGATATTATTCAGAGCAGGACGGGGAAAAACTGTTCGAGTTAGAAACTGTAGACTGTAAGGAAACATTTGTGCGAGAATAAACGGCATTCTGCAAGTTATTCTATAGAATCGCCTTTCAAATATAAGTACACTTATAAACCCCTATCTATAGCCATGTCAAGCACCTGATGTAATGACGCATTTTAATCCATTGTTGATAGAAATTTTTTTAACATATTAAACGTAATTTCCTAAAACAATTTGATCACACGTCGAATTCTTAAATACTGGCAAAAGTAGTCTTTTTTTGTTATTCCTACAATTAGCCCATTAGCCGTATATTTAGAAAACATTCCTCCTGCCTAAAAATTTGTCCGTGGATCTCAAATCAAGTAAATATCAAGTCTAAATATACGGAACCTCCTTGTCAAAGGATTAAAAATCTTTCAATCGATACACCACTGCCGTCGACCTTGACATTTTAATACAGTTTCTCAATGCCAACAGAATTTTCCAATGAACTAAATATCGGGTTGACCCACAACTTGGTACGGGCGCCTGCTAGGTTTCCACTTGATCGCTGTCATTAGTGAAAACAGCTGGCTTTCATAAGTCAGCTGTGTAATCCTACATGTAATAATTACGTACGTTTTATAATTTTTGCAAGAATTGGGCAGAAGATGGTAAAAAGAAATCATCAAATGAAATGACGAGTACGATATTATTGAATAATTTGTTCTCGTTAAAAATAAATTATATTTTATTCAACGTGGTTTAATCTATTATACGAGGTGGGCCATTTTTCGATTTCTTTTTAGTATTGCCGTTCAGTATTTCTCAAAGTTTTCTGCTTTATTGAAAAGAACAAATTAAAGAGTAAACGAAAGAATAAAGGGTCTCTTTAATGAAACATTAAACTTCGGAAAATATTAAATCGGTTCTTTTCGTAGCAACTTTGAAAAGAAACCAACAGATGGCCCACCCTATATTGAAGTAAAACATTCATGAAAAAAATAAATGTTACGATTTCTTTGTCTTAGCGCTCGCTGGACGACCTGGATCAGGAATTGCGCGTGGATGCAATACATTTGCAACTATTTCCCAGTGAAGTTGGTGAAAACAACTGATTTGGATCCAGAGAAGAATTATTTATTCTGTAGCTTTCCCCATGGGATCCTGTCGACCGGAATCTTTGGCGCTTTTGGATCCGATATCCTCGGATGCAAACAACTATTTCCAGGATTGGACGTCCGGGTGGTTGTCCTCGATCAGCATTTCCAGATTCCCCTTTTCCGCGAATACGTTTCCGCGACTGGTAAGTACTAATTAGTTAGCAAAAATTATTCTTTTCGAACGACCTTCTAAATGATAAAAATGTTTATTCAAACCGTCTGAAAACTCAGGTGGCGTAAGCAGTACCGCGAAAAGCCTGAACTACCTGGCATCGACAAAGCCTGAAAAACCGTACACGGGAAGAGCCACAATCCTGATTGTCGGAGGGGCATCGGAATCACTGGAATGTCAGCCTGGCACCTATCGTATCTTGGTGAAAAGAAGAAAGGGTTTCGTGAAGATCGCGCTAAAGAATGGGTTAGAATCATCAATTTTTATAACTATTGGCACACTTTCCTCGTTTCGTTAACAATGCTTGTATTATTATAAACCGATCAGTCAATTTTTAGATAACATAATGCTATACAGTATAGCTTTTATATAAAATTCTACGAACGATCGTCTTGTAAATCGTAGTTTTCAAGATCAACACATATGAAAAACAACGAACGTCAGAAAATGTCTTGAATTGAATTAATAATCTGTATAGACTATTTCTATTGTTTATAAAGAATTGAAGAAGATGAAAAATTCGTGATTTCCGAATTTTCATGTCAACGCGGTGATTGAACTACAAATCTCTCTCTCTCTCTCTCTCTCTCTCTCTCTCTCTCTTTAGGCAATTCTTAATTCGGTATACATCATTCAGTAAAAAGCAGAACGAGGAACAAATTCGATTTGTCAGCTAAAAGATTCCTCAAAGTGAAAATAGAACAAAAATGTCATTAAGGTTCATTAATATTGTACACATGTTTTCTTGCATTTCGATGCAAGGTTCGCAGTCTAATAGATGAACAATCTGGGATTTTTAAGTGACTCATCGATTTCCTGTTCGCAGAATTCCTCTGGTACCTGTGTTCTCTTTTGGCGAGACGGACATATATGATCAGGTGTACGGCACCGAAGGCTCGACCTTGAAGAAGGTGCAACATTTCATTCGTAAGAAGATCGGGATCGCACCGATCATCTTGAGGGGTCGAGGATTCTTTCAGTACTCGTTTGGGATCATTGCTCAACGAAAGCCCATCACCGTCGTTGGTAAATAAGCTCATTTAACGTCCGATAAGTCAAACATGTGCTTTGCTCTTTTAAATTCCAAGTATCGCACAACAACTCTGTAGTAGCACTTTCAGATGCAATTAACGTGTATATTGTTAACACAATCATGCGACGACAAAATTTGAATAGAACAATGCAGATTATTGAAATGAGAAACGCTAGAAATACCAAATTTTCTCCTACTTTCTTTTTCCAGTTGGCAGTCCCATAGAGCTACCAAAAATTCCTGAACCAACAACGGAGCAGATCGACGAGTATCACGAAATATTCATCAAACGTCTGGTTGAACTTTTCGAGAGCAACAAGCACAAATACGTGGAGAACCCGGAATCAGTGACCCTCGAGCTGTTGTAATACGTATCGTTTTATCCGAATGAACGACAGCGGACGTCCGAGATCCACGAGATCGTTAAAAACTTGAAAGACCTTCTTGTCACGTATCTGGTGGTTGCATAAAAAAGTGGTGCGAGTGATAACAACCGTACTTTCCTGGAACTCATTTTTTTCTTAGTGAATTTTCCTAAGGTATTTTAATAGAAAATATTGAAATTAATAGCGTTAAGATGTTGAATAGTAATTACATTTTAATTGAATTGTTAAAGAGTTTTGTTCGATGTGAGGGCCTGAAACAAGACTTGCTCGAACGCAGTCATAAATCTTGTTGGAGCTTGGAGACGTTATGCATTTAAACAAAGAAAAGACAGAGGAAATCGAGTCGGTTAGATCGAAAAATGTTTTTTAATAGGACGAACGTTGTATACAGTTTTCGTTTAAAAACATGATTAAATCAGAACGCGTGTAGCGAAGTATACCTCGATGATCGGAACCAGTAATATTGCGAGAATCAAGATGAACGTGAACATAACGATCACACGTAAAATCTGCAAAAGAATACTGGTTTTATTATACATATGTTTGTTATTTCTACTTGGTTGTTTGTTTCTGTCGCGTTCTTCGTGTACCTTGTCCTGCCATTCCTTGTTCGTGATGCAATCACGAAACTTCATTCGCGTAAAGTGTACCGTACTGTACAACGGTATCCACGTGTTCGGCATTCGACGGTGGAGAAACGTGTCCAGGTATTTTCGGAAAAGAAACGACTTTCTGTTCACCAACTCCCTCATCTGCAAATTTGCTGGCATGTAACAGTATCGTTTAAAGGGAAATATCACCATGACGGTTTGAAAATCGAATTTGTTGATTTAGTTTACTCGAAAATGTATTCAACGTCATGACAAAATGGTTTGTATAAATTCTGACATTTAGCGAAATTATGGCAATGTATAGGCAGACGAATTTTATCATTTAAAAATAATTATCCTTAGTAATAAATTTACAATATTATAAGATAGAATTATAACAGATGATTGTGAGTAGACTTCATTTATGATTATCTCGGAGCTATGTTTTTCTACTTTCTGGCTAGCCGAGAGATAATATTTCTATTATTACACATTCGATTTTCATGAAATTTCGAAATGCTACATATTCTGGGAGATAAAGTGTCGAAACAATCGAATTACTCCGTCATATTGTACGATACAGACCCAAAAAAATTGAGATATAAAGTTGCAAGTTACATTTTGACTTCACACAAAAATTAGATTCTTTTATAACTAATATTATCTCTGTGAAAATAATTCGAAAGCTCTACTCATTCTCTTCAAGGTAGTCCCACCTGGATTGAGTAGATAGTGAAACTCAAGCATTGGAAGCTAATACTACTCGTTAGAAATCATACAGGGAGGTCATGCATGTATCGATGTGATAATTAGGTCCAATTACAATAGTATCTGCAAACCTCAAATATCTATTGCATTATCTACATCGCATAGATATTTTATTTGGTTTTTCCATTCATTATTTATATCAACCTTACACAAACTGTAACACAATTAACATTTTATTTCACTCAAATTCTAAAAAATCTACATAAAATATAAGACAATTAACGGACTCACGAATTGTTTACGATATTCCTTAAAAAATTTTTGAAACGACATGAATATTTAGTTTTTGTTTCAGATAAAGAATCATGCATTTAAACTATCCATAGAGCACTGTACTTTTGTTCGCAATAAATTGTATAGAACAGTCAATATCACGGGATGAAGACTCATATACATACACTGTAAGATTAGATCGACAATGATCACAGCAAAAACTTACCTCAAAATAATTGTACATAGCTAATTCGCATATCGCGTGAGCGTCGTCACTTCTTAATTCAGTAAACATCGGTAGAACCTTGCTAAAGTCCGAAGCATAACGATCCATTAATTCATCTAATAATAAAATATCCTCGAATCCCTGTTAATTGAACACATCATTATTACAGTAATTTTGTATATTCCACAGTGTGGGTCGATAAGAACAACCGTCTAAAATAACTCGTTTCTTATTGATTGTATTAAAAACATTTGTAATTAATTATGTAGCATTTTGGGTGACGTATCGAATAGATCAACACCTTCAAAAAGTTCGGCAAAAAGTAAGGTATACAAATATGAAATTGCATCCATCTGTTACGTCGTTCGAAATGCTACAGAATTTATTCGAAACGTTTTTAATCCAATCGATGAGAACCGTGTTATTGTAGACAGTTCTTATTTACTCACCGTGCATATTGCATTGCAACGAAATTTTCAGAGAAAAATATGCGAACCTTTTATTAGCTTTACCAATTGAGAGATTTTTCCATATGAAAATAAAATATTTCACATACCGTTTTAATTGAAAAATATTAAAAACGAATGGAGAGATATTTTTAATCGAATAAAAGTTTCGGACAATATTTATTCTGTTCTATATTCGAGCAAATACCACTAGATGTTTCAATTTATATACAGCATTGGAAACAACTCACGGCGTTCATTCCTTGAGCATAGAAAGGCACCATAGCATGTGCAGCGTCGCCCACAAGCAGAGCAGTCTTCCCAACGTGATAAGGTTTACACTATAATCATATTCAATTACTTCAATGATATTTTATAGAAAATCTTTTAATGTAAAATCCTGGAATATTTATTTTCTAAAGTCGCTTATAAAATCTTGCGATACCTACCTTGATAGAAATCAATGTTTTGGGTTCTCTCTCGAAGTAATCTTTTACCAACTTCTGCTTGCCAATTAAACGCAGAAGATCGGGAAATTGTTTTTCATAAAAATCTAGCAGATCTTGCGGCGTCTTCAATTTGTTTAGGGTTGAGAAAGGTGCGAATATGTTTCCGGTAAAGGTACAGTCTTCATTGGGCAAGGCAATCATCATGAACTCCCCACGCGGCCAGATATGTAGATGACTGCCGCTCATCGCGAACTTTAGGATAATATTTCCTATTATATACTCCAAACTATAACTAATTCTTCCTAATTTGAAGTTATTGTGATCAAAACATTTTTAAGAATATTATACGAAAAGATAGTACGTGTTAACTGTATTTGCTTTTTTAGAATGATAAATTAAATATCAATGTCAAGATTGTGCGATAATAATAACGTATCTTCAAATACTATTCTTTCGGCTCAAACTTAACTTTTTGAAATATTAACAAAATTATTTTAACGCATTTTAAAACAGATAGATCAAACAATAAACAAGCTTTTAAGTTTTAACGAAACAAGCAATAGAAGAAAAGGAATTCAAGAATTGTTTCAGTGTTAAACTAATACTTACACGATTGTTAATGTAATATTCTACTAACTCATGTTTTTACATAATATATACAAAACATTTAGCTACGATAATGTACGAATTAATTACCATTATACTGGAAAACGTGAGGTCATCGAAGAAATATAGTATTTAAAAATAAATGTAAGTAACCAAAGTACTATTTACGTATTATATGGCACAATTATGCGCACCTTGTTATCTTTGTCAGCAGGGACGAACAGCTCAACGTAACCGTGCTCTATGTACGTCTGATTACAATTGAACAGTGGTCTCTTCATCATCATTTTTCTGACTGTCGAGTACGCGCCATCTGCCCCTATTATTAGGTCCGCTTCTACTTCTTCTATTATTTCGTTTTTTGTGCTAAAATGTACAGTAACCGTAATACCATTGCAAGATGTGCTATTAATTTTAACGAAAGTGTTCTTACTCGTAGATCTTTATTATTCCATTGTCGAGATCGGCGTCTATCAGTTTCTTGTTAAAAAGGAGACACACTTCGGAATACTTTTCGGCGGCTGTTTCAGAAATTACATAATTAAGGGAAGACCAAGAACACAATTATCACGACGCTATCATTTAATAATAAGGAAGCGTTTATTAATCCCCATACGCCAGCGGAAATCGAAGCGGAAGATCCTAAGATGATACTTTAGCTTGCACTTTAAAATCTGAATTAATAAATTGTATTTTATCGTATTTTTTTATATAGCATACTTTGTGGCACACTTTTCTTTACCTTTTAATATACTTGTAGTTGTAAAATAAATCACAAGGCGAGGGGTTAATGTTACATTGATTTCTGTCACGTAGAATTCGAACTATATTATAGAAATTTTCCATTTTTCAATAGACATCTCTAGGAAAGCTTTCGAACTCCCCTGAGTACGGCGTGGAAAACAAATCGGGTGTCGCAGCAAGTATAATGCGTGCCGAGGCGCACGCATCGAATGCACAAAGATCGTAAGATGTACGGAGCGGCAGTGACAAGAAACGTGACACGCTCGAATTCTTGTGGCTTCATGCGCCACCGCGTCATCGGATACGCGACCATGTTTTTTTTCATGTGAAAAGCATCTCGTGTTCGTTCATGTACTTTTAATGCAAGATACAACAAACGGATCAAAATAACCTGTTGCAAAATCTCGACGGTAATCGATACCGATCGCGGGAGAATTTTTTAGGGGATGTCGATGCTGCAAGTAGTACAACTCAACGAGTCAGAGCTGGATACATTTAAAAGAAGTGCTGGTAATAATGATTGAAGTACTTTTGTTGCAGTAAAATGATATTTTCAGATTTTCTTGCGACTTAAATTGAAAATAATTATTTCAAATTAATTAATGTTAACACGGTATTGCAAATAATCCTTAAAAATATTTTTACTTGTTATTTAGAAAAATAACTGTTGTTGTTAATATACTATTAATATTATATATTAATATTATATATAATTAATATTATAGTATTAATATTGTATATAATTAATATTATAGTATTAATATTGTATATAATTAATATTATAGTATTAATATACTATTAATATTATTTTAAGCTGCACTGCAATAACTAGAGGATTATAAAATGAAACAATTCTAATGAATAATCTGTATGTATATAATATATAATAATATGTGGTATATCTGTACGATTATGTCATGAAAGTGTGAAAAGAAAATAGGTGACAACCGCGAAAAAATATTTTATGCAATTATTTTCAGATAAAGTTGCAAGGGTTAACGATCATGTCACGTCATTGGTTTTAAGGTGTCGTGTCATCAACTCTAGGGAACTTTCATATACTTGATATGAATTTTTATGATTTATTATATTTCCCATGAAAGAGATATGAAAAAAACAAATAATTATTTCGCGTCATTGTGACAACATTTCAGACAATGAACTATTTATGATAACCGTGTTTATACTCTTCAATGCCATGAACGTAATTGACACTTCAAGCTCACAGAAAGGTTTGAGATTCCTTTCTTTAGCAAAACAAATTAACTATAAAATGAATATGTAAACATTCCGTAAACCATTAACACGAGAAATTTTAAACAATAATATATCGAGAAATAAACGAGATTTAAATATAATGATTATTATTAATAAAATATGCACACAGTTCTGCTGAAATTGACTTCAAGAGAAAATTATAAATATTTGCTAGAATGTACGCATTCAGCCTATGAAACAGATTCTTTTATATATTGTTAATAATAATTTAACTATATTATCTGCGACTATTTAGTTTCGCACACTATATTATCAAGAAAACTATCAATTAGAATCTAGTCATATGAAAACTTTTCAGTGGGTTTCATCTAAAACCGATTGTGAAGTAGGAATAGAGTCTATATTACAAATCTCAGATAATATGCATATATGTACATTACAAACAAATTATCATTTGAAATGGTCTTACTTACCATTTAATAGGACCACGTTTAGATATCGTCTGCTCACGGAATAAATGCACTGCAAAACGGAAATATATCTTGACCATTAAATTAGAATCAAATGAAAAGATTTCACTTTTCTAGCTGAAGTTAGCTTTACAAATTATTACTATTAAATATACAAGATATAGTAAAATGAAAAATAGTAAAAATAGTAAAATGTGACATACGTTTTTTTTCACGCTATCATAAAGGATTTCCTTTAAGGTGCCATCTTTGTTGTGAAGCATCCTTCCTTGCATGGCGATGCCATGATGATCCACTATAATCTCTTCAAGACCAACAGCTCTCAAAGCTTCGCGACCTCTGGCTGATAGAGCTAAGTCAATGCTTTGACCTCTGTAATCCTCTAGTCTGATGTCTACAAAGAAATTAATTCACTTCTTCACTGTCCAAATTACAAGCGTCAGCTGTTGCAAACAATTTATATAACTTATTTCTTCCGCAACTTAGTCGATAATTAAAAGATATCGATATAGAAAATATTGATATAAAAATTTGAACATTTATTTAAACTAATGAATATTCGTAATTTAAAGATAACGAAGTGATATTGAAATTTATTTTATTAATATTCACCTGCACGGTATTCATAGACACACACGGAGAGTCCTCGCTTTGCAAAGAAACAAGCAGCCAAAGCCCCAACCTAAAATATCGAATCTTGCTATCTAATTTGATTAATAATGTTACAGAAACAGCTGATAAGAATTTATAGTTGTTCCTGTGTACAAGTAATTATTTTTCAAAACAGTTTTCACGCACCAGACCACCCCCTACAATGGCGACTCGCGGCTTTCGATCGACAACTGTCATGTTATTCCGTCCTGCACCGAAGCCACTGACCAACTACCTGCCTTAACATGATCTACAGGCAAGTTTATATGCGGGTTGAGTCACAGGGCATTAACTCGGCAAATAGATGCATTGGTTTCGGAGATAGAACCGGATTTTTTAAGGACCGTCGTGCAAATATTTTCACGGTATGCAATTATAAACAATTGCAAGTACAATTCAGAAATTCATCGTCTGAGGATCTTTATACAAAGTGATGGAATATAAATTAACTCTTGTACCATTTTAGTGGATTGTATACTAAATAATATACTAATAAATATCGTCGATATTCTAAACGATGCGATAATAATATAGTAATAATAGTCACTTGTTGGTCATTCGTTTTTCTATTTTTTAATGGAACGTACATTTGTCCTAAATATCATCGTTTCTGAGATAATTTGACTTTATTCATCCTATTACTTTCATTGTGAATATTGTAAAACATTGAAAACTAAAATTCTCTCTTAAATAAAAGATATCAAAACACATCTCACACGTACATAAATAGCTTAATCTAAGGCAATCCTAAACAACACTATTTATTGTAAAAATCGGTATTGGTTTTATGTAGTGCTGTATTTACATAAATATTCTATTATCCGAACATTATCCAAAATTCGCAGTATTTACAAAAATAAGTTTCCTGCGCGTTAACGAAACGTAAACATAACTCATAGGTCATGATACTTTTGAAGTGAATGTAAGCAGCTACAATATAAATACACTTAACTTTGATTGGATCCGTTTCCGACATAGTATATTACTAAAGTCGCCCTAAACTTAGTAGTCCCATACAAATTATATGAGAGTATTGATCTAACAATGAATCAATTTTCAAATTCCAAAAAACTTGATATAGTCTTAACGTATGGTGAGTGCAAAGAGAATACTTTACGTATAGTGTATTTATACAGGGTATCCTAAAATTATTGTACACAAGCGGGAAATGAAGGATTCCTGAGGTCATTTAACCCGAGAAAGATAACCTACGTCGCAGAGGCGCCTGCGAAATAAACAACTGACTGCACCGTGGATGACGCAAAGACTGGAAGCACCCACTTTGTCAAGGTATGTGCGAAGCAACATTGAAAATATTCTTCCAAAATCTGCTGTACAGGCTTCCACAGATGATGAAGAAGAACCCTCAGCCAAAAAAAGGCGTTATTGCAGTCTTTGCACGTCTAAAAAGAAAAGAATGTCAAAGATGACCTGTGCCAAATGCAAAAAGACAGTTTGTGGTGAACACAAGAAAGACGTTTGTCATGACTGTCTCTAAAGAAATTTGTTATAATATTATAGTTTTTTTTACACTGATTATATTATAGTCTACTAGTTTGTAAGGATAAAACACTATTTTTTGTGATATTTTACGGGATTTGTTCCCATAAACCGAAGACTGTTGATTTTTGTTAATTTTTCATAGAGGTCTAGTGATTTAAGTTTAAAATTACTTAAAATATAAAAAAATATAATATAAATGCATTTTATTTTTACAATAATGCCAAACCTTTAAAATGACTAGATTAACTTAAATAAATATCCATTGTTAGTATAAAATTGACGCCTTAGAAAAGCATGCGCCTCTGAAGCGTATGGTTATCTTTTACGTACGTTGTCATATGGTTATCTTTCTAGGGTTAAGTAACTTTTTCCTTAGCGAAAATACAATCCGCGGATTCGTTTACGAGTTATTCACGAGAAACAGTGACCAATGAGAGACGAGATTAGTTGACGCGAAGCGGTCGAACCAATAAACAGAACTGGGCTTCGACCGCTCGTTGGCTCGGCCGCTTCGCGTCAGCCGAGCTCGCCTCTCATTGGTCAGTGTTTGTTATTAATAACTCGTAAACGAAGCTGCGGATTGTATTTTCGCTAAGGAAAAAGTTACTTCAAATGACTTGTGCAATACCGCTTGTGCAATAATTTTGTGACACCCTTATAGGCAGCGATATCGAAAGCGACATCAACCTTGTGGAAAAAACAAATTACGGTAAATTCTCTCCAATTGTCTCTCAGCTTGTAACAAAAATGGACAATTTAGGAAGAGGAGATACGATTTTTCAAGCCTCGTGACTCGTTTTTATAGTCACCGATTGTCAACAACTACAGAAACGAGCCGCTAAGCTCAAATAATTGTATCTCCTCTTCCCAAATTATCCATTTTTTTGTACAATCTGAGCATCAATTAAAGAGAATTTATTATACAACGAGAAATCTACTTCCAACAAGAAGTACTTGTTTCAAGAACATTGAATCAGTACATACGGATCACGTCATTGGCAGGCTTGCTCTCTCGACTAATCTCCGTTAAATTTTTAGTTATGAGAACATTTACGGTTAATTGTCTATGAAAGTCGACGCAATCTAGGAACCTCAGAATCGGAACATAAACGCATGCAGTGCCGAGTGAGTTCGTTTGTCATCAGTTATAACATAACGACACAAAGTTAAAAATACATAGTGCTATTTAAGAGAAGTCAAAGCGACCGAAGTTTTTCATTGAATAAAAAAATGTTTACCATTGCACTGTATTCCCATAGAGGTACGGAATAACTGTTGTTCGAAACTGTTTTTCGTCAGATTGACGGAAATGTCTAAAAATCTGTCGAACGTCCTCTACTTTCAGAAATAACACATAAAGCTCATCGATGTTCATCCAAGGCGTTGTACATTTTAGTAAATTGTTTTAGTAAAGTTACGTTCGACGATATTTCTAAACTAGCCAGATACAATTATGTTCGAAATGAAATGAAATCGTTAACATTTTTAAACTGTAACGCAAATGTAACGCGGATTGCAGTTGTCCATTGCCTCCAAATTTTGCACGCATCACTTTCTCATCAAGTGTCGCACTTTTAGTGGATACGACTGAAAAGCCAACAAATAAGGACCACGCTATTGTCGATGAACAGGATGACCAGATTCAAATCAATTCTAACAGCCGTTGCGCTGATAACTGTTGGATCAGCCTCGTAAACTTTGCGAGTCGAAGGTCCTCCGCGTCTTCCGCGTCTTCGGCAAACGATGGCGCGGGAAGCCGCCGCGGGGTTGAAGAGGACGTTCGTCTGCACAGGAACCACCCAACGATGATGATCGCGATGATGATGACGCGTGGCGTGGCCGTCGTGGTCGCGGCGCTGTCCGAAAAATCAAAAATAGCCGGTGTGCCAGTCAGTGCGGCGATGTCGACGGCGAACGACGTTTCGGCGGAACGGTTCGGCCGGTGGTGGTGGTGCTGGCGGAGACGAAGGAGGAGTACTACCTGCGGGTCAACGATGCCGACGGGATATTCGACGACGATCGTCCTTCTCGGTGTACTCGCGGTGTTATGCTCCCTTCTGGGCACCGTGGACGCAAGGACGAGTAAGGACGAGTCGCGGGGTAAAGGCCACAAGGACACGGAACCTGTCATCGAAGAAGTCAACGCCAAGCAGCTCGAGCGGCTCCTCAACGAGAAGGATTTTGTTGCCGTGTACTGGTGTAAGTGACGCTCGGAAGCTTCTCTCGATGTCCTTGGGACACTTTCACTCGCCTATCGCTTTGTTAGAAGTAATTAGTATTAATAGGAAATTGGAAGATTCGAATGGTGGTAGTCGCTTAGGATCTCAGGGAACATCTCTTGAAAACACTCCTCAAGATGTAATCATCCTACTAGCTCATCCACAATCCCTGCGTCTCGTATGATCGCCTGTCGCCCAATCGTTTTCACATTTTTTTATATTAATGTATTTATCACTTGAGGTTTTGCCGCATTATAAATTCATGGCAACGATAGTTTTAATTGTTTCTTGTACTCTGTGTCATAAACGTTTCACGGTTTCCCCGAGTGTCTTTTACATAATAGTGTTACATTGTTCCATTGGTCGCCGATGAATACTTACAGGGGTGTTTACAATCGAATGGTATGGCGTACTCGTATGCGGTAGACTTTGTTTAAGAAATTTTTCTGTACTGAGAATAACGTTTTTCTTTTACTAAATGAAATAATTAGAAGCTGCGATCATCATGTAACTACGGAAGGGTGACACCTACGCACACACTATAACCGTGGTCCACGTGCTGCCCTACACGTGTTCCTTTCTCGTAAAGAACCGTCCAGAATTTCGATAGTTTTCCACCGCAAAGAAAATACTGCAAAATGAGTATTGAGATTACGTTACTGAAAATTTTCGGTTCGGTTACGCATGTTTTTTTTAGAAATTTCGTCGAATATAGAAAATCTTCTTAAAAATATAAAGTCGGATGAATAAATCGGAACGATCGCAAGGCGAATGAAATTGGACTTCCTGGTTTTCAAAACGCAGCCCAAAAATACTTCGAAAGTGACTTCACAGAATGAGAATGAAGACCCACGCGACGTCCGACACGTGGCAAAACCTCGCTCTTATATAACACATCTGCAGTAAGTCCTTTGAGTCCTCGTTTGGCCGCCGAATACTTCGGGAACCTCTGTCACCCTCTCTGTTCTCTCCCTCTTGCATTCCTCTTGGTTCATCGACTCTAACGGATACTTCACCCCTCTGGCTATCTACCACTGTCTAAAAGAACTATGGCGACTTGAAATACTATTAACAATTCGAGTGCATCTATCGAATTTTTTCCCAATTCCATTTTCCCCTTTTGTCGACAGCTTTCAATCAGGAAGGGTCTGTGACCCTAATATTTATTTCATGATCTCCTTTACCCTTTAAAAAGAGTGATAATCATTTTATCGAAACAATACCACTCAATTTTATACTGGATCGTGACTAAACAATTGAATTTAGAATTTTTTACACATTTCTCTATATTTTCATTTTAGTTTTTCATATTATTTAATATTCATCGACGATAAACGAATTGTTTAATTTTTAATTGGTAAAACACGGATTTTATGCATTTGTGACAAAAGTGAATAAAAAAGAACAGAAGATAGCGTAAACGAATTGAACGATATTATTACATTATTTTCGATGTATTGAATGATTAATTTTTCTATCGAACGAAGTTTACCCACTAATTACCGTAGAATCGATGTACTTATGTTCCGTTGCTCCGAGATTGCTCGCGCTGGCGTGGTGGTGTGCCGTTTAAAAATACTACCACATAAACTTCGACTGTTTCGCATTCGCTTCAGAATATATATTCTTTAACTTATTCGAGGCCGCGTTACGCTTTCTTCGACGTCCGTAGAATTTTCTTGGCCCGTGACGGGCTGCTTCAACCCTCCCCCGTTCTCCTTCGGCGTCTTCTTCGTCTTCTTCTGGTTGTTCGACGTCGCCGAATTATATAACCCGTGGCTGTGCCGTAGTGGGTGTTGATGAAAGCCAGAATTGCAGAACAGGACTCGTCATTGAGATCGTTTTCTGTGCAACGGCGACGAGTGAGACGTCAATATGAGAACGGTTTAATGTACCAAGGCGAAGACGCGGGTTCACCTGTTATAAATAAATCCCCCGGCAAGAGATTGACGCTTCTGTTTCACGTTCGCGTCGCTCGAGCATCTTTCCGCGGAGCTTCCCTCGATCGGAATCGTAAAAATTGAACGATCGAGCTGTTCAAGTCGATACGATCGTAGCGACGAGTCGATCACGGCGGTGCACAGTGTTTAATTGGACATTGTACTGTGATTCTAGAGCGAAAATAAACGTATCGGTTGCAGCGCTGGTTGTTTCAGATTACGTATGAAACTCGCTGAAATAATATTGTTTTCAGGTTACACTCGGTCTTCTATTTCAAGATCTTTCATAAATTATCCCGTGCGTGATGGTTGCTTCACGAACGCACGCGCTTTGCTGCGATTGTTTAGATGTCACCGAGAATTGTGAACACGAAGTTGAAGCATTTCAAATTGTCATTTCTTTCATACAAATTGATTTGTTAATGTTTAGTCTCGATCATGTGACCTTTATCTTTGTGGCGGTCTTCCATTCGGATTATATTCCTCAGATATATTTCTCGTACATTATAAAACATCCGCTTATTTGATTTCCTTCGAACACCGAAGACATTAGTTGAACGTTTATCTGAAATCGTTGACGCAGACGGTGATTAAATGTTTGATAATAATATCTGGTCGAACAGAATTTTCCCAGAAATTTCGTGAATTTTTCTTTCCCTCGAGGTGAATGTTGATGCCCTCAACATAATTGGTAATATACACGTCATGCGCGCGAATCGCGCTCACATGACAATTAACAGGTATTAAATTCACTGCTTTTGCCAAGTGGCCGGTCCACTCAGTAGGACAAGCCGTCTCTAGGCAGACGTAAGACATTGAGACCGTCTGCGGGAATATATTAATGGGTGCAAGAGATCGGTATAATTCTACGATGTTCTACGTCATTCTTTATCAAGAAATTCATTGTCTGGGGCATCACCGGCATAAACAGACCCGCGGCTCTGACCCGAACTTTTTGCAAATCAATCGTTTCTCGCAATAATTCTAAAATAAAACTTCTCGTGCCCTCGAATTACAAAATGTTTCATTGTCCAAAAGGTATATTTCGTTTACGACCAATGCGGATTCCAAATGATTATTTAATCGAGTACATTGTGTGATTACGTTGGTCCTATCTTCAGAACATTCGCGAAAATTAATCAATAAAGTGCGGATTTTTATGCAAAATAAAAATTGTCCGAGTTGATCGTATGAAACGTAAGTCGGATGAAAATGTCTTTCCTCTTTTAATAATCTTCTCAGAAATAATAAAATATTCTTAAATCCACCTATTGTATCCATAATTTTTTTTCTAACGTAGTCATTTTTATAAAAAATGCTTAAAACCCGCAGTCTATAATCACGTTGTTTGAAACAATATATATATAACATTAAGTGTGCACGTGACGAAAAATACTTTTAGGACAATCTTAATATTACATTTCAAGAATGCTTCTATTATACTTTGAAAATAGTTCTCTTGATTCTCCAAATATATAAGTTGCTATGCGATTTTAACAGCTTGGTTGTGATCTAATAACAATTCGCTTTAGTTACCGAAAGATCTACTCTGTGATCGGCAACTTACAGAATTTTAATGCCGAGAGGCCACTGACTCATCGCGACGCACACAAACGCAAGCCGAGCCACGATCGTGGCATATCAAGACGCGTTGCCAGCCGTTGATTTAATTTCATCAAATTAACCCGGGAAGCAACAACGTTCCCGACGCGTTAATCATTTGGGGGAGAGAACGCGCGATTTCATTGTCCGCTCGAAATGTACCGAATCGGTTTACGGGATCTGCGAGTGAAGATACAAATGTCGAAGGAAGCTTACCATCATTTGGTAATTGGTAGAATCGGTTGCAAATTGAAACATCCACCACCGGCCAGGAAAATACAATTTTGTCATATGCAATTTCGTTTTTGATGAAATTCAGTTGGAAAATTCGTCAGGTTTAATATTTACAAGGAGTAGAATCAGGAAGTCTTCAGCAGACAAGTCGGTCGATTCCTATTCGATAGTACACGATATTAAACAAATTTTGGAATTCGACTGTTTCAAAAACGAATCGTCAAATGAAAGAACTTTATTTCGTTGTTATTCAACTTATTCTTACGTATGAAATAACCCTTCGTCAGTTATACCATGATTTACGAAACACGCACATACAAGGTAAAATGTATCTAAACATACATTTATTGTATAATACGTTAATTTATCTACATCGAGCAAAATTTACATAAAATAGTAAAATATTGATCCATACACCATCTGTAAAAACGAGCGTATCATTCGTTTGTACAGGTTGCAAAATAAAATGGACATATTTATGAGATAAACAATGAAAACAAGTAAAGTTGACAAATAAAGGACAATATGGTAACATATGGTTGAGGAAAACGTAATCCAAATGTATACTATGTAGCTCGTTGAACATCTTTCAAAACACTAAAGCTAGTACATGTGCAAAAGAAATAAACAGAAAACGATGAACCAATCGGTAAAACAGTTCGTGCATTCGTTGTGCAAGTTGATTTACAGATTTCGCAATTGTGCAACAATTTCAGCTGATGATAGACGCAGTAGAAAGTGTAGAAACAATGTAACACGATGACTGTGGATGCAACAAGACCTACTAATTCAGTCAGGTCCGAGACATTGTCCACTTACGCATTTAGCTCTCTTAAATTTTCATTTCCAAGTAGCCAGGTGAAGGAATCGGCTGTTTGTACTAAATTCAGTAAAATGATCAACATTAACTTGAAAGTAGCTTCAGAAATACATAAATAACGAATGGATCTAGCCATGGCTGCCGTTAAATCAACTTTATGAATTGTAAAATGACCCATTCGAGAACGGTTAAACTGGATTCGCAAACGTTACAAAATAACTGAAAACGACTATGCTGCGCGAGTTTCCATCATTCTGATTCCTCCGAGTTCAATCGGTTCGATCTATTCAAACTGAAACTTCCAGATACTTGAAATGAATAATAGAAAACACATAAACCCCTAATGCTTTTTTAAAATAGTTTGTAGGAATGATAAGATCTTAGCTAAAACGGAAAAGAACATTTTCTTCTGCAGAAATGCACACGTAATTCCGTTTAATAAATACACAAGCGTATCCGAATTAATTTGTAAAAGTGTTCAGTATATGTTAAAACAGATGTATTTTCAGGATGCACACACGAAGCCATTTTAACTCCAAATCCAAAATAGTTTGTCTGACCTACGGTATCTCCAGTTTATATCGCTTAGTGCATTTTCTACATACGGAATTTAATATTGTGACAGTTTTTTTTAAAAATATGATCAAATTTGATAACGATGATTTTAGAACACGATATAACAATTTTTAGGGGTGCCTCAGAATCGCCACTCGAGTGTAGAACGTTAACAGATCGGTTAATAAAGTCTGGTATTCTCTCGTTTTCTCATTTTCATATATCCATTGTTAGAAAAAGTTTTATGAAAAAATCGCCCAAGAAGATAGCAACGATCAGCCGAATCTGTGTTCGTTTAACAGATAGAGCGTCATCGGAAATGCGAATTAAACATCAGAATACGCATCATCTGTAATCATCAATTTCGTTCTTGCTTAGATAGCCGTCCGAATGCGCGTTCGATATAACCGTATCCTAATCCGTACGCAGACCAGAGCTTGAGAGTCACTGGTAGACGAAGTGGAACGTGCCGAACGAACTAGTGCAGGCAAAGCTGCATTCTACCTCGGCGAATAAGGGTTAAAGCCTTCGAAGGCATCACGCGTCTTGACAACCTGTTCCCCCGACGTGTTGGCGTCCCTCGCGCGTTCCTCTCGCGATTCTCCCCTGAATCACGTTTTCATAATACCGTCTGATGTAATAGTGGACGCGTTGGAGCGGCGACGACGAAATAACCAAGACAGTATACTACCGTCGGAGAAACACTAGTAACCTTGCCAAGAACATCCACCGAACCGCACAATCGCTCATTCTCTCTCGAATAATTGAATCTCGTTTCTGGTACGCTCAGAATTTTGCCCGCTTCGAGGAATTCGACGGCATGCGAGACCTTTTTACTTACCTCAATATACATCGGGTGCCTTTTATTCGAAATATGCGGTAGTCCAGGTTGATTGAAGTCTATCGAAAACTTGGATGAGAACGTCTCTGAATGGCATGCGACCTATCGTCAACGATGCTAATTAAATGTTTGTCAATGGTTCCTTCAGCAGCAAAGCTTCTTTCATGAAGCTAGCGATTCCAGGAAAAAGTTTTCTTCTCACTAGAACAGTTTTCTATTCAGGATGATAAGCAATCAAAAACAGATGCAGTTTAGGAGATCGTGAAAAAAAAATCAACTTCAATGTCTACCGTGCATAGTAAATTACTTTCTCCGCTGCTTCTAGTGGTTAATCCGTTGCTGAATCGTTAAGAAACGAAACAAACTAGCACGTTCCCCTTTGCGAAAAGATGAGGTCTCGCGTTGTTCACGCAATCCAGCCACTTCTCGGCGATGTTCAACCGCTTCTCCGCGCAATGACGTAACAAACACTCTCAAAATACACGGTTGAGACTGGCGAACACTTTTTGTGGCTCTTTCTCGCGGCTCCCCGTAAAAATAGTACAGCGGCCCGAGTGCGAGAGAAAGAGATAGAAAGAGAGAGAGAGAGAGAGAGAGAGAGAGAGAGAAAGAGGGCAGTGATGTGAGTAACAACGTCGACTTGCCCGATTATCCCCCTCCCTTCTCTCCGACCGATGTGGAATCGGTCAATTATTATTCGGAGATTTTTGGGAAAACTCTCAGCTAGCTGGGATCTGGTCGATCGGCAGGAAAGAGCGATACCTCTTGAAAGCGGTGTTAGCAAGGCCGGCGCTCCGGTAGCCGCCGCTTTTAGCACACGTTCGAGTTATTTTCGCTCTTGCCGCCAAGCCTCTCGCTACCGTCTCGCCTGAAAACATATCTTCCTCGATGACGAGCCCGTCGCCGTCGTCGCTCGCCGATCTCGTAGGTGAAGATCAATCCGCGGACTCACCACCGAGGCCGGAAATCGGATTACCGTTGTCGAAACGGGGGTGGAACCACGGGGTGAAAGCCCCGAAACCCGACAGCCAGCCGCAAGAAGACCCGGACGATGAGCTCGCGAGTCGAGCCTATTTCCAGCCGCCGTGTCCTCGCGCCTTCTTTACGACTGAACCAAGCTTTTTCTCGCTTGTTAGCCCCTTCTGATAGCTCCTCGTGCATTTCTTGCTTTCCACTGTCGCCCCGTTCGATAGTCTTGGAATCTTGGTTTTTTCAGATCCGCGGCAAAATTACAGCGATGCGACTGCAAAAACGTCGAAAATGATTAAAGAAACATTATCATTGGACTGAAGTCCATGCAGTACACGTATATTTTGTGTAAAAATCTGCAGTCTAATGATCAAGATCGTTACAAAGCAGTCGGTATTTATATTAATGGAAGGATTTTTGTTCGTTTGTCGGAAGATTCTGAATCTAATTCTGTCGCCATGAAATGTAAAATAAATTACATACACTTTAAATTATTTTTAACCCTCATACGTTGCCGTTTCAAATAAATGCAGCAAAAATAATGTGTTAATATGCATTCATTTTTATTCACTGCTTAGAAGATAAATGTAGAGTTATCTCATTTCGATTTAGTTATGTCTTTCGATAATTCTTTGGTTTTTTTGGTTCATTTACCGGAATCTTCTTGAACCTTTGTGAATGGTTTCGTGTAATTTAACCAAAAACTTGACCTTTGCTTGTAAATATTGTAAGTCTTGCTGAATTATTCTAATGTAACATCAATAGTTTGTATACTTTTTATGTCCTAACATTGTATTTCTATCTTACTTTATAGTAAAAGTTTAATTTTCCATGTTCTTATTATGTTATACACTAGCCAAGAATAAAATACAATGGATCGTTTATGTAGTATTAAATTACCACAACTGTTTCCACATTTAATTTAGAGTCTATCATGAGGCCAGTATACTGGTGATTTTTGTGAAAATCATCGTACCACCCAAGTGTTAAGAGAGAGAGAGAGAGAGAGAGAGAGAAAGAGAGAGAGAGAAAGAGAGAGAGAAAGAGAGAGAGAGAAAGAGAGATAGAGAACTAGATTTAATATAACGTCAATTCCAATCCAATTTAATTCTGAAAATTCAAATGGCTTAATTGCCCGAACAGCGCACAGAGGGTAATCTAATTTTATCGTGCTAAAATCTAACGTAACTTAGATTGTATTCGCATTAAATTATTTTTAACTTTTCTGTATTCCCCGAAAATAAATACATAGAACAATCTCAGATGATATACATTCATATTCGTTGCGGAATTTAATTCCAGCAGTTGCATTTTATTTGTAGTGCAATATTTCAATATATTGACTATCTTACGGCATAATTCGTTTTCATGAAAAATTCATTTTTTGTGTAATAGAATCGTCATACTTCCAACATTGACTTTCAGATTTAAAGTTAATTGAACTTGAGATACTAATAACTCAATTGGTACACGTAATACTTATCTTTGAATACATGAGAGAGAAACTCAGAACATTCATAAGAAATGAATAAATAAAGTACAGAATTGTGAAGACATTACATTAATTTAATAGTATTGTTATATTATTTCCACCTTATTACAATGACTGGAAGAAGAAACACGTCTTCATTTAACTTCTTTTCGTATAATTGTAGAAGACTTTTAGTCTAGTTAAGTAGAACAAGGATTAACGTGGTAATTGTTCACGGTAGAAAAGTAATCGCGATTTTCATCCTGGAATGTATGTCTCAGCAAAGGAAAATATATATTACCGGTTTTTTAACAAATGAGTATGATTATAAAAGTCGTATGTATGACGCGTATCTGAAAACCTCTGCGCCCAAACGAAGCTTTCCAGATGCGCTTCCTGGTTTCTGCGCACGAGCTTTGTGAAAGACGAGCTCTTTCCGTCCCATTAATTAAGGAAAAGGTCTACTCAATTTTGGCTTCACTCCCCGTTTCCGTTTCATGGAAGCAGAACGATTATTTCCTGCTACCATCGCGCACGTGGTAGATCACCGTTGTAAAACTTCCGTTCGAGTATTTCGAAAAATTTCGGTTTTTCGCTGCTGTTGAACCGTGCGAAAATAATACATTGTTTCGCTGAACGATACTCGCACACAACCGATTGAATGACTTCGCTGCGCGTTTCGCTCCACTAATAAACTGTGCCATTTTCTTAACCGCGGGAAACCAGTTTAACCGCCGTCTCGGATTACGCAGGCAAAAGTCTTGCAGATGTTTGCAAATTCGACTAGAAAATCGAAATCCGAGTCTCGATCTTATTTCTTTGTCTTCGGAGATAGAGAAAATAGAGGAAAATATAAATGACTAAAAATAGTAATGAAACATATATTTTTTTTTAAATCGTTGTGCGAGGATAATCTAGTTACATTTTCCTTTGAGAAATACTAGCATAATTGACAATAGAAAAATAAACACGAAGTAGGTGGAAATCTAAATTGTTATTTACGATAAATAATGTTGAGCAATTTCTATCAATAAATTTGCAAGTGAAAGCAACGCAAACTGCAATTACCGTATTGCTCTTCTAGGTCTATGATTGCGGATTTTATGAATTTGTGACAAGTATAAGTTAGTCAAACAAAAAAGATGAGAAACAATGGAAGAATGGGGAATACTTTTAATTATTTTAAAATAATTAAAATTATTAATAGAATAAATCAATTTCTATTTGCCTTTCTCTTTTTGTAAAGAATGTACAAACGTTTTATTTTGCACAAAAGTCCACAGACGAATGAGTAAAATTGTTTGATCGTATCGCATACCATATACCAGATCATAGTTGAAAACTGGTTTTGTTGAGTCTACGACGCTCGACCACCTGTCCGCGGCTAGACTTAATTTAATTACTAGCGTGCCAGGAAAAACTCAGAATGAGAAAATTGCTAATTCAGTGATAAGCACGTTTGATCTTCTGCCAACCGTTCGCGTTTCCCAATTATGCTATATACAAGTTACTATACGTTGTTTATTCAACGGCGGATTGTCGATACGTTTGCTTGACCACCGCCGTTGCTTGAATCATAAAATCATCGGCTTTCTACTATCCTTTGGGAATCATGAATTGAACTCCTTTGTAAATATAAAAAGAAAAGAAAATTTCTGCTTCTTAAACAGAATATATTTATACTCTCACAGGCCTCATATTTTCAAACAAAAGAAGATTAACCAACTTCTAAATCGTCGTAATAAAGTCTAGTAATTAAACGAGATCAAACAAACTATATGGCTCACATTTTTATACTTGATGCATAATGTAATTTAAAACAATAAGAATGTAAGTCAAGGTTAGAATAAATAGGTATTCAAATAAAAGCGAAACTGACAATCTTTTAAATGTTTTCCATTGAAAGGTTTTAAAATAAAAAATAGCTCAATATTGTACGCATAAAAGAAGTTGACACAACGAACGAGATTTAGAAAGTCGCTAATAAATTGCAAGTTTTATGAATTAATGGAACAAACAAATAAGCTCGTGTGATTGAGAAACATCAACTTATTCAAATTATTGAAGGATGGAATAATTTTCTATATAGCCGGTTTGATTTCTTTCTGTTTTTATTTTAAAATACCTTTTTGTAAAATGTGACATTGTTAACGAAACATAGCGTGCTGATATAAAATGTGAAGTAAATGTAAAAGCAATGTAAATCGAATAGTCTCTAAAAAATAAAAATTAAAACAGTTACAGAGATTATTTCCTCAATTGACGGTACGTTCATTAATTCGGAGTAATTATTTATTTTAACTATGCATTTTTTCTGCCTCGAATAATCATTTCAAATAAATATTTCTACCCTAAAAATATTATATCAAATAACTATTTTCACTTTGGCGCTTCAACATTCAGACATTCTAAAACTGAAGAAACAAACAAGTCATCGTACGCTATATTATTTAAATAAAAGTGCATCAATCACTATTTCCAATACTTTTTATTCGGATGGTACCCAACTCTGTTGCCATCCTAGGATGTTCCATGTAACTATTTCTGAGGAACGTGCGATGGTTGAAAGGGAAGATGTTGAAAACACGTGATGAACCGGACCCAATATCGTACTTGAAAAACCACGCACGAGTTTGCCGGAGCCACAGCAGAAGCTCTGTACACCCACACGTTGTCCCAAATCGTTGGTTGGTGGTTTAGAGCCCACTACTACTGACACAATCGTCAGCCACAAGTCTACGTGGCGCAAGAAATACGGCCGATTGAGTGGCTATCTTTAGAGACGGGCTGGGACCCTGAAGATATGCTTCGAATGTTTCTTCCGGTATAAATAAAACTATCAACTCCAGGTAGCGGTGCTCCACGCCCGAGAAAAATCTTATCAAGGGGAGTCTATAAATTGTACCGACTTTGAACCACTTCTTCCGCTCCCCATCGCGTCGCCATATATTCAACCAGATAATTATTTCCTCTAGCGAATGTATACGATGAACGTATAAATTAATTTTGTTATCCTCGCCGCGTGAATTTAATCATTATTTCTAAACAATCGAAATACAGTCTACTGTCGAATATAAATAGCAGTATATTCTATGTATCCAGAGTTCATCTTACAAGTAATCGATTGATCAAAATTAATTAACAGAATGCTTCGTTATTACTATGTTTGTAGCCACTTAGAGCTCACGGAGTTCAAAATACACTTACGTGTTTCTTTATGGCAATCTTGTCTTTACTAATTTCTTCATTGAATAACAATGTACTTCGTTTAGAAATTATAACAGCTAAATACTTCTTGTATCTCTCCATTTCAACTTTTTTTTCCAACAACAATTAAATCCAATATCCATTAATGGATCTAGTATGCTAACTATGATCTTGTGTCTGGCACCATCAACTCTTCTACCAATCAATGATTTAACCCTCCGTTTAGTCCTCCAATTTATGTAAAAATGCTTTCATTGTTATATATTTCTTCTGTAGAATTAATACCATGATTTTATTATCGTACCGTTATATGATCATTAAAATCATTAAAATTATTGCGACAAGGAGTAAATGTCTATACAGTATAATTCGTGTATCTTAAAATAGACGTTGACAACGTTTATTTTGCACAAAAATCTGCAGTCCAACTATTTCGTAGACAATTTTAACATCGCAAAAAAATTCGTAATCCACACATCTCGCAATGTATAAAAATTCACTTATTCGTTTCTTTTCAAAAGAAGAAATCTCGAAGCGAATTATTTGTCTTCGCTTTATATTCATACTTCACCATCGTATCAGTACAACGCAAAGCAACAAATTGAATTGGGAAAACGGTTGATGGTTGAAAATTAACTAACGGTAAAGGGCAACGCACTTTATCGATATTCATACCACATTTCTAACTTCACTGTTGGCAAAATTCACATCCAGACAGAAACACAACAAACACGGGAAAAAGTATTATGTTTGTGGCTCGAAAGTGGCTGAGGAAGTAGCGTTGGCTCGGTGGACATTGGCTCTAATAAAGCGAATTAGAAAATAATTTAATGAAATATCTTTTAATTGAAGTCCTATCCGATCAGTGTTCTTCCGCGTCTGACATCTCAAGTACGACCGTCCGTTTCTACTTTCCCGCGATTTCCCGCGATTTCCCGCGATTTCCCGCGCTCTAGCGTGCCGCATCGCCGAAAGAGGAATCACGCGATCGCCCTTCGCATAGATGTCCGTGAAGAACATCGCGCCGGAGAGTAAAATGTCGTCGACGGCATCGCCGCGAGGCCGTTCGTTCTCGTATTTTTAGTGGCTCGTAAACTAGGCACTGGCCGTCGTTCGATCTCGTCGTCTCTGTTTCTCCCGCGCGCAGGGAAATACAACGTCGGACTGGCTTTTCTTGGGAGCGCAAGCAAGCGCGCCATCGCTTGTGCCTAAGTGTTTCGATATCGCCGCCTTGAAACGTCAAAGAGCACCGGCACGTGGCCATCCACGATTATGTCGGGGTGTTCTCCAGCCCTTAGCATAATTCGAATGGTGGATCTAAAGCTGCAGTATCTTTATTGTTACGTTATGCAAGAAAATAAATTGCAGGCCGTAATCAGGGTTGAAAAAATTTTGTCAAACTTTCTATTATTATATAGAATTTTTTTGAAAATAATCTATTTTTTAATTAAGAAGTTTATACCATAATGTATTTTATTGGCTATTTCGCAAAGTTAAATTATTTGTTATTTGGTCTAATTTTGATGCGTTATTCGATTTTTATGGGAACCAATGGTTCTTGAAAAGTTGAAGCGATGTACCTGAGATTATTGACAAAGGCAGAAAAACTTCAAATAGTTGCGTATCAAAATGATTGTCCCTTGCAGGAAAACTTTCAAAGAAGATTGGATCCAAAGCCTTAAATGCAAGGATTTGAGCACATGAACAATATGCTGATATCAATGCGTCAAGTTTATAATATTTTTGTAATATGTGTAAAATGAAAACCTAGATAAATAACCATTGGAAATTACGTCCAAGGATATCCGCTATTTTTCTTATAGCGTAGATACAGATTTTACAGTTTATTGATCTCTGTTTTGAACAATTGTTTAAGAAGTGTATTTTCTTTTCAGTTAGAATGAATCAAGAATTGATTACTGTATTTTTGGGTTTTTGTTTGATGTCTATGAATGAGTTGTAACAGCATGTGGCAGCTACCCCCTACGCTCGCCAGCAGATGGCCAACTAATCGACACCTTCCCCACTACTGCCCAATCTGTCACTGATTCGCATATCTCTGTAGCCGTTTGTTATCAATGAAAATATCTTCCTCGTCAGATATTTAAGTAGATATAATAAGAGCTTTTAATCAATGCCTATCGTAATAGAAAATATGCGAGATGCTGGTTTGTGTAGAAGCTCTCTCAAATCGACTGTTTAAAGCACGCCATCAATGAGGACTTAGTTGCGGAAGTAAGTTGGAAGAACAAAATTAATTTTAGAAACGATTATAACGCTGACTTTCACATATAAGTTATTTCTAAAAGTATTCTTGTTCAGAAATTAGTTTTCAGCGGAGTACAAGTAACAATAAATCTCTGTTTGCAATGTACAGGATACAAAGATTCGTGTCAGTCATTGCGTATTTTCTCAATAAAGGTATTGGAATTTGCGTGCCATAAATATTGCCATAAATTGCGATAACAATTACAAACAATTAATTGGTAGATACCAAAATTAGAATAATGAAAAATAATAAATAAGCGACTATATGATCTTCGACGAACGATAGTAATCTGATCGTGAGTCGTAGTAATTACATTTCAAATGAACTAAGAATTGCATTGATTTACAGTAATGGATGAGAAGAGAATTAAAAATATCCCTTCCTCTTTTTCAGAATTGATTCATAATAATAATAATAATAATAATAATAATAATAATAATAATAATAATAATAATTCAGTGGTAAAAGAAAAATTTTAGTCAAGTGGTATTGTGATAATGAATCGAAAAATCTCATCGTTAACGAAAAGGTGTAGAACACAGGTCGCGAACAACAATAGATGGTCCAGCCGTAAAATCGAGATTCTGTGGTATCGCTTATTTTTCGCTCTCGATTCGACAATCCGTTTAGAAGCGGAACGAGTGGGTGGACACTATAGGAAATAAAAATAGAATTGTTTTGTGTCGCTCTATTTATATTTGTTTGCGAGTCTCTGCTCCACTGGGAAGATCAGTTCGAGATGGTTTTCGTAGCCGGTGAATATTCGGGTGTTATATAGGTCAATGATTAAATAATGTTAACAATAAAATGACTGTTAAAATCAAGACACTGTCATTAGATAAAAATGTGTTCGAACGTCAAAATAACAATGTCGAAACATCTTTTACTCTCAATTATTATTTTATAGAAAACTTTATTAACGATCACTTAACTAAACCCTAAAATTGTATAAAATCTTGTCAAATTTAATCTATCGAAAACAAAAGAAAGTTTCTGCATGTAACTCTAAGGTTACTATCGCACAACTTTTGCTTTCATTTTTCTTTGTGAAAATGACCAGTGGAGTTAATCCACTTTAAATGGTAAACCGTTTACAACGTAGCGTCGATAGTACTGATAGTAGCGAATGATAGTACTATGCGAGATAACTTTTAATGCATCCATTTTGTCGTCCATTTGTCATAAATAATATTACTTATATAATAGAATGTATTCAAGAAATTATGAAAATTTCAGGATATGTATTATATCTTTTCCCAATTATATAAATGGTTGATAAATCCTTTACCAAACAATAGATCAGTTTTACCCTCTCAGAGTGATTTTCTTAATTACATATTTGTATATCCCCAAAGTTCTCCTCGTTAATAAAAATTAATCATTTATTCGTTTCACTATGTTCGTCCTAACGTGCACTAATCCATCACGTTGTAGAGTTTCTCAATACTATTAACAAAATCTCGTTTGTCGCTAGAATTTTGTCGTCCGCTCTAACAAACGTTGTCCACGATCAAGAAAAGCATATCAGTTTCTCGGATTCCAAGTTGCGATTCAAAAATTGTGAAAACATAGGTTCCCACACTTCGGAACGCTGTGCTCGTTCTCACGCGTTGTATCTTTCTCTTTCTTTCCCTGGTTAACCGAGCCCAACCGCGCTTTGCCAGACTTTCTGCGGGGGTGTCCGCAGCCTCGAGTTATTGCTATAGTCCGGCCACCGAACGAGAAACACGATCGCTAAAGACGATATACAGGAAAACAAACGCAACAGTTGGGACAACAATTAGGAGAATTCAGATCAAACAATGACACGCAAAGTGACTTCGCGTTCGAAAGAGTCCGAGCCGGCCACGAATAGAATAGAATCGAATTCGGGAACCAGAAGAGAGTACATAAAAAGAAGCAGAAAGAAAAACGAGGGAAAAGAGTTCGAAGGGGAAGAGGCGAGAGAGCCTCGGAACCGCTTTTGTGACTCTATTCCGGGGATGTCGTCACCAAAAATGGCGACGTCCACCTGTTCCCTCGGTTTGCAACGCGCTTCCTCTGTCGTGGATCATGTCGACGGTTTGGAGACGAGATCGGGAGCCCGGAATGTTTGAAAATCGACGTAGATCGATGAAGAAATGTTCGGGGAACACGTTGCTGTCCATATCCAATGATTGTAACCCAACACCCGCGTGGCTCGTCCACCGGACCGCACCGAGCGGAACGGAGCGGAGCCGGCCAAGAACGCTCGGAACTGCCAAGCCACCGACGATAAGCGTAAAACTTGCTCGCGAAGGATTAACTTTCCATCTTCTGTAACGCAAGGCCGATTTCAAGGATTATTGTGTCCGAGAAATTCATCGGTCACCCCACGTTACGGTCGTATAGCGTTTCAGAGGATTCCAGTAGCATTAGCGCCCGCGAAATAAATGCTTTTCAGCGAAATTAATTAGCGATTTTATACGATCGCGAATTGATAGTAGTTTCAGGTATTCGGAGCATTCTGCGAACTTTTAGATCCGTACACTTGATAGTCTTTAATGTAGCACGTACTCAAATATTTTGAAGTAATTCCAATGTATGTGCATCGTTTTGAAATGAATCACTGTTTCAGGCATGAGCGCCATAGAATGTGGATATTTACGTATTCTGTCGCGATATTTCTTCTACTTTAGCACTGCGCTCGGATGTTTCAAATAGTCTGCAACTCTGATGTTGTGGCGGAGATTCAGACGTTACTACACAAGATAGAAAAACGTTCTTGATCCTTAATTAGTTGGGTCTTTTTGCAGCATTATTCTGTTAGTTCCAGTGTCCAGAAGAGTTAGAAAAGATACCAGAAGATTTATTAAAATTCTTAACAGATCTTTACTTTGCATAATATATTAATAAGATAACGATACAAAAAATACAAGACACTACATACAAAATTGTAACAATTACTTACACAATCGTCTGACGGTTAATTCTAACAAAGTTCAATCGACTTAATAGATTGTAGTTACGTCTTCCATATCCATTGATGTGGCGCGGCAGAAATATTGAATAAGATTCTCAGTAAAATATGAAAGCATTCGATTGTAGAGACCAAATTGCTGATGAGTGTCCTCACCTGTTAATTACGAAACAAAATTGATTCTTTCGAATGTTGAATATTTAGTAGATTATAAAGTGGTGATTACTTCATGTGAATCATTTCATCGATTATTCTCTGTTTCTGATGTGTTAGTGACCTGATGCGTTCATGTTCACAGATGCGAGAAGTTGCACGACATGCGACAAGGTGCTGGCCGAACTGGAGAAGATCGACGACGACACGGACCATTTCGGGGTCGACTTCGTCAAGATCAACGACAAACGACTGGCGAAACAGTATGGCATTAAAAACTTCCCAGCTCTCACGTACTTCCGTGAAAAGGAACCGATTATTTACGAAGGTTGGTTCATTCAATACGATATCATTTTACATAGTACTCGAAAATAGTTGCAGAATAAAATCTTGTTTAATATTCATTAAATTTCATTGTACAGCTTAATTCGACCAATTAATTCATAATCTCATATTTTGAACAAGTGCATCAAATTGTATCACTATCATGAAGAAATAAAGAATGTTGTATCATTTGGAAGAAAAATTGGATACATTTTATTCTTGTAGAGAATGCGATGGTTGAAAATTGTGTAATCTATTAACATATTAAATGGTTAAAGATTCACTAGTACATTATTATCTAAATGTAGTGGATGGTTCACAATTGAATAGAATATTATTATATAAATTGAATAAAAAGGTTCAAAGTTTAATAGTATATTATTACTTCAATATTGTAAATAGTTCAATATTGTGTGCAGTGTATTAAAACATTGATAGCAAATCACTTACCATTCTCCATAGTCTTCCCAATAAAAGAACACAATTTAAATGATGCAAAATTCGTCGAAAATTCTTTTGAATCATGCTAAGAGTAAATTAACGCTTTGTTGAATACAATAAAATAGTAATATATAAATTTAGACTTGTTACATCAATAAAAAGACAGAAAAGTTACGAATTAAGATACATCGTAATTAATATATTTTTATTTTCTTAACTAATTTTTTGCAACACCATAGAATAACAAAGTTTAATATTGTTCAGTCTAACACGGTAATATTTTCAGATGAATATCGAACATAATTCGAAACAAATCGCAGATCTCTCGATCGCTCGGTATTTACTTCGTGGTTGTGCGTATGACGAACAAAGACGGGTAATAATGATTCCAAATGACTAAAAGTTCGCCAAACTTTTATTGGAATCCGGCCGCGATCTCGGTAACCTTGCCAGGTATGAGAAACAAGGTTCGAGACTCGGTGAGTTATAGTACTTGACCCAGAATCCATATAACAATCGCCGGTATTTTTGAATTTTCACCATTTCTGCGCGTTTCTGGAGCAAATGAAGAACAAAGTTTATTTTATTGTTATAATTAAACTGCAGAAGTTCGTGAAAATGTACACCTTTAGAGAAGTTAAATTACAAATATCGTTGAATCTCTATTGGATCTCAAGTTCGACAGTTTTTTTAATTTGTATGGGCAAAATGCACATAGTACCATAGTTTTGTTGTAGTTATATGTACATAATAATTTTGTGCACCTTATGAAGAAGTTTGAGATGCTACTGTGCGCAATCATGCCTAAACATAAAGTATGAACACCAGATCAAATAATATTAAATGCTTAAAACTACTTATGATCTATTTTTCTAAGTTATTATAACTATTTCAAATGTTTCTTCTTTCGAATAACAGAGCATACATAATACTATTAATTATATTAATATTATTATTAGTATCGATAATATCAATAATATTGATAATTCTCTAAGTGAAGTTTGAACGATTATCATACACATCTAGTGCTAATCTAGTTTAGTATCACTAAACTGAGTTTAGTTTAGTATCACTATTGCTCCAATAGTGACTGATACGTGTTATCTTATAAAAATGACAAGATTAAATTTATTTAAATAGTGCTAAATTTATTACAATATATACTGGATGAAATATATTAAAAATTAAAACTGCATATTCTTAGATGCGATTAGTAATTCCATGGTTTTGAACAAATGTTAAAAGAATCGCAGACTTCTGTAAATTATAATAAATGAACAACCGCCGAGAAACTAATATCCTATTAAGCCTTTCAAATGAAATGCCTGGGTATTATATTTTCATCTTAAACGCAATATTAACAGCGTATTTTTAACGACCAGAAATCCAACGTTTCGTGTTCCGTGGCCTAATGCTATTAAGAATTTAGTGGCCGCGATTTGAACGAATGTCGGCCGCAAAAGTCGTGTTAATCGGTCAAAGAATCGTAGATTTTCGTAGCGGTCACGCCTCTAGAGGCAGTCTGACCATCTTCGTTCCCTGGCAGTGATCCCAGGCTTCGGTATTCGGTCCGGTGAGCCTGTAAACCAGCAGCAACCGTATGCTCGAACTTTTATTCAACAAACAACCCCTTCGATACGAGGATGATCCTGTCGTGGCTCTATCGATATACATGTAGTACGTATAGTTCTAGCTCGTCGGCGACACGCCCGCTTGCGAGGAGAAATTAATAGAGTACAAGGAATGCACGTGTTACGTAATCAGGCGGCGCGATGCGATTCGCCGCGTTCTGTACCTTACGGTTTCATTGAGCCGCTGACTGTCTAGCTTTCTACATTTAGACCGAGAGACGCTTTCAGTCGGTTGCAAGGGAAAACTTTCTGCCACAATGTGCCACCGAAGAGTCTCGATAACGAAACTACGAATAGAATGGCCGCTTTGATCGCGCGCCATTTATCGGAACGCGAATCTCTGCAAATTTTGAAACCTGACATATTCAGAGTGAAGGAATTGCTTTAACATGTTAGAAGTTTTATCATGATGCAACGAAGAGAAAAATCTAGCTGTTTTAAACATTTCTCTATAACGAGTTGCGAGAGATAATAAATGCTAGAAATGCAGAAAATCCACAAACTGCTTGAGGGTAGATTGTGTCAAGAATCGTAATATTGTATTTCTTACGTTAACGGTTTCCGTGTGATAAAGATAATACGTAGCCGAATGAAATTCTTTTTGCATAATTAAATTCTCGTTTGCATGAAAAGTATGCAGAAAAGAATAAAAAGTTATATGGTCTATTCATAAATTGGATAACGAGTATGAATACGAAGAATTGTAATAAGAAATTTATGACGAAAATTGATTCTTTACCACGTGGAAATCATTCTTTACCTACGCGAGGGAAGAATGTAGAAGTAAAAAGTACAATCTAATTTGATTACAAAGTTACTGGAACAACGCATAAGAATTACAGTGAGATTATTTGATCAAACTTACTCGCAGAAATTAATTTTATTCCGAAAACACTCGAGCAGATCTTCCTCTGTCAATCTTTAGACTTTTATAGCTGCATTGTTTATTATGGATTAGCATGTAATTTTTATTTCTTATGGGAGCAGTGCAATCTTTGGTCAGTTTCTAATCCGATGTATTTGTTTAAAGCATAGAATTATAAACAAGATACGATTTGTTCAATTAAAAATGCAGGATGATACTGAACAAATGTTACGGAAGAATGTTTCGTGCAACAATTTTCGAAACAACGAGACACGAGAAGAATGCCTGCGTACTGAAAACAGTGCGCGTCGGTTCGTAATTGGCAAGAAAAGTCGTCGGTATTATGCATTACGTAAAGCGTCATTGATAGAATGCAAATACGGAGGCGAAATGTCATTAATTTAAAAGTTCCGGGACCGTTAATGAAACGCGTCCGCGTTACCGTACGCATTCCGGGAAAGAAAATCAGAAATTGGACGCGGTTGGCCACCCGACGCGGAAGCAGACGTAGGTACAGGTGTGATCATCAATCCTGTTACATTGTGGTCAGCAAAGCCTGCGTTTGGCAACGGAATCGTGTAGATTTATTAAATCCGATCCACGAAATATCAGCACCGGCCCCGAATCCCCGGGAGAACATTAGCAAAGGCTACCGAAAAGTGTCGAACCGGTTGTCTTTCACCGGAACGGTTTCGGTTGATTTTCGTTCGATGATGTAACGACAGGTTGCATCTATTTCCATTGTACCTAATGCAACACGCCGCAATAGAGGTCTATTTTCGACGCCTCGGGATGGTAAACAGAAACGGCAGGAAGTCGCAATTAGGATTATATTATTAACTCTTTAAGTCCACACCGATGGAGTGGTAACTCAATACCATATCTATTTCACGGGAGACGCTCGACAAAAAAAGTCTGTTTATTTCCAGAATGCAGGGTTATAAATAAACAATCCCGCGGGAAGAGAAGACCGTCTCCTCAGCATGTGGTTCTTGCACCAGCGGAAACATCTTGAGCAATGGAAAATAAATAGATCTTGCTGAAAATGATAGATGAACGGTGACGCGACATGTATTTTTCCCAAATTTCCGTCACTCGGAATCGTCGAATTATGTAACGATCGTCACGCAGAAGAATGAACGACGTAAGCTCTGAGGAGCTTGAAAACGAAAGAGAGAATCAATTTTATATTTTGTTCTTTGAAAATATGCCTACAAAAACGATGAACTTCATCCGTAACAGTAACGTTGAGAATAGGAAACGCTTTAAACGCGTTTCTCTTGAGATCTTATTTTTTTTTATATGGCTGACACAATATCTGAAAGTCTATCTCGAAATCTGCCATAAGTGTTAATTTTTTCTAATTTATTGACAGGCCCTGTGGACCAAATGTTAATGTCATAAAATATTGAGAGCAACGTAAACAGAAGCAAATATGAAAGTTTCCAAAAAAACGTGATTGTACAGCAAAAACAAAATAATCTCAAAATCTGATGTAATGTATCCTGTGATTTGTTTCAGGTGACTTGATGGACGAAGAGAATGTCCTGGACTTCTTGACGAGTTTAGAGGCAATGGACTTGCCCGATCGTATTGAAGAGGTAAATTCGAAGATTCTGGAGAAGATCGTCGAAGATACGGAGTTTGTGGCAGTCTTATTCTGTGAGTTCCCTCATATGATACCATCATACATATACAACAATTACGTACACCTATCTTACCTCAAGCCACTTTCATTTCCATCAGCAAGAGTGTATAGAGACGTAAACATATTATTACAGAAAGAGAATCCATAAACATATTGTTACAGGAAAGAAATTTTTTAGCCTTAAAGGAACAAAAAAAAAAACAGTCAGAATTCTTTTAATAATTTCATAGGAAATAAATGACCACTTTGGTCGTATCAGCACCATCTTCTTCATAAATTATTACAAATGATGGTTTCAAGAGAAGGTGTATAAGTATGTCAAATGCAGGAGCATTATTCATGGCAAAATCAAATGTTTTAGTATTCAGTCACCGAAACGACTATTTGTTCAAACCATGTACATAGTTTACAATTCGCAAAAGATCGAAGTACTGTCTGTTCGACACGAGTGCACAGTTACGAATACTTTAATTATTATTTTGTTGTATGACTAATAACCCCGTGCAAAGCCGACAAACACTTAGCAACGACAGTGTGCTTCACGGAATTCGCAGCGAGCGCGGTTCTGTTAACAGGTTTCGATACGATTTCTTTGATTTTTTGTCACTGATCTATGCTACTTACATAAGCGGCGATTAATGCAATAATATTTTCTAGGGAGAACGGTTTGACATTACTAACAGTGGGCTCTTTCGTAAAACGACCCTTAAGAACGAAGGGTCATTTGAAGTAAAAGCGTTGCGCCGTGCATACTTGACTGAAGCCTCGATATTTATCGCAGCGTATTTTGTAGATATTTTGATCTTTTGATTGTTAATATTACAAACTACGTACATTGTACACGTCTTCGATCCCGCCTTAATTCTCTTTGCAACATCCAGAACGAAGGAAAATTTTGAGATTCTTCAAATTTTTATCTTTCTGTTGTTTTATTTGACGTGCAAGCCTTGTCAACATTTGTACTTAGAATGTACTTTTTTTTTTTTATTAACGTGGGGGAAATCTGCTGGTCAGACACCCCCGTCCCGCCCGAAGGGGTTTAAAACCCCGCTAAAACCCCCACGGCGGCCTAGGGCGCTGGCGATTAGCGGGGGAGCCACGGGAACTCTCAAAGAACACAACCGCGGCTCCCCCTCGCCTGGCCGGCCACCAGGTACTTAGAATGTACTGGAATGTAGAACTTTCGAAATTTTCTTGAAAAATTGAATGACACACGAACTCTGTATAAAAAAATACAGATATAATTACTGCGGAAATATGAAAGCAAGTGAATAATCTTTATCCGACAGTTACATGCTTGGGAAGTATTATGCAAAATAATGAATAAAAAGAAGATTTCGAGCATAAAAACGAGTTTTCTACAATAATAAGACTTGATGTTCATGTCCTAGAAAAATGAAGACAATCCCAATGTAATTTGAAAACTAAAATTAATATAATAAAAATAAGCCGGTTTTAGCTTCGTACAACCACAATAATTACTTCTAGAAGAACTCAAAGAGATCATTTGCTAGTTAGAATCCCCAACTTTCTTGAAATACAGAAGCACATCAAATCCTTACATCAGACTAATTAGAAGTTAGTCCAGAAGTTTTGAAGTTTATAGTTACAAAAAAGCTTTGGATCGTGCGTTTAACAAAATTTTCCTTCGTTGAAAGAGCATCGTGAATGTCTAGACCACCCACCTACGAATCCCATCGATCCCTTTGTCGGTCGTCTCTCTTCTGTTGTCTGCGAAAATTTGTTTTTGTCCGTTGTGGAGGAATTAACGCACCACAAAGTGGACGGCCGAGAAACACGATTTCCGGAAGACCTTTTGATCGAGCTTCGTTTGCGCCTCCACTTTGCGGTTCGATCACTTGCGAAATACTTGTAAATAATACATATATGTGAAACGTTCTTGTGTGTGTTGATATGGATAGGTCCGGATACGCAGCGGTGTGCTGGCGTCGGTTCTAGTAAGTACACAATCAAACGAAAATCGTTGTTCTAAACGTCTGAACAGCTTTCATTTTCAATGCTTGTACACGTACCACGACGCGCGAACTGTGGTCTTGGGAAAGAAGAAGAACTTGACAGCATTTCGATGCAATTATTCCATACGTTCTTTACAGATATATCGAAAAAAAAAATGCTTAACGGCTTTGTTCTTCTTGAACCAACCGGTTCGACCGTGAACTCCTGCCTGTATGTCTCCTTATACGTATTTATCTATCCACTACACGTAACAAAAGCTCTTTAACCCTCGCACGGCAGAATTCATAATTTACATAAGGAAGCAATTACATTTTTTATGAAAAATATCGATTTTTAAGACAAAGTTTACGAACAGTTTAAAGAATAGAATTTCTTAATTTCAAGTTGATTGATCCAATATTTTCCTTTGAATTTCGAGACCGATACAGTAAATTCTCCCTAATTGACTCTCAGATTGTGCACAAAAAAAAGGAGATACGATTATTCGAGCCTTGCGGCACGTTTTTATAGTTGTTGACAATCGGTAACTATAAAAACGAGCCGCAAGGCTCTTCCCAACTTGTCCATTTTTGTGTACGATCTGAGCGTCAATTAGGAAGAATTTACTGTACCTTTAAAGTCTGATGATACACATGCACATAATATACAATAACTTATGACTTTTAACTACAGAAACTTCTCTAAATACGTAAAACAGAAATTTCTGCGAAAATATCGATATTTTTCACAATAAAAGCAGAACTGGCCTCCTTAATAAAAAATAGTTAATTTAAAGTGGCTGCTAGAAAGATAGAATGTAAATGTTTGTAATTTGGAGACGGAACAGACCAAAGTACTGCCATTCGAGGGTTAATAAACGCCTGAGTAAATTGCATCGCTTGCAGCAGTTACCTCGATTTCTGTCTCCTAGCCACGGGATAAAAGGTAACGACAGAGTAAGACGAATTTTTACGATGGATTCACGTGAAATCATTCCGAAACGCCTTGCGCCAGCATTTGTTGAAAGGTTACTGGGTGATACGTAATATTTAAACAACATAGGAATGACTAAACGAACTTTAAACAGTTAAATCGTTTTTCATATAATCCTGTTAAAAGAATTAAACGTATTAAATCCCTATTCGGTTATTAATTTATACGTCGTGTGTGCACTGAAAGATGTCGTGACTATAGATAGTAGAACATGCATCCACCCCCATAGAGTAGAGTGAATGTGCGTTATAACTGAGAGAAATTTTGCATACTAATCCAAAGTGTTCTCGGGATAGATATTTCTTTCCGTGAAGCGGGAAAATCGTAATGAACGATTGCCTCAACATAGATCAATGTATATTTTTCGTAGCAAAATTCGACGATGCATTCGAGCCTGGCACGACATTTGTGTCGGTATTTCGGATTTTTTTCTCGATTATAAGTCTTTTCATTTTGTGAAATAGTTTAGATGCAGAGATAGATGAAAACGAAATAGATTGTCTTCGGGGAAAAAGAAAAATTGAGTCGGTTCAATTCGAACTTATCCGCTGTTTTTTTGTTAAACGTTAAGCAAGATTGTCTAGTAACACGATATTTTATTTCAAATGGGACAGACAAGCCAGACTGCAAAAAATGTCTCAAGGCCCTTCAAGAACTGGAGAACATCGACGATGAAGCCGATCAGTTGGGTATCGGCTTTGTGAAGATCGCCGACGAGCAACTCGCGGATGAGTACAATTTGGGACCACTTCCAGCTTTAGTCTACTATAGGCATCAAATTCCTATCATTTATGAACGTAAGCATTACTTAACATATAAACGTCCAGTAAATATACGTAACACGAGAAATTAAAGTTGAGTTCCTCATGAAACAACCCATATATTTGACTCATGTGCTGAAGAATACTATGAAGTACAATACCGTCAGTACTTCAGCATTCTACTGTGCTATAAAATATTGAAATTCGCTAAGTAAATTGCTGTAAGGCATTGCAAATTGAAATGTTCATCTCATTAATAAGAAAAATTGATACACAGAAACGAAATTATATACGACACGATTAATACTAAATTAGTGCAAAAATTTATTTTGAAGCAAATACAAGGTGTTCCATAATTATATCACCCGGAAAGGGGTGATTTCTGAGGTCATTTGAAGTAACTTTATCCTTGACGAAAATGAAATCCGTGGCTTTTTTGGATTTTTTTAGGAGTTATTAACGAAAAATACTGATCAATGAGAGGCAAGATTAGCTGGCGCGAAGCGGCCGAGCCAACGAACAGTCGAAGCACAATTCCGTTCATTGATCTCGCCTCTCATTGGTCACTGTTTTTCGTTAATAACTCGTAAACGAAATCGTGGATTGCATTTTCGCTAAGGAAAAAGTTACTTGAAATGTCCTCACGAATTTCCGGGTATTAACATAATTGTAGGACCCCCTGTAGATTAAACAGCAACTAAACTTTAAAATGATGTACATATAACAAGTAATACAACCAGTAATACAACCCGATAGTTTCCTTTAAAGAAGAAATTCTCGCGCATAATCAATTAAAAATTTATGCAGACGAACTTAGCAGAGAAGAGGATGTGTTAGAATGGCTGGTAGCTAACAAGAGTACTGGAGACGAAGAGGACGTGATCGAGGACGTCACCTCGAAGACGCTGCAGACCCTAATCGGAAACATCGACAACCTGGTCGTGTTGTTCTGTACGTAATATATTCATTAGCAACTTGATCATTCTCAATTCACTTGTCAGTGATTTCGTTCTATGGATTCCTCAGACGACCATGGCGACGACGATTCGATGCAGGTGCTAAACGAGTTGGAAAAGATCGACGACGATTGCGACAAACACGGGATACAATTCGTGAAGATCGACGACGAGAAAGCAGCAAAGGATTTCGGAATTGACTCGGTCCCTGCGATCGTGTACTTTGAGAAGCAAATTCCAAATGTTTACGATGGTAAGTAGGTAAATCGACTAGGATTAGGGAACGATTCTAAAGAGGATCCGGGAGGATCCTTTATTCGCAAAGGCGCCATGTTAACTACTCAAAAAGACGCGACGTTTAAGAATATTCTTCAGGCAAGATTAATGGACTTCACATTTCTAAACGGCAAGCTTATTTAAAAATGCATATATTATGAAAAACTTGTAATAATTGTTTTGCTTTACTCGAAGGCTTTCTCGAGACTGAATCATTTGAAATAAAAAGGTCATGAAGATTCGGTTAATGTGTGATTTTGCCTGATAGATGAACGAAGGGTTACGTCAAAGAAACACATTTTTGTCGCGTAAAATCGTATTCTTGCTTTAAGCGAACTTTAAAGTATCTTTAAATAAGATACTTGTTTGACAGTAAAGTCCGTTAATTTCTTTTTACAAATAATTCTTAAAAAGTCACATCTTTTTTCAGATAACAAACATGATCCTTTGAAAGTAGATTGTCTCTAGGTTCTTCTTTTAATCAAACAGTTTGTCGAACTGTAAAACAAAGATGTCAAAATTGAGTTTCTTTTGTATGAAATATTCTCTCCTTCTCGAATGTATCGCCAGTTTTATAGGACATTTAGTACGCTAAGAAATGGGTTGACATAAAATTTTACATTTGCAGGAGATGTTGAGAACGAGGACGAAATTCTGGAGTGGTTACTGTCCCAGTTGGAGAAAGACGAGATTGAGGACGTCACCGACGAAATGTTGGATCGTTTGATCAAGGATGGCAAAACTCTTGCCGTGCTGTTCTGTAAACTGCTTTACTTATACTCAATTATTAAATCGTTGTTAGTGAAATGGTGGATATTGCAAATTAAAAATTTCAACCGTGTAATTAACATGAAATATATAATATCCTATCACGTAGGAGATATTCTATCTTTTAGCTGTACCATTGATTGAGCTTTACATTCGATGGGCCCTTGTCAGTTGATTCCAATATTGGAAAATCATTCGCCATTTCTATCTATTACGATCCAATACGATGTTACAGACCAATATCGATTAAAATTGCTAATAAAAATTCGTTAGACGACAACAATGACCGTAAGTCCCAGAAAATACTCAACGAGCTAGAGAACATCGACGATGAATGCGACACGTTGGGGGTGACCTTCGTGAAAATCGACAATGCGGAAGAGGCTAAAGAATATGGCATCGAGAAGATGCCAAGCATGCTCTACTTCGAGAAAGGGATTCCGACGTTGTACGAGGGAAATCTAGAAGACGAGGAGAAGGTTCTGAAATGGCTGGAGCAGCAGCAAAAGAGTGATCATATCGAAGACATCACCGATGAGGTGCTCGACATGATCATCGAGAAGATGCCGCACGTAGCTGTCCTTTTCTGTTAGTAATTAGACCCGTTCCTATCAGATATCGTTAAAAGAACCTTTACGGCAGTGTATGAACTATATATTATCGCTTTCTCGAACAGATGACAAGGATCAGAAGAAGAGTCAGAAGATTCTCGCCGAACTGGAGAACATCGACGACGACTGTGATCAGCATAACATAGCATTTGTGAAAATCAGCGATCTGGAGGAAGGAAAGGAATACGGCATCGAGAATTTCCCCACACTGGTACTCTTCGAAAGAAGAATACCGCACGTGTACGAAGGTAATTAAGTCTTAAATACTAATTGTAGTAGACATTCTGAATGTTTGTTAATAATACCGATGGCACAAAGTCAAAGGCTACTGTGCTGATAATATCCTGTTGTTAAAGGCGACCTGATGAATGAAGATCAGCTACTGGGCTGGCTGCTGCATCAGAAAAAGCACACAGAGATACCGGAAGTGACGGACGAGATGATGGAGAAGCTGATTGAAACCTCGCCGTACTTGGCAGTCCTGTTTTGTAAGCGATCGATTCGTCTTTCTACCTCCTTTTAACATTCTTCCACTGTTACCGGTTAGGTAGGTGCTGTTGGTCGATTGCGGGCGAAAACGAGACACGAATTGATTCCTTTCCGTAGACGACAAGGATGACAAGCAGGACATGCGTATCCTGAACGAACTGGAGAACATTGACGACGAGCTCGAGAAGGAGGGCATCGTCATTATACGGATGGACAACGATGCCGAAGCGAAGGAGTACGGTATCGATCATCTTCCGACTCTGGTCTACTTCGAGAATAAAATTCCGGCGATCTACGAGGGCGACCTCCTGAACGAGGACGAGGTCCTCGAGTGGCTCGTCGAACAGAAAAACACTGCCACCATCGAGGAAGTCACGGACGAGATCTTGACCGATCTGATCGAGGAACACGAATACGTCGTTGCATTTTTCAGTATGTATACTTTTCGTTTTGCAGAGTGTCCCAAAATTATTGTTGTTCCTGAGGTCACTTGAAGTAACTTCTTCTTTAGCGAAAATGCAATCCGCGGCTTCGTTTACGAGTTATTAACGAAAAACACAGACCAATAAGAGGTGAGCTCGCCTAGCGCTAAGCGGTCGAACCAATCAGCGGAACTGGACTTCGACCGCTTCGCGTCAGCTAATCTCGCCTCTCATTGATCACTGTTTTTCATCAATAACTCGTAAACAACGCAGCGGATTGCATTTTCGCTAAGGAAGAAGTTACTTCAAATGGCATCAGGAATTTCATTTCCCGCTTGTACAATAATTTTGGGACACCCTGTATTCAAATCAATCGTATTCGAACAGCAGCAATGTGGCTATAAAATAATTTACGAAAATTACGTGTCCTTAGTCTTAAAAGTAACGATAATAAAGCTGTTACTTGATAATAGAGCTGTTGATTTAAAAAAATAAAATTACTTGACCGAATAAACTGCACAATATGATATTGCCTGTACAATGGTACAATTATTTCTTTTACACGGAAAAATATAAGTAAATAGTAACAATTATACAAGATCCGATTGCTTTACTTCCGTTTACAATCCATGTTACGAACCAATGTCTCTGGTAACATTTCTAGGCGGAGACTGCGAAGATGGAGACGAATGCGACAAAGTGCTTGAGGAACTCGAGAACATCGACGACGAGCTGGACGAGACTGGCATCATCTTCGTCACTACGGAAGACATTGGGTTCGCGAAGAGACACGGGATCAAAAGCTTCCCCACCTTGGCCTTCTTCAGAAACAAGGAGCCGTTGATTTTCAAAGGCGACATCGAAGACGAGGACGAGGTGCTGTCGTGGATCACGGACGAGGACACTCTGGAAATCCCCGGGAAGATCGAGGAAGTGAATGGCAAGATGTTGGAAAGCATACTCGAGGAGAACGATTACGTCGTCGTCTTCTTCTGTGAGTACCTTGATACAGATCCAGCGACTGTGTCGTTCGGTCGGTCGTTGACCTCGACTGGTTCCGTTCCAGACAAAGAAGGCGACAAGAAGAGTCAGAAGATTCTTCAGGAGCTGGAGAACATCGACGACGAGTGCGAGGAGAAGGACATCGACTTCGTGAAGATCTCGGACGAAGGTATCGAGAAAGAGTACGATCTCCCTGGTCTGCCGGCATTGGCGTTTTACAGGCACAAGTTCAGACAAGTGTATAACGGCGACATGATGCACGAGGAAGCGATTTTGGAATGGATCCTGGAGCTTCGTACGCAGACCCCGGACGTGATCGAAAGCGTGGACAGGAAGACGCTGCAGGTGCTCATCAACGACGTCGAGCATCTCGCTGTATTCTTTTGTAAGTTGATTATCCCAGCGAACGTAATCTTTGATCGTGCCGAATGTTTCGTATCTGTTCAAAGTACAGAGTAATTGAGACAACAACAGAACGAGAATGGGAGTACGTTAAGAATAACGTTTGATGGTGATATGTCTCTTTCAACAGACGACGATAAATGCGAAGCGTGTCCGGAGATCCTTGAGGAGCTAGAAACCATTGACGACGACACCGACAAACACGGTATTCAATTCGTAAAATCGAACGACGCTAAATTAGCCGCTGAGATCGGTGTGTTCTCATTCCCGGCTCTCGTTTATTACGAGACTGGCGTCCCCATCATGTACGACGGTAAGTCCGAAATGCTTCTTCCTAGGCTTGTTCGATCATGATCAACACCCTCCCTCGGATAGGATTGTCTTTGTTTCTTTGCGTAAGGTATTTCTGTTTTCATCTCATGATCAGTCAGTCGTCAGAGGAAACAAATACCGTATAGATATCGATTTCACGATTCTTTGATCATTCTCTGTGAATTGTTCCTTTTTATCCAATAGGATATGCAAAGCTTTTTGAAGTACGAAAGAAAAAGATTAATAATTCACGGTGTGCTTCGTACGAACAAGAAACGAATCTTTAACTTGACACATTCGGTACCGATCGAAATTAGGAAGGTACTAATAAATAACCATGTGACTTATAAATTGATACAGAACATAAAAACCTGATCATATAGATGCTCAAATAATATTTAGATTCCTCTTTATTTATAAACGTTAGAAATATCAGGATTTAGAATCTAATCGTAGGAAGAAGAAACGCATAACCATGTAGAGGAGAGTAGCTGATTTTGAACCAGCGCGTAGGTTGGACTTAACTTTCATAGTTAATTGGTACCACTAATTATACTATGAATATTTGTCTTCTTCCAGATCGAAATTTATTCGAAGCATAATTTACAATCCATTAATACTATTGATAACAATGCAAGCATTCTTCTTTCTCAAGATGGTTAAACTAAGACTCTGGTTCAAATTATACTACTCGCCGTTAACCTTGAGATTGCAAATATTTTTGGGCATGTGATTGAACTTATAATTTAAAGTGTCTCTCTAATTTGCTGATACGAAGAAAGGAGGTTCTTCCTTCGTATTTCTCTGTAACTTAATATCTTGATAACACGTTTCCAAAGTATTGCAACTTCTAATTGGAACGTAAAACTTGAGAGACCCTTTAATTAACTGCACATAGGTAAATATCGTAAATCCTACAAAACGAAATTTAATGCAGAAATTCATTCACCACAATGAATCGGCAGACAATCTAGTAACTGTAAAAATTGTACATAAATTCGTTGTCGCATCGAACTAGGTTCCGAATGTGTTGAAAAAGTAGCACGATGAAAAAGAAGGGAGAACAACTGACTATCCTTTATTATCCCAAAAATTCCGTAAGAACCACCTCGAAAATATCTGAAAGCCCCTCTCCGACAATGATCACGGTGCATCGTACAACTGAGCTGATCTTGATATGCGTGTGTGCCTTTTGTAGGTAATCTTAAGAACGAGGAGAGAGTTCTGGAATGGCTAATCGAACAGAAAAGTAAGGAGATTTCTAGGATGATGATTATTATTATTGGTGTACTGTTCTTTGTGACGTTAATCTCGGTCGTGACCATACCGCCCGGCTACGAGTACAGTACTCGCGCCGTGGTAATCACCCCGATCACTCTGCCACACCCGCGGTCGCCATAATTACATATAACGGCGCGTCGAAAAAGTACAAGAATCGATCAGAGATATCATGTTTATTTCGTGTGCACTTGTTTTTTCTCCTATACGTGTTCAATGTTGTATACATAGTCTTCTAAAGTTGATAGAGGATCGGCGGTGTACGGATAACAATATCCTAACGAACAGTTTGCTCGGTTCGGAACATACGGTACGAACAAGAACGAATGAAAAAAGAAAGATCTCACAAAGCTCGGTGATAAAAATACAAAAACAGCAAAAAGATACGTTCATGATCTGGCTTCTATAATAATTGATGCGCGCGCGCAACATCGCTCTGGCCACTGACACTATTGCATTTAAAACACACTATGCGAGCTTACGATTTTTTTTCGCTGTCTATCTCTTTCTAATGTCTATCTATCTATCTATCTATCTATCTATCTATCTATCTATCTGTCTATTATCTATCTACCTCTTTTTCTACGTCTGTTTTTTCTTCTGACAATTTTAATTTTAAGCACTCGCTATCGCGCAGCTACCTCACTGCATTAATATGCTCTACTTCGGGTCGTCTGCCTCGGTGAAAGTACAGTATTTACCGATCTCACATGCAAAACGCGGGATCGTTTGATCGACGAAATTGCGGAGATCGATGAAGCTTCATTTTTGTACGGTTTTCGGGACGCGATGTTTTGAGCGGTTTTCGTGCTGCAAGATCTTTCTTTGGTCGCGCGTTTCAATGTCGGGTTCGTCACGAGTCGATCGGTACCGCAGAAAAACTGAAGAAACAAGTTTACTTTTTAAACTTGGCGTGTCATTAAAATGGAGGTAAGTGGTTTTATGGGAAATTTGAAAACTGAAATGAATATATCGACTGTATCGAACAATTTCTTCAACTTCCAGTATCGAATGTTGTTATGTTCTTTCATTACAGTTGTAGATTCTAGATCGGAAAAGGAGAAAAAAAAACACTTCTATCGAATTTGAAATGATCAAATGGAAGATTCATCATCACGCCGTATTGCGCTCACATTTTCCAAAAGGCAGATCGCATTCCTCCATCTTTCATTTCCAAAATTCTTTATCTTTTAATCTAAGAATGTAGCCGATTTAAGACCAATCACAAAACTTCCGCATTTTCAGACCAATAATTTAAATTTGCAGTAAAAATACAATTTTCCGTTTTGAGAACAGGACTTCTGGTTCCAATAGGCTATCTCCAGTCGGTGCTAGAAATTGGAAATATTAATATTCGATATGATTATATTCTTTCCCATAAAACTACATCCCTGAATTTTAATAGAGGCAGACTGACGGTCAGAGTTATAGATTTTCGTAGAATTGTTTTGATATATCTAAGTTATTATTTTCCCTGAGAAATGATTATGGTCGTATTCCTTCATATTTTCTGTGAAACGATCGCAAGCGGGAGAACGATCCAAAAACTCGTACAATTTGATAAAAGCACTCGAACATCCATGTCTTTTTTTTCAATTCCATCAACTTTGTACACACATCGGAGTCACCCATCTTGAAGCAATATCGATAACAATTCGTACATGTTCACTGTTATGCGTTAATAATATTATCCAATTTGAAAAAATAAATGCATGCTACCCTATGGACCGAGGCCGTATCGATCACAAAAAACGTAGGTACACGCTCTCACTTCCGGTCGCGCTAAGTATTATCGATGACCCTGTTAATACGCAGGTGATGATGATGATGATGATGATGATGATAATGATGATAATGATGATGATGATGATGATGATGATGATAATGATGATGATAATGATGATTATGATGACGATGATGACGATGACGATAATGATGATGAAGATGATGATGATGATGATGATGATGATGATGATAATGATGATGATGATGATGATGATAATGATGATAACGACGATGACGATGACGACGACGACGATGACGATGACGATGACGATGACGATGACGATGACGACGACGACGAAGACGATAATGACAGCGATGACAATAATGATGATGATGATGATGATGATGATGATGATGATGATAACGACGATGATGATGATGATGATGATGATGATGATGATAATGATGATGATGATGATGATATCAGCAAAGGAAAATTTACGAAAATGAACAAAGCCCTGAAGAATATCTTGGACAAAGGTAAAGGTCCGACCGCAACCCAGGAGGCCGAAGAGGAGTTCACGTGAGAGATCGAAGTGTGACGGGCTTTGTGTTTCGCGAAAGAACAAACAAAACGAAAGCAATAATACCAGAATTGTACCCCGCAGAAACAGATTGTAGAGATGTGTATACCAGTAGAGCGATTTTAATTGACTTGTAACAAAACGTGACCGTCCACTCGCCACTCATGGTCGAGTTGGAGGCCGTAGGGCGTACCTGCATGAGAATTAACATTTTTTTCTTCTCTTCCCGTCTAACAAACTGCAATACACCTTGCTCCGATTCCACTTACCATTCACCCTTTAATTAAACAAAGTTATAAAATGTTCCCTCGTTCTCACGGTTTGCATGCGAGCCTTGTGATCACCTTATTCCCCACATGGAGCTACGTGACCCAAGAATAGAATTCACGATTTGCTCGTCTACATGTTGTTATCATTCGGTGCTTATCTATCGGTTACGGCTTTTCGCCGGTTGTGTCAAATCGTGTCAAATGTTTTACTTCGTTAGTAAATGTACATACATACAAGCAATACGTACTTTTCGTTTCTTTTTGTAACACGGAGGTAAGTAAAATTGTTGTACTAGTCGCGAGACGTGTCCTGCCAATGATCCGCGGTACGTAGCTCCAGAAGACCTTGATCGCACTTTTACCCAAATAATAACAACGATTTCTCCAAAGCGAGCCGATGGTTCCTGTTGTAGTTGACAGCTGTCGTCTGCAGCGAGTTCCGAGTCGATGAGAATCGGACTAGCCTCCGTTTGAAAGACCGGGGAAAATTATCGCGAGGGGTACGTTCAGAATATCTCGTCTCCAACGAAATTAATCTTCATTATTAACTAGAATATACGATCGGATACTTTCGAATGTCATCGGTAATTGGGCTTTAGAATCCCGCGGAAAGTAATTCGAAATTTGTTGCGCAATTTGTTCGTGTCGAGAAACGATGGAAAAAAGATTTCAGTGGAGGCTGGTCCACGATAAAATGACTGCCATAAAAGAGTCGTCGACTCGCCGCGAGGTATTCTCGTCTGTTGAAAACATGCACGTTTGGCTTTTGCTGCGCAATTGGGGTTGAAGTGAAACGTTCTCTCTGCACTAGCACGTCAGAAATTTCACGAGTCAATCTATCTATCTCTATCTTCGAGTTCTATGTACATCTCTCTCTCTCTCTCTCTCTTTCTCTTTCTTTCTATCATTTCCGTCTGTATCTTTATTTCTGTTTCTCTCAAGTTCTCGTAATATCTTTTGTTTCTCTTTGTTTCCATCCACTTCTTTTCCATTACAATAACTCTTTCTTTCTCTTTTTTTTATAATTGGTACCTTCCACCCACACCCCGTTGACTCGTGAAGAAACGGAGAATCAAATCAGCCGTAGGCTAGCCAAGTCTGATTTTCAAGTTTCTCTCTATCTTTCTTGTCTAAATCTCTCTTTCTCTTTCACTTTCTCTCTCTTTCTCTCTCTCTCTTTTTCTTTTTCTCTCTCTGTATTCTGACTCGTTGTATATTTGCTTACTGCAGGCGACGGCTGTTTCTACATCGGCATGGGAGGTAAAAGCGCGAAACCCAAGATTCCCTCCTATGAGCCCTACCAGTGCTGTCCTGCCAAGGTCGCCCACGGCACCAAGGTCGCCAAGGCCACCAAAGTCAGTCCGCTGGCGAAGGACAAGGGCAAAGCATACGGTGCCGAGAGGTCGGACAAGTTGGGACTGTCGGCCCTGAAGCCGATTAACAAGCTCACGGCGAAGGACAGCAGAAAGACCGCGACGGTATCGGCAGGAGTTAGCAAAACCGGCAGCGACCACAAGGCTAAGAAGGGATTCTTCGGAACCGGTAAATATCTCAACTGGCTGTGGTAAATTGCGGATTCAAATCACTGCCCCCACGCGGAATCACGGATCGATCGATCGTCGAACGTGAACCGGACCGATCGGATGGGATCCACGATCGTTTCAAAATGGAATCCTCGATAACGGTCCAACGGATAATAATCATAATAATCGTAATAACCGTAATCATAAGAAAGAAAACAAAATATTCTAATCGCAGTGTTAGAGTGTCTTAGGGATAATGGATTACGCCAGGATGCTGAAGTTAACGTATATGTCCATGCGACCTGGTGGGCAGTGATTTTGATCGGCATCATAGGGGAAGACGTAGAGGTTAGTCATAGTGCCAGTGACACCCGATGTCAAGAGGGTCAGGAGAACATGATGATTGAGCAAAAAAAAATCTCGGCCGGCTGACGAATCCTCTTCGTATCTCGAATACAGGTGTGTCGCGCGGTCCATGAAGAGAATCACTGAGCCGCAAGTTCTGGATGAGCAAGACGATCCAAGACACATGCTATGGAAGCCGGTGGCTGGGTCCTCGGACTCCTCGGAATCGTCGGGATATATATATATCTATGCATATATACATATACATATATCTAGAAATAACTATTTCGCGAGGGACTAGCTTTCAAGATGTTCGATCGACAACTGTAAACGTAATCGTGCGTTCGCGCCGGATACACGTCTATGTTAAACCTGACGGAGCTATAATCACGACACGTTTCTCTCATTGTCGGACGTAAATCGCTCGGTCTACAGTCGATCCCTTGCTCCTCAAAATTATCGTTCCGAAGGTGGTTGGCAATTATAGCTCCGTCGCGCCAACGTCCGCCGACACCCCGTCCCGTTTCCCGCAATGTGTGTTGTCTGTCCACAAACCTTGTAACCGTCGATCGGATCCGGATCTATCTCAAGCCGCGATTCAACAAACTACATACGTGTGTGTGTGAGCGTGCATAAAACCGTCCGCTCTGAAGAGAAGGGGAAAACTATACGTATGGTCGGAAGTCAGCGACGTGACTAACGAATTTATAGATCAATCGGAACGACGCGATGAGAAAGGAGGATGTGATTTTTCTGTCTCTCACTGAGAGTTGGGTCGGGGTTGTGGCCTGTTGCAGTTGTGGCCGGGCTCCCGTACATCATGAAAGTCTAATGATCAAGGAGACGCACGAGCTGGAGGAGACGGACGAAACGGATGAACAGAGAATACCGATGAAGAATACCGAAAGCTGCGAGATAATGATACGCCAGAAACTGCCGAGACCAGTGTCACCTAAGAACCACGTCTATCGACCGATAGATCAGCGAGCCGAGAGCAAACAGAATTGAACACTCAGAATATCTGTCCAAGTGTCTCTTCGTTCGTTAAATGATCTTGTTCCTGATGTCATCGTCTCATCGTCATTAATCGTCATCTTGTATATCGAAGCGATCATCATCATATCGACACACACACACCATCATCTTCCTCCTCCACCGATTATCATTCACGAAATTTCAGTCTAGTCATCCATGAACGACGCGGAACGCGAATCATGCGCCCTTTCCCGTAACCCTTCTCTATCTATTTATCAATCTATATCAACCAATCAATCAATCTATCTATCAATCTATCTATTTATCTATCTATCTATCTATCTAATCCATCTATCTATCTATCTATCTATCTCTGTCTCTCTGTCTCTGTTTCTTTCTTTTCTAAGAGAATCAAACGTCCCCCGAACTTGAAAATTGAGAATTAATAACCTGCGAATTCGATTAACTCAATTGTCGCGCGTCACTGTCGAAGGTCGAGTTCACCCAGTCCGGTTCGCATGCATTTTTTGCAGACGTATGTGCTCTTGTGTTGTCCGAGTGCATCCTCGACGCTCGAGTCACGTGCGCGCAAACTTTGAGAACGGAATCACCCAACGATCCACCGCACCGTGGATCGTACAATCCCCGTCGATCGTTTGTGTCGCGACACGATACCGCCGTACCATTGCATTTCATCGGCAACAACCTTGACAGAACTTCGGCGGATTGCTTCCAAAGAACGGGAACCAGAATCGATCTGTTGCCGAACGTTTTGTAGTGTTCTCTTTGGTTAGACTTCGCGGTACGAATCGGGTGCGACGTTTTCGATGAGTAAAATTATCTTCGGTCGCTGGTTTAAACCCTGGAACGTGGAATCGATCGAACAATGAGAAGACTGTTTCTTTTTCGCGTCGCGTCGCGGCGCGCCGAGTTCCACGGTTGAAACGAACAGATTCACACGTCAACAATTCCTTAAATCAATCTGCAGATCTCTCAGAGTATGTTTATGTCAAGATGACAAGCGAGCAACGATTGATTTGTAGTCGCTTGGCAATCACGGCGTCCGTGTAGCAATCGAATAAACGATGGATGTTTCGTAACATTGTCCCAGAAAGTACGTTGACGATTTTGTATATCCGCAGAGTTTGTGCTTCGCAAAATGACTTCGACCTACCCGCACAATAAAACACGCACGGAACCAGAGAATGTAGAGAATCGATTTCTGGATGATTTTGTACGTTAGATCCTCCACGAGACGCGAGACACGTTTGATCTGTACACGCGAAACGCTGTTCTCTCCCAGTGCTACTCTCATCGTGGCAGCGACATAAACATACCCTAAACTCCTCAACAATAAAACGTCGAGGAACACGTGCGTTACTTATCACACAAGCTATCACTAATCGCTTTATCGCTTACTGGACCGCACGAGCCAGCACTAAGCAAGAAGGAAAAGTTACAAAAAAAAAGGAAAAAAAACTGAAAAATAAGTAATACATAGGTCTTGTTGATTTTTTTCTCTCTATCACTTTTTTCGAATGGTCCGTATATAAAATAAGACACCCTCCCCAAAAAAAAGAAAACAGAAAAAAAGAATACGCTCACCCGTCTATTTATTTATTTATTTATTTATACGAGTATACTTTATTTGCTGAATTCTGTACCACTGGATGCCGATAATCTGTACAAATTACTTCGCGTGGACATTGTACCGGTGTCACGGTCACCAAGCTCTGGGCGCGATAATTAATTATCAAACTGAACTGCACTCGGTACGTCTCGAATGATACGTCGAAAATTAGCAACGTCCTGGAAGATCTTTTTCTAAAACGATAAACGGAAAAATCGAATTCAGGTATTGCGTTATAGCTTAATTATCGCGCTGCGTCTGTGATCACGATTATCAGGCATGAAGTTTGTTCACTGCTCGTAAACCTTTTGCGCAAAAGTTTTGCCGACACAAGCCGCCGGACACACGGCGTCCTCGTTAATCACATAAGAGCAACATGTACGATAATAAACTCGATAATAAATATGTTTCCTAGTACCACTTAGTATCCTTTGTACTTTGCTTCGCCCGTTACTGCTAATGGTAGCCATAGAGCCCACCCTCCCGCCCCAAGTAATTTCTCCATACACGCATCGAACTTTATAATAAAAGATAAAAGAAAATAGACCACATGGTTCAGTTGTACGAGCCCAGTAATCATTCTACCCTCTTATGATCATAGTTTACATAGATTAGTGAGTCCTGTGTCGAGCTTGGGTGCTTGTCAGAGACACGCTGAGAACACGTTCACATCGGCACACTCACGCAAATACCTTGACATCCATCGCGCGATCGTAAGTTTCACAGAGGCCAGAGTTTACGTCTCTCAGCCTTTGACAACGAATCCTGAATCGAAGCGAGCGAATTAACCGAGAGCTGGTAAGTTCCCAGAAATCTCCTCGATTCGTTTCACGTGCAAATCGAAACGAATAGCCATTCCAGATCGTCGATTAATGTGAGTGGTTTTAGGACAACGAACGTAGAAAACAGTGTGTTCGTCGGTATTCTCATTTTATCGAATCCTCTATAACGATATTCTATGATTCATCACTAGAGGGAGGATTTTGATAATTGATCGAAAGGGGGTCAGAACTTTTATGAGAATCAGAAGTGTACTCGAGCGAATCTATTGCTAACTTAGGTAATCTGCTCGACGAGACCGAGGTGCTCGATTGGATGGTGAAACAGAAGACGGATGAGAGCATCGAAGAGATCGATCGTGACACCCTCGCCAAGTATATCGAGACCAAAGAATTCCTGGCTGTCATTTTCTGTAAGACATTGTTCGATCTCCTGTTGAAAATCTGTCGCGAATGTCACATATCCGTCGCAGTAAGTTAAAACTATTCGTCTTCTTGCAAAGGGGTTTACTAATACTAATACGAGTGTCGCGGGTAAGTAAGAATTCATGCATAAGTAACACAAGTAAATGGTCGATTGGAAATCATGGGATAGCGAATGCCTAAGCCTTCGTTCGTCGTTCCATTGCTTGGGAATTTTAATTTCTTAGTCGCATTTGTCGGTGGGGTGACTAGGCAGTCTAACATTCAATTTTTACTTTCATTTTTTCGATAAAATTCTATTCGATTTTTACCGACATTCGTAGAAACACCAATTTGATTGCGAAAATGGTCGAATACAAGCAGAAAAACAGCTTTCTTATATATCGTACGAGAAGCAACTTCATCCATTTTCATTCATTCAAGTCAAGAAGGATTTCTTCCATGATGAATTGACGTATTTAACAATGACTAGTAAATATAAACTTAGCATTTTTGGAATAATTGAATATTAAAATTGCTTATTCTACATTGGTTTCTTTAAGAACGTAATCTGAAAATTCTTCTGAGATATCTGAAAATTCTTATTTTCGGGATAACAATGCAATAGCTCATTTTTCATATTTGCTTTTCAAACCAAGAAATTCATGATCCCATTTTCATAATTTCGTTGCAACTTTCTTTTGTAAGATCTATTCCGAAACTGGTGGTCTTAGCTCCAAAAATATACATTTTTCATTTCTGCTCTTTTATTTCTGGTCAAAACAAAACATCCAAAATTGCTGCTTATTGTTACTTTGTTAATACTTACACGTCTAAATAAAATTGTATTTATACTACAAAGTAGCAGGTAAGCATTGTGTGGAGGGGTTGGTCTTTAGAATTAATTCCACAAAAAGATCAATTCTTTAACAATTGCCTAGACTTGATTTTAGCAGTACTGCAAAACTTCATAGAAAATGTTTTCTATAATACGTTTATACTAATGTATATTTATACTAATTCTCACCTCCATGGCCCAGTTTGTATAGAGTAGACTCAAAAGAGATTATTAAACCCTTAATATCTGTAACAAATTAGGAAATCCACTAAAATCTTCTATTTTACTATCCTTTTCTGTGTAACAAATAGGTTCCACAGTTTAATACTAGGTTGTCCAGAAATAAATTGTTTAGGTGTGTAAACCCAGATACCTCAGATTAGGATGAATACCCAGATACCGAATTACCTACTTTCAATTTAAAAAAAAAAAATTACTTTCATATTTTTGTTATCAAATGGCAAAATTACTATAGATTTCTAGATATCTTCTCAGGTATGTCCGAAGCATCAAAGTATCCATAGAAGTTCCATACAATTTTCTCATTGGCCCTCTATTTTATAGAATCAGGACTTCTATACAATCAATAATATAGTACTTTACGTTCACTTTCTTTACTTTCGAGATCATTAAGATTAAAATGACGAGTACCTTTTACTGCTTCACGTCCTACCTTCAATTAGACAAGCATGAAAAACAAAAGCATAAGTCCTTCTAATGATTGATAAATGATAAACTCTCAAATATGGAATATTGCATGATCAACGTAAATCTGAAATGTCTGATATGCAAATGCTATAGGTATAACCAATCGGGAAACTGCAATCTATTTTCGAACAACTTGATGACATGAAATTCCTCTTCGGCATAATAACGCATCGATTCGAAATGTAACGAGTTATCCCGCTTTCATAGACAAGGAGGATGACCCGGAAAGTCCTAGAGTGCTCAGGCACGTCGAGTTGATCGACGATGAGGCGGCTGAGTATGGCATAAAGATCGTCAGGATGAAAGATCGGTTGATGGCGAAGAAGTACGGATTCCGCAATCCACCAGGTATCACGTATTTCCGTAAGGGGAAGAGCATCAACTACGACGGAGACATAGACGACGAAGAGGAGGTCCTCGATTGGTTGACCAATCCAGAAAACATGGAACTGACCGATCACATTGAACGAATTAATAAGAAGATGTTCCAGAAGATAAGACAGACAACTGATTACCTGGCTGTGTTCTTCTGTGAGTATCGAATTTGGGCTACTTTTACTTAAATGGAACTAGAATTCGGGTGTTCGGTACAATCTTCGGTACGAATCTTCAAGAAAACGTGCAAAAGTAAAAAATAAGAAATCCGTTTTCCTATGTGAAACTTATATTTTTAAATCGCCGTTAAATCCGAAATCAACGATAATAATAAAAGTATTCGTCAATTTAAAATATGCAAACCACCATGTAACTTTATTTGAACTCAATTTTGATCTTGAACAGTTTCCGAAATAACGTTAGAGCAGCCACTCTTCAAAGAGTTAATTTCACTGTTTAAACGTGGGTTTCACACTTTTTAATTTTCTACAAGCACAGTTTCATCGAATAACGTCCCTTGTTAAGATTTCGAATATTATATTCTCATCAATACGTTTTCAAATCTGCCTTGAAATAATTTTTCTAGCTACATATTTACAAAACAAAAACTTCAACTTTAACATCCTTTTTAGATTGAAAAATAGTACATTGTCACACCTGCGATTGTTATTTCTAATGTTTGTAAGCATTTTTTAAAATATACTTAAAAGTACGGTATAGTTTCATGAAATTGCATTTTATTAAATAAAATAAGACTTTCGAGCGTTTCGAACGCGGCGGCGCGCGTGTGTTTAGATAGCAACGACTGCAAACAATGTGGCAGGGTATTAGGAGAGATCGAACACATCGACGACGAGGCCGATGGGGCGGGAATCAAGTTTGTGAAAATCGACGACAAACAGCTATCGAAACAGTATGGTGTCTTCGCGCTGCCCGCCATTTTGTTCTTTAAGATGTCCTCTAAAGAACCGGTTATCTATGCAGGTAGTACTTGAATACAGATTTAAAAATACGTTCAATAGTTTTAAATATCTATTTTCAAATACTTTGGACGATTGCAGGTGATTTGTATGACGAGGACCAGATTCTGCAGTGGTTGATGACGCAGAAAGATCCCTCCGGGGAGGTAATCGAAGATTTGGAGGGAGAGGACCTTCTGAATTTGATTAGGGAATCGGAATCGCTGGCGGTGTACTTCTGTAAGTCTCACGGTTCTTCAGGCGCGGCCAACTGCCAAGCAGGAATGTATCACTAGCCTGTTGCGTGGCACAATACTCCTATATTTCTACATTCCCTTCCATCTTACGATCTATTCTACTCCATTTTTGGAACTATATCAATTGAAACTTAATTGCAAATGGTAAAACACGAATCTGAAAATATTTTCCGCATTCTGTGCTACTCTTATTGGCACAAGACTTAAAGTTGAACATACAATTAACACGTTCGCAAGGCTTTCCTCAGCAACTGGCTTCATAGATGTGACTGTTAAATTTATATGACTGTTACGTTTATAAAATATGGGAAAAAATAACTAAAAAATATCATAAATACGAGAATATTAATCGTAATTACACTTATGTAATTACTTACTGCATGTACATTCTAAAAATTCAAAAGAACGTGCGCATTGATAAAAATCAATAATATTCTACTTTTCATATTGATCATGTCCCAAATAGTTTAGGGATGAATATAATATGGAGCTATTTCTTTTTGTCGTATGTCCTTCGTCTCAATGAAAATCCTCGCTTCTAAAAAAAAATTTAAACATCTGTCTTAGTTTTTTAATTTGACTTCCATTCAAACAGATATTTATACTTAGTTCGCTTTATAATTCTCTTATTGGTTTAAATTGCAATTTTTGTCAACTATAATGCGATTGTTTGTTTGATTGCTAAATTTTATTTTATATAGGATGAATTGATAAAATAAAACTTTTTTTTGGAGCCACTGTATTCGATGACCACCAGCGAACGTGTTTAAAACTATTCTATAACCAAAAAATAACTCGTTTCGATTTCCAGACGGTAATAAGCCACTTCAATTTTCTTGTCACTACAACATTTAATACAATTTTCAATGCTAGATTTGTAATCTCCATGAAACTACTGCTACCAGAATCAGTGTCACAAACAATTCCTAAATTATGATTTCTCAGGGTACATCCTTCCTTGTCTCCAAATGAAACCTAAGTCTAATCAATTTATATGTCTGTAAAGTACTTGGGAATAATAACTGCTGAGCGCAGCCAGCAACTCGTTTGCGAATATTAATTCCTGCTCTGGAAGCAACGATGTCGAGCCAAAAACTGTCTCGCGAACTCAATGTACATAGGCCACGGTGAATCGTCGTGTTGTCTTTGACGCTTCTATTTGTCCGGCTTAAATGTGTCGCAACGATTAACCGAACCGAATCGTCGATTTTGTCCGTCTGTACTTTCCGTTATACGTTGCTATTGGCCATCTCTCTCGTCACTCTGTCTTGTCTTGATACGTCTGAGGCTGTACACGTTGTCTGCTAATGCCGCAGGGAACAGAACGCTTTGCGAGTTGTGTCAGGCAAAAAATCAGCGCAAGCAGGGCCGCCATAAGGAGCGCAGGATCGTCGAGCACGATGCGGCCGAGGAACTCGATGGTACACGTGAACACAGAAAAAAGCAAAAACCTTCATTTGCTGACCCCGGTCCCACTCTTCTCTATTCGCCGATACATTAAACTATGTTCCAGATAGCTCTGCCAGAAATCTCATCTCTGTGTGCCACAATCCGAACACGAGCATCACACACACACTTCAGACATCGATCCTGGCGTGTACATTTTTGCGATGTTTTTAGCAGATTTTCTCGCTTGTTTTGACTCCGAACACGATACAGCATATAAAAATAATTTTTATGTAAGAGCTTTCGACGCCCTCCGTTCGTGTCTAAAATGGCGAATCCGTAGGTTCTCTTCGGTCGCGGGGCAAATGAATTTTTGAAATGCGCCCGATTTTTACGAGAACACGATTTTCCAGGTCGAGCGACAATAAACGTACAACATTGTTTTTTCTCAAGTTGGGACACGATCACACTATCACACAGGTGTACCCGCACGTTTAGACAGCATGCAGAAAACCAATAGAGCCAAGCAGAAGAACCATAGCTCCCTAGACATCCCGCTGATCAGCATGTAATTTTTTTGTTTGGCCATGTTTGAATGAATCTGATCGATTCAGAATTTCTTTTGCTACCAGTTCTGCAGACTATGTGTCATTTTTCAATAGAGTTAGTTCCCCTCCGGTGTGGACAGCAGCTTTCGTAGATCGTCGTGAACCTGAACACCACCGCCTGTATCATTTCATGTTCCCCAATAGGCTGCTGTCTTTCGAGTAAACACTGTTCTCTAAGGGTTAGCGAATTTTATAACGATACAGTTTCTCTTTAGACGTCGAAGACTGCGAGCAGTGTATGGGGATCTTGGAGGAGCTGGAGAACATTGATGACGACTGCGACAGACACGGGATCACTTTCGTTAAAACTAACGTGAGTTCTAGAAAACATTCACAAACCTGTCAAATAGTATTCGATCAAATGCATCAAAAATCGATCCCTAGAATTATTTAAATATTTTCTATGGACAATTTATTCATTTACGATGAAGTCAAATAGTAAGATAAAGCTGATTATATACGATAATTATGGTACTTCCGGGAAATGAAGGATTCCTGAGGTCATTTGAAGTAACGTTTTCCTTAGCGAAAATGCAATCCGTGGCTTTGTTTACGAGTTATTAACGAAAAACACTGACCAGTCGGAGAGCGAGTACGATCGGCGTTCCACCCTCGTGGCCAATGTTGCATGGCGCCGGCAATTTGACGCAGCGGTAGTGGTCGCGAGAACGGGACGTCAGCCATACACGATCTCTCATTGGTCAGTGTTTTTCGTTAATAACTCGTAAACAAAGCCACGGATTGCATTTTCACTGAGGACAAAGTTACTTCAAATGATCTGAGGAATCCCTCATTTGATATGTTCGTTTCTTTCTATAAAGTACAAAATACAACAAATTTGTAATCGATTTGAGGGTTCAATTACCTCCAAGCTTTAAAAGAAACATTAAAAAGTGTTCTAATGTTTTGTTGCAGGGGTTTTAAATAAATCTTTCAAATAGTATTTTCTAAATACGTTTCTCTTTCAGGACTACAAGGTAGCAGAAGATTATGGAGTCACCGACTTTCCTGTGCTAGTGTATTTTGAGAGCCAACTGCCCAATGTGTTCGAAGGTTTGCATCTTTGCATAAATAAAAGCACAGTAACTCATCTTTTATTCTATCGTTTGTTGACCGTTTTATACACTTTTCCGTGCAGGTGATTTAGCGGTGGAGGAAGAGGTTCTACAATGGCTGATCACCCAGAGGACCGAGGACAGGATCGAATTGATAACTAGAGTGATGCTGGAAACGTCAGTTGAAGAGACTCAGTACCTTGCTGTATACTTTTGTGAGTATACGTCGACGTCCTTACGTTACGTCCTTATACAGCGACGTCCTTCGAATCTGTCTAAGGCAACCTTAAATTATCGTTTGTGTTACAGATAAACAAAACTGCCACATATGCGATGAAATTTTGGAAGGATTAGAGAGGGTCGACGACGAATGCGACGTTTTTGGTATCCATCTGGTGAAGATTCAAGATCCCCAATTAGCTAAACGCTACTCGATCAAAACGTTTCCCGCTCTCGTTTACTTTCGAAATGGCAATCCTCTTCTGTTCGAAGGTTTCTGAAAATTCATTAGATCTCGCTAAATTGGAATTTCTTCTATGAGTCATTTGTTCTTCGTACCTCACAGGCGATCTGCAAAATGAAGAGTCGGTTCTCGAGTGGTTGATCGACGATGACAATCGTGAATTGGCGGACGAGATCGAAGCAGTCAACGACAGAATGTTAGAGAGGCTACTAGAAGAATCTCCATTCTTAGCAGTTTTCTTCTGTAAGATCTGAAGTGCATAAGACACACCTCGTTGAATAATAAGCGATCAAGTTTTCCTATGAATCACCAAAATAACGGAAATAGATCTTCTCGGAGTCTCAAAATATCTCCTTCTTTCTACTTAGGAAATATTTTTGACATTTCTAAAATGGTTCACTTCATCAGATTCCATTAAATATATCGACATATGTTTCGTAGACGACGAAGATTGTCCCGAATGCGACGAGATCATGGAAGCCTTGGAGAAAATTGACGGCGAGGCTGATTTATTCGGCATAGATTTCGTGAAGGTCTACAGCCCCGAGGCTGCCGAGAAGTATGGGATCCTCAATGTCCCGTCGCTCGTTTATTTCCGTAAACAAACACCATTGCTGTACGATGGAGATTTGACGCAAGAGGACAAGATCCTCCAGTGGCTGACTTCTCAGGATGTCTTCGAAATCAAGAACGAAATCGAAGAAGTCAATAAGAAAATGTTGGACAAGTTGCTTGACGAGAACGAATTCTTAGCGGTCTTCTTTTGTAAGTATTACACGTTTAAATGACCGTAAACTTATCGGTAAACTGTTTTCAATTTATTCCGAATTCACCGATTGTTTTACAGACGAGCACGATAATAAGGAAAGCGAAGAAGTGAATGAAAAATTAGAGGACATCGACAGTGAGACGGACAACTTGGACATCACGTTCGTCAAGATGGCTGACCCGAGATACGCTAGGAAATGGGGTGTTACCAAACTGCCTGCCATTGTGTACTTTCGCAAGAGATTCCCCAGTATTTATCGAGGTACATATGTTTCATTTTAATAGAAAAATCATTTCATTTAATTAAAATGTAGAGAGAGAGAGAGAGAGAGAGAGAGAGAGAGAGAGAGAGAAAGTAAAATTCTTCAAATAAACTGTTGATAATGGTGTTCAGGGTGTGCTAAATAAGAGATACAAGCTGTTTCCTCAGAATATTAATAAAGATGTCGACTTCATCTATCTATTTAATACAATTAAATAATTATATAAATATATAAAAAGAAATTATATAAAAATAATTATATTCTACGAAAGATATCTGTGTTACTCCTTACTTAACACACCTTGAAGAAAGAAGTAACATTGAAGTTAAATTTTAATCCTACATATAGTTCGAAACCAACTTGCACAAAATGCTCACGTAGCAAGTATAATACCTAATGGAACTTTATTGTTCTTGACCATTAATCGAAATCCATGGAACGAAACTTAGTTTGTCGAAATTTATTCAAATTCATAAGTAAGTATATGTAAAACTTGATCCCATGCCTAATAGCCAGGTTAATTCTCGTTCGTATCTTATAAAATATAATCTTGATTTAACATTGATTGTTCCGCAATCATTTTTCCATAAAGGCGACATCCACAACGAACACGACGTGCTCGAGTGGCTGCGCAAGAACAGGTACCGTCAGCCGGAACTGAACATCTACATGTACATGCTGATTGCCATTACCGTCCTGTTTGCCATGTACACCGGTTTCCTGTTGTCGTGCTTCCGGTCGGAGCCTGCCGCGACAACTGCGCATCCGAAGCAAGCGTGAAAATTAGGACCAGGAAGCTAAAGACGGTTTAATTATACAAGCCAAACAAACAAAAAAAAAGAGAATGCCAGGAAAGAGACTACGTGGACTGTTGCTGCGCGAATGTGCGTTGTTGTTGTTGCTCCGACATGTTTCACTTAAAACGAACACCGTTCGTCCGGAACGAACGACACGATATCAAAGGCTCGATGATTCGACGATAAGATCCGTCGTTCTTGCGCGGCATCGACGAGCGCCATGTTTCGCTAGCCGATGAACGAATAAAAGTATACTTATTGTTAGCTTGTTCGCGCACACCGTACCATCGGGCTCGAGACGGCTGCCATGGCACGGTGTGTGCATATATATATATATATGTATAAAAACGTGGACCAAATCCGTCGACCTTTCCAAAGAAGATTTAGACCTCTGTCAAATTCAGAAAGCTGATCCAGGGAGCTGAGGTGTCTGAACAACGCGGAGGAGCGAGGGCGCATTAGTGTTGAGCTACCGTCCGGTGCTAACACACTCGAGTCGCATCGTGTTTTAGGAAAATTATTGTTAATGCGTATGTTTATTATCGTTTGCTATATATTTTTATCGCGTTTAAATCTTTGTCTACTACAGCTCATTGTATTGCTTTCTTACGATCCACTGTAGCCATTATTCCGACCACACTTTGTATTTCTTACGTAAGCGATACACGTACCAGGAATTCTTTGTTGTGTTTCTACTTCTTCTTTTTCTTCTTCTTCTTCTTCTTCTTCTTCTTCTTCTTCTTCTTCTTCTTCTTTGTCTTCTTCTTATTCTTTTTCTTTTTCGAGTGATTATAAAGCTGAATCGACGCACACCGGCGTACACTGTTGCGATTCAAGGAATGTTTGGTGGTCGATGATCATCGACGACCGTAATTTATAATTATTCTGGTTTTCGTAACTTGTTTAGCGTGAACTGTCGACTGTCGTCGACGGCTTTGACAGTGGTCTTGCGCACGATAGATCATCTTTGGTCCACGTTCGCGAGGGGTGATGATCGACACAGGATCGTCGCGTTGATCCGCGTCTGTTCCCGTGGATCATCGCCGATCTTTCCTTTTATCGACCCAGACAAGGTGAAGATCTATGTGACGACCAGTAAAACAATTGCCTGCTGATGCAATATCGGTTAACGAGGAATTTATTGACTAAACGAACCCTTTAGACCAATTCCGAACCCGTTTGAACACACTTCCACCTGCCGATTGTAAATAATGTAAAAGTGTGAACGATGCATTGTATAAGACAAAATACGATGGTTTTACTTTACATTTATGTTTCGCATTCGTTTCTTTCTCTTCGCCTATTTCTCTCACAGGACACCGCGTAGATTTAATTAATCGACGCTAATTGCGCGCGCGCACATAATGTTAGTTCATTTTGGATACACTTCATTCGCTTAGGGACGGCGTTGATAATTCAGCGAAATCTGTATTTCTCTGGTCAAGTCTCTAAGAATTAAATTGAACTTTCGAAATACATCTGGGAGTATGTTAATGTGCATGGCGTGTGAATTTATTATCCCGTCCTTACGTATTTATTGTCGTAAAACTCGATTAGCAATTATAATTAATCCATTGGGCTCCGAGCAATGAAATAAGGCCATTTTTATGTTTATAATTATTTAGTACTTACAAAATTGTTTAGAAAAGCATAAAAACGCTATCGAACTGATGCTTGAACTGATGCTTCGTGTGGAACAAAATAAAAAACGTAAATAACTTATTAAATAAATTATTTTTTTCGACATGTATACATGGCATAATTACAGATTCCATATACCAATTCATTACAGGAGAAACAGATATGAAAGAAAGATTCTCTAAAAACTGCTTCAGATAAAATTGATATAAATGTGCAATATGTACAATAGGATACAGTAATATAAATTTACTGATAATAAAATTACATAAAACATATTGCATTCACGCAACATTGTGCCCAATGGGTCAATTAGATGTAGATGGAGTTCTCCTAGTATCAAACATATAAAGTCTTTTTAAAGCATAACATATATACGGAATTATGTTTATATTTCTAATAGGTTAACACAATGACGTAAAGTAAAGGAGTGTTTCAAATTTCCCGCCGCCACATATACAACATAACGGGGACGGCTCGAAGCCAACTTTAGAGCAAACAATCCACTACTGCATTGAAGTGCACGGACATTGAAAATTTCTTTACTTAGCGGAAGAATGGCGGACGTGTAAGTGTTGTTCGAGTCTTAATGAAATCTGAAAACATCGCGTGTTATAATAACTCTATCCGATTGAAATTATGTTATTATTGATTCTTAGTATCTGGTTTATCGAATGTTTACTATAGTTTTCAAACTTCTTGCGATAATGAAAAGTTATAACTTGCTGCTGACAAGTCTCGACCAACGTGAGGCAGAACATAGTTAATATTTTATAAATATTTACATTGTAGATTTTATAGGAAACGATTAGTTTTTATTTTAAATCGGATCGAATTGTAAATATTATTATTTTAGATAGTGGTATTGTTTCATATTGCATGACAAAACTTTACATAACCTTGATTTTGTGTACCATGCGACTGGTACTTGTTAATGTTATTGTGTATATACTATGTACGTTTAGTTCATAACATTTATAAATATTAATTTACAGACAGAAGGAAACTGTCCCCTCAGCTAAGAAACTGCCGGCAGTACCGGAGTCGGTACTTAAGAGGAGGAAAACCCGTGAAGCAGTTAAGGCTGCACGTCTTCAAACCTCTATTAAGGTACTAGAATTTAATTAATACTTCATATTTCAAGTTAAACAATCACTTGAAATTTTGCTTTTCAATTACTTAAGAAATTTGTTTGATTTCTAGCAACGTGCAAACCGTTACAAGAAGAGGAAGGATATCTTTAAGAGAGCAGAAAAATATGTGAAAGAATACAGAACCAAGGAAAGGGATGAAATCAGATTAATAAGACAAGCCAAAAACCGTGGAAACTACTACATCCCTGGGGAAGCGCGTCTCGCCTTTGTTATACGTATTCGGGGGTTGGTATAACTTATGATTTTCAAACAATTATTTATTAAATAATTTATATTTAGCATATAAAATAAAATTTAATAATTCCAGTGTGAACCAAGTTGCACCGAAAGTACGCAAAGTACTTCAATTATTCCGCTTAAAACAGATCAACAATGGTGTATTTGTGAAGTTAAACAAGGCCACAATCAACATGCTTCGTATTGTTGAACCTTACATCACATGGGGATATCCTAATCTCAAGTCAGTTCGTGAACTGATTTACAAAAGAGGATTTGCCAAAATAAACAGGCAACGTATTCCTATTACCAGCAATGCTATTATTGAGAAGAAGCTTGGTATGTTGTTTTACTTTCTTATTTTTCAAGAATCATTTTACATTTGCATGTTACTAAATATTGCTTTAATTTATGTTACTGGCAAGTCCATGGGAGTTGAACTTATTATTATACTTCTCTCTTCCATCTTGTCAGAAAGTAATAGAACTTTTGAAAAACCTTTTCATGTAATGTTTATGTACTGGCAAGTCCATGGGAGTTGAACTCATTATTATACTTCTCCCTTCCATCTTGTCAGAAAGTAATAGAATTTTTGAAAACCTTTTCATGTAATGTTTATGTACAGGATTGCGAAAATTCATACAAATGATTACAGAACAGTCTTTTTTATTCAATTGTATAGTATATGTTATTAATAAGTGAAATATGTTTTTACAGGTCGTTCTGGTATTATTTGTACAGAAGATTTAGTCCATGAAATATTTACAGTTGGGCTGAAATTCAAATATGCAAGCAATTTCTTATGGCCATTCAAGGTATATAAAAATGCATGTTACCCATACCCGCGACATAGGCATGATTGTAGAAATGTTCAATATTCTATCGATCTCCTACTATGTCGAAGAATAATATGATCTTCTCTTCATGGAACACATGCACTTTGTGTTTCTTAGTCGAAATCAAACAAACCTTTAACCAAATACTTAACTTTTAAAACAAAATTAATTGTTTCATTCTTTCATCTATAGCTCAATACACCAAATGGTGGATGGCGTAAGAAGACTAACCATTATGTTGAAGGTGGTGACTTTGGAAACAGAGAAGATAAAATCAACGAACTTCTCAGGAGAATGGTTTAAATTTATAAAAATCTTAATAAATAAACATTTAAATACAATATACTATCTTGTGTTACTTATTACTTTTGCGTTCATATGTTTTACTAGTCATAAGGATGGTTTGAAATTGTCATATTATAAAGATTCATTGTAATATAAAAGTCTAAGAATAAGTGTTATTCAAATCATTTACATCATTTTCTTCTCATTAGTTATCAAATGATTTTATAAATCTTATAAATACTAGACAAATTGCAATGATACAGGCTCAAGGAAAAAATATAGAGAAAAAGTTATATATACGCCAATTTTTTTCCGTTCGTTATGGATATAATCAATAGTACATAATATAACTACAAGTGACGCCAAAAAATGTTTTTATTTGAATGCAGTACATATGTGGACAACAGACGCATGCGCTACGTCCGTCACATCAAGTAGGTACGTACATGTATGTATATGTATGTACATAAGTTAGTTGTACATACTCCGATCCGTAGTCTATTGTAATGTCAGAATGGAAGAGTAAAGGCGTAGTTGCGGTTGCGGGTTCGAATCTTACTCCAGGAAGTTTAGACCAAATATTTTTTTTCGGGAAAAGATATTCTTTTTCATATAAAAACAAAATCTTTCAGAAATCTTGGTAAGTATGTCGTCCAAAATGTGGTTAAATATATAGAAAATTTTTAAATTACGTGTGCATGCTTTCTCACATGTTATATACATAATTCATACATAACCTTGTTTTTTCGGGAGGAAAAAAATAATTATTACTACAACAGTTCGCAAATGATGAATTTATACAATGTATGGGTAAAGCTTATATCTACTATTGATAAACTGTTATCATATACTACTCTTTAAAAGAGTTGTGACAGTAGATAATTTTTATTTAAATAGTAGAAGCGTTCCGTTTTGGCCCACATGGACCCACATGTTCTTATCTTCGAATCCTGCAAACGTCAATTTTATTTTAATAAATCAAACGATTTTTTTTTTCTTGTAATATTTTGTATAATATTAATGGAATATAAGTAAACCTTTAAACTGAACAATATACTAAAATGACTTGAAAAATAAAATAATTTTTTATTTTATACTTGCCTTAATTTATGATAGAAAAACTTTAGTTTCAATATATGTATATTTAAATTGTAGCAATAATGAATAAAGACACTGAAAAATCTTCAGATATTGCTTCCAATGATGTGGACTCATCTATCAATAAATTAAAATCCCCATTGCATAATACAAAAATGCCTGTTATTCATCGTAATATATTACAAAATATTAGGATCAGTGAATCTATAGCAAAAGGTAAATTTATTAGCTATTATAATTGTTAAAATATTGATTACAGTTTAAATACAATCATTATTTAAAATGTTACGCATTACATAACATTTTTTATTTATATTTATAGGTGGAAAAATTACAGAAGATACTCTAGAAAATATTATGTCACAAAACCTTAATACTACTGCAAAACCATCTATGATAGTAGTTAATAAAAATCTATCTGCAAATAATGTAAACAATGAATTCCATGAAAATTCAACAAAAGTGCCTACAGTTAATAGTGACAATGAAAAATTGCACTCTAAAGTAGAACATAGGAAACAGGTGAAAAATAGTTCTTATGTTATGAAAAAGAAGAAAGAAAGTATTAATAAAGTAGGCAACGTAGAAAATGTCCAAACTACCTCAAATGATATACCAAAGCCTCAAGAACTACACAAAGTATCTGATCAATACAGTAATGAAAAGAGTTTAAATGAAAGTCAAAGAGAAATAGATGGTACTTATGAAACTAATGAAAATATATTTGGTAGATCTAAACGAATTCGTAAGTTAACTAACTTTGATGATTATGTTACATCATACAAAAAAGAAATTAAAAAGAAAACAAGTGTTAATATTTTATCAACTACACCTGAAACAAGTACCACAGTTGCAAGTAATCATAATGAAAATATAAGTAATTCTACCACACCAGTTTTGACCAGGAAATCACTGCCTTTATATTCTAGCAACGTTTCTGGACATCATACTAGTATTAAAAATATTGGAGATTATTCTAAAGACGAATTCAGCGACTCTTGTAGAAGTACTGAAATTTTAGAAGATCTCAAATATCGTCTTAAGAGTCCTCAAAGATCTAATAGTGAAATATCTATGGTATCAATAAACACTTCCATACATGAAAATGCAAATTTAAAACTAGGTTACAGTAAACATTCAAATGATGGAAGTTCGATTCTAATAGACAAAAATTTAAGCAGTGAATCTTCCTCAGTTACAACACCAGTGAGGAAAAGGGGAAGGCCCAGAAAAATTTCTTTGATACAGCAGATAGATAATGATTCCATTGCAGAAACATTTGTGCATAATAAAGGACATAATGAAAAGTCATACAATATTACAAGTAACAATGGCTTAAATGATGATAGTAATGCTGAAAGTAACCCATTAAGTTCCTCTCCTTTTAGAAAAAGGGGTAGACGGTCAAATTCAAGCAAAGATAAAGGTAAAGGCAAATCCCATTCTGCATTAGATAACGAGTACATACCGAAATTAAAGGGACCAATATCTGTGGAGGACTCAAAACCAGAAAGTTCCAAAGCAATGGATACTTCTGATACATTAAAAGTAAGTATCTTGGAAAGTTTATTTACTTAATTATTTTTTCATTTATTTGCTTCTACTTACACACTTGTAATTTAGATAGAGTGTGCTAAATGTCACGCAATAATGTTAAAAAAACAATGGCATTCGCACAGTTTGCTCAAACATAACGATATGTGTTGGATACAAGGTGAAGAACCTTTAGTAAGTATAGTACTCTGATAAGAATTCTCTTTACTTTGTATTTTATTTACTAACAAATATGATACTTTAGGATTTCAGTGATGAAAAGTTATGTAAAAAAATATTAAATGTTACCATCAAGAAAAGAAAAGGCAAGTTAAATTGTGAGAAATGTGGTGCTCTTAAACGAAGTGTGAATGGTTTCCTGTCTCATGTACAATTTTGTGGGAAATCTGATGAAGTATGTAATTCAAATATTTACTGATCTAAGAAACCAAAAATATTAGTGTGGAAGCATTTAATAATTTTGTATTTTAGGAGAAAGAAGCTCTGATGATGACATGTCCAATTTGCAGTGCTGTTATGATGCCATCTTCTATGGAGATACATGTGCGAACACATAAACAAGTTGAACAGAAGAAAAAGGAAGTATTGCAAATCTTTTCATCAAGTAAAGAAAAAGTTAAACGCAAAGCAGCAGAAAAGTAAGTCTTGAATAATTTCCATTAAATTAAAAGGAAATCTACAGTAACATTTTAATTTCAGAGCAGCATCAAAAATTTCGGAATTCACTGAACTCGTAAAAGATGCACCTGCTGAAAAAAAGATAAAACTTGACTCTTCTGCACTGGTGGGTTTTTGTTTCGTAGAAGCTTTTATTAAACAAGAATAAATGTATTAAAATATTTAATGAACACTTTTTAATTAAATCTTATAGAAAAATTTAATAAAACCACCTGAACAGAAAAAACATGTACCAAGTGTATGGAAGGGTAAGTGGCGTAAGGAGTTAAACTCTGGGAAAACATTAGCTTGCCATCAACTTGGTTGTAATTTTACAACTTCGTCACTAGAGGATATGAAAACACATTATTCTACATGTAATTTCGTTCCTCAAGAGGTACCAACAGTACAATAGTACTACTGATATATGTTATTTGTCTAGTGTATCTTCAAGCTAGTAAATTGTATTTTCTTTATTACAGTGTTATTTATGTAAGATATGCAAATCTTCAACTAATACCAAAGAAGAGATGGTAACACATATTACGGAAACACACGGAGGAGCAATTGATGACGATGACAAATATTCGGACTTTGAAGGAGAAAGTCATATAAACGAAAGTATGATTTAATTCTACTATGTAAAAGATACATAAGTAATTCAAGTCTCATTGATAATTCCTGTTTTTAGAATTATCTGACATGATCATGGATAAACATCACACACAAAAACTCCATTGGACAGAACCGTTCTTACCTGCTATACGTTGGACTATGGAATTGTACATATCTATACTTCTCATGACAACTTATAACACAAATTTAATAAATGAAAAAATTTGATAAATCATATCATTCTTTTTACAGTGAGCAAAAAAATTATGAGCTTCAGTTATACCATAATTATACACCTAATACATTTACTCTGTTAAAGAATACTGATGCTACTAAGCATTTACCGCAGGTGGAAGTTTCTATGAGAACAAGGACAGAAAAAACACCTGAAAACTTATCTCAATCAGAAATTTCGTGGAAACAGTGGCAAAGATTTGAAGGTGGTTGTGATAAAGGTAATTGTTCATGATAGAATATTACACAGTGTTATGAAAGTATACACATTTTTTATTTTTTTTAGGAATTCCTACGTTTTTTGTTGGTGGACCAATATGGGCATTGGCGTGGTTGCCTATTCCGTCGCCAATGTACTCGAAAAAACCGACCCAATATCTCGCTGTCAGTACTCATCCATCTATGGAAAGTGAATATGCTGTAGGAAGAGCATATAGTGAAGCTAATATAATACAAATTTGGAATGTGGGATCTTTGAATCATGAGTAAGTAATAATTCAATTATAGATCTTGAGGCACATTTATATTTTCATACAAAAATTGTTGGCAAATTAAAAATAGAATGAAATCATATTAATGTGTCGAGATAGATATTTTCCAAAATTTTGAAGATTTTCATACTCTAAAAATGTATAATAATTCAGTGTTTGGTAATAATATTATAAGAAAACCAATATGTGGTTATATTTAATATTTTGAATCTTTAAAACTTTTAGGACTGATAATGAAAGAATACCTACGTTATCATATGCTCTTGCCCATACAGCTGGTACTGTATGGTGTTTAGAATGGTGCCCATCTGGGTGCTATCAAGATGAGAGTCTAAATAATTATGAAACTAAGCAGGAAATATCACATCCTCTTAAACGAATGGGTATGCTTGCAGCGGCTTGTTCAGATGGTAGTGTACACATTTATTCGTTACCCTTTCCAGAAGAACTTGGATTTCAAAAGACTGAAGGAAATACGTATGTAGTTAACTAATAAACTTCGTTGTATCTTTCTACATATGTTACTTATATGCTAATAATATTTGCTACAGGTGGCCCATATATCAAACTGAGCCAGTGATAACATTAGTTGTAAATATACCTATGTATGATAGCAATAAACAAACATGGCAATGCACTAAATTATCGTGGAGCAAAGAACATAAACATAAGTAAGATTTTCTAACTATATTTCTCTGTTCCTCGTACAATTTTATAGTAGCAAACTTGTATGTTTACTTTTAGCACAATTGCTGCTGGATTTTCAAATGGTTACATTGCATTATGGGATCTTACATGTGATTCACCAGTATCAATGCAAAAGAGACAAAACACGTACTTAATAAATGCGTTTCAGCATTTTTTTGCTCATGGTAATGCTATAAGTAGTAAGTATTTTCATTTCTTTTGATAAAGAATATAAAATATGGAATAAAGTCTTTAATCGAAAGATTATTTGTGTAGTGATAGCGTTGGTTCCATACAATGAAGCACGTTTCCTAGCTTCGGGTAGCATAGATAGAATGTATAAATTCTGGAATTTAGATGATGTAAGTACTCCTCAATCTTCCACACAAAAAGGTATTATAGCTGATGGTGTATGGATGACACACTGGCCATGTTCTGTCATTAGTTTTGATGATGCACTTGGGTAAATATCAAGATCAGAAATGTTACTTTCTTTATAGAATAAAATTCATTAATAATATTATTATATAATCTATTGTTGTAGATATAAACATACAAATTCATACATAATTCCGATACGAGATATGGAATTCAAACTCCACCCTATTTTGCCAACCAATTCTCCTACTTATGTAAGTAAATGTCAAGTAATTTTTTATATTAAAACACTGCATAATTATTGTTTAACCATTTATTAGGCTTTATCAGTTTCTGATTACGGCAATAGCATTGCGCATGGTTCGCTAGCAGGAGAGATAGTGACTATTTTTCTTCACCAAGTTATATGTGCTAAGGATAATGAGAAAATTTCCCAGAAGAAAAAAAAGGTAGTCCTCTGATAAATATACTACTTTTAAACTCTCAATAGGTCAGCTAAATCTGTATCCTGTTTTCAGTTAAGTTCACACGTTAAAGTAGTGGATCTAACAAAAACTGGAAATGAATCTATGGAAGATAAAAATCCTAAAGATTATAACTATATGCCACACACTTATAATGTATGCAAAGATCGTTTCGGTATTACATTTTACGATAAACTACAAGTAAGTTAGATTTTTTTAGTTTGTCTCAATTGTAAAATTTTCTTAAAAATTTTATAATGCAGTAATTGTACTTTACATTATGATAAAAGGATTCTGAACGTACTGTGCCATCTCAGTCAATACAGGATAAGGTAACTGCAGTTCAAATTGAACAATACCCATTTATGTCGGTAAATAGGGTAAGGATTAATTTTATTTGTCTCAATGTTATTGTTTTATGTAATGTTAATATTAACGATAAATTGTAGATATCATGGAACCCAAACGCATGGAGTTATTTGTGGTTAGTAGCTGGTTATCAAAATGGCATAGTAAGACTGTTAAATTTTAAATATATGGCATCACGTGAATTAAAGACATCTTTAACCCAGCATGCAGAACAGATGTTAAAAAAGACAGTAAGAGTTGATGAAAAAAATTCTTAACATATGAAGTGATAAAAGAATAATTTATACTTTTCTAGTATAATATATAATAAAATTAGTAGTGATCGCTTGTTGTTAATTCATAATAAATTATTTTTTTATAATTTTATATTTGTATATACATGTATTAGGCCAATATTTATAAGCACTAAAATACCAATAACGAAATACAAATTATTGTTGTATATGTATTTTAAAGTATACAAATTTAACTAAATTCAGATATACACACTTCAGATAATATCAGGAAAAATATATGTTCTGGATACATTCGTAAATAAAGGTATTTAAATATTGTACTAATGGAATTATCATGAAATTATGTTAAGAAATAAACTATTCGCAATTCTGAGTTTTCTGTTAGTGTTTGTAATCTGAGTTTACACTAATTTAAGTAGTGGAAACATAAATAACAATTATTTTATTGTAATTATTAATAAAATTGTTATAAATAATGATTATGTATAAGTTTATGATATCTTTGTTATCTGATATCAAAGAGAAAAAATGGAACAAAAAATAAGTAAAAAACGGTCGCATTTCTATTTTCCTAATCTAAAGACTAACTCTTGTGTTATAAATTAATTCTCGTATTCTCTCTGACTGTGAACAATTAATACTGGTGCGTTTTGGTAATTGGATGGCGAGGAAGCCTAGAACCAAGAAAGAACGCTAGCTAGAACTCGATAGATGCTTGCAAGCAGCGAGCTGCTTGCTATTATCTTACCTATAGCCTCTAGCCTAGAACAGTCAAATAGTTTGATGTTCCTCCGAACCCAAACTGATCTCGTTCGAGCGTCAAACCGTTTGAGCTTTCCATCCGTCTCGGATAGAAAATGTTTAAAAACTCACTACTAGCCGTTATCGTTAAATTATGGTCGCTCGATTAACAAATTTGAAGGTCGTAGATATTAGAATTGCATTTATTGGGGTCTACTTTCTAAAAATCATGAAATTCTATGTATATTTACAATACTTAGTCGTCAAAAACGTCGTATCAACGATTTTCTGTTTGAATTAAAATCCAATTGAACATATTTTCTGATTAGTTTTTTTCTTTGCATGCATTTACGAAATCTAAATCGTGCTCGATATAGAACTTTTACTAAAACTATAAAAATAAAGCGTAAAAAATCTTAACAGATGGATTCCCTCCAAAATTTTGACAGACATTTACACATGTATTTCAATGCAACGCCATATCATTATGTACTAATTACATATACTGTTTTAGTATATGAGCTCCGAAATATTTTTTAAATTTTTACCGTAATTAAACTATTTTCGAACGGGCCAAAAATTTGCAATGGCCAGTATTAATTTATATTATACAATTCTGTTGGATTAGCTGTTTATTCATTTAAAATACAATAAAACCACTATCTACGAAACGAATTTTATCGGTCTTCGGATTCAGTAATGTATCGTGCCTACGCTTTCTCCCTCTTTAATACACATAAATTATTGTAATAGACTTATATAAATATATTTGGTAAAACAATATAACAATAATATGGTTACAAAAATCCTTATAAGGTCTTGAAATTATAATCAATGTTTAAAAGTATCATTGAAATAAATAAATTTATTTAATCAAAAAAAAGTTTATTCTTTCTTTCGCCCAGATTCCGGCAATCAAATTGACAGTTCAACATTATAATTTACTACCTATTAATTACTGAACCTAAAGAATAACGTACAAATTTATTTGTCGAAACAATTTTATTTGATTGAACCTCAAACTATTGTAAAAATCCTTGTAATTACATATTCCATCGCCCAGTATTACCTTATACCCAGTATTACATTACATGACCAATCGTGATTTGAAAGACATTAATTGCTAATAAAGTTGAAAACAATTGAACATACATTTTATGTATTACTTTGCGCTAAGAAAACAATATGTGCACAGGCATTATTAATATAGTTCTAAATATAAAAGCACAATAGAAAAGTTAATGCATATTGATCTTGCAAATAAATGTGTTGTACAGTAATCACAAATACTGTTTAGATACGAACTTCATAACAAAAGAACATATAGATTTAACATAAAAAGTTATTTTATGAAATGCTTTTTGAATTATCTAGCAGTGCGTTTAGCCATGGCAAATTCAACATCTTATCGCTGTAATTTTCGTCAAGACATGGATTTTTACGAATTAGAGTTACATAGATACATTGAGTATGAATGAGATACGGAGCCGCGGTTAAATGGAAATTGCAGCACGCATATCTTGGTATGCCATAACATAACAAATGCAATTTAAAAATAGGATTATTACATGGAAGAATAGAGGCTTAACATTTCTTGAACTATTTTATATTCCATTTTTGGATGTGAGATGAGTGTTGCTAATTACAGATAAGTAGTAATGGAAAATAATTCAAACTGTGTTAATGATAGATGATAATAACAATGAGTTGTAATTCACGGTGTATTTGAAATTCTATTATTTGTAGTCAAAGACAATACAATGCAGGTGAGATTTGTTGTTTCCACTTCAAAGATGTACATTTCTTTTCATAAAGTGTTAAAATGATATTGGAGAAAAAAAGGTGATGATTGGAATGGACGAGTTATACAATAAAGACAGCAACAGCTAAATAAAAATGGAGATATTATAGTGTCTATTCAAACGATCTACAGTTCTCCACAATGAGCTACGACAATTCTCTTCGAGGTTTTTCCACTCTCAGATCCCATTGCCTCTAGCTAAAAACAATTTAAAACTTTCACTACAAAGAATATTATTGGTAAAATAAAAATTAAAAAAATATTGCATACCTTTTTAACAACATCCATTCCTTCAGAAACTTTCCCAAATACAACATGTTTGCCATCAAGCCAGCTTGTCTTATTACTGGTAATGAAGAACTGGCTACCATTAGTGTTCCGACCAGCATTTGCCATAGATAAAACACCAGGTTCCTTATGCTTCAGAATAAAGTTTTCGTCATCAAATCTGGAACCATAGATGGATTTTCCACCAGTGCCATTATGATTGGTGAAATCACCACCCTGGCACATGAAGTTGGGAATAACCCTATGGAAAGTGCTTCCCTTGTAACCAAATCCAAATTCACCAGTGCACAGAGCTCGGAAATTCTCTGCAGTTTTTGGAACCACGTCACTTCTTAACTACAATTAAAATTAACATATCTTAAAAATTCACATAATATTCAATCTTTCTAATAATAATTACATGTTAAAAATTTCATAATGTATATTAACACATTATCTGCTAGCCATTATTTAAATAACTTTATCTAAAATAATAGCAGTTTCAATCAAGAAAAAAAACTGAATTATTCTTGATAAAATAATTTAATTATTTTTTCAGGAATTATCTAAAAGAGTTTTAAGTTTTTTTATGAGTATAATTATTGCATATCCTATTAGTAGGTTCTAGTAGATAAAATATTAACAATTTAAAATAGAAATTTCTTTTTATTTGCAACAATAATAAGTTCTAATTGATTTCATAAAATTTTGTGACCTTGTAAGGTACATCATGCAGTAATAATGCATTTGTGAAGGAAAAATGTGCTATTTATATAACGGTACACACATATGTGTATGTAATATTTATACATTATACAGATACGCGCGCGCGCGCGCGCGCGTGTGTGTGTGTGTGTGCATTATCAACAATTCAATCGAAAATATTATTAAGTATGTTGTTATAAATTTTTCATTATTTTATTTAAGTTTTTCAACATTTAGTTATCCCTATTTTTCCAATTTAATTATGAATTATAATATATCAGTGTGCTACTTGTTTACAGTAGTACGCCGATCTAACACAAACAAAAGCGGAGCAAATGTAAAATTGTTGTACCAAAAATTTTTATTTCTGGAGAATGTATAATAGAACGTGTGAACTGCAATGGAAAATTTTACAAAGCATGAAAAAATCAAACATGTCGGTAATATGATACACACATGACGTAAATCGTAGCGTATTTCTATAAAATCGTACTAATCGATAGAAACAAACAATTATTCTCTCACTGATAAGCTAAAAATTTTAATTGGATAAAACACATGTAATAATTTATTTCCAAAGAATATACGACGGAAAGGCGTAAGTGGCTACCAAGGAAATTCAAAATGGCCAGTCATGCCGGGATTCTAGCGGCAACGTGAGGAAGAAGTGAAAAATAACTTAATTGATGAAAAGTTTCGCTTACCTCCATCACAATTCGGCCAACAGGCTGGTCATTAGCCGTCATATCAAAGAAAACCATTGGCAAAGTCATTTTGTCGGCTGCAGCAGCTAATGTTCGCACGAATAACGTAAAAGACGATCGTCTCGGCCGGGCGGTGGCTCTCAAATGGCTCAAATGACTGAAGGTCGAATCAATTGACAACCGGCTGATCAATTTCAACGCCATGTCAACCGCTTATACTTACGAAATCGATTTAAATCTATTCGATCTTACCTTCCGTGGCTACAATAACGTCTATATTCTATAATTCAAATTATTAAATGCTATTTTGTATAATTATTATATAATATAAATGTATAGTAATTTTCAGTTCCGTATTAAGTATTATTGAACGGACTGTTACGCTACCGTGTGAACAGGCTTCATGTATGTGTTATGTATGTACAATAATACCTTAGGTTTTGCACGATTTTGTACCTCCCTTAGCTATCGCAAGCATCCCCGCTATTTTACTGCGCACCCAATCCGCAGAGAATCCTGACTTAACATTGAATCATCAACCAATCAGAGCAAAGTAATTTCTACTCCTATTCTCGCTAACGGAGCGTGCTGCGACCGGAGAGTCTTGCAGAAACTCTGCTATCATATATACCCATATCTAGTGATATCGATATTGAAATTAGAAGGGAAATTTAAAATCGCTTATATATACGAAACGTGAAATATATATATATATATATATAGCCTTCAATATTTCTTTATTTCTTAAGATATTCGAGCTTTGTTATTTTTTATCATCAGATCATGTATGTAGATATCCCCCTCAACTTTTTTTTTCTTTATTTCTACAGTAGTGTCTCACCTTAGTGAGCGAAGCAGAGGCAACCAGATTAATAGCATGAAGCTGGTAGAGAAATCTGATTGGTTGATGCTTCACAACTAAACAGTGTTGCCCTCACGGTTCTAGACAAAGAGAGGAAGTTATATATTTGTAACCAGACAAATATGCTTTCTATCCAAACCGCAGGTCGACTTTTGTGCTTATGAAAGTCGAAGCAATCATTATTAGCTATTATTTCAGCCAATAGAAATAATTTTATTTTGTAAAGGGAAAGCTCAAATAATACGACGATGTTGAAGAAATTGTATGAATCTATTTTATTAGCGACTTATAAATTATTTTAATACTTTTGTTATAATAATTTGATGTCTCTCTATTTATCGCAAAATACTATTCAAGACTCATAGGATTCATGGAGTTTTGATGCAAACTCATGTAGATGACTCAAGTTTAATTACAATAACTTTTACAGACATAATATAAGACACAATAATAGACATATTATTTTTTACAAAATTTATGTGCTTTTGTTGATCAGCTGTCACTGATTTTTTAAATACTTCAACACTCATTTTACGAATATATGCTTATTTTGACATCGATAATATTAATTGTATGTTTTGTTCTTCGATGTTTTCTTTGAATATATAGTTTATCTATATAATTGTCGTTTTAATCCGTATTTCAAACAAATCTGCAATTATATTACATATAACTGATTTGACATGGACAAAGGATGTTATGTCATACATTACCTTGGGCTTGAGAGCTTGTCAGTGATAATCGTGGACCAATCACGATTCTGTTCAATTTTACTCTGCGCCGGATATGACGTATTTCGCGATGGCGCTTGGAATAAAATGATTCAATAAAATGCAAATTAGTCAATTTTTTACCTGTGATGTAACTGTAAGTGAAATTACATATACACAATTACAGAACATTTTGTACTTAAAGTTAATTCTGATAGGAGTATTCGATATGAAAACAAACATCGAAATGTGGAAACTCATTTTTGTAAATACGTAAATAATAACCATTTTTATTACTGCATTCATAGATAGAATTGAAAGATATTAAAAATATGCTAGCTTAAGTTAGTATTACATATATAATTTACTAGTTTCTCCCACTTAGTAATATAATTAAAAAATTAAACGATATACATAGGAGAAAATTATTTACTTGTGGTTAATCTAGAAAGAATAGACACACATTATACACACGTCTCTGAATTTCTACATTACGTATGGAGGCACATAATGTACATATGTATATACATTTGCATGTGTTGCATAGCTACAGCAGTCAAATATGGTATATGGACATTAAATATTTCATGGATTGTTTAAATAGAATTGAAGTTGCATTTAAAATAAATTAATATAATTGTTTGTTGATAAATTTGGAAAATTAAACTTTTAAGGAAAAGATTTTATTCAAAATTTTCGAAATTTAATCCAGTTCTTGCGAAGAACTATATTTGATTTCAGTAGTTACAACTAAAAAGATGGCGCCCGAATGAAGGACGCTCAGCTAAGTGCTTGCAATACGTTTTTAAATTTATATACTCAATAATACCATATATTCATTAGGAAATGAGTAATCTTTCACCATTTGGGGGTGGTAAAAACCCACCGTGGGTTCGTAATGCAGGTAAATTACAATTAATATGTTTGATTGCCTTCCCGTGTGCAAGAAAACAACGTTGCCAAGTTTTCTACTTGTATAATTTATGTTTTGTTGTATGGATTTGTGAAGTCATTTATAACAACACTTTTTACATTGTTGATGTATTATAAATTAATCTATTGCCTTTGCCTCCCAAAAATTCTCACGAATAAGGAAACTATAAACCTTATTACAACACTTGGACATGATTACAGTCGACAAAAAAAAATAAGTTTTATTATTCAATTTATTATTTATATACTTAAAAATTTTATCAAATGTTTAGTAGGTATCTATACCTCAACAGTATAGATTTATGTACATTTTTATATTTTTCATATTTTATTATAATATTATTTTTTGAAGAAGATTATATATTAATTTTGTCCATTGATTAAATGCCTAAAGAATGTTATTTTATATCTAATAAATCAGTGATTGTGATATAATGCCTAATAATTATATGAACAAAATGTTAATATTATGATATACATGTAGTATATATTATATTTTTATTTATACTTAGGTCAGGGAATTCAAAATATTCAACAACAAATGTTAGGTCAAGCAATGGGTGGTATGGGTGGACAACCCATGGTTCAATATCAACAACAAACACAACAGGTTTATCAACAAAGTTTGGGGTTACAACAGGTTAGTAATAATATTATTAGAAACAACTTTGTTTTTAGAAGAAACATTTAATGTACTTTCTTGGTTATAGTAGTATTTATTCTATTCAAATTACCAAAGAATGATGATATAGTACTAGCTCCAACTCGACAATGCTTTGAGCTGTATCTTGTTAAGCAGTCAAGGATAGGGCAGAAGTTGTTTTGTTTTGATTTTCTGACAATTCAGTGCTAAGACAGAATTTACTCCAATAGTTGAGCGAATAGTAAAATAGTGTGAATATAAGTGTTTGCTTATGAAGGAAGAAAAATGTGCAGGACTAGAGTTAGTACTGTATTTGCAGTTAGATAAATAGCTATTGTAATCAACAATAGACTTTATTTTAAAAAATGCCCGATTATGATAGAATATATTTTCATATTAGTTGCTATGAATTTGTAGCACTAAAAATGTATTTGCTTAGTTTTGATTAATTATCAATTTTCTTTTAATGATTTGTTTTATTTTCTTTTTTCTTATTGATATTATCTGTACATTTGCTATTGACATAGTTTTAGTAAAAAAAAAAAAACAAGATTTGTTGAATGGTATTGTTCATATACATATATATTTTAAGTAATACACACATTTTGTAAAATAGCCCAATATAACAATGGCATCAATGGCAACACTTGGATCTAATTTGCCATCGGGTATAGCTGGACAGTTATATCCACAAGTTGCTACTGTTTCATACCCAACACCAAGAGCATTAAATACAAATGCATTTCAACCTTCTGTAGCTGGTGTTCCACAGCAGGTACAACAAAATGTACCTTCATCATCCACCAAACAGAGAGTTTTTACTGGCACAGTTACCCAAGTATATGATAATTTTGGTTTTGTTGACGAAGATGTGTTCTTTCAAACAAAGTAATGAAATTAAAATATAGATATGATTATTTAATGGCTTTATTTATAAAAAACGTATATTACATATAATTATTTAATTTTAGTGCATGTGTCAAGGGATCTAATCCAGTTGTGGGAGATCGTGTACTTGTGGAAGCATCATATAATCCATCCATGCCATTTAAATGGAGTGCTACAAGAATACAAGTACTTCCTATGGGGAATAACAATAATAATTCTAATACACCACAAAATAATCAAACTACTCGACAACAACAACAACAACAACAACAACAGCCACAACAAAATCGAACCTCTGGAACATACAATGCAGTACCCCCTCCAACTGAAAATCCTAATAATAGGTTAATAATAAAAATTTCTGTGAAACTATTTTTTATTTATAATGAAACATGTGCAGAATAACTAAATATATCAATGTTACTAGATTTACAACTAGTGTGGCCAGTGCGAGCACAGTTAGTAATCGTAACAAAGTTGGTAGAGTGAGGGAAAGATCTCCTCGAGAGCGAAAAAATGAAGAAGATGAGATTGAGAGGAAAAGACGTCGCGAGGAAAGAATTAGAGAGCGTGAGAAAAAAGAAGAACGCAGTCCATCAAGGACAAGAAGAAGTAAATCTCCTAGACCAAGAAGACGTACCAGAGTTGTACCTCGTTATATGGTACAAATACCAAAAATAGCACTTGACTTGTGAGTACAATTTTTATGTATTATGATAAAACTTCTATTATATTTCTACATAATTCTGTTTAATGTATGTCTGATATACTAATTTTAGGCCCGAAGCTGATGTACTTGAAATAAGAAGGCGTTATCAGAATATGTATATTCCCAGTGATTTCTTTTCTACCAACTTTCGTTGGGTTGACGCTTTTCCACCACATATGCCATTTGCACTCAATAAACCATGTTCTTTTCATGTTATGCACAAGGATGTTGATCCTTGTTCTGAAAACGTAGCAGTGCTAGAACCTTCTGATGCTGATTACATTTTTTCTGCAAAGGTCTGTTATACTATAGTATAAACAATTTGATTCCAAACAAGATAATTTTATAAAAATTACGAACTGTTTTATAGGTTATGTTGATATCCATGCCTGCTATGGAAGAGATATATAAACGGTGTTGCGGTGTATCTGAGGATAGAGATCCTGATCGCGATTATGTGCATCCAACACGTTTAATAAACTTCTTGGTAGGCTTGCGTGGCAAAAATGAAACAATGGCTATTGGTGGGCCATGGAGTCCTTCATTGGATGGTCCTAATCCTGAAAAAGATCCATCAGTTCTGATCAGGACAGCAGTGAGGACTTGTAAAGCACTTACGGGAATAGATCTATCCAGCTGCACTCAGTGGTACGACTCTTCAGATATTGACAATTCCTTTTATTTCCAATATAATTTGAGAAATACTTAAAGGAAAGAGAAACGTGAGCTTATCTAGTATCTGTGTCCGTTATTCTTTCATTGTTCGTTGGCACATTATCGAGTTATATTAGTAGAATTTAAATTTCCATCTTATAAAATTTTGAACTTTTAACTCGTCGATTCAGTACCGTGCACATGTATAATGCACATATTTATATTAAAAACATGAGATAGTGTTATAGCTTTAAGAAAAATCCAGCAGGTGTATCAACCGTAACAGAAAGTAACTTCTAATACGAGTTCTGACTTGATAAACTAAGGTTGTAGCTCAATCTCTACAGAGGAGGTATGTATGTGTTTTATACACGATCGACCGATGGAGATTGCTGAACTGGACCCTGTATCGAGGCACCCAGATGATATTATACCATGCAGTTGTGGCAGAGACGGATCATCACTATTGTTCTGTTATCGTTATGACCCACTCAGTCGTGCTTTATCAAATGGTCTCTACATTGTACGCTGTGTGTGGCTTTGTATGCAGTGTGTGGGCTTTACGAACAAGCGAGCGAACGAACACTTAGCATATAAGGCAAAGCTAAGCGGGATTAACCTGAGTTGACGTTTGGGTATTGTTTTTCCTTGCGGCACAGGTATCGCTTCCTGGAACTCTACTACAGACGTGCAGAAACGACCCACAAGTCAGGGCGAGTGGTGCCCTCTCGCGTTGAAACCGTCATACTATTTCTCCCAGATGTTTGGAGCTGTGTACCTACCAGATTGGAATGGGATGGCCTGCAACTCAGCTATAAGAAACAACTGGAGCGAAAATTGCTACGTGCCGCCTCTAACCCCGACGATTCGGATGCTACCAATGACACTGATGAGGCTGCCGTCGCTGATCAAAAGGCACTGCCAACATCATCCCATATTACTTTTACCTTTTTATTACATTATATAATCGTGCAATTGTTTTCCCATTACTAAACTGGATTTTCAATAGGCTCTACTTGCTCATTGATTCTATATTAAAAAAGTCTGTTCTTCCTGTGGCTTTCATTATTCAAAATAGCTTTAAAAATAGATTTCAATAATTTCTATAATATACTTAGTACATTACTGATTCCTAATATTTGAATAATATACTTTCACAGTTTTCGATTAGCTTTTCTTTAGAAAACAGTATCATTATAATTCGTATATTATTTTATATATTCGTGTACATGTACGTAACTGTCTTTTTCAATATGATATATTCATACTATATGATCTTCATATTAAACATATTAACAATCTGAGGATTTATTCTTTTTATGTGTGAAAAAGGTATCATATATCTAATAATTGCAAAACGATTGTATTGGTTCAGGTCATAATATTTAAGTATTTGCTTAGAAAGATCAATGAGTAATGTATTGCAAGTATTTTCTTAGCCACTGGCAGTCACATTGCATTAACAAGAGAAGCAAGCAAGCCTAGCTCGGAGAAGAGCGCAGCTGAGCCATTCCCTTTCCTGAAACCTTCACCATCATTGATTAAATCATTCAAAAATTTCATTTGATATAATCGTTGTATACAAGATTATTGATATTATCCATAACCTACCAACCATACAGACACCAGAGCCAGGACACTATGAGAATCTAGCAGTTACTTGAGTCATACTTGAAGGTCATCGTGAATGAAGATTCGTGTATATCATTACAATGTGAGAGAGTGGTGGTAAAATAGAGAGTGATGAAAGAATGAAGAGGGAGTGGTTTCGTTTCGTTATAGGGGCTGCTTCTGTTTTGTAGTTTCCTATCGTTTTCTTTACTTCTGTAACGTAATGGGTGGTTTTTTCTTTTCAGGATGATCCGGTGCCCGAGAAAAAAGATCCTACTCATTACTCAGAGCTGGACCCAAAATGCATGAATGTCAGTTTCTATTTTACTATAAGTATACCTAGATCTATTTGTATTTACCTATAAATACGTATCTTTTTTATGCAGGTGAATGATTTAAGACAAGAATTAGCTGCTCGTAACTTAAATTGTAAAGGCTTGAAGTCGCAGTTACTTGCAAGACTATCGAAGACAATAGTATCAGAACAGGCCAAAGAAGAAGGAAGGCAAGATGATATGGAAGAAACTGAGAAAGACATTTCGCCACCGCCAAAAGAAGATGATGACAAAAAGTTCAGAGATAGTAAAGATGTAAGATTCTGCTTGAATTCGCAATAGATCTCATAGTAATTAAAAATCATACTTAAGGAGTATGACCAACTTGGCGGCCTAGAGAAATACCTATATTTAAAAAGAAATGAAAGACAAGTCACTTAAATTTCGATTACTTCTTATGAACTACAATTAATGCAAGTATGTAAGATAATACATGATAATTTCTCTATTCTCAGATAAATTATTATGTTCTAATTAAAATTGAATATTCTGTTTATTTCTCGATGCCCCTCGTACTTTAATTTGTCTTATGTATTAAATTAATTTGATATATTGATGTAATCACAGCATGATGAAGATCGTAAGAAATTGTGTGAACGTGAACGTATTGCCCTAGAAAAGCGATATACTTTACCAGAATCGTCTCACATTGTCGTACATCCTTCAAGAATGGCTAAAAGTGGCAAATTCGATTGTACTGTAATGTCTTTAAGTGTATTATTGGATTACAGACCAGAAGATACAAAGGTACTGTATACATCACTTTATTCCACTTGACATTTTATGTTCACGTGAAAAACAATTACTGTTATTTGTTTTTAGGAGCACTCCTTCGAAGTATCATTATTTGCGGAACTCTTCAACGAGATGCTGATGAGAGATTTTGGTTTCCGTATTTATCGAGCACTGTGTAGCCTTCCTGAAAAGCCTAAAGAAAAGGACGATGATAAGAAGAAAGATAAAAAAGATGACAAGAGAGATGAAAAGAAAGATGATAAAAGGAAAGATGAGGAGAAAAAGTGTGGCAGAAAAGATGAACGCAAAGATGATAGAAGAAGAGAAGGAAGCAAGGATAAGAAAGATGAGAAGGATGCAAGAAGTAAGGCAGACGATAGAGATCGTGAAAAAGACAAAAATGATGATGATGACGACGATGATGAAGATGAATCCGATGACGATGATTCAATTAAAGATGGCAAAAAAGATAGAGACAAGGATGGGAGAAAGAGAAAGACAAAGTTGCATACACACGATCCTTATCTTTTACTGTCATTTGTATATTTCGATCAAACCCACTGTGGTTACATATTTGATAAAGATATAGAGGAACTTATTTATACCTTAGGATTAAATTTATCCAGAGCACAAGTTCGTAAGCTAGTACAAAAAGTTGTGACAAGGGATTCGTTGCATTACCGCAAATTAACTGATAGATCAAAGGAAGATGATTCTAAAGAAGAAAAGAAAGATGAGAAAGAAACTGATAAGAGTGAATCCTTTAAGTCCGAAAGTGAAGAAGAGATACTGCGTTCTCTAGCACTCGGTATGCAGTTTACACTTCCTTTAATTTGCATATCTTCCATAACTCATCTTGGAGTTATGATCATATTAATAAAAAAAAAATTAAGCAGAATATTAATATTTTCTTATTTATCAATAGGAAATAAAAAATTATTACCTGTATTTGTCGGAAGCGGGCCACCTTCGAAGAGAGCACGACGAGAAAACACGCTTGCAGAGCATTTGGAAGAATCAACCATACCTGAAGGTTACGTCATGTACAAAGGTTCTTTGCTAGATGTAGAAAAGCTTGTTAGTCAATTGAAGAGATCAGAAAAGGCTCGTTTGGACACTGAAGAACGGATGATGGAATTGCAGCACGAGCTAACAGTGGTGAATGATAAATCTATGAAACAGTCAAGTAATATTAAGGTTCTGTCTGAAGATTTGAAAATGTATAAAGACAAATTAAAGAGTACGGATGAAAAGCTAAAGAAAGCATCAGTAAGTATTTAAATCTTTCAACGTAGTGAAATTTTGTTTTGATAATAAACCAGTAGTGAGAAGTAAGAAGACAGATTGATTAAATATTTTTATGAGATAGCGTATATCATTTTTTTTTTCGAAAACTACATGCAAAAAGATTTTGATTGTGTGCTTTCTTTTTTTCAGACTGAATGCCATACGTACCTCACCGCCGTAAAAAATATGTATCATATAGCTGCAAAAATGATGCAGTCAGATACAAAGAAAGTAGAGATTGTAGAAATACAAGACGAGAAGATAAGTGAAATAAATGGATCAGAAGGTGAAAATAAGTATAAAACAGATACAAGATGGGGGGACACTAAAACAATAGTAAAAAAAGAAATTGCGGAAACAGATAAGGACAAGAAATGCGACATTAAAGTCTCAATTAAAAAAGAAGTTACAGAATCCGATAAAGAGAAAAAGTAAAGAAAATCACAGTTTTGATTAAAGACGTAAATGCACTGGTACAAAATTCGAATTATTATAACAGCGGAAGATAAAGGGGGAAGAATTTTATTATGAAAGTAGAATGAGCTCCAAAGATTCTGTTTTATAAATTTTTTCACTCTCTGGCACTGTCTCTGTACGTATTATAATACGTACAATTAGGAACAATGTGATGCGTTCTGAGAAAACTAAGTGATATTACATTACTCAAATGTACCTATTAGAATCATTATATTGCAGTTTTTCACGTGAGTGTGTCAACTTTTTCGTAGATAAAACAAAATTCATAAAATTACCCAAAATGCAACTCAGATTTACTATAAAATGACAGATGCTGATAGACAGTGAATAAGATCACATTGAATATTGTCATTTGGTTAATTAAGTTTTTAAATTTCTACCAAATTTCTAGGTAAACTTAATTATTGACATGAACACTTAGCATTTGATTTATTACTATACTACTTATCACAATTAGCTGTGATTTATTGGGAGATATTTGTTTCCAGAGAATGATTTTCATTTAAAATTATGAGTCTGATTTTACTTTTCGTGCAAGTTATAAACGTCATTTTTACGATTCTAAAATGACTTTAGATAAATTTAATTTCTCATGGTTATTCATATGTTTGATGCTAGCAATGTGTTTGTATTATGCTGTAAGTGTATTTATTGTTTTGTACACAGAAAACAGAATAACGAAATAAAAGTTTTACGCAATATGTATAACACCAAACATAAATTGAAAGAGTGACAATTGATTTATGGGATATCGTCAGCATTGTTTATCTATAACCACTGTAAATAGCTTGAAATGGTACCTAAGGATAACTTCAACACCAAAATATCTGTATAAACGGTTTAATTTGATATGTATAAAGCACAATAATCTTATGACAAAACTGTTATATGAGGTTTTCGTTAATCCATGTTCCAACAAGTTTCACAAAGAGTAAAAATATAGAAAGATGGGTGCTCATGATGTCCCTCATTTAGAATTCATGTTACTCATTATGTGAATAGAAAATGCCCCGCATATGCGATACAAAAAATTCGTTTTACGCGTATGTGTTCTATTAGCAAATAGTACACAATTCCACATTGTTTTGTACATAATGATCTATAATAATGAATAGTTTTTTGTGTTTATTATTAGAACATTGCATTGTCAGCAAGTCACTAGTACGTTAAGAACAAATTGTAACATTTTTTCTTGGCGATCAGTTCCTTGAAATATGACGACATACACAAAAAAATAAATTTTGAACACTCTGTGGAATTATTTTGATCACCCTTGTACATATATATTTAGAAGTAAATATGCATATACATTTGTTATTGTTTTTATTATTTTCTTTACATATGCAACGTTAAAATCATTTACATACATTATTTTATTTACTCAGTCACCGATTTATTAATTTTTTATGACGATATCTAATTCTTTTTTTAACCTAAATATGATATTTATGAAAATGCATTGAATAATTTTCTTGCAGCAAAGAAATAATGTAAGAAACACTTAAAAGCTGATTGGAAGATGTAATATTAAGGAAAAAGTGTAAAAAATATAACGTATTAATATCTATTAATTAATTCGAAAAAAAACAAAAAAAGAATTTAGGGAGCAAACAAAAGATTTAGTATGTATATCAAAGAATCTTATTTAGTTTTATTTTAGTTTCAAAGTGTGTATTTAATAGTCTATTCCGTGTTTTCAACAAATTTTACGAAGTTTTGTGGGATGTTTCTTGTGTTGAATAGGTGGTGTGGGATATACATACCTTGGAAGGTGAGTATTCATGATGGAGGAAACGTGACGGTGACAAAATGCATCATCTAATTAAAAATGATTGAAATCGACCACTGGGTTATTTACGATCTTGAATGAAAAAAATGTTACTGTGCGCAAACAAAAGTTTTGTGAACCTTAGTTCTATATAAAATGTTTCAATAAAATCTATGGAAGAGGAGTAAAGGTGTGTTCGGGTACCCGCGAAATTCATCGGGTCGGAAGTTCGTAAAGTTCGGGCACCCAAAAGAAAAGTTGGGTCAGTCGGAACCCCGAAAAACTGTAATGTTTGTGTATTCGAATCTAATAAAGGTGGTTTCGGCAATATCGTATAGTTAGAAACTTTTTAATAACAATAAATGTGACGTTTCTTAATGATTTTTCAACTAAATTTTCCACATAAATTTTCAAATTTGCATAGATCATTGTATTTTATATTTGTTATAATGAAATATAAACTAAAGGAAGTGAAGCAGTTCATGATAGAAAATGTGAATATTATTTTATTTTCAAATTGGCATGAAGAAAACAAGTGTTTTCGGGATCCCGACTTCACGGGTACCCGAACTTTCGAGGCTTGGATATCCGAAATTTCGGGTACCCGCATACCTCTAGTAAACACATTTTTAATATTATATGAATTATAAAATATAATCTTTTAGCTTTGATAGCGTTTAACGTAGGTACTACCACGGTAAACGCTAACACCATCGCTTAGTCTAAAGATCATGCATCAGACTATGTTCGTTTGCGTGATATTTTTATTCCACTAAATGTTTGTTCAGTTACAACGTTAAAAGATTTGTTTAAAATTTCATTTAAACAATGACTACTTTTAGTGATAAGCGACCGAGATCGTTGAGAGCATCGTTGCAGGTACCATAACTATATACAGACGACTGAGATCAAAAGTCAGCGTATAACCGGAAAATGCGAGCGTATCAAAAAGCATTCGTTCTGATAGCTCTTCTCTAAAATTATAGTAATCTACGATCGCTCGAATCTGTTACTTGTAACAGCGTTGTTTTTCAAAAGTAAAGCTGGTTTTACCTTCACGAAGCATTTCGAGTAACGAAACCGTTTTACATAACTTCCACAAGTCCACGAATATTAAAAAGGGGAAGAGATCGCAAAAGGACTGTCAGTCGTAATCGTTATCAAAAAAGGGAAGCTGAAAGGAACTTGCTACCATCCCTTAATTTTTCTCTGTCGACTCTTAATTGGGTCTGTTCTCCTCGTAATATCAATAGTTTCTCTGTACGCTTTTCATTTTTCATTACAGGACATGTGTCTATTTTCTATGAAGTTCAGAAACTACAATGTTCAGATACAAGTAGCCTAGTACCAAATGATAAATATTAAAGGGCACTTTAACAGCACGTACAATTAGTTTTAATAATTTTATTTAACAGTCATTTAGCTCCTTTAACTATCTTTATATTAGCGGATCGTTTATTGGGGTCAGAGCGATTTCGGTAAACATTTGGAATGCGTCGTGCGCCAATGAAAATTAGGATCTTTTATACTTCTCATTGTACTTTTAAGAAAGCTTCACCGATAGATTCCCGAGACTTTCCTGATGAAAATCAGTCCAAATACGACCTCAGTCGAAGTGTTCCACTATGCATAATCTAACTTGAATCAATGTAGAATAATCACATAATAATATAAGAATAAGCACAATACGCATCATCAAAAATCTGTTGAATAACGTTATTGTGCGTTAACGGTAGTCGCATTGATGTTGATGTATCTGTGATACATGTTTGGAGTTGATCAAATTGCGAGTGACCATTTTACTTACTCTTGTTGCCATCGTGAAGCAAAAAGGTTGTAACATTGTACAGGGTGTCCAGAAATATCCTCTGTGATCATAAAGAGGTTTGCCATTCGGATGAGAAACTTTGAGAAGTGAGGGACTTTATTTGTAAAATAAAAATTTCAAAAATTTTCATCCGTGCCATCTTGAATTTTTGCACGATCTTTTTTGCAGAATCTAGCAGAATACGTACTTGCGATAAAATTCTTTCGGTTACAGACATTTTTATTACTAACTTTTTCCATGGAGAATGAAATTTATTCAAAAGTGTACAGTTTTCACAAATATGAAATTTTTTAAAAAAATATTTTGTTTTCTTTTTAATCTAAATTCTTTCTCAAGACATGTACAATGAAAACTATATTCCAAACTTTCTCTAAATACACACCTAATAAATAGCACATTCCAGAAATTTTACACACCTTAAATTTAAACCGTTAAAAATAAGGTGATCACAAAATTCTTTTTAAAAGGATAACTTAGGATAATTTAGCATATATTCAATCTGTTGTACAAATGAATGTAAATAAACACTTATGTACCCATTTGTAGTCACAGAGGACACTCTACACCTTAATATGTACACCTAGTACATTGTCACCGATTCTCATCTAGACTCATAATAAGAAAAAATTGGAAAACAGATCTTACACTTTTTGAAGTCGCAAGATGTGTGCAATTGCGACCTTTACATTACAGAAAGTTAGCCACTTCAGAGATTTTGAGACCAAAGAGTTCTATACATTTGCTTGACACGTTAACTATCAGATTGCTCATACCTGTGTGATACAGTTCTTTATCCGAGCACAAAAGTGAGGTTCTGTTATGATATGTGTAATCTGCAGACCATTACAGTTTATAGGATCTAAAAAGGTTGAAAGAATAATCACGGTGGTGAATTGCAACTTTTCAGTTCCGGTTTTATTAACTGAAACGTTTAATTTTGTGGGATATTTTTGGGCGGTGGGTCGATAGTCAACGTGCTAAGCTATAAGTAAAATGCGGTTTATGATCTCGAAGAAACCAAAGAGAGCAATGGTTGATTAATTAGCGCTGCCGCTGGTGCGCACTTTCAAGATTACGTTATATTGTCACGTTGACATAATTAAAAACACTGATACATTGAGATAGTAAAGCCAGTGGTATTATAAGTTTAGATCCCAATAGAAATGATTTTGTCAGTAAGGTAGTATACAGCAGCTTCCTTCTGAATTGATCTCTCTGTACGGATTTTTAGGACGGTTTTATATTCGAGAACTTATGTTGACCCGGACCAACGAGAAGAGCTTCTATTTTATAGTTCCTATATATTTTGTCTTCAACTTGAATGGCAGGGCACAGGATGTAAAGAAATATTGTTTTATGGCTTTTGTAGATAATACTACTACATCTGACAGAAAATATTCGATCGAAATTCTAATATATGGTTCTTGAGAGAATTATATGTATGTATATATATATATATATATATATATATATATATATATATATATATATATATATACGTGTTAATAGAAAACAAAAAAAGAAGTATTGTACATACAACTAAATATCTCTGTGAGTCATTGTAATGAAAAGATATACCTTTTATGTAGTTTAAATGGTTTTAACATATTTCATTTTTAATTGCATCGTGTAGCTGATAAAAAAATACATTTATACATGTATAATAAATAACATTACTTTGAATTGACCTTGGTCTCTAAAAATTTTGATTCTATGTAAAATTTATGTCAATTATATTGTACACCTTGTAGACATTTTGTAAATTGAGATGACCCTACAGGAAGTAACTATAATTTTTAATAATTATTAATTATTATTTTTATTATAAATTGTAGGTTCATTCGTAAAAGCCACGACAATATTCCTTTTCACCTCGTGCGTGCTAAAATAAAAAAATGCAAAGACAGAAAAATTGTGCTACGACCTATTCGTGCCAATGTAATGTCAGTTGTACGACGATTTGTGCGCTTTCCGTTCTCTTGCGTGCATCTGTTCTCGCCGACCTTTTTGACGATCTAAATCGTTGATGAACAGATTCGTAATTCCGGATTAACGAAACAATAGTAAAAACCTGGTTCGCGTCGTTTCAACGCCGATCGTGAGTACAATTCAAGAGATTCCAAGTATCGTGAACTGAAAGAATTTAATAGCACCAAATATGATCTTACTAATAAACAATGGGATAAATTACAATTAAGATAAGTATAAAAAAAATGTACAAGTATGAAATTTACAATGCAGTCAAGTGTACAAACAAGAGCTCCATGTAAACGTCGATTTAGGAGTACCTCAATTGCCTTGTCCCACAAAAATCATTACCCGAAACTGTATGTGCTGCTGCAATTTATGTCGAGAATATTGTAAACTGTCTCTTAAGTCGTGCCATCGAGAGTCAGTGAGTAGATTTTTGTCTTTCCTTTCTCCTTTTTTACTAATAATATTCCTCCGTTATCACAGCCGTGAATTCTAACAAATATTTCTAGTCTTTTCTGATTCCATAAATGGATTTCACAATGTAACAATAATTGTTGTCCAATTCTTATATAGATTTACTGATAGTTTAATATTATTTCTCACTGTCGATAAAGTAATATTACTTTGATCACTACAAAGCCATAGCTATCTTAAACAAATTTCTGTGAATTTCTAATAACTTTTTAATTTCTAACAACGCAACAGGATCTACAATGTATGCTTTATTGTTTTTTGAAAGAAGAGATCTGAGATTTATTGACAAACCACCCCCAAGACAGTGGAATGCACAGCTTGTACGATAAATGTTGTACCTCACTCTTCTTTCCAAAGACAATATATAAATCGTTTAAAATACAATTTATATTAACACTTATTTTCAAATTTTAAGACGTTCCTTTCCATATCTTTCCACTCTCTGTCTTTCAATGGCTTGACCTTGACATCGTGATTTCTTCGTCCAAGTACTTGGGTTCAATCTGTTCAGGTTCCAAAACTCGTTCTGCCACTTGGAAGTCACAAGACTGGACGCATTTCAAGTATTTCATTTTGGGTAAAGGCAGCTTTGAATTCCGGAGCCTCGCGCCCAGAGTTAGCAACTCTAACTTTAGTTGGATACGTCCTTCTCTTGAAGCTTGAATTGAATTTATAGTATGCTATGTAGACTTTTTGATAAAATACTTCCTGATATAAAATACGTCTGATCAAAAATCATTTGTAATGCTACAATTGTACATTCTTCGAAATTCCCACAACTCGCCACGTGCGACAAGTTAATGAACGTCATAAAAATCACGCTAATTGGACGCGTACAAAAGTACGTAAATTGAAAAGATCGTATATAACTAGTTTGGGTTCGTGCTTTCTTTCGGATGTTCCTAAACGTCCACGCAGCATTTTACAGAGGTGAATCGATAGTTACATTTGCGATATTTTATTCTTAAGATTGAAACGTATAAAATCAGAGAGTATAAGAGTTTGTACGATCTGAAATATTTTACAAAGCTTAGTATAAAAATAACGTATATTTTTGTACGTGATTTTCTATTCAATATGTATAAATCTACTACACACAGCAATACTTGGTAAATGTGCGGCAATATTCAATCGTTACGTATAGAGTACAATAATGAAGACACTTTTTCAAATAAAATAATATACATTTTTTAAGTACAATCTTTCTTTCCTACATATAACAGAATTTTTAAGTACACTATCATTTGATGACAAGTTATTGGAACATTATATATATATATATATAATATTATATTAGCACACGTCGAATATTGCCTTGCTTTTATATTTGCCAGATAATCTCCAATTCCAAAAGTTTCAACTTCACGTCTGTAAAACATTTTATGGTCCGTGCGTTTCTGAGCAGAGCAAAGAGTTAACCCAAGCGTGCTACGCGTAAAAATGGTATCCAACTAATGCCGAGGTTACCAACTCTGTCGAATATAGTAATCACTCTGTTTTATTTATAAACCGCTGCCGAGCACGTGAACTCGACAATCGTTCCGGGAACTACGAAGTCCGGTCGTGAAGAGATGGTGTATGGGATGCGCGGGTAATTACTCGATGGTGACATCCCTAATCAGTGCTGCGGACTTATACGTATAACCGTTGGCTTGCACATCACCGGCTAAAGGACTGGCTTTCCCGTTCACGATATTGAACATGCAGCTTTGCCTTACGCTTTCTTCAAACCGATCCGCTATAAATTGTAGACGTGTATACGTATGCGTATATACATGATATATCATCTGACATTCTCCTTTACGAGTGTCATGTAAGTTGTCTGTATAAATATTCAATTACATTCATTTTTATGGTCGACAGATACAAGGTCAGAATTTCCGGAATATACAAATAGGCTACTTCTAGAGGACTGACTGCTCGTGCAGATTCACCGGCAAGATTGATCGATCACCGTCGATCGGACAGGTCGGTTGGGGGATGAAATTGTACACCAACTCTCGACGACCGGACCTTACTCATTATTAGTCGCGTGTTGACCTCGCTTGCCTTTCAGCAACTTTTGCGAGCCTTGCGTTTGCGAACGGAGCTCTCTTCCGAGTTCAGGTGGCGGTCCCAATCCCTACCCGTGCTTCTTTGCATGCTGTTAGAGTAGTTTTGAAAGGGTCCAGTCTATCCTGCACCTCGCTCATGTTACGAGGACTTCTGGCACTATTCGGTTCAGCGGGTAATGTCGAGCGTTGTCGATCCCAGGAGTCACTCCAGCTGCAAATCAAATCACAGACGTTTGCGTCGATCAGAAATTTGTTATTAAAATGATTCAGTGAATGTGCTAACGATATCGACGCGTTCGTTGCTGCTTTCGTCGATCGGGGTGACCGTGAATCTATTTTACAGACCTAGGGTATGGCACTTATTGGCAGCCATCAGATGATTTTCTTATGGTTCCGCAGTTTGTAAAAACAAAAGTGTGAAGAGAGTTTTTAATAGTTGCTATTTTAAATGAACTATGAAACATTTTCAAAAATATGACCGGATAAGGATTAGTTGTAGAAAGCTACAGTTTCAGTAGTTAGAAAAGTTAGAAAGTTACAGTTGTTAGAAAGTAACAGTTTCAGTTAGTATAGAACTTGTAAACGTATTGTTTAAATTTTCTTGACAGCCTCACTCAGATAAAAAAGTTCAAGAACGTAACTTTTACATTTTTCTGTCATTCCAATCAACTGCGCTATTTGCATAAATTGATTTAGACATTGTCTAATGAACCAGTTCATCGAATATTAAAAACAAGATCCAAATCGATTGCTTCAATTTTGGAAAAGTTATACCGTTTTAAAAAATGTAGACTCGGTTTTGCTCCTCACTGTAACTATTGGATAAAGTAGAAAACGATTATTCGTGCCATATCGTAAGCTTGCTACGTTTTCCCTACTTTCATCGATAGCCATTATGTTTCTTTCAAGTACATCATGTACTTTCCTAATGCAACAAATTTTAAAGAATTTAGAATTTGTATCAGTGTAGTTGTTGTCTGAGAACTTGGGAGACGGAATAAAGAAATAACAGAGTTCTGAACGAAAATAATGGCATCAAAAATCATAAGGAACTCGAGGTTCTGTACTACTTCTCATATACTACTTTCTGTTATAATATACATACATATGATGTGGTATTTTGCAAATGTGTCAACTATTTACAAAGGTGTGAATGAGAAGTTCGACATGATTTATTGAGTTTATGAATGAATTATTTGCTTAGGTAGGAATTATACGTGACGCATAAGATATGCTGACCATCAAAGAAGGTTTATAGAATGTATTTATGGCTATTAACTATTACTAGTGAACCGACCGACAAAGCAAACGAACAGGGGCACTAAATATTAATGAGGAAGAACAACAAAAAGCGATCAATTCTCGGTACAACAACGTGATTGTGCAGAACAAGTTACTGTTTGGTAAAAATAAATTTTGTTATTCGTTATATCCGTGTTTATTAAAAACTGTTCTTTTTTAATAACTGTCTTTTTATCTCTAAACTGTTTTTTTTTTATTAAAAAGACTGCAAGTGGCTTCTTATTAACTACAGTCATGTGCATTCGCAATGAACCATAAGTAATTTTTTAGAATCAAAACACGTCTACACTTGCAACCGTGTTTATTTGTTACGATCTAATGATATTAAAAGCAGCTCTAATTAAAGTTTCTATTAATAAACAGTTTCGTCAATACGGCAGAAATTTCACGAAAAGATAAAAATAATTTTATTTTATTTGATTGATAATATGTTCTGCTGTTTATTTTGTTGTACGATTTTTGGAAATAATGAAATATTGAATAATGAAATGGAGGGTGACGAAAAATATACAATCGTGAAATCATGATCTTTCAACAGCTGAAAAGTTTGGTAGGAAGAGTAGAGAAATAGGAACTAAATTGCAATGAATGAATCGATAGTGTAATATGATTTTGCAGGGTTTCTATAGTTAACCGTTTGCGAACGAACATCATTAATTTTAGTAAACTTCATCCGTGACAGAATGTCGTTATGCTACATTTTATTTCAATATTTAAAGATAAAATAATAATTTAAATATTATTCTTAAAAATTACTTTATTAATAAGTGTTAAAAAAACGAACATAAAATTTAATAATAAAAGACTAATACACAAGTATAATCTTAAATTTGAGAATTACGAGAATTCAATTTTGAGCAATGGTAGTGGAACTAATGTTAAAACCTTGGAGTTTCTAAAAGCTATTATCACGCAGTTTTGTAAATGTAAAAAAAGATGCAAAGTTTATGTCATAAATATCTTGAGACCGTAAGAAATATATCACATAAAGTATTATATGTATAAATATATGTCGTCACTTGTGAACGTCTTTTTCCGCAAAGGGTTGCATAGTGAACTATACGAAACTAAAAAAATATTTTAGCAATCAACTTACCGTACATGGCTATCAAAAGCAGCATGAAATATTGTTAATCGTAAATCTATTATAATCTTCAAACAATGGTTCAGGAAAAACTATTTACTTTTAGTTTCTTTTACTGATCATACAGATTTATCTATTCATACTACATGCTAGGAGAATCAGTATGTTAATAACGTTAGAACTTCATGGAGACACGTTCGAAGCGGATTTTACACTTTTCAATCTATTTTCAATCTATATATTATTAAGACCGATATTATGGTTGTAATGTGAAAACAGTTGAAATCTTATATTTTATTAATTCATATATGTATTTTTATTAGGGCTTGCAATCGAATCAGAAACTTCGAATAACGAAATTTTGCATTAACAAGATAAGATGACAAGAGAAAAGTTAATTTAAGATTGAACAAATCAGTTGAAACATGACACTTGAAGCTACTTATAAAACTAAGACACTTATAAAACGATTACTGTTTTTCAAACGGGTGAATAACACTTCACATTTTATTTTCATAGTTACATTAGCACTGTGTAATCACAAAAGTAAGCGTATGCAAAAATGTATTAATATATCGGTATAATAGTTGTTCATTATACACACATTTATAATATACTATTGTATTGTAAGTTATAATATCCAAACACAGACGCGAATGTCTTGTCACGTAATTTCACCACACTTTGCACAACATTGACTAGAACAATAGCTGATATTGTAAGATTCGCTCACAAACCCCAAATAGAACAGAAGATTGTTACGTTCGTACTTATATTGTAGAATTAGTGTACTATGTATATACATTTAGAAGCAGTAAAAACGATTAGACGAATCAGCAAAAAAGGAATTAAACAGAGAAAGATTATTATACCGTTCTAACATGCAAAAGGAACTAGAAGCTTTCCTATCGAACAATTAAATAAGTGATCTTGATGTAGAAAAGATGCATGAATATAAGAGCATTGAATGCAGAAAGAAGTAGGTATCCCAATATTAAATCACACACACTGACGGACTCTACCTTCCCGATCCTGAAGCTGTCTCGCATGGAATCACCAAAGTTAGGTAAATGACCAGAGCAGCAAAAACAACAGGTTATTTATGACAAACTTTTGAACGAAACATTAGATTATAAATATGTGATATGTCATGAGTTTTATTCGGGAAATTAATGGCAACTGATGTAATTATCGTTACTCGTATTATTGCGGTTTCGAGACAGCAAATATAATATATGTTAGTCCTTTTCTTCGTTACAAAAGTACTGTTCAAGCGACCGAATAATAGAATCTTTTGAAGAAAAATCTTAGGAACACGTAGTTAGCAATGTAGTGGCGACACACTGCCGTTTCGCACAATAAAAATCATCAGATACCGCAGATAGAAATGTAAAAATATTTTCTAAGATTTTTCTGCGAAATTAGCAACGTTCTTATATGTTGACAGTATTACAAAATCAAATTATGATTAAGTAGAGTGTACGAGTGAGATCAAATAAAAAAAGTCTCACCTAACTACAGGCCCCATAACACCGTCCCTAGGTAGTGTTTGTAGGAGTGATGTACCTGCAGATCCTGGGCGTGTCTGTGCCCATAATTAAACATATTATAAATAAACAATGTGAGAAAAGTAACGAAGTAATACGAAAAGATAGAAGAGGTTGACTGCGATGTGTGTCATAGAAATCAAAAGTGTACATGTAATCGAACACATTCTGTGGAATAATATTGTGAGGTGGAGAGAAGTATGGGGTATATCGGTGTGAAGCAACTAGTAATTATTGCTTTCCATTATCTAGTCACTAGTGCAGTGATAAACTAGTGTCGTTTTACGTCTGTGTATTTTGCCAGGAAGCGAAAACAAGGAATAATCTTGTGATCATTATTCAAACCATAGTCGGAACAAACATAATCAGCAAGATGAAAGGAAAACATTCAACAATAACTTTCCGATTATTAAATTCCTCTTACTAATCAGTGAACTGGAATAATTACGAGATATTAAGACGGAAATATACCTTGTCAGTTTGTGTTGCAGCATTGCAAGTGTCCATGCATAAGATAGTGTTACGACTATTGGTTATAGCACAATTTTGCCTTTCATTGTTGTTAGGGCCTTGAAGCTTCGACATTTGGAACTACGACAGAAGAAAATTTTCCTTTTTCAAGTTTATTGTCTGACGAATATTGTGGTAAGAGAATATTTTCAAAATTTTTTAATAAACTACAAAGTTATATATATATATATAATTTAAAAATTCAATCACTTAGAGATCTTGCACAAAAGCAGATCTCAAAAACTCTCCACCCATTCAATTTTTATACATTAGTCTTTATAAGATTATCTATAATGGTGTACAACAATTTTGATGTCTCAACTCATCAGATTTTTATAAATTTTTAAATTTGCTATTTTTCAGCGAAAAAGAGTTCTGTCCTTGATGAGTCCCTATCTTTTTATTCTTCTAAATTACGAAACATTGTATATTATACTTAGAATAATTTATTATTAATTTAATTTATTGAATATTGAACTTCGGTTAAATTCTATTATGTTTTAAGCCTATAAAATTTATTTTCACGTACCTTTTATCGATAAATACATAAATTTTATATTCTACAATCACATTAAGGCATAAATTCAAAAGTTTTAGCATAATTCCCATGATTATGCAAATATTTACATAAAAATTGTTTTTAAATGCTCATAAAGAATAAGACTTTCGAAATTAAGCGTAAACAGATCGATTCTTTTTTTAAATTTCGATATTACTGTATCCCTTTAATGTATTTGAATTAATTAACTTACCTGTAGTACCTGTATGGTTCGGTCTTTGTCTTCTACTTGGCCTTGCAAAAAGACTACCTGCCTTCGTAAATCTGCCAATTCGTCAACAATGCTGCTACCTTCGCTTTCGGGAGAAGTATTAACATCCACGGTATCTCCTTCGTTCAGGTTGTAGAAGAGGCCATTCTGCAATTTATTTCCATAAATAGCGAATTTAGTGAATTTTGTTAACACTTTCATATTCAACACGTTCGATATCAATGTCTACCTTGGTAACAGTTTCCATAGTCATAGTTTTCTTTTAGTTAGCTTATTTTCTTCTAAAGTATTATAAACAAATATTATCTCGACAATGTTGTACTCGTACATTTCCCAAATATCGCTATACTATACATATATTATAGTATCATTTTTTTTGTCAACAAAATTTGAACGTGTTAATATGATTTTAAATAAATGTTATAGAGCTCTTTAAAATGTAAATACCTTTACAGTATTATCGAATGGGGTGAGAGTATCTGCCTGTGGATTCAAACAAAAACATTACAAATTATTTAGCATTTTTGTGTAAGAAGATATGAGCAATTAAATATGATATAGAAACGTGTGCAATAAAGAAACAAAAATACAACGTACCCTCTTCAACCCGTTCTCTTCTGACTTGAAGGATAAATCATGGTTGGTGATAATAATGAAAAATAATATAAATAATCGTGTGTTAATACAGAAGCGCAACAATATTGTGCAGTACAAATAAACATAATGTATTAAATAAAACATTTCATTGTAAGCTGAGTATGCATCAGGCGATACGGAAATTTATATTGTAATACCTTTTGAAGTAACTGCTTCAGTTTCAGGACTGTTGTTTTTATGGAAACAATGTCTAGAAACATATCTGCATACGCGTCTCTGTCGATCCGAATATCCAAATCGTTTACTCTGTCGATGCTTGGTGACTGAACCTGAATTATGATAATTGCAATTTCATTGATGTGGTACTTTCGCTTTAACTCTGCTCGTGAAGTGCATAAATGATTTCGTGTGATCAAGTTTATGAAAGTAAATATCGTATTTCTTTCGAATGTTCACTATATTTTTAATTAATAATTCCTGTTGATTCGTGTATTCGTGACTGAAATTTATGGGACGAGACTGAACATGCTGTAGAGTTTGAAAATTTACTTACATTCCTTGATGTTCTTAAGGGACTGGAGAATTGCCGATTCCGTGTGTTGTCTAGGAAACGTGGTGAATCGGTGACGGACCTACTTCGCCACGCTTTGTTCGTTTTGTCATATTCGTTTCTGAAACACAAACAAGCCGGAACACTTGTTACTTAGTCTTCAAACTTCGGCCGTTTATTTTCTCTTACCTGGAGATGACAAAATGTACTCGACCGATTTTTATTCGAGCACTTACTAATCCGAGTACTCGGAGTATTCATTAGGCCCTGAACACCGGTTTCTCAAGCACTTGAGATTACTATTACGGTAGAATCTCCGTTACATGAACTGATTGGGAAACAAGTGTTCACATAAGTGAATCGTTTTTTATATATTCAATCATTAAAAGAAAATGAAATAAAATGAGCACAAATTTGTTTTTAGATAACTTATTATGTGCAATGTAAGAAGACAGTATTGTTAAATTCTTTTTTCTTAACTTATGGGAATTTTTTCATTCCTCAATTGCCCGAACTATTGCAATACAGCAATATTCAATTTTGTTTCGCCACTACAGTGTTTCAATTGGTTGAGGTATTTATTATTTATATTTGCTCCAAATATTATTCAATGGTACGTTTCATTGTACGCGTTCATTTTACAGATGCAAATATATAAACATTTAATAATTGTGGGAAATACACTGTTCACATAATAATACGTTCAAATACCAAGTGTCCATATAATGGAACGTTCACATAACGGGTACCCTTTCATATAACGGATGTTCTATCGTATTACGATTGAATAGCAGATTATGCATGTCGCTGCAGCGGCACCAACGGAGTACAAAGGGTTAAATGTGAAGTGGAAAGTATTTTGAAGGAAGATGCCTAAAGTTTGTTACTGAATACAAAACTTAATACATATACTACTATCAAATCAATCATATACTTTCATTGTTATATAAATCATGCACTATAAAATGCATACTACAAAATGAACAAAATTTATGCGTTAGCACACAAAAATAACAATTCTTTGCACGTAAAATCTGATATTTTGTTTTCTACATTGGAGTAAGATGCATGTAGATTTACAGTACACTTGAATAAACCTACGTTAATTAATCGACAGCGTGTTTTTATGCAAAATAAAATTTGTCTGCATCAGTTGCAAGTAGAAATGAGTAAATAGAAAATTACTTCAACTTGCAATCAGTTTAGTAGTTTGAAAATAATGTAACGAGATTCACGGGAATGAACTTGCAGATACGATAACAATAACATCTAATGGATGAATTCTAAGTTATGGCTACTTGGCATCTTCCAACAAAAGAAAATTTTGATCTAAATCGAGTAAACATTTAACCGAATATTCGAGAGCTCGAGATACCTGTAGACCCATAGTACTTAAGGTAAACTAAGTAGTATGTATAGGGCAATAGTAAGAGCTCCACTTTGTAGCGCGTTGAGGCAGGTCAATATTGGAGCTGCTATAAACAATAAGAGCGACGCTGAAAGCGAAGCATAGAAATACATTCTGTTGCTTTGTGCCATAGTTTTTACGCTGATGCAGTGAGCAGAATATGTACTTCGTCCAAACACATTAAATTTTTCTTTAGGTCTTGATGCGCCTTAACAATAGGCCTTAACAAGTAACGATCTTTTTGCTGTGGCTCAAAATAGATCCGAGCTTCGCGGATAGTATGTCAACAGATATTAATAAAAATTCATTTTCAAGTTCGACACAAAAATTGTGCGGTCATACGTGTTGTCAAGTCTGAAATTAGGCTATCAGCACAACACCATTACAAACAAACCAAAAAACGTTTATAACAGCTTCTGTCATCGCTCTTACCAACCGCAGAAAAATTGGAAAATAATCGAATATCGCTTGAAAGGGAAGAAAATACCTTGCAGAATGACCGATGGCTCGCGGTATGGAAGAAGGGTGAGTAGTGTTAATTGGATTGCCGGTAGTTTTTCGTTGCCTGGGTACCGGCGAACCCGCCGTTGGCGTCGAACTGTCCGAGGACAAGCCGGAATCGCGAGTCTCTCGACCGTTCAAGTTTGTGGCAACTCCGTTTTCGTTCGCCACGCTCACACTATTAGCACTAGCAACCGCGGTTCGCGTGGATAAAACCGTTCGTCTTTTTGCACCCCTCGAAATTCCTGATGCAGACACCGACGACATCGACGATGCCATTATATTTGATTAACTGCATCTGGTGCACTCCCAAAGTACTGTTCTCCGACACTCACTATTATCAGTTAGTTACTCCGCGATTTCATTTACGTAGCTTACGATCCAGTTCACTATCAGTTGGCTACTCGATGATACACGTTTTTAAGTCTAACTGGATTAAAACTGATTTGTCAGTTTGCGCTGACATCGTCGGGTGATACATTTTAAAAGGCTAACTGGAGTAAAACTAACTTGATTGGAATCATGTTTGCAATAGTTACAATTGGAATCGTAATTATTGTAACTACAATTGTAGTTGGAATGTAATTCGTTGTTTGGGTTAGATACCGCACGATCGTTTACGGTTGCGTTATTATTTGACACGATTGGTTGAAACTGGAAATTGGTCGGGTCGAAGTGCGAAACAAAAATGGACAAATGTTTACCGAGAATCTTTCGAATAATTATTAGAGTGTACGGTTATTAGAATAATAAATATGTCGTATTTTAGACCTCACATTTTCATCGATTAATTCATTTGAGGAGTACTGCTTTCGAGCGTCTGCAGAAGTTTGAGAGAAACGTTTCGATATGTAGACAAAAGTTTACCAAACAAAATGTTAGCAAGTGAAGTTCTGTAACACGTTAATTGTTGAATCGCAATCTAAAAAAGTCCTACATCAAAGTAGTTTTTAGCTACCGAAAGTTAATATTCGTTACGATTAAAGCGGGAAATCGAGATTGGTCATAATGGCTACTTTTTCATCCCTTTTGTATTCTACAAATTCTGATAAGTTGTAATTTACTTGAATAAGTCACGATAAAACTGAATTCCTAAACTCGATCAATGAATAATAACACTAAATTCGATAAGTAATTAAGCTATTTATTTTCTGCCAAAAGGTGATATATATACACATTACATTCGATAAATAAATAGCTTACTTTTCCCTGGTATATGGTAAAATAAGGGACAGCATCTGAAATAGCAGTAATTGTTGGACGAATACATAGGAGTATTATATCTATGACATGATTCTTTCGCAGCGAACAAATTTATGCGAACGAGCTAGATTAGGGAACCCGGAAATTAAAACTATAAAACTTCGCGTGCAAGTAGAGGAAGTCATTCATAATGCGAACTTATTTTTCGTTCGTATCATATTCTGCTTTCAGAGGATGAATGTACACCTCTCGCAAAGAATTTAGAATTTCTTCGAATCTAAAATTTTTTAGTACTTAGATCGTTTCAAGTATGGTGCAAAATATTTAAAAACTGAAGAAAATATAAAAATTGCAAGTTCTTCAATATTTGTAATATCGTCTACGAGTACATTATGAAAAAAAATCTGTTTTCATCATCAACTCACTTAAAATTAGATTTTGTACTTGGAGACATAGATATCTCATACTATCAGTGCCAGTGCATTAATTAAATTATGGAAATGATTTCAAAATTAATTTTATTTTGTATACTAATTTCATTACTAGTAACATCGAATACTAAACCAACGTGTTTGCATTGTTTAGAGTTTAGAGGTATGTTGGAGTGTAAAACTACTAAAAATAAATACTTTCGTTAGAAAAGAAGGTGTGCTTTTGGAATGGATATAAACATTTTCCTGACATAATTTGATTAATCGTAATAGTCGATTGCATAAAACGTAAGATAATACATGGTGGTTCCAAAAAATATTTGAACTAGAGTCCTCAAAATCAGTTTAGGTTTATTGTTCCGCAATTCATTTTTACTAAATTATAACAATTTAAAAGTGTCCGGCTGTCTTACAAAAATGACGAAGCAAAATTCAATCATTTTCTATAAAAAGATTTTTCTAATTTTTATAATTGCGACGTACGATGTATAAAACCAGTGTTTTGACCGGTTTTGGTGTAAAATAAATTGAAAATTCCGTTGACCGGTTTTAGTCTAAAATATCAACGATTTTTAAAAAAATCGTAGGTTTAGTGCTTAAATAACTTCACGACATGTAACTAAATCAGAAACTTAGAATTCATCACAACGATTACTTCTTGAATAAACTGAAAATCTGAGAAGGATCTCGTGCGCAGTTATGTTTGAGGATATTAAGTAATAAATCGGTAAAGTCTGAACAAAACGCAGCATCTCGAAGTGGCCGATCGAGACACGGAATTCGAAGCAAGAAGGCGAACTTACGGCACTGATTAGGCTAATTTATTGAACTCCACAATGATTTGCGCAATGCGGTGTCCGGAGGGTGCGTTTCAGTTGCACCCCCGCGATTTTTATACGGATACCACATAATTGGGCGGGAAACCGGGTATGCTATGCGTTCGAAAGTGACACGTGATAACGCGGGTACTCGACAGGTATACAGTTTCGCGATGATCACTGTCGGGATCGCCATGTAACCGGCGCGAAGCGATCTGTGGAATGAGCAAGACCTCCGACTCGCATCGCGCCTCGTCTCGTTTCATCTTGGTCCTATCCTCTCTACCTCTCTCTCTCTTTCTTTCTCTGTCTTTCCTCTCTCCACTCTCCTCTCTGGACACGTTCCTCGCACCTGCGCAACAGGATTACAGTGTTTCGCTCGATATCACGAGGATTGCGCCAAATAAGTCGCCAGAGAGGGGCTGACGGTAAACGAATGGGGTGAAAATCAGTCTAAAGAATTCCGTGTTTATGAAGCAGGATTATGGATCCTGCCGGATTATTAACACGGAGACTGCTAATCCACCGACTGTTAAGCAAACAATTCGTAAAATATCAGAGCAATTCATTAATTGCAATGAAAATTACAAAATTCAGGTGTATGATAATGGATAATCTTCCAACCTTCTTGCATTTTACAGATCGTAATCTTTGGTGGACCTAAATTTTTAATTACCACCTTATTGGATTCGTTATTCGTTTTGCTTATTTTTGGTTAATCAATTTTTACTTCTTTTTTCTTTTATATTCTCTTATTAATTATTTAGTTTTCCGAGGGTTAAATATGCTTTTTGCGAAGTCCGTTAAGGATCTACACTTCATGCTTGCTCTAAAATAGTCTTTGGCAAACCTAACCGTGATTTTGTTGCCAACTTCAGGAATTTATGTCGTCTGGGTTCCACCTTCCAGCTCCAATCGAATATCTTCGCCGCAATAAACGCACCACGAGTGTGATAACCTTGATTTATAAGATCCTGCCATTGAACGTCTACCCATAAGTTACTCGACTTCCAAGATATTTTTACATCACACTAAAAATACGTATGAAATGCTCACAATTTTTGTGCCGAACGAGTACGGGAAATATCAAGGAAAAGTAGTCGATACTGTTTGTTAAAAGCACGACGAATTGGTAAACATTTTAAATGTCGCCGAACCTTTGATTTCTTTCTGTTTATGTTGTGAAGTGTGGTTTTGTGTCTACAAAATATGAACTTTGTCGATTTGAAATTTAAATAGATAAAAATATCGGTGAATCACACACTATCTTGAGATGTTTTATATTGCATTAAATTGAAGTTATATTAGCCTACTATATATATATCTCAGTGTAACTATGAAAATACACACTAATCTGTCATGTTAATTTGTTAGCTGAGTTGAAAAATGTCATTTCTGAAAATTATAATTCCTTGAACGTTAACGATGATTGATTATAAAAGCTCATGCACCGAGATCTTTTAACAATGTTAGATCCACATTCGCTGCAATTTCCAGTATGGTTCACAAAGACTGATACAGTTTTTATGGGAGAAGAAGCCATTGTCGTAAGAAGAAAGCAAGACGGGCGAAGTATTAAGACAGAAGAAAAACGAAAGAAAAACGTAACGAAAAAACTCGGTTAACTAGTAACGCTCTGATTAGCGTTCGAAACTGTTCCGCTTGACATAAATTCTCGGTTTCGTGATAATTACTCATTGTACCAATCGGTATTCCGATTTCGCTTTGACCAATACAACGCAGACTGGAATGGTAGTACGATTTGCAGCTCTCGAGAAACATTTACGCTTCGAAACTTTTACCGAACGGCTTAAACGATGAGTCTAGTTATACGAACCCTAAAAAAATCAATTTCAAAACGAACAGCAGTTTTAAATATATAAAATCGAAAATATTTAAGCAACGAAAGTACAATCAAAACACGTACACAGTTTACAATTCATTAATTTCATCTGTTTTTATTAATGAAAATGTTAAAAAATCGATTGTGTTTAAAAGATCTGTTTAAAATGAAATTTTACAATAAGTCGATTGAACATATTAAACATTTCTATCGATCTCCATTTTCGACGAGATTGCGAAAATTTGCTTAGCTGCAGGAATTTTATTCGCAACTGCAAATTCCTTTAGTTCGAACGCGTTGATTGCCGTGACGTGGAAATCACTGATTAAGATAATTACAATTTATCAGTCAATGTCACGCAGACTCAGAGTGACAAAGAGAAAATTAAGAGTGATGAAATCGCGGTGGAGACCGTCTTCAAACTAACAAAAACTAAAAATATGCTTGAGTCAAAGTAGAAACGACCTTAATTAAACTCATTTAAGCAAATATTAATACACTTGCGAGGCAGTTTACTACAATAACATCCGAAGATAATAGTGTAGAAGTAAGTGAACTCTGTTCGTGGGATTCGGTAGATTATAGTTGCAAACAAACAAAAATTCTAACTTGTCTTAAAAAAGTAATTAAACAAATTATAAATATAATTAATAAAAATATTTCATCGATGAGCTAAGAACATTATTTATTTGAACCTTCATGGAATGTCTTCTGGCATTTTCCGACCTTTCAAGGCGAAAATACGTCAGAATTGTAAATGTCTATCTGCATATTTTTCTGCATAACTTCGAAGTTATGAGAAATATCATCAAATATAGTGGAAATTTAATATCTCTCAATAATTTGTGCGGAAATATAATGAAGTGAAGTATTGAAAAACAGGTTACCTTGTAATTACAAATTGTAATAGACAGTTTTTTAATGCAAACATGATAAACTTAAAATAGGAAAACTGAAAAGCAAACATTAAATTCCATTTCTTGTTTTAATCCTACAGGATTAAAACACGACAGAAAACGAAATTGCATCAAGAAGTTTTCTCGATAGTTAAATGAACTTTTCACCACTGTTACATCCGTCATGATAAAATGCAGAGATTTCTCATGCAAAAAAGATTACTTAACTTACTTTCATTTAATATTTGTTAAGTCAAAGGAATTTTTAAATTAATTTAAATGTTACTTTCCCTGTCGGTGTTCGTTAGCTAACAAGGTTGAGTTATAGAACCCGGAAATTTAGAAGATTATAAAATTGTATGCGTAGATAGAGAAGTCATCCGTGACATGCGCCATTTTTTCTTCCTTACACACAGGAGTGAGAAAAGAAACAGAATTTTCATTTGTGTATGAAATTGTAAAAATCATTTTTAAAGAATTTAAACTTTCCAAATTACTTCCATCAAGTTTTTTCAATATTTTTTATTCTTTTTAAGCTAGTCCATTCTAGGTTCTTCGATGTTTCTAGTAAGTAACATCAATATATTATCTATTAATCCATGAATATTGTTATTACTTTGTAAGACAACGTAGGTAATGATAGATAGAATTCATTTTGAATGCGTTTTCGAGTGCGTCTGCGAGTAGCAGACAATAGTTATTTCACAGGCTTGCATAATGCATTGCATTGGAAGAGTGTTCGTGAATGCGCAGCACCAGGTGAACTCCTATACTTTAATTTGAAACCGGTTATAATCAGAAGTGTCTGACAATATGCACTACTTAAGAAGTATTACAGTCCATTTCAGACTGAAATTTTTGTTTTAAAACAATAGTAACAATTCCTCTTATTTACATCACCTTTATTGTATTAGATGTACGAATGGATTCATGACCCTTTCTTTATCAAGTTGTTTTTTGACAAACATAATTAACCATTTTTGTATTAATCGACAGTATCTATTTTAATTGATAAATGTAATAGAGTGAAATTAACGATACGTCGTTAGATAATACAGCGATGTGTGGAAATAGCGACTAATTTTGTTTAAAGAAGTGTGTTTATTACGGCCTTATAGACATTTTAATTATGCTAATATTATCTGCGAGAGTCTGTTATCTTGGACAGCTATTTATAGATTGTAATACATGTTGCAAATTCAAATGAAACATTAAGAATTCTGAAAGATCATTTGGTGGAGGACGCGCGAACAAATAAGAGAACAATACTATAACAGTTTCTGATTGCTGATTAACTTTTCAATCATATCTGTTTTCCCTTATTACTCATTGCACATCGTGATGGTAGTTAACTTTCTGGTATGTAGTAGCAATTAAACAAAAGTTTCCAACAAAATATACTTCACTGTTACATAAAAATTGTAACGTAACTTGAAAGCCAGGAAACTGACTCTGTAATTTCTTTAATGGTTATTAGGAAGTTCCATTGACCGAATTAATTTAAAACAGAATCAAATAGCATGTGTTTTCTTCATAGTTTCTTATTATAAACTTTGTAATTCCTAGGAAATGATACATTAAACAAAACGTAAAATAAATATTTCTATAAATGTGTTTATCAAAATTGTTAACTCATGTATGTTATTCTCTCAAGAAAGAATTTAATTAAATCAGGTTTTTTCAAGCTTCAAAATATTCAATAATACGATTTTCTATAGAACATAATCTCTCACGTTTTACAGATGTAGAAAAACAACAGTTTAATAATTATTATTGTACTGAAAAGATAGTAACGAATTTTCTAGATTTTTGACAAACGGGGAAAACGTTGGTACACAATTTTCTTAATTTTCTTAATTTTTGTGATAATTTTAGTAGCGCTAAAATCGAAAAGTTTCCGATGTTCTTTCGTTGGCTGCTAGAACCTCGTGCAGTAATTCTCGAGTTTACCTCGCTTTCCTCTCGCTTTCTCACCGTTAGTGCCGCCTATTTACGATGCTCCCTTCCGTTCTAGTGATTTCCTCTTCCTCTGTACCTCCCTCTTCGCTTCCCTTTTTTTTATCTTTCCCTCGGTGTATTGCTCTAAGAGCCGTGAAAGAGAAACGAGAACAACGTCTGCCGAGGCCAAACATCTCATAGTTCCTACTTAAACACCAATTATGCTTGCGAGGACGAATTACTACCGAGGCAGACTCTATTTATTCATGTAACTCGATATAAAACGAACGTCAGGGATTACGTTTTAACTTTCACATCGAAATTAGATTATTTAAATTACTAGGCAAAAATTCTGATTTTACTTTTTTCTACAATAAAGCTTTATCTTTCTCAGTTTTATTTTCATTCCAACAAGAAATCTGATTAGCATGTTCTGGAAAAATCTTAAGTATTTCATCGACCATATTGTATCCAGTTTTGATGAAACGAATTTTTTTAAATTTTTTGTTTGTTTATTATATTTCTCATTTATTTGAAAATATTCTAGAATGTCTGTAATATTCGAATTTATTTCAATAATATAATTTCAATTGTCGTTTCTTCACAGTCATAATGTTATTCACAGCTAAGTGTGATTATTCAAACCGAACTATTTAATATTATTTATATAATCCTTAGAAATAAGAATCTTCAGATATATAATTGTATTAAATACCGTACTTTTTATGTTGCATGTTCATAATTATCCCATTTCACGTCAAATAGATCACTTTGTTACATCACTATCGAGGATTTTGTTTAAAATGATGTATGTGAAATTATAGCGTAGAAGAACGTGTGTCTGCGACGATCATTATTTTCTTGTTTCCGAATTTCTTTATAAAATGCAGTTCCATGTTTTTGTCTCGCAAACGGAACGAAATATATGAATGATATTGAAAATTAAAAATAAAGGCTTATTTATCTTGATAGCGTTTAAAAAACTTGTAAAGCATGTTCGTATCTTTTGAAACGTTATCTACAAAGTAAAAATTTTATCAAAATAAAAGTACGTTGTTCGTAACGGAAGCGGATCTACGTGTAAGCAATTAAGGAAAATTAATTATAATTACGTGAAATTAATATCACAGTGGAAATACTGGAATGCAAATAAATTCAGGATTTATAAAATTATCAGACGTTTTAATTGTGTAAAGACATAGTATGTATATCCTTTGATCTAGGTCGTTCTGTGCATGGAAATGTGCATGTAGTCCATAGACAAACGTGATCAATTAACAACTGCAAATTTGGAGAATACGCTTATATTTTATTTAATGGAAACTAGAATCTATCAGAATAATTGATAAAATATTGTTAAATATATACATATACATACAGTATATGTATATACTGTTAAATATTGTAATGCATATGGTAAACCTATATCGTACATATTCTTGACATATTTTTCGTACATATTAGCATATTTTACGTACATAAACGTCGAGTGATTCTCGTATGTTGCACAAATGTCCGCAAGACAATCGGTAACCTAAATTAAAATCAAATTGTTTAAGGTAAAATTTATGGCAATTGACGCTAACGGTATGTTCGCTGCAACCAGATATAATTTATTGAATCATGTACCATTATGATGTAGTACAACTGCAATTGTAAATAGTGTGCGATTTATAGGACATCCGTTGCGCGCACGATTATTCTGTGAACAGCAGATATTGACAAGATATGGCTGCGAGGTAAGCGAATGGCATAGCACTGCTTTTGCCCATCCTACTTTATTAATCATCGTACTTGCCGGCGAAACATTGTTCTTTACGTTCTGACAAGTCTCGGGTTATCGCTTACTGTTCACGTTTACATCGCAATAGTAATAATAATAATTTTCTTTTTGGTGATATCAATCTCAGATGATAGCAAATTAGAGTCGGCTTTAACATGTCGCATAATTAAATAGTAGACTAAGGTTTAAAACACGTTATACAGGGTGACTCATTTCGCTGTGCCACATAAATTCACTTGTTAGCTATTTATTGTGTAAACAATTACCAGTGACGAAAAATCGCCGGTATCAAGCAGAACATTCAATGCAAAAATGTACCTTAAATATTATCATTATTCGATATTCAGTATTTTTCGAGTGAAGATCACCTTCGTAGTTCTATAAAAAAGCTAATTGTTACGTTGCATGCTTCCTTCGATACTAAACAATTTGCGTTTGAAAAATTTGTTTCTACACAACAAATAATTTACAAATAAATTTAATTGACATAATTAATTGACTCACCCTGTATTATGGATACTAAATTCTTAACATTCTGAATCACAAACGAAAATGCTCCAACGATTTTAATAATGCGATCGGAACGGAATGTATATATGGACTTTTTAATTTTTGCTATTTGTGAACAGTACATCGAAGTGTGAGGAATGTTATACCTGTATTCATTGAAATGACAAAGCTGCAACGGTTTTCAGATAAGCAGAATCTAGTTATGGTTCAAAACGCAGGATGCAATCTATGATTCTTAAATTGGCTGTTATAATATCTCGATAATAAATTGATCGAACTTCTTCAAATTTTACACACATGTAAAGCAGACGTCCTTTCATTTTGCGAACTAGGAATATGTTTATGTATATCAATAATAGTTCTTTTCATCGCGAGTAGTAAAACATTGTTTTGATCATTCTATTTCATGAAACAACCACATTTGTATATCACTTTTGATTTTCTTCAGATGTATATAACGACCTAAAATAATAAACATAATAGCACAGAAATTGTTTTGTATTTTGTCTTGAAACATGAACGAACTTCTATGGAAAACTTCAAATCCCTTGATCCAAAACGGCGCAAAAATCGTTTATCTCATAAATCGTTTAAAATCGACCCACTTAATTCAATTCGTCGACGTTAACAATTCAATCAATAGAAAAGCTATGTTTGCTTTGTTTTAGTAACAGAGTTAAAGAAGTTGACGCGAACATTGCACTACAACAATTAGGACCGTTAATAATGGAATTCTTCGAAATAGTTTTAGGTATAGAGATGAATTATTTCCGATAAGTCTCGTACAATAATTATAAGAGCATTGGAGGAGGAATATTGAACCACTTTCTTTTGTAATTTTGAAGTGTCACAGTAGCAACTTAAAAATCTATCCAATAATTTAAAAACAATCTATATATAAAAAATATTAGTAAAACAATTTACGAACGTCGATGTGTAACTTTCAGTTCATTAGAATAATGAACGAATGAAATTTCTATTTGTTTCTTATAATTGTTTGTCGTTACAACGTTATTTAACAGATGCATGTTGTAAATTGATTAATCACGTTCGAAAATTCCCCAATTTTTTGTATCGGTTCCCAATCGTTTTTATTGTTAGAGTATAGTGTAGTTTACATTTATAGCATAGTTTTTAATGTGGCGTTATACACTGATTGGAACAAAACTGTCATCAGTTCGTTAATAGCAATGGTAATCACTTCGATAACTGAGCTCTGGTAACTATTTTTTAATAAAACGTCGATTGAAAATCGGAATAAATTTATGTCTATACCTAATAACGATACATCCGATCGAATCTTGTGATTCGAGAATAATAGTTCGGTAGTCTAGCAACGATTATGTACGTAGAAGACAATGCGTAAGAGTAATGATACGGGATATCAAGCGACTATCTAGATATACCTATTCCTATCGAGTTTAAATCAATTACGGTAAAAACTAGCATTAAATACCTGAATACTAGTAGTAATACACATACGCCCACCACCTTCCCTTCGAGATGCGACGATGAACAAAGACTTCCAAGTATACTTTTGGGCGAACGTGAAGAAATCTTGTCAGTAGAATTAAGAACAATTGCTTGTCCCTATTTGTAAATTAAGTATTTGAAAATCTCAGAAAGTTATTTCCTAATAATACTCATAATGATGTTTAGATGGCGATAATCGAAAAAGAGACTAGTTCGCCGAATTAAATTTTCCTTCTAACATGAGGTATCTACAGTCAGCATGTTATGGCTGACAGACGAATCTCGAAGATGACATTCAAAGGATTTAAACATCACTTAGTAAGTACCCTAGGAGAAGCTATCCGAAAAATTATGCTCACTGAAATAAACAATCATCGTTGGACAAATTGATATGAAACTTGCAATGTTCGTCATTGTACGTACTCACAAGGGACCATTAACTAACAAGGAAACTTTGTTAACCTGAAAGTTTCAATCTTTCTGAAACATTACAGATAATGCATGTTTTCCACCCTTTACGATTCCTCAGGGTGAAGCTATCTCTTGTATAGGCATTACCTTATTATCTCCGTAACTTTGAAAATATGACAAATATAAAAGAATCGTTAAATATACGAGCTAAACACAGTTCTTTTTTAACGCTTTATACGAGAATTGCTTTTTATAAGCTAGTATCAATTAATAACACAGAAATACATTAAAAAATTTGTTTTCTTCATTTTACAATGAAAAATTATGGTGAATGAGAAAGCTCATTTTCGATCGATAAAATCAGCTGTGCTCTTTTAAGTCGAAGCTATTACAATTTATTTCTCATTGATAATTGTACCTAGTAGTTGTACAAATCCAAGACTACAGATCCAAATGTTGACTTAGAAAACAAATTTTCAGTAACTATTCATTGAAATTTTGCTTTGCTTAAGAAACAAAGGTAATATTGTAGCAATACATTCTAGAAACATGGAAGAGCACTAACAAAAATCTTTGGGGATTTTCGTAACACAGTAACCTGAGAATAACTGCTAAACGATCGAATATGCAGATGTCAGTAAGAGCGGGGTTCCATATTTAAGGTTCGAAGATTAAGCACCCTTTTTTCACGTAGTTCTGTCAGCACAACGACACCATTCACTGCTTCTTAGGTGGAAGCGAAGGTCTCTTATTCGCAATCTGATCAGAAGAAGGGACGACAAGCTACCAGGTGACTGAAGGGAGTGGGAATTTTCCCAGAGGTGGGGGAACGTACTCTTAAATGCTACTATCGCTATTATGATACGACCGCTAGGTTTTTGCTCGGTAAGGCGTTGCGTTAATATTCGTGTGTAATTATATCCTCTAGCATACTAAGCAATACCCGCGGGGCGATGGAATAGTTGGCTAGCCCCATTATTTTGAATACGCTTGCGTAAAAAGAACTCTCCATTTCCCATTCGGAAGTGCCATTCTGGTAGGCCATTCTGGCGTGATCGGCTTTTATTTCTAAAAAGTTGGTAGACATGCGTATTAAAGACCTACTGTTACATATTGATAAGAAAATGATTCAGAGATTTTTAATTTTTAATAAATTAATGAAACGATAATAAGTAAAACAACTGAATTTTATCTTTATACCGATTTCTTGTAAATATAGGGACAATATTAATTATTTATAATTCTTTAGAAATTCTGTATGTACGAGTGTTGAACATACTACATGATAAATTAATCCTTGGATGGCAATGTCCGAGTTTTCATTTTCATCCAGCATTTTAGAGGGAACATCTAGGTATCTAGCTTTTAGTGATTTATTCTAATGGAAAGCTGTTCATAACATTTTGCGTCGAGGCATACGTTTTGAGACAATAAAGTATTATAAATTGTCACTTGTTCGCCAACTTGTACATTTGAGAAATGATTCGATTCTCTTAAAAAATAATGGAAGTTGTTATAAATAAAAAGACTGTTTCTCAAAAGAATGTAAAGTATAGGAAAATTGAAAGTACCTTGTATAGAGAAGATTATAAGTAGACTGCGCATCTTTATGCAAATTGTCATTTTCGTAACGTTTCATAGAACACGGTATGGGGGTATGTTACTTTACCGGATGATACGATCCTATTGTGATAAGAATAATACATACTATGAAGAATATCATACTATCAATATGTTCTTGTATTTTACAAGTTCGTATACGTCACAAATGCATAAAAGTCTGAAATTTAATTACGAGTACCTACCATACGATATATTTCATATATTTTTTTGAAACATCATTTTTCACGAATAAAATTATTCAAACGATTCTTCCGAACCTTAAAATATTATTATGTACGTATAAATCACAAGCATCGATAAATATTGTAACTTCTTACGTTTCTTTTTCAGGATTGTCTATAAAGTAGAAACTTCCGATACTCGAATTCAAAACGCGCAGCATTTTATCTATTCTCTGCACTGGCAAGTTTGCTTTAATTTACACGATAAATACGCTGACATAGATAAAAAGTCTTTTAAAATGTACCACTTCTGATATCTCGCGCGAGGTAGAAATACCGATAGAAACCATTTAAACCGTAGAGAATCGATTTGTACTTATCTCGATAATTATTTAGATTCCATGCTTCCGTTATAAACGTTTAAAATGCAAAGTAAATGTAGGCGTACAACATATAATTGTTATTTCTTCTAGGAACCTGTTAAAGACAAAAAAGGAAAGAGGTTAAAAAATAATTGTCAGCGGAATAAACCTTAAAACGGTTACATCATTTATCGACATTGATTAAAATTCCTAAAGTTAAAGCTCAATATTCCGACAGTCACGCCAGAATGATCCTATACCTTAATGCGGCCAAAATATAGGGTGTATACCTTATCGAATCTGTGCAGCTAGCTGCTATTATTGCGAATTACGTTTTACCAAGGAAACATATCGTGGGTCTGAATCTATTAAATATACATAGAAGACTATTATGTACACGTAACAAAATATAAATTGCTATGGAAATTCATTTATCAAATAATTATGCGATTACGTCTAATCGTGATAGCACGTTAACCTAATTACCGAAGATTCGCCATGGCCTCTTCGTGGAAGCTATTCTACGTAACATCTATCATGTAAAACTCTAATGGAAAAATAAAGTATTTGGCAACGTGTCTATGTATTGTACCTCTAATGGAAGTTTCGCAGCTCTAACTAAGAATGCCCATAAATGATCGATCTTTCAATGATCGGCCCTAGATCGGCATCCCTAGCTCTAACTAAATCACAGTGGAACGAACAAGCAAATCAAAGAAGCAAGCAACCAATATATTCTCCATGCTGCTTCTATTTTAGGGGATGGAGACGAAGAAAGCTGGAACAAGCTGGAACCGACTACTAACGGGAATAGAGTACTGTCGACGATCGATCGTTTCCAATAGCGCTAACGATTAGCATGTTCATACGGATAATAATGATAATGGAGATCCTCTCTACCGCGAACTCTTCTACATATCTTATATTATCGAGAAAGCGATCCGATTACAATTGGATTTGTTAGGAGACTAGAATAATCCACTGCGAAAAGGACAATCAAACCGATCGGTCACGCTCGGCTTGGGAACTTTGACAAGGACGAAAGTTATATCGGACGTGACGGAGACTCGTATGAAATTGGAAAAATAATCTCTATCATCCATGCTACGTATTATCATTGTTATCATTATCATCATCGATCATCTTCTTCTTTTCTTTCTTCATCATTATCATCATCATAATCGTAATCATTGTTTTTATCATCATTGTCGTCATCTTGTGCTAGCTTCCGCTATTCAAAGATTACATACTCCTCTAAGGAATAAAAGCTAACACCTCGGTTCTGTCCCCAAAGTATCCTCTTTAGGTGCAACACTATTTCACATAGATATCTTCAAAACGGATTTTCCGTACGGTAAAAATGTTGCTCGAATTAGTTCGAGGTGTCCTTTTTGGAAAAACGTCGTCGAACACGAGTCGAGTCTTTCGAATGATTCTAACAGTGCTTCGTACGGTTATAGTGCACCATCTTCGTAGAATTAAAGAGAAAAGGAACAAATATGGCCACCGCGATTTTATCGATTCGACTCAAACATTTAACGTATAATTCTTCGAAGCACTCAAAACCAGAAGGGCGCGAGTGAACACTTCTTATACTTTTTGAGTTTGTCTTTTTAGAAATTATTAGGTAAGCAGTTGTACGTAATTTTAGTGATCAAATTTTTGTAAAAATGCCACTGAAAGGCTTAACAATTTGACTGCTAAGTATGGAAGTAAGCTTGTGTCGAAGAGATGTAGGTGATATATTATCTCTTACCATTTATTGGCAATGATTTGCCATTAGCGACAAGGTTTTGCGTGTCATATATCAATCAGCGAATTTATAAGAATTTCCCGTATGAGACAGCTTGTACTGTTATAGCATAAAATTAGTATAAACATAATAATGTTTTAAACTCATTGATTTTCACGATTCGGTCCACGTCTCCTTCTTACGCCGTGGTTCCGGGTGTCCCCTATCTTTAAGACGTTGGAAGCTGAGCAGGGAACAAAATGAATATAGTAATTTCTCCCTAATTCGCGCTCAGATTGCGCAACAACAAAAAAATGGACAATTTGGGAAGAGGGTATACGATTATTCGAGCCTTGCGGCTCATTTTTATAGTTACCGATTGTCAACAACTATAAAAGTTGGGGCCGCAAGGCCTCGAATAATCGTATCCTCTCTTCCCAGATTTTTGTGCACGATCTGAGCGCGAATTAGGGAGAAATTACTGTATATCCGTAAACGTTGGCCTCGCGTGTTCCTCGCGAGTGAAACTGACCAAGGGGACAGACAGCGAGGGCATACTGTATACTAAATCGAAAGATATTGTTGCGTACACTAGGTAAATGTACGCTCCGTCTCGAAACTCTGCGGTCGTTTTGACTATTGTTTTCGATGATTCGTAGAAGATAACAAAGTATGGTTATTACGTAGCCTAGAGTTTCGTATCGTCTGTATTACCATTCCGACTTGAAACGTGTATATAAAAGCTTTCGAACCGCAGCCTTGGCTCGTGTATCGTCAATATCGTTACTTTTGTTTTCTGTTTATCATTTGCTTTTCGCTCTCATTCTCTCCCGTTCTCACTCTCTGTTTCTGTTCGTTTACACGTCTCTGCTCCTGTACGTCTCTGATCCCGGTATGCCTGATTTTTGTCCCTAAGTGTACACGTCCGTGTTCTCAACGGTATGCCGATATTGTCGCTGCGATTAGTTCGGCAGTTCGCTAGTCGACAGAGAAGGGCCGAGAGGTTGTGCTCGCTAGTTAGGGTATGTCAGCTGGTAGTAGTCCCCACCCGCGGAGTCCTCATCGGGGCTTTGCAATTGCTTCACTCGCTTTATTAGCGCGCTAGAACACAAAATACTATCGCTGAATTCACGTCCTTCGGGCCTGCTTTCTTATTTTATTTGTTTATTATTTGTTTCTTATTTGTATTGTCTTTTTTTTGGCTTTTCATTGTACACGCATCTCATTTCATCTTTTTCAACAGTCTTAAACATGTACGGGTGGTTACTTTAATGTAGTTGCGGGCGGTCAATTAACTCGAGCGATGCTGGTTATTTATGAGATACCCGGGTACACGGAGCAATAATAATAAAAGCACCCGGACACTCGGTATGTTGCATCAGTTATTTCGGGTAAATTTATTTGTCTGCTGCAAGTAATGACACACAGCGAAGCAATTATTTTCAATTGCAGAGATCTATATAAAGAGATATAAAGAGATCAACATTTTCACCTAGCAATCTGATCAAACTACTGATACGTTGGCATTTATATACGAAAATATATAAACAAAATATATAAAAGTATTGATATGTTGGCATTTACAAGCGAAAGTGATCTTTAACTTTAAATAATCAATTGTTTCATTGTTTATTGGTAGTCGTAAAAACAGTTCGAAGTAGAAATAGGAATTGTTTCGTTGTTTACCAGAAAAACGACTTGATATCTTTATTCTTGCACAGAAATACAAACAGATCAATATTTTCAGCTAATCGTGGTAACTATGATTCTCAATACCGAGAAACATTAATTCGTTGACATTTCTGTAAAAAAGATCTCTCTCTCTCCCTCTCTCATCTCTAATTCTAGATTCTGTTTAAGTAATTTAAAAAAAAATTAATCACTTCATTGTTTCATTATTTGTAGCAGTAACATAAATTGTCCGATACATCAGATCAGACATAGCGACAAGATTTGTGTATATTCTTTTTAATTATTATTTACACGTATAACCAGAATAATTTGTTAATTGATAGTTTCCCTAATCTCACGGGTACCCGGCTATAGAATTCTGACCTTGAAAATCATGCTTAATGTCAATTACGCGGAAAATGTTTTTAACAAATCTCTACTGGGCTGATGGAGTAGAATCCATTTATTTTCTCCACGAGAAAACATTTTATTACACCCTGTATAGAGTATCAGCAAATTATATGCCGGGACCATTCTGAACTCCCTCGGTTTGGCAGACAACGACACAAGTAACTTGTTACAAGGTTGACCTTGACCTTGACCTTGAAAATTCAAATTAAATAATAATTAAAAAATTCAAGAATTTTTATATTAAGTACGTTCTTTATTCATAGAGAAATGTACGAACGTGAATTTGGCAAAACTGATCCTCGTGACGAGTAGAATACGGCGCAATAAAAAAGTTTGCCGTTTGTTCAATCTTAAATATCTCAAGGTCAGGGTCAATATTGTGACAAGTTACTTATGTCAATATTTACTAAACCGAGGAGTGGGTGGGGTGTAGCATCGTGTTGCGATGATCCCAACACATAATTTTGTAACTCCTTATACATGCCTACGACAATTGCAAAGTAAAATGTGCTACCTGTACATATTGTGTAAGCGTTCCTCTCTCAGGAGAGGGATTACGCCGGTTCATCGAATTCGTTAGCGTTGTTCAAGAATGAGAAGCGTGCTCATGACGTTACAAGGCCAACGGATTCACTAAAACGTTGACAGGCTGTCAACTAGAGAATGGGATCGAGTACATTGCAAGCGGAATCCAAGCTGACAGTTTCGAATATTTTGTGACCACTTTGACAAGGAAAAGCAGTGTTTTCAAATATACGCGAACCATGATTTCTAGACTGCGGATCTTAATGCTAATTCTCATCTCCATACGTAATTTTACAAAAATTTGAATGAAAGAAAAATTTCTTTCGTTAATTATAAGATTACACATTGTAAAAGGAAACGCTATTAGACTTTGTCAATTTATACGTTCTCTTGAATTTAAAAAAAATCTGTACATGCAAATCCGCGGTCTAATGATTACGTTCATCAGAAGATCTCGAATCTCTAAATCTGCGCACAGTTTATCGAATATTACGTACACGTAGTCGAAATTGTATTTATTTATAATTTCGCTCAAATATAATTTGTTTCTTACATCTGACTGATTTGTGTCACAAGAACTTCGGAATAAGATTTCGTTGGCTACTTCTGACTTTATAATTTACATGTTATGATTTAAATGGCTTTAGAGGCATGGCAGTAGAGAAAATGAAAACTGGAAAAAAAAATTAGCAACACAGTCAGAATTCGAATATTATCAGCGAAAGGCTCGATTTTTCTTAAGTTTTCCAATGTACAAGCACTTATTTTAAGGTCCGAAAACAACTTGCATAAAATGTGCTGCACTTACACAAAACATTGTAATTACATTGCGAACATGCTGATTGGAATCTCCTTAATTCTGAATACTAATGAAACCCATGAAATGAAACCCGGTTATTAAAACTGACTTGGGTTCTGAGCACGCGTTGAACTTGATCCCATCCGTACTGTCAACGTCGTTGTGACTCTCTTGCAGAATAGAACGACAAGGCAAAACAAAGACACGGTAAACAAAGAACCCCGTGAAGCTAGTACACTTATTGTTATGCGACGAATTGTTGTACTAGTAGCTGGCTGACGATTGCCTTTGTCATTCTCGAGGGTAGTTTCTCTTTTAGCAATCTCTGCCGGGACACAATGCTCGTCGTTTCGTATGTCCACTGATTCTCCTTTTAACGATAATGATTATGTATTCAAAATACAGCAAATTCTCCCTAATTCGCGTTCAGATTGCGCATTAAAAAAATGGACAATTTGGGAAGAGAAGATACGATTATTCGAATCTTGCGGCTCGTTTTTATAACTGTTGACAATCGGTACAGTAATTTCTTCCCAATTCGTGTTCAGATTGCGCATAAAAATGGACAATTTGGTTAAACGAGATACGATTATTCGAGCCTTTTAGCTCGTTTTTATAGTTATCGATTGTTAAAAATTATGAAAACGACACGCGAGGCTCGAATAATCGTATCTCCTCTTCCAAAATTGTCCATTTTTGTGCGCAATCTGAGCGCGAATTGGGGAGAAATTACTGTAACTATGAAAAGGAGCCGCAAGGCTCGAATGATCGTATCTTCTCTTCCCAAATTGTGCTTTTTTGTGTACAATCTGAGCGTCGATTAGGGAGAATTTATTGCAATACAGCAAAATGTCGTTAAACGGTTAAAGCACACAGGATGAAGAGCGTTAGGTTAGGACAGGTGACGCTGACAGGTGTACGCTTGACCTTTAACCCTCGCACAACACTCGTGTTTCCGAGACAGACCACAGATCGTACAGACGACAATGTTTCACGCGGCAACCACCATTTTTGCATACAGTGAAGAGCAAACGTGTACCAATGCGACCATTCCTTCCTTAAATCGTTATTTATAAAATTGCAAAACGCAAGAAGCAAATACTTTATATTAAATTTCGCTTACCAAACGATCGATATTTTAATTTCGTTACATTTAATTTATTAGCTATAACATCATATGTATTTATGTCTTCTAAGAATGATATCTTGTTTATTTAATATTCGGGTTCAGGTTCCTTCGCTGCTATAGCAAAGCCAAGAATACTTAAAAGAATGATTCTCTAGAAAAGTGTTCAATCTTGCTCGTGACAGTATATGGATCTACTTGAATTTTTCAGCACTAATTTTTGTTAATTAAAAATCGTTGTTGATCTCGAAGATATGATTTAATGAATATGTAAACCGACAATTTTTCTTCATATAGTTTTGATACCATTTTTGTTAGATCGACGTTAATGTTCTCATTTGGTATAAAACAATGATTTAATGCACTTCAAATCGTTACCAGAAAATTCGAATTCAGATGGAACGTTTGTAATCCTTAAGTACCCTTCTACTTCGTTCCACTGCATGGAAAATTTGATTAGTTGTTAACCTAGCGCATACACTCAGAAAAAAGGGCGATACTAACTTCTTAATATTATTTTATTTATTCTATTGTCTCTGTTAACTTTCCTTGAAAAGGACATATTTGGTCTTTGATCGTTAAAAGATTATCGATGAGACGAAGACTTTAAAAAAATCTACTAAATATTTACATGTTAGTAATTTAAATGTGTTTTTTACTCATCATAGTTACAGCCATAGGATGTGGATATCGGTTTTCTTTTTCCTCTAAGAAATTATTAATATTAAAGAAGTTCTAATCGCTGTACCCGCAAAATAAACCGTTGCTATAATCATTATATAACCATAATTATGTTAACATCCGGAAGGGGGTGATTCCTGAGGTTATTTGAAGTAACTTTTTCCTCAGCGAAAATGTTTATGAGTTTGGCTTTGTTTATGAGTTATTAACGAAAAACTGTGACCAACGAGAGGCGAGCTCGCCTAGGACTAGGCGGCCGATCCGTTGGAAATATCTCGTTGGCTCGGCCGCTTCGTGACAGCTGAGTTCGCCTCTCATTGGTCATTGTTTTTCGTTAATAACTCATAGCCAAAGCCGCGGATTGCATCTTCACTAAGGGAAAGGTTACTTCAAATAACCTCAGGAATCGCTCCTTTCCGGGTCTTAATATAATTATAGAATACCCTGATGTTGGAATTGCAAATTGTTTAGTACAGTATTTATAAAAAGAAACATGTTTTCACTTGAAGATATATAAAGAAATATAAACTTTATGGACTAATTTTCTGTGACAAAGTCTGTAGAAACCCACAAATTGTTCAACGAGGATTAATGGTCATTAAGACTCAGCATATCACGTAAATCGTTCTCGATTAAAGAGGCGGGTAAGGAATTGTTTCTTTCTACAAGGCACTTTTAACAAACTTCTTGGTCTATCACAGGACATTGTCATTTAATAACGTTTGGTATCGTTTAATTCATAGTCGGTAGGTCAGAAAAGTCTACATACACCCGATCAGCTTCAAATATTCAAAGAACAAAAAGATTTCGTATATTTTATGGACGATGTTACTTAAAAATTCGATTATACTCTGAAAATACCTTCTCGCGATTGTTCATCTGCAAATACAAATAAATTGGAAGCGCGAAATTATAAAATTTACTTCACGACAAAGAGAGAGAGAGAGAGAGGGAGAGAGAGAGAGAGAGAGAAGGAGCGAGAGAGAGAGAAGGAGCGAGAAAGAGAGTAACACTATCGCGTCTGTACAATCGTCCAGAAAACAATCGGTTTGTGACGTATCCCGCGCGAGAGTGTAAAAAGGGAAAAAAGAATATATAAAATATTCTAGGAATGAAATGAAATAACTGTATGAAAAGAAATATTACAATTGTATATTACAATTAGCGTCGCGATACTCCACAGTCCAAGCGAACAAGCCAGAAATCGTTGATCTGAAATTATTCTCGCAACGATCAGATGCTTCGGTGTGATTCTACGTTTACAACACTAAGGGATATTATTATTGTTCAAAGTACTATCTACGAGTCCAATCGGCTACGATCTTAAATACATTGCAGACTGATGGAAATTTGTGAACAACCAAGGAAAGAGATCGATCGACAATCGATCGAATTGTCATCGTCGGTTTATCGTATCATGCAGCATACACAATAAAAAGCGCAATTGAACGACGGGAAGATACGAAGCAGCTATAGGAGATAATTGTAAAAGAAATCGAGCGGCAGGATAATACCAGTGTAATCCAAGCTACGGAAAAACTTGCGGTATCTGGTGGCGATGAAAATATTACCTGTATCGGATTTTATCGAATATCGAATAACGTTTCTTAACAAACAGCGCGCAATAATACGTCACTGCTGCCGACACGATTTTCAGTATTGACGCTTCCACGATTGTTCACCGCTGATTATTTTATAACCTTTGCACTCGGACCTCACCTCTCAGGGCAACAATCGCTGCTGCTAATTATCGATTCTGCCAAGATAAGAAATTTTTACTTAAAACTTTTATCAATACACTTTTATATTAAATTCTATTTAAACAGTGCTATCATTTTCAACGTTACATTATTTTAGATCTGACATGATACTTATAGCTTCGCGAATGAACACGTTCAAGTTGCTAATAGATGATCTGGAAAAATTCTCCGAGTACAAAGGGTTGGAACCTACGATTCACGGCGAAGGATTAATTGTACTGAATTTAGCAATAACAACAGGAATTTCGATAGTCAACAAAGCATCCTGAGTAATGAAATGAAAATAATATATTTCGAGCTTGTTGTGTGAAGAATGTTTCAAGGCTTCTTGTTAATGTAACGCAGCTATTACCGAATTGATAAGTAATTTGTTGAAATTGTTAAGGTCAATGGTGGAGTACATCCGCAGCTATGTTGCGTGTTTACATTTACGTTTGTAGACCGACAAATTTGTTTTCTTTTTTAAGTTTCGTTACGCTTGCGCTGTGGAGAATATCCATAGGAAACGTCAAACAATTTTTGCTTTTTGTTACTTTTCTCCTTTGCCACGTGTTTGTTCATTTTCCTAAATACCTTGAAATCTATAAAAAATGTGAATAATTATGACAATTCTAAGGTTTTGTAATCAACATGACGGTAGCGTACAATTTTTTGAAATGAAAGAAAACTCTTCGTCTGTTTTTTTTTATTTCTAAATTAAAGAATGTTTGAATATGTTTTAGCATTGTAAAAACAAAAAGTAGCAAGAACGAAGAACTGTCTGATATTTCTATCGCGTCCTACTAAAAAGACAGACTCGAAGAAACTGAAACTTGCATAACACGTTAAGCGCGTCAACGAAAATCGGTCACAAAAATTCCCACCAAAAAATAATATGCCTAAATATAAAACTGAAGACGGAAATGGAATCACCGGAAATCTCTCCCGTTCTAACAGGAGAAGTTAATATTATCATGTTAATTTTTTGATGTTCTTCCGACAACTGCTCGTAAATTCTTTCCTGCGATCTTGGGAGAGAAGAGAGCGGCAAGATGTGGACGGCAAATAAACATTATACTGATTGATGATGTTTATAAATGCTACAAGATGTCATAACATCATCTGTATATCATCTGTATAGCGTTCAGAGTTGAGAGAGATCTCGCGCTATAGGGTTCCTCTTGAGCATTTCAGTCGAAGCGCTAGTATACAGAAACGTGACTGAACGACTATAAATATTGAATCAGCACCTCCTCGTGCAGCACTGTGTCTGGAATAGCAGCTTCAACGCCTAACTGATTCGTCTTTTTCATGATCGCTAATACTCCGTGAAATTGTATTATTGCAATAAGTATTCCATTAGATCGTTCCATAATTATATATACAATTCATAATGTCTTTACCTTTTGAGTAATTAAATTAGCTTCGAGTAACATTGAAGCTAATTAAAAACATAGATCGAAAACTGAAATTGTATTATTGCAATAAGTATTCCATTAGATCGTTCCATAATTATTTATACAATTCATAATGTCTTTAACTTCTGAGTAATTAAATTAGTTTCGAGTAACATTGAAGCTAATTAAAAACATAGATGGAAAACTTCATACTGAACATTCAAAATATTTAACCTTTGAAAGAACATGATAAATAATATAAGAAAATTATATTTGACATTGATCGTAACGTTTGTATGTTAACATTTAATTATGTCAATGATTGAAAAATCTATTTTATCGAATATTTCCAAAACTGACGAAATTTTCGAAATACATCGCGCGTCTTTCAGCGACGAATATCTTTCAATCGGAACAGATTTTTGGGAAAATATTTTTTTTTACTTTAGTGGAACTTCACGGAAACTTTATAGTGACTTTCAAAGGACAAGGCTAACTAACCAAAGTTGCTCTAGAATATATGTAACTGCAGCAATATTTCCGGGTGCAGATAAAGCCACAGCAGAATTTAGAATTTCAGCGTGAAGCTATAATATTTCACAGAAGTGAAATATTTATTTGCAACATTCAGTAAGCGAAATGTCTATATTACATTGGAGGATCCAGAACGATGTAGGATCTATAGCAAAATTAGATACTTGTTCAATTGTGTATGCAGTATTTGCAGAAATAGTAAAAACATGCATCATCGGTATGCCAATGAACGTATTCGAACCCGTGCATTGTTAATTATTTTCATACCTTACCTCGTATTAAAATTTGGTTGGCCTTTAGGTGTAACAACCTCTTTAATTGTAAGTCGATGTTCCATACTATGCACAAATGTTAGCCTGACACATCGATAACGTTCTACAGTTCTATCATTTTCTTGTTCGGTACTTTTCTGCTCTTTATATTGTAATTAATTAGACTACATGATTTAACCTATGCTGGCTGCGTAGCTTAATTTTGATGAATGAAACAAGATGACGTTAATTGGTCCTCACGTGTACAGGATATCAAGAAAATAATGGTCATTTCTCTTAAAGGTTATACTCCACAAGATATTGGATGACTATTTGTAGGGAAGCAAAATTGTTATTAACAACAGTGTAAGTTAATGTTAACCATACGTCGATGTATCCTACTTTTTGAAAAGGCAAGAACTTCCAATAAGAAGCTGTGTATTTTCTTTGCATAAACGGTCAAAATTTTCAAAGTTCTCAGTCAACAGAATATGGTACTCTTCTTTTTACATCTGCAACGTTGAAATATCATAAGGGCCGTGGTGTGCCCTACTGTCGAGGGACACTGCGGTCAAGCCTATTTAGTTAGGCTAATACAGTAGTATGGATGTCAGTGAGACAGGGTTACGAAGTCAAGGGCTAATTTCCTTACCGTCGTGTCCCTAACTGATGGGGCTCCCTTACAGAGGTAGCCCTTATGACGGTTTAACATTGCAGACCTAAAAGTAACCGAGAAACTGAACTACCTGAAAAATCTCAATTGTTTATTAAATGGAATTATATATATGAGAGACTATATAGTTTAAAAGTATGCAATGCATTAATGTAAACATAATACAACATTATTTTTTAAAATGTTTTGTATCATCAAAATATTTCAATTTCAAAATCGTAAACACGACTCAAAACAAAATAAAGTATTTCCTCTTTTCTCTTTGAAATAGGAAAAAATCGTTGTATCCAACAACGTAGAATGCTTTCTATTCGTAAGTAGACCGGTATACGAGTATTAAAACATTAGGTAACCTCCGATGTAAGATAAGAAGCTAACAGTGTCTTTAGAACAGCTGAATACGCTAACACACTGGATATACGGAAATTTAAAAGAGTTTAGTTTTATTTTACAAGAATGGATTTTTAAGACTTTCAGACATTTGTATCATAATGTATGTCTAAAGAAATAGAAAGATTTCCTCATAAACGCGTCTTCACAATGTCTTCGATTGTAAACGATAAAATTCGGAATCCATTTTTTACGAGTTTTGTTATTCAAAAAAAAAAATTCAATGTAATTCTTTGTTTTCTTAAAAATATATAATGAATAACATATGATATGTATATTATAATGTATAATATAAATATATATATATTTATATTATACATATATTATTCATTATATATTTTTAAGAAAATATATATATTTAAACCGATATCACGTTACACGTCTCCGGCGTATATTCGAAAAAATAGGATTTCAAAAAATTAAATCTATGAGTGCAAGTAAAAGCATTACTTCAACTGAAAATTGATGTTAGGTCATTTCGTAGTAATTTATTGACAACAAAAATGTATACGAAATGCTGACCCTGGCTTGGATTCACTGGATTCTGATGAAGATAGCATCGGCGAAGGAATAGAATTCAAAGAACTTAAGATTGCGTGAAGCGGAAAAGAAAAGAATCAATGCGATTGTTCCTCTTTCTTTTCTTAGTTTTCCTACTTCTCATGTCGATGCAGGTTGCATGTAACAGTGTACCTACTATTTATCTAATATTTTATCTAATTATTCTTTTAATAAAATGAAATTAAAGTGTACAACATAATCTTAATCGTTCTATTTTTAAATAATTTAAACTGTAATCCGATTAATGAAAGTCGAAAAATCGCAAAATAAAAATACCAAATAAATGAAGTACTAGTCGTCGTTGATTTGCGTTACTTTTATGATCCTACAAAATTTGTTTTCACGCATTCGTTTCCGATAAAAATTCATGAATCTTATATTCTACATTGCTAGATCAAAGTGGACACTATAATCCAAGAGTCAATAAAGCCTACTGTCATTGTCAATCGGTTCAAGTAATGCCACAGCTTTCTACCTTGAACGTCGCAGCGTATCATTGCCAATCTTCCCAATTCTACATCTAAATATCGTCAAAAATAACACCGATCTCTCGACATTAAACATTAAAATACCTGCGCGGTGGCTAAATAATTATCTGAAGGAGTTATCAGTGCAGTTTCATTAACTCGTCACTTTTTACCGTTTCTGAACACGTCGCAATGTTCTCGAGACGCCGACTCGAAGGGAAACGACCCGCACTGTCACGTTGTCAGGACGAGAGAAACTGTACCGGAAAAAGGGGGAACGCAAACTGCAGGAGCGCACACGCGTTACTAACAAACGCGACGCGTTTCAAGCTCGAGTTGCCGGCTACGCCATGATACCGATCTGACAGTGACTCACCGAGTGGGAGAGAAGCTGGTTACTAGGTAGGGGTTAGAAAGTGAATCGCGCAGCATGTTCGAAAGCGTGTAATAATGTTGAAACTGTATCGCAATAAAAACCGTGATCTGTCAAAGCCAAGTCAAAGGTACGGTCATTATTTTTCGAAAAGGTGCATCTCACCGATTCTAACGACTTTGGCGATCTATACCCAGGATGTTCCTCCAGTAACTGCACAGCATTTCTCTTCGAAATGGTATTCAAACAAAATTCGAATTGTAAATTTCATAAGAATTCTAAGTATAAAGTTTAATATGTTCCTACGGAATGGTGCACCTCGCTGATTTGCATGACCTTGTAATCTATGGCGCAAAATGTTCTCAACTGTTAACTGTCCAGCGTTTTTATTCCAAATGAATTCCTTTTGTTATTTCATAGGCAATATGAAAGTACAGAAATTACAGAATATAAGAAAGCATTGAAGTTAATAAAATGTTGAAAGTTAACTGCGTTTCTCAGAAAATGTTACAAACATGAAATATTAATAAACATCATCATATTTGGTATCAGAAAACAGCTCAACATGTTCCTGTTTAATTCTGTTCTAATACTCATCGTTTAGCAGACAAACGCTGGGGAGTTGTAGCTCGGGGTAGTTTATACACCGTGTATAAAAATTTGTTTGTGTATGTTTAATGCATGTATATCTTTGACACGAACATTTTCCGACACCCTGGCAGAAATACCATGGTATTCCCTAATCCCAAACCACTCCTAAAACAACAAAGGTCCGAGCAAAGATCAACACATACCTGTAGTATATTATAAATGTCAACGACCTGAGTAACTTTGCTTATTCTATTTATATGTTATTATTATAAGACTAATATATAGGTAATCCCTATTATTATGGTTAGATCGAATAGCACCAGTATTCGAAGTTAATAAAAGAATACCATCCCCTAACATTGGAACGTTAATAACTAAATTAAATATCGAAACCTTTATGTATGAAATACTAGAATCTTTATCTACTAAAATCTTTATCTACTATCTACATTTGAGTACCTCCTTCAAGGATTACGATCCAGTCATGTAAATAAATGTAAATATTAAATATTAGTATGCGAGAGTAAACGCTTATGCATAGACGAATAATTTATAGATAAAGATTCAAATATTTTTTTATAAAAACGAAGACGGGGGGAACTCTGACTCGACGATGTATTAACCTGTACGAGTTCGTACGTTTAAAAATAGCGTGTAATAAATGTCATTTCTCCACTGATAAATCAACACTGGCGACACTTTTTGCAGAAAACTATAATATCGCCTGCTGCCGCCACTTACCGCAAACTCTTGTATAAGGCATCTGCTGGAGCTCAATTGAATGTTACTTACGTAGAAACTTATAAAACGTTGTTACTTGAACTGTAATATAAAGTGTTTCTTTAGTTTTATGAGTATTTACAGTGAGTACAGAAGATTATCTACAAATCTATACAAAGGGGTGCCGTAAGAAGCAACGCAAGCGAAATTTTTCTGTTATAGTGTTACACATTAGACGATTGTTGAAAGATATCCTGTAACTATTACTATGACAATAGTCCTCCCAACGTAATCGAAAGTATATCATTAATTAACATGCCGAAATTATACGATTATCTAACACTGCAGCTCATATATAAATTGAATATAAAGTAGTAAATACCTAGTTATTGGCATGATCACTAAAACGTTAACATTTGTATAATTGTTAATGAGAAATTCTAATAAAAAGCCCAGAGAAAAACTTTTATTTTGTTACATGTAAACGATCATTTTTAGTTAAATAAAAAAATTTCTACTATTTTGCAAGGTCCCCACAAAAAAATTGCGACACTTTATCATAGTTGATAAAAATAGGCTAATAATAAATCGATACCTAATATGAACACAGTTAAGTAGCGTTGAATAACTGTTTATGTTTTCTGTAAAAAATATTGCATTATAGAGAAAACAATTTTATATAAAATATGAACAATATAATAAGTGTAAAAAATGCATAAATGTCACGTATTGCATTAGAAGTAGACCGCAGATTTTATGTATTTATGAGACACGTATATGAAATACAAAAAAGAACTTAAGAATCTGTTTCATTATAACAAATTTGTTGATGTTATTGATAGAAGAAATATATTTTTATTTAACTTTTGGTTGATTTTTATTTTGCATATCCGCAGTCTACTCATAAGCGGACATGTAATTCTTCAATAATAAGCATCACGTGATGATATTAGGTATTAATACGAAGTAGAATCGGTAGGTCATGAATAGACGCGTTAATAATTTCATGGGATTTCACGTTAGCGTCAACACGAAGTAGAATCGTTAAGTCATGAACAGACACGTAAGCAGATCCTTTTTTAGAACGTTCGTTATCAGCTCGACAATAGTCTGCGAGTCTCAACTAGACCGAGGATTTTATGCATTTATGGCAAAATCAATAGGGCTGTTACGAAATGGTGAACGGTAGCGTTCTGGCTTAACGCGGGCAAAAAACTGTTCTTATGAGCAAACCGAATTGAAAAGACTGACATAACTGAACGAAATTATAATAACACAAGTATCAGACAAATATTTAAACTCGATTTTAGAACGGAAAGGTAGCGTTTCTTTTTTCGCCTTCTTGTTTGCTCGCTAAATTTTCTCATTGTTCCATTCCGTGATACTCCGTGCACGCAACACGGACACATAGGAAAACAATTTCTATAGAGTTATGTATTGATTTCGGGGCGAATGTTCTGAGGAACAGAGATATCTCCAACGAACAGACGTCTGTACGTCTGGAACGCAGACTCAGTGTTTCGCACGAATGACTACACCATGCATGCAACGCACAAGTGTCTACCGTATGTAGCATGTTATGGGCTCTGACACATTCGACATATCTATGTGTCTGATCGGACGATCGCATTATTTCACAACGAAGGCTTTGATCGTAGTGAACATGCGATACGTGAAACACAATCGAAAAGTATGTAACATTCTTATCGTTGTGAAGAAGCATCGAAGCTTCGGTTTGCGCGTAGATTCTGCAATCTTATCGTACCTTTAGTGAGTCACCTCTCATCGAGGTTTATCGGGAAAATATTCTATTTGTTTGGTAGATTTAGATTGCCAAACAGTTCTTTCTTAAACGCATCTAAGGAAGATTCATTCGATCATTCTTTATATGCAAAATATGCTAAATTGTACACAAGATTTAAACAAAGAAATCAAATCAAGACAAATTGTGTGCTGAAATTCTTGTAAGGCAACTGAATGATCAAGTAGTCACTTTCTTTTTATGGAGTCATTAGATGTCACGATTATTCAACTTATGTTTAAGCAATGTTGTCTATATATTTGTATGTAGTGAAAGTATTAAAATATGATCATTTATTTGTAGACTGTCAAAAACGAATGGTAATTCTCAGTTTAAAATCTTTCGTACCTTTAAATATTTTTCTTCCTTCCCACCGTTTAGAAAAGCATCTCTATTTTTAATACTGTAAATTAAATTTCCCAAGTAAACTTTAAGTATTCAGTACTATCGTTTACAGCTTTTCCATTCTTAATCTCTGTACACATGTTTATGTGTCATTTCTTTTCTGCTGTATAACAAGAACGTCAGATATCAAATTATCATAAACATTTTTCAAGAATAACGTCTTACAACTATCGAACGGTATGAGAAAAATGTGATTCTTAATCACTTGTACACACAGTTTTATAGTATACTAAATACAGTTTTATAGTGTTACTAAACCTCTCTTCGAAAAATTATGAACAAGAAATTTTTTAACACCATCACAATTCTCGGGTTTGTCACTATATAATTTATTTTTGCTTGTATTAGTCTTCAGAGACAAATTTTCTTAGTCAAGATAAAAGATAAATAAAGAAATATCTTATAAAGTAATGAAAATAAAAATAGCTATAAACACCAGAATTGATACAAAATAAAATAGCATTATTTTTTCTTCAAATATTTGTAATGCTACAGTAAATTGTAAGAGTGATCGATAATCAAATTATCATTAACAGCAAATATTGTATCCCCACCCACCCCTCCGATTAACTTCCGGTATACTTTTGGAAAGTATATAATACAAATAGGAAAATAAATATTTTGTAATAATTAAGATATTGAAATAGATATAATTACATTGATTTATAGCCAATAAACTGCGTACGAATATTTCATGCAGTTGATTTTTAGCTGTCGTCAAGAAAGAGCAAATAATATGAAATACAAATGCTGTTTGTTAACAGAAGCATTGCTACGGTTCTGTCGAATCATTTATCATGATACACTTATAGACGAATTGCTGTATTCCTCTGTAACAATGCTTCACTACTTACCTTATTGATCCTTATCAACTACGAGTGAAAGTTTTACCAACAGTAAAAATTCAATAAATTCATTTATGTTATGAAACACAGGCTGATTCACGTTTCAGCCGTAATAACCGCATATTTCCAATGTACAAAAGAAGAGACATGAATGCGTAACATCTAACACTTCTTTAGAATGTTACAGTCAGTACTATAGTCAGTATAGTATATAATTATTATAGCCAGTAGTAAAACAGTTCAGAAATTTGCAGCCCCGACGAAAGTCTTGAAATGCAATGGCGATAATTTGCCTTGTTGTGCACACAACTAACAATTTTCCCATCAATCACGAAAAACTTTAACACGATTAAGTAACTTTGCAATGAATTTCAGAGACAGTTTATATTTTGTCTTATTTATGATTGCGTGGTATTAAACATTAACACGTAAAGTGTAAACTCGCAGCGAAGCAACACACGGTGTTAACTGTACAGGGTATGCAGTTATTAGACGATGATACAAAAATGAATAAAAAATGAGGAATGGAGTTATCTAAAATTAAAATGAATTAAAACTTTTTTTTTTGTTTGTCCACTAACGCAATAAACACATTTGCTTATCGTGCATCACATTTTGTGAAACTTTGAACAATGGATTTAGGCGTCAGCGTTTTAATGATGTAAATAGAAAATGCATTAGAAAAATGACGAAGGTTTTACAGAAATCTCATAAAAAATAATTCAATTGAATTGAGTTTAAACTGAAGCTTGCTCTTTATTCAACTATTCATGATTCTTCAGTTTATTCTTTCTGTATTGTATAATGAAGAATAGCAAGTCTCTATTTTTCTAAGAATATTGATTAAAATAGAATAAGGACATTAAAAAGTGACTTTATCCCATTTCCTTACATTTTTAATTCATTTTATCACGAAAAATCGTCTGAATTGCGTCAAGAAACACCCTATATTAGAAATGAAACACAAAAAAAGCGATTTCCAAGCTGTAAAACGTTTGAACATGTTAATAACAGCGGTGAGTACACTCAGTAATATTTAAAAATAATACTTGTGGGACTTTCAATGTTTACCAGGTAATGTTCCATGTTTTGTCTAGCATAAGCACATGCAGTATCTGAAAATAATGGGCCACAGGCAGCGATAGAAATGTGAAAAGTTGATATACACACCCCATTTCGTTGGCTGCTTGATTATTGTTATTGGCCGATTCACCGTTCACATTGTTATTAATCGTGTTCGTATTATTAGTTTGCTGGACCGATTGACATGCACCCAACCGAGAGAAAAGATTATGCCAATCTCTCATCACAATCTCACGTTGTGATCGTTCAATTTCGCTCATATCCTGCAATGGTATGGTCGAATCCACCCTAAAATACAAAGAGATTTCACGTTTTAGATAATGTGTAGATCAGGTGAACTTAAAGATGTATCATCACTTAAATGATAACATTACTAAAAGAAGACTAGAAGTTAATAGCGAAAAGCAGATCATTCTGAGAAACAATGTTCTTTCATGTTCAGTATCGTCTTCATGATTTGATCAAGGATTTTAATGGTACCACTTATTTGGTCACGTCGGAAGGATAAAAACTGTTAGAAAAACTTGTTTCGAGGTTTGTCACTTGAAAATACTCACCGATGGTGTTCATCGAAGGAACTCGCGTCGCTTTGTTCGTAATCCAATATCAAATCGTCAGATGCGATTGATTCGCAAGGAGACAGAGTGTCGACACTGCCTGTTCGACTCATTCGTTTGCCATGGTGTGGGCTGTTCGTTGCGTCCTTACTGTATCCCGCAGCTGGAAAATGGAGCAATTGGTGAGTATTGCTAGAAAATGTCCAACTTCTAATATACAGGGCGAATCTGGTAACTGGGCTAGCCTATAACTCTGCCTCTGTTCCAGAGAGCAATTTTGTATTGCTTATCAACCACTATTGTTTAACACTTTGATTGTCTACAGGTCAGCGCAGTTGCAAACTGAAATTTTTTGGACTTTTTAAATGAAACGCTAAAATATTGCCAAGAAACCTTATACAGTGTCCAGTACCGCGGACTATAACTGCACTCAAGTGGGTTATAACTATATATTTCAACGTTAGTTGATATTGTGTAATATGAAGTAATTTTAAAAAATTCAACTTTTTGATATTGTCGCCTAATAAAATTGAAGTTTAATTGTAAAAAATAAAATAATACCCTTAATATTAGTAATCCAAAAAATGTGTGCTTTAGTTGGGCAATTATCGTGATAGAGAAGACTTTTTCTCAAGGTCATATTTTCCAATATTTCAAGCCACATAATTCATACATCCACAATAATCCACAATATTCACACTAATGTATGAATGCTATCATTCCATTCAATTACCATAATCGGCCTAATCTGAAATGCACGGATAACTACTACTCAAATTAAATTGTGCGATGCAACGAACTAAACCTTTGATGATCAAGGTCGTTGCAAGGTCATGTTGTTGCACACTTCTGAACATATCTTTTGATTAGCTGCACGATGCGATAAAAAATATCAATGACCTTTTAGAACTGCTAAAAATAACTTCGAAAAAGATATTGTGAGGATGTTGAAAGGTGAGCCCGTTTAACTGAGACGCCCTGTATCTCGACAAAACAGAAAATCCTTAAACGAAAATAATCAATCCTCTTTACCTGCTTTAGGACTGGATTCAACTAACGTATGGCTGTTTTCGGTAACAAGCTGGCTGGCTACAATAGATTGCGCTTCAGCTCCGATCCTTATGTTCTCGTTCAAAATGAGCCCCGGCTGATCAGCGATCTCGTCGTCGAAGAATTCCCTGCCCTCCGACAAGCTCAACGAATTCGAGGCATTAGTAGGCGTCCCAGGGCTGTCGTCGTCCAACGTATTTACGGACTGTTCCATGGGTTGCTCCTTTCTTGGAGCTTTGACGTCCGATTGCGTAATACTGGCTGTAAGACTGTCGAAGAGACTGTCGACGGGAGAGGTCTCGTCATCTATCAGCGAGGTAGACGTAGCTGCAGCGGCGGCGAAAGCAGGGTCTTCGATGGTGAGCAACACCGACCGCAGCGATGTCCTTGGCATCGTTCCGTTCTTGGCCGGGTTCGCAGCAGCTTGCATGTGGTGAGCAACGGAAGAGGAACGGTGGCATTCGTCGCTGGAGCTCAACGAGTACTCGTCGGCCATAGCTTCTCCGTGTCCGTACTCAGGGTCGTCGGAGCTAGGTGGGCTGAAGTCCGACTTGATGGAGGGAATCTTTTCTGATCGAGACCTGTCCTTGTAAACCTTCTCCTCACCCAGTCCCTCGTCGTACCCCTCCGACGATGTGGTGGACATAGAGGTGGTCGATTCCGCGTGTCTGTTATCTTTGTTCACGATTCTTTGATACTGTGTCGTTCGTTCTCTCACCAGGCCAGTGTTGGCGGCCGTGAACGTCTTCGGCAGCGGGATCACCGATATCTCGGTGACCGTACTGTCGTCATCCCTGACGTCCCTGACATCGAAGCTCTTCCCGTTCACCACCATCCTCAAGTTCCTAGGCCTTCCTATTCCTCGCCTCCTGCTCGGAGAGCCACCGGTGTAATCGTACCCTCGGGTGACGGTGTCGTCCACCATGCAGCCTTGTTGACTTCCTACGCCAGAGTCTTCGGTGCTCGAGCCTTCCTTCGAGCTCGTAGAACCCTTCGATGCGGCAGACACCTTCCTGTTCTGATTGGCTGCTGTTTTCGCAGTTTTGGAGTTCGCGTTGGTCATCCTCACGGCGAACTGCGGCAGCGGCAGGTGGCTGGTGTGCAGAGTGTACCTGCCGACCGGCTCCGGAATACCCGATGGCCTTCGGTTCCCGTCCACGTGGGAGACGCTGCCCACATTGTTGTAAATGGTCACGCTACGCGCCGGCGACCTGATCTTCGATGCTGGCAACGAACTGCACACCACCGGCGCTACTCTCTGCGTTTGCTTCGGGATGCTCTCTTGCTGATGTTGCTGCAAGGTCTCCTGGTTGTAGTGGCTGACCGTGTGGCTGCTGCAGATGTCTCCGACCTTGTTCGTGAACTTCACCTGCGGCTGCTTGTACCCGAAACGGTTCGTCCTCACCGCAATCCCGGTGGCGTCCTTCTTCGGCGGAGCTAATCGAGGCGTCGACCGACCCGACGATAGGTTGCGTATGGCGCCCGCGTTGTCTTCGTCGCGCCTACGATTCTGCTCGGGACCGGCCGATTTCGATCGTGGCTGGATCAGGCTGGACTCCGCTGAGTAGGTCGATATCGCCATGGGGATCCCCGTGGCCTGTCTTCGTCGGAACCCGAACGACGTGGCCGCACCCCGCCTCGAGCCCTTGTTGCAATTCTAGAAGAAATAAACACGGCTTTCAGGATTTCGCCAATCAAAGCTGATACATACAACTTCTTGCCGTTGTCCCCCGTGATTGCTGCCGATCGATAGCTGTCGTGTTTCACGTCGCCGGTATTTTTAGCGGCCGTGCTTGTGGGAAGTCGCACCTGGTTTTAGTCAAAATTGTACATTAATTAGCTGTGGCTGTTTTCCAACCTGTAGTGGTCAGGATAATTGAACCAGTTATGGTTTCAAAAAATCATTAGCTGAAAAAAGCCCATCAACGGGGGACCAAGTTTTTTTATTTGGTCTAGAAATTTATTGTAAAATGCTTCAGTTGATAAAGCAATGTTTTAATTATGCGCGATTTGTTAATGAATACGTATATTTGCTTTTACCTTTATGCGCGTTGGCATGTTTTTTACACTTCTTGTTTTTTTTTGGAGTAGCACAAGCATCAGCAGATTTTACATTTATTTGAGTTTAGGAAACGATTAATACTTTAACTTCGTTACATTTTATTTTCGATTCGGTTTTGTACCATTTCAACGTTATTCACAAAAGAATATTCTTTTATGTTAGTTTGTTTCTTTTTGTTCTTTACAGCTATAAATCTTATAGCACAAAAACATTTGCATCATCTTGTCGAATGTTTCTGACTAGTCTACTTTTTGATAACGGTTCGAACAAGTACTTCACTTTTAATATTTTAAAAATACTTGTTTCAATACTCAGAACTGGTTTGTTTAGTCCTCTGAAATACGTAACAATCGACTTAGGCGCCTTAACTCTGCGTTTGGTTCATCGCATAGCATCAGAAAGTACAAACAGCATTTCTAGAACTTTGCGACTGGTAAATGTAAATACATTTATCCTTGCTGTTATCGATATCTTGTAGCATAGGTCTTTGGACGGAATATAGTTTGTCGGGAAAATATTCGGTCACCTATTAAAATACAATAGTCCAACTTTTTTGAAGTTCGACGAAACGACCAGAATTTGTTTTTGATGTCAGAAGGACAAGTTCACTAAACAATGGGATTTATGCCATTTCAGCAAATTGCAATTTTTCTGTTTATCTAGTAAATTTGTCAGTTCAACATTTCAAAAAAGTTCATGTCATATCTCAAAAAAGTTATTAAATCATGTCCGAATGTTATCGTTACTCACTGCAGCTGTACACGGAAAAAATGGCGGCGATCCTGAAAAATTGTTTAGGAATTGCATCGCGTACGAAAAATATTTTGATGGACCCATTAACAAAAAAAATAATAAACATATACAAATACACAGCGAATACACAGATGCGTACTGCAAAAGTATAAATGTTCTGTTTTGTGAATCGCTTATTAAGTAACTTGTGTTATATATTAATATACAATCCGTGGACTTAAAAAAATTTGATAAATCATTCAACGAATTTTATTGTGGTTTATTACTCTCAGATAGTCCTAACTAATCTGTATTGTTATGTGCTATATGTATAATTCGCAAAAATTCCATCATCTGGAGAATTATACAGAACCGAAAGTTAATATATTCCACAATCATTCGATTGCAAGTATTCTGTGATAAATGGAAATTCCTTAGTAAGGTATAGAAATTCAAAAAGTTAAAAGAATCGACTTGTAAAATACATTTTCAATATTTAATGATATTTCAAAATATCGTTGAAATTTACAGCATGTCTTTTAAATGTAGTTTTTAACAATCTCTAGAACAAATTAGGTGCTGACAAACTTCCACGTAACTATACGATTAACTATATAACGAAATCTACTTTGTTTGTTCAATAAATTACACAAAGAAGACACAAAGATTGTCTTTACAAATCTGTACACTTGTTCCGTAACATCTTTTGAAAACATTTCTTATTAATATTTTTCACAGACTAACGCGATAACAGTAGATAAACATAAATAAAGAAAATAAACCGTTTGCAAAATTGTTGATATAATAATATATTTGGCAATAAGCAAATATCAATTCTTACAGGCATGGAAACGCCGCGAAACCGATGGCAGAATTTATTATTTGTTTGCAATCGATAAAGTACGTATGACGTGAAAGAGTGATTCATAAGCTAAGTAGAATCGGACATCAATTCTTCAAACCACGTAGAACAGCGAGAGATGTGGACGTAAGATTTGATACCGCAATCGCCAATAGCTTGTGACCGGCGATAACGAAGCAGGAAAAGTAGAAGGTTCAAAAACATTAAGTAACCCGATTCAAACTCCAGAAATAGAGCAACCGCGTTCCCAAATCAACCAACTCTGCGCTTTTCAGACACTCGTTCTAGTCGAGACAGTCGAGAGTGTCTTCGAGCTTCTTATAACACGTTCCTAACAAGGAGCCGATGCTCAATTATATCTGCGAGCCGTCCAATATTGGGAAAACTCAAATTAACAAGACAAGTTCGTGACCTAACAATCTTACTGCACAAATGTAAGATGACACGATTAGATACTTTGAAGTATCTGCTTTCATTTCCGTTCACTATTCCCTAGAAAATTAGGCATAGTCTACTTGTTAACATCTGAGCCGACAGTCTGTTCACCAATTTCATTCTTTAACAAAAATATAATCGAATATGCTTAAGATCATTTATAATCTTTTTTTTACCAATTTCAACAGATTTTTCAAGATACTCCTTCGAGATACATTAATTTTCTTAATGGTCCCAACGAAATATGTGAAAATTTAAATTAATTATTAGAAACTAGGCTCAAATACACACAAACCCCGCCTTCCATAATAATCAACAATTTAGAAAAGACAATAATGAGTAAATCGAAGCTTACGAAAGGTGGGAAGGTTGAAAGCGTAACTGCTATAGCAAATGCTCAAACCAATGTTCTCGTTTTCTAGAAGGAAAAGTATGACTGTTTTGGTGAAATTTTTGTGCCGGTCTTGTAATCAACGTGCGAATCAGGAGAAAACCGTTCGAATTAAGATTTGTGATAATCCTGATTTAGCAAATCTTGTAGAACCTCTTGAATGTTAATCTAATTTAATTTGTTCAATATCTCATTTCCATAAATACATTTCGATGAATGTCACGATTAAATTCGTACGAATATTTCCTTTTTTGAATAGTATATTTATAAATATCTTTTTTATTAATAGTTATTTATATAGTAGATTTTTTATTAATTTATATCCTTTTTTGAATAACCAAATGACTACACATACGTATACGCTGACAACAATAGAAATTACGTAAATCTTCGTTTTTGATGAACCAGTCGTTGTTTTGTTGTGCTGATTAAATTCAGACATTATTTTTTAAATCGTGTACTAACAAATTTCATTAGAACGTTTTCCTTAAACTATTTAATATAAATTCATGAAAGTTATGCTAAACCGGCTACAGAACATCATCTGCCAGCGACCTAACGATCAATGTCGAAGGTCGTCTCAATTATGTAAATTCTTACTGCTTGTGATTTCTATAAAAACCTTACAATATGCTGATAAAAAATTACTATGTTTTGTAGATTTATATTCAATATTCTATATGAAAACTTTACAAATCGCATAGCGAGACGGCTTATATAAACAAACTCAAAAGTTTACAATTTGTGAACAATATTATCAACATTAGAAGTTTCGCTCGCTATTCAGTAGAAGCGTTTCAAATGAAACTTAAAAGTTTATAACACAATGTTACGATCTTTATCTGCATACAGTAATCTTTAAAGCAACTTCCACTTCCTACCATAACGCTATTAAGCTGAAATATTAAGTTCCGCGAATTTTTAGTGTTGCGTCATTTTGCGAATGTACGGAAACGCGACAAACGAAGACCCTTTCGTCCATAAGCTTTTAAGAACAAATAGAAAATATTGTTGTAAATCATTGCTTCAGATTGTTAAGGGATTTAAATAAATACGCCAACTCGGTAAATAAAGTCGATGGAGCAACAGAAATTACCTAGCGTAAACGTTTATCAAGCCGGCTTTTGCGCAGGATCACAAACCTGGAAGACTAGAACTTGCACGTAATCACACGACAGCGTGGTTTCTTTTGCTCGAAATAGTTCCGATTTAAATGTCTCGATGGTATAGAATATCATTTCTGCTATTGCGTGTACTAATAGAAACTGAGAACTAAGAACAGGAATTTCGATAGCGAAACGTCAGAACATCGAAAAGACAGAAATAATTTGAACTTATGACATAACTGGATTTACAGTCCATAGAGAATTAACGAAGAATCCTTTCTCATTCCCGCGGCATTAATTACAATAGTCACGCTCATCGCGACAATCCAATTGTTCTTAGACGAATTCTGTCGCACCTCCACGCGTCACCATATGTTCAACTGTTACAGTTCATCCATAACAAACAACCACAGCTTTTCCAATTCCTGTCATCGGTCTTACATCGTCTGCTATTCCTTCAAAACTTCTTAACATTTCTTACGTCATCAATCAAAAGATATAACGGATAAACTAAATTTATCTTGCAATTGTTTGTACCATCGGCATCGCAGTGATTGAACTGACGAATCACACGTCATCGACAAGGTGCAATCTACTTGTGAACTATTAAACCATCAATTCCTACCGAATAATATACGTGTACTTGCCTCGGATGGCATACGTCACCATCGGATAACCTTTGACATTGCCGGATGACCGTCTGTCTATTACACCACACTACCACGCACTCTCTCTCTCTCTCTCTCTCTCTCTCTCTCTCTCTCTCTCTCTCGTTCGATGCTATCCGAATTCGAAGACGGTGCTCGAACAAAACAAAACAGCCCGATCGAAGAACTCGGCGTCTGTTTTGACGTTAGCTGTATCTACCTGTACCGGTTCTTCGTGACTATTTCAAGACCGTAAATCGATATTAGAGCCGTACACCGCCGAGTGAAAGAAGCACGCGACAGCGGCAGCAACCTAGTCCAACCGACGACGTCCGATCGCGTCCGAGGATGGACATTAGCGACGTCAGGGTAGAGACATGCTCGGGAAACAGCGATCTTCACGATCATGAAGAACAAGAAGAAGAAGAAGAAGACGAAGAAGAAGAAGAAGACGAAGTCGAAGACGAAGAACGGATCGGTAAGCGTGGCGAGAAACATAGAAGATGCAAGCACCCTTACCGCAACACCTCTCTCGACTGCGTTCTCATCGTCGCACCGGTGTCCATCCATGGGGTCAGTGTCGGGCTCCGGATAAGTTCACTGTCGGATCGTATCGGGTCGGGTCGGGTCGGGCCTCGCGGAACAGCACCTAAAACGAGCGAAACGAGTCCATGACCAATAACGTGGTCCATGGATTTCAGACCGAGCACCGTCCACATGTGGGTCATGGAACAAGCGGACGCGTTTACGAGAGTGTGCTCGCGCGATCGATTCCGGCTCGTGGAGACGGTTCGGTTTGTTCTCAGCTTACGTTTCCCTCTTCTAGGTCCGGAACGCCGTCATCCTGCCGCACCGTGCTGCGCGTCGCGCGAATATTTTTAACCAGGGGAACACAAGGGGACGAGGCTGATTTCGCGGCAATCCCAGGCAAACCTTCCCCGTGGATCTGTCAGCTCGGTGATCCGGAGATCTCGCACGTTCTCGTCGTCGTCGTTCGCGTCGCCGACGGAGGACACACGCGCACCGATCACCCGACTCTCTTCGACTCTCTTCGACTCTCTCTCTACCTCCCCCACTCGGTCTCCTTCTCTCCTATCTCCCCCGGTTCTATCGCGATCGCTCGATCTCCGTCGCACTTTTGTCACAGCCACTTCGCCTCACCGTTTCTAGCCAGCTCGCTGTCTTTCTCGCCGCTGTCAGACCCGCTGGTGCCTCTCGGCGAGCACACCGAAACGTGGAATCGATCGAGCCGACTGCGCCGCCGCGGCGTCCCGACGCCACCGTCGCACTCGCCTTCGCTGCGTATACTGATTCCACTCGTGCGCGCGCGGGCGCTCTCGCCCCCGACTTTCCTCCTTCTACATATATCCGCTACCGAAAGAGACCAGGGGAGGACACCGAACGATTTTTCACACTGACTTTCGCCGCGCTGCTTTACCACCATCAATTCGTAGATCGTGGCCACCCTTTCGTTGCGAAACAAAGTCATCCTTTTGCTAACTCATTCTATCGTCGAATGGCATTCGCTCTTTCGCGAATGGAATTCGCTCTTCCGCGAATTAAATTCACTCTTTCGCCAATCAAATTCACCCTTTCGCGGATTAAATTCACCCTACTGCGAACGATGTTGTTCCACGAACAGGTTAACGCGTTCGCTTCCAGGATCGCACACGTGCGACAACTACGATCTTGTACTTCACGTAAAGAACGTTTAAATTCGTTTCGTCCGTCGTCGTTGTTTAACCCCTTGCCGTACCATTTTCTTCATAATTAAAATGATAAGCACATTTTCGATTATAATAATTCCTTCAAAAAAAGAAAGAGATAATTTATATTTATCGTGTGTCTACATTTACTAGGATGATTAAAATATTGATCACAAGAGGACGGAATTTTATTCCGGCATAAAAAAACGGAATAACATTGGTATTTAATAGGATATTACTAGAAATCTGCACACCACGGTCTGACTCGTTAAATTACGGCGAGGGGTTAATATTGCGACCCGCAGAACGGTGTTCAGAGAGTTTACCGATTTCCTTTGATTTCTATAAGGAGATACGTTGGACATAATAAATATAATTGTGGAAGCGAATTGGTAGCGAACGCGTTAACAGTGAACCTAACGAGCACAAAAATTAACAGACGTGCACTGTTTCATTAGAATAACGACAACTTTTTCGAGAAGGTTCATGACCATTTTGTTGCGACAATATATAGAAAGTATGAGGGTTAAAGAAATCATTTGGATCAATTTTAACTTTTTAGGTTCAGTGACTGAAGCACAATAAATTCTCTCTAATTTTCCTTCAGCTTGTAAACAAAAATGGACAATTCGGAAAGAGGAGATACGATTGTTCGAGTCTTGCATCTCGTTTTTATAATTGTTGGCAATCGGAAATTGGAATAATCGTATCTCCTCTTCCCAAATTGTCCATTTACTGTACTTTGAAGTTGTGGGAGTCTTAGGGGATAGCCAAATGCACTTGCTAGGCGTTGTTGATTGTTCTCAACGTTGCGTTGTTATGTTTCAGGTTATTTTTCAGGGAAACAGGAGACAGATAGTCAGACACTATTTCGTTTGCGGTTAATTTATGACAGGGATGAGGGTTGAATAGCCTCTTAAAATGTCGTCTCTCCGGCGGACAATCCCCAGACGGTGGCCGACGACTCGAAGCTGTGCAGACGTCGGATGTGATGCATTCGTTGACACCATGTTTAGAAAGCTGAGAAGATTGAACTATAACAGGCAACTCTCCGCCATGATGTTTCCTTAAAGAATAGGGGTGTTCTTGAAGAATAGTACTCCTAGAATATTGTAGGCAACTTTCCGCCATGATGTTTTCTTAAAGAATAGGGGTGTTCTTGAAGAATAGTACTCCTAGAATATTGTAGGCAACTTTCCGCCATGACGTTTTCTTAAAGAATAGGGGTGTTCTTGAAGAATAGTACTCCTAGAATATTGTAGGCAACTTTCCGCCATGATGTTTTCTTAAAGAATAGGGGTGTTCTTGAAGAATAGTATTCCTAGAATATTGTTCCTAAATGATTTCGACACGGGGGTGTGGGAGAAGGGTGTCTTCTGGTAAGATGACTGTGTTAAGAGCTCACAACTTACTCTAGGATAGTGATTGAACGAGTTACAGTTACAGTAATTTCTCCATAATTCGCACTCGGTTTGCACACAAAAATGGACAATTTGGGAAGAGGAGATGCGATTACTCGAGTCTCGCGTCTCGTTTTTATAGTTGTTGACAATCGATAACTATGCATTTTTGTGCGCAATCTGAGCGCAAATTAGGGCGAAATTAATGTATATCCATCTAAATCTCTGATGATTAGGTGACCTGTCCACGAATGAACAGTTAAGCTGCATGTTTTAATATTATTATACATTTCTGAAAATAGTTCTCGTATTCTTCGATAGTTGTAGCTTTTTTTTAAGTTAATCAAATCAATAAATTTATACAAACTTGCAATTGCAAGACTTCTTATGGGAAATGTTTATTAAACATAAAACACGAAAAGAAAGAATATCACAGAGAACTTATAGCTGCTCTAAATATCGTGCTATGTGCTGGAATTATAAGTAAGCTCATGTACAAACTTAATTCAATTTTCTTTGCACGAAATACGAAATCTTGGTTGTCACAGACAGGTGACGCTCGTAGCGAACGTGTCTAAGAGGCATTCTACGAGCACTATAAAACACATCTCTCTTAAGTTTTCTTAGGGGACTTTTTCGCAAAGAAACTATAATTCTAGTAACTTCCTTATACGTTTTTTTATATCTACATTTATACATATTTATGCATAACTGCAAAAGGCGTCCATGATAAAATCAATATGATTAAATGATACGTAAGTAAAAAACTGGACGAGCTCTTTCTCTAACTGAAACACGTGATGTGTTCGATGTAATTAGAAATACTTTATTTTGGCAGTGGTTACGTATTTTTCAAAGAGAAAGCAGCGTTGCATCCTATATTTCATGGTGACTGGTCCGCTAGCCAAAAATGTTAATGCGTTTGCAGTCGGCATTGCCTTTTTTCGTTTTGGAATACAGGCGACATGGAACGCCGGGTTCGAGAAGATTGCCAGAAATGGTGAAATGCTTTTTTAGATTGAAAGCAATACCGAAAGGCGTAAGAAAGCAAACATATTTATCCAGTTTTAGGTCTTTTGATAAAATCATACCTATACTTTGTTATTTAGATTAGTATCTGAAACGAACTTTTCAATTTTATAAAAAAAATGTAATTATACAGATATTATAAAATTTCTGAAGTTTTAGATTAAACTCCTTTCCAATGATTCTTTTTACGAATTTGATGTTGCTGTACCTAAAATAGACAATAATCTAACGGAACAATGTATAATTCAAGAGATATTTTCCTACACGTATTGTTGCGACACGATTCAAATATTTTCATTACATAAGCTGATTTGACATCTATGTTATGAATTTTAATAAAATTATCATTTTCTCCGAATGCACAAGTAACAGTGAATGGTTTTGCTTCACTTTCCGGTGATTAAATTAAATGAACAGCTGTATTTTCGACTTCGAAGATTGACAAATTAAATATGTATTTATTGCATAAAATATCATGGTAAAAGGTAACTCAAGATCGATGAAAATGGATTCGACAACGTGCACCATACAAGTTAAGAAAAAAAGAAACGTTATTCTTGTATATACATATGCAAAATGATACTAAATAGGAATCAGTAAGCTCACTTTTTGTTGCTATCTTATCGATGATTGTTTTATCTCGACAAAAGCTACTTGATCTGGATTTAGTTTCTCGATCCTATCTTATCGAACGTATTTATTTTAACAATCTTAATCTACAGCTACTACTACGTTATTCTTTACCATATTTTTCCGACGAATCCTTAATATCTGGAAAGTTTGTTTATCGTTCATGCACACTACAGGTTTAATTTACATGTTATTAGATCAACAACGATAACAGAAGTTATTAGATCTGCAAAATCCAGTTTGTATTATCAATAATTTTGCTATGATCAACATTTTTATATTCAATTGGGAAATACGGTATAAAAAGGGTTATATGTATAGTATTAATGATATGGAAATAGAAATACATTATTAATATACATTATTAATATACATTTTATTACTATATTAATAAAAGTACTCATGATAATAACTTTGAAAGATACTTGTAGGGGCAGTCCACAAATACTTCAATTAATAATTTTTTAAAAGGTTAAACATCGTAACCGTATGATCTGATTAAAAGATGTACGTGCAAATTATCAATTTAACTATCAGATTATTCAGATGCAGTTATAGTAATATTATATAAATATAAAAATCAACCGTATCAATATATAAAGTTTTAAATTGAAAAATATTCACATAATTTATTAGAAAAGCAAGTAACAAAATTACGAGCATTTCGAATAATGAGTAAGACATCAAGTATTTTCTAATTTTAATGTGCATTAAATGTCAACTTGTTTCCAAACTTCTACCTTCGAATTTGCTTTTAATGTTATTTAAAGTATCAAGTTTAAAAAACAAAACGGTAAATTTTCAACTTTGCAAGTTTCTTGTATTACAACATTAGTAGTTACGTTGTTGTTTCGTACATAATGTTACTATATACACGCTTCTTAATAAGGTGATGTATTATAATTTAATACGTCATTACGATTATGTAAATATGTTTATGTTATTATTTATAACAAACTCCGTAAATTCAAAGAATATTGACAATCGTATCGCAAATATTGTTACACTTATGATGAAATTGCTCAACTTCCAAGCGAGGCTGTGTCTGGCTAGTACTGACCACTGAAGTGCCTGGCAGTAGGCAACCATGACAACAGTCAGACAGTAGCGATACAGCAGTAGTATATCGTCAGGCGCGCATAATTTTAAGCCTACACCGTCGGTAACTTATTAATACGCGCGTATCGACGATGTTAAATAAATTTTTTCAAATTCTAGAAACAAGTGTCAAATATATTGTTATCTTCCAACTTATTAAAAACATCTTGTACTTGTCAATAAAATATTTTTAATTTCTATGCAGATTTATTTATAATGAAAATGTACGTATTGCAAAACTATCCCAGTCATAAATATAATAAAAATCTTTTTAAAAAGGAAAAAGAATTAAAATTATTATTATTTAAGGTAAGTCTCCCATCGATCGTTTAAGTTTGGAAAAGATTTCGAAAGTGTGTTGAAGCAGGAGAGCTAATATTGAACACATAATACAAATTCTTTTGTTCAGTTTTGTGATTAATATGTTTTTTGTAAAAACTGGAAAAATATATAGAATATTAAATTGAAATGTCTTAAATTGATACATAAAATATTAAATTTAAGTGTCTTAATTTTCAGAGCAGCTAGATATAAATATTATATATTTCTCCGCGCCCTGTTATAATTTAATAAAGTACATATAAGTTCTTCTTAGCCAGTTAGTTGTTTTTTACGAGTATACTCGTCATGAAGAAATAGCAACATTTTATATACTCGTCAAAAACAGCTAACCGGTTAAACGTATCTCTCTGCACAACTATAATTCTGGCTAATACTCGCATGGTAGTCGATGCGCAAAAGGCGTAGCAATTATTTTCTGATCTTGCGCATTTAGTTCGCGGCGCAGGGGAGTGGTACGCAAAAAAGTTAGCGCGGAAACCGAGTCCTCGGATGTTTAGCCTCTTCAAGGTTTCGTCACAGAGATAGGCAAGTTTTGTGTAACTTCTGAGGAGTGAATTACGGTGCGTGGCCCGTCGAGGGAAAAGCGAACGTAAGGAAGGGGAATGCCGCGGAAGAAAAGAATCCAGGTAAGAACGGCTGATAAAAAAGCAGAGAAACCTCTCCGGCCGTGGATATCGAGCATAAGTGTCGATCTTGCAGGTTCCGCGATTTCCAGCGCGTTTCCGGTTAGCGGATACCCGGCATGGAACCAACTGGCATAACGGAGAACAATGGAAAGCGAATATAATGAAAGCAAACGAGCTGCAACCACGCTCGAGTGAATCAGCAATGCTGATGAAGTTAACAATTAATTACTTTCGTGTATCACACGCGGCGCTTGGAAACAGTCAAGCACAATAAATCATGAACATTATCTATAGAACAGAGATGTGCATCGAGTAAACAATCTATCTTGGAAATATTAACACTTTACCGAAGGAAACCTATTTGTAAACGACTGTGCTGAAACGGAGTTTCGGAATCTTTCATTAAGTAATGATACTATTGGAAGTTATTAGTTAGCACTACTCATGGTGATTTGCTATTTTACTATCTAAATTGTTATTGCTATTTACATGTTTATTAAAATCTTTGCATAACGTGTTAACGTAACTTAGTCATTGTGATGTAAACTGTTAACGTGACTGAGTCACCGTGGTGATTAGTAGGCTGCGGATTTTATGCATTTATAACAAAAGTGAGTAGCTGAAATATGAAATTATGAAGACATAAGAAGAATCTGATAATAATGTTACAGTGTTTTGACCTTATGAAGATTATCGAAAGAAATGATTTATTTTCATTTAATTTCTGTTTTCTACAATTGCCTTGGAAAATTTTTATTTTACACAAAGATCCGCAGTCTAGTGATTAGAAATTGACGAACTCTACGTTTAAAATATGTTAGCCGTTCTAAGTATAAGTTGTTAGCACGACAAGCGTAATGTTGGATGTGGCACATCTGGCTCATTTTCAAATTCTCATAATCCCGAGTCTCGTGTTACAGTACTTGCTGCACGGTTAAGAACAGCTTATAGGAGCCCCATATACATGTTTTATACTGATTGTGTGAACGATTCAATCACGTTCCGCAGGTGATCATATACAGGCTTGAAGTAGGAGCTCCGGAAATATTATTTTCGTTAGCAAAATCTTATTTCGTTGCAGTAAATGGCAATTGGTAACGAAATAAATGACCAAACGTCACAAGATAGGGAAAAATAGAAAGATGCGAAAAATAATTATTTTTATACACAAGGAATGGGTTAAGTTAAATTAGAAAATCGAAACATATTTCAAAGAAGGCTAACATACCTTCTTTCTTCCTGTATTTTTGAAAAATGTACACACTTTGTTTCTCTCTTAAGCTGTTTTCTGTTTTATAAACAGGTTTGCTGAAATTAGGAAATTGCAGCAAGTCTTAACAATTACACATAAAAGTACATATATATCTTAAGTACATCTCTTTACAACTTATCTACTTTCTAAGTATTACGAATAAATCATACAGAAATATCCAACGAAACAGACACCGATCTTATTTTTCCGTGTGTTTTACAGAATGTAAAGAGCTGTCTTACAGTATCCGAACTATCGTATCATGTGGTATCCGAGATTTCTCTGCCAACGTTGTCACTGACAGATTCCTCTTCATTGAACCACGCGCATCATGCACCTACGTCTTCTTCAAAGTTTGATCTCCAAACTGAGTTGTTCGATACCGCAAAAATTTAGCAAGTTAATACACTCATTATCCAAATTTTTTGCATCAAGGCTAACTTCAAAATATTCCGTTCAAGCGTTCGCTGTTCGCAGTATTAATTATCTGTCGTAATTTTTCCATTGCACCCATTGTCACCGACTGATACGATTATGTCACTATTATTTAAGAAACATTACTCGAACACTGTTGCACCGTTATGAATCATCGTCTCGCAAGAAAATGAGTAATTACGCGCAGCATAATAGTCATCTGCGTTTGCTATCCTGTCATCTTCAATAAGAATGGTTATGTAATTACTAATACCACGAGTTTAAGATGGAAACAGTACTACGCTTGCTGTTTCAAATTGCGGTTTCAATTTGGACGTCCCTCTTATCTGTCTAACTCTGTTTTATTCAGCTTGAAAAATTATAACACAACTCCAATATAATTTACAGAACTCTGGGGACATTGAACTCGATGCGCATGACCTTCAAGTGGTATCTCGTACACACAATCGACTAGCTTTTCCGCTATATGCATAGAGTTCATGATACGCGTGTAGTGTTGCGTTCTGGTAGCTAGTGATGGGTTAAAGTACACTGCAAGCACGTAACGATATTTGCGATTATTGGACAGACATAGCATGCCACTTAACTCGACCACTTTTCATTGGTAATTTTCGATGCTTGATTTTGGCGTTGTTGCACTCTGCTTTTCGAAAAGACCATATTACTGTTACACAATCTTTTCTTTTTTAAAAGTACACGTTTCACAAAATAATAACGACACTTATGTTACGGTTTTTTAATAATACACGTAGTAACAAAAATTATTCTCAATCATAAGTGTTTTATATCGTCCGCAAAGTTACGAGTTGCATGTTTCAAAAACTCTCGTTTATATTTCTTTGCTGTTCCTTGCTGTTGAAAATATTCCTTATTTCTTTTTATTGGTTTTCTAAATTTTACAAAGACGATACAAACACCCAACTACGCTTGCGAGCACAATTTTAAGGAAAGAAATAATTCTACATGAAAAATAAGCCGAAAATATACAATAAATCTAATCGATAAGATTTTGTGTTTGGAAAATTAACATTGAATATTCGTTGAATGCGAATTTTCGAACTTTCTTTATTTAGATGATTTCGTGCATAATGGTGTTTTATTTGATATTTCTTGAAAAAATGTGAATGATGCAATTCTATATTTCATGATTGAATAATTTGTTAAATACGTACAATTGCTTGATATTCGTGAGTGGATACCGAACGTTATACCCATCGCTAGCAGTAACCAATGTGGCGTAGCAATTTCTAATTGGAGTGCACTCATTTGCGATACCACCCGACTAAATAAATATATTCGATCTGGCATGTAATCTAACAAACATACGCAGAGCGTCTTATACTAAGAAAATGATACTTAGAACTCATTCAATGATTGCTATACGAGTGCGAACAATTTCATTTCTCGTATTAAAATTCTTATTACGCTGTTATAAATAAAGGAGAAACGAGATTAAATGTTACTGATACACGTGTCAGAATAGTAGCTGCAGCGCGCCAGGCAACAACAGAGCAGTGTCTAACTGCACTTTTAGATCTACTGCTAGTTGCAATGCTTGCATTCCTGCAGAAGGTCGTCTTTCGAACAACATCTTCACTAATTGGAAATACGGAATACAGAAATAAATGAGCAGAGAAATAAAAATTATTTTGTTTCTTCTCTTCCGAGGTTTTGATATTTTAGGATAACATGTATATAAAAAATTGTCACATCTAAGGATCTTGCTGTCGCAGGGCATGTTTATGATGACACGTGTTGTTGCGATTGGCGTCAGATATGAAAAGTATTCGGACCAACGAGTTGTTAATTCTCAAGATACAATGAACTCTCCCTAATTGACGCTCAGTATAGAAACAAAAGTGAACAATTTGAGAAGAGAAGATATGATTACTCGAGTCTTGTACCTCGTTTTTATAGTTGTAGACAATCGGTAACCATAAAAACGAACCGCAAGGCTCGAATAATCGTATCTCCTCTTCTCAAATTTTTCATCTCTGTTTCCAAGGTGAGCGTCAACTAGGGAGAGTTTACTGTATTGATATTCTAATGTAGTGATTAATTTTGGGTTCTAAAACACGATGGAAATGTATATCGCATTCTCGCCACAGTGTCCCCCGTTCTACATACGAGTACTTTGCAACTCGAGCGAGAAAGTGGTATTAGTAGGAGTGGTATTCGCAGAATATTTCATCGACACAAATTCCGCCCATACCGTATAAGCATGGTCGAACCGGCTAGGTAGAGGAAAACATGCAAACAAAAAGTAAATATCCTGAGTTTAACGGACAATATGTTATATTATAGCCGTCGATCGAATTCGTCGATTTGCCTCTATAAGAATCCAGGGAAGAAACTCGTTTATTACTTTTCTGAGAATTCTTTTTATTTAAATGAAATTATGATTATCATTGGACGGCGGATCGCATGAATTTATAGACAAAAATGAGTAAAAATGATATTATGCGATATTAATATCCGAAAAATTTAAGAATCTACCTTATTTGTGACTCTTTAAAATTGGGAGATGAAATTTTCGATGCAGTTCTTGCACTTTGCAATTAATGCATAACATTTTTATTTCGCATGAAGCTTCGTAGCATAAATATCAGCATTCAGAAACACTATAAAATCTTGACGTCAATAATACTCCATGTTTTGAAATAATATAATTACGAACAACTGAGAGTGAAAATATATATAGCGCATTTCTGTCACCCGGTATGCATCTTCGAAACTGCAAGAATAAGAAAGTAATTCACCTAACAAAAGCTTAATAACGTGAAATCGTTCACCGTATGGCAATAATATTTTCAAGCCAGGTGAAGCAGCTAGATTCGAATGTACTCTATACAGCAACCTGTAATATAAAGTCATTTAGGGTCGTTGACCGGGACTATCAACGTACAATTTTCCCGTAGGCAACGTTAGAAGATCTTGCATACGACTACATCGGATAATACACAATGCAGTAATTTCACATGTGTGTACGACTTAGAATATGTGTCTACAAATAGAAATTTCAAACAATCAACGATGTCGGAGAGTTTCTCGATGTTCTGGAAATAGCTAAATTGTTTGTAACACAATTAATGTAAAACATTATTTTCGAGACTCAACACATAGATAACAATACACTGTGTTCGTCTCATGTCAATAGTACTTACATATTTTATCTTAGTCACAGCTGAAAGCAGTTGATGAGAGAGAAATCAGTGTATTGGAAATGTTAATAATGTTTCAATCGAATTTTATTATAAAAGGGTTACAATTTTTAAAGCAGAATCGACTCTAAACTGTCTAAAAAAAATTAAATAATGTCATGAAAGTGACTATCGGGTTTTACAAGCTTATGTAATTTCATAGACATCAATTATAATTAAGTCCCCACCGCTCTTCGAATGAAGGATTGTTGATTAGATTCTTTAGAACGTACAAAATGATGCCGTTAAGAAATTTTTCAATTCCATGCTTATCGAAATTCGTTCAACTTTCAGAAACTTTTAGGTAGTATCTATTGTTACGATATTTTTCAAATGCCACCGTCAACTTAACTGAGAACATAATGTATACAGAAAATTCTGTACGAAATAGTTTAACTCTCCTAAATTGTACATCCACACGACGAAAAAACAAATTTGTGCTATAGACGAATTTCTGTGCTTGAACACAAAGTTTAGGAACTTCCTGAATGTTCGATATCCCCAAATTCTGATATTAGGAAGTTTCGCGCGACAATGTATCACCGTACGGCCAAACGACCACAAGTATTCGGACAACTGTTCGCCGAAATCCGCAAATGGTTAATGGTTTGTGTGACGTTCGATATTACGGGAAGCATCGAAGATTGCATCGACTTTCTCAATTCAACTGAAACGTATTGCGATTTCTACATAAACAGCGCCGACACGTCTACAACCGTTCATTCTATTTTGCTTGGAAAATTCCCTCGCTTTCACCGATTCATTCACACTGATTCCCGTGCAGTAATCAATGTAGTACGAGAACATTGATTTGTGTTTATGCTCCAGTCCTCTAGATAGAACCGTTCATTATTGCGAACACGTTATGTGACTCTTCAACATCTCATCTGTGTGCACTGAACCGAAGAATCGTCAATGATTCAGTAGTTCTCTTCGAAACCATTAATTGTTCTTCTAATCCCAGCTTTCCAAGGTTAATATATTTCAATGAACCATTCAGATGTACATAACTGTATCGTTTATACCTTTTTTGGGCATATTAAGTCGTTAACGTTGTATAAAATTGTAACTTGACTGAAAATTGTAACTTAATGGCTTTCGGACAAACTCATTTGTGCATTTATACACAACACGATAAAACTATAAGACACTCCTGAATTTCTAGTGTTTCTTAGAACCACGGATGTGTACAAAGTTGTTTTTGTTTTACTTTTGCAAGTAACATATAAAAAATTGACCAGTATGCTGTTTTATACTAATGGTAACAGTTTAGAAGAAAAACGGGTGCGACAAAATTATAAGACAGGTTCGGTTTTCCGGAAAAATTCAACACATAGAATTTTCTTTGTTATTTTGTAACAATGTGTATTTCTACCCTTTCCTTTTACTACTTCCAACATTCTTTGTGGTAAAGATTTATACAGTTTTTTATTAGTGTTTTGTTTCAAATTCTTCCATGTATCCTCAATAAACCTTTTTAATTCTTCTATGGTGTTAGAGACTACTTTCCTCTTGAGTATACTTCCTCAACTGGTATTTTCGAACAATTTTAAATAATATTCAAATCCTGCGATCTTGCTGACCACGGTAAAATATGTATATTTTTATCTTCGAAATAAGCTCGTGTTATTCTTGCAGTATGCACAGCTGCGTTATCATGTTGAAAGATATACTTTTGCCTAGTTATTTTTTGTGCATCCTATAGGTGCCCACATCATAATGGCACCGCCACCCATTTGCTGCCTTTACTACAGGAACAATAATTTAGGCCATCATGTCCAACTAAATTAAAACGCTTTTTGTCAGAAAAGGTTATTTTTCCCACTTTTTACACCTATGTATCCGATACTCCAATCTAGCTTGTTTATGTTTATCAGTTAATAGCGGTTGCTTCTTCATTTTAAGCTTTCTCAAATGCTTAGAACACTATTATTCTCTGCACTGTCCTAACACTCGTTCTCACATCGGATTCCGCTGCTATTTGCTATACTGTTAAAGCATGTCATATTTGTCACCTTTCTCGCACAGTTCTTGATTTTGGATGAGCATCGGGGTTCTCTTTAACATATTTTTCTTTATCTTTTAAATAGTTATCAAATGCACAACGACTTCTTCCATTAGGAAGATATAATATTGCCTATATATGCCTATATATAAAATTGCCTATATATTAATAGGCAATTTTTCGCACCGAATAGTTTTACTTCTTTAAATTGTTAATTATGTCGATCTCCGTTGCATGTAGTTTTTTCCCGTGCGGCATTTTGTATAAGCAAAAACTATTGCGCACACAATATCGCTTTAAATACCGCACGCCTAATAACAACAATTGGAAACAAAAATCTCTTTTCGTAGTGTTTAGTTTGCCGATTTATCGGAGACTGTCTTATAATTTTGTCGCCGATCGAGTAACATTTTTTTGTCTCAGTTTTCAAGACCGCTGACTTACGTATTCCATACAACTGAGCGACGTGCTTTTATATAGTGTAAACAATAATGCTACCAGCGAAAGAAGAATAAACTTTTAAGTTACATAGAATTTGTCGCATTTGTCGAATTTGTGTGTGAGTGTCTTATAGTTTTGTCGCGTGGGCATTAGTGTCCTTTCACAATTTCTTACTTTCTTAACACGTGAGTGACAGTAATTTTTGACAAGTGATCAAAATTAATTTTTATCGTAATGTATTCGAACAAACTGAATTTTACTAGAATGTTTTTTGATGCAAAAGAGTTAAAATACCATCAACTATGATACATTATTACTTTCTAGTTTAAGTTTCTCTAATCATATTACATCGATTTTATGGGAATTTTAAGTGTTGATTTTCAGCAATTAACGTGTTACGTGATGTACCTATAGTGGTCCACAAAATTGATGGGAACAATTATATTTCACAATTATAATATGCATGTTATTGGAAAATTTGTATAACTTTTTTACACCACTATAAGTAGATATGATGCACAAGATTTGTAAAATGTTTATTACTGATATACAGTTATAAACAGACTGCGGATGTAAAACAAAAAGTTTCTGCATCATTGGCAAGAAATGAGGAATGAATAGAAAGTTGTTCCTTGCCTTAATAATTTTAGTATGCTGATAATAATACACCAGTATTCTTAAATTCGTCTGATGCCTTATCTGTTTCAAATGTCACTTAATCGTTTAAAGCCTAAATGCATGAAATCCGCAGTCTAGTTAAGTGTATCTGTTCAAAAGGATAATGACATAACATTTAAAGATTGAAAGAGATATATATTATCATTTTCAAATTTACCTTGCCAGGCTTATCCATGATACGGCCAGGTAGCGACGCGTGATGACCGGATGCGATGACGGCGCCCGACTTACACGACACGCATTGCCCCATATAGATGCGCCAACTTTGTCCCAGTACACACTAAATATCAGGAAATATCAATATTAGCAACAATCCAATCTCACATGGTCAATTAAAAAATAACAATGTGATCCCATTACCAGTTCCACTCAAAGAAATCCATACAGTTTGTCCGTAACGTAGTACACTGGTTAATTCATAAATTAAACGTAAGCTTAATACTTGATTAAATAATCTTTGATGCGATACGTGCGTTATAGAATTTTATTCCTAATTGTAGACAACGATATCATTGAATTGTCAATTCTATTTAATGTTCACTTTTTAGCAGGAAACCCCACAATGGAACAAAATAAACTTTCAATGAAAACTGTGTGCTACCGCTAGAGGCGGCCGAGCCAATCAGTAGAACTGTGCTTCGACCGCTCATTGACTCGGCCGCCACGAGCCAATTGATCTCGTCTCTCATTGTCACTGTTTTACGTCAATAGTTCGTAAACAAAGCCGCGGATTGCGTTTTCGCTAAGAAAAAATTTACTTCAAATAACCTCAAGAATCACACCTTTCTGGATGTTAATAAAATTATGGAACACTCTGTAGAAATAAGTGATACAATTTCGCTTCTTTTAAATAAATCGAGTTTGAAAATTCGCCAGGTTCGCGTGCAGAAGTACTGATAAGAAGTAGAAAGAACGAATCATAAACAAACAATTTACTTTTTAACTACGAGAGTGTTATTTTTTCATTGAACTTATTTTTACATGTCGAATCATTACCTGGCTGGTTGTACAAACGTATGCACAAATTTAATATGTACATTATTTGATCACTAGTATGAAACAAGCTTCACACAGAATTGTGTATTTGTAAATAGAAAGTAAATAAAAATCAATTTTCGATGAAAATTTATTAGCTTATTTATTTATAGTTTGCGTATGAAATAAACTAATAATTTAATTTAAAACAGATTTACGTTTACTATTTAATTTGCAAACCCGTAATACTTCGCGAACGTCACTTATTTATATAATATAAGTGAGAGTAACATAATTGTTAGAAGAAACACCATGGCACATTTATGATAGGTTGTTATGAGTCGTATCAAATTTAGAATAAACGAGCATTAATTGCTTGGATATAAATATCGTGTTTTACAAGAGAACTTATTTCCGATAATTTCCCTTTTCTTTTCACTAAATATTAATTTACTGTAATTTTCGTGATCAATCGTGCAATAAAACTAGTCGCGGTAGTTTCGATGAATTCATTTCATGACTGCAGTGTGTTAGATCGCGAATAGTATACAATTTTTCTTTCACGTTCACTTCGGCTCGTAAATCTCAGGTTTGAATGTGGTGAAACGCGACTGACTCCTGAGATTACTGCCCGTCAAATTAATAATCGGCAATTGGATCGAATGGTAGAGCTGCGGTTGCACGTTAAAATGATCCGTGAATTTATCGTAACGAGAGCTTAAGATTGATTGCGGACGATTGTTCGCATGCCAGCGAGATTTGGTCGCGAGTCGCGACAATACACGTTTTGAAGTTCGCGAGTAAGAAACGCGTATGTTTTAACAATTTTTGAACGAATGCGTCTCTTATTACTTCTTAAGACTCAAATGATTGTGACAGTTGTCGAAGAACTTCTCGTTTTTGTGAGTGACCGTCTGTGATACTGTTATTGATGCATTTTTCAAAAATCATTTACTCTCTCTCTCTCTCTCTCTCTCTCTCTCTCTCTCTCTCTAAATGCAGATATTAATTTTCTTTCAACTGAAATGTTTGTTAACAATATTTAATATTTAATAGTCGTCATAGAATAAATATTTGTTTTCCGTGTTCGAAGAAATTATTAACGAAAATGGAGTTTAAATTGTTACAGCTTTAAGGGAAATTACGTGGTAAGTGGTTAAAAATGTTGGGGAGAATTTAACTTCACCGTATGACAGAATAAACCTTTGAACTATAGAAGGCGTGAACAGATGTTGCAAATCACGTTTTGTTTTTAATAAGGAAACGAAATGACTTGGCTAAAGCCGAATCTGTCCGATGTTGGCACGGTGATCGTCTTTTATACAGTTTAGAGCGACAGAACCGTCAAATGCAGAGTGCAACTGCCGCCACTGGTCTGCTACCATCATCTTTAACTGCAGTGCGGTTCTGGTATGAAATCCGTCCATAGAGTAAGTTGGGCGCATAACACAACGGAACATGTAGTTATGCTGCGATTAGTTGCATCGAATTTCCTTATAATTTGAGGTAATAATGTTAATCGAATAAGAACGTGAAATTGAAGTTCTGCAATTTTCTGCAGCACTATCGCGTATAGAATGTCGTAGAAATGAGCATCTATCGTAATTGAACGTTTACTTCCAAAATTTAATGTACTCAAAAAATGAACGACGATGCTTCCTACATCTTTTAACAAATTAGCACCGGCTACGTAAAACTATGTTCAAAAGGTCTCACTGGATATTGGTCTTGCTTTCTCTAAAAAAATTGGACTCGTGTTCTATTAACTAAATAAATGCTATCAACTAAATATTTTCCAAAAAATGAAAAATTATAAGTTGCACACATTTTCTGCAACATAGCGGCGATTGTCAATGAGTTAACTTATTTTCTCTTATTTATAATAGTATTCTGCACTCATGTTCTTAAACCCTCATCGACCAAGACCGCGAAACAAAAGCTGTATAAATTATAAAAAAAAGTAATTCTTGTTCTTAATAATTTATAACTCCTAGAAATATTAATCCTATTAAAGATCTTACGAAAACATTTTTGAAATATTCAGATGTAGAAATTAATAAATATATTTTTCTAAAATATTCTATATTAAAACCAGAAACTAACTTTTCATTAAGACTCACTATTAACCAAATCAAATGGAGTACAATAAAAATAAATCTAATCATCTCCCGAAATTAAACACGTTACAGTAAATGCATTCGCGCATCTTTTAATTTTCCAATAGCTTTGTTTTAGTTTGAACGAATGTATTATGTATTATAATGAATTGTAGTCACGTCTATGTTTGTCAACGGTCGACATTCCAATTACACCGTAATTATTACATAAAGACGTGTCAAAATGAAATTGAACGGATTTTCTACGCACACATGTTCAGTGCGTGCTCAATATTGTTATCTTTTGTTCCGTACAGAAAAATATGTGGGAATTAGGACGAGAGGATTTCAAAGGGGCCGTTGTCTTGTGATCCTGTTTCGCTACGTCTGAACTTGTTGGTGCTAGATATCTTTGTTTTTTAAATTACACAATAGACAAACTCCAACTTGGAAAATGCTAGTTGACAAAATAACTCGGATGTGTTAAATGTTAAGTACTTAACATTTAGAGAACTCAGGCTTCGAGTAGAACGTTTTTAATTGCAGCTATTGACTTCAAATAGGATCGCTCTACAATTTTATACGACAAACGCCCACTTATGAAATTAATAATTAAACGCGAATATTTCAAATTATTATATACAGAAACAAGTTGTAAAAATTGATAGCAACTGTTATCAACGAAACAAGTTGTAAAAATAGAATACTGTACTTACCACGCGTATTTATTGAAAATATTCTCTTAAATAATAAGCCGAAAAGAAATCATCAAATTGTAACGGTGGTAGTAACATTTTGATGCATAATTAAATCTGTTATTGCATATGAAATATTTATTAGAAGATTTATAAGCTGCGAATAAAAACTGATAATAAAACTGATTGTGAGTCACGGGTAACAATTGCGTCAATTAACACAGGACTTTGTTGCCAATTAATTTAACCGTACAAGTGATTCTGAATCGTTTGACCAGATTTATTGCACAATGTTTACGTCGGTTACTCGGACAATGGTACCAATTTAATCAGCAGACGAAATTAATTAAATGAAAAGAGTTATCAAAATTAGAAGACACTGATTTCAATCCATGTCCATCTAAACATTTTCTTACTAGCGAAACAGATTTATCACCGTAACAATAAAGAAAACAGTTTATTAATTGGATTCCTGATGTTTCGTGTCACGCAAGACCGACGATTTTCGCACTAGCTCGCATCCGTAAGAATGATCTCGTGCCAAGACGCGTAGCCAACGTTTAAGGGTCCCACAAACCAACGCAAATATTCAACGGCCGCAGCGGATATTTCACGGCGAAGAATTCGTAGCTATATAATTTACTTAGCAGTTTATGCGTTTTCTCGCAGCAGCGCGTTCAATTTCCGGCAACAAGGACTTTTGAACTCGCTGAGACCGATAAACAAATTGTAAAATATTAACCGTGGCTAGACGAATATCATTAAAATTAACTTTATTTCATTTCACGATCCTAATAGCATGACTGTAAATCTGTATCAACACGATCTTCTACCAAATCTTATTTGAAAACGTACCATCATTTTATATTTTCTTCAAAACATTATCTATTACAATCCCTGGAAGAAAAGTATTCGAACACCTTTTAAAACGCGATAACTTTTATTTAAACTGAACTAAATGACTCAAATGTTTTTTTCGATGATTTTCTGATTGTTTACTAGAAAATGACTCGAATACATTTTTTAAATTTTGCTATTACTTGGAATGGCACAGCGATAGTGAACCTATGATTGTAGAAACTCCTCACAGGAAGAGATTGGACGCTTTCAGATCAGAAAACACACGGAATTGAATATTCGAGTGGTATGCATCGGTGTTCTAATTCGTGCAACTGTTTGCGTAGGATGTTCCGGGGACAGTCCTGTCGAAAGTGGCGAACGATAACCATCGCATCCCGGCTTGCAAGTGATCGGAACGATACAGGTGAGAGGTAGAACCTTAGCGAGGAATTCAACCTTAAACACATGAAATCAACGGTGAAAGGTAGCGGTATACCATGATTCCGCGATGTGGGACGATAAATGGCATTGGCCCGATTCGCTCCATTCGAATATATGTACGGTTCCGAGTCCAGTGTTTAGGAAGTTTTCGATTTCTTACACGTCGAAATCTTCCTTCACGCATGCCGATCTCGTTTCACTCGTGCTCAGTGTGACCGAACTGTTCATAGTTCTCCGAACACCGAAATTCTCGGACAATTGTCGTCGTTCGGACTAGGCAAGAAACAGTTGAGGTCGTTTCTAAAAAAAAGGACTCCTAAGTGGAACTGACGAATTCGGTAAATCGTTCTAAAAACTTTCTCAAACATAAATATTGATATGTTATCAATTACGTGGCTCTTGAAATATATTGTTGTTCCCATTGAGTATATGCAGTTTGTGATACATGGTAATATCATTTTGAAAATGAACTAAATTGCTCTTTACAGTGATATTTGCCCTTCTTTCACAAAACGAAGAAGAACAGTGTAATTGAGTAATGAACACATGTTCGAGGTTCAGAATAAATATATATATTTATTCTACGAATTTGCTGCATAAACAAACATTTACAATAATTTCAATATCTCACGAAAGTGGAAAATATTTCTTTCACGTTCGATATTTAAACATTTGCTATGCTTTGTTACGTTTCGAACATTTTGTTCAGCTAGCTTTCTTCATCTAGGTTTATATAAATATAATATTATATTTTATAATTTGATATAATACAGCATCACACAACTTTTTCATTGTTAATCCATTAGCTATACATATATTCCGTCTGATATTACAACTGTTTCATCTCACATGTTTACTAGTTCTTTTACCAATAATTTCTACAGGACCTTCAAAATATCGAAACGAATATTGTAGCTATAACTGTTGCGAGCAAATAAAAATTGAACAGACGAATGTTTGTTGACAATAGTAACGCAGCAATACTAATTGAATACATACGAGCAAATAGCGAGAACGAAAAATATCAGATCAATATGATTGAAATGGAATATAGTTTTTCCTCCGAAAGTGATCGAAACATCTGTATTGAAATGAAATTTTAGGGGCACGTTTTTATATATGTAAAAGTTAGTTTTCAAGGAAAGTTCTCAATTGTTTCTGTATAATGTGGATTGGAATTGGAGCTGAACTTACGATGTGTCATAACCATTTACAACGCCACGAGCAAATGAAAGTCATTCGTGGTCTGATTTTCAAGTTCGTAATGGTTTTATTTAATTACTTTTGATACTGCAAAACGGAAATAAGAAATGGGAAAATGCGTTAATTTAATTCTTGATAAATTAACCATTACATTTTATGTTTCGCAAATTTATAAAAAATAAATATATAAAACACATGGAAGAATAAACTTTGACTACAAAATAAAATAAGAATACATTGTTGGGCTGACTCATGCCTCCGCATACCAGGTAAGTGTTAAGATTATTTGATTTGTAACCGAACAAGACAGATAATAACTGTGGATCGTTATGCAAAATAAAAATTGTCAATTGCAAGACATGAGAGCCAAGTGCAACATTTTTTAAGAACATTAATTAAGATCATTAGATCAAGATTTTTAGTTGCTTCCAATTTTACCTATTTATTTTTACCTATCCATTTTTGCCATTAATGCATAAAATCCGCCGTCTGTTGATAATGCCGCACAAAAGAAATTGCAGTTATCAAGTAAATTCCATTTCAAGCATAAGCAATAGTTACAAGTTTTCTCGTGAAGTATACTAGTTCTTCAGGAAATTTCCTTCCCCATAAGCACCAATACTCTGCCACTTCTGCTATTATAATACTTTGCCTACAACATCTCATGGCAACTCGAGTATCATTTCATTCAAGTAACATATGCACGCACGCACGCACGCACGCACTGAGAGAGAGAGAGAGAGAGAGAGAGAGAGAGAGAGAGAGAGAGGGAGAGAGAGAGAGACAGACAGACAGACAGACAGGGAGAGAGAGAGAGAGAGAGAGAGAGAGACGATGAGAACACTCTTCATACATTCAACACCTAAATAAATCATCTGTTAATATTGTTAAAAAAGGGACCATTTTTATTTGACTATTGCATCTGGTTTTTCTCTTTAAAACCTGTAGCACGTACTATTTTTAATGTACAATACTGGAGTGTTCCGTATAATTTTCTATATGGGCCGTTTAAAGCGAAAGTAGTGTAAGTCAATGTTTTACTAGGTTGATTTAATATTATTAAATCATATATTCGTTTAATAAAGATGCCGCTTTATTGCAGAAAAGTATTGCTGTAGTTCTTCTTTGTCAATTATATGCTAGGCCATGTAAGAATTCTAGGTCGTATCGAAACATGTATAAATACATCCTACTTTCAAAGCAAAAAGTAAAATGATCTTTTAAAGAATGTTACGATGACAAGGTTTTGGAGTAAAATAGCTAAGTATACTTACATATTACATAATATACAACGAAACAGTTATAAGCATTTTCTACTTAACATCTAGCACAGTTGACGTTCATAGTACCCTTTAATCAATACACTAAGCGTTTAATTCAAGGAAAGAGTTTCACGGTTCTGGTGCCAGAATGCGCAGCGAGATGCTTCAGATGGAGGACCCTACATATGTGCATACATATACATATGTATATACGTATGTATAGTTTCACATTCAGCACAATCGATACTGACCGAAATATTGGGAGTTCCGCGGTAGAAGCAAGAGAAACCGGCGTGTCGGAACAATACATTCTTTTCGCCGTGAGTCAATTGAAAAAGAAATCTCTCATTGTATCGAGTGCTGTACGATCTTACATCATCTAGAAATCAGCACGCACATTTAAAATGCTTCTTGAATATCCGCCTTCGTTGGAAACTAATTGTAAGAGCTAGGTTAATCCTCATCCGTCCTCCTTTCTACAGCTTAATCTGCCCCTTGATAACGATTTTACGCAATTTTGTTAATAATTGACTTTGTAAACCCCTTTTACAATAAAGTGGTAACATCAGATGAGTACAAAAAAATTAAGAAAAAATTAAGTACAAAATGAGATGATTCGCATTGTTCACAAAAGGATTCAAACACCGTGTTATTTTTATTTTACGAATAACGTGGAAAGCAATTTTATCTTTTACCTCGTTCAAACAAATTATTGTCTCAAATACTTGACTCAAATAAAGTAAAACAAAAATTTGATAGAAAATTCTCGAACTGAATATAAATTAATTGAAAATATGGGAATGTTTATAGTTTTATTGAATTTGTCCTCAAAAAAGTTCTTACTTCAAAAGGTTTGTCTGATATATACATCAATTTTCAAATCTATTATTGTACCAGATGAAGATGTCGATGCCGGAATCACTAAAACGTTAGTATACATTAAGTTTGCGTTATCTTCAATCACCCTGCACCAATTACAGACAGGAGAAAGCGAAGAATTATATAAAAAGCAATTTGCTCTAGCAATAGAGCAAAATTGAAGAGGATTTTATAGTTATGCACCTTAACCTCCCCTAAACAGCCGTGTCCAAAAAATATTTGATAATCGAGGTTCAGTATGCACTCACATAGAAAGAAATTTCCTGGCCCTATGGCTGGCCTGTTGTGTAGACGTCCCAAAAACGCTGGAAAAAAATAAATCCCTTTTCGTAACAAATCTCATCGCGAATTTTGTGTCCAAAGCTCCCTACAGGCTGCGTTAAGTATCTTTTCTTTCATTCAATCAGAACCGATACAGGATTATCCATTTTATTCAGAAGCCTTACGTGCGCGAACAAGCGTGGATGTCAACAAGACGTCACGTATATGAAGACTACACGCATTAATTACCATATTCATCAAATTAGAGTCTATCGGAAACATCGAGTCACGGAGACTTAATCCATTGGTGTAAACAAATCCTTGGCAGAAATTTAATTCTATTAAATCAAAATCGTGAAAGATTTCAACGCTTGGAGGTGATACAACCTTTCTTAAAATCACTGTATCAAAATGTAATGCTTACATTTTTGTTATAAGCTCAGATATAATCACAATCTCCGCAAAAAAATATTTTCTTAATTGTTTATTAAGTTAGCCCTTCTAACATCTTAAAATGAATTCAAGTAGATTAGTCCAATTTTAAAAAAGCTGTTTAACATTAAAGAGGCTGTATGCAAACTTTTTCTACTGGGTTCATGTACGTACATACGTATGTACTTTTATCAAGCGAAGTATCGTTTTATATATTTTTGTAATCTTACATTATTATACAACAGTAAATATAACAAAGAGTAAACATTATTGGGAATATCCTGGACTTGGACCGGAAAGGATTAACCGAAGTATAATTTTGTTTTCGTTGGTTTTCCGCTAGTTCTTTGATAGATTGTGTCCCTTGACACCGTCCAACGACCGTAACCCTACGCGGATCGAACTCGATGACGCATGCGAGTGGCACTCTCAAAGACAACAATACAACGTCCGCCAGCACCGGCAACTAATGAAAATCAAATTGTTATTACTATCCGTAACTATACAATGGAAACACCGGCGTTCGGCTGGAAACGATTCCATCGACTGATAAAAGCCTAAACGCCGCCGTAAACGGATTTACAACTTGGACTAAATCAATATTGAACAATTTCTCTCGGACCTCGCCAATGAACCTTACCTCCGTGACTATAGGCACGCGTGAAAGAGATGACGTTGCATGAATGTAGTAATGCACCTATACGTGTCACGAACTTGCTTGTCGCGCTTTTCTCACGTGCGCGGGTTCTGAATTAAGCGGATATCCCTGTGCTATCGCCAATATTGTAGTGAAACTTCAATTAGTGGGAATGATCTTTGCCTGATGCATCTCAAGAGACAATGTTGTAGTTTTTATTTTATATGTTCACTGCATTTAAAACAAAAATAGAATTAGAGACGTTTTAAGGATCAAATTGATTAAGTGACACTTAAAACAGCAAGAAGATTCAAAGAGAGAAATTTAGAATGACAATATATTATTTTTTATATGTTGAAATTATATTGGACTTTCTATTTCCTTTCCTTTTCTTGAAAGTGATGCTTAAAGATCCACCTATGCATATGTCAGGCATGGGCAGTTTTCAAATAAATTATTTGAAAAATATTCGTTTGAATAATATATTATCTTGTCCGATTACATGCTATTTGAAATAATTAAATAATTTTTGATATTTTTTTATTTGATCAAATGTTTTTTTTTGAGAAGATCTCGACTTTAAAACTATAAATATTCCTGTATTGTCAATTAATTTATGTAACTATTAATTATTTCAATCCATTAATTTCTTAATTTGTTGAAATTATTGTCAATTAATTAATTGAACATCTTATTTGAAAAATATGCCAATCCTGACAGTCGTTCCACTTATCAAGCAAATGATATTCGCGTCAATATTTTCATAGTAAATAATCTAAACATACTAGTTTACATTTTTTATTGAAAAACTTCGCATACCGTGAAAATATCGTAAATTTTTTGTGACTATCATAACAGTACAAATGTACTTTAACCCAAGCCTAAGGAGCACTAAAAGTGACTAACATAAGTTGCTTTATAAAAATGACAAAACTGAATTTATTTTGATTTAAGGGGTTTTCTGGTTCAATATTTATGTGGTTAAAGAAATTCAATGATTTTCCATGGAACGATCTTTATCATTACAATAATTGTAACATGAAATATATAAAACCGATAATGTGATTGGTAGCAGTAGGTTTAGTGTGCTAATAACAAATATATAAATTTCAAATAAAATAAGAAAGAGTAAATAATTTATTAACCAATCTAGCTTTTACTTTGACTAAAATAAAATAACAGAGCGAATAGCAAATAAAACAAAAATTTGATTTGTGTCAAGTATTTTTGAGAACGCCCAACCATTTCACAAATTATTCGAACGCACAAAGGGCTTTAACACAGAAACAAAATCCTATCGATTTCGCATGTTTACTGTACGAAATTATTCCATTACACCTTTCATCATTATTATTATGCTGTCAATGAATTGTCTTCTACAGAGTTAATGACTAACTCCAATTATCATATGCGATAACCAGCGCCAGCCATACGAAAATCTGCCTATCTACCCCGTCACAAATTATACAAATAGCAAACGTTGGCGTTTTCAAAATGAACAGCGTTCAAAAAATCAAGAAATCTATTGCATATTAAACACCTTTGATTAGTACTACTATTCCGTTATTGACTAATGTACATAATGCGAATTCAAAATTATTTCTTACACAAACAAATAATTTGATTGAATACGTAAAAGTTCAACTAACAAAATAACAGAATATTTGCAAAAATGTTACTGTACATTGTAATATGCTCACAGTGCCTAACATTAAACATGTGCATTACAAAAAATACATTTAGGACAACCTAATACCTACTTCAATTTAATTACATCAACTGTCATAATAATAATAATAGTTTTTAGGATGAAACAGCCTAAGGGTACATATTAACTGAACAACACCTGCCAAATTTTCGTGAACGCACACAGAAAAACGTTTCTATGGAAACATGAAGAAGTTTGTATGCATGAAACGGATGACAAGGAATTTTCATTGCTTCACTCACCTTTCTCCTCGTATTGTCGAATCTCTCAGGAAGTCGTGTGAATCGTATTAAGAATTAGAAAATTAAAGACTGACACCTACGCGAACGGTCAGAATACCTGTCCACCCCACTCCGACTTCACAAATGTTATGAGTCTCGAGTGATTGGAGTGGGGTGGACAACTATTGTAACGAATAACAACGTGCCGACAACCGCCTATCGCACGATACTAAAATACTGCCTATATCCTCGATTCACAGCGTGAAACACACTACTAAATACACCAGCTATCACACGTCGTCATATTCGATAGTACGAAACAGTATAGTTCCCCCACCAAATATCAAACACCAATGAGCACGCACCAAGCCGGGTCACCGCTTGGGCTATCAGCACCCTCTATCGCTGTTTGTTAGAATTATAACAATCTATCAGATAATTGATTCACGATTAGCTGCTGAAATTCTGTCGGTAGACAATGAATAAGTTGATCACAAAGTTGCAAAAATAATTTAAGATCGAGTGGCAATTTCCTTTAAACGACAATTGACAAATGATCATAATAATAAAATTAAATAAATAGAGAATAAGCATCGCCGAATCAATCAAGTTAAGAATTTAAATCGATGATGATCTAATTTTGTATAGGAGTAGAGTCTACTCCTGCTGCTTAATTGGTTTATTGAGTAAACTAATCATTATAGTCACAAGCAAAATATAAGTCTACATATAATTGTAGCGCTTTATAGATTTTCACTTTCGAGAGTTTTATATAACTCTCGAATGGACACGCGCCTTTAGAGATTGTGGAACGCCGAATGCGCCCACTATCGCAATTGTAGTGAATTATCAAGATGACAAGCATTCAACACTGAGGACAAGGACTATCACAAAAATGGCGCTCGCTGAAGTTTGCGGTCTTAAGTCGTTTGTTGATTTCAATGCAGTACGTGAAAAAGATAATTTTTCACGGGAAATCGAAGCTTATAGTGGAAATTTCATTAACAATGTGCAGTTGGCTGTACCACCGTACATAAATGTAAGTACTTTATCTAAAACTTTAATATTTTGCTTCTCCAGGAACAGCATTTAAATTTGCAGCATCATCTGATTATTATTTAGAAATAATATGCTCTATCATACATTTCAGAATATATTTCAAAATAGTTTTTCAATTTATAAGAACGTTTTATATATTAAAAATTATTTACCACTGATATACATATATATTTATATAAAATTTTATATATAGGTTAGAAATTAATGTATAGAGATTTTATTAATTTCCAAATATATTCTTTTTATATATAGCCAGCCGAAACTTTAGCTCGCATTGCAGAAGGAACCGATGAAACTGGAAAGCACTTAAAAATCAAATTTGATCATGGAACTACCACATTGGGATTCCAATATCAAGGCGGCATTGTTCTTGCTGTTGATTCACGTGCAACAGGAGGCCAATTCATTGGTATACTTTGAAATACATATATTTGAAATTTGTAGAAATATTTTATAAAATCTTTTCTTGCAGGTTCATCTACTATGAAAAAGATAGTAGAGATCAATAACTATCTTCTTGGAACATTAGCTGGTGGTGCTGCTGATTGTGTCTATTGGGACCGTGTATTAGCGAAGGAATGTCGTATGTATGAATTACGAAACAGAGAACGAATTTCCATTGCAGCTGCTAGCAAGCTTTTGTCGAATATAGTATACAATTATAAAGGCATGGGATTAAGTATTGGTAAGTTCAGTTTCTAAAATGAATAACTTTCTTATCTCATAGGTAGTTAATACTCCCATTAATAGGTATGATGCTTGCTGGCTGGGACAAAAGAGGACCTGGTCTATACTATGTTGATTCAGAAGGTACCCGTACTCCAGGAAAAGTTTTCAGTGTAGGATCTGGATCGATCTATGCATTTGGTGCACTTGACTCTGGATACCACTGGGATCTAACTGATGAAGAAGCTTATGACCTTGGCAGAAGATCTATTTATCATGCTACTCATAGAGATGCATACTCTGGTGGAATTGTAAGAGGTACATAAACATTTGTAACAGTAATACTACGCGTGTCTACACAATATATAATATAAAAAATCTTTCTTGCAGTTTATCACGTAAAATCAACAGGTTGGGTACACATTTCTGATGAAGACTGCAAAGATCTTCATTACATGTACCAAGAGCAAAAAGAAAAGGGAACTAATTAATAGAAATTATAAATTATTGTATTCTTACAAATGTTTTCTTTAATAAATTCAATTCCTAAAAACAGAAGTATCTGATTTACAAACATATTTATGTTGTTTTTGTTTAATTCTAATTTATGTAACTAATTTATCGGTAAGTTAACTAACGCCAAAGTTAAGTACGTGAGTCAGTTTTGTGTTCTGAGCCTCAGTCTGTTGCTCGATGCATCTCATTGTTTACGTTTCTTTAATAGTTTAAAAACGAAGCTGAAGTTACAATATTTTTATTCCCAATTTTCGTCTTATATATACTGTCTTGAAGAACTGTTGTTGAATATCTTGTATATTGACATCAACAAATTGCAACATGCAAGAGATAAAGAGAAAGGAATGACCTTGACGGTCCCCCACTACTGTCATCTATAATCTATATGTACATATGTGTGGTGTGTATACATACATATTCCAGCGCCGGCCGCCATCGAATTAGTGTGATTGGTGTCGCAGTGCAACGAGCGAAACATTATTCTTCGCAGTACGTTAAGTGAAATCCTAATTTTACAAATCGATCTGTGAACAAATGTCGAGTCCCGACGAATGCAAACTCAAGGGCGGACACCCTCCTGCAGGTAACAAATTAAATCACAATTTCTTTTAAAAGAGAAAAAAAGGTTAACATGTTTACACATCATTTATGGAATGACGTAGTCACGCACCTGCTAAAAATTTCAAGGCCACGTAATCAAACAAACGTTTTTTATTATAAAATGTTTATATTTATGATGCAGTAAAAGCGGGAGGTATGAGAATCACTCAACATAAATCACCAAAAGAAGATCGTGAAATAAAGCCGATTAAGGATGCGGACGAAAGTAAACCATCGAGTAGGTAAGCGCAAATATTATTTTTTCTACAGCGAAGATAATTCGTTCGCTTAATCTAACCGAAAATGATTATCAAAAAATAATATATGATAAAACTGTGTTGTGTATACGTATGTGTAGAGAGAGAGTATGATTTACTATATTTACATTATCTACTATGTTCTTGCAACATCATTCGTAATACGTACACAAATGTGCAATATGGTACTGTTAAAATTTACTTTCTCCAATAAAACTTTTTATATTACGATGCAAATAATATAATTAATGACACTATTATTTTATTTTTCCTATTTTTTTTATTTATTTCTATTTGTAAATAAATAAATTTTAATTATATTTCAGTCCACCTAAAACTGTAATGATCAGTGGATTTCCTGGAAAAGGGAATGCAGATTTTCCACCAGAAGCTGTCCAAGTCTTCCATGAAAAGCCTATACCAACGCATGATGCACGTCAAATCCACAGTTCGCGTCCCATCATCATCCAACAGCCTAGGAAATGAACGACACGCACTTCAACTATTAAATGGGCTAGAACTACTATCAGTGGCCCATATGCATTAAGTTAAAAAAAAAAAGAAGAAAAGAATAATAGATTTGTATGTATGTACATACTAAAAAGTTTCTTTGGGATGCAATGATTCGCTGTGTGTACACAATTTTCTAATGTAAACACATAATTTGTTTCCCAAGAAACTGTGGTTTTCTGTAAGACGAAATGAAATACCTCGCGAGAGTTTATCACTGTTATTAAGAGAGTAAAGAATTTATTTTTTATTGCAATGCCGTGCAATTCAAGTATTTGCATTTAGGCGGTCGATCAATTCCGCCTTATCAGATGATTGTCGTCCTTAAAGATACGACTACTATTATAGCGATAGCTCGCCGTTATAACAATTTTATAATCTACGCACTTTATTAGAGTATATATAACCGCCTTCGGGACCAGATTCATTTCAAGATGTAGTGTTTGAGGTACTAATACTACTCCACACTATATTTTGTTTATAAGTGTATGTGTCCCGACATTATAGTCGAGCGTAGAAATTCTAGAAATGTAGTTAATCTACAAAATCTATGTCAAATTTGCGATTTAATCGCTTTGAAAACAACATATTACAACACTATGTGAATATAATCGTCAAGCATGTAAATGTCGGAACGACTATCGTCACGTTGGCCACAGTTTATACGAGACTTAAAAGAAAGAAATATACGTCTTTGTACGTAATTAATACTACGTTCTTTAATCATTTCGTCCTATATCTTTGTCCTGATGTAATCCTTATAATACAAAATTTCTGATACTTAACAGGAATTGTTATACAACCATTTCCTTTTGCAAATTTGTACAAAAACCAAACATAAGAACCATTTATTTCTATAATTCGCGGTGAAAGTGAAAAAGAGTAAAATGTCCCATTAATATTAACACCCTGTCTAGCTATCTTGGAAACTATTATACATAAAAATAGATTATAAATAGCACATTTTTCGTATACATATAATAATAGCGAAGATAATTTCTAAAAAATTGGTTGCCTTTTTCTTATATTTTCCCGCTTTGATAACAATAACTAAAAATGATGTTCACTGAAAGATCTTTATCATTTTGTTATATGTAATAACTTGTTTTCTTTTACAGTTTGCGAAATAGTTACATATGTCGGCAGAAATTTTGACGGGACGTGACTTCACCCCTTAAACTTTAGTCTTTCATTTTGGCTCTGTCATAAACTGTCAAAATTTCATTAAAATCTGAGGAAGATATTTTGGTAATGATCTTTTTACAAATCAGGAAAAAAAGTTTAAGGAATTTGACCGGGGTGAGACCAACACGCGACGTTGTTGGTAACCGTGAGTAGCATTGAATATTGTCGTCATGGTGATTGGTATGAATTCTATAAACATAGCCGCATTGATGTGTCAAAGGCTGAATGAAAAGACTGTCCGAGTGGAGCTTCCTTCCTGATGTGTAAAGATGTGAATGTGTTACGGTTCGCGAACATCGTTCCCGTCTGAAAATTTTCGTACGTCCACAAACGTTCGGGTCACCGGTCAGCGAAGTTCGCCCCTCTTCAAGGCCTCGCCACAATGTCAGGGAAAAACACCACCGAAAAGGTTTTGGAAATCGACGCACACGTCAGCAAACATTATGACATAGTTCGACGTCTCGGCAAGGGGGTAATTATCTGAATTTTTTTCAATATTTTAAACAGTTGCCTTCCTTGCTTCAATCGAGTTTATGGTCAACAATGTTTTCGAAATCCTTGCGACCTTGCGATTCAATTTCATCCTGGACATTAAATAATTTGCACTTATTCAAATATGAAGTAATTTTACGTTTACGTTTTTACATACAGTGTTTATAATATGTATTTATATAAATTCTTGAAACGTTTTTACTTATTCTATAGTTCGTTCTAGAATATTTCTTCTCGTTTGCTTGATATAACTATTTTTGTACAAAATTCTGGCGTCCGTGTGTTCACGAACTTAAAAATCATGTTCTCTTTACTATGGAGTATATTTTATGTAATTCTGCGTTATATTATATTCGAATAATATGAAACAGAACTGTGGAAACGAACATACAGAAATAAACGTCGATCGATCCGGTAATACATTCTAGAAAATTACGTTCGTTACGGTACATTTGCGGGAAAGTATAACTAGAGTCAATCGATACTTGGTAGCAGTTAACAGTTAGAATCGTGACAACGAATACCGGAAGCAACAACGACAAACTCGCCCGCTGTCGCGTACCTAACAACGGCTCCGTGTGAAATTCAAACTTACGTTCAACGAGTTATTGCGGCGATGTTTCTCAGGCCTACGGTATAGTATGGAAGGCGATAGACAAGAAAAACAAGGAGACGGTTGCGGTGAAGAAGATCTTCGACGCCTTCCAAAACCAGACGGACGCGCAGCGCACGTTCCGCGAGATAATGTTCTTACTGTCGTTCGCTAATCACGAGAACATCATACGACTGATCGGTCTGCACAAGGCGAACAACGACCGGGATATTTATCTCGTGTTCGAGTACATGGGTGAGTTTTACCCGGTCCGAAGAAGAATTCACGAAGGTCACGTGCCACGGCGATTCTCAGACTTTTGGCCTGAAACACGTTTCGGCCCGTTTCCCCAGAAATCGATCTTCACAACGTCATTAAGAAGGGCAACCTCCTCAAGGACATCCATAAGGTCTTCATCATGTATCAGCTGTTTAAGGCGATCAAATACATACACTCGGGGAACGTGATACACAGGGACCTGAAGGTAAAGTTCAGGCTCCCACCTTGCAGTCTAAATCGCAATCTAAAAACTACAATTTCTTGGTAATCGTTGCCTCTTCTTCTTTTCTTTTTACTATGTTAGCCGTCGAACGTTCTGCTGAACACTCAGTGCCAGTGTAAAATCGCCGACTTCGGTCTGGCACGGTCGGTCACTCAGATCGGCGAGGGTGACGGCGAAACCGGAAGTGATCCCACCCTCACGGATTACGTCGCAACCCGCTGGTATCGAGCGCCGGAAATACTCGTCGCTTCGAAAAGGTATCCCTGCCGTTTCTCGGGCGCAGCTTCATTTCAGACAATGTTTGATGGTGCTTTGTCTATCGGCGACATTTAGGTATACGAAGGGCATCGATATGTGGTCACTGGGGTGCATTCTCGGCGAGATGCTTCTTGGAAAGCCGCTATTCCCTGGTTCATCGACGATCAACCAAGTCGAGAGAATAATGGCTACCCTACCGTCGCCCAGTAAAGAAGGTAATTATCCATTAGTAGATTGGTAGAACAGAAAGACATTATCGTTCGGTCCCCTACGGCGATATTTCCTTCTAGATCTGATGTCAGTCTGCGCCGGTTACGGAACCAATTTGCTAGAGAAAACGCCGAACGGACCGAGGCGGTCATTGAGGGATCTGTTACCAGACGTGTCTGAGAAGGCGTTGCACCTTATCAGTAATCTAATAGTATTCAACCCTAATCGCAGGTTAACCGCTGTGGAGGCCTTGGAACACGCCTACGTAGCCAAGTGCGTACATTCTTCAAATTACTGATCAACTCGACGCCAAAATTATTTTTCGAAAAATTCCATGGAACCTTCCGGTTCCATGATTAGCCGAGTTCGGATACATTGTCGAGTGCACGAAGCAGAGCTTCCTGTTTCTGTAGAAACGAAGAAGCCTAACGATCTATGAAATGCTTTATTTACAGTTTTCATAAACGGAGCAAAGAACCGGAAAGGGGTTCGAGCGTGGTGCCGCTACTCAGGGACGATGTACAGCTTTCCGTTGACGATTACAGGAATAAGCTGTACTCGATGATGGATGAGAAACATCGAAAACATAAGAATATGTAAGTGAACTCTCTAGGTGCTCGATCCGATTTTTGGATAAATAAAAGCGACGAATCGTCGACAGGTCCAAGTCTAGGATTAGACGGCTTTCGGAGCACATCAGGAAGGAAACTGCTGTCAATCATTCCAACCCCGTGATCGGACAGGGTGATGGAACTGTTGGCAAGAATCCCGGACATTCGTATCAAGATTTACGCAAGGAAAAAGGCAGAAACGACGTCTACGAGCCTTCCTGTTTGGATGGTAAATCTAGTATCCGCCTGTTTAAGAAAAAAGCCCTGATCGGTTGACGAAACGATTACACAACCCCATCTGTTTCACAGCACGCGCGCATCTAGCGAATAGAAAAACGACGCGGCAGCCGCAGATTGATAGCGGCGAGGGAATCAGGAAGACAAGAACTATAAGCACCTCCATGGAGCCCCAAACACAAAACTCGACTGTGAAGAATCATCGACCGACTGGTAATTATCGGGTACTGTTTACACTTCTCTACAATTGTACTACTACGCTGACGATTTCCTTAACATCCGACAGCGAGGAGCGTGGCCACGCAGTACACGTATAACTTAATGAACGGCAATGTAAACAACTTTACGCCTAGCGGGACTAAGAGTTGCCTGTACATTAACCAACAGCACCGTCAATTGTCCAAGTCCCAGCGATCTATACAGTCCGATCAAGTGCCCATGGTAAAATCGCTAATCGAATAATCTCTTTTTTTTTACCTTTTCTATCAGCACGGTACTTATATTTCGTCGTGCTCTTCGCCTAGGAGTAACACGGACGATTCTATCGTTACAGGCTACTTGTCACGTGGGACTCCTTTAGGTACTGTAATCATTCGTACGACCCACCGTTACGCTTCTCGCACTCAGAATATCTTACTTTCTTCTTCTCTACATTTACCACGTCCTTTACCGAGCTTTTTTCTCCGACCGCTAAATGTGCGAACTCGTTTCAGTGTTCTCCTGATGGAAGGTCGGGCCAGCTGGCGCAGGTCGCTCGTACGAAGCCGCGGAAGAACGGCAAACAGACCCGGCAACCTGCCCGCTTTACGTCGGATACAAACTGGCGTGGGCAAGATCGGCAGAGGATTTCGTTCGCCCACGACAGTCCTCAGAGCCTGCAAACGAAGTACTTCGCGAAGACATCGGATAACACGATTTGCTACTATCTCAGATCGAACGACAGTCAGAACAGCAAGAACGTCAGCAGCGGCAGCAACGCGAACAGCGCGGAATCGTTGTGCGCTGCGCGCACGACATCTGCCTCGAAGAATCAGGTAATCCGGAATTATCTGACCCAAGTGATGCCGATGCGAGTCGAACAGCAGAAACCAGCGCCTTGTCGAACGAAGAAAAACGCGGATCACGCGATCATTCTGCGAAGCAACGCCGACCGATTAGAGTCCTCCGATTGTCCTGCGAATGGCGCGCGACGAACGAAAAATTCTGCTCCTACACACCGCCACGTAACGAGGGAGCAACCGAAGCACGCCACCGAAGGTGCTAAGTGGTCTGCGCCGGTGAACAACTCGGGTTATCTCAACAATTATCGCCAGAGTCACGGTGTGATAACGGCGTCTGCGTACAAAGACCTGCGAAGCGGGAATATAAAATGGTAGAGACACCGGTGGGTCGGGCTTTCGAAAAATATGAACGGCGCCAGCCCGCGCAGTGAAGTCGCAGACAAATATTTTTATACGATTTCTTCACCCAGGTAGCTTTAGAGGAGTTTCCTTTTTTACATCTTCGTGGTCACCTGAAATTTACAAATGTTGTTCGATGTCAGTATTATGAATGTCGTCAAGCATCGCCGATTATTCCTACACACGCAACTGCCGATGGAATGTCATGAAGCGTCGTGGTTCTTCACGGAAGCCGATGCGTAAGTGCAACTTAGGGGCTGGCGATACCACCGTTCTTTTTCTCGCGAGCTGCGAGGCACGTCGCGCGTGTGTGCCGGTCACTCAAAGTTCCTAAAATTTCCAAGCAATCGCAATCAGTGTGCTGCGTAATTGACACTCAAAGGGTTCCCACGGGTGGAATCGTGTTTTCCGCGGGAACAAACCGCCGAACCCGTGGTGAACGATACTTTAAGCGCTTAGGTAAGAAGAACCTTACAAGAGCTACGATCTTTTTATAACCGTAGGATAAGGACCGTGAATCGAGAGGAAAGAAATAATCAATAAAGATCGAATCACACCTATTTCGTTGAACTGACTTCCTGTATCTTCATTGTCGTTGGGATAAGGTGCAGTAAAATTCGATCGGAAGACCGACAATTATCGCGCTGGGATTCGACAAAGGCTCGGCACATGGTCGGCAATAAATGTAGGAATATAAACCTCGTGAAAGCATTCGTGAGGAACGAGGAAGGTTCACGCATGAATTTTAATGTACTCCGACCCTGTGTCTCGCTGGGACCAAGGAATTGATCCTGCTTCGCGTTCAATGTTTACTCGTGAACGACACGCAGCATGTATACTTCTTTGTAATATATCTTTTTGTGATACATATACGCGAGCATGTGATAATATCTAATTCCTATGCATTACCTGTCGCGGAATAAATTTGTACTAAAGGAACACAGGTTCTCACCGTTTTCATCAAAAACATCATAGAGAGATTGCCTTTCACCGCGAGGCCGGCCGCCGTGCCTTTTGCGCCAGGAAACGAGAGTCTCTTGCGTTTTCTATTTTCCGACCCGCGACGGAGTTCGCGTTGCTCCTTCCCGATGCCAAACGGGAGTTCACACGCCGAGGAGATTATCAATACAAATATTACTCCGAGTGTTTTCCTGAAATTCGCGAAATTATAAATAACAAAAGTACAAACGGCTGCCTCGGATTACCATCGATCACGCCATTTTCTGGAACAGGCTTTTTATAGCATCGGACTTTATTTGCCTGGAATACATGGATCAATATGAAAGCTCCGTAAAAATATCGTGGTCCCCATTCGAACCGAGGTTCGTCGGAAGCGATTTGTTCCGAATATTCATGCCACGATGCATAACCTGGTATTAGCTATATGTTCTGGCATCGATGACGCATTAAATGTCATTCTTCTAAAGTTCGTGTTTCAAACTATCGTTATTCTCGAAAAATATTCTCGACCTTCATTCTCGACGATTGTTCGCGTTCTCGTCGTTCAATGTGCATGCTAAGCAGGGGATTAATCGAAATCCGATTCGAAATCCTTCGGAAGTCTCGACTAGCGTTTTGATTTGAAATAAAGCTGTTGAATGAACTCTTGGAGTGGCAGATGGCATCTATTGGGATTATGGAATGGAAATGATTCTAATTCTTTGCTTTAGAAGACTTTATTTTAATCCTTTATTGAGAGAAGGTATATGAGCGAAACCGATCGAGCGACCAAACTCTACTGAGTAGCCGGTAAGAAGAAACGCTTCTTTTATACCCTTTTTGGGTTCGTCGTGTCCACCAATCAGAGACGTTTTATTTGTCGCGTTTTACATTGTATACGTGACGCTGGGACCCTCAAACAGTCAGGGCACGATGTATATCAAAAGGTACCGGCGATGATGTATCGCGGCATCTAATATATACAGTTTACATCACCGTCGCTGCCCGCTGACGGAGCCGGCGAAATGTAAACCGATATCTTAACTGAAGATATCTTACTAAGTAAACTATAGATTAATTTTTGTTCGAGGCTAAAATTTCAACAGCATCGATGTGATTGATAAATTCGTCTATGAGAATAAGAAATCAGTATATCTTTAGCACGCATCGCCAAGACGGGATTCAGAATATCCGATGGCACTGCAATACCGTACGTTGATTCGGTGATTTTTCATTATTGCAATTCTACAACTTCGTTCGAGACAGTTTGAAAGTGACTTTTCACTTTCACGAAGCACAATACTTCAACTTTAATATTTTAAAAATATGTTTTCTCTTTGAAATAGTATTTTTTTTTCTTTTAAATCATTAATTTGAAATAATTATGTGATTTGATAAAAACTTCATTTTTTTTAAAGACAAAATTACAAAGTTCAAAGTAAAATTAAAGAGTTTTGAGTACTCTTTATAGAACATCGATATATAGGTTTCCATGACAATTTTGTGCATGTCAGCAGATGTATTTTAAGTATTTTCATACTTCTAAAAATATTTTTTGAATATGGACCGTAATCCCTTTCAATATTGATTATAACCATCAGATGTACGATAATTCTCTGCGATTTTAGCTTCGGGATTAAAATATTAAATGGACCCGAATATGAAACCAAACTGTGCCATCCTTGATATCAGAAATATTTTTTCCTATTTCTGTCGCTTCATTTCATTTATTAGTACATATTACTTCTCTCTCGTTTCTGAATTCAATAAAAGGTAATTTTTGTATATCACACTGTCCAAAATACATTTAAATGAACATTTGAATGATATTTTTGTCGGATGAATCGACTTAGAGGCATGGAAAGTATAAAATTATAAATACTTAATCTTCGTTCGATATTACTTTTTGCTACATTTGTATCTCTGCATTGCCGTATTAGATTTGCTATCTATATTTCGTCGTAAAAATTTTACGAATGAACGGTGTATTTATAAACCATCGTACGATAGGTCATTCCACTTAATCCTTGCTACCCCGTGCAGCTAACCGTACGATAAATTGTAACGTGCATGTACACTTTCCATTAAACGAAGAACTCCTAACCGTGTAATTTCATTTGCGATCATTTTAGTAGACATCGATTTAATCTGCATTTAATCGAGTTTAATAATACTGCTGACGTCAGCCACGGGACAAGAATGTTTGTTTGTCACGAGCAAATGTTTGTGAAACGCATGTCCATCCCCGATCCGATTACGCCGTCATGTGACGTGCCTTCTTTTCCACCCTTATACCGAGCATTCTTTTAATAGCAACTGCAACGAATAGAGTGAAAGGAAGAGAGAGAGAGAGAGAGAGAGAGAGAGAGAGAGAGAGAGAGAGAGAGAAAGAGGGAATGCATAACAGTAATAGTAAACACTGTCTTAACAATATTCCAACATTTTGTTACACTCCATGTCACTTTGTTCTTTCACTTTAATTTGTAAACTCACTCCATTTCCCGTTAACTGCCTCTACCTGTGTCATTGTTTCCGTCTTGCGAGCAAACATTGCAGTCATTAATGTTCCAACTTCTTAAAGTGCAGAATTTTAAAAAAGATTCATGTTGTATTTTTTGCTGAAATCCACTAACTATACGAAACACGCGGGATTCAATGTAAACCGCTGTGTTTCAAGTAATTTTAAATCTTCGAGATGGTATAAAAAATATCTCACTACGTATATAGATAAAAAGATGTGGCACTTTTAACTCTACCATGCTTCAGAAATCACGAACTCACCTTTTTTTAGAAGATCTTTCTAAACGCTAGCAGCTGCAAACATTTCGGATCTCGAAATTCAAATGTTACATCCTGAAATTAGAACGATGTATTTTCCTCGTCGGACTTAATTAAGTAAACCGATCGTTTGATCCTAATTTGCATTAGTTAGAATGAAACATTGAATGTTCTATTCCACGTGAACTTCAAATAAAGTAAGAAACCACGGAAGTCGCTCCGTCAAATCTCATTACTCTTCGTCGCGGATACGTCGGCGGTAACGATTCGCGGGGAACCATAGACTGAGATAAATCGTTTGCTCCGATTACCCTTGGGATTCTGTTGTTAATGAACCACCTTGAATCTTTAATTCGCATGGTATATATTTACATTGAAGATTTTCGCGTACATAAGAACACCGATTTCACACAACGCCTATAAGAAAAGTCAATCACCACGGGGTGATTATACTTACAACAGACATCGTCCTATTTGAAGTTGCCAATTATAACGAAACCTGGCAGACATATATAGTGTACAATCTGGCACAAATGATGCAGTTGAAAATGAAGATAAAAGCAGAGATGTTCAAAATAATCGCATCCGTAAGCAATTTGAAAATCTGATACCATTTATAGCAGGGGTGGCCAAAGCATCGATCGCGGTCGACTGGTCTGTGTTTATTTTAAATTCAAACATATTTTTGACTTTAAATTACTACATTTCTTATGATCACTTAACACATACGATGTTGGTAGACCGCCGTCTATAATTTAAAAAAAAACAGATCGCCCTGTTGTGATCAAAGCCACCCCTGATTTATAGCGATGTCTTTAATTTCTGTGCCCACTGTCACATTAGCTGCAAAAGCATCAAGTTTCGCTAGGACAGTCAACTTTGAATCGCGCGACATTCTCTGTTAATGTACAACATTGTTTAATACTCAACCAGACAGGGATGTATACAGGGTATTCCACAATTACTTTAACAGCCGAAAATGAGGGGTAGCTGAGGTCATTTGAAGTAACTTTTTCCTTTGCGAAAATGCAATCCGCGGCTTTGTTTACGAGTTATTAACGAAAAACACTGGCCAATGAGAGGTGACGGCGCGAGAGAGAGAGAGTCCGCAGCACGAGGCTTTGACAGATGGTCGGGACGGATTCGAGCCGCGTTCGAAGTATTGAACAAATCACGAAGCGAGAACTTACGGGATTTTTTTTTACTACGTAACAGTGATATTTTTAAGAAAAACGCTGTTCACCTTTACTTTAGAACGTCTGAAGAATATTTACTAATTTTCCGGACCCGAAATAGTAAGTAATTTAACCATGACGGCCGTTTTAATTTTCTAGTGTGCATGACACCTCGTGTGTAACATGTGAAATTTTTAAGCAAGGTGTACAGTGAAGATTAACAAAGTACGTAAATGATATTTTAATTTAAATAATTCCGCGTCCGAACACAGTTTAACGAATGATCCGCAAAGCTAATTTAATAAATAATAATCGCGTTAAAGAACGTAAGGGATATGTTTGTTAGAAAAATATGAAGAATATTATCAATAATCTTGACATAACCCTGGTATAACCTTGATATAACCTTGATTTGTCAAGGTCATATCAAGTTCATGTCAAGGTCATGTCAAGTTCATGACAAGGTCATATCAAGGACATGTAAAGGTCACGTCAAGGTCATGTAAAGGTCATGTCAAGGTCAACATATGAAATTTTTAAGGAAGGTGTACAGTGAAGATTAACAATGTACGTAAATGATATTTTAATTTAAATAATTCCGTGTCCGAACACAGTTTAATGAATGATCCGCAAAGCTAATTTAATAAATAATAATCGTGTTAAAGAACGTAAGGGATATGTTTGTTAGAGAAATATGAAGAATATTATCAATAACCTTGACATGACCTTGATATGACATTACATGACCTTGATATGACCTTGACATAACCTTGAGATAACCTTAAACTTTACATAACCTTGACATGAACTTGACATGACCTTTAAATCATTCGTTTAACTGTGTTCGGACACGGAATTATTTAAATAAAATATCATTAACGTAAAATATCATTTACGTACTTTGTTAATCTTCACTGTACACCTTGCTTAAAAATTTCATATGTTACACACGAGGTGTCATGCACACTAGAAAATTAAAACGGCCGTCACGGTTAAATTACTTATTATTTCGGGTCCGAAAAATTAGTAAATATTCTTCTGATGTTCTAAAGTAAAGGTGAACAGCGTTTTTTTCAAAATATCACTGTTACGTAGTAAAAAAAAATCCGGAAAGTTCTCGCTTCGTGATTTGTTCAATACTTCGAACGCGGCTCGAGTCCGTCCCGACCATCTGTCAAAGCCTCGTGCTGCGTACTCTCTCGCGGATTCTCTCTCTCGCACCGTCACCTCTCATTGACCAGTGTTTTTCGTTAATAACTCGTAAACAAAGCCGCGGATTGCATTTTCGCAAAGGAAAAAGTTACTTCAAATGACCTCAGCTACCCCTCATTTTCGGCTGTTAAAGTAATTGTGGAACACCCTGTATAATTCCCACTTGAGCTTACAACTGCTTAGAATAGGCAAAAGCCTATACGCCCCGCTGCTCCAAAATGTCAGTAGATAGACAAAAAAAGATCAATCCTGGTTAAGAGTTAAAGACATTGTTCGTTCGTGGTGGTGAGCTTGCTGATTCGAAGTTGGCTGGTCTTAGGATCGTCCCTTTGGTTGCAGGTTTGTCGACGTTTATCCGCGTTTGCAACCTGATTCGTCGAGATTTGAGGCCTCTCGCGGAGGCTGCGCAGCATGTAGCAGCGCTTATGAGTACTGTGCCTGCTGTAAAAGCTGTCGTATCCGCTGCTCGTCGTGGCCGTGCGTCGCAGTGCCAAAACCGCGTGATGACCGCCTATCGGCAGCCCGCATCTGCATCCGGCCAACATTCTTCGTTTGCGCAGCAACCCCCTCATCGAGCCATCTCCGGCACTGCATCCTGCGCACACGTCATCCATCACGGCGGTTCCTTGAATGCTCTGAAACAGTATGCCAGAATCGTTACAGGTGTAAGATGTCAAACAACCTTTCAACTTATTGTCTTCCGGCTTTGAACTTCGAATGCAGAGATATATTTGAAACAAAACAATTTAAGACATTGCGATTTAATGTGAGCTGTGGTTCTAACCAACGTGTTATTAAAGCAAACGAATGAGACATTGTGTTACCCACTCTTGTAACTTTTGGTTCAGAAGAGATCCTATCGTTGCCGTTTGGCAGCTACAGTCGTCCACAAAAGTGTTCGTACACCACTTAGAACGCAATAACTTTTTTGAAACTGGACTAAGTGACTTGAATTTTTTTTTAGATGATAGTGGGACGATGACCAAAACGCTTTTTTTAAATTTCGCTATTACTTGGAATGGCAAAAAAAAAGTAGAAACCCTCATCTTTTAACTTTTGTATTTGAGCCTATAACGAAAATTTAAGAAATGCCTTTCGTAGATCTTGGTAACTTATGTGCATGTTGAAAATTTTATCGAAATCAGTTTTGTGAGTTATAACAAATTAATGATGACAAAAATCACAGTTTTATCACGATTTTGACCAAAGATTGGTAGAAATCTGTAGTTCTTTTTTATCTTACAGCGCCATACTTTGGCGCCAACTCCTTATTATACGATTTTTGTTAGCGTTATATTCGGCGAGCAATTCTTAAAATATTGTATCTACGAACGAAACAACTCAGGTACGAAAATCTCAGGTACGAAATCAACAACTTTATTTTAGGAACTCGAAAACTATAGAAACTATAGAAATTGTTTTTGCAATAAAGAAAGGAACGGCGTTTAGTACCATTTTATGGATATGACCGTGAAATCGGCTGTATAATTTTTATCACGCACTCGATATAATTTCACGGACGCTTCGTGGAATTCATATTAGGGGCTTGATGAAATCGCGATACTCTCATCCCTGAGTATTGTTCATAAATTGCTGCTGCGGCTCTGTCATGTGAATTCTAAGAACGTTCGTGATGTGTGGAATGGTTACTCGTGTTTTCGAGAATCGCGATACAGTACTTTCTCTCATATTGTCCCTCAGCTTGGAAACGAAAATGGATAACTTGGGGAGAGGAGATACGATTATTCGAGGCTCGTGGCTCGCTTTTATAGTTGCCGATTAATTTTACCAATTTTGATTGCATCATTCTCGAATTCTTTGCGTTCCCGAATCCCTTAGTTTCGTGATCTACTGATGGACGTTTAAAATCGATTATCTTGAAAACTACGTCTCGAATGAATAAATTTCACTTCTACACGTTTTTGAATAAATAAACGTTTGTTTTGTTCTTAACTTTGTTTAGATTTACTCATTTTCTTTATTCTTTATTTATATACACACATGGTCGTCGAGGTAAATATTTTGGGCCATAATTGGTAGATACGATACAGTTACGGAAGAGATAAACAGAGCAACCGTCGCTAAGATCATTCACTATAAGAACCACCGATCAGCGAACTAGGTAGTGGGAAATGGTCAGCCGTGAGCTGAGAATACGACCGGAGGACGGTAATACACTTGCATCACTTCGAGCCGGAAAATCGCCTGCGGTAATCATTGCGTGGTTTGGCTATAAGAAGACGTAAGTTTACGAGTTGGCCAAGAAATTCAGGACGTCTGACAAACCCTAAAACCCTGGTTGGTCGCTAAAAGGAAATATGTGTTCTAGTACACACTTTGGGCGACAACACTGTAAAACGCTATCATATTAAACCATAAAATCTTATATTATGAGAAAGAATTTCTACTTTTGTGTAACATATATGTCATGGTTTACCTGAGGAGTCGTTCTTCAATACCGGCCTTTAATTAATATCAACATCTAGACTGTGGATCTTTTTGCGAAATGAAAATTGTCTGCAATAGTTGAAAAAATCAGTGGCTATACAGGGTAGACCAGAATTCGTAGTACAATCGAGCAGAGGGTGATTCTACGTGAAAAAATAAGAAACAAATTTGGTATAACATTTTCTTTATCCGGGGCTCCTTTTTCGAGAAAGTCGACTTTAAAGTTCGCACATCTTTGTAAAGGATTTAGTTGTTTATTCTTCTACCGCAGTTGCCTCCGTCCGAGGTAGTGTTCACAAACATTAATCGTTGCGTACTATCTACTCTCGGTTGCTCAGAAGAAGTCTGTTGTTTCGGTAGAGTGGCAAGGGGGGTATTCTGCTAATCGACGCAAGGGGCAAGGGGAATCGGACGCCCGCTCCACCTAATCACGTCTCTTGTACAGCGCGTAACTTAGCCAATAATAATCAAAAGTCAGGAATCAACACAAATTGGAAGACTAGTTGGAGCGGGCGACCGATTCCCCTTTTGCCCCACGCCCCTGGCGTCAACTTCAATATTAATTATCTCAAAAATTGTAAGCCGTCTGTTCCTAGAACCGGGTACCATTGCATTCAGCTTTACAAGCTCTATCGCTGTACCAAATCTCCTAAAAAAGTGAACGTTAACCCTGGGCACCTTTCCTTGCCAGACAGTCGCTTATTTAAAATACGATGCGTCGTACACTGACAGATACATACATATTATTCACGAGGCACAGCACATCAAAGGACACCGTGAATTCTCACTCTCCGGATTGAACATGAGATGTTTGATAAACCCGATATTTTAGAGGATATCAAACGGTGAAAACCAAGAGAAAAAGATGTGTTTGCGAACTCTTCGTCGTTTTTAATATCCCTCTGTCTTTCATAATCCAACGAAATGTGTGTTCTGTCATTCGCAATTGCGGAATACATTGTACCATATTCTATCGTATCTGTTTTGCGGTCGTACTCACGTGGTATGTAGATGTTTGAACGAATGATTAATCGATTTGACTCCTAAAATTTCTCTACATCTACTTCGACCGTTGAGCCGAGGAACGTTTATTGGAAATATCTTTCTTTTTATAACAAAGAAACATAATAGAACTTTACGAATAATATTAGCCATGAATTCTGCACGCGTGCAGTTCCCAAATTGAACAATTTAGGAATATTGATTTACGTTTCAGTTAAACTCAGGCACATCTTTAAAAGATAGCAATGTCACTTATATTAATTTACTTCAAAGCGTAATATAACAGTATATCAATGTGACAAAACTTATAACGATTGAGGGCACGTGTGACTAAAAAAGACACTTTATTTAGATGTGACAGAGCTTTGGAATGATTCAAGAAAGTGATAGCTTTGAGTAATGATGGTTGTTTGAATACCTAGAACTTTACTTCATCAACTGTGGATGGGAACTTCGATAGGAATTCTAGAACTTCACGACTTGAAACTTCTAGACTAAACTAATAGTGTCAGAGTGAGCACATTATATTTTAGGCATTATACAACGATTTTACAGTTGAACTCGTTATTGAAAGTATCCTCTTTGTTGCAATTCTAGAACTAGCAAATACACTCTCGTCTGAGTCTATCGGCCACGAACGAATTAATATGGTACAGGTTAATCGCAAAATATAAGACACACTTATGACACAGCAATAAACTGTTTAATAATATTAGAAGAAAAAATAGGTGATTTAACAATAAATGATAACGATAATTTCACAATATCGATGAATTGAGATAGTTCATTAAAGATTATTTCTCTTTTTACATTTGAATTTCTTTAAAGTTTTGTTAATTAAATATTTCATATTTGAAAATCTGCTATCTGTCAGTCACCTCTGCTATATTGGGATATTCCGAAAGTTCATTTCGTTTCGCGTACAAATTAAAGTTAGATTAAGTTGAAAGCCAACGGAAAACAAACGAATGATCTTCTGAAAGTTAAATTGACACGAACGCATTTGCGACTGCTTCTACCTATCAACGTCATAAATGGATATAACGAGCTTTTTCGTCAATTCAGTCACAAGAGGTGAAAATTTATCTTGCACGAGATCTTAAATACTCGTAAAAGCAAAATTTCGCGGACCCTATTTCACATATACATATTCCGAATAACAAATATTTATGATTGAACTTTGACTTTTTCAATTAAATATTTTGTCATCGAAATGCAATGGTCATACAACATACATAGATTTCGATAATTATGAATCTATCATTGAGAATCTGTGAAGTCCATATGAACGTTATATGTATGTATTTTTGAACGAGATTGTACTTTCTGATCGAGTAAATGCCATTTAGCTCGCGAAGAATAGATTGCCCAGTCGCTACGGAATGAAGGGAAAGGATATGGCAGTTAATATAGGATGTAATACGTTGGAATATCATCGATACTCCTCCGGTACTAATAAGAGGGCTCGTTTTTACCTTGTCTTTTTTCCGTGGCGGCGCAGTCGGAAAATAAAGGCTTCCTCGAATTATTATACATGCATAGGTTCCACACACGGACTCGAACTGCCGACACTTACTCTGCGACGAGATCTTCGATGGACAAGCCCGTCCGAACCGCAACGAAGAATTTCAACCACGCTACGTCGGAAAGTACGAGTCATGATGCAATACACCACAGGATTCAGCGCGCTGTTTGCATGCCCCAAGAATAGGGAGTAAGCGTGGGCGTACTCGATCGCGTTTCTTTCTCCTGCGAACAATATTTGGTACTGTATTTTCCGTTTTGCAGGAATTCAAATATTTATACGAATGTAACACTCAATTTTCTCTAAAATTGCAAACTTTCTTTGAAAACGTAGATTAGAGCTATTCTACAATTTATGGATAATTAAAATGAAAATATGTATTTCTTTCTCTAATAGTAAGATACATGCGTTACGTCCTTAAGATCGTGGGATGATATATCCAATGGGTTAATGTCAACGTTTCTTTGTAGATCAGAATGGAATTTGAGACACGGACACATACTAGGCTCGTAACTTTGTTTTTGCCTATTGCTACTATTATATACAAAGTTTGATTGAATATCGTATGACAAGACCGCGAATTTTTAATTTAATTTAATTTTAATTTCACAAGAATATTCACATCTTGACGACGAGTATGCACAAAACGGACAATCTTATATGGCTGATAAGGTTTTGTGTACCCTCTGCAATAGCTCCAGATTAACTATAATGATCAACAACAAGAGGAAAATACACCTACTTTTCTAGCTGTTGCAGTATTTACTTTGAAGAGATTCAGGGCGTGTTTGGAAAAGGAAGTGCAGCACTTTTATAACGATATAAAAAGCATACATAAAAAAGATTTATCCTCGAGATAAAATTGCGTTTAGAAAAACAAGCGACAGGACTTACGCATCAAGCTAATATTATATTATTGTCCGGGACGGTCATGTATGTACGCAAGTGTTTTTTATGTGTCCCGGCTTTCGGAAGTAACACGGGATTTCAATTAAAAGGCGCGTGACGATTGTTGTGGTTTCATCAATGGGCCAGCACTCACCGACTGCGTCCAGATCGATCAAGAGCATTAAAACGTTGTACGGCAGCCAACATAAGGCGAACAGCACCGCCAGAAGGAGCAATATCCAAGCAATTCGTCTTCTCTCACGTACAAGCCGGAACGTCTGCGAACAAAATGCGGTTGCACGCAGTCGCGGACGTGACAGAATTTCGACGCATGTAGATCGCAGGAACTCGTTGTCTAATCACTGTTAGAGTAAACGGCGATTGTACTCGTCGACTGTGAAGACTGCGAAGTCACAGTCTCGACTCGTCGAGCAAAACCGAAGCTACTGCAGAGAATCGTACGCACGAAGGGCGGAGTTGAAAAGAAACGTCGAGGAAGAAGTCCGCCCCAATGGTAAATTATGAAGTCTCTGAACGAGGGACTGTCCCTCTGGCAAATACCAGCTATTTCTAGACGTTGTCCAGACTACCGTTGAATGGGCTTTAACGAACCGGAGTTCGAGGATCGATTTGTACACCGAACTGGCGGGTTCTCTTAATCCAATTTGGTAAAACGCGCGATATAATTTCGCTCGATTAAATGATATGATCAGCCGATTAGAGCTGAAGTACGAACCAACCTGTTGTGAGCTAGCATTTCCTCTGACGCTGTCGCAATCGAACGGCGGCTTCCGGGAGCACAACGTTCGCCCCATCATGGAGTAGGACAGTATCACGACGACACCTGAAGGAAACCAGGTGACGAAACCAAAAAGCAACATCAAGAGATAAAGGAAGAGGATGAGGATAAGAATACTGCATCTATGTATAGCGTGCGAGTGTAGTCTTTTAGTTCAATTATTGCCTTAGTTAGAACTGCTGTAAGACACAAGTATCGAAGTAGTGGACGTATACTATTGATTATAATTAGTTAAACTTTCGTTCTATAATTTCCTAAGCCTTCAGACAAACCTTTGAAGATATAATTTACGTATTACAGTAATTTCTCCCGGAAATGCTAAATTTCGGGTTGCTGTGAATTTCCCTCTGCTAGTTCTACGACTGTGTAATTTATTGCTACGTCGATGTTAGTCAAGCGTGTGAAGCGGCACACGACGCAAATTCCCGGTAAAAAATTTTCTGCGAATTGTTCACAAAAATGGACAATTTGGGAAGAGGAGATACGATTATTCAAGTCTTGCGGCTCGTTTTTATAGTCGCCGATTGTCAACAATTATAAAAATGAGCCGTAAGGCTTGAATAATCATATATCCTCTTCCCAAATTGTCCATTTTTATGCACAATCTGACCGCGAATTAGGGAGAATTTAATGTACTAGGTACGTGATCGTCGAATCGTGTCATGTGGCCTCCAAATTGCCTCCGAATTGCCTTCGAATCGTGTCACGCGACGTCCGAATTGCCTTCGAATCGTGTCACGCGACGTCCGAATTGCCTTCGAATCGTGTCAAAAAATTAGAAATAAAAAAGTCATGTCATCGTTTTTATTCTAGCATTACTTTGTATGGTTTCTTTGTATTTAGTATTCTCAGATCTGCCGATTTCAATTTCGACCTCCGAACATTCCTAGGGGAAATTACTGTACTTGAAAATGAACATGTTTTCGCGGAGATAATAAAATTGATTGTGTTTGATGGTTCTCGATCGCGCATGGATCTTCTACGTATTCGCTGAGAACGACATTCTGCAAACATTTTGTCGGAAAGAAAAATTCAATAGAACAAAATGGTCAATCTAGTGTCTCTATAGAGTTGCTTCGGATTGATGTTGGTAACGAAATACAACGTTCAAAACCGAAAAATGTTCCGAATTGATTCGAAACTGTCAAAGGAACGTAGAAATCCATTCACGTGCATCGTTTTATAGATTTAATTGATTTTATTCCAGAACGAAGTTACTAAATGGCGAAAGAGCTACGATTTATTAGTTTCGAGCCTTTAGAAACGTTTAAAAGCACGATTCAGTATATTTTTCTGTTGGAAACTCTTGCCCGAAAAGGTGTGTTAAATTTGTTGCGTTGAAAAATAAAACGAGAAATGATGTGCTACCTTCGACGTTTATGTATACCATGCATGTTTCTGCTTACCGGGGATTGCGTATACCAATACGAAGCACACAGTTCCGAAAAGATGCGCCCGAATACCCAGAAGCCCGAAATCTTCCTTACAAGTGTAGAAAACCGGTGGTTTCTGCAAGGAATTGCTCGTCACTGACCAGAATCCCCGGAGAGACGTGTTGAGTTTCAAGTCCAGCTTCGGACTCTGCAGAGTCATCTGGCAGAAAAATTGGTCAAAGTTCATCCGGTCGGACTGTCTTCGAAAAACGAAAATCAACAAGGAGAAATGTACTCGCAACGAGCTTCCCGCCAGCGACGAGGTGTTCCAGATTTCCTTATTTTCGTCGCACGCTTCGCGAGGATATAAAATGCTGGAATTACTGTCTTGTCATTTGCGACCAGGAATATAGATGACAGCGGGAGACACGATGCTAAATGAAATTATTCCGTGTGATGTTCAGAAAAAAATCGCGACATTGGTTCTTTTGTAACCGCGGTACCGTTCATTGTTATCCCAACGATTCATCATAGACACGTAATCTTGTTTTCAGAAGGCGCAGCGATTAGGAGAATAATAGGGTCGGACAAAATGATGGAAACACCTCGTATACTAACAAGGAGGGTGCGGAACTCTAAATTATTCTATCATACAAAAATATTCCATTAATTGAAATAAATGAAATTTTGTTATTCTTTAAGTAGCATGCCGAAATTCCAGGAGATCCATTACCATTTTTTTATTATAAATAAATTACATATATAAACATTTTTTGCATTGCATCTTTCCTTTTCGAGGACACCACAAATGTAAATGGCATACTTTTGGTCTTTGGTTCTATAATAAATAGTTACAACAGTAAGTTCCACTTCTAAATTTTTCAGGTATCAAATGAACTATTTACAATTCCATAACTAATTTTATAAAGTCTACACACGACTTACAAGTAGCGTTTGCACTATTTTCTCCGAGTCCTGTATTTGTTCGGCAATAATAAACGAAAAAGATTTTTCTGCAACCGAGAAAACAAGAGAACGATAAACAGAACGTTCTAGGGTAAGTGTGGGTATTACTGCGGACGAACCAAATACTGCGGTATTTTATGGACGTAATCAAATCTAACAATGTAATCTTCTAAAAATAAATCTCATCATTTTTTATATGTTTAATATTGATAATTTATGACACACAAGTGATAGTAATCGCACTTTTAATTGATTTATTGATTTTGATATTCGGAAACTTATAAGTGTCGAGTCTTATGAAATACTTGTAACGGCAGCTGTGAACGCTGATTCGGAAGGCATTTATATTTTGGTAAACTATTCATTTTAGCGTTATTTTTAGATAAAGTCTATCTATAGATAAAATCTATCCTTAGATGTTATTTACTGGCACAGTAATTGGCGCATAGTTTGTACATTTAAAAGAAAATTGATTATGTCAACCTTGATACGCAGTAATCGGTACGTCCGCAGTATTTGGCTCGCAGTAATAGATACATAACCGCGGTAATATATGCACATGTATTTCTTTACTTGTAGAGTAGTGTATTACTACACTACTCTTTACTTATTTAAAAGTAAATATTCGAGTTAAAGAATAATAGGTATAGCTCGAGTTGTCAATTTATTGACGTAGAAGATCTTATTTTCTCTGTACAAAGTTCGCCTTCATTGAGAAACCGCGGCAATACCTACACTTACCCTATGGGCTGGTGACTATGAGGGTAACTTGTTTGCCAAATTGTATTTTGCAGTAGTGCGCGTGGTCAGTTGCGATTCGACGAAAAGGGAGAAATGATTGGAACAATTTACTGTTTCAGCAAAACACGCCGGGATCTAACAGGGAAGAACAAATTGTAGTCGAGGTATTTACTTTTCAGCGATCCAACGATCCCGCGTACGTAACTAATTTATTCCAGGCGTATCAGAAGGTGGGAGGTTGGCATTTCTCGCAAGAATGATGCGGTTTGACCTTAATTCCACCCCATCTACCACTTGCCGTCAAGAGAAATACGAAACGTGGCTCTTATCTCTTGAGAAAAATATATGATCCAGATTAGTAGGTAGATAGAATTTTTCACGAATACAATGTCACCTCTTGGCTCTGGGGAATCGTTGGAATATTTATGTAAAGCGGCTGCATGTTTTAAAAGCTTCTGTCAGAAAAACAATCACCGGAGTGTGCTTGGCCACGATATTACGATAAGTTGGGTTTTATACTAACCACCTTTAAGACCGGAGCAAAGATGATTAAAGCGACCAGCCAAAGGGCTACGATAACGAGGACGGTGCTCTTGCGATTGAAAACCCGTCGGAACGCTATGGGGCTTCTTATCGCCAGGTATCTGTCGATGCTCATTGCGGTAATGGTGAAAACTGAGGCAGCGACTGCGACCCCTATAAATGCTTTGTTGGTTAAATTGCTCGACGAAGTTTCACTTTTTTTCCGGACCTTTTTTCATACATTCTCGCAGCTTGACTGAAGATACAGGAAATAAGGTGGAACCTCGATTATCCGAACTTACGATGGCAGAATATTCTGCTACTTAACATTCGGTCCATGGGGCTCGGGTTCATTTGGACTCAGAATATAAATATTGTTATTTGACTATCTAGTTTTAACACAATTGATTACAATTTTTACATGTTTCATTAAGGTCTTTGTAATTTAAGTCATGTACGATTTTTTTCGTCGTCTTATCGTATCTTAAGGGAAACGACGCCTCGCAACGATCCGAACCGAGAAAAGTGACATTTTCAATGGAAAATCTATATTGTCGGAATTGTTACATTCTAACTTATCTAGGATATGAATGCATGCGCTCTATAATGTAATAGTGTATCTGGTCATCTTATAAGTTGTGTCGTATCGAATCACCGCGATTTTTTATGGAAAATACAAATTCTCCAATTGTAGGAATTGAAAGTTCAATAAAAATTTCTTTCTTTCTTTAATAATTGTAATAAGGTGAGTATAATGTGGCAATACGATTAAATTATTCTAATGTCTTTAGTGTTTTGCATTTGATCAATTCAGTTCTGTAATAATAATAATATTCATAATCACAATTTATGTATACAAATATCTGTACTTCGTCTAGGTGGTGTTTTCATAGAAATTTATTCCGTTGCTTTTCAGAAGTATTCGCTTAATATAAAATATGGATTCGAAGCACAATATCTTCTATTTACAAAAATCCAAAGCATGAGTGTTAAGGTGCTCTATGAATTTAAACAATGGTAATATGGCGGAGGATGTTCTTAAAAATACTCGTGACGTTTATGGTGATAAAGATGAGTTTCATTCGTTTCTTTAAATTCTAAATTTTTGATGAAATTTGCAATTGGAAATTTTCAAGAATGTTATTACTATCTGCTATAGAACCATTCGCAGAACTAAGGTTTTAAAGGTTCCATAATATGAATAATTACTCTTTCGCGCAGAATGATTATATTTTCTCTTACATGCTTAGTTTCTGAAATAGATTGCAACGTAACTTTAAACTGCGTTACCATATTTAGGATGGTCTATAAAATATATTACTATGCGAGCTAAAACTTTGCGACTATTACAGTTCAAATATAAGTTGCCTTCGAAGTTGAAAGCTGTTGTTTCGAAAACTGTATGAGAATTAAAAACAGTCTGCAGATTATATTAATATAAAATGGTTAGTGATAATGATATTTGATAGTATATTGATATTTCGAGATGTCATATACTTCATTAACCCGAGAAAGATAACCTACGTCGCAGAGGCGCCTGCGAAGACTGTTGATTTTTGTTAATTTTTCATAGAGGTCTAGTGATTTAAGTTTAAAATTACTTAAAATATAAAAAAATATAATATAAATGCATTTTATTTTTACAATAATGCCAAACCTTTAAAATGACTAGATTAACTTAAATAAATATCCATTGTTAGTATAAAATTGACGCCTTAGAAAAGCATGCGCCTCTGAAGCGTATGGTTATCTTTTACGTACGTTGTCATATGGTTATCTTTCTAGGGTTAATAATATTTACTAAGCGAGGATCGTCTCGCAAATAACTATTAATAAAATAAAATAATTGAGCGCACAGGAATGATGAAGTTATTCATAAGTAATTACCCTGAAGATAAGAGGACAGTTTGCACATCAGTTCACCATAGGTCCAGTCGATCGAGATTGCTTGACTGACAGCCATAGGCATGCAGATCGTAGTCACTAGAAGATCTGCTACGGACAGGTTCACCACGAAATAATTGGTAATGCTGCAAACAAAAACGTTCTGTGTTGCTATTTTGGAACTTCTTCTGTCGTTTATTGTTTCAACATGTTGTTTCTGCGGGGCTGTACAATATTTTTCATCCATACTGTATGAAATATCGTTAGTAAATTTAATTCGATGGTTAATATTGATGATTGCGTTTTAATCGAAAAAACAAATAGCTTTCGCGACAATCGAGTCCTTTACGAATGAGTCCTTATTTATGAAACAGACGATTTCTTTTCTTTCAGATCTCTTTCTCGGTCTGTTGCAATCCCGATGAAACAGATCGCACACGTTTTAACCCATTCCTGTATCCATTCCTATCATTATGTGATAGGTAAATAGTGATTATAACAAGTAGAAGCTTTTCGATCGTGATATATTTTTACGAGGAAGAGAAATATATACTTATTGTGTTTGCTTACATTAACTAGAATACTTAAATATTGACGTCAAGAGAGCAGAATTGCGTTCAGACTTAGAAGAACGGAAAAACTGAAAGAGTGGAGTATTAAAAATCTTCATCACGTATCAGACTCGATAAAATACGGCAAGAAGTTAAAGCGGAATACATAACTTCTTTAAAATTGGATCAAACGATTTAAATATTTCCGACATGTTAGAGGAACTAGTTTACGTGACAATGCGTAGGAAAGTTTTTACAAAAATTGCAATCTGTTGCAATAACCAAAAGAATAGAATAATCATTTTTTTCTACTTTTTGATCGTAGCATATAACGAATTCATAGGTCTCGGTAACTTAAAAATTGTTTCACGACTATCGATTTGCCGAAAGAGTGTGCACGGTTGTGCAAACGCGTATATATATAAACACTTTCTTACACATTACCTACTAAACTAGACCTTCCGATATCCAAAAAAATTCAAATCATTTAGTCCGATTTGAAAGATCCGTTTAATCCGTTTTAAAATGTGCGCTATCTTTTTTGTCCTGCAGCGAAAGTGTGTCTATAAAGCAATGAAACTGCTGTTACGTTATTTGTCACATATAAACAATTAAACTGTTCGACGGCATTTTCCCTTGAATGTCTCCTCCTTGGAAAGTCACATACCGCCAGAGGGGTTGTTCCACTCTCTGTAACACTGTTAAGTTTGAGCTCCCTTCAGCTGGAATGTCTAGACACTGCTCCCAGTTTCAAAACGTACGGAGGTTGCAGACTCATGGGGATAGATTGTTTACTCATGGAAACTTTAGTAATTCATCAACAATCATTCCGACTGTTATACGTTGATCCGACTGTCCAGAGTACTCCGAAGAACTTTCTGCAGCAGCAATTTGAATTTTTAACTTTTATAAGTACTTGATTCTTCCCGCGTTTTTCGTTTGTTATGTATGTAGTATATGGACCGTTTATTTTGAAAGTGGTGTAAGTCCATTTTCTTTTGTTTCGAGAAAATTAAAGGTTAATATGTTTGTTGATTTAAAAATATAGGCAAATTATATGAGGTCTGGCATTGTTTCTATTGTTTTATCAATATTTAATTTGATTATATAGATTTGTTTTAGGCGAATTAGACTACGATAACACATATTTATGGACTATAAATGGACTTACACCACTTTCAAAATTAGACAATTGTAAAAATCGTTTAATTTCAATTTTGAAAAATCAAATATCACTTAAAATATACTTCATTTTAATATAATTTTCTTTACAAATACGTATAACAACACATAAAATTTTATTTTAGACGCCAATTACATTGTCAAAATTAAAAGATACTGATAGTATTTACTTATTCTCTGCATGTGTGGTAGTGTTTCAAAATATGCATGATGCACCGGAGGTATATAAGGTAATAACTGCTTCATGTCTTTATATTTTTCGTAAGTAATAGGCCTGGTATTTTGGTACATAGGCACCAGGGCGATTTTTTCAAATTTTAGTGGTCTTCCAGGTCGTATAGGTAATAAATTTATAATTTTAAATTCTGCGTCCTTCATCGTTGTTTTATAAAAAATGGTATATGGTGCACTTTTGAGGAACCTCAACCAACATATTTGCAACCAATTGACCTGTTCCCCATTAGTATTTTTTTTTATCTGTTTTTTAATCGCATTTTGGAGATTTTTTGTTGAAATGAAATTCTCCCGTTTCATTTCATGTAAGATGAATTTATCATGTTTTCTACATTGCGCTATTACGTTATAGTAATCCTGTGGTGTGTACACAAAATTCTTTTTTCGCAATGCCATTTCTATAATGCCAAAATCTGCATCGTTCGGAAGGTATGAATGCCCCGAGAGTAAAAATTTGTGATGAATTATCTCAATGTTATTTTCCGACTGGACAACCTTCAACCACATCAATGCCATTTGTAAATTTCGATTTTGCCCAGTACACATGTCACTGTAGGCAATAACATGGCTTTGGGTCGTTACATTTTCTAAATGCTTCAAACAGCAAGAAGCCACCTCTTGCGATCCCCTAGAAGCAATGGTTTCGTCCCACACATACATATTAACTTTATTATCGTGGAAATTGTGAAAACCCTCGTTTAAGACGTACATATTTCGCTTGTAATATGCGATTGAGACAGACAATTTCGGGTAAGGTAAGGCTTTTTGTAAATCAAAAGTGAAGGCAAAGTATTTATCGGGATTTTCTGATGCTAGAATTTTATCTTCTTGTAATGCTTTTCTTGATAATTCAGCATTTTGCAAGTGAACATCATGTCTTTCTACATGAATAATTTTTTCTTCGTCATCAGTTATTGTCTTAATTTTCATGTTTAAGAAATCGCATTTCGCACAGGTATCTTTACGTGGCAAATGGAAGCGTAACTTAAAATCTCGTTTAAAGATTTTCCTGTACGTCCATTCATTAACTGAGCTCAAGTTGTTTTCCTTGCATTTTTCCAAGTATAAATTATACATTTTTCTTATATTTAATTCCGGATTTAAAAACATTCGTTCTGGATTTTGTGATCGAGTATAGTGACTTTCAAATGCTGGAAAGCTTTTATATGGTCTATCACTGTATTCGTCAGTAGCTCACTAGTTCTTCTGCAAGAGCCATCCATTTTTCCACGCATGTCTTTCGGAATGTTCTCATGCGATTTTAGGATACAATCAATTCGTCCAGTAGATATTTGGAAAGTATTAATGAAAAACTTCTTACATTCTAAAATGTTTCCACCAGAAGTGACTAGGTAAAATTTATAAGCATATGCTCTTTTAGTGCCCGAATTATTTCTAGGCCGTCTTCTATTGACAGGTTCTCGTTGAACACTACCATATAAAAATACATTTTGCTTATTAAAATCACCTATATTCCAGAACTTATCAAAAATTTCTATACGTTGTGCTTCATTAATACGTTCTATGCATTTCTTCGAGCAATTACAATTTTTGGATTCAAATTGTTTTGCAGGAATGAATTTTCCTCTTTTTGTATAGTACTTTTGTCCATTATTTCGCTTAATTTTGTTTATTTGCTGCAAATATTTTTCTTTATTTTGTTCTGCAGAATTCAAGTTCTCAATAACAATATCCTCATCTGATGAAAATCCTACCTCTATTATTCTTCTTCTCTTTTTACGATTTGTTAATTTGTTGTTCCTAGCGGAATTATTTTCATCCTCTGAATCTAAGATTATTCTTCTGTTTCTATTCATGGGCTTTATGTCTGTGTGAATTTATTTATAATTAAATAAAATAAATATTTTCAATTGTTATAAAATAGTATTGGTTTACCATTTGTTCTTACCTATATCACTATCTGATGTTAATATGAAGTTATCCATTTTAAGAAAAAAATTGTATAATTAACCTAAATTAGCAACTCTTGACACGTAATATCACACTTATTATAAAACAAAGAAAAAATAACAGATTACTGATCGGCAACCATCTGCTATGCCACCTACCTCTGTCAATTGGACTTACACCACTTTCATAATCGATGATTATGCAATTTCATTTACCGATCAATTTTAAGTTGTACAAAACATGGGATTTTTTTGAGAAATTAAACACGGACCAGTTATAACTTTTAATTTCTCAAAAAAATCCCATGTTATAAAATTCCATATATAAAAAATTTACATTAAATTAAGCATGAATTACGTGATATCTCATTTTTCTCAAAAATGGACTTACACCACTTTCAAAATAAACGGTCCATATGTTAATGTTAAGCGAATAAGTAAATATTAGTAACAAAATTGTTAATTTTATAAAATAAAACCGTCTTTTTGATCCGATATTGTAACAGCGACACTTACTCTGTGTTTGACGAGTATACTCGTCATCGCTTGATTCTCGCGACACATACAGGTGCGCGATCTGATAAGGAGGTGCCACAGCTAACTGGTTAAAGTCGCGTCTGTCTCTGAAATATTAAAATTGAATGTCGGAATAATACGACTCCGAAAATGAATTCTTCTGCGGAGAAGAGGAGAAGGCCTTTTCACGGTTAAATAAAATCTTGTAAAGCATTCGTTAAGGTCATTCATTGTGCAGTGACAATTTTAGTAGATACTGCTTCTAAGTGGATGACACGAATGACGCAGAGTGTCTCGCGATTCTTCGAAAGTACAAAAAATTAACATCAAGTTTCTTAATTGAAACATAAGAAGTATTGTCGCTCTGCTTCTTTTTGTCCTCTTCGATAATTAGAGAAACAACGATGCTGCAATAGGAAGCGACGAGGGAACACCCTTTAGTATAAAAAACATTTCAAACAGAGATCTGCAGCATCGTTTTAAACACTGAAATCTATATTGGTGTAAGTGTATGAGCGATAGAGAGGACTACAGTAAATTCTCTTGCCGCTCAGTTTGTAAAGAGGAGATACGATTATTCGAGCCTCGCGGTTCGTTTTTATAGTTCTTGACAATCGGCGGCTATGAAAACGACCCGCGAAGCTCGAATAACCGTATCTCCTCTTCCCAAATTGTTCATTTGTTTGTACAGTCCGAACGTCAATTAGGGAGAATTTACTGTACTCCGAAGGACTCTCCATTGATAGATTTTAACTTTTCATAAGTTTGCGTTGCATGTTTGCAAAGTTTAATGCAGAGTTTGACCGCGTAGTGTCCTCGATATTGTTTTATTGCTTGCTGCACACCCGTACCGAATTTATTGTCGAATCCAACATCTTAGCTTCGTCGTCTTAATGTTTCGACTGAACATGCAGTCCACGTACATTCGTTGAAGTTGCTATCGGTTTCTTAGTTACAATACAGCTAATTGTCGGACTACGGATTCAGTCTCATTGCTTTGTAGAAGTATCTCGCAGCTATTGTCGCGGTTGACTACTATAATATACTTAAAAAACACAGGCTAGCGTCCGTAGCCTAAATTTCTCGGATTGAGGGGGTGGGGGGGGGGGTGAAACAATAATTTCGACTTCAGAAATAAACGTCGACGCGGCGGGTCAACACGTCCCGACGCGCATCGCGAATTCGAGCAGATCGTTTATTTGCACGACGTTTCGCACATATCGGAAATAAGCACATGCCTATGCATTTCTCAATCCAGAGTCCGAGAACATTCAAGGCGGATTCCTTTCCTTGTCGCGACGATCATGGCCGCGACGCGATAGAATCCGGCGAGGAACACTCTAGACCATTTATTTCATTCGCTTCCCTAACGCGTTCGCGATCGACCGGCGGTTTCATTTATTTACGAACGATATCGCCACGTAACCCTTCTATATTTGAACTGGTACTTTCTATTCGCGAATCCAATTCGCGGCCCATTGTTTACACGAAGATCCGTGCGTGCGTTCGCAATTGCGAGCCCACGTGATACGCCCGCGTGTTATTACCATCTGGCCAGATCTTCGATTGCGGGTCTGCGTCTACGATTAATCAGCGATCCGAGCATCCTGATTAAACGTTCCTCTGAAACGATCCTTCCCGCCTCCTACTAGAACTTCTTTCGCGGAACTGGGTCGAGGGAACGTGCGACGCGAAAGAATCGCGCGGAATGCTCGTCGCGACGAATAGCAAACGAATGACAATGGAGGATCAAATCCGCGCAAGGGCGTCCTTAACGTTTAACTTTCCGAGATCGAGCGGTCCTCGATGGATGTCGCGTCGGCGCTCATCGATTTTCTATTGAAAATTCGAAGAATGGTCGCGTGTGTAGGTAATGGCTCGGCGACACACTCGGTCCAACGAGATTAATTTGGTTTGCCCTCGTAAAGAGTCTTGCTCGCAGCTACAATTAACACGTTAAGCGCGACGTCAGCCCCGAGGGGGCTGACAGTGAACTTTCCCTTTGGCCGGTGTCAGTTCATCTGGATCGACTAGTGTACTGTTTTTGGGGCGGCGTCAATTCTTAGGGACTGACAGCGAACTGAATTCGGATCAACTGCATATGGGACCGGCAGTATCAAGGTTAAAATGTAACGCCGGCTTGCCGGCTCAACGGAAAATCCAGGAAAATCAGTCCCGCGCTCAACGTGTTAACTCGATTGGAGACGATCTTATTGTTCCGGAAGCAATATCCTGATGGTAAGCCGACTGTTCCGACACAAGCGGCGCGGCGGCTTCCTTAATCAACAGCCTATACACCCGATACGGTTTCAATCGTCTCGTCGCCGCGTAATTCGGCCAAATCTCTCTTGATCCGTCTCGAGAAGCATCGTCGGTGGACTCAAGTTTAAATTACTTCCAAGTTAATCCGCGCTTTATCAATTGCACGAGGCGGCGCGGCGCGGCGTTGATCTGCTAGACGTTCTCGGGAACGCATGTGCAAGTACACTGTGTACAGAGTCCAGAGATACAGAAGTACATACATACATATATGGGATAGTCCAGGAATCGATCAGTGTAACAATTGAAATACTTCTGATTGTTTTGATGGTTTAATGAAGGAGTGGATCAAACGAATTTGGAGCTAAGTTGCAAATATGAAATCGTCACAGAAATTGTGTCTCGCGAATTAATTTGTTATTATTGGAGTGCGAAACTTTCTGTAAAAGACGAAGCTGTGGATAATAATTAGTTATTGCTTTAACAATTCAAAGGCTCCGTAAAATGAAAAATAATTAGGTTAATGAAATTGCTACCGAGAATTACTCGGATCCTAAACTTTGACGCATTGATTGTATCGATGCAAACATTTATTTTTAAATCTGGCCCAATAATTGCATCGCCCATGTAATATTGGAGACTCGACAGTTGACATGTCAATAAGTTTAATAGTTTGAAAATAGCATATCGATATTTTTCAATTATTTCCATTATTATATTGTTTTAAGTTGCGCTTAAAGTGCACAATATAGTTATCATTTACTGTTTGCAACATCCAGTTACAAATATCGTTTTCTTATAGCAACGTGTTGTTTCTACCCCCCAAATTGAATTGCAAGGTGTGGGCATTATGAAAGTAGTCAACAAAAATTATGATTTTAAGTTTTGGTACAAATCTGTTCGTTGCATTAAAAGTACAGTAAATTCTCTCCAATTGTCGCTCAGCTTGTAAACAAAAATGGACAATTTGGGAAGAGGAGATACGATTATTCGCACCTAGCGGCTTGTTTTTATAGCCACCGATTGTCAAGAACCATAAAACCGAGCCGCGAGGCTCGAATAATCGTATCTCCCCTTCGCAAATTGTCCATTGTCGTTTATAAGCTGAACGACAAGAGAATTTACTGTACTCCTCTCTATCACCCATACACTTACACCAATATAGTTTTCAGTTTTTAAAACGATGCTGCAGATCTCTGTTTGAAATGTTTTTTATACTAAAGGGTGTTCCCTCGTCGCTTCCTATTGCAGCATCGTTGTTTCTTTAATTATCGAAGAGGACAAAAAGAAGCAGAGCGACAATACTTCTTATGTTTCAATTAAGAAACTTGATGTTAATTTTTTGTACTTTCGAAGAATCGCGAGACACTCTGCGTCATTCGTGTCATCCACTTAGAAGCAGTACCTACTAAAATTGTCACTGCACAATGAATGACTTTAACGAATGCTTTACAAGATTTCATTTAACCGTGAAAAGGTCTTCCTCTTCTCCGCAGAAGAATTCATTTTCGGAGTCGTATTATTCCGACATTCAATTTTAATATTTCAGAGACAGACGCGACTTTAACCAGTTAGCTGTGGCACCTCCTTATCAGATCGCGCACCTGTATGTGTCGCGAGAATCAAGCGATGACGAGTATACTCGTCAAACACAGAGTAAGTGTCGCTGTTAAAATATCGGATCAAAAAGACGGTTTTATTTTATAAAATTAACAATTGTATTACTAATATTTACTTATTCGCTTAACATTACTATATACTACATACATAATAAACGAAAAACGAGGGAAAAATCAAATACTTATAAATGTTAAAAATTTAAATTGCTGCTGCAGTCGAACACCAATGTCGTGATACTTTTCTAATCTTATTTTTATAACAATGTAAACACCTTCGTGTAGGATTGGCCTCAAAATATTCTACATATCTTAATATTTGAGAATATGTTTTTATTTTCGCTATTATTACAATTTAAATAATCCAATGGTCACTACTTTTTACGCGCGACGAGTATACTCGCCATGAGACAAAATACTGCCACTTCTCCATGATGAATATACTCGTCAAACACAGCTAACTGGTCAAAGACAAATCGCTATGACTGCTGGTTTCCTAACATCGTACGTTAATTTATCCTCAACAGTTCCACGCTAAATTATTCCTGTTGGGAATGACACGAAAAGAAGGTTTTTAGAGCAGCAAACTCCTCGATCTCCAATGGAAATCGACTCGCCGTTCCGTCGGCTGTCGTAAAACTGTGTGTACATACCTTCTCATGCAGTGGTACTTGAAAACGACCGCGATGACGAGGACATTGGCCGTGACGGCGATAACCATCACGTGCACGTAGAGCACGATCAACAAATAATTGGGTTTGCCGTGGAGATTGTCGTAGATGTACCATAGTATCGAGTATAAATCTGGCAACGGTATTGTGCCGTTGTCTGTGCTGTTGTCTGCGCCGTTGTCCGTGTCGTTGTACTCTACCGTGGTTGTCGACATCATCGTTGTGTTGTCCAAACTGACCGACATCCTTTCGCCAGGAACGCGGAGCCCCGCCGGATGATATCGCGCGCGTCGGAGGGACGGAAGCGACTTTCGTCGCCAACGGGCATGGGAAACACCACCTTCCGGTTCTGTCTTGGATCAATCGTCGTGGGCGGCCGTAATCAATTGCGTGATTGTTACTCGGGGGAGAATGGTTCGGCCGTTGCGGCTTATGTTTGTCGTTTTCGGTCCTGGACGGGGCAAAAAGCTCGCGCCGCCGGCGATTCTTTCATTCGTTCTCGGCCGAACAAATCCGATTACGAATACACGGGCAAGCGGGATCGGCGGTGAAATACATTTCGACGGAATCACCGTAATCGAATCTTCATTTTTCTTGTCGTTGATTTACAACTCCAATCGATCCGCTAATCACTGACGCGTTCGCAATAGACCGAAAAACTTGGTACGTTCGGGTTTAATGATACAAGTTACTGAGCTGACGCTTTGATGGAATTTACAAGGGAAATTCGGTAACTCGAAAGTGAAACAAAATTCGAGACTTCTTCAAAATTCTGACAATGGAAAACGGATTTTTTAAATTTATTCTCTTCCGACGAGGCTTCTAAACGTACCGATACTGTACAAATTCAGCGGTCTGTCAACATTTCTGCCATCGCAAGGCTTACGTTCTCTGTACCTACATTAAAAAATGTAATGTAAATCATTGGCATTCTAAAGTGGCGAAAACGTTTCGGAAACTTATACAGCGTCTTTTACATTTGATTTATGTACATTATATTGTCAGGATAAATCATTAACGTTTCTAAAACGGCAGAAACATTTTCGAAGCTAATGCAGCATTTGTTAGATTTAAGTTTCGTATATTATGTTTTATTAAATTGTTATTTGCGTTCCGAAAGTAACAAAAATATTTTCGAAACCTGTATGGAACTTCTTAGATTTAAGATAAGTGTAGAATGTATTGAAATGTCGGTTGGGTTAATGAATTCAACCATTATCTAGCTGAATTTAGCTTTAAAAGGACATTCGATGTTGAGGTTATTTTAAAGATTGTATTAAATGCTTTCATCAAATTAATAGCGGATATATAATCTGTATGCTGCTTTTGTAATATTATTGCACAAACATTGACAAAATATATCGCTTAAATGAAACGCACCGATTTAAATGGCACTTTAATTGTCATAATATCTCTCGTTTATTTGGAAGAATAAAAAGTTCCGGAATCCGAAAAATAGTATCGTATATTTTGTTTATATTTTCATCGATAATCTACCTATAGGAGTTCAGACAACGAGAAAATTACAAAAAGAGTGTTCATTGTCTAAACAAATGGCTTCTTCAAAAATTATCTTATCTAATTAAATTTCTGCTCGAAACACACACCGCCTAGAAAAGAATTATATTGTCCTAGAACTTCTAATTTCCGAGCTATCTCAAAATTTGTTTTACCCCAGACTTTCCATCAACCACTAGATATAAATCATCCCAAATAAAAAAGAAATACGTGTCAAATATTTTCCAACAAACTACACATTACATTCTCATCAAAATCAGATTGTCACGTTTAGGAAGCGTTTCTATTGAGTGCGCCAATAGTGTTTCGATACACTTCAAATTAAACGGGATACCACTGTTGATAACTCGCGGATGATCAACTATTCCGCGTTATCAATCCGCATACGACTGTCGAAAATATTGTCAACACGTATACGATTGACGAAATACCGACAAAATGGCCAATGGGCTCCGATTTGCATCACAATGTAAACTCGATTACCAGATTAAGTAGAGACTGACGCGTTCTCACGTTAGAGCCGTTGATTAGCTTATAATTAATCACGGACGGTTTGAGTTAATAGAATGGACGGAACACCGGATCGATCTACAGGATAGCGACCGTTAACGAGATGAACGTTTCGGTGATAAAAGGGAACAGGCCCTTGACACGTCGATCCATATTTTTTCCCTTACGCGCCCGTTCTCGTGCACGATGCAGGCTGACGCTGTCAGTAGCAGGGCCAACGAACGGTAACGATAATGCAGAAAGTACAGATACACGCGTCATCGACGTGGAAACAATTTTCTGCTATTTATCCGACAGCGAAGCGACGCGGAATTTGCAAAAAATTTCACGGAAATTAATGCGTCGCGCGTGAATGACGCGTCCCCCAGCGTTGAAGTATTACAAAATAACCATTTTATATTTGCATTCCCTACTTCGTGCATGCGACATTTGAACAGGGAAATGTCGCACTGGATGCGCAACAGACGAAACTTCTCTCGGTACTGATATGAAACGGCAACGCGAGCCACGCGAAATTTCAAAATTCAGGTATTTATAAGTGGCAACCTTGCGCAAATATCCACTAAACAGGTATTTACCGTTGCCCGAATGCTTTACACGTGTTATGTTCACCCACACATCGTTTATATATCGTATCCGTTCCGCGAAGATTGGTTAAAACAGCATCACAAAGCTATAGCTACGATTCACGCGTTAGACAAACCAAATATTTACTTCCTCCGACGGTAAGAATAATTGGCTATTCGCCGACAAATATCGAGAATGGTTACCGAGCATATTATGCCACGAACATGTTGCCGTTTAGTAGCCCGAGACATCGAAACATCACCACCGTCGTTAAGTATCTTATCTTGCTTGTTTGCGTCGCATATAATTCCGTTGTTTTCTGTCTCGCGTGAAATTCGTGGATTCTCAAGAGAAAATCGTCTCGCTATGTCATTTCGACGTTCGCGACAGTTCGTAACGAAGATCGAGAGATCAGCCCAGATTCCTGGCAGCGAGAATATTCGTAAGCGGGGCCACGATAAACTGAAAGGAAGAATCGTGGCTCCCGCCGGAGGTCTTCAAAGCATCATAGATACGGCCTCCGCTCGCGCACGATCCTTCGAGCGCGCCTGCGTTCCACATCTCGCGCCCATCCTCCCTTTCTCTTCACCACCGTACCCTCATCCTTTCGCCTTGCGTTGTTCTCCGTTCTTCGCAACAAAATATCTCGAAGGTGCCCGCCGATGTGCCGATCCAACTTGATCCCTCGATCTATAACGCTTGACGGACATGGTCGCCGGTCAGGAAAGTGGATGCTAACTAGGTTGCTCTTTCGAACAATTCGAAAACTGAGTTAACAATATATGTAGTATGGCTTTACAATCTCGGTAGATCATTTTGGTCTGCATACAGGTTGCAGATATTGCGTGAGAAATCGATACAATTTTTAATAAGCGTTTCTAGCACAATTTCGCAATACAGGGTGTCCCAAAAATGTCTCGCAATCTGGAAATGAGGGGTTCCTGAGGTCATTTGAAGTAACTTTTTCCTTAGCGAAAATGCAATCCGCGGCTTTGTTTACGAGTTATTAACGAAATACTGTGACCAATGAGACGCGAGATCAGCTGGCGTGAGACGGCCGAGCCAATGAGCGGAACCGGGCTTCGTAGGCTCGTTCGCTGGGCCGCCTCGCGCCAGTCGAGCTCACCTCTCATTGGTCAGTGTTTTTCGTTAATAACTCGTAAACGAAGCCGGAGATTGCATTTTCGTTAAGGAAAAAGCTACTTCAAATGACCTCAGAAACCTTTCATTTCCGGATTGCGAGACATTTTTGGGATATTCTATAGCATGGCTTTACAATCTTGGCAGATCATTTTGACGCATACAGATTGCAAATATTGCGTGAAAAGCCGATGTAATTTTTAAGAATAAGCGTTTATAGCACAGTTTCGTAATAGAACGTTAAAGGTGGCTGTTCCGCTGGAACTTTCAATATATGATCTGAAGCAAAGGGGACGTCATTACGAGTATTACCGGTGCAGTATGATGTACAAAGTAATTTATCCCAGACCCTTACTTCAGATTGGCATCGAATAGCTGAGTATGTGCAGCTGAATTATTTGCATCAAAATTAATAGACGATTTTTGCTATTATAGTTCATTTAATTTGTTTCTGTTGTATGTACATGTTATATTGACATATATCATTTTAAATGGCTGGTGCTGCTCTACGTGTTGGTAAGCATTTCTTTGTTATCCAACTACACTGGAACATAATCCTAAAAAGATTGGTCTAATCCTAAATACAGTCAGTGTAAATAATATTCGTACACTGTATTTCAGATTTTTAGCGAATTGTCGTTGCATGAACTGTTATAATTTCGTAAAAGCGTGTCGTATAGGAATATACCTGGACTCATTTCAAAGTTTTGAACCTTCTACTCATGCCATGGATCATTCATTTTCCTGTAATATGTTCTCGTATATGTAATGCAACAGATGGGAAACATTTTTCTGTTCGAAAAATATTACGGATTGGGACGTTTGTAAATATGCTCGAAAAGTTTTTTCACGACTGATTCTAACATATATTTCAAGACTGGAGCCTCCCCTTTACGTTGACCGCTCAAAGTTCGATGTATCATTTTTTTTTTTTTTTAGTCACTTTATTGAGCTTCGAATGAAAGGCGAACTGCCTGCTTTACAGTAACACAAGATTCACGAGGGCTCTACACGACCGAACTTGTTTCTCGTTTTTGTTTCATAAAATTATTAAAAAAATGTCGTACGCCAAGTTTCGAAAGGACATGGTAAAGGGGAAGCTTCAGTCTCCAAATCCGAGGGTTTATTCGTGAGAACAATTTTTCAATGGTTCTGGAAACGCTTCCATTTGTAACATTTTCGAGTAAAGCTGAGTCTTCAGTTTTCTACATGATTTCTAAGAGCATGATAGGAAGAACTGATCGATGAATTGCGAAGGTAGAGGTTTCAAGCTTTAAAATAAGTCCGGATCTATTATGGTATGACTCGATTTTACGAAATTATAACAATTCAAATAGCGACAATTCGTCGAAAATATGAAATTCAGTGTACGGCTACTTTTTACCCTGTCTGCATGTTGTTTTTAAGATAAGACTCGACAATCGACGTTAATTTCTTATCGACCTAATAGCTCATTCTGCTCGCGTAATATAAACGTTGTTGCGAAAATGTTCACAGTGTACTAATAAATCAATTAATAATCATAGAATATTAAAAAGATCTTCATGTTTCCAGATATATTAAGTTTAGTAGATGATGTGGATCTTTAGCACTTCATTTACGTCATCAGTGACCGAAAGCCACGGAACACACCAGCCAGGGAATTTACTGTTACAATATATTATATTAAAACTGATCATTATGACTGATCAGCTTCTTTAATTCTCATCATTATCAAATGTAGGTTATGGAAAATTACGCAAATTTAATATGAAACAAATATGCGAAATATATGCATACGCACAATATTGTAAATACATGTTTTAGCGAGGAAAACAAAATAATGTGTAATTTATATATTTAATAGATTATCTTCTCTCTCTCTCATTATAGAGTAAATTATAATGTAAAGTAAAATTTTGGACTAGAAATATGCAATTTGCTTATGCATGAACTTCAGCGCTCTAATCATAAAAGGATCAATATATAAATGCAATTAGGTAAGTAAATCGTGCGATCCTCAAAGAGCAAGGTTAATTAAAAATATGGTAAATTGGTCGAAAATGTGCAAGTATCTTTCAATAAGAATCATCAAGTGGCTAGTCAAATATTACAGCGAGTTTTTACATCTTCTCCTATCTTAAAAGATATAATTTACGTAATATTATACTTAACTTAGAAAATAAAAAACAAACCAATGTAATCCATACTGAATATGCAAATGTAGCGTAGTCTCTGTCGCATTTTTTACTCGAATACGTTCTCATCTGTAATTTATTCCACATGGTCTCAAAATAATTTGATTTTAAACAGAATACATTAAGAGCAAAACTTTCTTTGCGTAGGCTCTAAAAAGAGAACAAAGTGAAAGCCCTGAAATATTAAGGTGTGCATCTCCAATAACCAGAATGTACAAAGACTTTTTCAACCCACTAGTACCATCTTCATCAGGTCGCCCCTGTGCAAAGTTTTATGCGACCTCAAGTCGTAACTAAACACAGCAAAGCTAAATGCGTCCAACATGTGCCAATCGTCACGTGCACGAAATAGTTTCTGTTTCATGTCTGTTGATTGTAAAATGAATGTTGGTCGCGCGATTTATTAAAAATGAAATATCGTTTCTTCTCAAAAAACGTGGAAACAATCTAAAAGGAAGGATCTCGAAAATGATATTTATTCTTGATTTTCGCGTTATTTTGAGCCGTGCCATTTTCTTGACCTCTTGTGCACTGCGAATTTTGGCGCACTCTATATAGATATTCTAATAATATCTACCTCTAAAATAAATAATCTTAGAAGAGCATTATTTTTAATTCCATCTTTATGCAGGGTGTCCCATACTTACGTTAATACCCGAAAAGGGGTGATTCCTGAGGTCATTTGAAGTAACTTTTTCCTTAGCGAAAATGCAATCCGCTTCTTTGTTTATGAGTTATTAGCGAAAAATACTGGCCAATAGGAGCCGAGCTCAGCTGGCGCGAAGCCCAGTTCCGCTCGGCTGCCTAGCGCTAGGCGAGCTCGCCACTCATTGGTCAGTGTTTTTCGTTAATAACTCGTAAACAAAGCCGCGGATTGCATTTTCGCTAAGGAAAAAGTTACTTCAAATGATCTCAGGAATCTCCTCTTTTCAGGCGTTAAAATAATTATGGAACACCCTGTAGAGGGGAATGCAGACGGTATCTGGAACAGTCGAACACCCCCCCCCCCCTCGAAGTACCAAGTGTCTAATACCTATTAGCAACCGCGACGTGTTTACACGAATCCCCTCCCATTTCCTCAGAAATCCATTTCGCGGATTATTACGTCCTTCGAGATCCATTACCAAACTTTCCTGGTCGAATCGGTTGTCATTTCCGCGAGAGACAAACGCAGTTCGCCGAAAGTAAATTTCAAATAACTCGTCCCCGGTGCCTTTTATCGGCCGGCCTCCATCTACTGCCTAAATTCCCCGTCAAATAAGAAACGAAGGATCGAACGTCGTCGATCCTATCATGGAACGGCAGTTATCGCGGCATGGTTTAGTAACGCATGAATATTCTCGCAAAGAATGGGGCAAATGTCACGCGTATTCTGTTACGGCAAACCGATAGGTTCCATCGGTGTGATGTGCAGGTGTTGTATGATGCCAAAGATCAATCGATACAGAATAAAAGCCAACGAAGTCTCCCGTTTCCCGCCCCTATATTTTATCGCGTTGCTCGCGTGTCTTTTTTCCAGTCCTCCAACAGCTCGATGCTCAACAAACAATCACCAAATACGTTGTCATGCCGGAAATGATCTGCAAATACATCATTCAACATTATTCGATAACACGCCGCATGGCAAACGAAGGGTGCAAACGTTCTCGACCAATGTTCTAATATTAATAACATACTCCATAAATTTCCAATTCCACGGTAGAACCTCGGCTATCCGAATTCTTTATTATGCGAACAAGTTTCACAGATGAACGATTTAGTCTGAGATGATGCACATGCAATGATTGATTCATTGTAGAAATCAATTAGAATTTAACCTTGGCCTTGTAACTAATTTTTAGTTACAAGGGCACCTGTTATCTGAACATGTGGTCCCCCGATTTGTTCGGATGATCGAGGTGTTTCCGGATTTTCAAAGAAATTCGCATCGAGAGAAGAACGATTTCTACCGGAGACTTACTGAGAGTAAAAGTGGCAGATCGACGCGTACGAAGCCTGCCACAGTGAAGAAATGCACCTTCCTCAGTTGGAAATATCCCACCACCTCCAGATTTTTCTGAGACAGATCAAAAGAGATGTCGTAAGCGAATGTAATGATGAAGAAATAACGAGACGAAACATGTAGCTTGCCAGCACTGTCCAATAAATTTCCGATTTCCTTTTGTATTTCAATAAACAGAGCAAACAAATTCTTATTGATTTCAATGGGTTCAATGAGCCGAATTTTCTCAACCATTCTCAGTTTCGTGACATTTAATTTTGTCTCAATAAGAAAATTCCCAAAGACAGTTCCAGATGATCGGTTCCAGTATCGTTATTAAGAAGGAAATTTGTGGGTCTGTATTGCCTGCCGAGGAAACTGTTCCGAAGGAAATCGCATCGATGGATTGTTCAATTTTCAATTAAAAAATTGCGTAGTACAAGTCTCACTCGCTGTTTATTAATCATTAAGGCCATTAAGGAGTAATTCAACAAGGAACAATGTGTCCAATTTATTAAGGACAGAAACTGTGAAGCAGGGAAAATTAAGTGACCATAATTAACCAGTGACCATAGCTTGATTCTCGCGACACACATGGTAGGTGCGCGCCCTGAAAAGGAGGTGCCACATCTAACTGGTTAAATGATGTCGGTGAACAACGAAGACGCGTCAGCACTTGTAATGAAGACTAAAATGGCCGGTGAAAATGCAGCAGAAATTCGAGAGATATGTGACAGTCGGATTGGCGTACTGAAATACTTCGCGCGTTCACTGCCAGCATTGAATCTCTGTAACAATTACGTTTTGCGTTGCGGCAAATTATTTCGTGCAACGTTATTGAACGATCGCAACGCATCGCGTATTCTGCAACGGGTTTTTATTTCGTTTAACGTCTCGTGTAGAGAGTGCGTGAAGTGGTTGTGTGAAGTCTGTTCCACGAAAAAGCGTGGACGCGCGATATCTTTTGAAAAATTCTTTCTTTCTGTAAACATTTTCATATTGGATCTTGCACATCCAATCTAGATTCGCATTTTCTTATTGTAAGTATTTTCTCCCGCAATCTCAATCAATTGTAATCTTTTCAAAATTTCGTTTGTATATTGTTTAGTAAACTAATCCTTTTAAATTTTCAAGAAATTTGAAATTGTTTGAATGAATTTTTAGAACGTTATTCTATTTTGAAGACTATACGAATATTAATTAGGATCACTCTATGTTTATAATAATACAATCTTCAATCAAACGCAGATTCACGCCCGCGCTCTTACGGAATAGATTATACAATATAATAACATATATTATAGCTGCGTGTCCAGTGCCAAAACATGCGATAGTGATTTACTATTATGAACTTCGGTTAATAGACAATGCGAAGCATTTAATGGAATACAATTGTCCTACCTGCAGAGAGACACCCTTTGTGGAAACAGATGAGGATGGCGAAAAGATAATCTCCCCGACTCGATTAGCCTAAACACAGTTTAGTAACTATTACTGCCTGAAAGACTGAGTGAAATGCTTTTCAGAAATGCTCGCTCAAAATACACTCCCAAAATTGTCATGCATATTCGTTTTAGTATATCCTCACAAACAATGAACTATTAGACTTTCTAAGAAAATTGCTGCTTATAAGTGGACAAAAGTACAGCTTCATTTACAAACGACAATTTATTCGTAATTTAGTTAGAATAAAAATTCTTCCTAAGAATCAGTGACTGATCATCAATGTTAAGCTAGTTGTGTGGTAAATTTTCATTCGCATGCCTCCGTCAAGCTGCTATAAATTTTCTTAAAACAAAGTTTGATCGATTTCCATTCAGGCATTGGCAATTGCTTTTTCTTTGCTTATCCAAGTAACATTCCCGTGTATGTACGTAATTCCGCGAAAGGAAAAAACAGAACAATACTTCTAATATCAACGGTGAACGATTCAAGAAATAAACGAATCCATAATTCTGTCCAGCAGTGTGTCTTACGTTGCAATAAAATCAGAATGAAGTAGAAGATTTTACAGTGTTTGCAACAGAATATGGGTGAACTTTAATTCGAAGAACGTGTGAAATTTACCTGGCGAGCTGTGGCGTGACAAATAGCTGTGATCAGGAATAGGTGCCATCCACAAACGAATACTATCGTCGAATCTCTTATCAACGCGTCTTTGGTCAGTTGAAAAACGTTCATTGTATAGATTCTGGACATTGAATTGAAAGACAAAGTGGAAATCCACAACAGCAACTGCACCGCATACACGGAATTCAGCATCTCCGTTGCGTTCACCAAATAGCAATGTAATTGCCATATTTGTTGTAACGTGAAGCGTGTATCCAGCCGACTGGATACGAACAGTATTTGTTCTTCTGGCGAATAGGATGAAATAATCTTATGTTAAACGAGTACACGTGGAAAAGATGATTAAGAATGGAATAGTAATGATTGTAAGTATCAAACAAGGCAATTATAAATCTGCTAGTGTCAATCTCGAAGTTTGTCTTGACACTGTCCAACAAATTTGGACGTTGTAACACATAAGACTCATTATTAATCCTTTGCACTCGAGTGGTGACTCTGAGACATCATCAAAATTTGTTATATCACGTTCTAAGATAATTTTTATATTAACCCTTTATGGGCCGATTTTTTTCTTAAATATGAAAAAATTTATGCAACGGAAAATCTATTACTATAAACCTATATATGCTAGTTAAAAAAATATTTAACAGTTTCAACAACTTTATTATAATTAATTAAATTTGTAACTTTGAAGTAACAACGGCTTACAACGTTTCCACTTCTGTGCATAAATGCTTAAGCGTGAAATTCCATAAAACAGTTTCAATTTGGCGTTAAACATTGGTGTACATTGCATTTGGAACTGGTTGCCAAATAGTTTTTTGTGGTCCTGAATTTTCCTTATCCGATGATAATTCGGTACTAAATTCATCGTCGCTGTCGATAATATTTACGCGTCGTCTGGTAAATGCTACTGGATGATCTTCATTGGACTCAGAATCTAATAAAGAATATTCCGATCTATTACCGCTAATGCGTCTAATTCTAATTCCTCTTTTATTTGTATATGATTTTGTATCCATATTTTGGGTATTCGATATATAAATTTGAAAATAGAAGAAAGCACAACTATTATCCTAGATACACTCGAATCTACCACAATATCCCAATGTAACCTGAAAGTTACAAAACTGTATCATATACAAATGGTAACAAAATGATTATTGAAATTCAAATAAATAAATTGTTATTGATATACGAACCCAGAGCTATAATATACGCTTTTTTTCTATTTAGTAAACACCGACAAAAGCACAAATAATCTCAATTGCACAAGATGGCCTCTTTGGTTTCTATCTGCAGACAAATTGCAAGATATTTATCTTGACATTTCAGGTTGATAGTGCTGCCAACCGTCATCAATATTGTTATTGGTTATTTCAGAGGCATTATATAATTAAGACGTATACATCGTCTTGTGAAAAGAACTAAAACTATTTGGTAAAATGTGGATATATTAGCTTGTGACTTGAAAGTTACATGGGCCCATAGAGGGTTATCAAAATTTAGATTTAAATAATTGTTAAGGACGTAACTGTTGCGTGAGTCACAAGAGTCAATTTCATATGCATAAAATGCACTTTGTCGTATAAAATAAAAATACTATAAGCCAGAAAAATTATTCTAAAATTACAGTTGGAATAGCTTCGAGTGCAAAGGGTTAATATGTATTATACAGTAATTTTTCCCGGGAATGCCAAATCTCGAGTTCCTGTGAAATTCCCTGTGCCAGTCCTACGCCTATGTAATGTATTGCTACGTCGATGCTAAGGGTCGACAGAGTCGGTCAAACGTGTGATACGACACGCGACGCGGCTCCTTTGACTCGAATTCCCGGAAGACAACACAAAATAGTCTGTTTGGTGCAAGTCAGGTAAGAAAAACAGTCAAAAAAGACAAGGGATCGTTTTTATTTTAGCATTACTATGTATTCACATTAATGTACACCGGCATGCTGGCTGCTGCCATTCTTTTTGTCGACTGCCCCGAGTTTTTAGCGACATAGAATTCTCAGATCTGCCGGTTTCAATTCCGACCTCTGAACATTTCTAGGAGAAATTACTGTATTTGTGTTTAAAAACAGTGGCGCGGTCGCTGTGATGGCAATCTCGCAGAATTACCTCATTCTCCCAATTAGAAAACACAATCTATGTCAGAACTGTTCAACACCTTGCTCGTACGGGCAACGATTTTCTCCAGGATTGACGCTCACTTTTTGATGAAATTTGGTACAGTGATAGAGCTTGTAAAGCTGAATCCAATGATACCCGGTTTTAGGGCAGACAGCTTAAACTTTTTGAGATAATTAATGTTAAAGCTGCTAATAAAAGACCAGAAGGACACACTGAATTACGCAGCCGGGCACCGCGCGGCAGGAAGTGGAGGAGGGGGGTCTCGCTGCGTAATCCAATGCGTTGTTCTGGCCTTTTATTAGCAACTTTAACATTAACCCTTTGCACTCGAAACCATTTTAACTGTAAATCTAAAATGATTTTTCTGACCTACGCTGTCTCTATTTTATATGACAGAGCGCATTTTATGCGTATGGAATTAAGTCTTGTGACTTCTACAACAGTTTATACTTCTAACAATTTTTCAAATCTAAATTTTCTTGATGTAAGAATTATTTTGGAATGTGATATAAACATTTGTTAGTGATGCCTCGGGCGTCACCACTCGAGCGCAAAGGGTTAATAATTGTGTAGGTGATTACTTTAATAATGACCACATAAAGGAAAAATATTAAATTTGTTGTATTAAAACCCTTTGCAGTCGGAGCTATTTTAATTCGAAATCCAAAAGATGCTTTCTGATCTGCAGTATTTTTATTTTACATGATTCGGTGCAGTTTATGCATCTGAAATTCTGCCTATTGGCAAGTACAATAATTGCAATTTTAACATTTTTTTAAATACAATAAATCTGGTACTGTTACAATTATTGAATGAAAAATGGTATAACAATTTTTAGTGGCGCCTCAGACTCGCCGCTCGAGTGTAAAGGGTTAATTATCTCAAAAATTGTAAGCCATCTGTCCCCAAAACCGAGTATCATTGAATTCAGCTTCAGAAGATCTATCACTGTACCAAATATCATCAAAAAGTGAGCATCAAACCTGAGGACTTCTAGAGAGAATTTATTGTATTTGGTTGAAGATGACAAAGATCAACTGTAGATTACGTCGAGATTGAGTAAAATAGAATGTACATCAGACGATTGGGATATAACGGTAACACGAGCGAGCGAGTGAGGAAGGATGACATGAAAACATAAACACTTCGTTCTTTCTCTTCTCACGTCCCCACTCCGCTAAGACGTTTGCCCGTAGCTTTGCCCGTAGCTTTGCTCTTGCCCGCCACGAGGCCTGCTGAACAGCTCTGATCTATGTTGTACTTCATTATAGGCTTTTATATAAAAGTAGGTTTACTCCATCGCGCAATATAACCATTCAAAGATTATGAAAAAGTATACAGTAATGTCTCTCCAATTGACGATCAGATTGTCCATAAAAATGGACAATTTGGGAAGAGGAGATACGATTATTCGATCCTTGCGGTTCATTTTTATAGTTACGAATTGTCAACAACTATAAAAACGAGCTGCAATGATTGTCCATTTTTGTGCACAATCTGAGCGTCAGTTAGGGAGGCATTACTGTACTATTGTATTTAGACGAGTCTAATGTAGACGCGTTTTGCGCAAGTATCAAACTACAATTTCTCAAAAACTGAGAACAATGAGAAAAGTCTGCAAAAATCAGCAAATAGTTGGGACCGTAAAATAAAAATCGACAACATTGAAAGTAAATAGTAGCGTAACAAATAAATGTTAGTAGGTAATATTAGAGATCGACTGAATCATAGGTATACGGCATAAAGACGCGTAGTTTCAAGCTCGGGCAAGTTCAAGGAAAGCAGGATAGATATAATAAGCAAATACATATAATCCCGCGAAATGCGTTCGCGCAGCGGAAAGGAAGTTAAACAAATCTGACGGTAAATTGCAAATGCAGAGACGGAACCGATTGAAGCCATAAAAATAGTTGCCAAATGCGTGACTGAGTCGTTTCGAGTATGTATACTCACCTGCGGAAAATGTTAGTATATTGCAAAGTTGTCGGAACCTTTCGGCGATAAGAAACGAAAAACAAATGAATATCAAGATCTGCGTGAACAATGATGCATCGATTATGGCGTATATTGTTCCGCGGAGTAAAGGTGCTATAGCTTCGACCCTAGAAAATTATAAAATCGTGTGACGCATCAAAACGAAAAAAATCCTGGTCAAATTGGACAGTGTACTTGTCTCATAAAGTAGTTTGGAGCTGTTAGTAATATTTTGACTTTGGACCACGATTTGTAATCACGCTTGTTGACAAGCATTCAGTTAATTTGTTATTTAGGTAGTTTCATCCTTAAACATATTCAATTAAAAAAAGCTTAAACGACAATTTTTGCATTCTTTTAATCTTTCTGCTCATTCATTTTTATCAGTGATGTCATTAAATCTTCAGCTATAAAAATTAAAGGTTTTGTTACCGGTTGAAAAGAGTATTCTTACAGCTTTGAAATAACTACAAGCAAAAGTTATTTAGCCAAAGTAAAACCGAAGTAGTAGGTAAAAAAAGTTGTACGCAACTTAATTTCTCGTGGCATACAATAAATATATATTCTACAAATTTGAAAATGGAATGATCATAAAACCCCAACACTAAAATAATCGTGCAATCAAATCGGTTGTCCGTAGCATCTTAAAATCATACATATGTAACCTTTGAGACATCGCGGGAGATTTTACTTCGACGTGCAAATTGACAAATTAACCCTTCGCACTCGAGTGGTGACTCTGAGGCACCGTTAAAATTGTCGCATCACTTTCGAAGACAATTTTTATAATATCAAAGCTTAGATATAAAAAATTGTTAAAAGTCTACCTGTTGTATGAGTCACAAGACTCAATTTCGTATGCATAAAATGCATTTTGTCCTTAAAATGGAAATACCGTAAGTCAGGAAAATTAATTGAAATTTACAGTTAACACGGCTTCGAGTGCAAGGGGTTAAGGTTTCTAGAAAGTTGCACCGTTTCAACGTCAACGGCCCCGATACTAAACACCAGCCAATGTAAATTCATTTTATGCCCACGCTCGTGTCAAGTCTCGAACGACGATTTCATGCAATTCTTGTCTACGGTAGAGTTTCATGGTCCATCAGGGGGATAAATCGAGTAACAAAACTTTGGAACCGTGTTAAGACATTTTCAGAAAGTTCAAGGGCACCAGTTTCACCGAGCCAACGTCAGTTCGAAGTCGTAAAAATTTGATAATCCCTTAAACGATCTTGATGGCTATCGACCCTTGTTGAAAGCCATACCTGTAACTCAAGTATCCGGTTAACGTCCAGTACATTAATGTAATGAACGAGAGTGCGCGACATATATGCCGCACGGTACCGCGTCTCGAGGAATTATCGAAGTTCGTGATACGGTCGAAACTTCGCAGATGAGAAAGAACGATGCGGATCTTCCTGTTCCACAACGTGGTCAAACACGCGTCCGTGAACACGCAGCTATAGATAAGGGCCACTCTCGTGAGAACGAAAAACGCGGTCATCAGGTTCGAAGTTTCGAATTTGATCACATGAATAGATAGTAGGACGAAACTGCTCAAATATAAGATCATCGAGAAGGCGACGAAGACCACGTTACGGCGAGTCCTGGTCTTGATGTCGTTCTCGGCGGAGCTGTGAGCAGCGCAGCCCAAAATCCGGGCAATAATGAAGATCGAGCTCATGTCGCCGACTATCGTCATGATATCTAGTTGCGACGAATTTCTCTCGCGGAGATTCAATCATCCGGATGAAAATAAAAATTCAGACGCCGATTCGTGAGAGTTTGCGTTTTGCTCGCGCGATTTAATTTAAAAGTGTAGACGGATATCTTGATCGTAGTACAAATTCGTTCGCGGCACTACGGTAACCGCACTGAAAGCACGTTTTAATACGAGCGGAACGGCGTGCCGACTGAACGTTGGCGTCTAGACGAAAGTTTCTCCTGATCAGCGGATCATCAAATAATGGAAATACAAACAAATTTGCCGTCCATGGTCGAGGGTTTAAATACGTAATGTCCTCGCCGGTTATCAAGATTCAAAGTTATTTGACTATTCCGCCAAGCAGCGAAAGCAGTCAGCATTAACGATTCGGTAACAAATGTGTCGCGCAACGTCGGAAGTCGTTAAAATGTTCACCGAATCAATGCTTTCCAAGGTAAATTATTAAGATGTACCATTAACAAACGAAAACCACGGTTGGGGGCATTTTTAATCACCATGACTTTCGTATATTTTTTCTAAGCAAAAGTTTCAGCCACCGACCGTTGTTCGTCGAACGACTATTAATGACAGATTCGTACGTAAAAAATGTACACCTTTGCTATATTTCAAGATGATCGTGGTATTCCTTAATTGAGACGGCATACCTTGATTAGTAGAATGTTAAGCTAATGAAAAGACAAAATTCAATTATCTGTGATATGTATCTTCAAACTGTCTTTAATATTTTCGTACCAAGAAATAATATCTTTCGTATTCAAACAAGATGTTTATTGCATAAATCTAATTATAAAAGATTATCTTGATATGAGGAAATTTGTTAATGTTATTTGTTACGTCGCACGGGAACGAAACACGTGGAATCTTCGTTGACAGAGTTTAGACACGAACGCGACGGAGAGACTATTTTTGAGATTAGGACAAATTTCACATTTCGCGACCGTTCGATGTCCAACTTTCCATTTTCACCAGCACCCGATGCTACCGACGGTTGACCTGGAGGAAGCTCGTAATGTTGCCAAGGTCTTCGAAGATTCCACGTCCATGCTTCTACCTTCACCAAGGGTAAGGCATGGACGATGTTTAAACGCGCTGAATGAAAAATTGCATCTTTTCAACAAGGACCAATCAGCGCTCTTACTCTGCATGGCAATGGGAGTTGTCATACGGACAACTTCAAAAAACGAGACTACTCGAGTCTCAGAAGTCATTCAACTTTTTCGCGGTCAGTACAGTAACGTCTCTCTAACTGACGCTCGGATTGTGCAAAAAAATGGACAATTTGATTAGAGGAGATACGATTATTCGAGCCTTGTAGCTCGTTTTTTATAGTTGTTGACAATTCGTAACTATAAAGACAAACCGCAATTAGAGAGACATTACTGTACTCAGAAGTCGCAACACTCTTCTCGCGATCGCTACTAGCAGAAGTCCATTCAACCTTATCGGGATCGCTAATAGCGGAAGTCATTCACACCTTCTCGCGATCTCTCGTATAAACAGTCGAAATGAACAGTCGAGTTAACTGTCTCTCTTGCCAATTGGATCCGATTGCCTAAGATTAATTTGGCGCGTCCCCAAGTGACAACCCCCTGGATGGGTACAAACAAACACGCGCGTTAATGCTTGCATCGTCGATGCATTATTTATAGATCTATGACGTCAATAGCTTCTATAAACTTCAAAAAATGCGTGCAACGAAGGTGATTTACCGAAACAATTTTTCGAATGTATTTGTGCTGCAAAACTTTTTCTGTTCCACGAGTGCCGTTCCACTGCTGTTTTAGCTATTTTTGTTTAAACATTAGGTTGCAAATAATACGGTAGAGTACTAGAAGGTATCATTAGGGAAAGAAATGTTTATAATTATTGAACAGAGCTAAAAATAATAAATTCATCGACACATTTATACTTTAAAAATCACTTTGTATATTTGACGTCATTAATTGTTTCGGGAGCTTAACCGTATCTCTAACAAACGGGATTGTAATAAATATTAAGAAGCAGGAGAATAATAAATTCATTAATAAAATCAGTTTGATTTGATAACTTATTTTGTGTGAAAAAGTAAAATTGTGAAGTAAAGTCTTGCGAGCGCTCGATAGCTTCCTTGCAAAATAAATTGTTGCAAACATTAAATAATTAGAAATAACCAAAATGATCGATCGTTATCGATCGCGGCGATCAACGTTCATCGAAGTCTGTGGGGGAGGTAACCGCCATTCTCGGTTATTTGGTCGGCTTAGCGATGTGGCTCAAGCAGTTGCCGCTGTTGGAAGCAGTCGTGTTCAAGGGGGTACTCTTGTAGAAGTGGTCTGACCAAGGCTGGACCTTCAGGGTGGCCACTACTGGACAGGGTTTCGAGACGAGGAGACACCACTTGAAATGAGTGAGACGCCTCTCGCCACGAAGACCTGCTACTGGAGGTTTTCACAAATGTGTTTTTTCCTTTTATTTAAAATTTTTATTTTATAGTGTTTTCTAAATCGCGATTTTGACTTTAACTTATGTTACCTTCTCCCAATTTAAACGAATATTATTTTCTTTTCAAATTTAATCTACTCTATTTGCTCTTAAAATCGAATTTTAGTTTTCTTCTCCATTTTAATCGAAACTTAATACACTTTTGCCTAAAAGTAAATTTTATTTTCGCTTCCCAATTTTATTTGAAATTCTCTTTAAATTACGTCATAAGAAAGTTTCAGAATTAAATGAATCAAAAAGTATGATATTTTGTAAGATCCACCCTATCGATCTATAGCCAATAGATTTTCATTTTTTAAAACATTTATACAACTCTTTTCGCGCACTGCATTGAACCTTCTTCTTTCGAATGGTACCGTTTTGGCATAAAAATTAATAATATCGATAACATAGAGCAACAAATTTGACAAGTATAAGGTGGTGACTATGTAGAAGGACTGTCAACTAATGTTGTGAATTAACACTAGAAAGATAACCATATGACAACGTACGTAAAAGATAACCATACGCTTCAGAGGCGCATGCTTTTCTAAGGCGTCAATTTTATACTAACAATGGATATTTATTTAAGTTAATCTAGCCATTTTAAAGGTTTGGCATTATTGTAAAAATAAAATGCATTTATATTATATTTTTTTATATTTTAAGTAATTTTAAACTTAAATCACTAGACCTCTATGAAAAATTAACAAAAATCAACAGTCTTCGCAGGCGCCTCTGCGACGTAGGTTATCTTTCTCGGGTTAATGAAGAAGAAGTACAAGGAACACAATTAAATTTCTATATATTAATTATCAATGAACGTAACACAGTAACATCATTTATGATTAGAAAATATCAATATCAAAAAGAATTCAAAATTTGCAGCTATTAGCTCGGTATCATCCTCGATTCAAAACTCATTGCAATTCGCAACATATTCTGGGCCGAGGATGATACCGATTACCCAGGTCTCACCGCGAGGAGGTTGCTGCTTTAAAGACCCGAAAGGGTGTCAGAACGAAGTCGGAATTCGCTATGGCTCCCTTTCTTACAACGACGACTTATAAACTAATACACTCACTCGTCAACTAGCTAGCACATACCCACACACACGCACACATAAGCTCGCATATGCCAAGTATTATTGTGGACCAAAGTGGATCAAAGAAGAAGTCTCCGATCCACAGGGACCAACATGAATCAGAACAGACGGTTCTGATTTTTCGAAACTACTCGACTCGAGGGTGACGCGACGCGTACAATGCTCGCACAAGTCCGGAACCTCGCAAATCTCGATGTCCGGCGTGATCACACAAAGAATGATGATCCAAAGTTGGATCCTCCCACATTGGGTGGCTATTTCTCGCCCTGCGACCTAAAACTAAGTTAGGCCGCCTTACCCATCTGAATCGGCACTAGGCGAGAGCCTACGCTGGTAAAAACCTGTGTGACCATTTCTCGCCCAACGGCCCGCCCCTGATAGGAGCTAAGGACGGATTACTGACCGAACAGCGATCAGGGAAGAGCCTTCCCAAAAAGGGAAGGTTCCGCGTCCGAATCATCACGCCGTATGATCATTCGTCGAACATCAAGAAGTGTTCGGACTTACCCAAGAGATTGTGCAAGCAAGGCCGCCACAGCAGAAGGTTGTGTCGGAGTCAAAAGCGAAACGCGAAAAGATAAAGCTAAGGCAATAATACTCGACATATGCAAAATTAGCGACTCGGGTACCTTGGGGGACCCTTTGTCGTATCAATCTCTTTAAATTTATGATGACTAGAAGTTTTCTGATTGTAATAATTTCTCAGAAGGAGAAGAAAATTTCTAATTATTGTGAGACTACATTTCATTGAACAAGTAAATATTGTAGTGAAAAGAAGAGGAAGTTAGACGAAATTGAAAGAATAAAATAATGTTCATTCGTAAAAAAAATCTTTATTCGAAGCTAGACTCGTTAAAGTACGGCAAGATGTTAAGAATCTTGGTTAAGCTACACACACACATATCAACTAACTCGCATACACTTAATAACTAAGACGAATCCCTTGGCGGATGATAATCCCTCAGCGGATGATAATCTCTGTAATGAACCTGAAATGATTGAATTCAAGTTAGTTTGAATACAAGGCGAAATAGGAAACCTAAGACCAGCACACGAGTGCCAAGCTAACCCGCACACGAGTGCAATTTTTGGGAAAATGGAGGAAACGAAATTATGGAAAATTTGGAAAATTTTGGCGAAAATATGGAACCTAAGACGCATCCCACGGCGGATGATAATATCAGTCATGAACCTGAAAACATTGAATTAAAGTTAGTCTGAATTCAAGTCGAAATAGAAAACCTAAGACCAGCACACGAGTGCCAAGCTAATCCGCATACGATTGCATGTTTTGAGAGAATGAAGGAAACGAAATCTAACAAATTAAATTAAAAACCCTAACAACCTACAAGCGCCTCGGGTTCCTCGGGGACGCTACCCCCCGTACTCGCTTGCGGGCCCCTCCCGCAAGCGAGCCCCTGAGGGACTAAGACTTATCCCTCGGCGGATGAAAATCCCACGGCGGATGATAATCCCTCGGCAGATGATAATCTCTGTAATGAACCTAAAATTACTGAATTCAAGTTCGTCTGAACACAAACTTGGTGAAAAGGCGAAATAGGAAACCTAAGACCAGCACACGAGTGCCAAGCTAACCCGCACAGGAGTGCAATTTTTGCGAAAATGATGGGAACTAAGACGCATCCCACGGTGGATGATAATATCTGCAATGAACCTGAAATAATTGAGTTCTAGTTAGTGTGAATACAAAATAGGTGACAAGTCGAATTAGAAAATCTAAGACCAGCACGCGAGTGCCAAGCTAACCCGCACACGAGTGCAATTTTTGTGAAAATAATTGAAAATGAAATCTAACAAAGTTAAATTAAGAATCCTAACAACCTACAAGCGCCTCGGGTACCTCGGGGACGCTACCCTCCGTACTCACTTGCGGGCCGCTTCCGCAAGTGAGCCCCTAAGGGACGAAGAGGCATCCCTCGGCGGATGACAATCTCTGTTATGAACCTAAAACCATTGAATTCAAGTTAATCTGAATACATAGCGAAATAGGAAACCTAAGACCAGCACAGGAGTGCCAAACTAGCCCGCACACGAGTGCAATTTTTGTGAAAATAATTGGAAACGAAATCTAACAAACTTAAATTAAGAATACTGCTTAGCTAAAACGCAGGCAATTATGAACTAAGACGCAGGCAATTATGAACTAAGAGACACCCGCCATTATTATCTAAGAGACGCATGCAATTATGAACTAAGGAATACGCAATTATTAATTAAGACTCATCTTTCGTCCGATGATTCTCCCTCCCGATTGATGAACCCTGGGCGGATGATAATCTCGGCAGAAGCAGCGCGAAAACTTGGACATAATAACGTGCATCGCGATTTTGCGCAAACTGCTACGACTTGGAAATTTTCGGATCGCAAAAATGAATTCCTACTCCACGCAGTGGTTCTGCGGGCATTTCCACCACGTGCTCGGACCTGGTCCAAAAAGGCCCGAAGGAAGGAATAAAATATTCTCGCTCCCTGTGGTGACGATCGTCCAGTGCTTCGCAAGGATATTGACCCCGTATATAAGAATTACAATTTGATTTTGGAGGCCAGAGAGGAAATCAAAGTAAAAGTGGCAAAGAAACGCTTGACTCCTTTTTCGCGACGCTAATCCACGAGAATTAGAGGTCGATATTAATTCGTGTTAATTCGTCTGAATATTAATCCGATGTTAATTCGTCAGATCCGGGGAAGCGAAAACTCCCATGCACTTTGATTTGTTTTCACGCAACTCTAAAGGGAATCGTCAACGATTGCGAGACGATGCTGCGATCCTTAGAACGGCTACTCGCAGTGTGGCATTTATTTCGCGACTCTAACACAACGTGTTGGCAATTTTTGCAACTCTAACATAACGTGTTGGCAATTTTTGCGACGCTAACACAACGCGTTGTTAATTTCATCTCGCAACTCTAAGGAAAATCGCGGATGCCTGCACTGCGGAGGGTTGCAGCTGCGGCATGGGCTCTGAAGGACGAACGAAGTTATTGCAACGCGATTATTCTCGCAACGCTAACTTCGATACTAATTCGAAGACAAACCGCGATAATTCATTTCGCAACGCTAGGATGCAAAAATCGCGATGTGCCCAACCGAGCTGATCGTTGGGACCTCGGTCCATTGTTACAGCCGCGGAATGGGCGCCTGAAAAGTCGAACAAAGCTACTGGCAACGCGATTATTTCGACGCTACGCTAATGCAATGAACAGAAATCCGAAAGATTTTACTTTACTTTCTGGAAAGATCGAGTCTGTAGACTTTGAAAAATTTGATAGAATTGCAAAGTTGAAACGCAATTACTTCGCAATGCTATATTCAAAGCTATTGTACTTGATAATTCAAAGAAGTCTATTTTATTCGCAACGCGATGATTTCTGTTCAAAATTAATTACAGCAACGCGGGATCAATTCGCAACGCTATGGCAAGTCGCGAATATGCCCATCCGAGCTGTTGTTGGGGCGGCGAGGCCCTTCGTTGCAGCTGCAGTATGAGCGCCTGAAAAAAGTCGAAAGGTAAACTACTGCAACGCGATTATGTCGTCGCAACGCTAATTCAATGAACAGAGATGCAAAAGCGAGTGGACTGTAATGATCTTCGAAATTTTTTAACTTGACTCGCGATCGTATTTATTCGCAACGCTGTCTTTGACGCTTCTTGAATAATTAATTTCAATGCTAATGATAACCGCGATGGTTTCATTCGCGACGCTAATTTTGATCTCTGTTGAAAATGAAGTGAAACAACGCGAGATTATTTCGCAACACTGTTGCAAGTCGCGGATGTGCCCATCTACGCTGATCGTTGGGGCGGCAAAGCCTGCCCAAATACTACTACTACTATTACAAGAACTACTGTTACTGTTGCTAACAGTACTGTTGTTGTTGAGTACAGTGACCAATTAACAATACATATACATAATAATATACATGATAATATACAGCATAATTTTTGTCTTACAATAGTATTAACCTGAAAATAAAGAATCTGAAAATAAAGAACCTGAAAATCCTAGCTAAAATGGGGTTATTAGTTTCGAATTATTCTTCAAAATCAATCTGTTTCGATGAATACGCGCGAATTTAATTGCTCGAGAAGTAACGGCAATAGTAATGGCAAAAAAGTAATGCAAGTAACAATGACAGAAGTATTAGCAAGAGTAACGGCAATTGAATACAAACGGAAAACGCGAATTATTGAAAAGAAAACATCCTAACTAGATATACAATAGAATTCGCAACAATTATATGGTCACTGTACTCGAAAAATTGAGAGAATTACTGGTAAAATAATAGCATGTGACTCACATTTCGATGCGATGTTGGTTCTGGAATTTGTAGTAGTAGCAGAAATAGCAGCAGCAAAAGTAGACAGCAGTACGAGAGAGGAAGCAACAGCAAGAACTGTAAAAGTTTCTATAACACATAAAAACATTTAAGATTTTAATCGAAAATATTAATTTCCATTTGGAAAAGATTTGGCAATTATTGGAAATTATTTGGAAATTTGCGTTGATTACGATTTTGACAAATAACTATTAATAATAATTTTGTCAAATGTTAAGTAAATTTATATGCGAGTTAAATAGAAAATTAAATTTTGATCAAATTTTGAACAATAAAATTGATTATGCACTGCCTGACACGAGTGAAAAGATCCAATTTACTTAAATGTTGTACACTAATTCAATAATTAATTAAGTAATTATTAATCAAGTAAGTCAATTAAGTAATTGTTAATTAAGTAAGTTAAATAATTGAATAATTACTAATTACGTAAGTTGATTAATTAAGTAATTTCACGCACTAATTTTCCTTGAAAATTATATTATATTTTAATTCTTAACAATTTAATTTGTAATAATTTCACTTTCGGAAAAGATTTTCTGAAATGTGACTGATTCCCCCATTAGACAAGTTTCGACTAATTGAGTAACGACTTTGAGTCGTGCGAGCACAAAGAATACCCCCACCACTGACATTGACAATCGACGATCGCGCGATCGACGGCGATCAATAATTTCGATAATTTCGATTATTTCTAATTATTTAATATTCGCGATAATTTATTTTGCAATAATGCTATCCGATGTCCGATAAATTATTTCATCACTTAAATTGTTCATGGAAAGTACCAACGAGGTTTAATTAACAAGAGACTTCTATAAATCGATCGAATTGTTTATTATATCGAATTGCTTTTGTTAATTAATTTACTATTTCTCGCTTCTTAATATTTGCAACAATTCTATTTATTAGAAGTATGGTTAAGCACCTCACTATCTATTTTGCCATTTAATTTGTTGGTGAAAATAATTGATAGAATCAGACATGAAGTAATGTTTCGTGCACGAATGTTTCAAGAAATTATTTCATCAGTCAAGCTTCGTTAATAAATTTATTATTTCTCGTTTCTTAATATTTACAATTCTGTTTGTTAGAAGCATGGTTAAGCACCTCACTATCTATTTTGCCATTTAATTTGTTGGTGAAAATAATTGATAGAATCAGACATGAAGTAATGTTTCGTGCACGAATGTTTCAAGAAATTATTTCATCAGTCAAGCTTCGTTAATAAATTTATTATTTCTCGTTTCTTAATATTTACAATTCTGTTTGTTAGAAGCATGGTTAAGCACCTCATTGGCTATTTAGCCATTTAATTTGTTGGTTAAATTAATTGATAGAATTAGACATATAGAGTAATGTTTCGAGCACGAATATTTCGAGAAATTGTTGCTGCAGACGAGCTTCGTCAATAAATTAATTGCTTTTCGATGTTTAATATTAACGAGAACTCTTCTTGCCAACGATATTATTAAATAATTCCGTGGCTATTCCGTCGTATCATTTCGCAACGCAAGTAATTAATAACGTCGAACATACAAAGTGATTTTTAAAACACGAATTTATCGAAGAATCCTTACAAAGAAAATATTCTATTGATACATTTAATATTTCTAGCTGCTTAATGATAATTATAAGAACTTCCATTCCTAATGAAACCTTCTAGTACTCTCTTGTCTGTTTTACTATCTAATGTTTAAACAAAATTAACTAACACAACTCGAGATAAAGAAAAACTTTCGAAGCATAAATATTAGGTAATCCACTTTCACTTGGATGTTAGTCATATACTAAGTACGAATAAACATCCACGAAAATCCTATTTTTCCATACTGTAATAAAATTTTGGCAGTTAAATTAAAAACTATTTTCAAGATTTATTTTCTATATTTATCAAAAATATCAATCAAAATTAATTAAACATTATTGCTTAACAAATGCAAAAAATATTTAATTACCTAAAGTTAAGAATGATTATTTTTTAAATATGTTTAGTGAAAATTTCATTGTTATACCTCCAATGGTTCAAAAGTAATAGGGAAATGTCACCGTATTTCTCGATCTGGAGAATATTTCTATTTGAATTGAGCTTCTTTTCAATTCCTAATAGAAAATGCCAGTGGCTCTATCTCGTATTTATCAAACAGCTATACATCTCTAGATAATACCATTTATGTAAAGAAATTTCTACAGTAGATACCGACCGACCTGCTGAATCCGTAAAGTAAAGGTGCTTGTGTATAGAGATTGCTGTAGTGCTGATGGTTGCTATGGTAATCAGGAGTGAGTAAGCTGTGTTTGTAAACGGCAAGACGTCAAACAACTCATTAGGTTATGAATAGTAGGATTATAGAGAAAATAATTGGTAAAATAAGTTGTTAAAATGGGGCGAACGGATTGGGTACGAATATTAGCTTCGGATCCATCGTCATTGACAGATGATGACATGGAAGATCTTTATCCTACTTTAATCAGTTGTGATATCGACGAGATCAATGATATTCATAACCTGCGCACAATAATGAAACTGTCTCAAGAAGTCTTACAGTATAAAGACAATCAAGTAAAAATAAATATTTGATGTTTTTCTTAATTAAAATTGTTTTGGTTACTATACGTTAATAACAGATGTCTTTAATTTTTTGTAGTAGATTTTCTGTTTGTCTGTACAGCAGCATTGTAATAGATTATTTAGAATGCTGTCCAGTACAACAGAGTTTGATATTTTAATATCTGTTTCTTTCTTAGGTAGAATCGTTGCTCTTAGAATGCAGCGAATTAAAACAGACTATTTCTTCTATGAAACCTGAACCAGCTAAGCGTAAAAAAAAAGGTAATATGTATGTCATAATTGAAATGAGACTTATTGCTTAAGTCTTCGTATGCGTACACTGCTTATAGCCATTTAATGAGAGATGTACATACATAAATGATACATATTACTTAAGCTCATAAACTTTATGCTATATTATTTCTTACAGTAGTGACTTAATTGTTATGATCACTGCAGCATTCATTTGACATGTAGCATTTTCAAATACTCTGTAGTCAAAGTTAATTATAGGGTTTAATTTATTTCAATTTATAAGTACAATGTTCTGAAAAATTATCCAACATTTTTTTATATAGAACAGGATGCAACTATTACACAACATGAAACCGATGATTTATCTAAAGTAAGATATTCTATTAACTGTGTAATAAATATATATTTATAATAATCTTTATAAAAAATTTACATAACCATTTTAAGCATTTGGATGAAACAGACAGCAATGAATTACCAGGCATAAATTCAAAAATAAAACTTTTGATGTCAGAATTAGAGGTAAGTTTAAGCAAGAAAAAATGTTATTAATATGATTTAGTACTCTATTTGTATCCCTAGAGTTTAGAAAAGGACAATATTATTTTAAAAGAACAATTAACAACATTAACACAAGAAATGGAAGGTGCTACAGATAAAATGAATGAGATGACAGAAGAATTATGTTCTACACAAATTAAATCCATAGAATACAAAGGTATCTGAACATCATTCCGTTTAATCTTAATAACAATAAGTTTATAAACTGAAAGAAATCTTTTTCAGAAAAGGTATGTTACTTGGAACGTGAAAATGCTGCATTAGTTGCTCAAATTGAAGAAGTAGCAGCACAACAGGTAGATAGAGATAAAGCGATAGATGAATTTGGTGCAGCAATTGATACAAGAATTAATGAATGGAAGGTATAAGTGTTGTTTCTAACTTACTCAGTGTTAGTTAATTATATTCTTATTGTAACATTTGTTTAATTAGGCTGTACTAGATGAAAAAGATTCAACAATTCAACAGTTACAAGAAAATTTATCACAGTCACTTATGCAGTCAACAGTTACGGTTCAGGAACAGAACAAATCTGAAATAGTTCACTTAAATGAAGAGATAGATTGTCGTGACAAAATTATAATTGAATTAAAAACACAGCTTCAGGAAGCTGTTGCTGAAATTAATAACAGTGCTGCATTGATAGAAAAATTAAAAGCAGATGCCCAGAAGTATGTATATTAATTTTAATAAATAATATTGGTGATAAAGTTTAATCTATACATATTTCATACAGAGTTGGAAAAAACAGTAGAAAGAAGGATGTTAAAGATTTATTGAAAAAGCTACACAATGCAAATGAGCAGATATCCAAATTGCAAATGAAGATAATAGAGGCAGAGGAAGACGCGAATTTAAGAAGTAGTAAAGTTAGTTTACTATATATTTAGTATTTAAAATTTAACAATGAAACATTTACTAATATTTGTATTTAGTTTTGTGATATATTAGCAACATTAAAAAAATATGAAGATGGTAATGAAGGATTAACAGATGCCATAAACGAAATAAAGGAAATAAAGAATGTTTTGGAAGATAAAAATGAACGTATAAGAGAATTAATTAATGTCGTCAATAAATTAGAAATGCTAAATTCATATCAGGAAATGGAGATTATTACTCTTAGGTAATTATGTATTATTTTCTTTTATTACTGGAATTTATTATATTTCATTTATAAAGTTACTATAAATTAATTGTAATATTAATGATGCGGACACTTAGAGAGAAGTTAGGAATCCCAGAAGATGAATCAGTGTCGATACAGAATATTTTAGAGAAACGTAAACGAGAGGCCAAGAGATTGGAAGAACTTATGCAACAAAATAAAATGCTTGTCGAAGAAAATTTGGAAATGAAGTCTGATGTAAGATCAAAACATTTGTAAACAATGAATTTCTATTTTTTAATCGTAACATATTTTCTATTTAAAACAAATATTTTCTAGATAAGGGTACTAAAGTATAAATTAAGCAGAACTACTAAAGAGTTCGATTTTTCGAGTAGTATAGTAGGTGATAGTGAAGAATTTTTACATTCTACGAAATTATTTGAAACTGATTCGAAGTTGTATAACAAAACAAAGATATCGACATTGCAACAGAATTTGCAATTGGTTATAGAAGAAAATGAAGCCTTGAGAACAGGCATGCACGAAATTTTGGACTGTATCCGTACCCAAGACGGTGAATTTTCACTAATTTTAATGGTACTTTAATGATGCACTGTTTTCTACTTTTTCACCCTAGAATTTGACTCTCTAATTTTCTACTATCTGTAACCCACACAATTGCTACCTGACACTTGTATATTAACTACATTTATAAATCGATTCTGCTGGAAAATTCTGTCCGTTTTCTTCTGATATTATTATTAGACCGTGAGTACTAATGGCAATTGCAATACACACGGCAGGATTTTCTCTCAGACTACTGTAATACATTAGAATAATACAAGTCCTCATAGTTTGCTTCGTATGTAAACAATTATAGTGTAGTACTTAATAATTTAATATCTCAGGTCAAAGCTTGGTCGAAATACATTCTACTACATTAGAAAGACTATTAGAAGCATTAGATGTGAGACACTTGGCTGGCTGGTATCATCCAGCAATGAGATTACAGGAACATCTAAACGTTGTACAGGGTACAAATACAGAGTTGAGAGGACAACTAAAATTATTGAGGTACATATATAAAACATTTTTTATTAAATATTTTAATAAAAGTGATCTTATCTTTTATCTGGTAGTTTCTAATTGTATTCAGCGATGTGTCTGGTGTTCCATCTATCGTGAGCACCTTAAATATTTATGATTAAAGATAACGTAGAATATTAAAAGAAAACATGGCCACGTGAAAGTGAAATAATCAACCATATATAATATGTTGACTTTTAACTTACCTTTGGAGGAGTTAAGAAAAATATGGTCATCAGAAAAACATTTCTTTATCGTATCAATTGCCGCTCTGAAGCGATATTTGTGTTTAAAAACTAATAGTTTAGCAAATGTCTTAATTTTGATTTTGTATTGCTGTTTAGTACTGCAGTACCATTGAGTTAAAAGCATAGAACTACTTTGTATTAGAATGAATGTCAGATCCATAGGGTTATTAATGTCTTATATAAAAAAATCAGTGGTGTATGTAGTGTAAATACATTAACGGAGTGGTTAGAATCAAAGGATTACACTAATTACAGGAAAGAACTGCAAAGGAAGGATCACATACTCCAAACATTAGCCTTGAACAAAGACACGAATATAGAAACAATATACGCCGAAGAATCGGATAACGACAAGATAGCGATGTATCTAACCGAGATGAAGAAATTGCAAGAAGCTTATGAAAATGAGACAGATGAGTGGGATAGACAAAAGGATTCGTTAATGCAGGAAAACGACAAATTGATAAATGAGATCGACAAGTTGAAAATGCAGCTCGAAGTTTATGAGCGCAGTATGAAAATTTTTGAGGAGGACGATGATGAACTTCGTAAAGGTTTTGCAACTAAAACTAAGGAGTATGTTGAAATTGCTGGCGAGATGCTTATCGCGAACAGGAAGAATGATGTTCTTCAGCAGTTGTTGAACAATGAGATCATGAAAGGCTATCAGGAGCAAAAGGAAACAATAAAGAACGAGACTAACTTAAGAAAATCACTCGCCGATACGAATAAACACAATAAAACCTTACAGCGTGAGATTTCAACTTTGCGAAGTAATTTGTTCAACTCTGTGAGTAAAACCACCTACAATGAGCTGAAAGAAAAGCACCAGGAATTGAGTATACGAATTCGAAATTTATTAGAAAACAATATTGTGTTGCAAAATGAAAAGGAAGTGCAGGCGTTAAAAAATGAGTTAGAGCTGGTGAAACAGCAAAAAAATCAGATCGTCAATCTTATGAAGAAAGAGATTGTTTATGGAACTGAAGAGGATTTAGTGCGTCAGTTGAAGGAAGCTAACACGAATGAACTCTTAGAAAAACAACGCGCTGATCATATAACTAATCTGCATGAAATATTGCAAGTTCAATTTTCGAAATGCGAGGGAAATATTAAAGACGTGCTCGCAGCAAAGACTGAATTGCAAGAGGAATTAATTATTCTCCACAAGAGGCTTACCAAGGAAATGTCTTTTGAGAAGTTTGATACACTTGACGATAATAAAATTAAGGAATTGGAGGATAATAATGAAGAGCTGAAACTAGAGATCGAGAATTTAAAGAAGTTGTTACAGATTTCTCAGGATGAGGCTGAAAAGCAGTATTCGCTCAACTCGATGAAAACGCTGGAGTTGGATAATCTACGACATCAGATTCTCGACTTGCAAGCTATCAGCGAAGACAAAGCTACGATATCGAGGCTGAACTTTGAATTGTCAAGTAAAAATATATCAGAAATGGAACTGAACGCGCGAAAAGTACAACTTGAGAAAAAAGTCTCGTACTTACAGGAGGAATTGGACAAGTCCAGGGTAACGTGCGAAGGATTACGCAGTTATGTTCAAGATTGTCGGAAACAATGTGAAAATCGATGCAGGTGACGTTAGTTTTACAAATTTTAAATTCCCCTAAGCGATGTTTCATCACATTCTAATCAAATTGATGTTATAGAACAGTAAATTGGAGATGAAAAAACTTGTATTTTAGAGTTGCAATATAATTCAAAATAGCAAATTACCCCGAAGATCTTAATTACGTTACTTAACAAATTTCATCTTTTTAAAAAAAGACAGTCGTTTTGATAACTAGTAGGCAATTTCTATTGATACACAAGTTCGAATGTCAGTTTTCTCCAACACCATCAGTTTTTGGAGAAATTTAATTTTTAAAATAATGCCCAATTTACAACTTTAAGCATTTTTCTGCTCTTACAACATTTTAAACATTTAAGTATGTGTTAATAATGTTTAAAGACAGCAAAACGCCTTATGAAAATATGGTTCAATTCAAAGATTTGCTTTCTAATCGCTTAGGAGGATTCATTGTTATATATAAAATTTCAAAAATAAAATTCACAGGATAATAATTACAATTTACTTCCAGAGCTTACGTAGATGTTATAGGGTTTCTGCAGAATCAATATGCAGGTTGTACTTCAATTAGTGCTCTTGATAGAATAACTTCGTTATCTTCTAAATTGAAGGATGAGCGTCAGAGTATAGATTCTGAATTACTGAGTGCGAAAGAGAATCGTTTGGATACTAAGTTACAACAAGAAACGCTTACAAATCGCTTACAAATCGTTGAGAGCTTGAAAGATATTTTAGAACAACAAATTGGAAGTAACAGCGTTCAAGATATTATGCAACGTTTTTCAGAATATTCACAGTATACCTTAAATGTACGTTTATTTTTTGAATTTAAGAAGTGTGTTCTACGATCTTCGATCCGATTTACATTATTTTATTTTTATTACATTTTTTTGAAATATATTCTTAAAACTTTTTTATTTATACTAATAAATTAATGGAAGGTAAAACAAAAATTTTCTATATAAGTTTTTAGTTCTTATAAAAATATATATAGAAGATTGAAGAATCGATATTATACAAAACTTCTGCAATCTATTGTTTTATTTATATTTATAAAATCTTCGCATATATCCAAACTATTTGTCCAAATTATTTGTTTGTGCCCAAGCAAATAATTCTCAATATTTTAAACCGTGATTTATTAGGATTTCAAATATCAACGGAAAATGACGCAACTCGAGAATGAGCTGAAAATCGCGAACAATAAATTTATAGAATATGAGTCGCTTATTACCACCATGGAGCACGAGATGATACAGTCCCAGAAAGCTTGGGGTAAGAGTCAAGATCAGCAATCGAAGATCGATACAAGAAATATAGGGACGAATACTGCATCGTCAACAATCAAACATGAAACGGTACAAGCAATGGTATCTACAAAATCAGTAGAAATACAAACGGATCCATACACTTGTTGCTTGGAGAAGAAGAATACCAGCGAAGTGGAAGTACAAACTACTTCAATATTAAATGACATTAGTTTAAATGAAGAATCACAGTCGACGGAAAAGAAATTGGATCAGATAGAAGAAACTAATTGCAAAGACACAGAAATAAACAAAGAAGAAAAGTTAGAGTCTTTTAAAATGGAGAATAAACAGAAAGAACAAATGATAGATGACGAAATATCAGTTTCTTTGAAAATGAGAAAAGAAGAAGAGAAAAGAATTGGAAACAATCAAGAAATATCTTTACTCCGTGATCAATTAAACCAGGCTTTAAAGTTAGCCTCTGAGCGATCTGCGACGTTAGTTAAATATGAATTAGAGATAGCTGAGTGTCGTGCCAAGGTAGAAGCGTTGAACACGACAATAGAAAATAAGGATTTGCAATTGAAACAGAAAGAGAAGCTTCTGGAAGAATACAAGTTGGCTCCCCAGTCGCAGCTGTTAGGTACTGAGAGTAGTAGCAAGCTAGCTTTAAAGTCAACCATAAATAGTTTGCAGCAATTAGTAGAACAGAAAGAGGAAACTATAGCCAGATACCAAAGTCTTCTAAAAGAGGACAGAGACGAGCATAGTAAAGCTGCTGCCCGCTTGCAAGAGGAAATTAGAAGCTTACATTGTCGTGTTCAGTCCATGCAGGTAGAAGCTCAGAAGGTTACAACACAACAAGGAAACGTAATCACGGAGCCAGAAAATTTAAACGATAAAGTAAAAGAAGCTGCGACAAGAGTTGATGTTAAGAACAGCATCAAGCAAACAGAGGAGATTGCACGGTTGAATGAGACAGTTTCGACTCTCGAAGCGGATCTAAATATCACGAGGGAGTTAAGTGATCGATGGCATTTATTGGCTGAGGAAAGACTGAAGCACATGGATCGCATGAGAGAAAGGTAAGTTGTTATTTTGTAGAATCATCGGGATTTCAGATGGTGCTGGGAGTTGAGTATCGAGACAAGTAAAGTCACAGTCCTACTTACTAAATGTATAAGAAATATTTATGAATGTTCATTAAATCTTCTGCAAATAAAAACATAATTGAAGTCACTTTGTAGAAAGTACTCTAAGTGTTAAAATTGAAAAAATATGTTTTTTTTTATTCAGTATATATATGTTTTACGTTCTAATGGCAATATTGTAGTATAGTATTTTAGTGTAATTTCTTTTTATAAATAATTAATAATAAAATTTGAAGACATTACACATGAAAATAAAATGTGATCAAATATATTTTTGGTTTTCTATACAAGTTATTTAACAAGTGCAGGACTTTCTTCCATATTCTTCTGCGTTGCTTTTTTACTTTTAAAAGAGTACATTTTACAATATAATATGTAACAAATTCTACAAATTAAGTACAGTAGCTTGTTTTAACATTCAAATGGAAACGTTGCTTTGCCCAACTCAATTCCATGATTTCTTGACGTCTCAATGTATATTTAAGTGTAGCTACATGTCACCAGACTTGAAGAGCAACATAAAAGTGAACTAGAAAGTTATCGCGGGGAACTGAAAAAATGGCAATCAGAGGCATGCACATTGCGCAAACAATTGTCTGAAAATCGCATGTTAGTGGCGAAAGGGAATATTTCTTTAATGAAGGAATTGCAAGAAAAAGATGACAAAATTAACGAGCTCGGCCTCACTTGTCAACAGCTTCAGGTACTGTAGATATTGCCACGAAATAGGTAGATAATTGTGTAAAGCCAACCATTATTGTTAGTGAATGAAAAATTTTGATGGATGACTATGGTCACTGATACTATTTGGATAAATGCAGGTAATATGGAACATCGTAATATCTCGAGAAAGAAGTATCGAATTCTAAAGTCAACTTGGTATATAGGTTTTCCGATAATTAATATTAAAATATTATTTAAAATTTCAAGAGTTAAATATCACGTAGGTATTTCAAGGTTGTAGCTTCCCTCAAGGAAGAAAAAGGTATTCTACTTTTGACAATCTTTTGAAATCAGGTGTTCCATATTAGCAATCCTTACCTTTATTCCGATAGATCAATGTTGGTTGGCTATAGTTACCAGTCGTAAAAAGCTAGTGAAACTCAGTGAAAATAAATATTTGAACATGCTTCATTATGTTTCTGCAAAGAATGAGGTTGAGCTAATGGAGACTAGGTCGCAGCGAGCAGTAACGCAGCGAGAAACAGAATCAAAGGTGAACGAAGTTACACAGACTCGGGATCAACCTCAACCTGTAGATGCGGTACGCAAACAATTGCAGTCGTTACTGGAAAAAGAGAAAACCTACAAGCAGGAAATTTCTGATTTAAAGCATCAGCTTAGCCGCAGGTATTTCTCTCTAGTAAGCAAATACATAAGTTTTCAATTCAGAAAAGTACGCACGAAATTATTTATATATTACTATACATTTATTAACACTATAGCTGGTTAGCCGAAGTCCATGCACTTTATTTTTCTCGGTTTGCTTAGCGATATTTTATGTAATCGGAGCATTTTTTAATTTGTACATATTAATTCTGATAAAAATCATTATCTATCTTTTTATTTTAAGGCAATCTTAACTCATTTTTTCATTGTAGCTATCGGCTTGTACATTAACTGTACTAATCTTCAAACTCTACCTATAAATAACAGTTTAAATAATAGTCTGAATGTTTGACTTCAAGCTCATGTAAAATCTGGTATAAAATCATATATAATAGTTCTTATACAAAGTTCACTTTCCTGATCATGCAAACGCAAAAATATTTTATACGTAATTTGAACGGTGTAAGTAGTCAAGGTCCTGCAGATGTAATGTGATTTCTTTTGAGATTATAATTTAACAAAATATTTACGTTTTGTTTTTTTTACAATACAATCACTGGGAATTCTATTAACAAGATTCTAGTAGGTAACATATCGAGTAAGTTTAGTGAATTCTCACCTCAGATACATGGCAGTAAAAGCACAAGAAAGAAAAGTTTTCCAACGGGAAACACAGCTCGAACATAAAGTAAAACTTTTGGAGTCAGATTTAGAGAAAGCGCGAGCTCAATTGGATCGCGAGTATTTAGCACAGGAGGCGAAAAAGACTAAGGTATATGCGAAATTTTAGTGTAAATATTTTTTTTGCGATGATTAAGTAAAGTAAAGGTAGTATTCTTTCGTGTAGACCGCGGAAGAACTTCTGTTATGGGAGAAGCAGAAGAAATGGCAACAAACCGCTGAAAAGTTAAAACAGAAACTCAAAGAGAAAACCGAGGAGCATACGAAATTACTTTCCAGTTATGATAAACTCCGATTGGTGGTGACGTGTATGGAAAGGGAGAAATGGTACTTAAAGAGAAAACTGAAAATGGAAAACGGAGTGATAGCCGGTGGTTTATCCGCTAGATCTGTGCCAATAACGCAACAGAACGTTATGGAGCAACTTCAAAATGAATGCCATGTTCTTCGCGATCGGATTAAGGAATTAACTGATAGATTAGAGAACGAGGATAGTGAGAAGTTATTATTGAAAATCGATGAACAAAAGAGACGTATCGCTGCTTTAGAAATTATCTCTCAGGTTTGTTGGAATGACGGTGTATTTTTCTACACTAGAATTGAAAATTGATTAAGGCTTTAAAATATGTATTTAAAATAATTTTTCTCTGTTCTGGTATTCAATTATGATTGCTTACGTATAAGTACGAAGTGTACATAATTTTTATGCAGTTACGGTGATCGAATGAAATTCATTGTAAATTGCGGTTTGATAAATAATTTAAATAATTTAATTGATTGGTACTTTTGGTTACTTTTGTAAGATTGAAGGGCAAATCTCGGATTAGTTCAACATTATATAAAAATTTTTCTTATTGATTTCATCATGAAAATAAATAGACAATAGAGAAGAACAACTATATTTGAACATATAGAACAGTTGAAATATACGATATCAAATTAAATAAGGAAATAATTGAACAATGAAAATTGTTTATCCCGAATATGCATGTCGTTTTTGGCTCCACCTATTAAGAACATTTATAGTTTAGCAATTTATATTTGTATGTGTACCACAGGGCAGTAATTGCGTCACGGCGCAATTAGAAAAACTAGAAATGACCAAGGAGATTCTTGAGAAAATGAATCTGACTTTAGAGAGTGAGAATTTCGAGCTTCGACTCGAAGTGGAAAAAATGAACGCTGATGCGCCAAAGTTGCGAGAAAAAGTGGAACATTTGGAGAAGTAGGTTTCGGAGATGATATACATATACAATTAAGATAATTATGTATTTTATTTAAAAATCCTTTTTTTTCTATTTAGATATATAAAGCTTTTGAAAGTAGAAAAATCGTCGGATTCGTCGCCTAGATTATCAGATAAAGAGTTACAAGAGTACAGTGCGAAGAAGTCGAATATAGAAATGGAGAAAACAATTTTTACTTTGAAAAGAATTATTGAAAAATTACAGATGGAAAATAAGCGTCTCAGGATGGGTTCGAAAAAGAATCACGTCATACCTCAGGCATGAAGATAATATTAGTTTAGTAATGTCTCTCTAACAGTCCGCGATTCGAAATTTTTAATGAGTTTCTATCGGCACAGGATTGTTAATAGTTTCTATTGTTTCACCAATGAAGCTTTGCTTTTGAGCCAAACTAACAAGCATTATTGATTGATTAGTCGTTGTCCAAGATCTTGAAGATATAAACTTTAATTTTTCTAATTGAAGTTTCTTATCTAGTTCTTTTAGTTTCTTGTACTAAGGTTTTCGTAAGAATTGAAAATAAAGTGAATGCCACACTAAATATTACTTGTTTTCATTTTAGTCTAGCAGTAAATTAAGGAAAGATGCAATTCTGCTAGGATTGTAACAATTTTGTAATATTATCAATAGAGTGACATAGTTAGAGTTATGAAAACGTAATTGGATTGACTGAATCGGATTACTAAATTGAATTACTGAATCAGTAGAACTTAGGTACAAAATGTTCTTAAAAAATTAAGCGGTCGTTAATTTTTTTTACACCGACTGTAAGTTACTCCATTTATGTTTCTTTATTTAGAAGCGTGACTAATGGGTGTTAACAAGGCTAATAGAGAGACACTGCTACATTGCATAATTCATTATCTACAATCTACACTATTCAACAGATTTAAACTTTTTCTGTATGTTGTTATATTTTAACTTTGAACAAATATTCAAGTTTCAATTTTAATCGTTTTGGAACTTTTTCGGACATTTTTTAGTTTACCTAAAAAATTAGAGAAATGCAGAATTAGTGTTGATCAATTGTGCTATAAACTCCAATTGATCCTTCCTTTTTACTTCCAAATGTTTTAAGATTAAAACACAATACAAAAGCTTAAAACATATCTGATAATCCAATACATGTTGGATAGTGTCATAAAATGTTTGTCTTCACAAAAGTCACCATTTTGTTCGTTTTTAGGGGAAATTATCCGGTAGACATACCGATAGTCTATTACAAGAGCAATATGAGGAAGCGCAGAAGCGCGTGGTTGCGCTGGAAACGGATTTGCAGCTGGCTGAGCAAAGATTAGTCGCGTTGCAAACCATACAAAAGGAGGACGAGAATGGAGAGTTAAAGGTGTTGAAGGAGCAATTGAGCCATAAGTCGGAGCTTCTAGACAAAGTGAAACATTTATTATCAAGAGCAGCCATTAACGAAAAAACTCTTCGGCAACGTGTAAATATGCGCTAAAAACGGATCAAAACACGAACGCAGCTTAAGGAACAATGTAACAAAATTCATGCGACTCTCTTCTTTCAGGTACAACAATTGGAATCGAGGCAGACATTATCGACAATACCGGAGTGTTACTTAACGCCTCCTTCTCCTGAATAATCCTCTTCCGGTAAGTAAAAGGCTTGTACTTTTTCTATACGATAGCTCCTCGCAAGATACACACAGACAAAATAAATGTATTGACGCTGCTAGCTTTCAATTCTACAACTTAATAGTACAATATTATTGAACTTCATTTAATATTTTGCGCATAGACTGTTATAGTCATAACAATCGTCATGTTCGAAGAATTTAACTCAGTAACAGTTTATTCCTTACATTCATATGGGACTATAATTAGAAGCTAAATTGTGCTCGTGGTGAGCTTCTTTTGAGGTTCTTTTACGTTTCAGGTATAAAGACCTCTGTCATTTCGAACATTGGTGATTATATCCCTGGATTGACTCTGATGATTCGCTAGTGAGCATATTCTCTATGCATTTATTCAGTGATAACAGTATTTACGATATTATGATTATGTAAGCTTTTGGTATTCAACCGAAGCGAATTCAACAAGATTTTTATACTATCCTCTCTGCGTTGCATTTCTATCTTCCTGTCCATTGTATGAGAATGTTTTGAAATTCGTGTATTGAATATGTTTTATAAATACGTGAAAATGAGATGTGAGATAAAGACGTTTTATGAAACGTTCTTGGGCTTCAATGAAACATCCAAACTATAGTCGGTAATCTCTTGGCACACGCACACACACGCATATACACGCACATACATTTAGCACGCGTTACGAGCTACTCGATCTGTCACAGTCACAAGCATCGATCACAGTGTTCGATTGCATTGATATTTCATCTAAGTATGCCTCTAGGTTTGTATAAAAAAAAGAATACTGTGGAGTTGCAGGCGAATCGCGTCAGATCTTCGATCCTCGTTGAAGATTTCCATTATAGATTTACCGGCGGTACACATACAATTAGCGGACGTTACGTATTTTCGACACGAACACCGATTACTAGGAACTTTACGTAGGCGATGCTAATTAATAGTCGCTATCATCCAGCGCTTGCAGGAACGGTTGCATTGAACGCTCGTCCTCGCAGTCAGGGATCAGCTTTCCTTTGAACTTTACGCAAGAGTCGGCGCACTTTTGCCCCAGGAAGTATGGCCCGAACATCTTTTTGCACTGTGCGCAGTTTCGTATACATACACCTAAAAAACGTGATAAAAAATTAATCAAGTCGAAAGAGTGGAACAAATTCTTTGTGAGCCTGGCACACCCGACTTTCACTTGTTCTCATTTTCTTTCATCTTGCTGACGATCAAAATTCAGCACGCTTTATACAAAGTTTATTATCAGCTTTCTGTTATTTTTACTTTGTTTTGGCCCTGCGTTGCTCACGCGGATGTGTTAAATTAACTTTTTCGTTAAAGGAAAATGGTAGAAAGCCAGCAATTTTGGACTTAGTTCGTGACGAAAGATTTTTGAAGCTTTCAAGTAGTCTACTATAAAATTTGAAATTGATCAGCCAGATCATAGGTTCTCAAAGTGTATGCTGCATAGCTCGCTGTGATTATGCGTATGTAACGTAAGTCGTGTTTTTCTCGGAATCGTATTTTCTTATGTAACTGACACAATATGTCAGGATCTAGGTCGATATTAAAACGATATCTGAAGATTCAGTGGGTCAAGCAAAGTTTTTAACATTTCTGAATTTGTCATATTTGATGTTTGACTATACCGAAAGCAAAAAGAAGTACAATAATATCTCTCTAATTGACGCTCAGATTGCCCACAAAAATGGATAATTTGGGAAGAGGAGATACGATTATTCGAGCTTTGCGGTTCGTTTTAATAGTCACGAATTGTCAACAACTATAAAAACGAGCTGCAAAGCTCGAATAATCGTATCTCCTCCTTCCAAATTGTCCATTTTTGTGCACAATCTGAGCGTCAGTTAGGGAGACATTACTGCAAATCCATAATTTGATATTAGCACAATGGGATATATTCAAAAATCAACTACGTTCCACAATATTCGGGAGTGTTTAATTTAACGAAGTATAAGCTTACCAATAGCTCTATCGAAGGGAGTATTTGCAGCGGAAAGTACGAATACCATAGCAGAAGCTACGAAGAGAACCAACAGGATGCGAATGTTCGCGTTCATGGCTGCAAGAAATAGAATTTAGAAATAATTAATTATTTTATAACGAAATTTCAGTTTGCGGCTGAATCTGTGGCAATCTCTTTTCTGAAGAATTTATGTCATCTACATATCAGATCATCTACAGTCGATATTCTTCATTAATACTCCATTCATATTTCATGGAATTCATTTGCAATTATTATTAAAAATATTTCGTAGAATTTCTTTGCGACCGTTATTAAAATATCACAAAGCCAGCGAAATGAGAAAAGTTGATTAATTTCGGTTACGTGACATGGTAAGGAATATTTATATTGAATATTAATTAAAAAAGAATTCTGCTTTAAATTGGAAATAAATAAAGGTATAATAGTCGAGTAACGCTGTGTTTAAATCTTTGCTGTTACCGCGTGTTCTATACATATATGATCCAGAACGAGATTATTAGCCAACAGTATCTACTAATGATGAGTAAACTACAGACCTCTGCGCAGAACAAAAAATGTTCTGCATTAATTGAAAGAAATATAAATTACATAAGAACGCGTGGAATATTTTTCCTTTTAATCTTTTTTAAAATAACAGAACAGTTAAATATTTTTACTGTGTCGTATTTCTTCCACTCATATATGCCATAAACGTATGGAGCAATTACCAACGAGAAACGTTCACGTTAAGATCTTAAAGTAGATCGGTTTCTGATTAAATAGCGGAAAAGTGAAAATAGATATCGATACATTTTTATTAAAAGTCAGAGTATGCAGTATCGTCGTCGGACTGATCGATAGATCCCACGAGATTTATCACCGACGATACAGTGACTTTTGATTAGCGTAGCGTTCGTCGACTTCTCGGATCGGCGGAAAAATGTCCCCGTACGTTTCCAGTACCAGACGAATCCTACTGAAGGTAAAGTTAACAGGATACAGGTATATCTAACTAGCCTCTGGCAGGATGTGTACGGTTCAGTGCAGCATCGATATCATATTCACTTTCCTCGATTAATTACCGGTCTCGTGCAGGAGACAAGGCAGGCGGAGAGGCGAAGAAAGAGACGGCGAGAGAAATCCATGAACTTTCAGGGATAACTCGGATGTCGAAGTCGTCGAGACGGTTGATTGCGATACGTGTTAATTATACTTTCTGTGTATGTCGGTTACAACCCCTGGCAAGAAACATTCTCCAAACCGATTAACCAGTTTACGATGAGTATTTATTAAACGCGTCACGATATTTAGTAGAAAGCTTTGAAAATGCTTAGCAGCAGTAATTGTGGATGCATGTTATTATATTTGATTATATATAGCAACTAGAATGAAAGAAATAGTACTATTTTTGTTTTATTAAAAAGTTTGTTATAATGAAAATAAAATAGACATATGTAACAACTTCACTAGTGCCATAAATTGTAGGAAAATCTAAATTTGTTTACGTGAGTATGAAAGAGATGCTTTTTAGGAGTTCATGCAGCCATTGCTGAATCCATTCTCTCACGATTTTTGTACATATTTATGAATCTAATTCTTTGAGACCAATGTTGAGGTTCTTATTGGACCCAATACAAATAGCTAATGATTTGAACTTGCTACTAGAAAATTAGATGGAACTAGAAGTTAGATGGAATGTATATAAATTTCGCCATATAATGGTTAAATAAAGAATTTTTTGAATATAAGTGAGAACGTCAACGTGTACTCCTTATTGCGTAAAATAGTGACCAAGTTTTATGAATGTTACTTTTCTTTTTGTTTAAAGAGTAGAATTCAAATTCCATATAATATCACGTGTGTTTGCAAAAAAGAAGGAAATGCTTTTAGACTGTTTTCAATTTCGAAATGCAAAAGCATGCTACACCTAAAAATCATATTATCTTCCCACTTTCCTCACAAAACAACTTGCACATCGTTTTCGTAAGACAAAACGATAAAACTATGTATAATTACAATGACAAACAAATTGCGAATTTCGTAGAAACAAATTTTCAAGTAAAGATTTATAAATGCTCATTAATTATAGATAGATATTTGTGATATTTCTTTTTCAGTAAACAACAGTCTAACTATACTCTTCAAGGTGTATAGATTTTGTATATTTGCACACACAATATACATATATAAATTATGTCGTACTCAGAAACCAGTAACGACCAATATTTTAAACCGTAGTCCTTTAATTATTCTTTCTATATAAATATAGATCCATCTCTTTCATTCCAAATTCAACTTCTAAATTTAATATATTCACAAACTAATGCGAAAAGCTAAATTGAAAACAAAAATTGTGTATTATCACTTCCACTGTAACCAATTAATGTTGCTATTCACCTGTATTATGTATCTTCCTGTATCGATTCAAAGTGCAAACTCAACGTTAGATCGAATCAGCATACAATAGATCAAAAAAAGTATTTCTACACCAAGTTTTTCGGATGTAATTTTTGAAATAATAAAAATAGTATGAAAATTTTCTAGTCAAAAAGGTATTTGTACACCGTTGTATCGTAATAGTAGCATTTAGAAGCGTCGCGTTACAAGCGGAACAGAAAAAACATGGAATTTTATCCAGTTCTATGACGAAGATCGTAGTAAAAACTGCAAGGAGAACCAGTAGATTAAGATTATGTAGTTAACATAATGAATAATAACAAAACGAAATCGAGTCTGTGACGTCAATATTCATTCTGAAGAAACTACGTTTGAATTGATATCATGTAGAATCGTCTATACATATATCGATGCTAAGATTTTTAAAACTTGAGAACAAACTCACTAAATGGAAGCTCTTTTTCAATGATCATTGCATCTAGTATTAATGTTCTCGATCAGTGCTCACGATCAATGGAGAATGTATCGGAAGAGGATAACATTATCTTTATGATCGAAGAACTACCATTCATCCAAGATAATGACGTAATGAAACGGCACAATATTTTAATTTCGAAATGTCCATATTAGCAGAACTCATTTCTGTGTACAATAAATCACCGAAAAATCTGCATTACATTCGAGAGAAATTCCATCCGAAAGATTAGATCCGGAAATACTGTTTCGATCCACAGCAAGAATCCCTATATGAACGGATCTCCGGGTCACTGTACCGAACCGAATCTCCTTGAAGCGATAATTTCACATAAGGCGAGACCGCGACACTCTACGTTTCCTATTCGCGTTCTCGTGCAGCATCACTTACTCGTCGTACAATCGATCGCGAGCCACCGATTCGCGACACTCTCACTGATCTACTTGTCCCGGTGAAAGACTTTTTTTTTGCCAGGGGTTGCACCGCCGCTATCCGAGCCGCAGGACGTGATTGGCAGCGAGCGGAACGCTGCCGGCAAAGGTGTACTGTTCTTTAATGAGTCCGAATTATCCTTCCGTCCTGCGAGCGTCGATATTTATCGGTCGAAGGCGGCTGTGTATCGCCGGTATCTCGTTCGATTGGTTCACCGTATCCGCTTACATAGTTTCTTTTTTTCTGGTCCACGCACCGGTGTGCGTGTGCGTGTCGTCGGTATGCGTGCGTGTCGTTCGTTTTCTTTCGTTTTTTTTTCTTCCACCTCTTTCTTAAATACACCGTCATTTATAACCGGAATCCCCGGCGACGCGTGCTTCCGCGTTCTCCTTAACGGCTGCATTGTGAGCACATAAAGATAATAAATATGGATGGTAGGTGTCTCTTTATCCTGTCCTCTGGCCGTCTCTTTCTCTCGTCTCTCCAGGAAGCACTTGAAGATTCAAGACCAAGGATCGATCGATCGTTGCCGCGAGCGCGTTACCGATGCTGGCGCGCGATCGCGGACCGCGGAAACGGCGATGATCGCGGATCAATGGACCTGGAGAACCGCGATTCGGATCCAGACCGGCAAGATCGATCCGCACCGATCCAGGCGACGACGCGTGCACGATCTCGAAACTGGCCGACGATCGGCGAGAGCGACGCCGCTGTCGATCCGGCACGATATCACAGTCTCTTTTGCTTTAGGCTCGTGCGCTTCGCGGTGTTTACCTGGTCGTTCGCGATCGGGTCGAGTCGAGGCTGTTGGAATTGATAAAACCAGACGAGTGACACTGAGCACCGGCACGATGCCGGCCTTATATATCCGTTCAAGCCAGATTCATCCCTCGTCCGAGGGAAACCCCGCTGCCTATCTTGCCGTAATTCGATTTCTTCGATTTCCTGCACTCGGAACCGCTCGAAACGCTCCGGTAGGATTCAGCGAAGAAATTTTGATCGATCGAAACGCGGGGGCACAGACAGTGGATAATTACTTAAAGGGGAGAGCCGTCTATGGCGTCTTCGTGCCGAGGAATCGGTTCTGGTTGGTTCGCTCGCGATACCGCCGCTGACGCAGGCCGATGGTAGCGGAGATTTAATTTACTTCCGGCTACGGTTTTATTAGTCAGTTTACCGATTAGATCTTTCGGTTTACGCGAACTCATTGTACGGAGCTTCCAATGATCTGACGTCGAGCGACTCCTATTGTCTTTTCCGGATGCTTTGTTTGAAGAATACCGGGAATTTTTGCTCGATTTCGAGCAACACGATCAACGGAAATTACGGCCAACATATATTATTTCGTTGGAGTTTTGGATAAATGCGTAAAGCGTATAGTTAGTCTTCTTAGAACGATGAATATCGTGTTTCAAGATCTTCTTTCTCTACGTTATATATTCTTCCCGTCGGCATTGATAGTATAAAACTGGTTTTGGAAGTTAATGTTCCGAGCACGGAAACAATAATAATTTATCGTGAGACGATAAAGAACGTGCAATTTTATAGATTTCTTGTAGGTTCTGTCATTTTTCCATTTCGGGTTACTTGAACATCAACGCACCGTACACAAACGCAGTCTACATTTTGTTTGTTGCTTTTTTTTATATTCGTGGTACATGCAAGCAACTGGCCGTGTATATTAACAAACATTTATCGTATTATTATCCTACGTTCATCGCGAGGTATTTTCTAGTTTTTGTAAGAAATCCCCTTCTCCAGATATCTATGAAGGAATTCATGAAAATGGGAATTTGCACGAAGATCGACAGTCTAGTTGTAATATTAATGGAATAGGAGAAGGTGACCTTGCAATGAGAAAATTGACGACTGAAAAATTTGGGAACACGATCTAATGGACAGCAGATTCTAAATCACGGTATTCGTCAACGATCTGAAAAAAGTTATTCGGTGACGCCTTCTAAGGAAAAAGTAATGTTATGGGTACTTAACACTTTCATCGTAAAGTCGCGATTTACATTCTCTTACTTTCTCCGCTATTTTAGACATTCTCTAAATTACTTTGTTTATTGTCATCCGGACAGTGTGTTTTGATAGATTTCTCAAAGTATCCTGGATTTCATCTTTGAGCATTATTTCTATCACTTATAAGAACAAAATGTCTAAAGTACGAAACAAAAATACAATCGTTTCTCAAATACGAGGTGATAATTTCATATATTAGAGAATATATGTTGTTTTCTTATGTACGGTGCAGTACACATACGAAATTTAAACATTGGGTTGGATGTACAGTAAATTCTTCCTAATCGTTTAAAATTTCCAATAACTGGACCGCAGTATGTATCTACAGTGCAATGAATGAAGTGCATTGGAGCAAGAGTAACTACGTAAGCATGAATTCTTTTTTAATAATTCGTGAACAAACTCTGTGCTCCGAAAATATTTTAAATGATTGTCCTCACTTAAGTATACCAAGGTTAACTTTCCAACTCTATTTAACCACTAAAAGAGAAAAGATTGCTATGAAAAATATACAGAAATATTTCTCAATTAAAAAGGGAAAATATATATTTTGTTTCAAAATCGTGGAGTTAGGTAAATGGTTACAGAGTTTTATCCTATGTTTCATTCATTAAAAACTTCGATTTCAATTTCTACAACTTAGTTTAAGTACGAGTTTACGAGTAAGTTTGCATAAATAGTCGCAATCCAGAACTAAATTGTTATTTCAACGTCTCCTAATAACCTGTAATTTACGTGTTAATCGCTTCAAGATCGAAATTCGTCATGCTACAAATCTGCAGACGAGTATCTCATTCAGTAAATGCGTATACCATCGAAAACCTCTTGATAAATTCTTTCGTTGCATTAGAAATCGTTAAAGTACTCACCACAATGTGATAATCAAGAAATTCTTAAAACGCTGCATCTTCGATGCATTTATTGTAGGAAATACCCAACGCGTGCAAGCGGTCAACTCTTAATAGGCAGTAATTTTCCTCGTGACGTTGTATTACATCAGTTTTACGGATTGTTACTATCAATCAGGTTACAAGTAGAAAACTGTTAAGTATCGTAATCTGAATACGTGATCAGGAAGTGAGTCATGGTGAATAGTTTGCATTTTTTTATTTCAGTCACAATGAATAATCCTAAAGCTATGCTACTGAAGGATTTGTTGACTAATTCAGACACAGATTTTTTTGAAACATCTTCCTTGAATTTGACGCTTTTAGATATCGATCTTTCCTGTTAGACCATATAATTGTGTATGGTCAATAATAATAATCATCCGACCATTGTGTATACCAATTACATCCGTTGTTTCCTTGTCTCTTTGCGCTATCCCGCTAACATCCTTGCACAGGAAGACACAGTTCCGGGACCAGAACTTTTTGCAATCGAGTTCCTGTCTAACTTCATCTTTGATTCTTTCATTCACGGTCTTATTCAACCGCGGGCCACGTCTTTTCTTGTCCAAGATGCTGGACAATGCGCGTACAGGTCTTCTTTTGCTTCGGCATTTTCTTCGACATTCGTGTCCTGCGAATTCCTAGCATTGTCGGTGAAATACTGCGATAAAACTTTTCCGTTTCTTACCTCAAGAAAATGTATCTATCTCCTACAGTCCTCGACAAAAGAACAGCACACTCTGCAAATTTTGTAATATTTTTAGAAGCGTAAATATATTTGTGGTCACTTCTCATGGAAGTGACATCTTGGTAAATTGGAGTTTTTTGAAAATTTATACCATAGAATAAAATAGAGGAGATCGCATATTTTCATTTCTCAATGGATAATGTTATAGAAATAATTACCGAAAATCCTCTTTATTTTGTTTTAAGAATAGTTGAAATAGTTCATTGAATAAAGTTACTTTGTTTATGCGATTTCTGAAGTAAAATAATAAATTAATCGAAATTTAATCTTAGTTGGATGTATCTAGAAACAATTCCACGTTCACCTGCCTTTTATTAGTTTCTTATATTATTTTCCTGATATTAGATTATTATTAAATAACATTAGTAATATTTATCGATAAATACTGATGACAAAATTTCTATTACCGAAGTTAGGCAAAATGTATATGTACAGAGTCTTATCTGTTTTCAGACTCTTTATCCGGTTTTTCCCGTATCGTAAGGTACGTAAAATATTGATTTATGATTTCGAGCGTTTATGACGAAAATGAGTAAGTCAAATTAAAATCAGCTGAGAGATTAAAAGAATTGGAAGATGATTAAAATAATTACAGAAGGAATATAATTTTGATTTGAAGGAAAACAATTTTGATTTTACGCGACGCTTTGCAGTGTATAAAACACTTTGCATTTTGCAGAATAATGTACACATTATAATAAGAAAAGGAAAATAGTAATTTAGTGATTGTTAGTGACATGCGGTGATATTAGATGTTATATGATTCTTCTGGTATAAATATTCCACGAAACTACTGAGAAGATTCTATTGCAACTGTTTCTGCTAAAGAAAAGTATTTTAATGGTATAGGTAAACTAAAAGAATGTATCGCATTAGGATATGACGAAATAAGTTAGAACAGAACGAAGGATAATTTATCAAATCAACTTTAAAGTGAAAATTTTCAATTACACCATAATCTTGGAGTTCTATAAAGTATGAAATTATTGCTCTTGCTAAAGATGCAGATTATTTAAAATAACGTGACATTGTTTTGTCGCATCAGATTCTCGTGACGTACAAACGCCTCGGAAAGTACGTTAACGCCTTTTTAAATGGAATAACTTTTTTAAAATTGGTTCAAAGGATTTGGATATTTTTGATATGTTAGACCGACTAGTTTTCTATGAAATGAGTATATAAAAAGTTTTTTTAGATTGCAATTGATTGGTATGATAAAAAAATTAAAAATTATGTTTTTCAATTTTTTTTATCCGATCCTATAACGAAAGCTTCAAAAATGCATTTTGTAGATCACAGTAACTTATATAAATGTTGAAAATTTCATTGAAATCGTGTGACGCATAGTCAAGCTACAGCCACTGAAGGATGTAAAAATTACCTGTTTTTGCTTGAAATTGGTAAAAAACCGATTTTCGCGATCTTTAATTGATTACAGTTCGTGTCCAGGTCGACTGATCTTTTCAGCATGTATATAAGCGTGATCTACAAAATGCATTTCATAAATTTTCGTTATGGGCTCTGATAAGAAAGTTGAAAAATATCATTTTAAAAACTTTTTTATCATTCCAATCAATCGCAATCTAAAGAACTCTTTATATTCATTTCATAGAAAACTAGTCGGTCTAATATCTCAAAAATATCCAAGTCCTTTGAACCAATTCTAAAAAAGTTATTCAGTTTAAAAAGGCGTTAACATACTTTCCGCGGAGACTGTATACATTCCTACCAATAAGATACAAACTCAAAAGTAAAATTTTGTACAAGTATATGTATCTACATATGCGTTCGAAGTTCAATTTCTACACATACAATAAACAAAAATCTACAGACTAGGAATGCTCTTCTGTCGCGGACTGTACTTTGTGCTTTCAATCCTCGTAACTCGACAAATGTTCGTTGTCATCTCTATTCGAACTTTTACGATCTTCCATTTTCTTATTTCCGTTACTATCATCGTATTCTTTGTTTCGCCGAACTTTCGCAAACTCCACGAAGTCGCTGAATTTTGGCAAATAATCGAAACCGCCTTGTTCCTCCTCTTTCGTCAATCCAGCCCGTTCTCTGGAAGTATTATCACTCTCAGGTTCGTTAAAGAAACCCGCGACGCGTTTCCTGTTCTCTCCGTACATGGCCGGCGTCGCCTTTTCGAGCAGCTGCAGCTTTTTCATTATCGGATCGTCCTTAAGAAATTCGTCTAAATTGAATGGTTTTCTGTACTCGTTTACATCGAAAATCGCGGACTCGAATCGCGCGGTTGGGTTCTCGTTTTCTGCCGACTCATCCACCGATCCTCCGCCATCGCCGTTTATTAATTCCCCCATGGAACTATGATTCGGCGGACTATTTTCGTCGATCCAGCCATTTTCATCCGAGATCTTTCTTTCCCCATTCATCTTCTCTGAATTCAGTTCCACTTCTGGTATCTCAGGATCGACGGAATCGTCAATCGTCTTCGCCGTCATCTTTCTGCTCAGACGACGATCTTCGTCATCTAAACTTTCCTCCCTGATGTCTGAATAATCGGGCACATCAACGTACGGGATTTTCGCGGGATCGTATTCTAGGATGTCGGAGGACGTCGTCACCTCGATATCCCTTTGATGATCCTGTATGTTAATGTATGTCTTCTCTCTTTGTTGCTCCTTTGTCCCCGGCTGTTGAATGGTTTCCGATCTTCCGTCAGGAGTGTTGTGTTTTTTCGAAGTTTTTAATGTCTCGGATCGCGTATACTTGTCGCGTTCATTGTTCTTGTCGTTATTAAGATCTATTGGATCATCTGGAGCGGATCGATTACGGCTGTTTCCTTCGAGAACGATAGCGCTGTTACTTTTTGGGAAAACTGGCACGTAACCTTGTTTTTCTGGTTCCTCGGATGAGAATTCGAATTTGTAGGATTGCTGGGACGGATAGAAAGTGGACAGGACGCGTCTACTTAGCGTATTTCCAAGATTCAGATTTGCCACTTTCTGCTGTAATTCGTCTCGCAACTTCTTCTGGTCCTCGTGGCTCAACTTTGGATGACGATAGAGTCTGCTTGTGGGTGGAACTCGTTCCTTCGAGTTCAAATAGTCTGAGTTTTTGTCCAATGAGCGTCCAATAATCGTCCTTTTCGCTCGATTATTTAATGTCTGAATTTTTTTGGCGCGACCTTGAGCCTTCTGGCCGATTCTGGTGCCTTTCGATAGTAAGTTTGCAAGTAAATTATTGTTTGTACAGTTCGAGTTGGCGACAGTAATAGGTACATCTATGGTTAAATCGTCGAAGGTGTTCGCGTGAATTGTTTTATTTCTCGCGGGTGTTACTTTTTGGGGATTTGTGCTGGATAGTGATTCTTTGTGCTTTTTCCAGAAGTTTGTTTCAATCTCCATCGTTCCTTTCGGCTTTCTCCTGATTTCGTTTGGGGAGTTTGGAGTGGAAATTGATTCACCGTTTCTCGAGTCGGAAATCGATTTGGCTTTCGATCGTTCGAGTTCGGTATTCTGGAAATCGTCAATTTCTCTTATAATGGTGTTAGCTGTTACATTCAAATGAGAGTGTCTGAACTATTTTGAGTAGCGCAGGTACGAGTTTCAATTGGCGCCGTAGTTATATCGAAAATTCGGGTCAACTGTGCTGTTGAACTCGCATATAACATAGAAGACATTACAGAAATAAGTATGATCAACATATGTATTGGAAACTAGAAAATATAATATTTTTAAACATATGAGTATATGATGTAATCGATAAAACATCCATAAAATATTCATGTATTATGAAATCAATGAAATATTTCATTCTTAAACGTTAGTATAGAAAATATATGCTTCTTCGTTGGTAATTTTTTATGCAGTGAATTTTCAGGTAACATTATCATTATTAGACTGCTGCCTTCTCGATCAGACAGTAAAGCGCTTACCATGCATAATATAATTATACGTATGCATATGTAATTATTATACCGCGGATTTTAGGCACTTATGACAAAAATAAGTGATTAAAATTTAAAACAATGGAAATATTAAATGAATTTTAGGACATCCGCGTATTATTTTCAAGTAAATTAAATTACTAAAGAGAGCAGGACATTTCTATCTGACTACTTTTTGTAATAATTATCGAAGACAATTTTGCATAAAGATCCGCGGTCTAGTAATTGTATGTATATGTATCGTGTTTCGATTTCGTGTAAAATTGAAAAACATCTCCAGACGAAACCGATTGTGTACGACCTTGCGTACTGTGTGGTCAAAGATTCTTAAATTGCTGGATCGAAGGCAGGTTCGCAGAATGTTGCGTGATATCGATTTAACGATCCAGCAAGGAAGAAATATACTCACGCGGTTCGTAACTACCTCTTAAATCATTCTTTCCGACATTGCCAGTGAATTTTACGCGAGCTAGATAACTTATTGCGGTGAAATATTTACCATTACCATTCCATAGTATGGACCATCCCTCAGATAGTCGACTTGTGCGTCTAATAATCATGCGGCAGCCGTGATCGTGTCATTATTGGTCTTTATTTTTCTTTTCTTCTATTTTCTTTTCATTTTACTGATCTTTTTACTGATAAATACAAGATAATGTAATATTATGCTCATAAATTCCATTTTTTAAAATTAAATATTAATTATATATATATTAATTATAAATTTCCATAAATTTCATTAAATTAATATGTACAATTATTGGAATTTAAATTATGAGGAGCATAGTTTTTTTGTGGTAGACCCAACCACGGCTGCTAAGGAGTGAATCGGTGGTGCGGGGTAGGTGAATTTACAAAAAGTTATAGAAGTTCCATAAAATGGCACTCTTGTTAATGTGACTTTATTCGTTGACGGTACTTATGTACAAAATACAACATACATATAAACAGGGACTGGGTGTACAGTGGCTCGGGAAATACCTTTTCTGCGACTTTTATAAGGTATTATAGGGCCACTGAAACTAATTGGATGACCATCGACAGCTGCGACCACTGAACAACCATGTTCACGTATTTCCTCGTGGAAAACGCGAGATAATAGTAACATTTATTTCGGTTATTAAACATGCCAACAAAATAAAAATGATATATAAATGACCGATTCAATCAAATGTAACGAAGCCTGAATTTTTATCGACGGAAACATTTTTGTGCTTATAATTATTATCGTACCAACAATTTTATCATAACTAATTTTCAGAAACTCCGAATGCACACTGACCTGTAATCTGGTACTATAAACATTAGTTGTTGATGTTAACAGATTAAAGTTATCATAATGTCAAGAATTTTTGCATTACGAGATCCCATGATATTTCATAGAAAAATGAATTGAAGTACATCCATTCGCTTACGGTTGTAGTCTTAAAATTGCGTCACTTTAAGTTCAGAAATAAAATTGTCCTCCAATTATTTTCAGCGACACGCGATGAAATTTAGAAACTTGAACCATTTAAACCGGAGCCACCATGCACACATATATACATAATACAATACAATAATACTCGAAGCGATCTAAAGTGCTGTTTCTGCATGCCAGACTCACACTCCACAACCTTTAGGCCCATCCTCTAAATCAGTAGCCTCGATTCAAGAGGAGGATACTGGTCTACTACAACGACGGAATGGCGTGCCGTTTCGTTAAGTATACAGGGTAAAGTAGTCACATGATCCTACGAAAGTACGTAGATACGATGCATAAATTACTACGCGTATTTACTACTATTTTTAATTGTTATTGCATGGTGATATCCGGGGCTCATAAAAGGGTAGCTTATGGCTCGGTGAATGATCTCAACACTGTCAGCTCAACATAGAACATGTTATTTTGTTTACGATAATGTCAAAATTGAGTTTTGGACATAGCTCGAGTTGACAAAGTGTATTAAATGATGTTGCCTGTTAGCCATCCCGCCTGGTGAGGCATTAACGTGGTTCCTTTGCGACTCTTAGCTGACATAACTGTTTACTTGGTAGACTCACAAATGCATAGGTTAAGACCAGTAGCGTTCGATACATTTTATAAAGTCATAGTTGCTTCTACCGAATAAACAATTATTTATTCATAATGATATATTTATTTATAATGTAGTAAACAATTATTCGTTGTTATTTCTGACACAATAGACAAAACAATTTTTAATTGTCCCATGTATCCTATTATGTATTCTCTTAAGTGGAGTTATAATAATTCTTTCGTAAATGGATTTGTAGAAAAAATACATTATTATTCGAGACGAGTGAAATTGAAAGCAAAGAAAAATTTTCTTCGTGTACTTTTAACAAATTAGAAGAGTCACGTATTGACTGTATTATGTCAGGTACCCAGAAAAGTGTTCGCCGATTACTGTTAGTCGTAATGTTTGAAGTTTCATGATAAAAAAATATAAATATAAAAATCTATAACTTAAATATATTTTATTAATTTTTCAGGATACCTATATATAACGCAGCTGAATACTTCTACACAACGCAGCAAGTTGTTCATTTTGAAAAATTAATATTACTTTCATTCGTTCTTATGGCTTTCTAATTAAGTATTCCTTATTAAAAAATGCACAACTTTGTAATTTGAACCATTCTTCTAACTCGAATAGTTTCCGAGATATTCGACTAAATTCGAGCCCCAAGATTTGCGGCTGTTTTCATCCCTGAAATGCGAACGAGGGCCGATAAAAAGAATATGCGTTGTATATTTTTCGAAGAACTATCCTTTCCCAAAGTTTCATAAAACTCGGCGTCTGTAACATTTCTGTATGATCCCTTGTTATTGAAGTTACATGAATAGGAACAGTATATTCAGACTGTCAATCGCGACAACATATGTATTTCGAAGCCATACAGGTCAGTGTGGTAGCCATGATTCCGAATAACTGTCCTGCACTTCTATAATAATGTACTTCTTTACAAATCACACGAACGTTCGAAGTACAATGCCTTGGCCACGCTGCTGCCATCGTGCTAAAACACGTGTCGCGCGTTAACTTTGTTACAAAAATCAACGTGCATCTTTCATGCCGTCAAAGAATGACGAAAATAAAATAAAGACGGATACGTTGCGCTGTTTATTCAACGATAGATATAAATGACTTATGCGTATCGTATAGTCGAGTTTGAGCTCAAGCGATGTTTCTATCTACCGTAAGGGGATAAATCTCTGGAATGTTCACCCTCGTGCATCGATGCTCCAAATATCGTTCATAGTGCGCGATTACTTTCTCAATCCCAGATACGAGGCAATGCCGTTAATACTCTCAAAGAAGAGGCGCAAGATCTCCTCTCTGTTGTAGTTGTTCCGCATCGTCTTCGGTCTTGTTGGACGATTCCGCGCGTCATGCAAGTGCTCCTCCATCAATTGCTACAGTACAATATTACCTCGATTACGAGAAAATTTATGCACGATACCGAGTCGGAATACTATACTTTTCGCGGGCAACGGTTTCTGCGTGGCATGAAACGCAACCGTGAAACATATTACGTCGCTTCCTTTGTAATTACTATCGTCCATAATTATTCGAACGACTCATAATTCGATGCTTTATCCAGTTTGAAATATTAATTTCTTGTTCTACGATTTCATCGATGGCTAAAATGATACGAGATTTATTGAGTTAGTAATTTTCGGAAATATACAACGTGTCTCAAAATTGTGGTACTTCTAGGAAATAACGGGTTCCTGAAGTCATTTGAAGTAACTTTTTCCTTAACGAAAATGCAATCCGCGGCTTTGTTTACGAGTTATTGGAGAAAAACAGTGACCAATGAGAGGCGAGATCAGCTGACGCGAGGTGGCCGAGCCAATGGGTGTAAGCTCGTTAGCTCGGCCGCCTCGCGCTAGCTGAGCTTGCCTCTCATTGGTCACTGTCTTTTGTTAATAACTCGTGAACGATGCCTCGGAGAAAATTTTTCTAAAGGAAAAAGTTACTTCAAGTGACCTCAGGAACCCCTCATTTCTCGGAAGTACCATAATTTTTGGACGCCCTGTATATTAATTGTACGCTTAAGTTCTTTGTACGAGAAAGTAGCAATTTATCTCGATCTGATGGAAATAAGTAGCTTCCGCATTTAACAACAGAATTACCGAGCTCTGAACGTAACTGTGTTACAGTGTTTTGTAATGATCACGAAATTGAATATACTCTAACTTCGGGCGATTATGACTGAAGGAAAAGTTCATGAAAAATGTATTCATAGAATCTCTTTTATAATGTCGGTTATTTTTTTTTAAAGATATAGACGTCAAACATTTTTACTGGTTTGGTGATTCCAGTGTTAAAAAATTGTATTTGACATTTTTATCACAAATCTGACTTCACATTCTGGTTTTCTTTTTTCTCAGCAGGGCAATCCAGCAATTAGAAGATAAGATGAAAATTGAAGATATTTTTTCCAAAGGAAAGGAAAAGACATTTGAAATTTTCATATTATCGTGGATATATATACATATATTAGAAACTTCTATTGAGTGGTCAGTAGATGATAGTACAACTGAGAGGGAGAAGCGCGATCCTACATCATAAAGTAAGACGATAATATAGAAAAAATTTTGTCATTTAAGGTTTCGTTTCCGAGAAGGACGAGTTTGAAAAATAATGATATCGAATAGGAATCAACTGGCGTGTCTGATTATCACCTATCTGTTCTACTTCTTATCATACCACGTATAAGCTACGACGTGAATCTGGGATCTTTAAATTCACTTTTCTCGAAAACGAAGATTTGAATTAAAAAATATTATTTTTTTTCTCAACTTATTTTGCCACGTTGAATCTCCCTTCTTCTGGTTGTAGAAACAGTTACTGGCCATCCTACACGCGATGCTGGAAAGAAGCTAAATTATAATTTATAGTATTCTTTATGATTTGTATTACATAGTGAAACTTCAAGAAATCACCTTGCGTTGTGAGGGTAAATTATGGAAAAAGTTTTTTACATTTCTCACATTCAGAATATAGATTAAAGCTATTTATTCGGAATATATTATTAAATCTATTTATTAATATAAATCATGTAATTTCTTTGCTTGCATAATTAATTGCTTAATGAAATAATTGATTCATCTTTGACTTTAGATTTTGTCATTCGCTGCAGATTCACTGTATTAATAAAACAAGTTTTATTAATTGGTAATATACTATCCAATTAAATCTCCTCCGTTTTGAAGCCGTTTGAAGTCGTTCGAATAATTATGACGGATAGCGTGTATCATGTACAAACGGAAACTCTACCGACAATTACTGGAAGTGAATGGAGCGAATCATTGTATTGTTTTCTTTTGGGGAACACAGAACAAAGCACGTCATTCCGAAAATATGCATATTTGAATAACGTTGAACAACGAATTGTATTTCTTCATAATTAATAGGAACATTATGTTATGTGACACAATAACGAAAACATTAAAGATTGCTTTTCATTGTAAAGTAGTTTGAGTACTGTTTCGATGACAGAAACAGTGCAGAGCGTTACTTAAATCATTTTTTATCATAACAGTTCCATTTGAAATTGCAACCGAAACACAGGTTTGTAATTGAAGACTTAACATATTAAGACAATAAATTCTTTTGGAAGGAAATATCGATTTGCAAAACAAAATATTATTGTTATTTATCGTTAAACATCCAAATCGTGCTAGACACAGATTCGCGAATTTATTTGATGCTTGCTGTGACAGAGGAGAAGACTAGACGTCAGACTTGCTTTGAGGGAGAACTTGGTGAAGGGAATTATCATTAATTACATATTACTATGTACATCGTGTGCGTGTTCTTAATATCTGTTAGGAGTAATAAATTAAGAACTCGATGAATAAAAGCATGTAAGAGATGGATAAGCTTCTGACGTATGTAACAACGTCCAGAGAAACATTTTCCCAAAAAAAAGAATAATGTTAAATTAGAAGTGATTCTGGATAGAAAAAGATCCTTCTATCAAGGGTTTCTATAAAATAATAGCTTGACGCATATGAGATATCTGAATAGTCAAATTTAATAACACAGATCAAACGTTAACTGATTATTTAATATCCTCGCAACTAGAATCATTTTTCAGATGTCGATTAATCCGAAGAATTATGAAAAACTTCGCACGTCAGCATCAACGATCGAAAAAGAGTGTAACGATTTCTGGAAGATTTAGTGTCAACACTTCCACAATCTGAGATATTTCTCCATACAAACCGTGCGAAGGCAATGAAAAAAGAAAGGTGTTCGATCATTCGAATTACTTAATAAATCAATGAAAACGATTTACATCTCGTATGTAACAACCTATTACACAGGATGAACCGGCATGAATTGCTATAAATTGTCCACCGTGCGCAGCGAATCAAATTCCACGTTCATCGACTGCAAATCAATTCTATCGATTCGAATTGTGTCCTGGCGTTCGTCGAATCTAAGGGGGTTAAATAATAGTTCCCTGACGGTCGAGATCTCTTCCGTTCTCTGATTGGAAATCGCAGAACAGAATCGACACGAGAAGAGCAAGCAAAGACGTGTTTGTCCGACGATATAAATATTCGAGTATTTGTCAGGTAATCGATATTTAACGCACGACGTTCTACCATCGAGTAGGCACATATTTACCTACATGTACTATCTACTAGCTAACGCTAACTAGCAATAACCAGTGATCCTGTATGCAAGAGTATCGATCGTTTCGCAACCTGTTAAATCCATGCGGACGTTCGCAGCGTTTCAACTGCGCCGCGACACGGGCGCAACTAAACTGTTCTACTGTATCGACTAAAAATACATTGTCAGCCAAAAGTATCACGTATGTTCCATTGTTTCATGCACTTCCTACTTGTGTGCTATTGCTGGCATGCTTAGTCTAGGCTCTAGGTGATCCCGAATTTGACGAACTTCCCACTAGCAACTAAAATGTAGAAAGTCATAGAATAAGGATTCTTTGTGCATGTCAAATATTTTTGATTACAAAATTGACAGTCATTTTTATCTCAAATGTATTCGATTACAGATACTAATGAAAAGCGACTGAAATTGACTCTGCCAATAATCATTATCGATGAGAAAAATTTATTTCGACTTGCTCGTACTGCGGATCTTCTGAATTCTCGACTTAACTCGTTTGTTTCCCAATGTAGTTTATATTACAGAGTGATTTCTCGGGGTGATTAAATTATTGCATTAGATTGCTGTTATCAAAAAGTCTATTAACGTGTTCTCAGTTATGAACCATTCTTTTCTCAAAGGTATTAAATAAAATGTTTAAGACATATTAATAGATATTTCTAACGTATATTTAATAAAGCACTCAATTAAATCAACGTTTCCACGAAAAGTAGGAAAATAATTATAGTCTCTTTTAGTCACTGGGCTGATGAATGTGTTTGTCGCTCAGAATCTGTAATCGTTCCAAATATGGTCATATAACGTACGCCTATGCACGTCACTGTCGCCCACATTAAATGGAAACGCTTAATAAACATGGAAAGTCTGTTTGTACATAATTTACTGGAATTTTCCTAGATACTTAGAATAGTGTCCCCAGGTTTTTTGTGACTATCACACCTGGCCTCACACTTTTGGCCGACACTGTACGTTCGAAGCGATTATTAAAAGCAGTCGACGCGGAAAGTTGTTTTATGTAAATGCATTCTGGTTACGCAATGGACACGATTGCAACCTACACCTCGTCCCTCCTATTTCCGTAATAGTTGCTATATAGCAAATCCACACGGAGAAATTCGAATCGTTTCAAATTTTATAGATACCGCTGCTCGTGTTGAAAATCATCGACGATCCACGTCTTGACAATTGCGTCCATAAAATTTCAAGTTTCCGCAATCGATGCCAGAACATTTATCTTATTCCGCGGAATTTCTGTAACGTGAACTATCAATGTTCTGCAAGTATTTTTCGATTGCTATCAGCATCGTTCCATTAATTCTTTGCATATATTGTTCAATAATATTTTAACAAAGTGGTAAGAATGACGCAATTCTAAATGTTGCTAGATCGCTAAAAATACAACATAATGTCTCTGGATCGATTATACGCGTTATGTATCTACATATTCAATACCACAAGTTATCAAACACGATTCGATACCGAGCAGCCAGAATTATAAAATTCCAAACGGAAGGTGACTTTCGATATTAACTGGTCGATATTAAAATGGAGCTTCTTGGTTATTTAGTTAGCCACACGTAACATGTAAAAGATATAAGGATGAAAATGTAACGGAATCTACAGTCGATTTACAATTTACATTCGAACGATCATCGGTGAATATAAATTGCAATCTAATCGGTAATCAATAAATAAAGGCTACGGGGCACCTAATAAGTATTCGAGGTTTATAATTACTTAAGGTCGCTAAGGGATCTATACGTCCGCCTGCTGTGTGTCCCTAAGCTGATACGAAATACAACGTGCAGACGCATCTAGGGCTCGCTATGCTACAGTACCGTAATGTGTCTCGAGTTAGGGGTGCCTAAGGGTCGTGCTTCTCGGCTCGTGACTGTTGTTGACTACGTGGTGGTGTTCGTCTAGGCGGTCTATACTTTACTTCTATAAAAACAGCCTTTTTACTTTCCGTACGGTTGATACTGGCCGTCTAGGTTACTCACATATTGCCCGTGATTCGACGTTGGATATTCGGCCCATTTGGTCAGGTCCATGCTGGGCAGAACCCCGCTTCGACAGGCAACTCGAGGGTTTCTGGGAACAAGAAACAAAATGTTGAGTAAGCCTCAGTGTTCGAATATATTATTTTTATTAACACTTTATCTGCTGGCAGTTTTCTCATAGTTCTGTTAAATTCAAAGACCAACGGTTGAGTGATTCTTTAAAAAATTGTTCAAAAACTACAATAATCTCATCCATCGTCCATCAAATTGTTCAGGCTGATATAACGTAACAAGATTTTTTGAAAGAAAATCATCGAGCTTCTCTCACTAATTCTGTCATTTAAAAGCTTATTAATAGATTTCCGGTCAATATAGTGTTAGTATAGCATGCTTACAATATAAGTTGGTATGCTTGAGTCTGTTTAGTATGGCTGAGAAATGCGAGAGTCCTTCATAGCGTTTACAACCTGATTTGTATATTATGATTGTTATAACTTAATCTATATCTAACCGAAATACAATTAACATTCTATTCACGATCAGCTTCGCTTGTTTTACCAAACAGAGGAATTAGGAGAATCCTTTGATAGAGAATTCTACGGTACATTAGAAAAGAGTGAAATTAATAAAGCAGGGCTTCTTCGGGGAACAACAATGTCTTATGTTAGTATCTTTTTGGGAAATTTTTGTATGCTACGAATACATCCCTGGTGATACAATGATTGCGCAATGTTTATAGTTATTAATGGATCGTAGGATAGATTCTATCTATTCATCTACACCCGCATCATGTTTTCACACGCAATAACTTATTACGCAATAACTGTTTTTAACTTCTGTTTCGATTTCCATGTCAATATTATTGATGTAACGATCGATTCTGCAGACTTCGACGCACGACTTCGACCGATTCTCACGGCACACTCCGTTGAAAACGGATCACGAACGAAACTGAATACATCGAAAATGGTAGCAAAATCTTAGCACGCGGAGACGATTTCCCACAAACGTCGTTCCTGTTAGGCAACGCGACGATCACGACTTCAGACACACCTGTTCCTCATATTTAATCCTTTCATTCTAGCAAATGTGCCCGACAATGCTCCGTCACCGTATGAGACAGTTTAATCCAAGTCTACACTTTTCCATGAAATAATGAACAATTTGTTACTATTTTATATTATACGAAGAAAAAAAAATATATATATATATATGAAGAAAATCTCAAACGACTTTTCGTCTAAATAGAGAAGCCTAATCTTTCGTTAATTTTATTCTCATTATCTTGAAAAATGGGTATGGTGTATTTCAAAAATATTTTATCCCGAATTTTCAAGTTTAGGAAGACAAATGAAAAACAGAGTTATTTGTAGGACGAATTATAAACAAATACACATACGAATAATCAGATCTACAAGGAAACTCAACTACAATTGTTGTGCACTTGTTTAATATTCCATAATTGTTGTGTACTTGTAGAATTTCTATAATTGTATAAAAAGTTGAAAAAAAAGTCACGGTTGTTTTTCCATGCAGGGTAATTTTAAGGTTAACATATTTTCATGCTTGAAACTCGTTTGTTATCAACTACGATACTACAATGATTGTTACAACCGAAATGAATAAAACTCATAGCATGACAATTATTTTATCGATTTCGATGACAAATAGCATAACCGCTATTTGTAATCAAAATTTATAGAAACAGAAGTCTTTTTTATCATACGATCTGAAAAATTTTGTTGTCTCACGTATTATGATAAACGTCTTCAATATAATGAATAAGTTTCCGTTATACGGAATTTTCTTATAAAAATATTATCTGCTTAAAATTGTTCAGCGACTACTAGACTGCGGGATTAACGTATTCATAATAAAAATAACTAGTTAAAATACCAAACTGTATTACATTCTCTTCAGTTTCTCAAAATTCTTTAAAGAAGAAATTCATTTCTGTTTAAAGCATGTCCCTTGCGATTTAGAGAACTCCGTAAACATTCTCAGTTTGGAAATTACTGGATCCGATACATACATTTCGTGGTCGGGCAAGACCATAGGGTAGATCTGTATGGTGTCGATCAGGTCGGTGTTGTCGCAGATCACTCGGGCGAGCTTTATTTTCCGAATCTCGTTCAGTTGTTCTGAAAAAAATGATGGTGAAAGTGAACCTGTTGAGAGGTGGGGCGGCCGCGATCGTATGTCGTTACACTTGTCCTGGCGATCGACGTTCGTGTGTCCTTGATCGGAGCAGCGCTCGTGATCCCCGATTCGAAAGGTTCTCTTACCTGGAGTGAAGGACGATGGCTGGTTCGGCAGCTCATACCAAAATCGGTCGCCGCGACGGGAATAGCTGAATTGCGTGGCAATTATACAGGCGAAGGTTGGCCCGAGCATGCTACCCGGAAGCGGCCTCTCAGAGACACCTCCGGACCAGAGATCGACGTCAGCGGGATGTCTGAAAGTTCGAATCGCGTGGAATCGCACGGAGAACGGCATGACATCGGATGAAATCGGACCGTTACTTCTGGGAATTCCCTCCGCGAATCGGAGAAACTGTTCCGGCGATGCGTAATCGCGCTGGACACTCAGGACTCGTTCGTGAAATTCTATATTTAGCACGTCTTGAATTATTAATGAAGTTATGATCGATCATATTATTCAATGAATCTTCATTCACTGGTGTCCAGAACGTTCGGTAATATTTTTCTTACAGCCAGGTATACATATACATATATATATATTATGTTTTTTGAAGTTTTAATGTGTTTTTTTCGGCCAAACGGTACAAGCATATTCTATCGGCGAAAATAAGAAACAAAGTGCCAAATAAATGTAGGCTGAAAAATGCTTTATTAAAAAATTATAAGAAAAATAGAAAATAACAACGGACTGATTTTCGTTCGACAGTAGAAATATGTCAGTGGCATTTCTCTTATCTGCATTTATTTATTCAAACTATGTTTACGAAGCTGTTCAATGTTTCATAGATGTCAATGCTATATTTCAAGAAACGGGCGACACTTCTAAATAGAACTAACATATGCAGATAATATTCCCGATCAGTCCGTTATTGTTTTTTATTGTTCTTATAATTTTTTAATAAAGCATTTTTCAGCCTATGTTTACATGACATTTTCTTCCTTTTTTGCTCGTAGAGCTGACACCGTTTGGCCGAAAAAACCTGGGACACCCTGTATTCATATGCTTCCGTAACAATGTTCTTTAGTCAACCTTAGTCTAATCAGTCAACCCTTGCCTGAAATATTCTAAATCATTTATGGTACATTACTAGAGCAGACCGATGATTCGGTATTAATTTCGGTAGATTAAGTTGTTACATTAGTATTACAAACTAACATTTGAATTACAAGACTAAGATTAAGTTTCTTCTTTACGAAGTTATTTTACCTCATTGTAATAAGTGATACAGTGAGTCACAGTCAAAATTGGACACCGCATATAAAAATACATTTCATATGGTATCAAAAGTTTAAAAGATTATGTAAAAGTAAAACATGACTTTGATTTTCTATAAGCTTTAATGAAACGTGCAAAAATTGAAACTATTTGTTAGATACTTGGTATTCTAATAATAATTTTTTAAATTTCGGTTCTATTGGAGCCGGTTGCGGGTTCCGGCGTTCGAGTGTTAAAAATTGTTGCATATGCACAGACTACCTATGTGTATGTTTAAAAATAATTTAGATAACCAGTGACAATTTGTCACACGTAACACGGTATTGTTGCTGGAAAAGTATTGTTCCATATTTTCTTATGTTAACGGCCAAGAACTGTAAATACATTTTTACATATGATAAACTTTATCTGGTACTCACTCTACACGTACTCTAAATGCAAATGTAAAGCAATATGTCGAACTGTGGTTGGTTTACTCACTCGAAGATGGAGCTGTAGCGTCTAATGGTCTCATTTGGCATGGAGCCGAAGAGTTCCTCGAAGGTGTCCGCCCAAGGAAGGCCGCAGAATTTTCTGTGATACAGTCGTAGACGTTAGATATGTCCGCAATGAATCGTCAATCTTTAATTAAATTATAACAAGCTAAAATTAGCATTAGTTCTATGTAAATCTCTAACATTTAATGATGTACTTTCTTGTTCTATACTGTAAAACATATAGCGAATTTACTGTCCGGAACAAAAAGAAAATGTTTCTATCATTCTGAAACAAAAAGGTAGGCTGTCAACATTCAAAAACTCTTGTCATATCATGTTGTTTCATTTTCGATCGAGATTTAAAGTAAGAACTGTTCTAAACTAAATTATGCCCATTTATACAGGATGTACCATAATTATGTTAACATCCAGAAAGGGATGATTCCTGAGATCATTTGAAGTAACTTTTACCTTAGCGAAAATACAATCTGCGGCTTTGTTTACGAGTTATTACCGAAAAACACTGACCAATGAGAGGGGAGTTCGCCTAGCTAGGTGGCCGAGCCAATCAGCGGAACTGGACTTCGACCGCTCCTTGCCTCGGCCGCCTTGCGCCAACTAATCTCGCCTCTCATTGGTCAGTGTTTTTCGTTGATAACTCGTAAATAAAGCCGCGGATTGCATTTTCGCTAAGGAAAAACTTACCTCAAATGACCTTAGGAATCACCCCTTTCCGGGTGTTAATATAATTATAGGACACCCTGTAATACAACTATTGACATGTGTTCCCCGTCACCGACCAAGCGTGGCCCAATGAAATAATAATTTGTTTTAATTATTTATCGTTTCATGCGTCAAGTATAACTTGCTGACCTGAATTCCATATAACTCGGAATTGCAAATTCACGACCACGTTGCATATTGAACGAAACGAGGTCCAAACCAAACTTAGCTCCAGCCTTTTTGAATAAATGATTGGTAACCTAGAATTATTATAGATACGTAGTTTATGTGCTCACATTTTGGCGGATAATTATATTGCGAAAGTTCATACTTCTTGCGTGATGGAGTCGTCCATAGCTTGAGCAACTTGGTTCATTAATCCCATAATGTATTCATCGAATACACCGGCACGGTACAAATCGTAAGGTCTTCTGATTAAGTCTGATAACCTCTTGGAAGCTTTTTAAAAATTATTTGAAATTAATTGAAATGAACGACTCGTTAACCGTGAGGGCTTGAGAATATTTGTCATATACTTTGGTACGACGTAAACCTTCATACGTTCCTCAGGATGAAAGTTTACATATTTTCTGCTTCCAGATACATACTCTGAACTGCTTCCTTCTCGTTTGTATATTATTAGTCAAAAGTATAATATATCACATGTGATAAGGAAAAGTTCTACATTGTTAACATGTTTCAATTAGCCATCATATAAGATTAGAATTTTATATTTTACATGAAAAAAATCAAAACGAGTTTGATGTAGATCGATATTTAAAAATATAATACATGTCACGTTAGTTTGTGTCACATGTTAGTTTGTGTTTTCTCCTAGTATGCATTTTCTACACCTAACATTATCTATTTTTGCACGTAATATCGTTATTGTAATGACGAAAGATATAATAAATTTTCGTGCCGAATCCAATATGTACAATAGACAATTAATTTGCCAGATGAAACAAAATTGCAAGAAATTACAAAAAATTTCGAGTGGTATACAGAGATTTCTTTTGATTCACTGTATTTCTTTAAAATGTAGATTATGAATTAAGTATAATTTGAAACTTTCGATGAAAATAATAAATTGTGTTCTAGGATCATTTGCACGATTATTTCTGAGAACCGTATGAAGGTTGATAATAAGAAATGCTTCAAATTACCTATAAATTTGTGAGCTTTACTCCATCTTTCGACCGCTGTTGGTAACAAGGAATGACCAAATCTAAACGCCGCAGACGCGAACGCATCAATCACTGCCGGATTTACACTTTCATCGTAACCGTCCCAGTATTCCTTTAAAAGTTCATTCGAAGTTATTAAGATAGACATACTTAGTACATAACAGTACTATGGGCTAATTTTAAAAATTAGGCATGGAAAAATGATTGATTATACCAAAAAATAAATTTTTATGCTAACTTGTAGAATGTATCCAATTTGAATAGAATTTACGAGGTGCTAATTGCTGTTATATTATTTCCATCTTAAAATTATAAAAAGAAAAAAAAAGAAATACACTTTAATCAAACTCTTAGATGTTGCAAGGGATAGAGAAAATTACATTTTGCACGTAAATTCGCAGTTATTAGTCTTCAAAACGTCACTGATATTGTCTTACATTTTTCTCAAGAAGAAGTCCGAATTTCTCCATGACATCTTTTCCAAGCAAAATGGGCAGGAATTCGTTGTACGTGATGTGCTGAATCTGAGCGATGACAATCCGTCTAGTTTCCTGGAACAAGGTCTCGTCGTCCCAGTGCGGATTAATTTGATTCAGCGATTTGGCAATCCTGTTGTGCTCCCTTGCCATTAAAGTGTGCATGCATGTCAACACTAACTGCTCGTTCACTCGTATCTCACCTGGAGACAAACGTCGCGATACATTCAGCAAGAATGTCATCCGATATCTTTCAGAAGCGTGTTACTCTTTTAGTATGTATACGAAAAGTAGGACAACCGCATTCTATGATTTACAGATATACGAACGACTTTATCGTAACGTAAGGTGACCGCAAAATATTCTTTGTGATTTATACACACAAGTAGTCGAAATACCTTGTAATAACAGATGTGGAGCAATTAGCATTCGAAGTAATTGAAATCTCTTAGTGTAGTCGATTTTGAGTAATTGACATAATTTATAGTGAAAACTATACTGGGTGAACTCAAATTTGTAGTACAGTCGAGCAGGGGGTGATTCTACGTGAAAAAATAAGAAACAAATTTGGTATAACATTTTTTTATCCGGAGCTTCGTTTTCGAGAAAATCAGCTGTAAGTTTTGTTCATCTTTGTACAGGATACAGTAAATTCTCCGTAATTGGCGCTCAGATTGTGTACAACAATGGACAATTTGGGAAGAGCAGATACGATTATTCGAGCCTTGTGGCTCATTTTTATAGTTACCGATTATCAACAACAATAAAAGAAAAAAAAATGTATATATATTACTATTTAATTAATTAATTATAATATTTATATTATACTATTTAACAAATTGATCAAGTATTAATATATTATATGTATACATATTAATCGTTGATAAGTTTGTTAAATAATTTCGAGATATAGTTTTTTGTAAATTCTTCACTATTTCTTTTATAAGTGCAGAAAAAATTATTTTCACTGATTATTCTGTATCATCATGATCACAAATATAGAAACTAGTCTAGACTAGCCACTTGAACATCTAAAAAAAGTTTAATTCATGTGGTACAATTTAGAAGTTATTGCGTTTTAAAAAGTGTCCAAATAGTAACGTTACTGGCCTATGTACTATACTGTACTACACATGTCCTTCTAATAAAATAATTTGATGCGTTTGCTCGAATTAATGTGTTCCGCGTTAATTGATACAATAAATTATGCGTGAATGAACAGTTTCGGTTTGCAAAACAGTGTAATAGCTTCGCCAATGGAGCTGTTGACCTTAGTTCCGGCCACTCCCTTTCTACACCGATAATGGACCGATCGAACAGTTATCAACGTTCTTCGGCTTGATAGCGCAGAAATGCGAACATTCTAAAAGTGAATATCGACACTGCTGCAGGTAGATGATACGCGATGATTATCGTCGATAGTCCATCAACGATGGCTAGCCCCGTGCGAGATTATTAATTAAACTTTATACTCAGGTGGCAATTTTAGAACATCACTCGATATCACTAATAATAATAATATTTACATTACTAATGTAAATATGTATATATTTATAATATATATATATATATATATATATATATATATATATATATATATATTTATATATATATTTTAATATATATATATTTACAATACTAATGTAATAATACTAACTAATTATAATAATTTTTTCATTACTTAATTTTTATACATCTAATCAATGTGGATAACATGATCAATTTGTGTCTTTCTCCTTTCTGAATTAGTAGATACAACGGTAAGAGGGACTTAAATTACCGCGAAGAATACTTGCAGTATTATCAATGGTATTTGTTGATTATACGATATGTTTCAGGTCCGATTTAATTACGTTTAATTTTACAACGAACAAATACAGTTAACCCCTTGACATACCATTTTCTCCGCAGTTACTGCGATTAGAAGTTTTTCGATTGCAATAATTTCTTAAAAGAGAAAGACAATTGATGCTTATCGTGTGCCTAAATTTACTTGAATGCTTAAATATTGTTGACAAGAGATTCGAATTTTATGCCAATTTTAAAGAACAGAATAGACGAGTTGGACTCGTCAAAGTACAGCAAGGGGTTAATGTTATTAAGCAGATTGCGGATCTTCATGTCAATTTTCATTTTCACATATTATTTCATAGAAATCAAAGTTATTGAAAAATTTTCTTTGTCCTCACAAAATTCTTCGTTGCAGAAATATAGTAAAACTACTATCAACCATTATTAATACCGTAAATCTATGAAGTTCGGCAATCTAGTTACTGATAGTATTAAGTGACTGAATTTTACGTTTACTCAATTTAGACACTGCTCCAAATTTTGGCTGCACTCGCAAACTTTTACGAAAAATATTTTATACGTACACGAAGTTGCAGCAAACTATTTTTGTAAATAATGAAAACTATGAATTAAACTATCAATTCTCGTAGACATCATTGTAGACTTGATCTCTGAAAGCAAACATTTCAAAGCTGATCGGGATAGATTATTTTTTACATTATTTGAAGACTCGCATGAATATCCATAATCTAGTAATAATGATCTCTCGGAAAAATTTCTTGAACATGGTTTTAAAGACCCGCAAAGCTATTCGGTAGATCTGAGAGAACAACTGGTGGAAACGATCATTGAAATTCCTAGGTATCACTGAGACTCCGCCTTCTCGACGAGATTAAGCGTCGATTAGGTCAACGCGTTGTACAGCGCACATTATTGCACCTAACTGCGGCTTACCACGCGGATTGTGATTGAATTGTTTAGTCTCGCGTACGCACGATTACCGCGTCGAATAAGCGTGATTTTCCGACTGGTTGCACGAAACGTGAGAAAAGTTGTTGCTCGGCTAGGGAATGTGACGGGTGTGCGATAATATCATGAACGGTAACGACTTTTCTCGCTGTTCAGAACACGTCTATCCGATCAAATCGGAGATGCGGAAGACGCAGGTTTGTTCGCGTTTGTACGTACATTCTAATGATACGTTCAACAAGTAATAATCACGTTCCATTGTTTGCCGAAGACAGATTATTGTCAATGGCGAAAGCATTCGTTTCTTATCGCTAGGTCGCAAATGTCGCTGGAAATGTACACCTTCCAGTTAACATTCGTACGGCGAGGCGAGGCTCCATTTCAACCCAGTATTTCAAAAGCATCGTCCACCTATTCAGCTCTTGGCAATCCATCTCAATTATAGATTGTGCAACAGGAGAATTAATTGATGAAGAACAGGATGATGACTTACTTCAATGCTCAAAATGATATGAAACCGCAATGATTTCAATATTTCGTCGGAAAAATATGCGTAGAAACGGTTTTTCTGTCGCCACTCGAAGAAAAGTGTCAGAAATAAATTTACCTGCTTCGAAGCAGTACATCGAACGGTTTGGTCTCGTGCAGCCCTCGTCCGGGATGTCCAGTTTCAACGGCAACAGATCCTTCAGACCGTACTCGGAGAAGACCGGGTTCATACGCAACAGTCCCCCATATCCGGTGCGCAGTTTCCTGCAAGCCGAAACAAACAAGAAGCGTTACGATTGAGATTCACCGAGTGCCAGCCCAGTTAGAGTCTTCCATTGGGCGCGTAAATGGTGTCTACAACCGTGCATCGAATCACGTGACTTTTGCATCTCTTAATATGGGATTAAGAAAAGATTGGGTAACTGAAATAGTTCTGTTGCTCGCTCGTGACTCATAGTTCGAATGAACGTTCACGCAGGATGATCCGCGTAAATCTAACAGGCAATACCTTAGGTTTTGGTTAAGGTCGAAAATACATATTCAATCCTTTTGTTATTCTATGCAAAATTATATTGGGGCATTATTTCATGACAGCGAGATCTATTAAAATCTTTGTGTATGAAATTTTGTTTACAATATTTTTGATCCAATGAGATCAACGTTGATCTTCCGATTGGACCCAGTGAACAATTAATGATTTAAACTGGCTACTAGTAAATTCTAATGTGGATGATACATGTATTTATGCTTGGTATATTTATGTCACGTACTATAGTATGGTATAGTCCAAAAAATCGAAATGAATTCGTGTGATTTGATTAACTCCTTGCACTACGATTTCTTTCAGGTCCGAGTCCACTAGCACTGCTTCGTTCTTACTCATTTCCCCGATAGAATGAGACAATTTTTATTTTTTGTATGTCTTCATTTACTTTCATTTGCAGACTTTGATGACGGAAGAACCAAATTTTGTTTCGATTTAAGAGAAATGACTAATTGTTGCAGCGCAAAGGATTCTTTGATTTCGCTTTTCTAAGTTTTAACAGAGAACAGATTCCTATGGTTTGCATCGTTTTTGCGTTTCGTTGAACACGGTGTCGTCACGACACGGAATGAATTAACCGTGTTATAAGAGAATCGACTATATAAATCTACCTTTGTCCGAGTGTATTAGTGCGCCTAGTCCGGACGGACGCGTTTTCGTCTTGTGGAACGCCTTAAAGCAGCGGAGAAAGACCGCGGGTGCTCGATTGGGAAATCGTGGATCTCATAATGCGAGCGGACTAGAAAGTGCGAGGAGTATAGAATGCATGTATCCTTACGTTCGAAAATATAGAACAAACGTAATGCTGATTTATTGTCGCGGATGACGTAAGGGACGCGCGCGTCGGCTCTGAAGCCATATCGAAGAGCCAGAGGCGGCTTCGGCGGCCGTGTTGCAAGTGTGTTCAATAACCGAACGCGTGACTATTATCGTTCGGACTGTTATTACGTTGTACAGTTTTCCCCTAAGTAACGTAAATTATGGGGCAACGTTGCTCGAAGACTTCATCCTGTGTTTTTCGTTGTCTGCTTAATGCTCGATCTATTGAAAATTGTTGGCAATTGATGCACGAGCTTGTCGGTCTGCATTATTTTTGCGGTGGGTCTTGCAGTTTATAAGGGGAATCAGGAAATGGTCGAATAATAAGGTCGACGATGTCTCTAGCGACTGAAAAATTGCAACATATAGTAAATTCTCCCCGATTGTCCTTCAGCTTGTGAACAAAGATGGACAATTTGGGAGCTGAGATACGATTATTCGAGCCTTGCGCCTCGTTTTTATAATTGTTGACAATCGGCAATCGAATAATCGTATCTCCTCTTCCGAAATTGTCCATTTTTGACTACAAGCTGAAGGACAATTGGGGAGAATTTACTGTAATTTGCAGCGGAAAAATGAAAACTATATCAAACTATATCAACTCGATGTTTATTCATTATAATGATACGTTGCTAAAACTTATTCAAATGAATACACTTGTCCAACATTAATCATAAATAATGAATGTTAAAAACTTATTTTGCATAAAAATCCGCAATTTAGTCATTGAATTTGCCTTTATGGTCAGTGAATTCTCTATTATCCGAACACGTTTGCACACAAGTAATTCAATCTAAGGTTACCATAATCACTATTTGTTGTACAGGTTAGTCAAGATTGGACCTAACGCTGTGATTAACAAAATCGACTGTTCTATTATCCGAACATTTGCTTGATTAATTCAATTTACCGAGGTTCTACTGAAACGAAGTAACTGTTCTCTTATATGAATAGTCACACTTGCTTGATTAGTTTGTGTAACCGAGGTTCCACTGCATATGAATAATTAGAATGGCAGGCGCTTAGGAACTATGGACACGGACCGGCCACTTGTCGGTCACTTTCCAGTCACCTTGATCAATGTTTACACCATGTTCGTTATTTCACGGAAACTCAATTTCTGTGAAATAACTAATGCGACGAAAATATTCGTTTTCCTGGCCTGTACGTTAGCTTTCATTATTTCATAATTTGTTCGACCGTCTACTATCCAAATCTATATGCATAAAATTTTGTTCGCATTTTTTTGATCCTTTGGATTGGATCCAATACAAACAATTGATGATTTAAACTCGAAAATTCGGATTTGGATGAAACTAAATGAACTTATAGAATCGAAATAAGTTCGTAGGGGTCGAGTGGTTAATTGAACATTGGTTTTGCTTTAGTTTTAAGTTCCACGCGACACATGATCCACGCAATACCTTTCTCTATACAGGGTGTTCCAAAATTGTGGTACTTCCAGGAAATGAGGAATTCCTGAGGTCATTTGAAGTAACTTTTTCCTCAGCGAAAATACAATCCGCGGCTTTGTCTCCGAGTTATTAAAAAAAAACCGTGACCAATGGGAGACGATATCAGCTGGCGCGAGGCGGCAGGTCCAATGTGCGGAACTCGTCCGCTCGTTGGCTCGACCGCCATTGGCCTCTCATTGGCCAGTGTTTTTCGTTAATAACTCGTACACAAAGCCGCGAACTGCATTTTCGCTGAGGAAAAAGTTACTTCAAATAACCTCAGGAACTCCTTATTTCCTGCATGTACAATAATTTCTGGGCACCCTGTATATTTCCTGGAACATAGTGTCCAGACGCTGGGTTTGATTAATTTGTTCGATCGACTACTTATCGCCAGGGATTGTAGATCGATTTCGGGTTTCCAATGGGGCATTACCTTGCGAACGTTTCCGTGACTCCGTAAACAGTGTTTCCGTCCAGCACTCCCGTCAGTAGATTAAAAGCCACACGAGATCCAAGCCGGCAGCCTGGTCGGACGGCGGGGAACGCGCGAACGAAGTCCAAGCATTTCACGTTGAACAGCCTGTAGAAATAATCGTCTTCCGGTATGTAGATTTCGTTGCAGTAAGGATTTTTTAAGTGTGGGGGTCGCCGACAACATTCCTCGGGGTCGTTACGATTCAGCGGATCTGAAAGAGAGAGATCATCGATCATACGAAAAACCGCCGGCACTTCCTTGCCCGGTGACGTTGTTTATTTAATTCCAGTTCCACGGACGTAGTTAACTTTCCCTGTCGATCTACTGAGATATACCAACGCATACTTGTCAGATAGCCGTTGTTGCTACGTGGGATGATTGTATAGAGAGCGGAGGTGTGAACGAACGATCGCTTGGCTGTACCGGTGATAAATGATGAAGGTAGATTTCGATATAAACGGTAAGCACAGACTCGACGTTCGTAGTATTTATAGTATCTATTATTAGACTCTGAATTTTATGCATTTGGTTCATTTCTCATCTCCTGAAACTCGATGGGGGAGCGCTGCTAAAAATGTTAAATTAATTCACTATTATTGGACATTAGAATCTTTTGGTAAGATAAAAATTGTCTGCTTTAGTTGAAAGACACAGAAGTCAAGCAAAAGTGTATTTCTTCCTTTCATCATTTTGTTGAGGTTAAAATAATATTTTAATGTTTTTAAATTGCTTTAAACACTTCGTTGTTTTTACATTTTACCTACCCATGTTGCCATAAATGCCTAAATTCCACAGTTTATTTATTTGTTATGTACAATATCTCGAATGAATGTGGTATCTATAACCTCTATTTTTGTGCTCTTTACATTGAATTTAAAAGATCAGAAATGGCTGATGCAAGTTTTATCAGTTACGTAATATAGAGTATCATCGTTTTAAATATTCCAATAATGATATGAATATGTTATATGTATTATATCGCTGTATTATATAAATAATGAGCGAGATCGTCAGGGGTCGCAATAAATATTTTTCAGATAAAAAAGTTGAAAAGCCATGAGTTTTTAAATCTTTCATCATGCGAACAAATTGCAATTTTTGAAAATAATAGCCATTGTCTACTATAATCTAATCCTTCTAACATCTAAAAAAATTTAGATCACTTGTCCTAATCATAAAAAGAATTATTCCCTTTTAAAAGGTGTACGAATACTTTTTTACCCATTGTACCTATTTCATATTTTCCAATTACACATATCGCACTTATTTTCTTAACAACTATTTAAAAAGATGTGTTTTACTAGATATTCAGATTTGCATCACTTTCAACCTTTCATTTCCTCTATTTCTTCAATTACTGACTTCAATATCGGTTTGCCAAATGTTCAAAACACAAATTCTTCTACAATTTTTAACGTGTCAATTTCGATCATACTTTGGCACCTTGAATTAAAAATAACATGTGTGAATGTTTTGATTTCATTTTCATCGTAAGACATTTCTAAGGCAACTTTTTTCCAGTAGATATCTTTTTTCAATTCACGAAAATTATAAAGTTGTAGTCTCGTATTTTCATAAATCACTATACATTTCTTGCTATATATCAAGCGTTAAATATAACTTAATTTTCACGGAGACTTAGCATGCAAATTTTTTAATGCATTCGAAATTCAAACACAATTTTCTTATCATCGGAGAAATGTCACTTGCATCTACTCTAAGCGCCTCTCGTAATGAACTGCTCCGAAAGAGGTACATAGCAAATCAGTACGTATTTTAGAACTTTCCCCTATAAACAAAAACCGTTAGCTCTATGCTCATAGCTCGAAAAACCGGAAATTTCGTACTACGTCTTGCACAGTCGCAGAAAACGAGTTATCCGAAGCATACGACAGTTCTCTCGTGTGCAGGATGTTGTTCATCCACCCTTTCTTCGAACGATTCCTTCATTGGCAAACACGATTCCCATGTGTAATGCATCTCTGGCGACATTTCTCTCGGCACAATGAATTTTTCTATGGTGCCGCGTAACAGCTGGCCTCTTGTTCCTGCTGTTAATTACCAAGTTCCAGGATAAATGTGCGGACGTGTGTGATTTTGGCGTGGATCGCACGGCCCGTGGAAACGGTAGTCACATGATCGGCCCCCTAGTTATCTGGACGGCGATCGTTCGCTTTCTCTGGCAGTTACCCTAGTTTCGATAGGCGGTAAATATTCGACGTAGAAGGGCTTGGGAGCCGTCTGCGACGCTTGCTATATATGAACCTGCCGACGCGCTGATGTAATTGAACCGATGCCGATTGCATAATTTGCTATTGACTGAAAATTGGGACTCGCCTTTTTCCTCCTTCGCGCCGAGCAAATTCTCGGTTGATACCTCATTCCAGCTCACAAAGGCCTTCGTTCTTTCTCCTTTGTCGATAGCACCCCACTGCGTAATAATTCTCATCTGCACGCGTCATTCTAGAACTGTGAATCAGTTTTTAAAATTTACTTTCACATGATTGCGATGAGAAGACTGACGTAATTCGATTCCTTTGTGGTAGAAGCTCTTGTGAATGCATGGAAAATGAAACGTGGCCACCAATTTAATAAAGTTTACACGATACAAGACTGTCCTTCTTTGATAATTTAGCGTGCCCGTGACACAAAGGCATAAGCGTTAAGAGGCTGAGGCCGTTTTGGTTCGGTCATTGGCTTTTCAGAGTCATTCATCTAAATTACGGATCCGATTGTATCAATCTATCAATTTGTGTCAATTCATGTTTGCCTATTTGAACTTTCTAATAACTCGTTTAGCATTCGATGTATTTGGCGTCAAATCGAGTGATTGGAATTACTTAATACGTTACGTGACGTCTTTTCGATAAAGTAACTAGTGCAACGTTGAATCTTACTTTACGTAGGAGAACCTCGGCTATCCGAATTTCTCAATAGGACGTATATATTGAAGAGTTATAACAGAAGAGTTATAACAGAAGAGTTATTTATTGTCGATTGCTGTGACAGACAGCAATAATGTTCCTTGGTCCATACGAGTACAATAGAAAAGTATCTGCTTTTTATATCATTTTTGTGGCTTTTTTTTTATTCGTATTATATGAATGCCATTCAGATTATATTACTTTTACTTACATCATATTCGTGCTATAAATCGTATAATGATCGTGGCAGATCAAATTTTTGCAAACGATTGCTAATTCTTTGTATTATATTAGCATTCCTCGGTTTGTTTATTCTTTTGAGCCTGTCGATTAATGCATTTTTAAGAAATTGCAACGTGCTGCGGTTTTCCTCACAGCCGTAGACATTTCCTACCAATAACTTGTTATCCGTCTCCTATCGCCCGCAGGAGATCGAAATTCTTAGAAGATTAGAATCGCTCCTCCATTTCATTATCTCCTGATTTTGCAATCTGTTGTTGCGCACCGTATAAGCATGCAACGAACATTCCATCCTCTCAGTTGATTGCTGATTCCACCCGGAACGTTACGCAACGAATATTTTACTTTTACCAGTCAAAGGTTAATTTATCTATTTTTCTCTCTCGAGTCTGTTATCAGATCCTGCGATCAGTCTTGACGAATCGCACGACTCCGCGTAAGCTGGACGATTATCGACGCTGTAATCGTACCTAGAGGCGTTCCCGTCAACGTGTAGTCGTGGTCCATGAACTGTCCCCAGGCGATCACCATAACCGTGCCCGCATGATCGTGATAACCTTCGTCGGGATGCATGGTGCGCGACACGATGCGTGATAGTGGCAGATCTCGGCCGGTCACCGATATTCTCGGCGCTGTCAAACCGTCCGCGAACCGTGGAGGCATTAATCTGCGAAGGAAAGAAAAATTCGTCTTAGAAAACTTCGGAACTATCGTGACAAACGATTATGATCACCCACGCTAATGGAGAAAGATATAGGCACCCGGAAAATGATCGAGATCAGAACTTCACTTCGTACACTTCTGACTTTGAAGTTCTATCTACAGGCTGTCCCAAAATTATTATACAAGCGGGAAATGAAGGGATTCTGAGGTCATTATAAGTAACTTCTTCCTCAGCGAAAATACAATCGGCGGCTTTGTTTACGAGATATTAACGAAAAACAGTGACCAATGAGAAGCGAGCTTGGCAGCTGAATGTAACGGGCAGGCTTTTATCTATCACCTTGCAGTTCCCGCGCTCACCTCTCATTGGTCACTGTTTTTCGTTAATAACTCGTAAACAAAGCCACCGACGGTATTTTCGCTAAGGAAAAAGTTCCTCAGGAACCCTTCATTTCCCGCACGTATTAACAATAATTTTGGGAAACCCTGTATTAACGCTCTCCGACAGAAAGATACTACACGCGCATTAGCGTTAGTAAATTGTTGTCTCATCTTTATATTTAATTTTACGAAAACTGACGTTTCTTGTTGACCTACGTTTATATTGATACTCTGATAGAAGCTATAATGGTGCTGCGGTGATAGTATAATTTGTTGTCATTTCATATGCTGACTACCATTCCTGTCACGCGTGGATCATACAATTCATTATTTATTTTTAATAATTAATTTCTATCAAATAAAATGTGTCCAAGATTTGTAGAATTTAAAATAGTTCATAAAGTAAAAGTTGTGACATATGTTAACCCTGTAGTTTCGATTTCATTAATTCAATTAGATGAATCATTATGCTCAACTTCGACACTATGGTATATCGAAAAATTAATAAATGGTTTGTTGCTTCGAACACCGCCTGTTGAACACCCCTGTATACGGAGGTTGGTAGCATTATATGCACATGTCTATGTTGTAATGGTATAACATAATTATTTAGTAATAATATTTAAATTCAGAAGTGCAAATTATATACTTTTACACGGGTTCAGGACTATGTACTAGATAAAAACAAAATTAAATCGATTGGAAGCTCATAAAAAATTGAACACGCGCTAAAACATGATAAAAGTGTATTCATCAGTATATGATGTAAAAAATACCGTTCGTAGATTGTTATGTTAGCTAAAAACTTTACTTTCACATATTTTGTGGAAAAATCTTTTGAGCGTAATTATTTGACCAACCTCTCTCTATAAAACAATAGGACGTGTTTCTACGCTGCAACATAACCGTATCCTAAAAGATTTCGGGTATGTAGCAACAAAGAGCACTAGTAAGAACAATACCACTGCGTTTAGTCAACTGTTACAGACTATACGTTGATTATTTACCTCTGGAATGGAGATAGTGTTGAACCCCAGCTTGGGTTCCTCAGGTTTGTGCAGAGACCATCGTTACGTCGGTATTTTCCTGGTCGACATTCTACATCGCTTAGATAAGCTGGGCAGACCTCGCGGATCAGAGTCTTCGAGGTATCGATCAGGGGTAGACTTTTCTCAATGTCTTCGATGGTAAGTCCATACCTAGCGCAATTCGATTCGGTAACAGGATATACAAATTGTTTAGCTCACATACGCTATAAATACTGTATATATTCTACAGAGTAACCCATTATTATGTTAATAGCTGGAAAGGGGTGATTACTGAGGTCATTTAAAGTAACTTTTTCCTTAGCGAAAATGCAATCCGCGGCTTTGTTTACAAGTTATTAACGAAAAACAGTGACCAATGAGGACGCGAGGCGGCCGAGCTAATGAGCAGAAGTGGGCTTCGTGCGGTCGTTGGCTCGCCCAGTTTCGTTCATTGGCGCGACCGCCTCGTGCCAGCTAATCTCGTCTCTCATTGGTCACCGTTTTTCGTTAATAACTCGTAAACGAAGCCGCGGATTGCGTTTTCGCTAAGGAAAAAGTTACTTTAAATGACCTCAGGAATCACCTATTTTTAGCTGTTAATATAATTATGGAACACCCTGTATAGTTAAATATTGAAACAATTATTATTTTCTCGAAAATTTCATACGTGTGTTCAGTTTTACACCTTACTGCATGCATCAATTAGTATCAATAAACAGAAGGTTCTTACGTTTTGGCGAGGTTCGTAGAGATATCCAAAAGGAGTTCACCGACCGTTGCTAGGTCTTCTGGCCGCCACGTTTTGCCTTTGGGTTGCGCGACATCTATAAAAATTAGCAGTATATTAATGTGAACATGAAATATTAATGTCGGAAGTAAGTTCGGAAAAGTTCTATTGGTAGCTGTAATGTTTAAGACAAAATTTGGCATCTAAAACGGAAATCTGATCGAGTCGTAAATAATTGCAGTTTTAGTGTATCGATTCTATTTATTGATAAAATCAGTAGCGATTATGTCTTAGTCAATTATACTTCTTCAGTTGTAATGGTTTGACACCATTCATTTCGAAGCTCGAATATAATGAGTAGTTAGAATGATGAAATTATTTATGGCTCGACCGAATGTAATTATCATACTGATTTGTAGTAGTTGTTCCGCGTTAAAAGTATATAGAAGCTATCTATAGTAATAAAGCATACGTGGCTCGACCGCTCGACCCAACACCGTCCATACCATGCAATAGATTCCGAAAATTACCAAACGACCCCATCTGTACTGCAAGCGTCTTTCCTCAAACAAATAAGCGACCGTAGCAATAGTATCTAATTATCCAAAAAGCCATTATTTCCTGCCTGTAATGTTTCCTTCAACGCTGCTACGTCTGGTCGCCAAAATTCTCTCACCGTCACGTATTCCCTTTACCTTCTACACAACATCAATTACCCAAGGCAATATCTTTTTCCCCAGTCTTATTACCTGCGACAGTTAACCTTCGAGACACGCAGATTCTTCGCGAGATTCACTCACATGTACGATTCATACCTGCAAGTGACTGTTAGTTCGGGGCGATCACCTTTTCCCTTGCTCACAATTTTTTGACCAATCACTCAATACGACCGCTTCACTTTTTAGATCCGGAAAACTTGAAAAAACATTGAATCCGAGTGTCTCATTGAAAACTTCACACCCCTAACGAATCTTCTTAAAAGACAAAACAGACAACGAACGGACAGATACTAACCAGACACCAACGCGTAAAGACTTCGGTCAACACTCCGTCGATAGTCTCACTGTCAACTCAATTCATTCTAAGCCAAGTACAGTTAGTCACCCTAGCGTTAAAAATTGTTATGTTGTGTTAAAATATAGTGTTATTGATATCAGCCAGTGTTAAAACCATTCTTTATCAACTTATCATCCGTATCACTCGAAAGAGTCATAGGGAATCGCGCAGACTCGGTGTCACACATGATTGAATCGGTTCACTGTTCGATCTCACCGGGAAAACGTGAAAAAACAGTAGTAGACCTAATGTTTAAACAATATCAATGAACGTGTTACATAAAAATCCGAATCACTTGGCGTGGAATAACCCATATGAGCTTTTTACTATAATATTATATGAACTATTTTATCGTGATACACTTACTATACATATGCAATCAGTAACCGATCGTACAAAGACGAAAGTATAGTTGTTACGATCTATAATGACGACACTTTGAGTATATTCTAGTATATGTAGATATGTACTTAATCGGAACTAGTTTTTAACAAACTGTGTATCTGCAAGAAACACAGAAATATGCAAAATGAGGCATCCCCTATTTAATACCTGAACGATGGTCCCAACTTCATCGGGTGAATTTTTTCACGTACTAAAGTACTTGATTGATTTATAACTAGGCTGCGGAACTTTATGCAAAATAAAACTTGTCTCTATGAATTTTAAGAAACAAAAAAGGTCATATGTAACAATCATATATAACTTCCTTCTTAAATAATTCTACTAGGATCAATTTAATACATCCACACTCTTAAACTCTTTTATTCTTCTTATTGTTTTAACTTACATCTAATAATTGTTGTCATAAATGCATAAAATCCGCAGTCTATCCATAATTTTTGATGTTTAATCTACTTTTCTGGACTTGTTGGCCGTTTATTGGAAATCAACATAAATATTCGCCGCTTAACTTGCTCGGTTATGCAGAAATTGTAACAATAATAACGATTACTCCAGAAACATACTATCTTATGTGTTAGATGTTACATGTTACATGTTAACATGTTATCTTTTGTGTTTCGCATGTTGTTGGAGCTACACCTGCGCGAAAACACATCTTATAATAGAATTTTGAAAAACAACGTCTTCAATCAGTTCATTCTACTTTCTGTGTAGCGGAGATAACAGATCCGGTGAAGAAGCTCGTATCATACTATACTTACTGATGCGTTTCCTAGCTTCTACGTAGGCGCGATTAACAGCGTCGTAAGTGATGCACGTCTGCGATCCGCCGGTCGGCGGGCTGAAACGTGAAAAAACGAGAATGAAAGTTAACACGTGCTCCCGATCTTCGAATACGGACATATTATTTACAGCCTCCGTTCCCTTTCCTCTACCCCCTGCCCATCCCCCTCCCACCCAACTGTCTCTCCTTCGCATTTTTTCTTGTCGAGTTAATTACCTAACCCTGTAGCCTACTTTCGTGTGAAGCCAGGCTCTGTCGTACGTTCGCGAGCCACGCATTTACCGTCTCTCTACGCTCTCGGATATTCTGTATCAAGGTAACCCGAAACTATCATACGAACCGTGGCTTGCGCACCAGCGAGAGCACATGAATTGACATATCTTGTTTCTCGGAACGAAATATACTGGCATTGACGTGCCGCTCGTGGCTTTTACCTTTGAAGGTTGACCCGGCGGTTTTGTCTCCTTGCCGGCTTGCTTTTGAATTAGCCGGGGCATTTCCTCGTCGAGGCTTTGCCACGGACGATCAGCCATAAGCTTGTCGCTTTAGGGCTACTTACATATTCTTAATTTCTCCTTTAACACTAGACTTACAAAGCTCTAAGACACGTATTCGTTTATAACGAAGAAGAAACTGTATTTATTTAGATGTGCCATACCCTGTATAGGTTAACATAAACAATTTTGAGAAACTGGATGTTTGTTGATTATATTATTACATATAATCATACTAGTTATATTAAATAAATTCAGTTTAAAATATAAGATAAACTTCGCAACTTTAATTATAAACTACGTTACGTAATACCTAGTAATACCAGTTTCCTTGAGTACCTGAAGAAATGTTTGACACATCGATTGATAATCTTTTGAATGCTAATACCTGTACCATGTTAAAAATAATGAAATCATTTGAAAACTATGAGAAAAAAAAGTGGATAAGAAGCTAGTCATGTGTGTATTAACGTCGTTAGAGTTAGTGCGTATTTATTCCGTTCGATTGGCTGGAACCTTACGTGGAAAAGTCGCGTTTAAAACAGGTTTCCCTTTAAAGCCTCTTACACGATTGCGAGCAACGTGACAAAATCAACTGAGGGCAATTTCGAAGTAGCTGGAATCTATTCGCAATTGTAAATTCGCAACGACACTTTTAATGACATACAGGTTACGTAAATGAGGATAGTCGTGCAGTGGAGGTATTCAAATTACAGTAAATTCTCTCTAATTGACGCTCTCAAAATGAACAATTTGGGAAGAGGAGATACGACTATTCGAGTCTTCCGGCTCGTTTTTATAGTTACCGATTGTTAACAACTATAAAACTATAACTATAACAACTATAAACTAACAACTCCTCTTCTCAAATTGTCCATTTTTGTTTCCAAGCTGAGCGTCAATTAGGGAGAATTTACTATATTTTGTTTCCTTGTGTATTGTGGCAAATATTCGACTATGAAGGTGTGGTAACCGTTCCATTCAATCCGTAAGATTTCTGATGGATCAATCCTCTATAATATTATATAACTTTATACTGCGTCATTTATATTTTTCAAGTATCGTTTCATTTTATTAGGATATTTTTTTTTATTCCATGTTCCCTTTCTGATTCAAGAATTTTTGTGTAATGAATAGGCAGTCTAATGATATTAGGTATACAATGTCTAATCCTATTCATTTTACACACGTTTCAACGCGCGAGAAGACGACGATCTAAAATATATTCTTTTAATCCTTTTCATATTGTAGACGTTTCGTTCAGATTTGAAAGTACTGGGATATAGAAAGCTAATAAGAAAAAATCTGGAGTGGTCTTTTGTAGGACTTCTTTTCAGATTTTTTTTTATTAAATGAAATTAAAATACTTATACTCATTACTTACAATGTAAATTGTTTTGAAGTAAAAGTACTTGAAATTATACGTGTTACCATAACTTTCATCTATCCCTTATTTCTGCAATTCAATCTACCCTGTCGTATCAAATTAACGAGAATAAGAACTCAATACAATAGAAACATAAATGATTAAGTTCGTAGGGAGATGATCCACGTCATTTGCAATTACAAAAACGATTTATACAACATGCTATTTATTCACGATTAATCTTCATTTTCCAATTGTATTATCTGAACAGTTCCAAGACCTGGTAGAACTATACATGTTAAATTATCGATTTCACGGGTTTCAGAATAATAGCTACATCTCGAACGAATCACATACGACAAGTAAAAATTAACGCTATCCTGCATAGTGCTCGTTACAAACGTTGCTGCAGCGAGAAACTTGATCTGTTCGCTAATTGCATAAGCTATAGATTTCCCGTTTCATTCAGTATCAGCTGACAAACCATTGATATACATATATACAAGGTTGTATTGTAACGGTAGTATCGACGACTAGACATTTTTTTACACGCTTCCAGCATAAATATAAATTCGAGAGTTTGTTGCTCCTCTGTAAAACAGATACTCCCGTTACATTTTCAACACGGCGCCATTAATACGATTCTATGTGAATTCGATGAAATTTCGATTGTTGTGTATTCGCTAAGCTCGCGCGCAATTTATCACGGCCAACATACCGTGAATATAGAAATTCCATGGGAAATTCTTTGGCCGGCTCGCTAGGCTAGTTGCGAAAATATGTGAAGTGCACTTTAGCTGCATAAATGCACGTTGATCTGGCTTTCACTGTGATTAGAAACGCAATGTGTATAACGCGTGGGGTCACTTATTTCGTCTCGATGCATTCTGTGGCGTATACCATTATATTTTGTCCTACTTTTATTCATTTTCCTTCGTGCCCTCGTTTTATGTTAACAGTAAAATCATTAGCAAACGATATGCTGAATAGTTTATTATTCTACGTAGATTTTTATTATCCTAGCGAATTTCTTGGGCTAGTTTTCTACACCTAAATCATGTTTGCTTCTTACAAGTTACTATTCGAGTGTAATCAACAATTTCTGATCCAGAAATACAAAATTGACTTTACAGTGATACTTGTTAACATAAATTTAATTAGACGAAAGTCCGAAGGCTAAAGAAATCTCATTGCAACAGATTCTGTCCTGTAAATTATTTTTTGTTCAAATAAAGTACGCTCTTTGAGATATCCATAAAAACATATATTTTGCAATATTTGCAAGGTATTAGCAAATTGGTCATGTTTTCTTATCGATGTTTACCGTTTTCGAATAGTAATTATGCACGCGATATCCAACCAGATAATTATAAAATAAAATAAAATAATTATAAAATGTGTTTGTGAGATATTCAAGGTCCTTTAAGTACGTGAAATCTAATATGAAATTACCAAAATATTGAAATACTGATTGGATCGGTATATTTATGACACACACTGTAGATTGCTTCTGAAAATCGATGTTGGCATCGCATGCTCATGCCAAAGCGAGAAGCATTCATGCTACGCGGGGTGGGTAATTTCGTGAGCAACAACCCAATATTATCTATCCTTCACATTAAAAATTCATTCGAAACGTTTGTCTTTCGACAGAGGGATCAGTTAAAAGAAGGAAAAACTCGATTATACGAGGTGGACCTTTTATTAGCCACTATTATTATCGAGCGCATATTATCACGCGTAATTATCCAGTTATCTTAGCGTAGCGGCTCGGTTTCCGAAATTGTCGATGATCGTTGCACTTCCATTAATCCCGGCTGTATCATTTGCATTTTACCGGCTTCACGCGGCAAATGGATCACGACTAACCGTGACGGTTTCCTTTTTCCTCCTTATCTTCCAGGCGATTATAAGCTTAATCGTGACTTCACGGACTGCTGACAAGAACACACGTTCGACTTCGCCAACGGGCAACAATACAAGTATTTAGGTGCACACGTAGCCTGTTAGAATCGTGTAATTGCGAAAAACTGTGCAATCGTGTTTTGCTTTGTTATTGACTGGAAGAAGTATGCCTTGTCTCGGCAAATCTGGATCTTCTGACCAAGTAGATTAATGCTTTGCACCTGAAGCCGTTTCGAAAACATCAAGAATTTTATCGGACTTCAAATCATCCTGTTCAAGCACGACTTCATTTATTTCATTCGTGTTTTTAGATACCGTTGTCGAGGACTGTTTTGTTCAACTATATTCAATACAATTTTTTATCCTTTTATTGACTTCGTAAAAGAGTTTTTATATTAGTCTCTTAACCGCTTGCCAGACAATAACCAGCCTAACTCGTAATTTCAATCAGAATCTACGAATCTGCCAAGTCTTATTTGTGTCTATTTACATATATCGAAACACAACTTTATTTCTTTTGCTATGAATGCTTGAGCAGTAAAATAAATGTAGACACGAATACCAGTGAGTATAAATTTTCTTTTTTTCTTTTTTCTAGAATATTAACAACGAAAATCCGATGATGGTAGCTGTGAAACAAATTATACGACAAGAGGTAAATTAAAATTGTTTATACAATTATAAAATTTCGTATAGAAATAAAAAATTTTGTATGCAAATGAAATAGAGCAGCGAGGGAAGAAGAATGATTTAAAAATACTGTTGCATCGCTTTCACTACGAACATCTTTCTGTTAACATCGCTAAAAGAAGTTACATCAAAAACTATAACTTCCTCATCGTATCAATACTTTCGTCGGACACTGTACTGTATTTGGTACTGAAGAAAATCCTACACGTTAATTGCAAAAAGTGTTTGATTTAACGTTTAATGATTGAGATATACTAGCTCATATGATCACTCATGTTGATACGTATGAATTTAATTCCTCTTTAACAGAACACTGACATTCCAAGAACCGTTCAAACACTTGCTGGAATGAAAGTGAATAACTCCGAGATAAAATTGTTCTTATCGTTTATTACCAACTAATGAATAATTCATAGATATCCTTCGTACGTATTGTACATGTTATCGGAAAATTTGCATGTTATTATAGTTGCCAAGATTAATGCAGGAAATACGCCGTATATTATTGTACCGTTCAAGCTTATAAAATTAATAATTATTAAAATTATAATTTTGTAGGATTATCACTGAATTGTCTAAATGTAATTGACAGGGCCTGCAGTCTAATTAAAAGAAAACAATATTCATACGCGTGCGAGGTTCATATAATAACACAAAATTATTAGAAAATTAGATCTAGCTTTAGGTACAATTCGTATGGAGGTCAGATTCTAAAATTTTTTCGAGAATCTGATGGTATTCTCCAATATAAAAATACCTATCCGATTTGTTTTAATAAATTTCGTAGAATCAGTTGATTGGTTTTTCGCAAAAAATAAATCGTAATATTACAGTTCAGAAAGAAAATATTGGTGATACAATAAATTCTCTCCAATTGCCCCTCAGCACGTAAACAAAAATGGACAATTTGGGAAGAGGAGACACGATTATTCGAGCCTCGCGGCTCGTTTTTGTAGTCGCCGATTGTTAACAACTATAAAAACGAGTTTCGAGGCTCGAATTATCGTATCTCCTTTTCCCAAATTGTCCACTACTGGGTAGAAATTGAGGGACGATTAAAGAGAATTTATTGTATTCTAAAGAGCAACATTTTTTAAAAACTTTTTAGTCTCCAAAAAAGAGGATGTACCGCTTTGAAACATTTAGCGCATCGCTTATAACGATAAGAAACGTAACGCCACGATTTGTTTCAAGGTTTTGAACTCAAGTATTACAACAGTTCCCCATTGTTTTATCCGCGGTGATAAACAAAAGGAGATCTGGTTTTCCAGCGGCGCGTTCTCATTATACAAACGTTCTCACGACCCGTTATTCAGATGCACATTTATTCAGCGATGATAAATTATCATTGGACGTAGGTACAATGTCCCTGGCGTGTTGCGGAAATATACGGCTACCAAGGAAGTTTATTTCTAGGTTTGCCTTTTGAACACTCAAACGATTGAGATTGATCAGAAGAATGCGGATAAGAATGCGCACGATTTACTGTTCATTATTAGTAGCATGGTCGTCCGAAAAAATTTCATATTAATTAATGCACAAGCCTGGTTGAGTTAGCCACTGTAATTTGATTCTCTTGTCCTATATTTGAATTTCAATATCTGATCAGAAACAAGTATAAAGAAATTATTGGTCTATCTATAAAAGAAAACTGATGAGAAAGCTTTGAAAGCAAGGAATTGATACAAAATTTACTGTAATCACTTAGATGTTCTCTTTGAACTATGTTACATTAGATAACAAGAATTTCAAACAATAGAATAATTTAAACTGATCATGTTCCGTGGATCAATTTGTAGAAATAATTCTGTTGATAGAAATTTAATTTGTTTGATCTAATATTTTTATTAGCATTAATAAATACATACTACTTTATATTTTTATTAGCATTATTTTATTATTTTTTATACTACTTATATTTTTATTAGCATTATACTATCTACTACTTTCGTACAGTGAGAGTAGCTATCTGGCAATGGTTCCAATACGGCTCTAGCTACGAGACTCCACAACACAGAGGTAAAGGGATGTCCCAAAATATCTCATAATCCGGAAATGGGGGGGGGGGGAGGGAGTTCCTGAGGTCATTTGAAGTAACTTTTTCCTTAGCGAAAATGCAATGCGTGGCTTTGTTTACGAGTTATTAACGAAAAACACTGGCCAATGAGAGGCCAATGGCGGTCGAGCCAACGAGCGGACGAGTTCCGCACATTGGACCTGCCGCCTCGCGCCAGCTGATATCGTCTCCCGTTGGTCACGGTTTTTTTTTTAATAACTCGGAGACAAAGCCGCGGATTGTATTTTCGCAAAGCAAAAAGTTACTTGGAATAACCTCAGGAACCAGCAATTTCCGGATTGCGAGAAATTTTTGGGACATCCTGTATAGAGCCTGTTGAGTGTTTTACTCTCAGATGAACACCCGCCTTTAACCGTCTCAGTTTTCATGCTCAGTATGACGTGACTCCGAGTCCCTCGCTTGTGAGAATATTTCACAATCTCCGATCTAATGTCATCCAATAAACGCGTTCGACTGTCCAGCCCTGTTAAGGAACGCCCGTGCAAAAAAATGACCCTACTTCTCAAAGCGAGTGTCGCAGGAACAAAGGTTAGATGGATAGTGAAAGTTCTGATTGCCGTTCCTGATCAGAGTTCCTGCTTTCTCTATACTTCGAAAATGTCGACGGAGATCTTGCCTCGGTTACGTAATGTTATGCTTCGATTTGGTATTTTTCGTTTTTCTTTAGTGCGATGTCTTATAAAATGTCTGACTACACCGTGTACGTTACTATCGAATTGATCCGCGTAGATCGAGATGAAACACGTTCCACCGGTTGACTCGACGTTAAATAACGATTGTTGCGGTTTTACTAAATAATAGAGTTGAAATAATACAGAAAAATGTATCTGACAAAAGTTGAACAATGAAAAGGTATACATAAATAGCACCAATCAAATTGACGCAAAGTGATAGAACTGAAACCGAACCACTAAGACGCGACAAGAGTTTTTATAACATATTCCCTTCTTCCACTTTTTCGTCACTGCTCACTTTGCTTTCTAGTGCCATCGTCGAGCACTGAAAGCTTTGGTAAAGTGACTTTTACATCCCAATGCCACTCTTCTCGCAAAAAGATCCATTTTCGTTAAATTTGTAACATACGCTCTTCTACTACACGCCCATTTAATCCATCGCGGTGCAAAGTGTTTCCATCCTTTTATTTCTTCGTTTGGCATGGCTTTATATAACTCAATCATATTGGCATATGTGACCTTGTAACCTATATTGAACAATTGTTCAAATCACGTAATTTTGGCATTATTCACGAACATCGTGTAATTCAGCAAAATAAGTAATTTTGGTTCTCAATGTTGAGTCTGGCTCGACACAGAATCACAAAGGTTAACAGCCACGCCAATGTCCATCCGAGACACAGAAAACCAAAACAACTTGTTTAACAATATACGAGTAGAAAAGACACAATTTGTTATCGCAGTTGCTTGTTGTAACCCTGTTACATCTCCTACATCCTAATAAAGTTTCACCTACTGTGACAAAATGATTGGAACACAAATAAATATTGAAATTCGACGAAAGAAGTTGCGTCAGTAACACGCGACCGACGGTGGCGCTAAAAGTGTCGAGTAAGCTAATCGAGTATAGTGTGTTTACTTACAAGGAGCCGCGAAGTAGGTTGTACGTGTAATCGTAGGGAGTGCTTCTTCCTGGTCCATTGAGGACCAGGGCGCAGTCATCGCCGTTTGCATAAGCCTCGATCGGCTGATACTGCAGTCCGTTGCATTTCCACGTGACCAGTAGCAGCAGCAACCTGATTATCACGGATCGTATCCGCCCTATCGTGGATCTGCAACATTATAATAGGAACGATTATCTTTCCTTCCCATCGAGATATCGCGGGTCGATGGTGCCAGAATATTGGATAGAGGCGATACTACTTTTAGTCCCGTGTAGCTGTCGCGAATTACTTTCGTCCGATCGTGTCGGATCAATTTCTCGGTTCAACAAACTTCTAGATCTTTTCTCACAATCGGTTCACTGATCCCTTGAATCTTACGCTAAGCGCGTACTTTTTCTCACTCCCAACTTCCGTCCGTGAACCGAAATTCTCACAGTTCAATTGAATAGCATTTGATGAGTGTCTTTCACACTCGTTCATTATATCGGAACACGCATTATTCTCTCGTGTAAGAGAAACAGGTAGTTGCATTTAGAATCTTATTATCAATCTGCGGAGGATTTTCAAAGTATAATAGAGGAGAGAGTTCTGTTAATTTCGCTATATGCTACGTCAACAATATAACAAAATTACTGCAAGTTGTGCAATAGATGTACTTTCCAATAACGTGCATTAAGAAAGAAGATCATTGATCCTGAAAGTCCTAAAGATGCATTTATGAGAAATTTATTCGATAAACTATTTTATTCAAAAATATTCAATTTAATCTTTAAAGGTCCGAATAAATAGAACGATATGCATAAAATAGTCAGTGCTGTTAGACTCTACTAACTATAATTCCGACACGATCTCATTCGGACCTATCTAGAATATTTCACGCAGGTGCAGTCGATCACGAATGCTCAAAGTCAATGACAAGAATGTATGAAAATTGCATCGCGATGTTTTTCCATGTTTCGCGGAGTATTCCTTAAATCGTATCGATTAAATCTGGATCGAAGTCATTGACGGAAAGAACTCGGTTCGATAGGACTTATGAAACCGAACCTGTGACCGGTTTTCTTGGTGCGTTTCAGCCGTGAGCGGTGTGCAGAATGCGCAAGGTGACCAGAGAAACACGGAATGGAAAAAAGAAACTGAAATCGTTTCAAATGTCCATCGCCTTTCTTATCTGATTGATATGTAGAACGCGGTGAGCGCGCTTGCTTTCATTCGCATCCTCCTGCGCACCCGTGAACACATTGTTCATCAAGATAAGTCGATACGTATGGTAGATCGAGAGTTTCGGCTTGGAGGTAGTTCAAAAGCACGCCGTGAAATTTGAAGGTTTCATTAAGCATACTGCCAACGGCCAACACTCGAGATATTACGCAACTCATTCGAATGGGTAATGGTGAAACTGAAAATTTATTTGAAAACGTTATGCTTCCTCGTTTTGATTTCTTCCAAAAGTAAATCAATCTAAACTTGTTATCCTATTGTTGATTGCTGCAACAAGAAATATTTAATGTTTCTTTTATATTATAATATTATATTATTATAATATTATTAATTTATATTATAATAAATATTATATATAATATTTAATGTCCATTCTCTCAACGGGAGAGTTTCCCAAAAACTTGATGGGTTCTTGCTCGGAGTGGGAGAATTTTACAAGACTCGTTAATTTTTGTTTTTAATATATTCTGTGGTTCAGTAGGAACCTCTTTGAGCGTAGGTATGACGGGAAAGAATTTGTTAGATATGCGTTCGGAAGGAATCTCTTCGAATCTTTGGGTTAGAATCACAGTGGCGCGTAAGTCACATTTTCCTCATTGTAAAAATCAAGGAGTGTTATTGTTAACTAACATGTCTATTGTTTACTGGCCAAATTGATTAATAAGACAATTTAGAATTAAGTTAGTGTAAAGTAACTTTATAATTTATTTCGCTTGCTTTTTAACATTTCGGCAGATTACATTTTAAGACGTCAGTGAAGATTTTCGAAAATGTGACACTTAACTCCACTGTAATTCTAACCTACTCGTTTGTACATCGTTCTCGCACCTAACAGACTAATCTCTATAAATAGGCAGATTTAAACGACAATCGATCGCTAATGAGACAAATTGTAATTTCATCCGGTCTTGGTCTCGGACACGTTCAACACTCGATCAGCGAATATCCAAGCCCGATCGGTAATTGTCGCGGCTTAAAATAAAGGTGAACGGCCGAACGACCATTGGAACATGCCGCAGCAGAGAGACTCGTTCACCTATCTATGTATGTATATCATTTTCCCTGTGAACGAACGGGAAAATATTCTTGCGAATAACAGTACGATTATAAACCGGCACTCGATCGGTTTCAGCGTTCAACCTCGCTTCAAGGTGCACATTCTCTCGGTCAACAAACGAAGCTGGCGCGGCGATATCGGAACGAAGTGGAAAATAACTACTTCACTATGCGCATTAGGCCTGTTACGGGTATCGATAATTACGCTCCCCAGCGAGAATCATCTAATGACTAGGCGATGATCAGCTCCACCATGCCCTCGCGACGGTATCATAACAAGAGTGCACTTTAAATCATTGTTACATGGAAGCTCGGGGGTGAGAGAAGTTGTGGGAATGGCCTCGGCAAGTCGCTCCATGTAATTTGCCGTTCGATGCCCGATACTTATGAGAAGCATTGAATCAAAATGTGTAAGAATCTTTGGATTTATTAGGTTCTAAAATATATTAATATTTGTTTATTTATGAGAGGACCTTTTTGCTCAAAGTCATATTCTTCTGAATTTCAAAACTCCCAACGATTTCCATTAATACATTAATATTTCATTACTATGTATTCATTAGTACAATTCTGTGGTCACTAAAAAGACACAATCGAAAGTTACATTACAAAACGGTTTATCCTTGCAACCACGGTGAATCGTTTCGTATCTGCGGTAAATGTGAAATAAACTTAAAAGTGAATATGAAAATAGTGATTTGCATAAAGGTTCGCAGTCTAATTAATATGTAATAACTGGGCTACGAATTTTATATACATATTTCGAAACGTGTACGTGAAATTTGAAACAACAGATAAAAAGAATTCAAGAATGTCCACATATTATTTTCGACTGACTAAAATGACTAAGAAGAAAACAATTTCTATCTGGTTCCAGTTTTTTTTTGTTGGAACCAGCTTAGGTATTTTGAGAATCTCAATTTGCGTAGATACAAATTCAATTTACCACCTAGAAAATTCCTTGCGCAGAAAACAAGACAGCAATGTCATTAGTATTTGTTAATATGCGCGTTTTCTAGCAATTGGATAAATGTTCAAATATCATAAATGTATAGAAAATGTGCAATCTAGTGTGATAACGAATGAATTCACAAAATACGATTTTGGTGATCAGTATGCATTTGGTAACTTTCACTTAATTTCTGCGAGTCTTGCAACGTTCGGTGTATCCGCTGGAAAATGAAACGATCGAGACATTTCGAGTCACGTGCTCGGAGTCACGCGCATGCATCGGATGTTTTTATGGCCGCTTCATTGTTATACCCGCAGGGCGAGAAGTTATTTCGCGTTTTGCAATTTAGTTTCACTCTGACTTATTCATGCGTTGACAAAAGAACGTGCATTTATATACAGTTTATACTGTAAACGCATGTACATATGTATATTCTTCGTGATAAAATTCAAGGCGGACTTGATCTTGATCACTTCGTCGGCGAATTACCCCTTTTGTTCGGACGTATCTTCAACCCGGAATCGGGAATTATTCGAATTGTTTCGAGTATAAATATTTGTCTAAAATAATTATTCGAAGAAATCCTTTCTATTCGAATAACAATAACTCATTATTCGTAACAAATTTATCTATTTATTCGAATAATTTTTCACTTTTCATTCGAACAAATTATTCGAGTAAATATTGTAAAATTGTGACAAACACTATATTCTAGAATTTTTATTTAAATCGATCCAATTAATTTCTGTACGAATAAATTCTTATTCGAATAAAAAATAACTTCTTATTCAAATGAATTTTCGTTTGGATAAATTGTTATCTAGATAAATTTTTATTCGATTGAATATTTATTCGATAATGTGAAATAAAATTGTACTCGATAATTCTTACCACTTATATCGTCACGTTTTGTTTCCTCATGTTATTAATTTTGGAATTGTGCAACAGGTAATCGCTGGAACGTATCACGCTAATTATATAAATGTATCGTATGCGAGGTTATAGCAGATAGTCAATTTGTTTACTATACGAAAAAAATTGATCATATCACAGTTGATTAATATTAGGTCGATCGTTTCTCTTTTTATCTCTGATGGATTTTAGAATTCCAATTTTTATTAACGAACGTGAAAATTTGATTTATGTTGCGTTAAACTATATTCACTGTTACGTAAATCATCGATAGCGGAAAGCTAGACAATACGACGATAGAGAAACTAAATTAAAAAAGAAAATTGATGACTACATACAAGTATCCATTATTTATATTTATTATTGAACAACCACGAAGATTCTTTCAATATTTATAGACAAATATAATAATTTAAACAAAATTAATTAAAATTTATATATAATTTTCGGAAATCCAGTTGTAAACATTACTAATGTCAAAAATGTTCAAATGAAGTTTAAAAGTGAATATAATTTTTTCAAATTGTTATTGCTGATTCGTCAGAAATTATTTGCATACAACTGTCATCTGATTTAAAACAATTTGATGTAATTGATGTTTATATTGTTTTCTTAATTGACTGAGTATCGAGTGATCTTATGTATTTCTATATTCATGATTATAGTATTCGATGCAGAAGAACGCAATTTAATTAATTATTGCTGGCTTCATCGACACAACAGTTCATATAATTTTCCACACGAAAGATCATGCCCGTTACATCCACCGATTTCATTTTCCATCCTTTCTGAACCGCTGATACTTATGAATCACGTGAATTGGTCCGGTATTCTAACCGCGTAACAGTGAGAAATCGGATCACTGGAACATAGGAAATGTTTTGGCGTGCCGGAAGACGGCGAAAGGTGAAAACTCGAAAAGAAGTCGCCCGCAAAAAATACGAAACCGCAACTGCTAGAAGGTAGTCGATTACACCGAGCCGGGCAACACAACGATACTAGTATATGTATGTGTCTCCGTCCAAACCGGTAAGTGGCGATCGAAAATAAATGGATTGCTTTAAAACGCTTTGAATTAACATGTTAAATGCCGAATATCAACTCGAAAAATTCACACAATATCAAAGTCATTTAATTAATGAAAGCGAAACTAGAAACTGAAAATTTACCATAGGAAATATTAGTTCAGCTATTTTGTATTCTACGAATTCTAGTAACATTCAATTTGTTCAATATGTTACAATAAAACTAAATTTCAGAAACCTAATTAAAAATTAGTGTCACCCATACGTGTATCACGCGGCACTGAACGTATTGAAAATGGCGTGACACGTATTCTCTATTAGCAATTGTACAAATCAAAAACTCTTATATACTTTTCGGATGAAAATTCATTCATTTCCTAACTTAGATATTGTGCATTCCTCTTTGATTCTTAACCCTTTTCGTTATAATTTCTTCCACAGCTACGTTGATTAAGTCTTGTTTGTCTCTAATAAAAATTCATACGTGAGATAAATCATTTATATTTATTGTCTGTCAACCTTTACTTCAATGTTTAAATATTTACACGTGAATAATATTTATATTTAATGGATTATGTTCCAAATCTTCGCAATGAGTCTGGCACGATACTATAGGGCAAGGGATTAACGATTGTCTTGCAATTTAACGTATATATTTGAAATGTTAAATTACGAATTCTTTATTCATGAGAAGTGTATAATGATTAATGAAAAACTGTTGAATTAAGCAGAGTTTAACAAGCAGGTTTAATAAGCAGGTTGTTGTTGCGACGCGAAAAAATGCAAGAAGAATAAGAATGATAGCAAAAATCATTATTTCATATATTTTATTGCTTGACAATCATTCTCATAATGCTTGTCACATATTCAAATAAAAAGCCGACAGCAAGCAAAGCATATTGCAAAACTTGTATTAATCAAGTTCATTTTATTTTTATAGACTTTACCATTCTCTTACTTGCACTAGTACCATTTACCAATGCAAATATATATGCAATATATATATATATATATATTGAATATTCCAGTTACAAGTATTTTACTGCTGAAGGAAGTAATTGAGAGTAAGAGGATCTGAATTTCCTCACTGGCTTGTAAAAATGTGTACCAGAAAAAAAGTCCCCAATCAACATTCACCGATCTCGGCTCCGCAGATTCTCCAATAACATCGCACTTGTCGGACATTATGTCCGTGTTATTAAGGAAAAAGCTCGTGACGCTTGTCATCGGTGAAAGTGAGAAAATGCGCGTCGAATTCGTGAGTTACGAAACCGTATCGTCGCTAATTGTTAATTACTCAAGCCGATAGAATCGGCACGTGATAACGTTCTCAGGCTGCGGATATGCGTAACGCAACACGATTCAGATAACAGCCGGGAGGCTAATCGGAATAAAAGATCACAAGTGGATTACTTTCTCGTTGCGTCTACCGCGGATTCTCCTTTCACTTTCCTCGGCTACTCGATGTTGAACGTCCCCTTGCCATAGAAGATACAATCCATTTCGCGAGTTTTCGACAGGCAATCCGCGTTCGATCTGATTTCGTAATCACTGGAGAACTTGGCTTCCACATGATTTGTGCGATTTCTACGAAAAGGGAATTTCTTTCGTTGTGGAATTTGTTTATCGTAACACAAATCAAATAAATCAATCTCAAGCTTTGGATACGTTACGGCTATACTTTCATCGTGTTGCTCAAATTTGTTTACGTTCCATCTACTTATAAATATGGTTTGTAGCGTCCTTGGATTAGGATGCTCCGCAAAATTAATTCACCAACGATTGTCATGATACACATGGTAGCTACAAGCAAGTTTTCAACAGAAGTACTTCTCGTGTTATTAACACTAGATTTACGGAACCCGTCAAAATGGCGGGTCACTAATTTTTTTATTTACGATTATTCGTATCGTAAAGATACATTTATGAGTTATAAATTTAATTTATATATTACTTACAGCAAACGTTACAATAACACTTGTTAAAAATCAGAATAAATGTCTTATTGTCGCTTTTATAAACTAATATAAAACAGCTGTTTTTTTGTGCTCCGTAAATCTAGTGTTAAAATCGTCAGACCCTGTGAGACATAAAGTCTACGATCTTTCTATTAATTGTAACTCCTACAACCTTCTAAGGATTACGTTCATTCTTATTATTACACTGCAGATTTTTGTGCATTTATTGTATGTACGCAGAAGCCTTTAAATGCAATCAAATGTCCACGTTAACAAAATATAATTGTATTATTATCCTACGTTCACTGCAAGGAATTTTCTAGTTCGTGTAAGAAATCTACAAAAATTCAAATTTTCATAAAAGAATTCATGAAAATGAGAATTTGCATAATGATTTGCGGTCTACTTATTTACCGTCGATTCCTCATATTGCTATTTTCCGCTTGATACGAATAACTAGGCGAAACCTTTCACTTAATTTTTATATTTGTCATTTTTTCCACCTACTGAGATCCTTGCGGTTTTGCTCACGATTCAATCTGGAATGACGTGGAAATTGATGGAATTTATTGAATTATTGAACAGCTCAGTAGATCTTTACCAATTTAGTGTCGATCATTATATAGTATATGGTATCATGGTATCATTATGGTATAGTTTTTACAGTTTCTTGTATTCCACACAATATAACAGAATTACGACACATTGTCATGTGCCGTACCAACTTCAGAAAAGCATACAATGTTTCAGAACAATTTCCTAAGTTAATGCCTGGACAATTTTTATATTAACCAGACATTGTTTATTCTGTATTAGTTTTAAAAATATTACACGATTGATGTCGATACAGAAGTAATGCGCATTAGATGTTCTTATTCAACGTTCAACTTTACACATTCGTAAAGCCTACACTGATACAATTTCTTAATTATGAACATTTAGAAAGGCACGACCAAAGAAATATAGTAAGAAATACGATGCATTAGGTCGGTGCAAAAGTAACAGTCGAATACTTACATTTTTAATATTACAAATAATGCGTCGAATAAATCTTATTGTTCATATTTCCTGTTACTTTTGAAACTGCCTACTTCATATGTCCTGAAATCATTTTTCTAACGCTTGGCGTGTATAGTTTATAAGAAAAATATTCTTTGCAAGGCGCAAATCGAAAGAGCTCGACCATTATTTGCACAACAACGTGATAATCACATTAACATGGATACTGTGCCACATTATAGCGAACAAATTATCCATTGTACTATGAGAGAGATTAAGAGGAAACTATAAGCAAGTTTATAGCGAACTGTAGGATATAACATTAACAACATTGTATGGTATTAGTTTAGACTAATGTCTGTATCTGACTTCTATTTATGCAGTTCTAAAATCTTGCATTAAATGTAACTGATACAACGATCCGGTATTATATCATCGACGGCAGTACCGTTAAGGTTCGTAACTATAGTTACACCAACGGCGAATTACGAGTGCGTGAAGCAATTGGTGAACCGAGAGTATAACGATCCTGCAGAATAATTGTACCGTTCGTTGTAATTATATCTTACGTCAGTGCTTTAAAGCTAAGTTCTTAAATGCCGCAACGGTAACATTGGGCTATAATAGTTGAATTCTTAATTGTGTTGTTAAGTCCAACATTTGAATGTTGTTCTCATTGTGACCAGGCATTTATTACTTGTCCTACCTGCTACTCCGTTCAATGGCAAATTGTTCATTGACGATTTTTACACAACATCAAGATAATTAGCGATTAATCGGTTACTAACTTTATTATTCGTGTTTTACTATGTAATACGGCTAGAAAATTGATGGATCAAAGCGTACAATCAATTACTTTATAATTACGTACAATTTATCGCTGCCAAATAGCTGAAACAATTGAAATCAGCCAAAAATTCTGTTTCAAATATTTTCGAAGGTGTAAAATATTTTTCCGAGAATCGAATAGGTGATATTTTATTTAGAAAATAATGTAGACAAAGACTTATTCTGATTCGGCGTGAAATGGGCAAATGGAATGCTTGCAGCTCGAAGTAATCGAATATCGAAGCGTTGATAGCATCGAATACCTGTATAAGCTAGTAAAGATCCTGTGGCAATGCTAAGTAGCAGACAACGAGGCTGTAACTATCCATTGTACTAAGTTGAGCATTAAACTGAAACAATGGGCCGCCGAAAAATCAATTCGTGCACTAAGCACACAACATTTGCCTACAATATAAGTTTTGGATAAAAATATTACACGTTGATTTATCATTCTGCGTTGGAGCAGCACATACAATTGACACAGACAATTTTTATTTTCTACATCAATATAATCTACAGTCCGCTGATTACACAGATGATTAACCCAAAAAACTACGAAGCATTGAAAGCGACTAGTTCGTATCGCCTCTTAAAAATAACAGGACCGCATTTGCGAACACGTCGCAGAATGTTTGTTACAAAATACGTTTATGAAAATAGACGTATACAATACTTGACCAAAAAGCATCTGTCCAATTTAGACAATTAACACTAAACTGGAGCACTGGAACCATTTTATATCAGTCTCGAAAAATACCATGAACATGTTATTTTATATTTATTTTACATTATTTTACATTTTATTATTTTACATATATATATATATATATATATATATATATATATATTTCTACAAATCTAAAAAAATAAAAGTCTGAAAATATCAATGAACATGGTTATATCAATCTACGAGATATATATGCAACTGTAAACGAAGCATTCCGTAAACTGCAAAATCGTCGTTAATTACGAAATAAAGAAGCTGAACTGATCCAGACGGGTTCTATAGCTCTAGGCGTTAGACAATGGATCGTCTGAGGAGCAACTCACCCGTACATTCTGCAATCGCGCGATCCACGGCGCTGGGGGCTGTGATCCAACGGAACGGGACAAGTCGAGGTTCGATCACCGGTACGGAACGTCGCTAGAATCACTTCCGATGCACTTTTACCGCGGCGCGTGATCGCGGCCGAACGCGGCGAAGACGATTCCCGAACGGGGATCGGCGAAAGGAAGAAAGTAACCGAAGAGAACGCGATCTTCGATCTAAGTTGGACTGTCTGGTCACCACGGTCCCAGACCGATACCTCGCAGGGTAGTGCGTGTACGGGGCCACTTCTGGCAACTCGAGTGTCCAGCTACAGACCGCGTTGGTTAGAAGCTTACTGACCGAGTGTCTCGCATAATGCGGTAACTTCACCCGTGTCCTGTCGTCGTCGTCGTCCGTGTATAGTTCTTTATCGCGGTGGTTACCCGGTCTCCACATGGTGGTGGAAAGCTCCCCAAAACCGGGGTAGCCGGGGAAGGGGAAAAGTAAGTTACCTTACATCGAGGTAACAACCTCCGGGCGAGAGAGAACGCGCCGTGGAGTAAACGGCCGATCAACGGGAAAAAGGGAGAGAGAGAGGAAGAGAGAGAGAGAGAGGTAGCCAGAGAGGGAGGAGGAGAGGGAGGTGATGGAGGAGGCGTAGACTCCTGTCTACGTTTTACTTTCCTTTCTCTAAACGAGCCGCCGGCTGCTGCCCTCGATTCGACACGTCGATTGTGTCTCCGGGCTCTCCGAAATACATTTGTCGATATGATCGATAGAAACAGCTATTATGACCACTTTCTGTGTTAGCGATCGCCATTTTATCGATGGAAATTCGGACGAGTAAGAGAAATTCGATCCTTCGATTCTGACAACTTCGCGGGTCCGTTTGGTTTACGACGATGAGAATTAGGCGATCTTCGCCGATTTTCTTTTCACGAAAACTAATAAACGGTTATCTTTTAATGTTTCGCGATAATTTGTCTTATGTTAGAAGAATATGTATTGATTTTATAGTTTAAAGCTGCGATGGAAATGAATATGCGTATGCGTTCGAGCTGAAACTCGACATCGGTGGTGGAATTCATACTCTATCTTTAATTTTTGCTAGCAATAAGTTGACAAATTGGCGGGACTTTCAGTGAGACTTTACGATTTTAACTAGTTCATTTTGACTAAGCGAAAAAGTATTATTTTAATTTTTCTTTCATAAATGTAATATTGCATTACGTTCTGATAATTTAATAATGTTCCATACGTGTAGAATAGTTTTTTCTCTGGCGTGTCCGTCAATATCGTACATGAATATAATTATGTTTAATTTAACATATATTTTAGTAAGATATTAGGTGAACTCTAAAATGATGTTGTTTCAACACCCCTGAAGGGGTCAGCTTTCCCAGTGTTAATAATTATTGTTTCTTATGTCTCCTACTGATAGAATCCACTTCTTATCTCCAGCGATAATTTGTTGGAAAAATGGATTTCAGATCTAGTTACTTTGGTTGCTTATCAGTCTGTGTTTAGTAAATACATTGTGAATTCATGAGACGACTAAACAATTAAGCTCCCCACTTCGCGGTAAGACAAATTAATTAATTAGTGGACTTTCTGAAGCCGATTCAGTGAAATTCTTAAAAATAGCTTGAACAATCTGCTGAGAGATGGAAAAAATTTTTACGAAATCTCAGCTTCTTATTACTTGTCACTGGACTGCGGATCTTCATACGCTTATGGCTGTTTCAGATAAATTAACAAGATTCAATAGAATTTTTCTTTTCGTTTTGCAACGTGTAGTCTTTTAGTTGACGAAGCTCCACTTTTCTTTGATTCTAACGTTTGTAAAACGATGTATGAAAATGAGAATTTGCACGAAGATCCGCAGTCTTATTACTGATGCAGAACAATTTTATTCTGCATACAAATTCTCAGTGTAATTTTCGTTCTTTACATGGCATTAAAGGTGCATATACAATTTCCCGTTGCGTAAGCGATGCTCAAACTTACTGTTATTTGCGTAAGACGATGAAAGTCACATAATTTCATGCATGGTGCAAAATATTTTAATCGATTACATAATAATTGCATCGAATTGTTTGATTTGGGCATCGGAAGGCAAATCGGATTTGGCAATCAGAAGATTGTCCTGTGACGAGACCCCGCCGCTTACTGCGAATAATTAATCTGTATATTACACTCCCTGCGATTACAAAAACACCGACAGTATTCACTTCTCGAACAATCTACTAAATTCGGAACAAGATATCGTTCGTTAGACACATTTTGTCGAGATTTGCAGTTTGTACGTTTCTTAGTTTTCGTAAAGTGAAGAGGATAAAGAGATAACCTTGTCGAGGATAAAGAGAATATAGCACCGTTCATGAGCTACCTTCACTAATCGAAAGTAATTCGATCTGTTCAATTAATCATACCTTTTTTTTAGTTTTATATGCTTTCAAGAAAGATAACCTTGCTGTATCTGCAGTTATCAGATGTAAGTGTATATTGAAATTATTCAATGTATGGTGGAACAAAAGATTTTAGAATAGTACCTCCCACACTTTTCCTTTACAATTTTAATCAACAAATTGCTCGAATCAACAATTTCATTTATAATGTTGCTTTTTAATCCTCTCAATGTTTAGTCCTTACGTGGTACATGTGAGAGCCGTAGTGTTTAATTTGTGGTACGTATGAAAAGTTCGATGTACCATAATCTTGATATAATTTATAATATAAATGTAATATAAGAGTACAAGTAATATATCTAAATGGCATTCATATAATACGAATATAATATAAAGTCATAAAAATAATTAAAGAGTAGATATTTCTTCTACTATACTTACTCGTTTTAGTCAGCACTGGAAGAATTAAAAATTTTGCAACACAGCTAGGAAATAAATCAACGTATATTGTTTAAAGAATGGATGAATTTTCACTCTGTGGAACATGACGATTGACAGCAATTTGCATCAAATACGGATGTCTTTGGCATGTCTTCCCGTTATCCGATCTATTTGAAAATTGTATAAAATAACCCTTTGCACTCGAGAGATGACTCTAAAGCACCACTAAAAATTGTTTCATCGTGTTCCCAAATAATTTGCAAATCACCAATATTATTTATATTCGAAAATCTGTTAAATGGGCAAGACTCAACTTCACCTGCATAAAATGCATTAATTATAAATCACGGAAAATGGAAATAGTATAGTTCAGAAAAATTATTTTGTATTCAGAGTTTAAATGTTTCCGAGTGTAAAAGGTTAATTTCTTGCTGTATGACATAATTCTAGGCATCTAATGTTAATTTTTTAAATTACGCTATAAAACACATGGCATGAATTTTTGGCTTCAAAACTCCTGCAAAAGTCTGAAATGCTAACGCCGCGCCTACGCAAGGATAAATTTTCATTTCGACTGTGAAATGTAAAAAAAGGACCAGTAATGTTGCTTCTAAGAATGTGTCCTCGAGATATGAGGACCACGTGGTGAATGTGGTTTGTCTCGAGCATATCGACACGTCCATACCAGGAATCGTAACAGTTGTGGAACTTTTCAACCGTTTTTATTTGTAACATGGACCGTGGAAGGTTTTTTTTTTAAAAAACGTTCTCGTACTATAAGTTCTGTATACATGCAGTTGAGTTAATGTTTCTTGGTATTTTCAAGAAATATTACAATTTCTCATTTCTGAAGGAACAAATAGTATTAAGAAATATCAATATTAATATTTCATAACTTAATTTAAGCATGGAATCTTTTTTAACGAACATTCTAAAATACGTTCTTTCCATGGAACTTTCATTACACAGATTTTATAATATCTGTTTCACGATAAGACTTTTCAAAACTTTTTTCGTAAGGGACATATCTTCCCATAAAAATTCTATTTTGAGAGACGGAATTCAAAGATTGAGAAACCGATAGGAGAAAGTCGTTAAAAAAATGAAGGGAAGTATAGTATATATTTATTTTCATATACGTAAATGAGATGAAAAATTGAAAAAGCACAAATACTTTTGCATACACCTAGTAGTTATTGTTCTACTTTGTATAATAACTACACTGCGGATTTTTATGCAAAAAATTGTGTAAAAATTGTCTGCACCAAGTGCCACATACAGCAGCTGCAAACATTTATTTGTTTCCTTAATAATTTTAATGAACCGAAAATAATGTAACGGTATTTTCAAATGCCATAAATATGTTTACTGTGTTGCAGTTGATCCACTCGTTTTTCTAATAAATGCATAAGATCTGCAGTGGTATAATAACGTATATATAATCGTATAATAATTTCATCCCATTAAATTTCCAAAACAAGCAATATATTCGATTTACAAGCATTTCCACATTTTGAGAACAGTGACTTACAGTGTTTTCGTCAAAATTACGATTATATTATTTCGTCTGACAATCGAATATGCAAGTTCGAGCGGGATACGTTCGCAAAAACGAAAATTGGCTGTTTATTTCGGTCCATGACTTGCTCCATTTTTATTACCGTCAAACGTGTTTGATATCCCGACTTTCACCAGGAACAAAAAGGAAAGCGCGAGCGTATTGTATGGAGCAGCAGCTTTGCCCAACCTTTGCCAAGGACAGCAGAATTATCTAATAGATCCGGCTGGCTAGAAATCTTTGAGCAGGACTAGAGCGAGTCCTGCCGAACTGACGCTTGAATTACGAAAAAATTTTGAAATGCATCGTGACTCATAGGAAACGTGTCAATGTAAACGATTGCCTCTGAATCAGTCTACAAAAAGTTTGATTAATCAAAGGATCGCCGCGTGTTGACCGAAATCCTGTAACATAGTCTACATCAACCAATGATTGCGAATCGTATAAAATGAAGCGACAAGTACAAATCGTGATTACCCTTTCTTGTGGATCATTGAATGTCGGTGGCGATCGATCAACGGAGTCGCGTTAGATGTTTCATTGTACTCGGCACACTTTGAAACCTTGCAGGTGATTATCGACAGGATACAACTTATTGTCGGACGTATAGTTACACAAGGAGTAACGAGCAAAGAGTAATAACGTGTACGATGCTTAATAAATTCTTAGTTTATTATTTTTATGTTTACTTATTAGCGATTTAATACACATGGTTTTTCAAGTTGTTAGAAACTTAACCACAGTCACAACAATTAAAACTTTTTTCGACTGTAATGGTTTCTTAGAAGAAAAAGAAAATTAATATTTACACAAGAAAATTTTATTTCGTCTTAATACTTTACTCACCGAAGGGCCATTGATAGACTTTTCAATCGTTCGATTGCTTGTAAAACAAGCTCGATAATTTTCTCTCAAATGACAGATTCAGAAGATATTGTTACAATATATGCATCGAAATAATTTATTGAATTATGGATAAAATTGCGGACACTTTCGAACAATTTTTTAAGGAATATACAACTGTCGAATTTTGCCTTTAACACGTTGACTGCCGCGTCACCCGTATTCGGGTGACAGCAAAGGTTCTCATCAGGCCACGTCACCCATAATTCGGGTGACGCTGATTTGACTACTTACAAAGGATTTCCGAAAATATTTCGACAAATATTCTACAGGAGGTAATGAAACTATTGAATTCTTATAAAAATGGTTTATTAAAAAAATTATTCGCAGTGTATAACATTAAAACATTCTCTGCAAAGTTGAGGTTGATCAGGACAGCTTGGACAAAAAGTTGTTTGTTTTTTCAGATATGCTCGTGCCTCTGATCGGTCCATTTCGTATCTTTTATTTGAACTGTAGCTTCCTCAGTATCATCAACATTTCTTTCTTCTTCCATGACCAATTCTCTCTCGTAAAATCTCGTCAATAGTATCTTCATAACATTCATTATCACTAAGATTATATTTATCAGTATCTAAATCAGAATCTGACGATGTAATTTTATTTATGCTTCTCCTTCCGGGCAATCCGATCCCTTTTCATTATTGAAAAAAAATAAGGGCAGAGATTTTAAGTTATACCATTCGGTACTCGGCAAAGATTCCAACTGTTCATGCAGGAACAGAAACATATATGAAATAACAGCGCACGCTTCCTATAGCGGCACGGGTGGCCTGTAGGAGATTTTGTTGTAAATACGCGTGGCAGTCAACGTGTTAAAAGGGCTCTCGGAAAACTTACGGTACCTAAAGTGCTAAAAAATGGAAATAACATTTATGTTTAATATTATGCTAAAGCTTGAATTTGCTATTCTAAAAAGCATAGACGATAAACTTGGCCTAAGAACTGTTGATCTACTTTCTAAATGCTAGTTCTACTTTCATCTATATCTTGAACTTAACCCTTCAATTTGCACTGATCCTTTATTTCTTATTAGACGGATTCGCATAATATGATATTTTTTTCGGAACTTAACTGTCGTGTTATATGCGGGATATTTGTAATATAGCGAATTGTTGTATCGTCGTCGTTGTAGGAATTGAATTTATTGATTTGTTAAGCATTTTCGGACTTTCCTTTCTACAGTCAGTAAGGGAGGTCTTTAAACCCTAATGCGAGGGATCGTTTTTCATTGGATCGTTTTCTATGCATCTGACGTTGCATACGCTGTGCAAAGACGTTTGCAACATGCTCGCGTGCATTAAGACGTTTATATCCGAACACAAGGCGGATCGCCGGGGGAATAAATTTATCATGCCCGGGGACTGTGCGCTCTGTTTAATAATATCGTAGCAGAAGTAGAAAGATTGAACTACGATCTATGACGCAGTACACAATAAATCAGTCGCTTCTTACATGGATGCGATCATTCCGCATATTGAGCGAGATATTGATGGCTGTACGCGGTTAGTTTGTCTCGCGCGTTTGGACAATAAACGTGAAAGTGGTTAGATTTATCATTTTCACATTAAAGACGTGTAATCAAATTCAGATAAATATATCGACATCTATGCACGATCGTAAATTACGATAGAAAAATGGAAACGAATAATCGAAACGTCTAAAATATTTGTAAAAAGTGTGAAACAAAAATTTTTTCGGGTATATCCGTACTCATTTTTTCTAATTTAAAACCAGATTCAAAGAAGTACGTCCTTAATTTTCTAATGGTTTATACCGAAAATAAAATGAATATATTGTATACGTTTTTTTAACGCATTCGCTGCCCGTCGAAATTACTTGATCTCATTGGTATCGAAATTTCTGTTTTGTATATTTATGTTTCATTTTTTGATGCAATTCTTTCAGCACGAGTATGTATATTCCGATATACAGTCAATTACGATCATAAGAAATTAGGAAAGTTAGTATTGTTGTTCTCTTTCGATATTTGCATTGCATTAAGAGATAGCTTTATAATCTTACTATACCATACAAGGTGTTCCAAAATTATGGTATGGATTCTTCAGGATATTTGTAGTAACTTTTTCCTTAACGAAATGTAATCCGCAGCTTTGTTTACGAGTTATTAACGAAAAACATTGACCAATGAGAGGCCGCTCAGAGGCGATCCGCCCATTGGCTCGGCCGGCCGCGTCAGCATATCTCGCCTCTCATCGGTCACTGTTTTTCGTTAATAACTGGTAAACGAAGTCGCGAATTGCATTTTCGCTAAGGGAAAAGTTACTTCGGATGACCTCAGGAATTCCTGATTTCTCAGAAGTACCATAATTTTGGGACACCCTGTATTTACTGATAGCATTCAATTAGCTTCGTGTTACCGAGAGCGTTAACATAAAGTGTTATTTACCACATTATTTATCCAGCCTGCAGAAACATATAAAAATTGATCCATAACTAAACTAACGACATGTCTTTTGAATCGCATACTTTCATGTTAACGTATCATTTAGTTCGCATCGTATAGAAAAATCAATGTGTTAATCAATGATTCAAAAGGGATATGTTGAAACTTGTGCTCGATTTTATTATTGCTTGTATAATGACGCAAAACAATATCAATCGCGTTACGTAAAGAGACGAAAACATGATAAGTGCACGGTGCAGGTGCGACGGAACGTCCACAGTTTAATTAGCGACATTATTCGTACAGACCACGGAGATCGGGACGACGTGATCGAATAAACGGTTCAATTATACAGCAATGATTTATTCGCTTGCGCAAGTCAACAGAAATGCGGTCCTTTGGTGTGCAGTCGCTTTGTGTACCGGATGTGTCGGTAATAAAAGCTGAGGCTTTCGAAGGTTGGTTCGTACGTTCGTACAGTGAAGAATGGAAAATCTCGTGTGTGTATCTAAGGGCTCTTCTTTGGAAGATTAATTACACTGTCCGACATCTACAGTAGCGTGCAAAAGTTTCGGCCAGATAAAGCAATGAGTAAAAGTATTGGCACAGCATCCAATTCTGCGTATTAACGCTTCTAATTAGATGACACTTCTAACGGTATTTCCCTTCCCATTTTTTTTCATGCGAAAGACAGAATTAAGAAAATGTTTCTAAAAATTCGTAAGTTTTTGATGGTAACGTTAATATTTTTCGATAATATATCGCATTTTCACGTACTTGAAATGTATTCAAATGTGTCACAAATGCATTAAGGTACACAATCTAATTATGGCTATTGTAATGCAATTTCCGTTATATAAATTAATTGCAGGATATATATGTTTGCATAATAAAATTTCATACAAAAAAAATGACAAACATTTCTTGTAGAAAATAATTTTATGATCTCCCTCAGATTCATAGTTTTAGATAAAATATAAAACTATAATATGTAACTAAATAACAGTTTATAAAACATGAATAATTTGCATAGAACGATTTTCGAAGTAACTGAATTCAAGGATTGATAGTTAGGGGGCAACAGAAGAACACAAATTTTTCATACACATTAGCTGCACAACGTTTTGTAAATACATATAAGAAGAACATTTTGTTGATATCTTTGAACGTTTCTAAAAATATTTTGCACTCGGGATAGCGTCAATCGATTTGGTGTTTTCATTACGGAAAAATATAAAAAAATACAAAAGAGATAGGTGTCCGAGCGACAACCCGCAAACACGATCAGCGTTGTTCCCTTCTATGCTGATGTAATATTTTCCAGAAATTCATCATGGCGTTTCACCAATACGGAATCATTATCTAAGAGGCGCCGGCACCGGTTTATCGTCTTACATTCCTAAAAACAAGTTCAGGTCACAATTGGTTGTGGGGTTGTGTACTCATTTAAGACACACACACACACACACACGAATTATTTGTTATCATTGTTGTTGTTATTTGTTATAATCAAATTGAGTAGATGAGAGATGAATTGTTTCCTCATTTAACCCTTAACTACTATCGCCGGTCTGTGAGATCTCTCTACTTATTCATTGCAATTACATATTCATCTGTGTTGGTAATATAATTGTAAGAAGAATTATGGAAAGAGGAACGTTTTGAATACATTGCAGGTCTGTGAGATCGTTAACAGTGGTGACGTAAGTTTTATTAGGTGCATAGTTAAGGGTTATGTATTTAACGTATACTATTAACATTTACCGCTGTTTCATCATTTTTCTGAAAATGGTCAATTTGCATTGAAATGCTTTAGAGTTAAAAAAATAATGCCCGTAACAACTAAGTAATCATCGGATAAATGTATACGGCGTGTGTTATTTTTTTCGGTCTTAGCTATTTTTCTGTTGGTATAATTTTCAATGGGGAACATAAGCTGGACTAGCTAATTCCACCGAACGGTTTGTACGAAGTGAGAAAGGTTTTCGAAGAAGGAAAACTATGACTCGAGGACAACAACTTTTGTGGTATGTACGTAGCTATACACTTCTCAAGTATAAGGATGCCTTTAACTCTGAGAGAGGGTCAAATACCGCGCAAGTTCATACAAGCTACAGTATTAGAGTCGTGAACTATCTTAAGCCCCGAGGTTATGTACACTGCATTCCTTGTTTCATTACTGCTTTCAATAAAAAAAAAACATCAAAAATTTGTATAATGCAATGTGAGGAAAATATTAGGAAATCAATAAGTAATAACAGGGAGCATGAAATGAATGTACAGAAATAACCAGAATTGTGTTATTTCTGTTATAAACATAATATTATAATTTATGCACTGAAGTGTGACGAAATTTCTACCGGGTGGTCCAGAAGTTTCTAGACTATTTAAAATTCAAATAATGTTTGTACTTAAACAAAAAAAAATTAAATTTAATTAAAATTAAATAAAAATTTATTTTTATTTAAACTTTTCGTTTAAGACTATACAAAAAAAATAATAACAGACCTCTAATTTCCTTAAGAAAAATCCCAATAAAGGCCTAGAGAATAGCATTTCAAACCAGAATACGTCATTAAAAATACAACCTAAGAAAAATATTTTACGATTTTCGAAGTGTCTCAGGAAAGGTACAGTAAATTCTCCCTTATCGACGCTCAGATTGTACACAAAAAAGTGGACAATTTGGGAAAAGGAGATACGATTATTCGAGCCTTGTGGCTCGTTTTTATAGTTGCCGATTATATCAACATTACAGACCTGCAATCTTGTGAGAATAAGTGAGCGATATTCTCTTAAAGACCACATTTCCTTATCCTCGAAATTGGCTTGGGCCACTTAAATATGTTCTCGTGTCGGAAGTTTTCACTGTGACGTAATGCAACAAGATTTTGCGTTGAACGGTAGCTCAGGAACAATTAAACGGTCTCTGCAATCCGGAGTTCCCGCGGCTAACAGGTGACAGCCGACTGACAAAACCGCTCCGAGGCGAATTATACATACCGATGTCAGAGACGCGGCCCTCTGGGCGTCGTGCGACGAGTAAATGCATGAATGTGGAGCAGAACACAAGGTTTGTCGCAAGGGCCCGCAATTCGGCGGACTTCGTTGCATAACAGCCATGTGGCAATTTTAGCAACCTGCGCTTATTGGAAATACAGGGTGTGTCCAGAAAGTTATAAGATCAACGCTCTATGGAATGTTTAACGTACAATAAAATACACGGAGTCTAGTAAAAATGGCATTCAGAAGTAAACCGTGTACTTTTAGAAGAATTGTCGCAATGCAGTGAAAACCCAATGCCCTGAAATGCCAAATTTCCCTGTACTAGTTCTACGCTTATGTAATTTATTGCTACGTCGATGCTAAGGGTCGACGGAGTAGATCATGTGTCCTTCGAATTGCCTTCAAGTCATGTCATGTGACATCCGAAATGTCTTCGAATTGTGTCACGTGGCCTCCGAATTGCCTTCGAATCATGGCAAAAAATTAGAAATAAAAAAGTCAAATCATCATTTTTATTCTAGCATTGCTATGTACTCATATTAATGTACACCGGCATGCTGGTCGCGGCCTTTTTTTGACGACCACCCCGAGTTTCTATAAAAACGAGCCGCGAGACCCGAAGAATCGCGACTTAGTATTCTCAGATCTGCCGGTTTCAATTCCGACCTCCGAACATTTCTGGGAGAAATTAGTGTATTTTGCAAGCATTGGAGCCAGCTTCACGAGGGGTTCAAGGACACGCTGAAACAGTGTCTGATCAGAGTCCACTGATACTGATTAGATACTGTATCAATGTGTCATAGATCCCTTAACGAAGCTGGTTCCAACGCTTGCAACACGTTGCGACAATTCTTCCAAAAGGACACAGTTCACACCCGAAAGCCTCAACGGCAACGACAATACGATACCGTGCCGTGAAAGCCTCATAGTATCCTCAATGAGAATTGTATCCATAATCTTTATCTCTAGAGACAGAGTGCAGCCCGCACGTTCAAGGCTAGAACGCATAAAACGAACGGTACCATTTACCATTTCGCAAAAGCCATTGTACCGAAGAGATTGAACCCTCTTTCATGATCTACTATCTCTGATAAAAAGAAAAAAAAAACGAGTGCAATTCGATTTGGATGATTCATTTGGTACCGGTGTCTTCTTAATCCTTTTTCTGGTCTGTTACGAAAAGAGAATGATGTCAGTGGTATTTAACGTTCCGGTGCGCAGCACGCAGCCCGTCCAAGGAAATCTGGTGCGCAAGCTTCGCGGAGTGCGTTCTCGCGGTGACCTCGTGACATCACGAGTCACTTTCGAGGTTCACGTGCCTGCGGAGAAAGTACCCCTTTTTTTGACGCTGGTTAGCTAAAATTATGCGCGCATGCAAAGGGACGAAATGAAACTCGTTCTTTTCGTATCGAAGTTTAGATTCTGTTCCGTCGATTACAAATCGTAATTTATTATAACTGGTAACATTAATAGCGAGAGAAATTTGCGTCTGACACTGGCATTTTATTACATACGAAAAGTATTTCGAATACTATTTTCAATAATCGTTATACTACAGTTTAAATGACACGATATTTTAAATAGGAATTTGGAGTAAGCTTGATAAGAATTTGAATTGTGAAATGACACGTTTGAATTTAACCTTTATGTTTGCAACTCCTTACTTTATAATACTTATTAATTCATATAACTCCTTGTGTTTACATATTTCTACATAAATTCCTTTATTTTCAAATTACAAATGGATATTACGGTGTACAAAATATGAACATTTAGAGCGGTTTTATGATATGCTAAAAAAAAAAGACATGGAAATAAATTATATTGTGTGTAATTCGCATGCATCGTTCAAACTTTGTCAATAATTTAATTATTTTTGTTTTCAATAATTTTTAATAATTTACAGTAAAACGGAATGGTCTTTCAACATACGCAAGCGGACAGAATGGTTTCATAACGTGTACTTTAAAGTAATCTTTGATCGTGTTTGTGCCTAGTATCTGGAGAAATTTGAATGTCATATTCGACGCTTAAATACTTGGAAAGATAAATGGAATTAATATTTTGTCCCTTAAAATTATATCTCTGCTGCTTTTGGATCAAAGGTCGCTTGGCAAAACATAATTTAGTTACCTGGCAAACTATAATTAGCCATTGTTTGATTAAAATTGCAGACAATTCTGTTTAACACCGTTATTACCAACGCCTTTCGTAACTTTCGCTCGAAAGCGAGTTATTGCAATCTCCGACAATATTCTAGCAAAGTTGCTACAACCGATCGATGCAGTGCTTCATTCTGATGGAACAAGCTGAAGTATCCAGCACGAAACACGTTCCGTGCGAAAAATGATCTAAATGTGCTAATGAAAAATGTAATTGAACGTCATGTCCAAGAGACATCGTTCCGTTCCTTCCTTATAATATCGAGTCAGAGACGCGATGAAAATTTGAAACTTTCAAAAGAATCGCAATATTCGTGTCGTAAAGCATACTGATTTGTATAGAACATCATAAACATATCTCGTGATTAAAACCTATCCGATTAAATTGTTGCAAGAAAGAATTGTTGTTGAATTGTTTTATTACAACAGATTGTTTCTCGCATATATCAATAAAATTATAAATCTCTTCGTCTCACTGATAGCTTTCGAGAAGGGAAAGATGAATTTATCCGTATTCGGCAAGCTTTTAAAATCGATTGTTCCACATTGCCAAAGTTCAGCCCGTACGAAAATTTAATTTGAATAGATGCTAAACACGTATGCGAGCACAGATTGTTATTAACGAAACTACTCCACGCCCATGGACTTTTATGTCGAACAACACTTGAAAAACGATAAATGGAGCGCTATTGGGCAACGTGACGTCGCCTCGGGGCAGCGTTTCCCCGATTCCAGTTTGATCGACCGATCGATCGATCGAGAATCAAAAGAGTCACTCGATGAGTAAATAAATAAACCGGTATTTGGAACTCGGGGGTATTATTATTCGGTACCTCGCAGAGAGTATATCGTGCCGAGTATCATACGGTAACAAGCGTGCTTGTGTGTAATTCATCGTGTGTAAGAAAACACTTTTACTTCGACCGATCCATTAAATGCAATGATCCGCATGATCTGTGACCAATCTTTCGCGTAACTGTTTCATCCTAACCGTTGTTGTGAACAATACTACTTTCCACAGTTACATGACGATGTGAACACAAATAAATTGAAAAATATAAATGCTGTACACAGAGTTCCACCGAATGTTATATAACATTAAAAAAATTTACGAATCGTTATATAAGCGAAGCAAACCCGGGACTTGCAGTATCTAATATGGTAACAGTTTTTAATCCGATAAACATTTACAATAAGTATTTAAACTTTCCATCGCTTTCGCGATCGTTCAGTTTTCTAAATATTTTGCATAATATGGATTTGTATATGTTATATGGAAATTAGAACGTCTCTGAAGATATACAAAAGCTTTTTTTTACACAGAAATTAGTAAAATCGGTGATACACCTTTCGTCAGAGCTTAATAAATCAACGAGAAGGATCTTATATCAAACTTACAGTACTTATTGTAAGAAGTTTTTCAGCGATCTTAGACAAGTTAAATTTTGCAACACCTACGAGAAAAAAATGAGTTCTCAATTTCCCACTCGATCGCGATTGTGGAGGCTCCAAACTCGAAAACAGGTTCAGAATCTCTTTTATCAAAATTATAACAGTTTACCGTTAATCGTATCGCTCGTCAAAAGTGCTTAATATACATTGCTTCGTAGAAATAATAAGATAACGATTTCGCGGTATACCTAACCCTGAAGCATGTTTTTTTAAAAATTTAGAAACCGTGTACCGTCCAAACTGCATCTGCAACTAGCGAATTGCTATTATAATAAATACTTGAATAAATATTTTCGTTCATTTTTCACGAAAATATTTTTGGAACCTAATGACAGTTTCTTGAAAATTGAATATTTAGCGTTCGAGCATACTCAGTAATCAGTGCAAATAAAGTCTTTGTAGATTAAATGCGGTGTATTCTAGACATTCGCATTGTTTCATCACAACGCGATCCCGTTCACGTGATCCACTTTTAAGTACGATGGAGCTGAATGATTTGCGAAATCCTTTATCCTTGGCGGCAGTCGGGGCGCGCCGGAAATTCCCTCTGTAAAATTCGTTTTAAACAGGTTTGATCGGTGGTCATGGCAGTGTTACCGAACCGAACAAATGTGAGCGGCACCGCGAACGGCCGAAGCGTCGCGTCGTCGCTGAGAAACGCCTTGAATCCGGGACAATGATATAAGATCGTGTACTGTGCGTGTAAACGCATCGGTGCGCACGTGCGCGCGCGCGTACCCTCGCGCTGGCCGGCCCGGCCGAACGCAATTGCATGCGTACCTGAGCATCTGGCAAGTCATTTACAAACGGTATCAATGCACTGTAACAGATCCCGAAAAATAAAAACGCGGGCAAAGGTGCCGCATTTTACTTACATTTAAACGCGAGCTGCTGCATGCTTCATCAGGACTGCGCTATAGTATCCGTAAGCCACAAATGTTAGGGGTGCAACGAAACCAGAGCTGGGCAAATTTATTTGAAATGAAAATAAGAAATAATCATCTATTTTTAATACTGTTATTTGGAAATACACTCAACAGCAAAATTAAAACATCGCTAATTTTTGGCAGAGAAATTGTGGCCGTAATACCGTTAAAAGCTATTAAAAAAATTATAAATGTTTAGTCCAATTAAAGTTTGAAATCTCTGCTTTACGATACCATGTAATAATTTTTCGTATCAGGCATGCCCATGACTGCAGTATTCTAAATTTCTTTTCTTTTCTTTTCAAGCATATCGTTCAGAATATCGTATAGTTTGAATTTTCCCCTTTAATATGAGGACCGAATGAAGTCGTTACGATTTTTTGTCGCATAGTTACAGCATTTTTAATGATAAACGTCCCACTGGCATTAGAATAACACAAGATACACCACCAGGAGATTGCACGGTCAGATTTTTCCCTCATGTGAATGTATTTCGTTTGTGTTTAATGTGTTTTTTTAGTGCATATTTAATGTTTGTTGAGGTTATGAGAATTTTGTGGTTAATTCAGGGTATACTCTAAGTGCGTTTTGTCTAAATGTATTGAGTTTATCACATGCATGTTCAAAACATGCACTAAAAACACGCTAAGCACAAACGAAACACATACCCATGAGGGACAAGTCTGACCGTGCAATCTCTTCGTGGTGTACCTTGCGTTATTCTAATAACGGCGGGACGTTTATCATTTAATGTGCTGTAACTATGCGACAAAAAATCGAGGCGACTTAATTCGGGGAAAGGGGAAAGTTCAAATTAAAAGGGAAAGTTCGAACTATACGATGTTGTGAACGACATGCTCGAAAAGAAATTTTCCAATTCGATAAAGGGTGTTAAACTCTGTACTTCCTCGATATCACAAACATGCTGTCAAATCTAGAATAATACAGACATGAGGATGCATGCTACTAAAAATTAGTATATGGTATCGTAAAGTAGAGATTTCAATCTTCAATTTAACCAAAAATCCGTAATTTTGCGATAGCTTTTAACGAAGTTACAGCTGTTCAAAGATTGACAATATATCGGTCAAAAATTAGTGATGCTTTTATTTTGCTGTCGAGTATAAGAACCACAAGTATGAAATTCCATTTATTGAAAAGGACCATTTACTTGTTAGTGTGAAAATACTTTTCGGACCTTGTGTATAGAAATAGAACTTTTGGACCGCAGGTTTCGCAATGGACGCGTTCGAAGTTAATCCCCGTGAAATGAAATACCATAGGGGCCGCAATTATCCAGCGAAAGTATTTCCTCGGAAGACAGATATTCCGACTGCGCGATAAATGACGTTTACTTTAACGTAACATTTGTATTAACATTAAATGTATTTACATACATGTCGGGCAACTGTGATGGCGCACGTGCACGCGCAGAATGTCCGCGGCCGAATATATGAATGAGAAGATGGAGTTAACTCGGCATAAATCTTGCCATAATATGATGCATATTTCATTGTACGGTAGTCGTGTAGATACAAAGAGATTATGTTCCAGTTTATCACGCGTTGATACTCGGATAATGTACCTGGTCATCTTGATTCTTGAACGCTGGGAATCGGTTCCTTGCGACACTCGAATCGGCTCTCATCGCCGAAATAAGTGTTCGCAATTAGTAATTGCGTACTTATGTAAGTAAGTTGTCAGTTTTACCATTAAAAATAATTTAGTTCAAGTTTGTAATGACTAGACTGCGTATCTTTATGGAAAATAAACATTTTCCAAGGCGATTGCGAAAAACAGAAATTAAATGCAAATAAATTGTTTCTTTTAATAATTCTGATAAGTTGAAAATAGTGTAACAATATTATCAAATTGTTCTTATGTTTTCGAAATTTTACATTTTAGCTGCTCATTTTTGTCGTAAATGCATCAAATCCACAGTACAGTAATGACCGTGTTTCTTTTAACTTCTTCGCTTTCTGATATTAACATAGCGAACACTTTGTGAACACAGAGACTGAGAATTATACAGTAACATTAACACGTTAAATATTCACTGTGATGACAATGTATCGTCTCATGTTGCTCAATAGTAATAACAGCAACACGATTTTGATTCGCATTAGAGCAAAACAACTCAATGGAGGAAATCGAAGTAAATAAATTCACAAATGTTTTCAATTTTCTCTTCCCGAAATAAATTTGTTGGTTCTCGAAATATAATAAAACACTGAAAATAAAACAATTTACTATTTTACCCTTTTTGCAGTCCTATGTCGAGCCAGACTCAACATTGACATTTGCACTAACAGTTACTTATTTTGCTGGTTTACATTTTATTCATGAATAACGTCGTAATTATATGGTATGTAACAACGATTAGGATAATTCTCAATTGTTCCAAACAGATTGTTAAATTACACATGGAAATATTAATAATTGATTCCATGTATAATATTATAGCAAGTTCTAAAGCAAAAGAGAGGAAACATTTTGAATAGCAAAGGGATAAAGAATACGAAGGTCTTGGATATGTTGGATTGTTTAAGAACTATTTTAACGGCATGTAAACTATTTTAGCACTAATCGAGAAACGATGTTTTTCCAACGTGTTATAAAATGTTTAGCCTCGAAATTAATGGTCATGAATTACGCAAGGAATCCGTAACGTAGTACTGGAAATTTAATTAATCTACAATAAAATATAACGTAATGTAATACTGCCTTTAAATAAATAAATAAATAAAGGGCCCTGCCCCGTGGTGGCCTACTTCTAAGGACATAATAGAAGATACGGGTTGCCAACTGTTATATCGACGGACAGTAATGAGTCGAGATAGGATCGTCGAGCGATCAACCTATTATCGATACCAAATTCTGTTATATAATTACGATCATTTATAATTAAGATATTTGGCATAGATAGTAGATTTATCGCTCGACGGTCGACGGTTGCTGTCCGTACTGCTGTCCGTCCATACAACAGTTACGTAGCAACCCTTATTTTCTATTATTTCCTTAGGGGTTGTCCATCACACGATAGTATTAAATTATAGCGACCTGATTTGGACAAGTCGCCGTAACAATATATTGAAAAATTGGTCAAATATTATTTATTATACACGTATAGTTAATACAAGTTACATCTCAAAGTTACTCATTTTATTTATTTAACTTAAAAACCATAAAGTAGCACAGTACGCCGGAAAATAATTATATTACAAAAATAGCTGACCGTCGATACAACGTATGTAGTACATAGCACAATACAGGGTATTCCATGATTATGATAACAATCGGAAAGGGGTGATTCCTCAGATCATTTGGAGTAACTTTCTCCTTAGCGAAAATGCAATCTGCGGCTTTGTTTTCGAGTTATTAACGAAAAACACTGACCAATGCGGAGTGAGCTTGCATAGCGCTAGGCGGCCGAGCCAATCAGCAGAACTGGGCTTCGACCGCTCGTTGGCTCGGCCGCCTCGTGCCAGCCGATCTCGCCTTTCATTGGTCAGTATTTTTCGTTAATAACTCGAAAACAAAAAGCCGCAGATTACATTTTCTTTAAGGAAAAAGTTACTTCAAATGACCTCAGGAATCTTCCGGGTGTTAACATAATTATGGGACAACCTGTATACATATATATATATATATACTACGTATGCATAATTCACGAGTTACGTTTTAAGTGTGTATTACGTATTCGACAACTTTCCCCACATTATTTTAATGTATAATCGTTGTATTGTGAAATGCCACCACCGATATTCACAAAATTGGAAAATGTAGGGATTATTCAATGTTTCATCTTTCAGCAATCTGCAATTTAATCTCTCGTAATGTTATAATTACATGTTCACAGTGGACCAGTGTGATCGGAATAATGAGCTCTCGAACGCTATGCGGACCAGTTTAACCGAATATATTTATTATAATATTAACAGATTAAATCCAGTGAAACATGCTGGAATTTCGGCCGGTCACTTCGAAAGTTGCGATCGATCAGAGTATCGCCGCATAAGTTAAATTCACTGGTCACATAAATTAAATGAGCTGGAACGTTGCATTCGTTTTACCGAGGAATAAACAGTGCTATATTGTCTTCGACTGTTTCATGCGTATTAATGAAATATCAGAAAACATGACTACATTCCTTTCACATACAGAAAAGGAAGGATTGGTTTAATTTATAACGCTTCTGTTTCGCACGATATGTCAGCATATAATGAAAACAAAATATAACATGGCGTTTATTTTAGACTCACACCTTCTTCTTATGATTAATTAATTGCGAGGTATTGAGAAATTCAAGATAATATCGTCCTTCTCTTGCCCCTTCTGCTTGAACACAACGTGCAATGAAAAAAGTTTAAGATTTAATTAGGTTCTTTTAAAGTAGTATTTAATGTTTCCATTATGATTTATTATATAAATTTTACTGTGGGTATTTGTGAAATTTCTTTTTGTAAAGTAAATTAAGGAATGCATCGAACAATGCAGCTTGTCTGTATTTTATAATTAATTCAACATAAACTAACTTTGCATCCTTACATACTTATTAAATTTAGTTACATAGAAACACATGCGCATAATTTCGATAACTTTTAGGACATAATGATGATCATAATATAAGGGAATGTAACTGTAAACATTTACAATGAATATCAAACACAAGCATAGTGTTAAAAGCATAAAAAATATAAACAAAAATGCAATGAATTGAAAGGTTTAAACCGTATCAACATCCATCGGTATTGCATGTTTACAAATATTTTTTGATAAGTTTAAACATATTGAACCTCTTGTATCTAAATTAAAAAATGGATTACAAAATTGTGATTTTCTACTAGCTTTTAACAATTTGGTGCCCGTAGCAACGTTAACCGGTTTCGATGAAATTTTCAAGACGAACATAACCTAATTCTACGAAACATATCTTTCAGAGTTCCAGTACGTGCTCAAATAAGAAAGTTGTAAAACATAGTCCGTAATATTTTCTTCACGACTTCAGTTTTTCCGAAATTACTGTTAAACATTATTCAGCAAATTTAAAACAGTTATAAATTAGAATACGTATGCCAGTTACTGTATATGTGACACTGGAAGCAAACACGTTAAAACTGAAGGTTACCTGTTCGTTTTAATGACTCATTTATCTACCCAGTCTTGTAATGAGCCGAAACGATACTGTCGGAAGCCATGATCGGGTTTTCATGAGAGGCACCTGATCGGTTATGCAGAAATCCATGGTTACAAGGTCACATGTTTTCACTTTCGAGATATTGTCGCTTAAAATTCTGATCACAAATTCTTCCCATAAGTAGTGTTTCCTTGCCTCTTTATTCTCTCGATTCTATGGCATTTGTTTTCATGATCTTTATTCTACTGAATTCTACACTGTACAGCTCAATTAATACATACACATAAATTTCGTTGAATTATGACGCTACGCTATACAGGGTGACCTTTCTGTGTGCCATTCCTGAGATCATTTGAAATAACTTTCTCCTTAGTGAAAATGCAATCCGCGGCTTCGTTTACGAGTTATTAGCGAAAAATACTGACCAATGAATGGCGAGCTCGGCTGGTGCGAGGCGGCCGAGCCAACGAGCGGTCGAACCCCACTTCCGCTGATTGGCTCGGCCGCCTTGCGTCAGCTGATCTCGTCTCTCATTGGTCACTGTTTTTTGTTAATAACTCGAAAACGAAGCCGGGGATTGCATTTTCGTTAAGGAAAAAGTTGCTTCAAATTACCTCAGGTACCCACCATTTTCGGATTGCGAGACATTTTTGGAACACCCTGTATAGGAAGAACGCGATCCGAGGGGTGTATCGATTTTATTGAGACACAGCACGGTCGTGTAGTAACCGATAAGGCCACGTATTGTTATATAAGACTCGTGTGCCATTCTTTTATCCCCAGGGTACGCCTACCCGTTGCGAAAACCTGAATACAGACACCGAAACTCAATCGGGCGTCGCGCCGAGACGGACAGAGGCCTGCATACAAGCCGCCACTGCACCGTGTGCCCGTAACATGCAGAAAAAGAAATGCACTTGCCAGGACAGAGGTGCGAAGAACGGAGAGGGCGAAACCTTGGCATTCTCCGCGAATCTGACCCGAATAATGTGTCCGGCCTTCTGCGGTTTCTTCTCGCTGTCGTGAATCTCGTGCTCATTGTCCAGATTTTGGCCGAATTGCAGCTCCTGGGCTTCGACCACCTGCTAACGACGATTGATTGTTGTGGGGAACTGTGTGCAGAATAACAATTTTCTACATCGTTGTCAGAGGTGAAATAGAAATTTATTTTCACCCTATTCTCAGCGGAACAGACCAAATTTATTACAGCGATTACTTTCGCAACCATCTTACACCTAGTAGGTGCAAGGATTTTGTTTATTGCTTTGATACTTTCAACACTGACGATTATCCGATCATATCACTTCGTACGTTATGTCGCTTCGTTTTTAATAAGTTTCGTGTGACCATTTACTATGATTCATTTTTTAACAATATAAGGTTTGAAATGTTCATTCGAAGTATTTGGATCAAGAATTTATATTCTAATAAGGTAAAACAACGAAAGAAAGATGACCTAGCGATATTTTTTAATATTCAATATCTTCATCGGATCATAAAGTTATCAATATGTCTAATAGAATAGAAATCTAAGAAAATACTTGATACTGCGTTATTAGTATGATACTTAATGTACATCTAGTAAAAAATTCTAATGCTATATTAAACTATTATCTCCTATATATATATCACAGTTCTTTGTAAAATATGAAGCAATCTATTTGATCAAAACAATTTTTGTTTGGATTCTATGTAGAGAGCTAAGGAACGGACGATAATAGTAAACAATAATAATAAACAACGCGAGTAAATAATTGCACAATGATTTGAAACACTGTTACGGTAAATTAATTGTACCACGAAATAGTTAAAACAGTGAGAATGTAAGAAACACGATCCCCGTAAAATTGCTTTGCCACTTTGTTTGGGCCGCTCACCGCGAAGTTGTACGTGACGCTCGCGCCCGTTAAGTGAAAGTTGCGCAGCGAATTCACAAAAATAACGATTACTCCCGATTATTTACATACCTTTCATTCTCCTTAATTTGACCATTTTTTTTTCAACCTATCTCTGGATTGTGACAGGAATCGTTCTTCACTGTCAAACGTCGCGTGAACTATACAAACGACGACAGCGGTAATAATTTCGCCGACAGAAAATCGGTCAAGTGACTCACGGGAACAGCTTGCCATTCATTCGTTCGCATTTTTTGAAAAATTGCCGCAAAGTGTAATACCTATTTGAAATTACACCGTAGGAACTTTAATTTCGCGTTAATTCTAAGATTTATTTCGTTTTCATTTGGAACATAGAAATAAATCACACATTATTAAAATTGCACTGTATTATTCATTTTACAAAATCTACACAATTTTTCCTTACTTCGATTAGATCGAAGTGTTTCTAATAACCAAACCGTGGATCTTTATATCTTTATATCTTTACATATTTTGTCTTTAGTTACTTTTATAAGTTAGTGATAATCTATTAATACTCTTAAATTCTTTTAATCTTTCCACTGTTTTCTATTCCATTGGCTCATTTTTGTCACACAAACATCAAATCTGCAGTTCGTTTTCAAATTCAGTCACTTTTATTTCGTTTCAATACGTGTATAAATAAGTCTCGATTGAACGGACTTTAAAGCGCAAATAATCGTCTTTTTTTCTACAATCGATATTACAGCAACATTTTCGATTAAGATCACGAAGGCTAAGCGACAAACCACGCCGAGTACTAGAAATCGAAACTCATATCTGCTCATAAACATCGAATAAGTCGGTATTGTGAAAAAATATTACTTCAGGACAAATCGCCGTTCCGGTGAAGATTTGTAGCTACAGTGCATTTTACCAGTTTCTCTCTTTCGTAATTTTCGTCTCATTCTTTTGTCCGCTACTACATGTTACAGGAACACAACGCTGCTTACCACGAACTATTTACGTGCCGAAATACGCATTAGATTTCGAATACATGTGAATGGACGTGTAAGACGTTGTCGGGGCAGGAAACGGCGAAGGAAAAGGGAAAGGATACCGCGGCGGAGAGTAGCCGATCGAGGAACGCGGAGGAGGAAAGACGGCCAAGCCAGGTTTCGTGATACAATTTCTACATCAATTATGTCTCTATCAGTGCAATCCGCGGGATGCAATGATTGGTCCGTAAAGCGTTACAATATTGTCTATGCAACACAATAACGGAGTATTAGTTATACACGATACGCCAGCGATATTAAAACATTGTCGGGGAACATTGCCAAATGCTTACCGGTCATCTAAATCGTACCCTATGAAATAATTCGTTATTATTTATTAGATGCGCTAATCTGGCACAATAAATATACTATTTCCAATCTGTTATTTTTCTAATGAAACATCTTTTCTCGCGCGATGTTTTCTGCTCTCCAAAGTGACTTAGCTCTTGCGTCGGCAAGCAAACGTATAATATGAGGTTTTTAAGATTTACGATTTTTTGCGTAACACTTTGTCTTGGAACTATAAATTGATGTAATAGCCCGCAAAGAGCGAACATTTAGGTCCTATTATATGAAAAGAATGTGAAAAATTGTTCAAGAAATTGTAATTACAATAGAGCACTCGTATATTCGCTTGCCAATAATATAAGAGTTTCAAAAATCCGGAAGCACCGACGTAACTTTCATCGATTACATAATAAGCAATATCACTTAAGAATTGCCCCAATTAACATTTTTGTACGAATCACATACATCTCTTGCATTTTATATGCCTACATATATACATTTCTTGCATAGTACGTAAACATTGATTTCTGAACCTGGTTTTCTGTCGTTCAACGTATTTTCTAAGGCTAAGGGCTCGCGAACGTTGCAACGTCGTTTATCACTACAGACGTCGCGGCAACATACAGATGGACATACGTATAATACATTATACATGCATAATCACGCGAACGTGAGTGCGGAAACGAGCACTTCTTTTTTTCCTATCAGATCCGAATCGATCCTAGAACAGTTTCCGCTACGTATCAGATTCTACATCGTAATTTTCAAGTAAACTCGAACATATTTCGTCGCACGTAGCATGTTTAACATTTTTATCTCTACAACCTTCGTCAGGAGTTTCCCAGAGCAAAGCATTTTCTTCCTACTACTCGACATGCTTCTTCCAACGAATGAGAATGGTTAAACGGTAACACACACGCGTTAGGCGAATGCTTGCGTGTATTTTTTTGTATATTTCCGTGTATACGGCTTAGAACGCGTGCGTTGGTATTCCCAATGTCCGCTTCATACATTGCATAAACACATTGGTGGAAAATAGATAGACGTTGCACCATACGACGAGATTTATGCACGTTTCTAGTGCAAGTATTCTAATATACAGCAAATTGTATATTTCTATAACGGATGCCAGACTAAACGATAATACAGTAAATTCTCCCTAATCGACGCTCAGATCGTACACAAGAATGGACAATTTGGAAAAAGGAGATACGATTATTCGTGCCTCGCGGCTCGTTTTTATAATTGTTGACAATCGGTTGCTATAAAAACGAGACGCAAAGCTCGAATAATCGTATCACCTCTTCTCCAACAGTCCATTTTTGTGTAGAAGCTGAGCGTCAATTAGGGAGTATTTACTGCACATTAGAAATGATATTATCCACTTCTATCTATTCATTACGATTCGATCTATTCTATCGATTATTTATCAGCTCCATTATTTATTTTGATTTACGCAAAAGAAAACATTGACAAACAGATCATTGTTTTCTTTACAATAAACAGCGTTACAATAAAAGTGATAAATTGATTTCCTTTGACGTAGATTAAACGATAAGAGACAATAAAGTACAGAAAATTCTTCCTAATTGACGTTCGGCTTGGAAACAAAAATGAACAATTTAGGAAGAGGAGGTACGATTATTCCAGCATTGCGGCTCGTTTTTATAGTCGTTGACAAACCAATAACCATAAAAACGAGCTGCAAGGCTCGAATAATCGTATCTCCTCTTCCCAAACAGTCCATTTTTGTTTCCAAGCTGAGCGTCAATTAGGGAGAATTTACTATACGTGTTTATCACACAATCTGAGCGTCAATTAGGGAGAATTTACTGTACTATGCATATGCTGAACTACCAAATCTCAAACGCGACTAATATATATTGTTTTATAACAATACCAAGATTAAATTTCTTGAAAACTTTGTACGATTCCTACCGCAATGTATGCTTGAATAAGGAAGTTTATCATAAGATTTCTTGCAGGATCGTTTTTATGATTTAATTATTAACTGTGAAAGAAACTGTGAACATATCAGAAACCTTTCAGTTTGACCGGTTCGATAGTTCTAGTGTTCAAACATCCCAGTACAACTTACGATCAACTGGTAGCTTTTTCTTTTTAATCGGATCATGTTGAAAAGAATTTATGGTCACTGGTCCGTGTAGAATATGCAACAGCCAGTTGAAGTCTACCGCAATAAAGTGTACTGCTTTAATGAGTGCTGCACATGATTTCAAATACCTAAACCTGCATCGAATAGGCGCCTCCTAGATACAGTTAGAAGGCCTCTGTCCTCATTAAGATAGACACTTACTTTATTTTTATAGTACATTTAATAATCATCCGAGCAGTCGATGTTTCATCATTCACGTTATTGTGCTTCGGATTTTATGTATTCATGTCAAAAATATAACGGTGACATCAAAAATGCATTTAAACGCATTTAAGAATACGGGTTCATGGCATGTATGGGTTTCTCAAACATAGAAAATGTGATAAATCAACGGGGTACAATAGCATTTTTATTTTATTTCTTGCAATGTGTAATCTTTTGGTCGATCGAGGAAACTTCTCTTTAATTCCATAATGACAGTTGAAAATGCATATGAAAATGCATAAAGATTCACAGTCTGATCATTACATTACTTCTAATTTATGAATAGTTGACTATGGCGGTGGTACATGAACGACAGAATTCTATTCTGAAAGTGAATTTTCGGTTAACATATTTATGGAAACCGAATTCCATTAAGATCTGTAGAATCTGAAAACATTAAATGATTAATCACCGTGTTAAAGATTTTCTTTTTATCTTCGATCTGTGTACCTAAATTGCTGTAATTTCACAGAATTCTTTGAACCGATAGCCAATCCGTTAAAACACTCGATTGAAGAGAATTTTGTCTATTCAAGTTTTTGCGATTGATGCAGATACTTTTTCCGTAAAGACAGGCAGACCACATTTCGCAGCTTCGTCTATTCGCATCATCAGTCTACGTCTTCAATTAATTCAATGTATCATTTATTTCCAGCGAAACGGAGTATAACGGATCACCGTCATCAATTAAACTGTAAAGCAGAAAAGGCTCGTCCGCGTGATCATTTTCCAGGGGCCCACAAGCTTCGCATAAATTACCTCAATATATTGAAATTTTTCGGGTCGCTGATTCAACAGTCGGGGATGTGCGACGGCGACGGCGGGAAAAGCAATCTGAATCAAGGAGAACGTGGAATGACCCAATACCGACGCGGTATCAAGTGTCGACTAGAAAAATCATTGATTCTATTCACGGCGATCCGCTATCGTTCGTGAGGACGGCGTGGCGCGCGTTCAATGCACATTGACCCGGCAATTACCGATAATCGCGGGTACAAATGGTTTTCGCTCGTCAATTCGACGTTGCCTCGTTCCGATCACAGATCTCGGTGTCTGATTTAGTGGAGAGTGTGGCGACCGACCGACCGACCCTGATCGCAGCTGCTCGAACAGCCGCATCCTGGCTCGTGCGCGCGAGGATCGACTTTCGCTAAATCACATGATGCTAAGTCACATGCGTTCTGCGCAATCCTGCATCTCGATGCAGCCGCGAGAGAGTAAGGGAGAGGGAGAGAAAGAGAAAGAGTGGCTCTCCCGCTTCCATGGGAGAATCGTGTTTTCCCCGACGCTCGTACAGGTGTACGGACGCTACTCTCTTGCGTTCGCGCGCGCGCGAAAGAGGTCGTAGACACAGGGATCGATCTTTACCACGGCGAACCGAACGGTCTTTCTTTTCGTGTGCTCCGTTCCCCTTCACAGTCGGAGAATAATAGGGTGGCCGGTGAAATATTTTGCCTGTGCCACGACCGATCTCCTTTTTCTCTGCTCTGAATTTCAGCCAATATACCCGACGGATCTACAGTTGGTCGATTCGGGTCGTCGTCGTCGTCGCGACGAGAAATTCTCGCATAGATGACTTAACCGAGCCTGGACAGATCTCAAATGACGTTATTGAAATTTTATTCGATATAACCTGTTACTTTATTTACTAATTAGTTGTTGTCATTGTGGGACTTTTCTTGAAAATTATATTGCGAAAATTATAATTATCAGCTTCGAGTACGGGAAATATATGCTGACATCATTCTTCACATTTATGCAATAGAAAAGGACCGATTTAACTGCGTTAAATGATTATGCGATAATAAGAAACATTCATCTTCTTCCGCGACAATATTATATGGTCTCGGAGAAAAATCGCTTAAATATGAATTTTTCGAAGAATGCAAAAATTTTTTTAGATGAATCTTTTTGTTGTATATTATTCCAAGGATTGTATCGAAGAGAGAGTTTTGCTTAACCCTAGAAAGATAACCATATGACAACGTACGTAAAAGATAACCTTACGCTTCAGAGGCGCATGCTTTTCTAAGGCGTCAATTTTATACTAACAATGGATATTTATTTAAGTTAATCTAGTCATTTTAAAGGTTTGGCATTATTGTAAAAATAAAATGCATTTATATTATATTTTTTTATATTTTAAGTAATTTTAAACTTAAATCACTAGACCTCTATGAAAACGGTGCAGTCAGTTGTTTATTTCGCAGGCGCCTCTGCGACGTAGGTTATCTTTCTCGGGTTAAATGACATTGATGATTTTATGTTATTCTTCGACCAATCGAGTTGAAAATTCGCGTGCGTTTTACTAGCAAGGGAAACAGGGTCCGCTTGAAGCCGAAATCGCATTAATCGCAAAAATACGGTCAACATTTCGGGCCATGAAAAATGAGAAATAAAGTGTTCGTAATTTGCAGAACGGGAATACAGTTATCATTAAAAACGCAAACGGTTGTGAAAACATTCATCCCAACAATTTTCGTGTCTTAACTTATATTGTGAAACATTTTAAAGCTAAAAATCGAAGTGATTCATTTTAAATTAGAAATATGCGTGTACTTTAAATACTGTCACGCGATCAAACATTTTATGATCAACATCAACGATCAAACATGCTCTCTGACATAACTATGTCACGTACTGTTGTAAAATCGTTCGACTTTCTTTAGCGGTTCAGATTCCACACTGAAACTTCACGAATATACTTTCAAGATACAGCATCATTGATTTTGCGTAAAAACGTCTTTTTTCTTGAATAAGTACACGGATTACACCATTTAACCGCTTAACGCGCATGTCTGTGCATATCACGACCATACTAAATTAACAAAAAACAATTTGATGCCGTGTAAACTTTATCAAATGCGAAACTACGTTTCATTTTTCATGCACGCACAAGAGCTGAACGACAATCAATTTTCTCTCCACAATCATGAGAAAAAATTTTCAAAATTCATCTACTGTTTTGAAATGATGCGATGATGATTCATTTAGATGAAAATTATTAGACGTTAAGGTGTCAAATACTTACAGGAAAATTATAAGATATTTAAACGTATTTCCTCATAAGTATCGGATCAATCTCGTGACATTTTTTGTTGGCAATAATTAGCGTCACTGGTTGCATCAGAAGTACATTATAATATATTGTTTTTTCTCTTGTTTCTCGCGAAACCCACGTGTTTTGTAATTGATTCGGCATTAAAGTAATTGAGCAGCCACGCGAGTCACCCACTCGCGGCGATCGATGAATTAAAGCGTGTAATCTGTGGGTGCACGAGTGACAATCGATGTATTGCGGTATTTTATCTTGCGTAATTTAAATGAAAATGAATCCTGCTCCTTACATGATTTTAAATGCTTGTAGTTTAATTTAAAATATAGTTTATGTGCGGAAAGAGAAACATAATATTGCCAGAAAAAGCAAGTCCACTTACTTTGTTACCATTCAGTTCAGAAGATATCAAATCATTCTTGGCATTTCAATTAAATCTTCAAAAACATTTTCAGATGCTTATTAAGTAAAATTTTTTAATAAAAGATATCAGAAGATATCAAATCATTCTTGGCATTTCAATTAAATCTTCAAAAACATTTTCAGATGCTTATTAAGGAAAATTTTTTAATAAAAACTTGTCAAGTTGCTTCGATTAAAAAATGGAGGTAAATTTTGTGATTTTGCATTTTTATATCTTTACTTGAAAAGTATCTTTTCCATAATATTTTTCGTTCGCTTTTATTTCCCCATTTTGTTGTATGTACTACTGTATTTTCAATATTTGCTATTATTTTGTTATATCTCTGATGGGTGAACAAACGAGTAAATGGATATAAAAATTTATAACATATGTTTTGTTCCATTAGGCTTACAATATAATACAATATAATATAATATGTACATCATATTCGATTTAGCTCATCGATTTTTGAGAACGATGATTTCTATTATTTTAGTTACAAGATGTCAGGTCTTTATTCCACCCACTAGAGATGTATTTGTTACTAATGTTCATAGAAGATAGAAGCATTTATTTCAGATTATGTTTCCCGAGATCCCGCGGTTTCTCGAGGGTGATCAGGGTTAGGTCATGCTTAAGTATATTCAATCCAGCTCATGATTTTCTGAGAACAATGATTTGTATTATCCTAGTTACAAGACGTACACTTTTTTTCCGCCTATTAGAAATATATTTATTATTAATGTTCTTATAGATAATGTTCTTAGAAGACAGCACAATCAATCGATTACTATTAGTACTATCTAGAAACAATTATTATCTTCGATCAGAACAATTATTGCGTAACCGGAAACATTACATAAATTCTGATATAGGTAAAAAGGCTTGTTTTCACTGTTTGTGTGAAGCAGTAAACGATACTGCGTAGTAAATTAAAAAATTATCGAAAATTATTATGTATATTGTTACTATGTATTCATACTGAAACATATTTCATAAATTATCGCTCAAATCGCTAATTAATTATCGCTCTTTATTAGCCTTCTACTGCAAAATCACAAAATCTCAGTGACTACATTTGGCCATTAAAAATTTTATTAGGCGCAATTACTAGGAGATCCAAAATATTATCACGAATACTTTTATGAATTATTGTAATATAAATTTTTTTTGCATTAGGTATTTTAAAAGTATTGCTTACCATCTTAACTCTTAGTGATTAACTTGAATTGAAGATTATTTAATTGCAGATAAGAATTAGATCTATGTAAAACGAACTAATAAACAACTATTTAAATAAACGTAAGCATCGCTAGTGGTACAATCGTCAAAATTGTTCATTTTCTGAGAATATTCCAGTTAAAAAATTTTAGTCCTCGCTAGAATCAATTGGTTATTTTGTAAGATACGGATTTTTGTATACGTACTGTTGAAATTGTTTATAGTTGTTTATAGTTGAAATTGTTTTAAATGCTTATTCATTTTTTCAAAAATGTATTAAAACTATAATCATAAAATAAAATAAATTTATAAAGTTACGGTGCTTAACAGCTGATCTTGAAAACAGTATCTTCGACTTAGGAGAAAATGTGCGATTTTACTGAAAATCGGAAAAATGATTTAGTTGATAGCCAAGATAAGATAAAGAACTCAGTAATGATAGACAGGTGTTTACCATGTAATTCAATTATAATTAATGGATTACACGTTGTAATTTAAAACTGTAACTATCTTTGCTGCTTCAAATAATTTGACAAAATGTTTTAGCTTTATAAGATATTGTGATAAAATATTCCAATGAAATAAGTAACTTCTAAAATTGTTTGACACGTAATCAGAGAATCTAAGACCTTTTTTGGTTTATTCACGTTTCGTGAGCACGACACGTAGCACATTTAATGTAACGTGGCAATTAAGAGGGCTACTACCGAAATAAATGATATTCACGAAAGCATTAAGCTGTCATCGTAATGTCAGTGTCAATGCTATTTACCCATATCACGTCTTATCTTCCTTCTTAACACTCCAGATTAATTTTCAGTGAAGCGGCAACGTTACGGCATACCTGTTTCTGTTTTAAATCTGTATGATGTCAGCTATGTGAATGTAAGAAATTGTCTTGACAACATTCGTAAAACCGTTCTCTCATATCACTCGGAGCAAGCATCGAGCTCCTTTAATAAACATTAATTGTAAGATCGATTCGTCATTAAATGTGATTGTAGCTTTCGCTTACGATTCAAGGCAAATGGACGGAAAAGGATAATGGCGCTGACTACATGAGATGCATTTGCATCAGACGTAATGAGATCGTTTTGTCAAATTCATATGTGTAACATTCTCTTGCCTAAGAAATTAATAACTTTGCGCAAAATGTCACGTTGGAATTTGCGAAACGTACGTGTGCAGATAATTTAATTAAAGCATCTCTATGTGTGTGTGTGTGTGTGCGAAGAGTTACCTCAAAATAATATTAAAATATTTCTGTTTTTATTTAATATATTTATATAAATGGAGACTTTATTACATTTATAGTAAAATAGATCAATAAAGTAATGCTAATGTTAAATAAAAATTGAAGAAATCCTTTCTTTTTCTTCTGGTATATCGTGGCATCCACTGCTATTGTTATTTCATGTCATTGTTCCATTATATTTTTTTCATTATTTTTGTGTCTTTCATGTATTCAAGTAATGTATACAGGGTGTCCCATAATTATGTTAACACCCGGAAAAGGGTAATGCCTGAGATTATTTGAAGTAACTTTTTTCTTAGCAAAAATGCAATCCGCGGCTTTGTTTACGAGTTATCAACGAAAAACGCTGACCAATGAAAGGCGAGTTCTCGAATAATGAGCGCTCGAAGTCCAGTTCCGTTCATTGGTTCGCTCGCCACGAGCCAGCTGATTTCGCCTCTCATTGGTTGGTGTTTTTCGTTAATAACTCTTAAACAAAACCGCGATTGTATTTTTGTTAAAGAAAAAGTTACTTCAAATGACCTCAGGAATCAGGGGTGTTAACATAATTATGAGACACCCTGTATATCTTGATTGAATCAAAGTTGTCCTCCAGTAGAAGTTCCAGTTTGTATTTTCGTCGCTGATGAATGTATCTTGGGCAGTCCAAAATTAGATTCCGTTTGTAATTGGTGTATTGCAGTCTTCACGCATCGGTATAGATATGAGTATAATTTCTGTGGCGATCTAGAATGTCTTCAGTTAAGTTGCAGAAAATTTGTGAGTTTGTGTCGTTCTTGCTATGTATAGTTATGGTGATATATTACCATGCTGGTAATTGTGGATTGTCTTTGTAAAATAGTGGAGATGAATTTAGTGTCTAATTTCTGTTCCAGTTTATATATTCTGTAATGAAAGGGTTTAGGTAGCCATTGATGTTGGCCATAATTTGAGATGAAACGATTTGGGAAGGTATTGATGTAGTTAAATTAAAAAATAAGTTCTTAACATAATTGAAATTATTGTGAACAAAATTTTAATTCCTTTTTAATATTGTTTATTTTCTAATAATTCGTGTTAACTATAATTACACAATTTTAAATAGATAAGAGACAACAGAATTTGTAAATATTACAATGATTGTTTTGTTAACAGTGCGAAGAAATTTATACGCTTTTTAAACATTTAAATATGCAGCGGGGGTCGTCCGTTAAATTTGAGTTTGGTATAAAAGATGTTTACGGACGAAACTTGACATTTACATTTAAGGTGTTAATTGTTCATTAGAAATCTGACCATTACTGATATCTTAGTTCTGAATAATCTTGCCATCAATCTTGAATAGGTGACGTCCAGGGAAGCCATTTGCCCAGCCGCTGCGTGTTAGATCGCAAATCCTTGGCTCTTGGGAGTAGGGTTTGTATTCGTAGCTTTGGGTGCCGTTGCCGGCATTGAAGCCGACCTAAAATAAATCGATACAAGATCACAATCCCGAGGAGTCGGGGTGATTACATAGCCAACGCCATGAGATACTGATCATTAGTCCCTTATAAATCTATTTTATAGATTTCAAAATTGATCTTTGCAGCGAATCTAACTTAACATTTTAGCAGACCTATTATTTATAAGCTTTGCAATGACTGTGCTATGTAAACTGTAATCTCAAGGATGACTTATACAGGATGTCCCAAAATTATGGTACTTACGAGAAATGAGGGATTTCTGAGGTAATTTGAAGTATCTTTTTCGTTAGCGAAAATGCTATCCACGACTTCGTTTACGAGTTATTAATGAAAAACACTGACCAATGAGAGGCGAGATTAGCTAGTGCTAGGCGGCCGAGCCAACGAGCGGTCGAAGCCCAGTTCCGCCCATTAGCTCGACCACCTACACGAGCTCGGCTCTCATTGGACAATGTTTTTCGTTAATAACTCGTAAACGAAGCCGCGGATTACATTTTTGCTAAGGAAAAAGTTACTTCAAATGACCTCAGGAATCCCTCATTTCCCGAAAGTACCATAATTTTGGGACATTCTGAATCGGATGACTAATGAGACTACTATCTCTATCGAACAATTCATTCGAAAATCTTAGATTATTTATCTTTGATTCGCAATAGACTGTTAAACAATCACTGATAGGCACAATGACTTACAAAAGCCGAAATGCCGCCTAATCCGAGAACAACATCGCCACCAGCCTCGGTATGACTGGTCCACTGAATGTCCAAGTAGTTGAAGATCGCATAAGTTGACACTTCGTCGGTAGCAAGAACCATTTGGAAGGTGTTTGTTTTGTAAAGAGAAATATCGATTCCACCAGCGAATGATATGTTCTTCCAAGTGATTACGGCAGCGTGTTTTGGTTCGAAAGATTCGGAATCAGCGATGCCCTCACGGATGTCCCACGTCAAACGTTCTCGCATTTCCACACCGAATTGGTCATTCCTCGATTGCAGATCTCGTTCGAGCCTAAACTGATTCAGTTACTATATTCACGTTCAAATTCATGTTGTTACTTCATTGATCATGAAGTCCCTGAAATCCCACGTACCTGAAGTAGATACCTGGCATTCGTTTGTCTATATCGTTACTTCGTACTTCGCCTATACGACATTTGCTGTAGAATATTCCTATGAAACTGGGATCGTTCCTCTTCGGCCAGCCTGGTACTGGGAACTTCAGTGGATAAGTGCAGTGCTCTGGAGGATCGCTGAATTCTAAGTAACCATTCATAGATACCTAGAAGCATCGAGCAATTTTTCAAGAATTCCGGATGATTAGAAAATGAATCTAATTATTGCACGGTTTTGCTCAGGCGTAGTTTTCAATATTTTCGAAACCACTTATTATTGCATTCAATTGTGCGGCTATCAGTTCATCGTAGTCCAGTAATTCATTCAATTTATTAGCCAAAGATAACAACTTAACACTTCATTGGACTATTTCGGAATTTTGTATTACAGTAATTTCTCCCAGAAATGCCAGATTTCGGATTGCTGTGAATTTCCCTGTGCTAGTCTACGCCTATGTAATTTATTGCTACGTCGATGCTGAAAGTCGACGGAGTGGATCATGTGTCCTTCGGATTGCCTTCAAATTGTGTCACGTGGCTCCGAATTGACTTCGAATCGTGTCACGTGGCCTCCGAATTGCCTTCGAATCATGGCAAAAAATTAGAAATAAGAAAGTTAAATCATCGTTTTTGTTCTAGTATTACTATGTATTCATATTAATGTACACCGGGATGCTGGCCACCACAGATTTGACCGACTGCCCCGAGTTCCTATAAAAACGAGCCGCGAGTCCCGAAGAATCCTGACTTAGTATCCTCAGATCTTCCGGTTTCAATTCCGATTTCCGAACATTCGTAGGAGAAATTACTATATCAGTTTACTTATCATGTTTCTATTTATCATTACCTGCATGATAAGATATTTTTCGATGCTTCAATATTTCCACAATTCAAAATGAAACTTTATGATGGTAACGAATATTGAAAATACCGACGTGCACATACGCATTCAATTTAGCAGCACCTACATAAGGATAATTTATTTCCATCATTTCCATTATGCGTTTTTGTAGCAAGAACGGATTCAAAAATCGTCATGGTAAAATATTTTCTAAGTAAATTGTTTGAAAGTATCTTCGATCGTATAAGACACAGCTAGCATGATTTAACACTTACTGCAGCCACGAGTTAACTCGTCTCTCATTTGTCTAAAAATGCGCTGAACGATTTTGGATACATCAACTAGATGGTCAAGAAGTTAAATAGCGGATTCATATGATCTAACAGAATGGTATTTTCGAATTCGGGAATTCGGATGAAGCTTCGTATTGATCACCGACGTACTCTGGTGTAATTGTACGTGGATCCAAAGAACGGCATCTCAAAGTTGAGATTCTTGTGTATCTGAGGCATTGACGATTTGATCTCTTTCAGATAATCGCCTAAATCGTTGTCTCCACCTTTGTCGGAGTACCAATACATGAACTCCGACCGGATGTCCTTTAATCGCTGTTCAGTTATGGCATAGTTCTGAACCGAGTCGGACGAACTAGGTGCGTACCTTTCCGCCTCTGGTGAATCCGAATCTGCGGAAATTGGATATTCATCATCGATTTTGTCCCCTATCCAGGAGACGACAATTCGGGGCTACAAAAGCTCATGGACTCCAGCGTGTATCGAACATTAAGCATCGCGTTCTAGGATCGATGGTCGTAAATAAAAGACAACAAGGATGTACAGTAAACTCTCCGTAATTTTCCTTCAGTTTGTAAACAAAAATGGAAAATTTGGGAAGAGGAGATACGTTTGTTCGAGCCTTCTGCCTAGTTTTTAGGATTGTTGACGATCGGCAGCTACAAAAATGAGCCGTGAGGCTCGAATAATCGTATCTTCTATTTCCAAATCGTCCATTTTTGTTTACAAGCTGAAGGAAAATTAGGGAGAATTTACTGTACTAAGTACTTATTACGAAAGCGTTAACGTCGGATATTCATGAAAATAACGCGTCCATTGAAATTGAAAAACTCACCTTCGTTCAGGTCCTCCATATCCATATTTGCGGTTTCCCATGTCTGCTCTTCATGTGTCAATTCGTACGCGTCTTCGACAGATTGGTCCTCGCATTGAGCGGATATTCCACTCGCCAGCAACAATAAAAGACACCCGAGAACGTTCAATCTTACGAAACCGAAAAGACGTTTGCGCTCTTTCAGCATTTTGAATAACTCCAGGATGGATGTACAGAAATGTCTAGTATTGTTACTGTGTCAGAAGTGTCTAGATTTATTCAGGTGATCCAAAGACACTGAGCCTCGCCTCAGGCAGCGAATCCTGATATCGGCGCTGATATCAGTTATATTACGATAAGGCGCGTTTTTCACTTTACTACAAGTGGACAAGCTAACGTGGAAATTGAAACGGATGAAATCGACGAATGGATAGTTGCTTATTTTTCTAAAGAACGCGAATCGATGCCGTTCAGACAGTTGTAGGTGCTCGAATTGGCACGATACGTTGTTCTGATTTCTGTTATCGATACCCATTATCCTTCCCGAAAGATCCTACTCACGGTCTAATGACGATTTATGGTTTCGTTATAATTAATTTAAAAAATTAAATAAGAAAGGGCAGTATCTTTGTAAATGTCCTCGGCGATGGTGCTCTATGAATCATCCCACGGGACCTAATCAATTTAGATCACGGTCCAGCTTATTCTGTTGAACCTAATTTAATATCGATGCTTATACTTACCTGTATATTGCGGATTTGATGCACTTATGATAAAAATGTGTGAAGTAAAGAAAAATGTTATCATATCATTTTACACTCTTTAAAATTGACGAACGAAAAAAACATTCCAGGCATTTTCTGATTTTTGTTTTTTTTTGTTTTTGCAATCGACCCAGAAAAGTTTTCTTTGCCAGAAAGACACCCGCAGTTTTCTACTTATGTTTCTTTTATCGTTCCGTGTGCAATAGAGACGATTTGTTGTTTTGTTGCAACTGGCAATGCAAATTCAACGAGGCAGGATACAGTGATTTTGTGAAAAACCTCGATGATGGAGCTCTGCTGCGCGACGTAATCATTTTGAAGAAAACTTAAAAAACTTCTGAAACGTAGTGTTATTTACAAAAGGTATGCGTTTTGCGTGATTGCGTTCAGGGCACAGAGCCTGGGAAACTTGGGAGTGAGTACTCAGTTCGGAAGATAACTGGGTCAGAATACGCAACCAGTATGTGTATTAAAGATTCCTTCTCTCTCCTCTCCTCTCTCTCTCTCTCTCTCTCTCTCTTCCGCATCTATTTTACCCTCTCTTTGTCTCTCTCCCCCTCGTGCCCTTCTTGTTCTTCCTCTCGTTTCATAGCCGTCGATCTATCACTCACGTTTCAGGCATGTGTACACATAGCGTTGCTGCTTTCCAGTATCTCAGCCGGACTGGCAGCGAGATTTACTTTCTGGAGACAAATGAGCCACACATTTGGATTGTTATCGATCAATGCGCCGATAACCAATCCTTTTCGCGTCTCCTCCCTGAGAACGAGCGGTCGGCGAAGAGAAAGTTCCAAAGAACAATGAACGGTATCGTGCGTGAAATTAAGCGGAATTCAATTAATTCGTGCAAACTCGGCGAACCGTCCATCGCGAAAAGTTATTGCGATTGTTCATCGATTCTGTTATGCAGCTGTTCGTTCGTGTCGATCTTCGGTTAACACTGCGAGCGCCGGAAGTCATTTTTCTCAAGAATTAATTGTTATTAATGTCTATTAAGTTTAATCGAATCTTCGACGTGCAAGAACGTTACAAAATATTGTATTAAATCTAGACTTTTCTACTCCTATGTTATTAAACAAGTTGTTCTAATTTGACGCCTCTTGGTGCCTAATTTGATGTCACTGGTGTGGATTTGTGTATAAAATAAATGAAATCTCGTAAAAGGTTTCTTAAAAAGAGTTTCGGACTAAACTCGAATCTCGAATCGAAATCTAAATTTTCAATTTAAATTGCATTATATCTTAATTAGAAATATTATCTACGAAGGGATACATTTTTTGTAACGTAATAAGAAATATGCTAGACGATATACTTTGTCCGGAGAATCGAGTTTATGACCAGGACATGACGGAACTTTTATTCTTTTGCATACCTCGCCGCATGATTCACAGCAAGCGAGTCTAGCCTGTGTATCCTGCATCGCTATATCCTGTTATAGCCATTGTTCGATGTCCTGTTAGCGGTTGGCCAGTTACCCGATCGTTTGGTCACAATTTTAGCCTTCGTGAACCGTATTGTGTTATGTCCGCGTCTTGTGATTACGGTTTCTGGGAAGAAATTTGAGAAACTTGTAACCGTAATCAACATGACATGTAATATTATTGATCCAACGAAACCGAAAATATTTTTAACATCTTAATATTTCAATCCCTATTGCCCCCTTCAATTATGCCAAATATCGAAATTGTTCAATTTATGTGTCCTGCGATAGAATTTGTGTAATTAGTACAATTGATACGGTTACTTATCATCTTGAAACTTGATTATTGTTTTCCCGTGAAACATTTCCTATCATCAATAACGGGTCAGATATTTCAGATGTTCGAGAAAGGTGGAACAATCTGTATGTAAAATACAAAATATAAACATTTGTTAGCAATAATAATACTTAAGGTGATAAGAATTTACTAATGCAAAATATCACAAGGCGGCGTATCAGAAACGCGGTGAACAATTATTTTTAAACATTATATGAAATATTTTCTGAATAAATTTTATCCGACGCTAACAATGAAAGCAACAGCCTCTGCATAGCTTGCACACCACTCACAGTTCATCAGATCATTTTTTGTTCAATTTGTTTAGCTTGAATTTATTCAAGCGTTTTCTATATATCGCGGAATCAGTCAATGTTTCCCAGTTTCTTTGTGGTATAGTTCAAACATTACCATCGATAATATTTAAATTTTATAATATACGACTACGTCGATTTAAATTTAGATCGACTAGACGTTCCATCCAAGTAATAATGGGCCGGACATTTCTATTCTCCCACGCAGTCAGCTTCGACACAAGCGTATGTATTACGACCGCTCCGTGTTTGTCTTTCTCCGAGTCTGTTTCTCGATCAGCTACCAAAGCTACCAAAGCTTGTTATAGAAATTTCTTTTTCGTTTTATTATCAACAGCACAAAGTGATTTACAGTGTAAAGAGATTTTTTTACGTTGTCGCAGAATCTGGAACGCTACCGAAGTGAAACTACGTTAGAAAGTTAGAAGTCAGGATATCAATAACTTTAATATCTTGAAATCTCTTTCGAATTGTATGGTTTTAATATTTATCATAAGCTCCTTGGCTGAAAATTTCACGCATTTTCTGTTTTAGATAACGTCAAAGTTGTTTCTCCATTCTTGAGTTGCAAGTTCGTGTACTTGTTTCAAATACAAGATTAAATATAATTGGTGGAACGAAAATATCGAACAAAAATGAGAGGACATTAATCAAAAATATGTTACAGAATTACCATTTCTTTCTTTTACACATGCGCGCGAGGTACAATTTTACTACAATATTTTTCCTTTATCTATTTGTAAATATAATTTTTAACAATCAACGACGATGCTTTCGAAGAACCTGCAATACAAACAGCTAATAATTATAACTGACTCCTAAATGATTGCATTTATAATTTATTATGTATAACCTGTACTTAAAACTGTATTGTTGCATTACAGATTGTGTAAAAAAATTGTGTCATTTATATAATATTTATTAGAACAATATATATTAATTAATAGGCTGTTGAAATAGAACAACTTTAGAAACATTTTTTACGCTATCTAATATAGAAAGCTAATTCTTTCAATTTCTAAAAAGAAACTAACGACTCAAAATGTTTCTTCTGCCTTGAAAGAGTGTCCAAACACTATGTGAGTCACTGCCGTTGATAATCGCAAGGAATAGCTGATTTAAAGATACAAATGTAAAAAGTCTCGAGCAGAGAGAAAGGTAATCGTCGAAATAGAATCAACTCAAGGTTTGCAGATACGTATTCGAAATATTCAGCATAAAGAAGATCAAATTGGACCAACGTATGATTAAGAATTTTAAAGTGAATCGATTTAGAAGCGAAAAACATGAATCCGATAACTTGGGAGCCAAAGAATTTACAACAAGTGACATAGTTCTAGACCTTAATAAAATATAACCACGATTCGAAAGACCACAGTCAAAAAGTGTGCTGAACCTTCATATAGAAGGATTCGTCGATCTAACCCCCGGATACATGATTTAACTGAAATCCTAGAACCCTGACCTAAGTTCCAGGACCTTGGCATCTAACCCGTGTCCTTCCTTATAAGAGTGGCCTGACTGAACTCTAACGTGTATGTTGCTAGTCTAAAATTCTGTAACTATATTTTGATCCTTTATTAACTTCTTTCAAGTTTTCCAAATTTACATCGCCGGAAATCAATTTTCTGCTCTCTGCACTAAAATTAATTCGAGGTCGTCAGGTTGTGTACTGTATTCGTCTTCGCTTATTAATAAGTTATCTACCAACAGTCTTCTGATAGTTCTTTTACAATCAAGGAATTGAACATTTCTTAGAACATTGTTCAAACGTGACAATAATTTTAGCGATAATCCAAGAAATTATTCAAATCTGTATAATACAACAATTTCTTTTGATTGATGTTCGAATAGTTCGAGCTACTGATGACCTAGCTGATCATCGAGCTGCTCTTAGTCATAACTCACAAAGTCATTGAAGATCCTATTTACAGGCTTCCGACAAATAAAGTGCTAAAATTATTTACAATTCATGTTTCTTATAATTCATGCAGAAGAATTTGATTTTACCCGAAGTTTCGCAATCTAGTCATACCGCACATACCTTTGCCAGGAGTGAAACTTAACAGTGTTAATCATTAATTGTCAAATAATGGTAAAAATTCGGTAACTGCTCTAATTAATTTTATATGGTATAATAATTTTCAAATTATTTTATCATTTTAGATACTTCGATAAGAATGTTCGAACGTAAGCTTTGTTGACAACGGGTACACTATACCGACACTACGTAGACGAATACGTAAGAATGTCTAAAGGAGATCGGTGAACACAAAAGGAATTGCACTGGGAAAAGTGATTCTTCGATCGACGATTTATCGGCATCTCCGCTCTGGCTTTCGTTGCAATTAATCCCGGCTGCCTTTTACGGTATTAATACTCGTTTGATGTAATTCGCCGAGCAGCTCATTGTACGTACGTATGCAGAAAGTGAGAGGACATATGCTTCTCGTAATAAGCTGCCCGACATTACTTTCACAACGGGAGCAAGGTCTTTTTTTCGCGTGGATGCGTCGTTTGTCTACTTTCATAGTTTCGGCGGCCAGAGGCTCAAGATCGCAGAAACTAAACACTCGAAATTTGAACGGCGTCCATTTGTGACGAAAATGAAACTGATTACTCTTAGGATAACTTATAATTGTATTTATTCAACTTCTTAATATATTTTTCAATGTATACTTGTTTCAGATACTTTATACATGACAATATTTACATTATGGATCCAAATGGACCCGATCATCGCCGTCCAAGTGTTAATCTATTCAATCCAACGCTAATTGTGTAACATCGGATTTTAACTTACCAAGCCGATAATGACACACATTATAATAAAAAAAGGCGGAAAGTCCAAATAAATCAGTCTTGTCATTCTTATGAAACAACAAACGTTAGTCACTTTCAAAGCTCGATAGGTTCAGCGTTAATAAGATAGTACAGGCGCGAGAAGCATGTACAGCTTGTCGAAAAAGTACCCTTTAAAAGGAAATAACTTTTTTTGAGAGTGCACCAATCGACTTGAGTTAATTCAACAACTTGAAAATATAACGCAAAAACAAATTCTTGAGAAAGTTATAGTTGATAAGAATTGCGAAAACAATAATAAACATTGATTTTGTAAAGACGTCTAGAAATTGTTTGCATCAATTCCATGAAACAGAAGCCAAGTAGAAATTTGTTTCTTCTTTCAATGATTTTGATCAATTTGCCAAATAATATTCTTGAAATCTAAGAATCCATTTCTACTTTATATTTCGTCTACTCATTCTGACCGAAATTCATTTCGAATAATAACTTAGTATTACAGATAGTATTAGTAATACATATTAGTAATACAGATAAGTATTTCAAATTAATACTAAATAACTATAAATTATTCCTTATAAGTACTCGGCAAGTAGTGTATTTCCATTAAGATTACGTTCCTCAGTTGGCTAATTGAAACAATTTAAATTGGTTATTTCTACCACTTCTATAATATCTCATTTAAATTATATTAAGCACTCTTAGCAAAAATGAAGTATACAGGATACTCGATTCTCGCTAATAAATTAAATTATAGGTCAAATCGAACTCAATATGATAATGGTAATGTGGCTTAGAATTTCGCGAGTATGCGACAGAAAAATACATTGGACGATTGGTGGACGATGTATTGTTCGTTTATTGCAAGTGGTCTGCAATGAATCCTAAATTCGTGTTTCAGACGGAAGCAGTGACGGCATCTAACTACGGTATTGAGAACTAGTATAATTTCATAAAAGTTCTCTCAGAGTCGAAGTACAAAAATAAATCTAACTTGTATCGCGTTTTTCTATCACAGATTTTTCAATTCCGCACGCAAAGTTAATAATGACAGTACACGAACGTAGACCGATTAGTAAAAATCGAGTATTCTATATGCTGTATTTTAACTACGAGTTCATATAATTTAGTAGCAATTAATACATTCATTTCATTATACGATAAAAACTGATATATAATATGTTTATGGTATCTAATTATTCTATGAATATACGATTTAACAATTTCATGAACTTAAACATTCTTAACATTACTATCATTCGAATGATGTCGATATAAATTCTATATAGCTAGTAAGCTCATACGTATCGTTCAAGAACGCAGTCACAGACTCAAGATCCCTGGCACAATGGTCAGTTTCCAAAAAAAAGCGGGAAAGAACATGTAACAACTAAAATTATATATTTAAGCCGTACCTTTACATTTTGTATTACTGGTACATATGTATATTTAGGTCTTTGTTGAAATAGGATAATGAAAAGAATATACAGTGTTTTAATTGTATAATAAATGATGTTATTATGCTGCTGTCATTGATAATTAATTTATAGGAATTTAATTGCGTTTCTTATATATAATTATATATAATCCTATATACATATAGTTCCTTCTTTTTACATTAATACTCGATACTGTTGCTTCATCGTTGCAAAAGAGCGTCGCCCTAATGCGCCACAAGTAGTTATAGTAAATTCTTCCCAATTGTAAACAAAAATGGACAATTTGGGAAGAGGAGATACGAATATTCGAGCCTCGCGACTTATTTTTATAGTTGCCGATTGTTAACAACTATAAAAACAATGTGCAAGGATCGAATAATCGTATCTCCTCTCCCCAGATTGTCCATTTTTGTTTACGAGCTTAACCCCCTTTGGAGTCTATCGGGATATATGTGTTCCACTTATGTATTTCGTATGCCTATTGGAAGAGATGAATCCCGTTTTTCCACAATACACGAATATACCAATCTTAGAATGCATATCACGCACATATTTGTTTGCATGTAACCACATAACCTCTCAGTTTGGTGGTGAAGTCGGGCCAACACTAATAAAATCAACATTTCTTGCTATTAGCACCTACATGTATGTAAAACTTGACTTCAAATATAACGCAAATTAACGAAAAATAAGGGTTAAGGACAATCGGAAAGAATTTACTGTACTACGGTACGCATCTAAAGAGAAGCGAGACGCTGCGACGGGAATCAGGAGGCGTAGCCCCCTTGGCATCGATGTTACGTGCAGTCTTGTTCTCAGCCCTGATGTACGATATAACGATGTCTGTCAGTATTGAAAGATGTTATTACAAAATAAAAGATACATAAGAACAATTATTAAATTGAAAATGTGTACTGTCATTCGCCAAGACCTAAAAAGAATACTAGCACTCTAATGTTCATAAACTTATTATTGTTGCAAATATACCCATCTACGAGAAAAAATGTATAAAATTATTGCTATATATGTACCATCACTAATTATACACAAAATTAGTAGAAATGATAGCTCAACTGTACATCAAAATGATTATACTATGTCGTATTTCTGTAGTTCATGTTATGAACTACTATAAAAACACTATTATTGCTTCCAAATAATATTCAAGCACTCATAGTAGAAATGAAATGTACAGGATATTCGATTCTTGCTAACGTGCCCATTTTTCGTGTACTATCGGTAATGCTGATCGCGACACGAAACGGTAAGGGAGCTGTAGAGCCCTCCAAAGCTGAGACAGAAAAACCCATAAGATGCAATATCTGTACGGATCCTAAGTCTGCGACACAGTGTAATATCGAGTCGATAAGACAGTCAGACCCTGCATAGTATAAAAGATTATTCATATACCCCATCTGTGATACTTCGATTCGATTCAACAATGTACATACTTCCGTTCACAGAAGTGGGTAGACCAGAAATACAAAAACTACTGTGTCTAGCTTAAATTTCGAAGCTCTACGTTTGAGATTGAGAAATTGATTTTATACTTGGATTCTAAATGGACCAGAGCCAAATGTCAATATTTATCACAATTTCTACTTGTTAGCGACATTGTTGAACAGTTCTCTCGGCTACTTTACCAAATAATTTATTATTGAAAATTACTAATACAACTCGAGATGCCAATTAACTTTTAAAGCTCGAATGTTTCCATGAATTATTGCTTAGAACTTTGATTTATAAATTGATTGTGTTTCCAACCCATCACTACCAACCATTCCCATCACTATTTTACCATAAATTTTGTATAAAAAAATAACAAATAAGGCTCGAAACACCGAACAATCCTTAAAAGATAAATGCTTCAAAAGTTTCACATCCATTGCTGCTCACACATTCGTTTCGGGTTCCAATATTATTTTAGTGAATATTTTCTGAATTAACCGTTGTCCATGAGAGGGGAACTCTGGAATCAGTTGCAAAATATCGAATCTATGAAGCAGTCAGACTGCTGGTGACACGAAAGTCGATATGATGTTATACCTATTCTTGAACCTGGTCCGTGCTCTCATATAAAAGATAGTTAAACAACAACATCGACAGCACACGGATCTGTAAGATGCTTTAAATACCGCAGGTGAACGAATAAGAGCGGGTCTTGAGAATATTCCAGTGAACCGCCAAGATAGAAACGATGAAATATTTTCAAATTTTCGTCTAGTCTGACACATAGCTATATTTAAAGCTCCGTTTCCTCGCATGTCTCTGATACGTTCCAACTCCAGGCCATCATCAGATGAAGCTGAAATTATTCAAGAAGCTGCTGGAACGGCTAGATCTTAAGAAAATTGCAAACTTTTAGCTATTTTATTGATCTACTGAAACATCTTAAATCTCACGGACTTTGCAATCCTCCGGAATCTTCTGAACACCAGCAGTATTCATATACATCTCAAAATGTAGAGCAGCCGAGTAATGGTTGATACCGACTTCGGTATCAACATTGTACAGGGTATCCTAAAATTATGATAGTTCCCGGAAATGAGGGGTTTCTGAGGTCATTTGAAGTAACTTTTTCCTGAGCGAAAATGCAATCCACGGCTTCGTTTACGAGTTATTAAAGAAAAACAGCGACCAATGAGAGTCGAGATCAGCTGGCGCGAGACGGTCGAGCCAACGAGCGGTCGAAGCCGCCCATTGGCTCGACCACCTAGCCGAGCTCGGCTTTCATTCGTCAGTGTTTTTTGTTAATAACTCGTAAACGAAGCTGCGGATTACATTTCTGCTGCGGAAAAGGTTACTTCAAATGACCTCGGGGGCCCCTCATTTCCCGGAAGTACCATATTTTTGGGGCACCCTGTATACTCTACACCTCCATTACTAATTGTACACAGGAAATTTTATAGAATAATATTTGTATTTGAAAGTACAAATTACAGCTTTACATGAATTGAAGACTAAATTCTAGGAAAAAAAATAAAATTAAATCAGTTGAATATAAGAAAAAATTATTTCAATTGGAAGCTCGTACAAAATTTAATTCACGCTAAAAAACATGACCAGTAAATCAACGATCCTTATTACATAAAAATCCAGCAGTTGCCGAATACTATGTTCAGTATTGAAGCCAAGACTTCTTCTTACCCACTTTTTTCTTAAAAAATGAGATTTGTTTGCACTCACAGCATTGCCAGATGTTGTAGTTAATCAATGTATCAAGTATCAATAATAGTCATAAAATGTTAACTATGTTGGAGAAAGTAATCGATCCTTATACTATCAATCATCGTATACGTGGAGTCTTTTCGTTCATAAAAGTCGAGAAACAGAGTGTCACACGAACGGCAAATCCGATTAGTGTGCGAATTTAAATAAGACCTTTAAGATTGGTAAAATCTTACGTATTAAATTGTTTTTGTGATTTATAAATTCGATTATTTATATATTATAATCTACTAAAGACACAAATTTCGCATATTTTGAAGACAAATCTTTTGATTATAATAATTTGGTCACCCTTTGTACATAAATTATAATTTACACTAATGTATAAAAACGCCTTATATCAAATTGACTCATGCAAAGAATTTCGTTCATTTTTTTTTGTCTCAATATTTAATTTAAATTAGAAATACTTTAATCGGATGCAACGATCAAGAACGCAGGGTCAAATACATTCGCAAATAAGCATGAAACATTGACGAATTGGCCAAACAGACTTAATTAGTAACTATATAATCATTTATTTCTAACAGTGCACACTTAAAAAATTAAAATCTGTTTTGAACTAAAAATATATCTTATTTTAGTAATAAATAATGTTTCTAATGTCCTAGACAAAGGCTAACTTATGTTTAATATTTGAAACTAGTATTAATGTCCACAAAAGATGAACACTTCCTTTCGTAGTAGTTGTTGTCAGCAAACATGACAGATCAGTGGATTTCATTTTTTCAAGATATGTGACGGATACAATAACTTTATATTTTTAGAAGCATAATATATATTAAAACAATTACATGATAGTCGTGTTAGTTCAAAACTATTTTTAGCCTTAAGGAAAATCTTTTTGTTAGGTGTACATCATACATCAGTTATGCACTTTGGCTTGATTATAATAAAGCAATTTCTACAAGATCACCCTATTAAGAAACTAGTTTAGTCTTATCTTAACAATTGTGTTTGGATTGTCGTATTGTAATTAAAACAAATAAAAGTATATAGGTAATGCAAGAAAAGATAACATTTCGATAGACATTTTAACATATCTTTCAAAAGCTATATACTTTTATTTGTTTCAATTTCAATACGACAATTCAAAAATTTGTTAAGATAAGACTAAACTAGTTTCCTAATTAGGTGATTTGGTAGGAATTGCACAACGACAGATCCATTGGCACAGAATAGACATTGGCATTGGCGTAGATATTGATGGTTAACTTGTTGTCTTAGGCCTTAGGCGCATCCAACTATGATGAATTTGGCGCATTCGTCGATGGTTGATTTGGCGCATTCGTCGATGGTTGATTTGGCGCATTCGTCGGTAGTGGATTTGGCGCATTCATCGGTGGTGGATTTGGGGCATTCATTGGTGGTGGATTTGGCGCATTCATCGATGATGGATTTGGCGCATTCATCGATGATGGATTTGGCGGATTCATCGGTGGTGGATTTGGGGCATTCATCGGTGGTGGATTTGGCGCATTCATCGGTGGTGGATTTGGCGCGTTCATCGGTGGTGGATTTGGCGCATTCATCGGTGGTGGATTTGGCGCAGGTGGTTCATTAGGCTTCCAGAGGTCAGCACAGTTTATACAACAACCAATGTTCTGGAGGAACAGTAACCTACTAAGATGACTGCAGTAGGTATCGCAAAATTGTTTCCGCAAAGGTTGCAACAAGATCCCACCGAATCTTGCTGACCGCAAAGATGATTCTGTTTCAACATACTATAACAGAATACAGGTATGTATGTGAATTAGAATTCCTACAAAATGCAGTCTGGATACTATTTAAAAATAATTTGAACATCGCCGCCGTAAAATGTTACTACACGTTTCGTTAAATCACGATTCATTTCTACACGTTTTTAATTAACATCAATGGCTTGAATATACTGTATGACGAGTGATAATACAACTTATTCTGCGAAATGTGACTGTTTTGTTAGAGATTGAAAACGCTTCAATTCTACTAAATTATGAAACAATATTACTTGTGCACTTGTACATTTAAGTCTGAATAAGAATTTATTTTACTAACAAAAATCGCTCAATTTGTCGTTATAGTGAAAGGAATTAATACGTTTGATAATTTGTGTTTAACTTTGAGCAGGCTTCAGTGAAATATACTTATGACTAGACTGTGGATTTTTACGGAGATATGTTCTGGATTAATTGTAGGAGATAGGGGTTAAACAAAAATGTACATCTTCTCTTAACAACATCAAGAAATCGAGAATAATACAGTTTTGTATTTTTTATTTTTTATGCTACCCTCAATTTATAAGATTTATTTTAAAATATTCGATTAAGGTTGGTCGATTAAAGACGTCTCGCTCTCCTTGAACAAACATGTTGAAATATATATAATGTTCTGAAAATATGTATCGTTGTATTTGATAAAATAGACAAAATTATTCTACATGAGAAGCACTTATATGTATACCTTTCACGATTAATGCAGAAAAAATTGTTAAAATTGAAAAGACACTTTTTACAAAATTGTAACTACTTAAAATAGAACTTTATATCGAAGCATCGAAATCGGCAAGAAACGCTTACCGTTTATCGAAACGGAATATAGAAGTTAAGTTGAAAAGTGTTATTGGAGCATTTTTGGTAGATATTTCTGACACTGAAGTAAAATAATAAAACTTTGGACAAATCTAACCTGTGACCAGACAGTACCGATCAATACCAGTACAGTAATCCATCTGGTGAAATACGACATGATGAACTCGCTCACAGAAAACTTACTGACACAAACAGTACGTCCAGGGAATTTCTCTCCCAGCTTATATACAAACATCCGAGACCATGAACAATTAAAAAATTCAAACACCGACTATTCGCTATTTTTTATACTTTGAGTCCTTCGGACGTCAGCACGCGTATTCATTGTGCTGCATTGTATTGGGAAACAATATATGCAAACCCATTGGTAGTGTGCTAATGCTGTGCTCAAATATAAAATAGCCAACGCGACAAGAAAACAATTTTAAGCTAATGAACAATCTCGTTAAGATTTTGTTCAATAATTATCAAACGTGAATACTAAAAGTTTCAATCTTCAGAAGACCATTTGCATATTTTTGTTAGATACTGTATTCTGTTTATATTCTGAAATGTATTATCTCAAAATGCGACATTATACAGGATGCCTGTTTTATCTACTGTATATAAGGCTAAAGTGAAAAAAACGTGACTAAAAATTATGAAAAGAAATGGCTTAAATGGCAACCCGTTGAATTCGCCTTAAAACTCACTATCATACCATATAGACAAAAATATAGCATTCCTTTTGAAAAAATTCAACTGGTTTGGAAATCATCCTCATCGTGTAACAGATAAAGACTTAATACGTACCCCACATGATGCAATCCACAATACCAAACAACCTACGTTGAAACATTTTTTTCACAACATTACTCTATTAAAAGATGCTTCACAGTTTTGGAAATCAAACAAACATCCTGTATATGAAACATAATTTATTGTTTTAAAATGTAATACAAAAATCAGCGACATATTATTTTAGGATCTTTCGCATAATTATTCGCGGGTTAAGAAACATGTTCGTGAAATGTAGTTCGCACAGTATGAAATACATTTCAGATTGGCATGGAAAATAATTTTCCGTGAATGTTTGATGCAACCGATATAATCTTGTATTTATGACTTTCTGACCCGCGCGTTCAACGACCTCAGGAGTTCTACGGTTTATTATCGTATTACGGTAACGAGATTCGATTTAGGTCAATGAATATTTTGTTGAATCACAAATAACATACATTTTCGTTGCAGAAAATTATGTTGACTCGATACGCTCTAAACTAAACATGTTTTTCTATATTTAATCTTGACTGTATGAATATTGGAACTATCTGCTGCGCATGATCGACTGCTACCAATCATACTAAATTTTATTCGGTTTTAACAATTTTAATGTTAAAATGTTTAATGTTAGCACTTTCGGCTAATTCATCAGCATTTTCGTTACCATGAATAACAGATATGTATTATAGTTACTGCATTACCTACACATTAGTGTAAGTTTAATATTGTAAATGTAATGTGCGTAATAAAGACTGCAGAATAACCTCTCCTTAAAGTTTACAGTTGCATAAATAAAAAGAAACTTTTTTGATGCAATATATTAACGTATATAATATTAACGTATTACTTAAATACGATACATTATTTTTTTTATATTTATGGCGGGAACTGTTTATCGATGAATCGAATAATGTTAGTATTATACAAAGATTTCTATTGTTCCTTAGAACAATATATGCATGCTTATTGTGTAAATTATTGGAAAATAATTGTATATTTCGTAAGAAATTGAAGATATGAAAGAAAATGTTTCCATGACAGCTGTATTTGCATAAAGCGATAATATAATTCTTCTATGAGCAAATGAAAATAAACATAAACAAACGAATACAAATCTTTTCAGAATTTTAATTACTCGATCATTTTCATGAGTGATTATGTTTCGATAGCTACCCCCACCCTTGAACGTGAGTAGTGTATAAAATATCATAGTTGCACGAAATTTCAGAATGTGTGCAACTATAATAATTTCCTATCTTTTCTTCTCTGTTTCGAAACTTCTGTCCCATAAAAACTCCATTAGTAAGTCTATCGCATCGATTGCCTTTAGCCTTCGTGCAAATTAGATTTCCGAACGTGACCGATGAATAGAGAGAAAAATTATGCCAACGTTGAATATCCTGCGCGTCATAAGGTTTAGCCTCGAGTACGATTAGTATTTATTGCGTTTATGTCCGTACAGCTCGAATCTCTGTGGTCACGTTGTTAATTATCATATCAAAAGCACGAGCAACGCTCTATTTTCCATGCGGTGCCTAATTATATGCAACCTGGTTTGCATCTGTGCATAGCTCTGGATAGCCAACCATTGTCTTACATAATTGAATTGTGTAAAGAAAATGTACGTTATCAGGTTGTTCGAATGGTTGAACGACGCATAGTACAATACTTCGTATTACGTATTATTATCCATTCGACTGTATTTCCATTAAATTACACCCGAAATTCGGTAATTTTTTACACCGGTGAACAATAAACGAACATACTTCTATCGAAGAGTACAAGTAATAAGGATTTTTAACATTGATGTTAAAAACGAATCAAACGTCACAGATATTCTTTTAAATGGTATTTTATTCTTTAACAATTAGAATTAGAAACGACAATGTTGATTCTACTTTTGTTATTAGCTTATAAGACATTTTTTAAAACACACGAGCAAACTAATAACACAGAATATACTATTGTTTAAGAAACACATGCAAGTACGTTTATATATTACAGATACATTTAACCCCTTAAGCATTACTATACTAGCGTGTTGTTATACGTCATTACCGTGAGAGATAATATTATAGATTTGACACCGTTATATATATATTTCAAAGTACGGTCATAATCTATATACATAATATTAACCGCTTAAGTGATTAATTTATGATCATTGCATTGATCATACCATTTAAAAGCGTAACTTCCGCTCTATCATTCAGTGCCTCGTTTAGGCTCTTTCATGAGTCATGTTCTAAGTGTTTCATGTTTATTTTTATTTTTACAATCCTGGCACATTGTGTGCCAAAATGCCAAAATGTACCCACTTTGTTTGATGAAATATAACAAACAGCAGCGACGACTACATACAAGATAATTTCTGCCCAAGATTGAAAACTGACAAAGCTAAGATTCGGAAACGCATATAGGCCATCAATTATGTTCGAGTTGCGCCTATGACCTTTCACGCAGGACTGCTTAATGTTACGTCAATGGTCTGCATTATACGAGAGAGCTGACTGGTTGGAAGGCGATAGACACCACGTGATCGCGCTACCAATGACGCCAGGGAATACCAACGGGTCGATAACAATGAGACCGACAACGAAGCCTCGGGAATAGTATTCTGTTTGCGTTGGTCCAACGCCCTGCACTTGTGTTTCTTTCACTTCCCAATCATTCTATTACAATTATTTTCCTCCTTGTCCAATTATGTCGCATTCTTCTTTCTGGTCTTGGAACACAATGCCAGGCGAACCGTCTCGTGTAACTCTTCTTGGATCGACAAGGTACTCTGTACGCTCCATACGAATGTAATTGTAATTATCACTTCTTTAACCAGTTAGCTGCGGCGCCTCCTTTTCAGAACGAGCACCTATATGTGTCGCGAGAATCGAGCGATGACGAGTATAGTCGTCGAACACAGAGTAAGTGTCGCTGTTAAAATATCGGATCAAAAATACGGTTTTATTTTATAAAATTAACAATTTTATTACTAATATTTACTTATTCGTTTAACATTGGCATATACTATATAAATAATAAACGAAAAACGCGGGACAAATCAAATAATTATAAAAGTTAAAAATTCAAATTGCTGCTATGGAGTGGTACATATTCAGCAATGTAAGGAACGATGCATAATAACACTTTACGCGTCGAACACTAATATTTAATCTTATTTTTATAATAATGTAATCATCTTCGTGTTGCATTGGCCTAAAAATATTTTAAACATCTTGTAATTTGAGAATGTGTTTCTGTTATTACTAACATTACAATTTAAATAGCCAATGGTCACTACTTTTTACGCGCGACGAGTATATTCGTCATGACATAAAATACTCAGTGCTCCGTGACGAGTATAATCGTCAAACACAGCTAACTAGTTAAACATGCGTCCATGACGATTAGTTCCGCAGTATGAAATCAGTGGACTGCGGCTCTTTATATACATTTCCATTCTCATTTGCAATTGCGTGAAAGCTAAAATGCAGGAAAATCAAAACTTGTCTTTTGTGGTAGAAATCCGATGAAAATATTGTTATAGTGCTTATTCGTGTACAGAACGGAGCACTTAAAGTAAGTCAATGTTGATTCAAGTTGGCTTTAAACGACCTTGAATAACTTTCGTATTAAAGATCATTGTACTCGTTTTGAATCATCCTATCAAAATATAAATAAAAGTACAAACAAATTTCATTAAAACATAATTACACCACCGTTACACCTTCAACTATATAAAAAAATGAGTAACATCAGATTGTAGATCCTTCGACATTAAGCAAGTATCCGTGCACTTAATGCATAAGTAATGCAGTTTTTCTAATCAGCAATAGCAAGCGAAATTTCAGCAAAGCCTCTAGAACGCAATAACCCTTAGAAACACGAAAATATTGTACTACCGTGTTATCAGTTATCAATATTTTTAAATTCATTAATACGAATTTTAAAATAAATCGACTGGACCACTTTCAAAATAAATGGCTCAAATGTCCTACTAGTTAATTATTAGTTTATCTTATGCTTTTAATACTAGATTTACAGAGCACAACAAACAGCTGTTTTATATTAGTTTATAAAAGTGACAATAAGACATTTATTCTGATTTTTAACAAGCGTTATTGTAACATTTGCCGTAAGTAAGTTTGTTCTTGAAATTTACTTTTTCTCAGATGTCTCGTTGCGATGTTTGCTCTGTAACTTGTTCCAACCCGCTTATTCTGGTTCGATCTGATCTGCATCCGATCGCTACTGTCTGTCCCAATCTGCCTTATCCTATTGTAAACATATGAAAAAAATAAATAGGATTTATTCCAATCGAATAACTGAGTAGCTACTCTATTATTCGAACACAAATAATCTGTTGATCAGTTCGGATAACCGAGGTTCTGCTCCAGAGAATACAATTCTTTCGCTTAAGGCTTCCTTTTCGAGGAAAATAAAGTTGAAAATGCAAGGGATATGCTATTGAATAGGAACGTGCTGACATGCCTGACCATGGCAGGACGGTTCTACTTCTAGCAACGGCCCGTTCTTCTTAAAAAGGGAGCCACAAGTTGAAAAGTATGATTCTATATTTACGACTTGTTTTTTAATCTGGAATCATGCCCTCCATTCTTGTATCATTATTCGCAGGACATCCTATATGTAACCATCGTCTAAGTGAGCATTCCAAGACTTTCAAGAACTCGATCTTCTTTTTATTGGAATTTTTTGTATGTTTCAAGCACATATTTCGAACACCTTGACAAAAGTCCAGCTATTCCACAAAGTGTAATCGATCGATCTTATATAATAATTTGGTGCGGCATCGGTTACTATACCCTTAAAATTGTTGGAGTAATCTTGACCGTGCTGCATATGGAAATGGCAGACAATTTCGACACATCGTCGAATTAAAAAAATATATTCAAAATGAGTGGGAGCAAGTAGAGCAAAAAATAAATATTAAAAAGTCTTTGTCAAAGAGAATGATGGCTGTTATTTTTAAAATGTATTGTCTTTTGTCGCGGATTCTACAGGGTGTCCCAAAAATGTCTCGCAATCCGGAAATGGAAGCTTCCTGAGGTCATTTGAAGTAACTTTCTCCTTAGCGAAAATGCAATCAGCGGCTTTGTTTACGAGTTATTAACGAAAAACACTGACCAATAAGACGCGAGCTCGGCTGACGCGGATGACCCAGCCAACAAGCGCACGATGCCCAGTTCCGCTGATTGGCTAGAACGTCACACTTCGGTCGAATTTATAAACTATTCTATAAGCTAACTTTTCTTATTATTGCTAGCAAGAAAAAATAACTTATATGGTTTCAAGACGAGTATTCAATGAGTATATAAGAGTTCGTATAAAATATATGTATATATATGTAAAATATATGCATATATGTATAAAAAGAGTTCGTTCTAGGATCGTAATAAAGGTTATTTTAAGATCATACCTATTTATTTGCTCGAAAATGCCGGTTTTACTTATGAGACGTTTCAGTCAAGGCTGGGATTTATTAGTATACTATTTATTATTACACTATTACACCATGACCTTGATATGGAATCAAGGTGGTGTGCCTCCATAAATGAACAAGTGTCGATAACGTTGGACATGATACGAATAAACATAATAAGTTGTTATGGTCCTTCGTGTCGCGGTACTGACTTCCTTACCGACTCAATATATTAGTTTACTTTCTCCCGAATCATTATGTGAAAATAGTATAAACAAATTGTAGGGAACTTCGCGTTTATTGCATTTAAGCAACGGTAATCTCAAAAGTATCTTCTTTTCGCATAATAACGAGTCAAATCCGTAACAAAGATTTCAAACAGGTTCTATTAAACATAAATGTTATTTCTTTCTTTAAACTCGAAACAAAAAAGTCTATTCTAAACTTCCAATTAGCAAACGGGAAGGGATTAATTATGAAAATGGTAAATCTCCAGAAGAATAATGTTCTGTGTGGTTTCTTTACCAAACGTCGATAATGTAGCATAATTTTCACACGATCATTGTTTTAATAGCGATGCATAAAAGTAATAGTTTTGAAAAGTAGAAGCTGCATAATTGATAACACACACACTCGACTGATTTATTTCGACTTCATAAATACTAACATTTTGTTGTCCGTCGTTCACAAGATTGAGATCAAGGTTAAAACGTTCGAGAGTTTTAGGGAAAAAAATGTAATATCATGTGGAACATTGCAGAGAAGCAAGGCTACCATAGATTTCTACCAATTAATTTCAGATCTTGTTAACGGCAGGAAAGATTGTCGTTGCGGAAATTCCTGTGCTCGGCAATTATATGTTTTGCACCGCGTTCGAGTCCTACTAGCTGCGGAGAACGTTATATTCGTGAAAGCAATTGAACTCGTTATGAAACTCGTCTTTCAAGAAAGCAATTTAATCATAGGGAAGGGGTGGGTGGTAAGGTTTCGTAATTCACCGTTGAATCTCTAATTGGGCCTGCATATGCCAATCGATCCTCCTTCGGTCACGCATTAGCTTGCGTTCGCATCGCGGGAGAGAACAGGACAACGGATTGCCGCGGATCGACATTTCAGCTGAACTTTTCAATGTTCGCAAGAACGAGTCGCGAATTCCTGGTGAAACTGGTAATCCATAAACCTGCGCGTTTAAGAAGTTCTCCTCTCTTTTATCGGACGTGCTGAGGATAAAATAATTATAATTGCATCGCGCGGAACGAGGACCGTTTTATCTACCGTCGATAAAAGAGCGCGTGTGCCAGCATAAATACGCTTCTAAATACCAGTATTTTTAACAAAAATTTCTATACGATACCCGAATATCGTACGTACAATTTCTTTGACTTTCCGCGTGTGTAAAATCAGACTTATCGAGAATACTCGGAAACGCTATCTCCGCCGATAACAGATCAACGAAACGACCCGAGGGAGACCCCGTCGTCAGAAATACAAAAGCCAGGAATTGCCACTTGACGAACTTCGCGACACGGTGTTGCAATTTGATCGACCAAGTGAAATTTCATCGAGGAGATCTTTGGACTTTTTCATTGGCGCGACAGCGATGCCCCATCAAAAGTGTACATCCCCTAGCACGATAGTAGACACGGCAGCCCGTGTCGCTCAATCCAGAGGAGGAGGACACTGTCTTAACATAGGTCGCGCGGAGAATCGAAGAAAAAGAAATCAACTTAGGCTGCTGATAACTAGACGACGATGAAAAGAAACAAAAAAGTGTGGTCGAGATAAAATAAGGGAGGAAGATAGACGGAGAGGGAAGAGTCGGTTAATTAGCCACACGGTTAGATAACGCTCTTTATCTAGATCGTGCAGAACGATCAGGCAGTGCAGCAGCGCAAACGTGCACCAGCCAGCAGCCAGTCGACACTCGATTGGCGGAGTGTGCGGCGAGGTTGGAGGAGGCAAAAGCGACTAGGGGCTGTTAGGCTAGAGGTGTAGCGGGGGTCGACGAGGAGGGAGGTGGCGGAGTTCTCGTTCTTTGCAGAGAACTCCTCCGGTAGTCGCCTCCTTGACGTTCCTCTGGGGGGTTTCAAGCTCGCGCGTGGGAGTAGAAGCTGATAGTAGCGTGGGGTGCATATCGAAGGGAAGATGAGAGTGGGTGGAAGGAAGGGTGGGTGAGCCGGTAGGTAGGTAGGTGGATGGGTGGTTGGTCGGTCGGTCGGTCGGTTAAGTGGTCGGGGAAAGGATGGAGGGAGCGAGACGGTGTGTATACGTGAGCAAGGAGCATGGAAAAGGGCGGTCGGGGAGGTTAGAGGCCGGGGGAGAAGGATGAGATGAAGCAAGAGGAGCAGGAAGAGGTGGAGATGGCGGAGGAGAAGGTGGTGGAGGAGGACGACGAAGGAGGGGAGTGGGGTTGTCGAGGCGTGGGTGAACCGAAGCCATCGGTTTGCTAGGGAGAAAAGGAAGAACAAAGAAAGGAGAAAGATGCTGTCGGGGTATGAGAGACACGTAGAGACGGTGGTAGAACGAGGCGGAAAGAGGGAGGCTACAAAGTGGAATGGAAAAAGAAAGGAAACGACGATGAGAGGGAGATAAATGAACGACGCTGCGGCCCCCGCGGGGGCGGGAGGAAGAAGATGGCGGAACAGAGATAGCGTGCGGGAAGAGGCTATAGCGCGAGCAAGAAAGGGAAACGGGTCGAGACGGAAGGTGAGAAACAAGCAAGAATAGACAGAGACGGCGGCGGGACAACAGGGACAGCGATACGGTGTAAAGACAAATAGAGCAGGAATGCAATAAGGAGGGACACAGTTCGAATATACATACATATTCCGAGGAAGGAGAAAAACCATAGGCACGACGGAAAGAGACGGGGAGAGACAAAGAGGACGGATAATCGAGGAAGATACCTCGAACAGATATGCATGCTAAGAGTAAACTAGACAGAAACGGACTGATCGTAGAGCGAGAGGATACGAATGAGAGTATATACCCGTTGAGAGAGCGATGAACAAGAGGAACGGAGAAAGGAGAGACAGATAGAAAGATAGAGACGGGGAGAGTGAGAGAATGATGCCGGAGCGAAGGAGACAGAAAGAGAGAGCGAACAAGAGAGAGAGAAAGAGAGAGAGAGAGAGAGAGAGAGAGTGAGAAGGAGGAGGCGATGGAGGAGAGGGAGAGGGTAAAGCAGAGAGTCGACTCGGATATGAGGGTGTCGCGCAAGCCGGTCACGCCGAGGTTTCCATGGCAACGACAGGCGATAAATCAACCCGCAACATCCCCGAGTACCGCCAGATAAAACCGCATACACATATGTGTACGTATGTACATATACGCGCTGAAGATACTGACTGGTAACTCCGCGCCCAAAAAGTTTTCCCTTCGACCGATTTATGCCACCGCTGCCTGCAACACTGAACGCCTTGCCATCGCAAGGAACTCTTTCTCTCGTTTCTTCTCTCTTTTTGCCTTTTGCTCATCTCTTCGTCTACCCTCCGTTCCCTTGGTACATTTCTTTCCCGGTCTCCCTTTCTCTCTCTCTCTCTCTCTCTCTCTCTCTCTCTCTCTCTCTCTCTCGCCTCCTTTATAAACTCGTCGTTTTCTGCCTTTCTTCTCTTCATTCCAGTTCCCCTCGTTTCCTTTTCTCTTATTATCCTGCTCTCCCACTCTCTCTCGCTCTCTCTCCCTCGCTTTCTTCCTCTCTCTACCCCTTTCTTTTTCTCTGTTTCTTTTCCCTCGTACTCATCCTCTCTCCGCTCGTCTCTTCATTTCTCCCACTCCCTTTTATCGTTCACCTTTTACTCTCTTTCTTTTTTGCGGGGGTTCGTGCTCCCTCACTCCCTCCCTCCCTCTCTCTCACTCACTCTCTCTCTCTCTCTCTCTCTCTCTCTCTTTCTCTCTCTCTCTCTCTCTCTCTCTCTCTCTCTCTCTCTATCTCCCTCTCTCACTCTTTCCGCGTCCCCTCCGATCCTTCTACGTTTTCCTTGTTCACTTGCGCACTCCCGCTCACCCCCTCTCCACTGCAGGCTGCGCACAGTGTGCAACACAGGTATGCACACGCGTATGCATGCACGGTGGCTGTGCCGTGGCCTATCGTGGCGCATGCCACGACCTCAAGGTGTCCCATCGTCCTTTCGGCGGTACCGAAAGCATGCAGACATTGTAACTCACGATCAAACGCAGACCGTGCTCTCGTAATAATAGTTCATTTTCCGAATACGCTTCCGATCCCGTTGCGCAACGACACACAATGTTGCGAACGGAAGCGGTAACGGCGCCGCGGACATTCCCGTCACAATTTTCTACGCAGATGGTCTACCGCCGACGAACGCGCGTACGAGGAAAACACGACATCTTGCCAACACGAAGCAGTAGGCCTTTCCAAAAAATTCATGAGAATTCTTTCGGCCGTAGCCGCGCTTCTTTGCTTCTATGTAAACGGGACACTTGTCGAATCCGACGTGGAATCGAGATAACGATCTTAGGTTACCGAAGATCCTCTACGAATATTCTTCGGAACCTGGCGAAATTCAGCTCTCCGTACGTACGCAACAGTTTCGATGCCAAACGTTTCACACTTTGCTTGGAAAAAGTTGAATCTTTCTCATGCTTCATGCTTCTCATGTGCACAGCCGAGCTCTAAAAGTGGCTAGCACGTGCTTATAGGAATTACAAGACTGACTTTATTTGATACTTACCTTCACTAATACTTTTACTAATACTCACTTTTCGACGCTTTCATTATAACGTAAGCTTATTCAATTGTTTCTTAGCAAAGAGTCTTCATAACTTCAACAATTCAGAAATAAAAAATTGGTCCACACGTTTCTGTTTATTGATACTTGAATTTACCTTTCTATCAATACATATAACTAAAATTGTATTGGATCTGTTAAAACTTTGAATATTACGAATTGAATGCAATGTGTAACCGTGACAGCTGCAAATTCTTTGACGGCGCCAATTTATGGAGCAGTAGATCGGTACATTAGATAATTCTCCCTAATTGATGCTCAGATCGTACACGAAAATGGACAATTTGGGAAGACAAGATACCGATTTGTCAAAAATTATAAAGACGAGCCGCAAGGCTCGAACACAATCGTATATTCTCTTCTCAAATTGCCCACTTTTGGGCATAATCTGAGCGTCAATCGTATCGCGTTGATGCGATCGGTTATCGTGGAATTGAAAAAGTAATTTCAACCGGCGATGTCCGCGACCTACTTCAATTTCCCACCGATGCAAAGGGAGGGTCAAGTGTCAAAGGGTTCAAATAATTTCGCGTCGAAACGGCCGCCGGTAGTGTCGCCATGGTTGATGCAGCATTTCACTCGAAAACGCGTGGGCGGAAAATAAGCTGCCGCGAATCTAATCGAGTTTAGCACGCCACTGACGTCACCGGGGGCACCCTCGTGACGTTGGCCGCTCGTCAGTGACGTATAGCGTCTCTCGGCGAGCGTCCTTGCTCAGGATGCTTGAGGTCGTAAGATGTAATGGGACGCCTGTGAGGTCCACGTGTACGTGACTTTTTATTTAAAAAGATCGACCACAAGACACACCCCTAGCCCTTTCGATCGTTAGAAGATATCATCAATTCCGAGCTTTCCCCTATTAACCCCTGTACACTTCGAAATTGATCTTGTGGAGAGATGAAGTTCCATAAACATTGCTCTATTAGACTGTTGGAAGAGTGTGAGTGAAGCTTCTGAATATTATATTAAACGGCAATATTCCCCGAACGCGGGTAAACCAAGGTTACATATTTCTTTCTTGAAATTGCAAACAAATTATTTAACCGTTTAAGTAGCGACAGATGAATAAATATTTTTCTTTTCGTTCAAGACCTCGATATATTATTTAGTCTGTAAGACAAATATTTGTAATATTTTAAAAAGATGCTCTTCTGCAACGTGCCAATTGTTTATCATAATTATAGTGCAAAGAGTCTTTAACCTACTGGAACATTTTTTCAAATCAAGATAAAATAAAATTACTAGCAATTTGGATTGATATCTATGCTTAGAATGTCTGCTTATTAAATTAATTAAGCAAGTTCTTCATAAATACACCTTTGCAATAAAGGTGTATTTATAAAGTAACAAATTTGGAACCCGTTCTATTGACAGATATAATAGTACTAGCTTGAATCAAACTACTAAGGGGTGTGACCCAAATAACCTCTCGACTGTGATGAAAGTTTTACGTAACATAAAACTCGAGAAAGCGATACTCCACAACTTCCATCATTTATTAACTTTAAAAATTTATTCATGGTCCCATCTTTATATTGTTCTTTATAGTTCATTTACGATTACCAAAACGCGGTCTAATTTTCAAAATAATCTTGACACGTTTCAATACATTTACTCGAAATTACGGATAACCGACGAATATTCTCGAAAACAAAATAGAAGTTTATATCCCTGGAAATTTTAAAATATGTATCGAAGCAAATCAATAAATGTAAGCTTGCCTTTTCAACCGAATATGACTTGCAAATTTTAGTTTGTTTGTCTTTTAGTTCTATTTAACTTTCCTTATGAACATGACAGAAGATATTATTCTTCAGGACCAGTCTAATTCGGACTGATAAATAGGTTAACAAATCGCTTAAAAGCTTTCAGATATTGACAATTTATGAACAATTCATTTTTTTTAAGTTATGCAGGATAATTGTACCAAATTATACAAAATTATATGAAATAATTTTAAACAATTTAATTAAAACCTCAGTTTTTTTTTAGTGCTTTCCAAAGAATACTCAGTTCAACAATTTTCGTTCCTTAATTTAATAATTTTTTAAAAATAATTTTCTATTTAAAAGTCGCTTATTCTATGTGTATCCAACTTATTGGCTATAAAAACCAAATTAAGTATCGCAGGCATAAAATTGCTGCTGTACAGAGAAATGACCACGGAACAGGAATCTTACGACGGTTCTATTTAATGACCACCCTATTCGTTTTCTCAATATTGGAGAACAAAATAAGTGTCACATTAAAAAGTGGCATCCGCGTAAAAACCGGGGGGAGGGGGGGGGGGATATCAGTAAAATTCCTCGCTTCGATTAAGTCGAATCGATACGCCGCGCCGCGGCAATCGATATCGGTTACATACAAGCCGCCATCGATCCGAAGTCCGCGTCTCCGTAGCGATCTCCCCCCATCGCGGTAAATGCTCACTTTTGATTGAATGAATACGCCGCGATGGTCTTCATATCACGTCGCTACTATTTTAACGCGGAGTACATCCAATGATCAGCAGAGACACCTGTTGCTCTTTAATTTGACGTAACGCGTATGCGATCATAAGGTCGTTCGGCTTTGAAAAATTGCTGGCTCATTACGAACGGGACGAGGCGAGAAAGAACGAAAGCAATAAATACGCTGAAACTTCCCCGCGGATAATAACTCTCTCGCTCGCCCCTTTCGCCTTTGTCTCGCTTATCCGTGCGTTGATTAACTTAAATGACCCGGCGATAGGAAAAAGAACCGATCCATTCAGGGGATTTATAAACCGATTTCCTTTCATCGCGCGGCGCGAACGGGAGAGCGCGGGACACAATTACAAACAATCACACCTCCTCCTCCTCCTCCCCCCCTCCCCTCCCCTACCCGCCGGCCGACCCCACGCATTCATCGACGCATTACAAAAACTTCAAAGGTGGAACAAAATCCGTGGATTAATCCGATCGCGCTCGACCGTATCCGAGCAATCTCCGACAACGTCCGAAGTCCTCGGCAACTAGTTAGCCAGGAAATTGAAGTAACCAACCGAGGAACATCGTCGAGAAATTAGAGTATGCACGCTTGGAATCCGGAAAGTCGTCTCCTACACATTCGTCATCGTTCATCATCGACGATTCAGTCCCGATCGAGCAGGTACGGAAATCGATGATGGCGCGTGCCCTGGCACACTTTCCAGCGGCATTTTCATTAAACATTTCTCTGGGAGGAAGGACCGACGATTGATCAGGAGAGCGGCTCCTCTTCGGTGCCGGCGGTGCTGGTCACTCGATTTTCGAGGCCGTTCAAAGTGGACGGATAGAATGATAATCTGGGAGCAGCTTGGTAGTTGGTAGGTATTGATCTGTCGGTCGGGGTGTTACTGTGTGGTATGGTTGGTCGGTGGGCTGGATAGGTGGGTGGTTGTGCCATGGTGGGCGAGGGTGGAAGCGGCACCAGGAGGGAAGGGAACCGGTGGAGATGAGGCGGCGCGGAAAGGGGGCTGGTTAGGGTGGAGGTGGAGACAGGAATGGGGCAACGGGGGATGAGAGGTCGGGTCGGGATGCCGCGCCGCGCCGCGCCGGTAGCGGTAGCTATACACTTACGCTCGCCCCCCTGTTCCACCCTCTCTATCCGTCTCTGTCCGGCCACGCCATTTCCAGGGCTGTCCTTCTCCCTCCGCTCAACTATTTCATCCTTTCTCTATCTGTGCTAATTTCGTCGTTCTCGCTCCGATCGTCCCGCTTCATCCTCCCTCCTTCTCCCGCCGCCGCCTATTCTATTTTTCTTCTATTCACGTTTCCCCGAATGCCTTTTTTCTTTCTGTCTCTGCCGTTAGTTTCTGCCACTTTGCCTCCCTTTTCCACCGCCTCGCCCTCTGGCTCTGTTTCGCTCGCTGCCGCACGGTCCCTCTCCTTTCCACTCCCGTCGGTCCGTTTCCTTTCTGTGTTCCCGTCGCAGTCCCTCTCCGGGGACCAGCCCGTTTCTTCTCTCTTCTATTTTCATTTCCACGTCTCCCCCGTTTTTTCTCCTCGAGCATCATACCTCTTCCTCGTCCCGCGCCGACTACCGCTCGCTCCTTCACCTCTCGCCCCCTCGTGCATTGCCTCTCTCTCTCTCTCTCTCTCTCTCTCTCTCTCTCTCTCTCTCTCCCTCACTCTCTCTCTCCCTCACTCTCTCTCTCTCTCTCTCTCTCTCTCTCTCTCTCTCTCGTATTTTCATTTTCGTCTTTCCATCTTCGCGCGAAGCCGTCTTCTTCCCTCTTCGTCACTCGCCCATCATCCTTTACGTCCCACTCGCTCTCGCGGCCTCGCTCCGTCCCGCTCGAATCCACGGCCTCTATCGAGAGTGTGCGAAACGAGAGAAACGATTATGGGGCGAACGGGGTGGCTATGTCCCCCACAGGATATAGGGTGTCGGAGAGAGATTGGCAACAGAGAATACGCGCGCTCTCAGTTTTAACGTTTCCCTCTCTGTTCCTCGCGGCTCGTCCCTCTCGCTCCCTCTGCAACCCTGTCTCTACGCTCCCCCTTCCTTCCTCCCTGCCCCCCTTTTGCTACCAGCCTTCCGCTGCTTCCCCACCCGGCCGACATTCTGCATGTTACTCTGCCACCCTCTGCCTTGCATCCTGCACGACCCCGCGAACTTTGGATTCGGCGTCGTCGTGTGCAACGCGCGCCACCGGATTGGCGGGTTGCGATCCCGCATGAATTATTCGGTAACCTAATAGTTTCTTAAGCAAAGAGCACCGGATCGCTGTAGCGATCTTGTTTTCCATGGCGGACGGCCTCTCTTAGACGATCCACGGACACTTTTACGGCGAGCCCGGCGGGAAAGGAGCCGCGGAAAGGGAATACCAGATTGATGACGGATACAGGATCTTCATTGATCTTCGGGATCGATCCGCTTCAATGGACGATCTGTGCTGTGAGAGTTTCGCCCGACGATTCGGAAGGACTGGCTCGCCGAAGTCGTTCGTGTTCGATGTCGACAGTAATATTTTTCATGTACTTTCCAATTCGGCCAATTTACGGTGGCAAAGAGACGGCGCATATTGTTGATTAGCAACAGTTCTGGTATTTTACGTTTATTATTAATCACTTGCATTATAATAATCTTGACATACCCTGTTTAAAGATTGCAAACTGAATCTAATATATATAAATGCTATTCGAAGTTCAATTTTTCCTATCGTCGATATTTTGCAATTACAATTGTTGTGAGCATATAATAAATATGAATTTAATTTCTCCTGTAGGAAATATCCTAGATTATTGTACGTGCTTGAACTGCATTCTGCTAACTTTTTTATGCTAACTGGAAATCTGTTATTTGATTGTAAAATCGAAGAGAATGCGTGGAAGTTATAGAATCGAAAATAAATGAAGCTTCTGCAAGATTGAATGATACTACAGTTTAAATTATACAGTATTTTATTGTTCGTGTATAATAACTGCTTTACGATAAATGCGACCTTTTATATAGTAATCGTTCAAAGTAATCTACAGACGGTGTTTTTTAATTTGATTACTAATTAAGTAAGAAATTTCTATATTTTTCTAGGACAAAGACTGTATAAATCAGGAGATTTACAATCCCGTATCTTTATCGACATTTTTATGCTTATTAAGAGGAAAAATCAATATGATGTCAATACAATATTACTGGGAACGTACAGAAGATATTTCAGTAAATTAATTTTTAGAATATTAATATAGGAATTCCATATCAAAATGGGCAATGACGATAATAATAAAATTAATGCATCAGTTATGAATATTGTACGAAATTGTTACCAGTGAATAGACAGATTTCATTATTTGATGTATTTAATTAAACATATGTGGTGTCGGGAATAAAAAAAAAACAATAAAAATTGACGATTTTTATATTAGTCTGGAGCCCGGAGTAAATTACTTAAAAATAATTTAAGCTTATCGAAAATTATAATATATTAAATCAGAAAATTATAACAAGCTTAATTAAATTACATTTCTGTAAATATTACCAATAAGATAAATTATCAATTTACCTTTCATCTACGAATGTAACTGTGTTCTAATAAACGCGTTATTTAATACAATAATTGAATATCGAATATTTCTTTTTTAATATACCCACCAATTAATAATATGTATTAACTGTATGTAGAATAACTTACCAAAACTGTTTCATAAAACATTTCAAACGATACATCTTTCGCAATCGTAGATATTATATCCCGTTCATTATTGGTAACATAGAATCAGGCAAAATGAAGGAAATACATACACATTTATATCATAAGATTTATATTATATTATGATACAAGTATTATGTATAAACGATAACATCTGAAAAATAATCATGCGTCGGTTTTCTTTAGAGCCACAGAAGCGGGGAAACAGTATGTTTTTACCATTTGTTTACCTTGCAAATATTTCTACATAATATAAAGATCTGAATCGATATAACATAATGAATGAAAATCTCAATTTTTCTACATCACTTTCATAATCACCAGCATCTATGGAAATCCTTCTTCGCATTGGAATACCGTGCCAATAAAACTCATTAAAACTTCAATATCGCATGGAGTGTCACTACAAACTTTAAACTTCCTCTCCGACTTGAAAATGAACCCGCTTCACGCGCAGCGTCTCGAAGCCGACCGAAGCTGCTAGAATTTATTCTCAGACTGACTTTCAATACCAATAAATCCGCGAAAACCGTGCGCGCACGTTCCGGAGTCGCATAGATCAGCTCTTTATTTGCGTACCGTGAATCTGTTATAACTTCGATCGCGCAGAAATTAGCGAGAACGGATCCGATGAGAGGTTTGCATCGGCACAGATGCAGACGAAGAATTCCGTGGGCAAACAGCGGCGAAATAGCCCGGACCTAAATAATATCGTCGATACGTGGATGTATTTTCTTCGACGGTGGCTGGACGTTCCCCTAATGTCTATTTTCCGGGACTCGGCGGCAACCACTTGATGAACCAAATTCTACGCCACATCAAAGCGATTTCACGTCATCGGCTGTGTCATCGAGTCAAGCTGCCTTTGAAGATCAGTGTCGACGCTGCTGTCAATGGCAAACTTTACTTTGCCGGCCCGTATCGTCTAATGATAGCACGCTATGCATCTATTAATAGCCGGCGGTTGCTCAATAGTTGCCCAAAATTTCCCCGTGGGTTACCGGAACGCACACAGGCCGTTTCTTTAGTACGTGGTCGCGTTTGTCTAGCCGCCTTTGCCACCAGGAAAAATCGAACCCCGTCTTCGTAAGCTCTGCTCGTTTTATTTCCGTTCTTTGTTCGCGAGGCGAGGCTCGCTCTTTTTATCTTTCAAGGGACAAAGCTGGGGCGACTGGTATAGAAGACCGTCATTTTTAGGGTACTTTTTTACGTTATTGAAACTGTTATAATATGCATATCTTTATGACAGTGTCAATCTGTGCCACGTCGGTGTTCATAAAAGCCACGAAGTCGGGATAACTATTTTAACATTAGACCTGCGGAACTTGATCAATTGACGGATGTAAAATTCAACGAATCACGATTATCGACGTCAGAACTAACTAGCTCTATCGTTAGCTCTATCTCTAGCTCTATCGATTTATAATGTATGCTTGAACAAAGAAGGGTATTTATTCATTTATTATTAACCCTTTGCACTCGAAGCTATTTTAACTGTAAATATAAAATCATTTTTATAACTTATAGTATTTTTAGTATATGACATATATAGTATATGACAAAATGCATTTTACGCATATGAAATTGGCTCTTGGGACCCACACAACAGTTACACTCTTAACAATTATCTTAAAACGTGACGTAATAAATTTTAGTTGTGCCTCGGAATCACCACTCGTGTGCAAAGGGTTAAGCAAGTGTATAATAATGATTTTATTTGTCGAATAAGACGTATTCATTTTTTGTGTTTGCTTAAATTCAATCAATTATTTATTTGTTAGAATTAAACACGTAAAAGATAGAAGTCCTTAAAATACTACAAAGATTATTTCAATTTTTTGATACTGAATTCGCGAAATTTTCTGTAAATCTTATGAAAAACCTTGAGAAAGTATTGAACGAACAAAGATCAATATTCGGTCAAATAAATCGTTCCAAATAAGATATCGCAATGTTAACTATATTGGCAAAACGTATTAATTGATATTATCTCGTAATCTTTATGAAAATGGACAAATTGATGTTGTTACAAGCTTTAATTTAAGTCATAAAGCACAGCGTAATATCGAGAATGTCCATAATGTTTGTTTTGATAAATTGTTTAAATATTTACATTGCCTTTAATAACGAAGATGGACTACGAAACAAATGGTGAAAAATTCTTTTACGCAACATTCCACTATAAAACCGTGAAATGGTTACGATAATTATACACATTATACAAAATATACTCTATTGTATTTAAGAGAGTCTACAGAATCGTTCTACAGGGTGTTCCAAAAGTTACTCAAAATTGGGAAATGGGGGATTTCTCAGATCATCTGAAGTCAATTGTTCTTTGGCGCGAATGCAATCCGCGGCTTCGTTTACAAGTTATTAACGAAAAACAGTGACCAATGAGAGGCGAGCTCGGCTGGCGCGAAGTTGGCCGAACCAATGAGCGGATTGCAAAGCCACGGATTGCATTTGCGCTAAGGAAAAAGTTACTTTGGAACCCCTCATTTCCCGATTTTGAGTTATTTTTGGGACACCCTGTATATAATGATCGTTTGAATGAACTTTGCAAATGAGACAGACGAAAAATGTTCAATTTAACAATTTGATGTTTGACTTCGAAAATTAAATTTCTCAAAAATTAAGGATGGTGAAAAGAGTGATCTTTCAGCGAGATTAGTCTTGCGAACTACAGTAATGTCTCCCTAATTGACGCTCAGATTGCCCACAAAACTGAGCAATTTGGGAAGAGGAGATACGATTATTCGTGCCTTGCAGCTCGTTTTTATAGTTGTTGACTATCGATAACCATAAAAAACGAGTCACAAGGCTCGAACAATCGTATCTCCTCTTCCAAAATTGTCCATTTTTGTGGACAATCTGAGCGTCAATTAGAGATACATTACTGTACTACCAGTGTACACAGTCGACATTGAAAAATTCCTTAAAGTTTCGCTTACATTTGATCCGTTCAAGCTTATTGACTGATAAATCGTATCAGATCCTGTTTATTTGCGCTTAATAGGTTACAGGCGAGTGTTCGCAATCGAAAAATCAGACGGTCGACGGATTACTCTGTTAAAAGTATTACGGCCACTATGAATTATTCGCGCTCGTGCCGTTTTATGCCGATAGAATAGATACGCGGCGCAATTGGGAACAGGATGCGCTCGATAGCATCGAGTTCTTTATATTAGAATTTGCTGCCTGCGGGAGGAATATTCTCGCCCAGCCTGTACAGATTATGAATTTCGGTGACGGGGTTGCGCATCAAGTTAATCCACCCCTGGCCTCGGGTGCGAGAATGATGCATCCCCTCGTGGATGATGTAATCATTCGTTCGAAGATGGGGGAGCGAGGGGTAGGCAAGGGCGATAGAATAGCCGAAACGAAAATTACTTTCTCGAATGTGAGAGAGTAACGGCGATGAACAATTTAAGGGGGTTGAGTGGTCGATTTCGTCCTGCCGGATATACAACACAAACATTATGATTTGAGTGGTGATCGGAGGTTGAAATTATGGCCGCGTTTCGAAATTGAAGCAATTAAGGACAATTTACTCTCGAAACGGCGCACTTTTCTGACAGAAATGTAACCGAGTATGCTTTCGTTTATTTATAATTTCATTTGTCAATTTTATTTCGTCACATTTTTTTCTAGATGCTCCTTCTAGATTCGTTAGTTCCATAGTCATCCACCCGTTGAGCGGTTCTGTCAAATTTTCAATGATTATAGGATATCCCCCCTCGAAACAGGACAAGTTTTATTTGATACATTTTTTGAATCGATCTATAATTCAGGATATAATTGATTGCGTTACTTCAAATGGGAAATGGCGAATATATTCTCACTATATTACATATACATATACTAGTACCGAAAAATTCTCGTCACTGTGATTACTCTTCCGGCGATGAATCGTAAATCGCAATGCTTAACGGATTAATATAATGTGTGAAAATTTTAATTAGATGTGGGAAACTTTATATTCAAATAAGAATTTTTAATCTGTAGGTCCATACGGGCTCGGTCTTCACTGTCGAGTTTTAATTTATACGCATTCCTCAATATTTCTCAATACTCATTAAGTTCCAAAAATGATTTCATCGCGTGAAAACCTCAAATCGCATATTAAGCTAGAAATTGCAATGGGGAGAAGGAACTGTCAAGACAATAACCACCCCAATATAATAGGGTTCTAGGGTTAACAGAACCCTATTCTCAAAGGGTTTAATCTTTCAGTATGATCGTCAAGGGTTAAATCTCTCCCTTGAAATATGATGACGAAATTACACTAATAATTTACACTATACTAAATGTTAATAGTATTTTCTAATAGCAAGAAAAAGAAGATGAAAAAAGAGATATTCTTTTGTTCAAATCCACGCCTTCGTTTAAAGAAATCAAGTTGAAAAGTATATGCACGTACATTTTTGTGTGCAGTTTTCAGTCATTGTCGACCAAAAAGATCAAATTCCGTTCGTTTCTGTATTTTCCTACCTACGGCAACTAGGATTTACGTAAAAACAAACTTGTGTGGGAACACATTTTCGAATTTTTACAAGAAATGCATCGCAACATTTTCCTTTATCGGTTTATTTAGCCTATATTATTACATTATTATATTATTTAGCCAACGTTGCAACAAAATAAAATATACTCTATCCAAAAATAAAACAAATAACTAAATAGAAAGAAGTTGAAATAATCAAAATCCGTACCAATTTTTTATTTATCTGATATTGATGAAACTACAAAAATATGACGAAATAATTTAAACTCCATGCAAAAGAGAAACAAATAAATAGAAACAAGCTGAAATAACCAAAATTCGTACAATTCTTCAGTTTATCCAATATCGATGAAACTACAATAATAAAACACGAACACGTATGATCCATGCAAAAGTCGGTACAGAATATCACTTATAAACTTATATTTCCTTTAGTTAAGTCTTCTTAAGAAACTAAAATTTTAAAGATTTATGAAAAATGCCGAAACAATAACGTTGTCAATGGAACAAACAGTCAATTTTTACATACTTATTTCGGTATTTAAAACCGGATTTTGAGTTTCACATACCAACGAAACTGTTCTATTAATTCCATGCCCTATAATTCGTTTCACCGCAAAGTCGTTTAAATCTTCTTTATTAATAATAACCTCCGACCAGAGAAACGAAATTAATATTTTCCGTAACGTCTAACTATCGTTAGCAAAAAGGTAGAAATTCATTGCAATTTAAATAAAACATCACACTCACATTCACAGGTGTCACAAATTATTGACACTAATTTTTCCAAATTTCCGAAATTCATATTTATTGTAATATATTCGAACGAACCGAATATCACCAGGATGTTCATGTTCTATGCTGAACATACCGTGATAAATTAAAACTTTCTTCTTCTAAATTAAAACTTGCTTCAATTCCATTAATCCAATTACTTGGTGTTACATTTTGTTACATTTTTGTGCGAATTTTCAGTTAACAGACTATGTTTGAAATCTTCATAACGAATCGGGCTCGATATTAGAAGGCAATTAATTGGACTTGATTTTGAAGAACCATCGAATCCCAAAAACGATCTATAAAGAATCAGACCGAAGAATTAATTGAAATCCAGAACACCGCCGTGGAAACTGCTCTGCGAAAGAGCGTTAAACTAGAAAACACGAACGGCAGATTTACATAGGAAACAAGTCGAGGAAGTATCCGACCATGAGGGTGGGGATTACCCCTTACTTCTCCAACTATGCAGACTCGCGGGATAGAGGAGTTGTTGCTGCGCGCTGCGAAGAAGGGAGCTAACTTTGAAGACGAGGCGAGGGAGGATGACTGATTGTGTAGACTGGCAAGATTCGGCGGAGGGTCGAAGCACCTCTCTTTCTCGAAATAGTCTTATAACTCGATGCCGCGCTTGTCCTAAAAATAGCGGAATTCCGTGGTATTCGTATACATTTTTCGTTTTTGAACGTCTGGTCTCGTAGCAAGGTTGACGCGTCCTCAGGAGGGACCAAACTTTTCTCTTGCGAAAAGTTCGGCGCGTCGGACACAAGACGCTCGAGAAATATGGGAAAAGGGATCGAGTGATATCAATTTCTGCTACCGTGTGATCGTTGTTTCCCATTGAGCAATTCCGAGGTTCTGGGGCTCGACGTTGGGATATGGTTGTACTGTATTCTCCCTAATTGGCGCACAGATTGCGCACAAAAGTGAACAATTTAGGAAGAGGGGATACGATTATTCGAACCGCAAGACTCCGTTCTCAAATTGTCCATTTTTGTGTACAATTAGGGAGAATTTATTGTATTTGGAAAACTGGCTTGTTGCGTTCATGTTAACAGATTATTCAATGGAGAGGTCATATGACGTCTTTTGATACCTAAAAATATGAATATTATTCATTTCTTCTGTATCGAAACAAGATTTGATTCTTCTGTTATCAAAATTTAGGAACGAAAATACATGAATAGAGTAAGTGTAGGTATTACTGTGATTTCTTAATGAAGACGAACTTTGACAAAGAAGATAAGAACTTTTACGCCAGTAAATTGACAACTTGAACTATACCTATTATTCTGTAACTTGAATATTTACTGTTCTCAAAATATTGGACCTCTGAAAGCACAAATTTCATTAAAAAGTGTAATGTAATGAAACCATATGCATATGCGTATCAAGGTTGACATAACCTATTTTCTTTTAAAGGTACAAACACTGTGCTGTAACACTTTACAAATTAGGTATAGGTACTCTATGATCAAACCTGTTCGCATCAGCTCATCGAGGAATGTACTGTATAGGTTAAGGTACACAGTTCGTTAAAGCATCGCAGTAATGTACGTACGTAGTAAAAAATTATGCGTCAAATACTGTATTAATAAATAATATTTTAGGACAGATGATAGTGACAGTGTACGTCGATTTTTTTTATCAAAGTAATGATTACTTTATCTAAAAATAACGCTAAAATGAATAGTTTATTATTAATTGCCGATCGATAAGTTTATTATTAATTTCGAATCAGCGTTCACAGCTGCCATTACGAATATTTCATAAGACCCGACGTTTTCATAAGCTTCCGAATATCAAAAATCAATAGATGAATTAAAACTGTGATTGCTGTTACTTGTATATCATAAATTATCAATATGAAACATATAAAAAATTATGCGATTCATTTTTAAAAGATTAAACACTATAAAATATTATAGATTTTATTACTTTTATAAAATACCGCAGTATTTGGGGCGTCCGCAGTAATATCTATACTTAGCCTACAAGCGGGTAGCAAAAGTTATTTCATTGTATTAGGAAAATTACTAAGAACAAATTAATATCATTAAATCAGAAAACTTGTAGTGTGCAAGGGGTTGCCTTATAGTTAGTAGTAGTATATTTTTTATGCATTTTTATTTACGTATACATTATTGGGTGTGGAAATTAATTTGGTACAATTTCATTCTTTCAAATATTCAATCATTTTGAAATTAAATATTTTCTCATTATTTTGAAATTTTAAACTACCAACTTCACCGCACGTATCGAAGCATTGGAAAACAAATAGGAATCATTTTCAGAAGAAATTCATCAGTTCTACCTGAAAAATGGGACGTGATCGTTAATATTTACAACGAATATTTGAAGGATTGAAAGATCTTTCAATAAAATATGATTTTTCAATAAAACTGTAAAAAATACTTGATGTTGATCCTGCGAAAACCTTTCTTTATTTGCTCTAGATTTCCCGGTTTATTTTTCAAAAGGTTAGAGTTATAAAAAACATGTGGGATAAACTCAAACTCCGTAAAACATGTCACTAGACGTATTAATAATTTAATTTGCGCAGACATTGTGTACCGTTAATACAATAAATATGTGCTGTTTAAATATAAACCAATATGTCCTCGCGCCAATATATAATAATTCTCCGGGTGTCTTGCAGCGTAATTTACAGCACTTCCAGTTCACGATCCCAGAACAGAGTCCGCACAGAAACCACGGGAATCCTGATATCTTTTTGCCCGAGATTCTCTTGGATTCCTGACCCGGTTCGCCGCGCGAACTTTTCTGAGGAGGATCGTGCGAGGCGTAAGAAACGTTTCTACGGGCGGTCGAAAAAAAATTTTACGAGTCCATTATATCTGGGTCCGAGAGTAACAGTGACAACTTTACATCCCTTCCCGGCGGAGTCTCCAGCCCTCCCGAAGGTCGCCGGAGGGAGCAAAAACGAGCGGTTCGATCAACATTGTGGATGCGGCGCAAAGTAAATCAGGTCATCGGGGTGGACGGGTTCAAAGAATCCGTATCGGTGCGCACACCTGTCCACGCTTTCGACGGGGAAAACGCGTCGGCGTCGGCGGCTCATCCCGAAAAGAGAGGAGCCGCCGCTAATGCGACGCGAGCCACGGATACATCTTGGTCGATTCTAATTTATCCAGGCTTTCAAACTGCGTAACACCGCGGCGGGCTGCGGTGAATAGCTTTTCGGAGGGGCTTCCATTATTTCCCGTTGCGGGCGTAATTAGCTTTCAGAATTCGTGTAGGTGTCAAGCTGGCAAAAGTAATTTATAATGCTCATTATATTAAATTAATTCGATAGATAAATTTCCTAACGGCGCGCGGACCGGTGAATAAACCTCCCATTGTAAACCGCGCTCTGCCCTCCCTCCACTCGCTCATCCCTTCCCCAAAGGGATTATAACTCGCGGCTAACAAAAATGGCGATTTAACGCTTTTCGCAATAGACACCGGCGTGCTGAAATTTATTGTGTAATTTCATTTTGGGCGAATTGCATACGTAAAACGATTTTCGGTGGTGCGATGATCGAGGTCACGAGTTTGAACGTACATTGACACGTTCGACTACCGTGCTGGTGTCCATAATGCCATTGTGCAGGGGAGAAATACTGCGGAAAGTACACTTTTTCGAACGCGGTATAAAAAGAATAAACAAACGGCAATTCTACTTCCGGTTGGTATCATTAACTATCTGATTACAAATGTACGCGCTACCATTAAGCGGCTTCTTCATTCAAATGTCATATCTTCTTTATTTTTCAAGAAATGTAATCTGTCTCCTTCATAAATTGACTGCAGATCTAACCACAGTGTGATTAGGATTTCGTTCTCGATTGACGAAATGAAATAGATCTGCGTGTCTCGTGTTATTGTAAACTTTCTTTGTAGAAAAAATAATTGTAAATCAAATGATAATTATAAAAGCACCTATTAATACATATATTACTATCCTTCACACGTACAGTTACTCACAAAATTGAGCGTACACCTTTTAAAACGCAATAATTTATTTAAAACTGGACTAAGCGACTTGAATCTTTTTTAGGTGATAGCGAGACTAGGCTACTAGACAATGATCGAAATTCTTTTTTTTAATTCTGCTATTACTTGGAATGACAAAAGAGAAATGAAAAAACTCGTTTTCTTAACTTTTTTATCTGAGCCCATAACGGAAATTTAAAAAATGCCTCTCGTAGATCTCGGTAACTTATATGCATGCTGAAAATCTTGTCAAAAATCGTTTGACGTTGTTATGAGTTACGAAAAATTAAAGATAGCAAAAATCGCAGTTTTATCACGACTTTGACCAAAAACTGGACGAAATCTGCGGTTTTTTAAATCTTTCCACGTTTATAGCTCGACTCTGGGTTAACCGATTTCGATCAAATTTTCAGCACGCATATAAACTGGGTTCTGCGAAAGGCATTTTTAAAATTTTTTGTTATAGGCTCAGCTAAGGAAGTTAAAAAGCGAGAGCTTTTTTTATCTTTTTTGTCATGCAAAGTAATAGCGAAATTTAGAAAAGGTATTTTAGTCATCGTCTAGTAGACCAGCTCCTCTATTATCTAAAAAAAAATTCAAATCACTTAATCCAGTTTTAAAAGAGTTTTAAAAGATGTAGGCTGAATTTTTTAAGTAACTGCGACAACAAGAAACGACCACAATTTTGTATTTTACGTAAACGAAACGAAACTCATTGTGTACAAGACATCATTTAAAGAAAATTTATTTCGTTCAATTTTCACTAGACTTTTTATCCGCAGCTAAAAGATTAAAGAAATCATTTCATACGACAAATACGAATCTTCTCTCGATTTCATTAACAGAATTACTTTTTTGCGGAATATTTTTATGTCAACATATCAAACGGAATATTATATAATAACTGCAAGAACTGTCGCTGACATAAATGACGACAGTGAACGTGTTAAACTCTTATTCCGGTAATTTCCAGAGTGCCATAAAATCGAATTTTTGCTGAGGTTCCCCGTGTGAGTGATTCGCATACGCGCGCGCGTCGTCGATGCCGGTTATATTTGTACGCAACTAGAATGCATGACACATAAGTTTGAAATAACTCGTAGAGCGTTCCATTAAACGAAGCACGTGACCAAGTGCTGTCAGGCTCGCGTAAAAACGAACGCTATTTTGATTCACGAAAACGCCGTCGCACCGACACGAATATACAATATACATCCAAACACGCTGTATTCGCGGGCCGGTGCTATTTCAGTTGGGGTTCGATCCTTGCGCGAATCTACGCATATATTTGCATGCTGCTCGATTAACTGAGAGCCGGGCTAGTTGCCGCGAATCCGAGAAATAATGCTAAGACCGCCGACATTCGTCTCAGCAATTATTAGCTGCATGTGAAACTTTAAGTCTTCACTGTTACCTTATGCGCTATAGCAACGTGTCAGATTCGTTGTGAAGATTTCAAATGTTATACTATTTTCAATGGAAATAGAGCTCAATTTTTCTATCGTCGATATTTCGTAATTACAATTTATGTAGGCATACAATAACTATAAATTGTCTCTTTTTCGCGCGCGCAAGGTATTTTAATTTAATCATTCACGTAGGATGGATTATAATGGTTATTATCTCTCACCTTTTCACCAGAAAAGGTGAAAAAATTCCTCTTGAAGCAAATAAAGAGACGATTCCTGTCGTGGTAGATTTTTTAAATATCAACGTTTATATTTGGACGGAAGACTGAAATTTCATGCCTAAAAACCACTCGATTTCTATCAATAATAAATCAATTCTAGTGTTCAAAATAGTAATTCGACAGCGAAAAAATTACCTTTTCCGCGTCCATTAGTTTTCATGAAATATAGATCACCAGTTTAACAAGATCGTATTCAAAGCTTTATATACTTCTTGAGGTTTTCTAAACGATCTAAATAGTAAGTTGGAAAAGAATCGAACACTTTAAATCGATGGAAAATGATCTAGAGCAGCGTTAAATTGCTCCACAAGCGTTTGAGCATCTTCTTCAATAAAGACATTTCTGAAAAGTGATGCAATTGTTAATTACACGTGCACTGATGCACTTCAAAAAACTAAGTGCTCTTGAGCACTATTATTACTATTATTACTTATTATTTTTACCTATTATTGAACCTATTACAAACATTTCTCCTTTGACATTTTTTCGTAAATACATTATAACGGAGTTATGACCTAAAACAATATTGCGTGGACCACCCTGTAATAAAGTAGCAATATATACCTATTATTGAACTTATTACAAACGTTTCTCCTTTGGCATTTTTTTCGTAAATACATTATAACAAAGTGATGACCTAAAACAATTGCGTGGAACACCCTGTAATAAAGTAGCAATATGAATTGATGTAACATTTTCTGTAAGATTTATTAAACATAATTGTTTGAAATAACATCATTTTGTGCTTACTTTTGGCACGATGTATAAACATAAAGAATCCAAAGACCCGCCAGGTAAAAAATTGTCGAAAATGATACTCAAATTTCATTCCACGCGTATAACGAGAGAAATGTTCATACTTAGTAACTAGTTTCAAGTTTGCGCTTTAATATTTCTGCTGAAAATTACATCACTGAAAGAGATATTTCGTATACATGTAAAATCAAGTATGTAATTATCTCAAATAATATCTTCTTTAACGCTTTGACTATCGCATCACTCATGTGTGGGTGCCGGAATTATTTGCTTTGAATGGAAATTAAATTTTTACGCTAATTCATTGTTTCCCCAATGTCATTAAGATCCGTGAAACGTGTGAATGTGAAAAACGTAACTGATGCGGTACAACTTAACTTTTTCATTTCAAAATTTGATGAAATATATTACTTTACTCGCACATGAAATTGTCGAGATTGTTGGCGTACAGACAAAGTGTTAATATGAAAATACTTGTAAAATCAAATAAACATTTTAAATAGTACTTCCGTTACGACGAAAGTACAACAGAGGCTCTCTTATCTAAAGGTTTGCTTTTGTCATATCCAATGATTAGATAACAGAACGTTTGGACACCGGGCTATTGTCAAAATAAATGTTCGTATAAGGGAGTCTCTACAATAATTATTATTCCAAACTAGCTAATGCTATCACGGTTCAGAAAACAATTTCCGAAAATGTATTCGTCTTTACTTCCGCATACTAATTTACTAAATCCTGGTGTTACAATAACCAGCCAACTTAGATTTCTACTTTGTCACCGACCCCGCTGTGCAACTTGTCAGCAACAATAAGACTGCAGACGAATAGTTAAACAATATTTCAACGATAACGCCTAATCGAGGACTATGACATACACTATATATATATATGTACGTACATGCACGTATACCGTCCCTCCATCGAGCTCGCAATAACCGGCGCGACCGCGCAGTTACTCGTCCGCGTCTCTCTCGTTCAACAATCACGTGCATCTGGAGCGATTTCCGCTCGATATTCAGATCGAAAGCAGCCGTCCAACGGGATAGCAGAGACTGCGATCTGCCTGCGATCTCGCGTACCGATCGTACTCGCGGTAACAACAAACGAACTCTTAGAAGCGTGGAAAGGAATCGTTTGCTACCGGTTTCCGCATGCCGATGAAAAATCCTGACCGTGCTAATCGCAAGCTTGCTCGGAGAAGGGACGCCGGAGAACCGGAAGTGGCCGATACGATTCGGACCGGAGGCGGCGCAGCGGGCTGCTGGTTCGAGGCTGTGTTCGCGGGCTGGTTGAACCATCGGCCCGCGAAATATGTTTCACCGTGTAAAAACCATATGAATAATGGGATGGCATATCGTGCATCAGTATGCCGGTGACTGTTGGCCCAGGTCAAATTGACTTGAGCGTCTCCATGGCAACAACTACTCAGACTTCCGGCTGGTCGATATCCTACCAACTTGTATTTTGCGGCGGACCTCACCTCTCTCCCTCTTTGTCCCTCTCTCCCGCTCTCTCGTTCTCTCTCTCTCTCTCTCTCCCTCTCTGTCGTTCTCACTCTCGCGCTATCCCTCTCTCTTTCGCTCTTCCTCTCTCTCTCTCTCTCTCTGTGTCGTTCTCTCATTCTCGCGCTTTCCCACTCTCTCTCTCTCTCTCTCTCTCTCTCTCTCTCTCTCTCTTTCTCTCTCTCTAGCTCTCCACAACGTTCCTCTGGTAGTCTCACTCGCGCGAACAGCTTCAACGTCTGTCCCCATCTCACTCCTCCGGCTTCCTCAGTCACTCACTCACAGCACTCCAAGCGAGTTTCTCTCCCTCACACCCTCACTTGCTCTCCAAAGCCTCTTCCTCCCGCTCTGCGATCCTCTCTCTGTTCGTGCTACCATCAGTGCCTCGCGATTCTCTTCGTTCCACGAGCTACTCTAAAGAAAAAGACGAATTCTCTCTCTCTCTCTCTCTCTCTCTCTCTCTCTCTATCTATCTATCCATCTATCTATCTATCTATCTCTCTCTTTTCCTCCTATCGAACTGTCTCCTTCTCTATCTTCCTCTCTCTCTCTCTCTCTCTCTCTCTCTCTCTCTCTCTCTCTCTCTCTCACTCACTCACTCTCGTTCTCTCTGACACTATCTTTCTCTCCCATCCATCTCTCTTTCTCTGATAACAGGCGTGGCGAAGCCCCTTTTCGGGAACGCTGATAAAATTCCGCTCGGCCGACGTTTCACGTGGCCGAGGAATCCGGTATCTTCTCGCGTCCTTGGTACCGCTGGGTTCTTTCGATTAGCAGGGACGATCGGTAAGATCTAGCGCCGTAGAAGGCTCTATTAGGTACCGGAAGTTCGCACGGTTTCATTGTCTGAACTTCGATCGTTATTGTTTGTCCATGCAACGGGTGTTTAAGATCCACCTTGCGAATTGCGGCAGTATAATCCTCGCATGTTTGTCCGAGGATGGTAACCAGTGGGAAAAGCGCGAGGAATTGAAATTGAACTGTTAAACTGCTTAGCTCTACGAAATTATGGGCTCGTTTCTTCCTTCGTTCCTTAATTGTTCGGTTCTTCCTTGCATTACGATTTCTTTCACAGCTGCGACGATTAGCATTCTTTTATTCTTAATAATCTCCCTGGTAGAACGCATACTTTCATTCCTAAATTTAGAAGAAAGGAATAATATTCATATTTTGTAAATTATACGTGCGATCTTAATCGCGAGAAGTTAAGAAGCAGTTAATCGTTAATTTAACTTGTTAAATTATTAAACTTATTAACTTGTTAAATTGTTACATTAAACTAAAAACTTGTTAAATTAATTTGTTAATTTACCACCGTCTTTTTAAGACGAAAGTATAAGTATAAATTGCGAAATCGACATAAGTATAAGTTCAGTTATAGAAAACCATTTACTTATATAACAAGTTGTGTTGCAAAGAATTATTACTTCATTATGATCAATCATTTATAAATTTGTCGTTTCTATAGTCTTTAACAATTTGGTGCTATAAGGTTCTACGAAAATTCATAAACTTTCCACGCCGTTAATTACTACGTAACAAATCGAGAGGTTTGTGGCGCTAAATATCGAATAAGTTTCCATCAAAATTATGTTCGCGAATTAAATAACAAGTTGTGAATCTATACAATATCCATCAATCGAAGAAATCGGGATTTCAATGAAATTTTCAACATGCATACAAATTATTGCTATCTAAAAAAGTTAAAGAATCATCATTTCTTTCATTTTTCTATCATCTCAATCAATTGGAAATTTTGAAAACAATTTTTTAGCCATTGTCTAGCAAAAAATCCTACTAACATCCCACAACAAAATTTAGATAGCTTAGCCTAATTATAAAATGCCGTTTCAAAAGGTGTACGAACACTTTTTACATCGACTGCGTAATCTTAGTTAATACAGTTTGTTGAAAACAAATGTTCCTGTGATCAATATTGACATTACAAAATTTTGAAATTACAAATTTCCAATTGAAAAAAGGTATATTCAGTCACAATAATGTCACGCTTCTGCAAGAAGTTATGAGAAACGTGAGAAGATTCCTCCGAGTCTAATAATTTCAGAAACACTGTAATTTAAATAATAAAGTCGTCGGATAAATATATATGTAAGAAAGTGACGAATCACTGAAAGATGAAGTCAAATACAGATGACGAGTTAACACGCAAACGTGCTCTTAGCTGCACACAAGCCCCCGAGTGAACCCCGTTCAAAGTACAATTCTTGTTCGGTTTTACACGTATATAATTTAGCTATTTCGAAATTTTCTCCAATGCAAAGAGAAAATTAAAGTATCTCGTGACTCGTGACAAGCTGTCCGATTTTAAATTTGGAAACTACCAGTTACGTAATATAAGATAAGTACGTATTTGTAAATTATGGGTGAACTATCGTTTATGTAAAATATGGTTTAGTTTAAATTGCAAGTGAACGACTTCAAGGAGGTCATAGTTCGGTGTAACGAACGTTCATGTAGATCGACATATAGAGGTCATATGAAATTGACATATATTCCCGTAAATGAAATTGTATAATTTTTAGTTCACAAAAATTATTGTTTATTATTTCCTATAAAATTATATTAAGCTGCTTACGTCGATAAATGAATATAAAATCATTAGCTTAGAAAATATTTCATTTACAATATTGCAAATTCTCGCTAATTTTCCTTCGGCTCGTAAACAAAAGTGAACAATTTGGGAACAGGAGACACGATTATTCGAGTGTTGCGCCTCATTTTTATAATTGTTGACAATCGATAACTATAAAAATGAGCCGCGAGGCTCGAGTAATCGTATCTCCTCTTCCCAAATAGTCCATTTTTATTTACAAGCTGACGGAAAATTGAGGAGAATTTATTGAACTTATATTTTATTTGCCTCTGCTTATTATTCATCTATTTAATGTATAATAAAGCACAGAAGAACATTAACTTGAGCATGTTAGGAATTGCGCTTCTATAGTATGGTACACTCAACGTTAGTTGTTAGAGTTTGACCTTTATCCACGTTAAATTACCTGCAGCAGAGAAAAATTAACCAATTACACACAGTGGTCCGAAACAAATTAATAACGCGAAATAAGACGAAAAAGAAAGTTTACCGAAAACAAAATCTACTAGAAATTGATTAATTAAACTGGGAAAGTGGAACAGGTATCGATGTAATACGAGTTAATTAACAATTACATCTTACAGCCACGGATAATCAAAGGCAGTATCGATCACAAAATTCTGTGTCCCTTGCGGTGCACTAGATATTAGCGGAGATTAGTATCGCATCACGCTGACACTGCCGGTAACATGTTTGACTATAACGAAAAAGACACTTTGCAACATATGACACAATACCATAGTTCCAACTATTGTAAAAGTTTACGTATCGTCTACTAAAGCAAGAAATTCCAAACGATACAAGTAAAATTTGAAGCTAAAAAAAAAAGTGAACCAAAACTAAAAATCGTAGAATACCACCCGAATATCGAGATTCAAAGGAACCGGAAACAAAAGTTATGAAGAGAATATCAACAGAATCCACTAGGGTTTCAGAAAAACGAAAAACATGTCAAATTGGATATTGCAAAGAAAGAAAATAAAACCATCTGTTGTATATGTAAAAAGCATATTTGCGGAAAATATCCACCGGAGAGATCCGCCATCTTTGAAAAATTCAGTGTATAATAAATTTTATTTTAATTTGATTAACAATATCTAAATCTAGTAAAGTCAAATATAATTTTTTCGATTTCTAAAGACATTTTTCTAGAGATTGTATGTCTCTGAAATAATAAAAAAACGAATGGTTTCTAATTATTACATAAAAGTTATTTCGAGTTTTATTGTCCATGCTAAATTGTCTATTACTTTTAATCAACTGGAAAAGGATATAACGTTCATCATTAAAAAGCATTTATTAATAAATTTTCCCTACTTGGCGCTCAGATTGTACACAAAAATGGACGATTTGGGAAGATGAGGTATGATTATCCGAGCCTTGCGGCTCGTCTTAATAGTTGTCGACACTCCTCTTCCCAATTTGTCCATTTTTTTGTACAATCTGAGTATCAATTAACACTGGATTTACGGAATCCGTCAAAATGACGGGTTACTAATTTTTTAATTTACGATTATTCGTATCGTGAAGATACATTTATTCAGCTTATATGTTACTTACGGCAAATGTTACACTAACACTTGTTCAAAATCAGAATAAATGTCTTATTGTTACTTTTATAAACTAATATAAAACAGCTGTTTTTTGTGTTCCGTAAATCTAGTGTTAAAAACGTAAGATAAACTAACAATTAACTTGTAGGACATTTGAGCCGTTTCTTTCGAAAGTGGTCCAAGTCGATTTATTTTAAAATCCAGATATTTAAGGATTTTGCGTATCAATGAATTTAAAAATATTGATAACTGATAACACGGAAGTATAATATTTCAAAATCAGAATAAATGTTTTATTGTTACTTTTATAAATTAATATAAAACAGCTGTTTTTTGTGTTCCGTAAATATAGTGGTAAAAACGTAAGATAAACTAACAATTAACTTATAGGACATTTGAGCCGTTTCTTTCGAAAGTGGCCCAAGTCGATTTATTTTAAAATGCAGATATTTAAGGATTTTGCGTATCAATAAATTAAAAAATATTGATAACTGATAACACGGTAGTATAATGTTTCGAAATCAGAATAAATGTTTTATTGTTACTTTTATAAATTAATATAAAACAGCTGTTTTTTGTGTTCCGTAAATCTAGTGTTAAAAACGTAAGATAAACTAACAATTAACTTGTAGGACATTTGAGCCGTTTCTTTCGAAAGTGGCCCAAGTCGATTTATTTTAAAATGCAGATATTTAAGGATTTTGCGTATCAATAAATTAAAAAATATTGATAACTGATAACACGGTAGTATAATGTTTCGAAATTAGAATAAATGTTTTATTGTTACTTTTATAAATTAATATAAAACAGCTGTTTTTTGTGTACCGTAAATCTAGTGTTAAAAACGTAAGATAAACTAACAATTAACTTGTAGGACATTTGAGCCGTTTCTTTCGAAAGTGGCCCAAGTCGATTTATTTTAAAATCCAGATATTTAAGGATTTTGCGTATCAATGAATTTAAAAATATTGATAACTGATAACACGGAAGTATAATATTTCAAAATCAGAATAAATGTTTTATTGTTACTTTTATAAATTAATATAAAACAGCTGTTTTTTGTGTTCCGTAAATCTAGTGTTAAAAACGTAAGATAAACTAACAATTAACTTGTAGGACATTTGAGCCGTTTCTTTCGAAAGTGGCCCAAGTCGATTTATTTTAAAATGCAGATATTTAAGGATTTTGCGTATCAATAAATTAAAAAATATTGATAACTGATAATACGGAAGTATAATATTTCAAAATCAGAATAAATGTTTTATTGTTACTTTTATAAACTAATATAAAACAGCTGTATTTTGTGCTCCGTAAATCCAGTGTCAAGGAGAATTTACTGTATATGTATACAAAATGTCGGTAGATTTAATATTAAGCCGCTGTTGTCGAATCAAATGTTGTACCTACTTTTGGTTCCATCATTCCATTCCATTGAACTACTGACCACCCTAGATGCAACTTATACCACATTCATGATCGCCGACAGACTCGACGCAGTCGACCAGTTCGAAGACATCGACTTGCGAGCATGATGCATTCGTTGTCGGCTAAGTTCGGCAGCGGTATTGCTTGACTCAACGGTCGATTATGTATAGTGGCTGTTCCTTGCGAGACATCTTGCGCAGCACGTAGTCGGGTACAGGTGCTCGCAACAGGCGGCTCTCCCGAGTCAAAGGTGTGCTCGAATTCTGCCGCGGCGGGCAGCACCAGCAGCAACAGCAGCAGCAGCAGCAGCAGCAGCTCGTGGCACCACACCTTCGAGAGAGGACTCGCAGCCAGCCGAACCCAGGCGGGCACGTGGACAGTGTGTCTGTCGGGATATACATACCTAGTAGACGGTGCGCCGCGCACCGGCGAGAAAACGGCGAGGAGCGTGCGAGAACGGCAGGTGGGAATGCAGCGTGAAACCCGGCAATTGCCGACGCTTTATCGGCACGTGTCTTTAAAAGCACGTAAAATAATAAGAACGGGGGAGGGGCGAGACAAGGGGTGCAAAACGGATGATCCGTTTCCGCGTCTCGAAACTCGGCCGACGGATATCCGGATATCCAATTACAGAATCCGGGAGGGAAGGAGAGCACGTGGATATCGGGTCGAGAACATTTGGCAATCGATCGTCAGGAAACCGAAATTTTTGCAGACCCGAGCACATTTGAAATGTGACATTATTTGAAATATTATTTACTCTTTCTTCCCTACTTCGATTTTCATTTGCTTTTTCATGTCCTCGCTCATCGTTGGACTAGTTGCGCTACCTCGTTTTGCACTATCGTAATTTTCGTCACTGTGTGAAACTAATGTTACGAATGTCCATAAATATTGTCGTACAAAATTTTATTTAACGTTTGCGTTACATTAAAAAGTTTATATCTGACCAAAATTTGTTGGGTATCGGTGCTTATGCATAAGCAAGGAACTCAAACTGTTATTTTAGAGCAAAATAGTATTTTATTTAGTTAACAGAAACAAGGTGAGTAGAAGATGTGAAAGAATAGGATAAGGAGACAACCGAGTAAATGCAATTATTCTTGCGAAGGCTGTCGTTCGACTGACTAGGCAGCGTAGTTTTTCTTTCTAAAGTTGCCAGGGGCACAGGATAAACACATGCAAGTGATTATCCTTACCCTGTGCATTTATTGCCCTGACAGCGTCGTCTCCGGCTTGAACGTCGCATCAGTGAGCCGAACTATACGTGTACGACCCTCCGAGGGTCATACTGCAAGATATAATAAAACTAGAATCTAAGCATGCATGTAACAAATACTTAAAACTATATAGACATTCCAATAAAATTAAATCGGTTTTTCCTAATAACTGTACGCGCATAAACCAATACAAAATGTTGCCAATTGTTAGATTCTAATTCGAAAGTATAGTATATAGCGTGAAAAGGTCAAAGTATTTATTTTTTTAATAATTTCAATGAGACGAAATTGTTACAAAAATATTTTTAAATTCTATTTTGTTTTCTATCTACTCGTTCTTATTAGCAATCTAGCCATAAGTACTGTAGGAATGGATACAGGGATAAATAAAAGTTGTCAATAATCTCTTTTTATACATGTAAATATTCTTTTCAGGATCGTATTATTCTATATTGTCTTAATCTTTACATTATAAAGTATAAGTTACTAACACATTTTTAACAGTACAAATTCAAAAACAATGAATAATATGATATACATATAGAAATATAGAAATACAGAATCTTGTCCAGTTGTCTCACCCGCATGGATCATCCAGTCACCCTACGTCACCGGATGTATGCTGGTGTTAGGTGGTATTGGTGACTATATAAGACGGTACTACGTGACAGAATTCATTTTCGGTTATATCAAGAAATTATATCAAAGTATTATCAGGAAATATAGTTATTCCAAAAAATTCTGCAACGTGTTACTCACTTACATTTTTCCCAAAATTTCCCAACATTGATCGAATGTTTTACGTTACAAAAGACTATTAGTTAATTTATTCTGGAAAATATTTTATTTAACATTCAATTCATTTATTCAATATATTCTTCCTTATATCTTGTACGCATAATTCAAATTTTCTGCATTCATGAAAGATGAAATGCTATTGGGTTGGCAACTAAGTAATTGCCGATTTCAGTTATAGATGTCTCTCACTCCCATTTTTATGATATCCGTAAATGTTATATTATAAAATTATTATTATTATTATTGTTATTATGTTATTTTTTTATTATCCGTGAATGTTAGCAACTGGACAAATTGAATGCAGCGGTCAAGGAAAAGTGACCAGAATTGGTCAATCGTAAAGGTGTCATTTTCCAGCAGGACAATGCTAGGCCGCACACGTCTTTGTCCACTCGGCAAAAATTGATGGATATTGGTTGGGAATTAATGTTACACCCACCATATAGCCCTGATCTCGCGCCATCGGATTACCACTTATTTCGATCCCTGGACAACTCTCTTCGTGGTAAAACTTTTAACGACGATGACACTGTAAAATCTCACTTAACTCAGTTTTTGGCCGAAAAGGATCAGACTTTCTACGAGCGTGGAATTTTCAAGTTGTCAGAGAGATGGCAAAAGGTCATCGAACAAAATGGAAAATACATTACAGATTAAACTTCGTTCCAAGTAAAAAAAAATTTGTTATTTCATTGAACAAATCGGCAATTACTTAGTTGCCAACCCAATATTATGAAAAGCATGAAATATCGTCGATAGAAAACGAAATAGGTTAATTATTACTTTTCAAGCACAAATACCCTTATCCCGAAATATACATATTAATTATGTACAATATAAATATTTGTCCCAAAATTATGGTATTTTCGGGAAATGTGGGGTTCCTGAGATCATTTGAAATAACTTTTTCCTTAGCGAAATTGCAACCCGCGGCTTCGTTAACGAGTTATCGACGAAAAACTGTGACCAGTGAGAGGCGAGTTCAGCTAGCGCAAGGCGGCCGAGCAGACGAGCGGTGGAAGCCCAGTTCCGCTGATTGACTCGGCCTCTTAGCGCTAGGCGAGCTCGCCTCTCATTGGTCAGTGTTTTTCGTTAATAATTCGTAAATAAAGCCACGGATTGCATTTTCGCTAAGGAAAAAGTTACTACAAATGACCTTAGGAACCTCTCATTTCCCGGAAATACCATAATTACAGAATAGAGAATTTTTGATTGAAGAACTCGTAAAAGTTTCGACAATCGGTAACTATAAAAACGAGCCGCAAGTCTCAAATAATAGTAATCTCCTCTTCCCAAATTATCCATTTTTGTGTACAAGTTGTGTATTAGGGAGAATTTACTGTACTCGTGAAACGTTCAAAACTATCAAATTAGATTCGAACGTAATAGAACATATTTAATCTCGCCTCTATTCTCTGATTCTATAATTAAATTATTACTTGAAAGCACCAGAATGTTACCTGAAATTTCTGAGTGTATATATCTCGAAAAATTTCGATTAAAGCTTCGTTCGCAGGATACCGAAAAGCATCAACAACAAAACATTCCAGATCTTATTTCACACAGCATATACATCTCCAACAACTTCTGTCTTTACATCTCAGTAACCTACTTTGCTTCAGACAACAATCTATGGCTCTCCCCACCTCTAGGGGAGAAGTTCTTGAAGATGATATTCTATCCGCGCGCAACCCTAACACCGGCACAACTTCAGTAGAAACTACTAAATCAATCAATAAAGTAGATAGCCTCCGAAGAAAGGAGTAATCGCGCCTAAAGCAGCCGGTCTTGTAAGAGGGCGCCTAAAGATATTTAGGCATCATGAGCATTCCGATGCCTATCCACCGGATCGGGCAGTAACCAGGCTTCCGGGTTCACCGATAAATCGCCGCTCGGTGACTACATGTTGGCGACTACGCGTTGGACCCACGTTGGCGGCACGAGTCAGTCAGAAATTCCAATTGGAAGTGGCGCGGCATCGAGCCGCGTCGAAAAAACGACGCGCAGAAGCACCCTCTTCCAGTGGTACATTGCGTATATACACTTTTTCGTGGACGAAGTAGTGCCAGAGAGTCGTCCAGCAACCTCTCTCGCTCCGTCTCTCCCTGGCCCCCGCTGCGTCCCCCTAACCCCCACCGCCGACACACCGGCGTTCACCCCGTTCTGGTCCCCTCAAGCAACGCCAGCAACCCCGAGGCCGAGCATTGCGGAACGGAGGCAAAAGCGCAGTGGTGGTGAAGAGAGAGACAAGGTGGTACGGGGTTGAGTTCCTAGATGGAAGTGGAGGAGTAAAAGGGTAGGAGATGGCTGGCGTGGTAGCTGGAGATGGGGTTGACGTAGAGGAAAGGGGGAATGAGCAAGAGGAGGCAGAGGTGGAGGAGAAGGAGGGTTGGGTGTAGAGAGCAGGAGAGATCGAAGCGTGTGGGTGGCAGAAGCATAGGGTTGGTTAGAGAGGGTGGATATATATCGTAATCGGGGGCACTATGTCGCGCCAGTGGCGTCGACGTGGACTCTCTCCCTCTCTGTTCCACCTCGCTCACCTGTCTTTCTCCAGCCGGAGTCTCTCCTCCGCATTTCCCTCCTTCATCCTCTCGTCCAACCGTATAAACCTCTCACCCACTCTACCTATATATACCTAGCGGTCCTCCTCTTCCACTCGGCCTCCGTCCTTCTCCTCGTTAATGCGAACAGAAGAGATGCTCCGCGAATCTCCAGCGTGCCGGCTGCCGGTGTATAGGTGACAGCGTTGGGTATAGAAGACATCCTGCGAAGGTCTTTTGCCCGAGAGTCTTGCTAGCTCCGACGGAGAGCCTCTCTCTCTCTTTCTCTCCCTCTCTCTTCCGTCGACCTAGCCCCTAGCTCCTCGTCTCTCTTCTCTTCTCTTTTCAATCATTCCTTCGCGTGTACTTCTCTTGGGGGTACATAGTCCGCGCGACGACTAGACGGGTAACAGGCGACGGTGGTGGCGATCGAGGACCTTCGGCTAGCCGTCTCGTCGGCAAGAGCACTCTTTCCTGGTTCACCGTTCCTCTAAACATTACGGCCCGTGCTTCTACGTCCTTTTTGCTCGGTCGTAGCACCGCGACGCGTCGGTGACGACGTTAAGGTAGCATGTTGGTACAGCACGCCGGACGATCATAATACAAGCTCGAGAGCAGTACTGGACGTATAGTTAGCGAGGCCTGCTTTGTGATAGCCAGTTGGCATCGTGAAATTCTTTCGCCTCCCTTCTCTCTCACGGGCCGAGCTTTATCCTCGCTCGGCTCTCTAATCCTCTTTCTCGCTCCCTTCCGGCGCGCCGCGTCGCGCCGCGGCGGCCACGGATAGAAAGACGCGTTTCTGTAGGTGGTCTCTCATGGACAACGGTGGTAGTTTATGTCGACTGGCCCTGATGGTGGGTATATGATGTCGAATTGTAGTAGTGTATATGCGATCCGGACCGCGCGCGCGCGCGCTCCAGTGTGTTCGCGCTATGTACAATACCGTCTCCGCGAGAGCGTCTTGTTGGCCGCCTGGCTAGTAACATCGTGAAAATCTTCCCTTTCCCTCTTTCAACCCTCCGAACCTTATCATGCTTGTTCGTCCGTCTCTACTCTGCTTTCTTCCCCTCGCCTGGATTTCTCTCTCGAACCTCGCGTGCCAGAAGAAAGAGAAAGAAAGGGGAGGGTAGAGGATGGAGAGAGAAAGAGGACGGGTGAGAGAGAGAGAGAGAGAGGGGGGTGGAGAGAGAAGGTCCGTTGTGGGTAATGTTATGGATGGTGGGGTTGGTTTATGTTGGCCCGTCGTCGGTATAGGCGAACCACACTCGTATATGGGGGTGTACGTGACACGGATTCCCAGCATTGTGTAAGTCGAGTTCGCTGATGGTGGTGGAGCGGGTATAGTAGGTATCCTGCAAAGGCGTCTTGTTGGCCGCCTGGCTGATCAATACCCATCCAACCAGCGACCCTCTGCCCGCACCCTATGCCCACGGGGCCGTGGACCGTGCCTACACCTCTAACCACCCCTGAACTCGCCGCCGCCACCACCACCGCCACCACCACCACCACCACTACCGCCGCCGACGATCCCACCACCGTTACAACTACCACCCCCTAAGCAGCAATACCACCGGCAGCAGTGGCAGCAGTAGCAGTAGCAGCGGCAGCAGCAGCAGTAGCACCCTTGCTCCCACTCTCTGGCCCCTACCGACACGCGTTGACCCCTACGCAATTTACATCGCGGCCTCCATAAAGTTAATTGAAATTTCCGCCCGCCGCAGCCTCGTAGTCGACGTCACTGTTGTAAAGGGAGCTTCTGTCAGCTCGTCGCGTGTCTTACCGGGGCCGCATTGTTTCGTTCCGTTTTTTCCTTTTTTTTCGATGGAAACGGTGTGGGAGAGAGAGTGGGACGATGAGGTATGATTTGATTGTACAGGGGTTCACGCACGCCGCCGGAGTTTCTTCGAATCGTCCGATGGTTTTAATAATTGGGTTTATTGAATGGCGCTGCTATGGAGGGAGTGACCTATTTGAGGTCTGCTTCGATGGTGGATGCCTAGCTGTTGACCGAAGCGACGGGGTGATTCGTTGTATGTATCTGGTAATCATTTCACGTTTCTGAATATTCTCACGGGGATGCCGTTTTGTATGTAATTGGACCGAGTTTGAAATATTTTCAATTTTTATGTGGTTAACAAAGAAAGATCAAAGAATGGTTTAAATTATGAAACTCGGCACATAATTTCAATATTCCTGACATTTTTACAGCATCGATCTCGATAGTTCTGCTGAAACGTGGATTATCAGTGAGACTAAATTATTCGTTATAAAACTTTTTAAATTGTCTTTGCTTCATTCTCTTATTTGCAGGATAACCGATGTACATATCAGAAATCTTTTTTTTGCTATTTGTGCTGCATTTGTGGCATCATGTAAACGAACGAACATAACTGTATGGGAAAAAATACAATAAATAGTAAAGTAATGATATGAATTTGTAATGATATGAATATGAATTTTAATGATAATAGATGGATTCTTTTTTAGCGAAAATCTGATATTAAATTGATTTATGGTCCTATAGAAGGTACCGATTTCCCAAAATTAATCTTAAAAGAAATTCAGAATCAAGTTAGCAGACTCATTGAAGAAATGTTCATATTGTTCGTGTTCGAACAATAAGAATATTAAATAACATTGTGTTTATTCGTACCGTCGATCTAGGAAATATATTCATTAATGGCAAAGGCAAAAGCAATGAAGAACTTGTTATGTATAAAAAAAAATAATAATAAACAAATAAATATGTCTGTTTTTTCATAATGTACAGAATGAGAAAATTAAACACTGGCTTAATACTAATCCTACCGAGGCCTAAACGTGACTGACATGTGTAACTTTGTAACCATGACAAGACTGAATTTATTAAAGCCATTTACAATTTTTATTATAATACGTGTTCTGATTAAAAACTTATTCAATTGTTTCCTACGAAATAGACCGACTCGATAAGTTTAATGTTAAAGGATAGTCCATTCGTCCCAAGAGTTCGGAACGTTAGAAATATTTAAAAGTAGTCTAATGCTTTGCATTAAATTTCGATATTAAAATCATTGAAATCTGTTGTTGCGAAGACTAAAGTCGATGGTCGAAAAAAATTGTGATTTTCGCTATCTTTAATTGATTGTAGCTCGTTAAACGTTACACGTAGCATGTTAACCAATTTCGACGATATTTTCAGTACAGTCATCTATTACAAGCCACCAGTAAATACAAAAGGTATTGTTCAAACTTTCGTTACATGCACGGACAAAAGAGACGAATAACGAAATTTGTCCAATTTATTCTCTCGAAAAAATTCCGATCGTTTGGTCGAATTTTAGAGAATACACTTTTTGCAAATGCGTTGAAACAAAAATATGCAACACGTGTATCCTGGCCCCCTTCCTATACTTTCTATCTACAAAAATATGCGATCGCGTAAAAATCCCCAATCAATAGTGGCGCCGGTGCATCGTTCAAAAGTCAGCATCGCATGATACGGCAGCACCGGTACACTGAATTCCCGAAGAAATCTGGATCGCGAATTCGGTGTATGTACTCTACGAAAACCGCGGAACCGAATCCTCGGTTGTCGGCCAGCGGGTACCACAATAAGACGTCCGACATCGGCTACCAAACGGGAGGATCCGATATGCATACGGTCGCTCGGGTTAGGGGTCGGGGAGCGGAGTGAGCCGCGGGAAAGGTGTGGTGGGTGCATGTGCGCCAAAAAGTAGAGCCAAGTTTTGTGGCAGGTGTCGGTATAACAGTGGCACGCGCACGCTCCTTCACTCCGGCGTTCTTTCTCCTCGCCAGTCCTCTCTCTATGACTCTCTGATCGCTCTTTTTTCTCTCATATCCTCCCTCCAGCCGCGGCAGCCACGGTCGCCTGCAGATCCTCCCTCCATTTCGTTTCACCTTCGTTGTCTTCGTTGTTCTCCTTTTAACTTTTTTCATTCTTCCCTCTTCGACTCCCACCTCCGGTGCCCTGTATCATCTCTTGTTCCCCTCCGTTACCCACTCCCATCACCGGCCCAACCCCCTCGCGTCCCTCATCGGCAGCGTTACCCCTCGTTCACTCCACGAGCTGCTCTCTCCCGTTCGCTCCCCTGGACGATCTTCTTTTTCTCTTTCTACCCCTACCCGGCCGAGGGTCCGTCGACTTCTTCGGCGGCTGCATCAGTCTCGATCTCAGATGCTCAGCTCGCTGAGACAGGTGCCGGCGACTATTATGACCACCTTATATCCCGAGTCACCACCGCCACCGCCGCCACCGACACCACGCCGCCACGCCACCGGCACGTCTATACTTCGTCGTCGTCCGCCGAGCCGCCACCGATCCCGCACATGCCACATCGTCGCGTTTCTTTCGCTTTATTTGTGCCCGGCATCTGAACGGGAACAGGTGGCTGGCCCCTTGCGACCGAATCGGCCGGTTACCCAGCGCCACGGCGAGTCGGTACATGTTGCTGCCTCGCCTTGCCTCGCTTCGCCTCGCCTCGCCTCGCCTTGTCGTGCCTGATCGAGGATCTTACACGCTGTTGTTGTATGTAGGTACTTACGTGCCACATTGTAGATGCGTCACGGTGAACACCGGACCCGTTTTCACCACCACTCAGCGGCTTTGCACCTGAGAACGCGGAATTTCTCGAAATGGTTTCTGATTGAACTACCGGTGCCGCGGCGTTGCGCTGGCAGGTTCGTCGTGGCCCGTGATAGTGGGTTCATGCATCTATGGTGATTGCAATTTTTTATGGCGAGGCTCTCAGGATAATCATACGTACAATGACTCGCATTAATATTCGGACACGATATTGTTAGAAGAAGTATTGCTCCTTTTTTTATTGTTTATGATAGTACTGTTGAATCAATTGTTTTCTCATATAATAAAGCACTTCTTAAAGTAAGTAGAAACATAAATTTTCTTTATTTATTGCTCATGTTCTTTTGTATAATAAGCGATTGACAAGATTGTGACAAAATTTAACGTCGCAAAAATATTCGGACACAACATCTTAGATGCCAGAGTAAGATACTGTACTACATTGACGACGTTGCTAGCACACGTTGTTTATAAACACAACATCTAATTCGTTGTGAGAACTCGGTACCACAGAAAGTATCGGTGATATCAGACGCTTTACTTGCGAAAATGGGACGAAAAGGAAGAAATACGTCTTTTGAAATCCGATAATTGGTTCTTTATCACAAGGAAAAGGGAAAATCATACAGAGATATAGCCAAATTATTAAATATAAGCAAGAGTAGTGTGACAGATATTATACGTCGATACATTCGTGGGGATGGAATCGATTTAATTCCTCAGAAAGGTGGTCCAAAATTATTAGACTCTCGCGACCAACGCAAGATAATAAGAAAAATAAAGAAAGATTCTGGACAAAATGCTACAAAATTAACAAAGGAGTTGTTCGTAGAATCTGGGAAGAACACAGTGCGACGGGTATTCAAAACTTATGATTACAACGAAAAAGTAATCTTGACATTCACACCTACAAGGACAACAACAGAGATAAAACAACGTTTGTTAGACGAATGGAAACGGATTTCGCCGGAGTATTTAAATAAAATCATCTGTAACATGCCCAAGCGATCGCATGAAGTAATAAAACAAAAGGGTCAACCGATAAAATATTAATATTATGATAACATGATTAAAAAGATTTTCATTTTATATAAAATTAATGTAATTCATTCACTGTCCGAATATTTTTGCGACGTTAAATTTTGTCACAATCTTGTTTATCGCTTATTATAAAAAAGAACATGCGCAATAAATAAACAAAATTTATGTTTCTACTTACTATAAGAAGTGCTTTATTATATTATAAGAAACAAATGATTCAATAATACTATCATAAACAATAAAAGGGAGCAATAATTTTTCTAATAATATCGTGTCCGAATATTAATGCGAGTCACTGTACATAGAAAAATGGAATGCGAAGGAAAGTTTATAAAAGAAAATACTGCAATCCTTACAGCCGACGATGCAGTAACACTTGGTCTTCTTTTACATGATTCTTTCGGACGTTTTACACAGACTCTTATTCGCGAACTTCCTATGAGATTTCTTTCTTTTTTCGTCGATTTAGCCTCTAGATCTTCCGTTTGGACGAAGGTGCCGGGACACTCTGTACTGTAGAGAATCGAAGTACTCTTTCCTTAAACAGAGGCATATTAAGACCAATGTTTACGGTAATATGAGACGGTACTGGCTTTGAAGGAAATAAAATTCTGAAAATGTGTTGGAGCATGACGTACAGTGGAGAAGATTCCCATTTTAGTTTTTGATGGAGAGGATCTCGGTGTAGTCGTAAATAGGAAACTGGAATGTAGAGGGGATTCTAAAGAAAATATTGCAGATCTTGCAGAACTTTCGATTTTGTACATTTCTTAAATGAAAGCAAATTCAGACAAGAAGAAACATAAACAATAATATGAGACAGTATTGCTTCAGAGGCAAATAAAGCTCTGGGGATGGACTAGAGTTGGTGTATGTCTCAAGTACAATTTTATCGTAGAAATAAGTTATTGTTAAGGTGATAGAATCCAAAATAGTTTGAACAAAGTCGTGGCATTGTGTTAACGTACAAAAAAAGATTTGATTGCGTTAAAGGATTAAATAAATCATGTTTTTATAGGCGCGGCTAATAAACTAGATCGCGACACGTATTGTTAGAGTAAAAGTTATTTTAGAACTTATGGGGAGCGCGTGTATTCAGATACATTATGTAACGAGGAATTCTTTGTAACCTATCTCGTACAGTCACTTGTAATGTATTTCGTAAATTCTGGAAAATGTAAAATATACAAAATCGCGCGCCTATAAATTTGTTACATTGTAACTGACGCAAAAATAATTCACTTATTGAGAAACAGGTAGAAAGCCGTTTTATTGCAACTAATAAGTAAGAAGAGCGTCTCGTGTTATCGGAAATGTAAGAAACGATCGTGTACTAAAAAAGTAATAGCTACTGTGCAAGTACAACGTTTAAGTAAAGGAGAAAACTGCGTAACTATGCAACACGGCGCCTATCACCGGAACTTTCTAAGCGTCACAATTCCACAACTTCTGAAACCATAACGCAGAACTTTTAATCGATATGATGGATCAGAGAACAAACTATCTAATACTTCTATCGTTCATCTTAACCATCGCAACACTCTGGCTGTGTCAATTTTGACCTAGAGAATTTAAAATCGTTCACTTGATTACTCAATTTTCGACGATCGAATCAAATAAATTGCTGTTACATCAGGAACAACAGAAAGGCTAATACGTCTGCAAGAAATATCTTGAAAAATTGCTGAATAAAGCTCAGAATTGTTATAAACATCGTCAATAGTAACAGTACAGTTGTACATAATACATAATAAATATATATATATATATATATATATATATATATATATTTATTTATTTATTTATTATGTTATATGTATTATGTATTATATTTATATTATATATATATATATATATATATAATATAAATATATATATATAATAATATATAATATAAATATAATACATAATACATATAACATAATACAGTATATAACTGTACAGTTATGAAAATTATCCACCGACCAAGGGTTAAACACCAAATTAACTTAATAGTATCAGATAACAATCTAGAGGTAAGTATTCTCCCATAACAGAATTGAAGTTTTCAAGTTTTCACTAGTCTCACGCCAGAATTACGTGACCCGACAGAAGTTCCTAATTTTTTAATTCCTGCTATTTCAATAAAGCAATGTAAAATAGTCATTTTTAACGACTAGTTTATTAACAAAATGCGTTCGACGCATCCGACATAGTAAAATCTGAAGTACAAAATTTAGATTTATATACGTTAATTGATATAAGTTAATTATTAAACAAAGTAGTTGAAGGTTTTGAATTTGCTGTTAAAGATTGCGATTGAACATGAAGCTATTGATAAGAAAATTGTAAAGATAGATTGAAAACGATTCTAGCGAAAAAGAATCTTTATTTTACTGTAAATTCATTTCCTCGGTTCAAAATGTTATGTCACCGATATAAACGGTATGACGCATGCTGTGTGACCTTTTGCATGGCGGAGGATGATCTTACTTGTCGTATGTATTGTGTGGCACTTGCATGTTTTTAATAAATTCTCTATGAAATTGGAATACTATATTTATCATAAAATTAAATATAAATTATTCCAACACGTACTTTGTATAACATTTCTGTTAGTTTTTAATAAAACCTTTAATGAATATTTCATTGCAATACAGAGGTGCCTATACTTTGTTTAATGATTATATATGTCGCACTTACTATGATAAAATCAAACCTTCTTCATCTTTATAGCGTTTCTTGCAATACTTAATACTGCAGCACAACAGATTCAAGATGCAAGAAATATTATTAATTGTAAAACAACGATTGTAATCGACTCGTCTGAAAAATATCAAATAGGTTACTGTACTAATTCGTTTCTTCCTGTTTCTGCTTATAATATCACTAAAAAATTACTTTGCACGATATCTTAATCCTCGTTCGTCTTCCACTTGCTCAACTTAATGTGTTCTTTAGTATCAAATTGGAATAATATTACAAAAATTCACGTACTAGAAAGATAAATAATTACAAATTTCTTCTTCATAAAAAAATGGCCGTAATATGAAATGAAAATAAAATAACATTAATTACGTCATCCTTAAACAATAGACCATAATATAAATCCACACAAGAAACGAATAAGGTTCTATGGTGTCCATAAAAACTTACATTAATAGTGTTCCGGTTACACATACCCGATAAAAAATACATGCATGTTTTTGGAAACTGCACTGTTATACAATATTTTCAAGTTTATTATTTAACAAAGACTCAAACGAGAAGGTAGTTAAAAAATGTACACGCTCTGGATCTAAAACAAGAGTCTCGGAGCCGAATAGACCAGAACAGAAGGGTTAACGGATCAGCGCAAATTTAATAAAATTCTGTCTCGCAGGTTTTCCAAGAAATGCTTCTACGTCGCACCTGCGAATACGCAACGAAACAAAACGTCGCGTCGTTCCGATTGAATCGGTCCGTATCGTCGGCGATCTCCTATTAATTAATCCCCTTAATTAATTTCAACTACCGGTTGTGTATACCCGGGCCAGCCTGATGCGACTTTCGATTCGTTTGTGCGACCGCAGTGGCTCGTGGTTTTGTGGAGCAGTCTGTGCAACAACCGGTGCAACCGCGAGTGCACTTTCTTCTCGATGCCGTGCGGGCACGTGTGTACACGTGGGTTTGGCGGTTTTAACAGCCACGCGATACACGCTCTCACAAAATTTCACCGTTTTGCTACTGTGGCGCACGACCACGCGTTCCACATGTACATATTCGCGTGTGCTCACCGTAGACGGCGACACGTTCTCGTGGTGGCGCCTTAACGACCGAAAAACATCGATTACGCCGAAGATGAAAAATGCTTATTCGCCAAGCCGATTGTCGGAGGTGATGCGGAGAAAGTACGCCGAGCCTGTCCACGCGACTAGATCCGCAAAAAACACCTGAACATTTCATTATTCGGTAATCATTATATCGCGAATTTTATGCATTAAATTGACCTACTCAATTTTAGGATAAATGTTATCCTAAAGTTGATTTATGAAATTAAAATTAAGTTAGTAAGTAAATAAGTTAAGTAAATAAGTTAAGACGTCTTGCAGATCTTTACGCGAAATAAAAATGTTCTCAATGAACGGTAAAGAACGAGTTATTATAAAGATTTACTTCTTTTTTTAATAATTTCAATAAATCAGGAAGTATGTAAGGACATCCTTGAATGCTTCTAATATTCTTCATTATGTCGTATTTGACTTACTCAATTTTAGGATAAATTTATTTTTTAAATCTCAGAAAATAAAGGAGTACGTAAGAGCACCCTCGAATACTTCCAATATTCTTCATTGTGTCATATTTGACCCAATCAATTTCAGGATAAATTTATTTTTTTAAATTTCAATAAATCATGGAGTATGTAAGAACATCCTTGAATGCTTCTAATATTCTTCATTATGTCGTATTTGACTTACTCAATTTTAGGATAAATTTATTTTTTAAATCTCAGAAAATAAAGGAGTACGTAAGAGCACCCTCGAATACTTCCAATATTCTTCATTGTGTCATATTTGACCCAATCAATTTCAGGATAAATTTATTTTTTTAAATTTCAATAAATCATGGAGTATGTAAGAACATCCTTGAATGCTTCTAATATTCTTTATTGTGTCGTATTTGACAATAATTTAAAAAATAAATTTACCCTAAAATGGACTAGGTCAAATACGACACAATCAAGCATTCAATGATGTTCTTATGCACTTCTTGATTTATTGAAATTATTAAAGGAAGAAGTAGATCTTTATAGTAATTTCCGTTATTTACAATTCTCATTGACAATAGTTTTATTTCGCATAAAGATCCGCAAGACGTCTTAACTTCTCAATTTTAATTTCATCATATAAATTACATTGATTTTCTTGAATGTTTGAGATTGCTGCACGTCAGCAGTCAAAGTGTTAACCCAGAAAAATGCTGCAAAACTGTTAGACCGTGGTCCGACAATTAACCCAAATTAGAAGTCCGCATCTTTTTAATCAGTATTAGATTACGCGCATCGTTTGAAGCCTTACACCGAGACACGACTAACTCTACACGAAGCCTCTAACGCCCGTCACAATTAACAACAACCAGGTTCTAAACAAACAAAGAAATTAGTCGCAGCTTCGATCACCGCTCTTCGATCGATGCTCTCGTAACTTTGATCGCGGCTCGAATATAAACGTACCCTTGGTTGGACCATTGCTTCATGAACTTCCGTTAACGGAGCGAGGATCGCTCCGCGCTGGCAATTCGAGACTGGCGTATCATCCGCAGGAATTAGAGGACTCCGAAAAGACGTCTGATGATCTCGTCGGGTCTCAAGGATCCTGACGGTGTGCGACACGCGCTCGTTCCCGTGCGTTGCACGCGGGGGCGTTCTGACGGTTGTTCATCCCTTTCTCCCTGTAAAATTCGCAACGACGCGTATATAAGTACGGTGGCGCTGATTCGCGCAAACAGCCGTGTGTGCTGTACACGTATACAGGAAGCGGGAGCAGCACCGCGAGTGGAACATCAGAGCGAGTACCTTTGTCCTCCTCCAGCATGTCGGAGGAGGCACGGGGTGTGGGATCCCTATTGATCCTCCTCACAGAGCTCGGCCAGTAGCAGAGAGTTCACAGAGGGGCGAGATAGCGAAGCGACAGAGACAGAGTGACGGAGTGCGGCGGATGGAGTGAAACTCTCGGCTGTCGCGGGTCGAGGGAGGACTGCGGGGAGGAGGGAGAGAGTGAGAGGGAAAGATATAAAGAGAAAGAGAAAGAGTGTGTGCGAGAAAGACGGAGGGGGAAGAGAGAGAGAGAGAGAGAGAGAGAGAGAGAGAGAGAGAAAGAGAAAGAGAGAGAGAGAGAGAGAGAGAGAGAGAGAGAGACTGGAGAGTAGAGAGAGGATCGTGGATGGACCTCAGCTGCGCTATACCAGAGAGAAGCCGCGTTGTCATGCGCTGATTTGACGCGTCATTAATGTGTTACAGGTTAATGCGAACGAACGATAGCCGACCGCTAATAGAACCACCCTCTTTTTCATCCGCGATCATCCACTCAGGGTGCACGCGGCTCGGACGGTCGCGCAGCCCGCGAACGCAGCTGTTGTTTAAACGACGGCCCGTTTAAATCATCCACTAGTTTGCTCGGTGACGTAAATTGTCGCGCATCGGCCGCTGCCTTGTATCAACATTCCCTGCAATATGCACCCGTCGAAACACGGACTGCAGCCGACGAAACGACCAGTGTTTCGACTTTTGTCCCTTCCGCCGGTTGATATTTCCCTTGCCGAACACGCAAGTCGCGTCGCACATAGGCCCTTTTATCAGAAATGTTGGCCAAAATGCAATTTTCGAAGTAAATAGTTGGAAAAAGCTGATACATGACACATGTTGCATCATGTCAGAGCATAAAATGCGGTTTGAAATTTTCAAATATCGTGGCACGGTCACTGTGATAGACTTTCAAAATTGACGAAATCTCGCGCTTCGGAATACCTTAAAGATGGTTGCATCCTTAATGCGTCAAGTTACAGTTCGTCCTTAAAGAAACCATTTGTAGAACATTTTACTATTCCAATGTAGGTTACAAAGATGAACTTTGCTGAGCAGCGACAAAGTGTAAAGTGTAAAAGTTCTCCGTGAACAATGTCCAAGATGGTTGAAATTAAGATCATCATATTAAATTCGATATTCTAATTACTAGACTGCGGATTTTATGGATTTATGGCAAAAATGCGTGGCTGGAATATAAAATTGAGAGAACGTAAAAAGAATTTAATAATATTATTATGCTATTTTCAACTTATCGAAATTATTAAAAGAAACAATTTATTTCTATCTAATTTCTTACAATCGCCTTTTAAAATTTCTACCATTTCGAATTCTGCAGTTCTGATTGCATGTTTGAGTTCAGCAACCTCATTAAGCATAGGAGTACCGATTTTCATTAAAATCGTACGAAGTTATAAATTGTAATTAATATCAAAATTCCACTGTCCTATCGGCTTTGCGATCGTGTAAATGAAAAGACAGAGGTTCGAATTAACCCTAATGTTATTATTAACAGTAACCTAGCGAGCATTGACCTGTTACAGTCTTGGCAACTGTTGTTACCTCCGACTATTCCGCATTTATTTATCCAATCATTTTCGGATTGAGAAATGTCTTAGTTTGCACAGTGATCCGAAATTTCGATACAATACATCCGAAAAATATTCTTTGACTCGAGAACACCGTTCAATAGTATTGAAAATAATTCTTGCAAGTAACGTTGCATTGCAAATAACTGTTGCAAGTAATTTTGTGTTGCGAATACGCTTGTTTGACTATTTCAATTAAAATTTTTTACAAATTGCATTCGTGAAACGTTTCAGAATTATTTTAGAGGAGTTCGCTGACAGAAACGGCACACAATAGGGTCGATTAAATATCTACTAATCTTAAAAATTGAAATGCACGGCTGAGATGAAAAATAAGCAGAAACTCTAAAAAGAAAAAATTAGTTACAGCGAAATGCGATGTTAAGCCGGGAATGCAAGGAAATAATGAAGCCATCCACGAAACGGCAGAAGATCGTGCATCAAGATGATACCATAAATTGGTACGTAGTACATTAATTCGATCGTATCTATTATTGGCAAAGATTTCGACTAAAATTCCCAACATATAGCGGAGAGAGGATTGGAACTTTCCCGACGAACCAACAGCATATGATATGTACGATGACGTCCAATTTTCGGGAGGCGCCAACAGATTAGGGGGTGCGTAACAAGATAACACGATCGAACCGATGTTCATTTTGTACAACGTGGGCCCACGCATTTCCGTCCCAATTATACGACATGAATTCCATGGACATGAGTTTAACAGAAATGCACCTGTTTCTCAAATGATAGATCACCGAAATCATATACTCGTTTCCCAACTGACATAAATCGTTGTAACCTCGTTTCCGTATTGACATCTTTACTTTTCCCCTTTCTCTCTCTCTCTCTCTCTCTCTCTCTCTCTCTCCCTCTCTCTCTCTCTCTCTCTCTCTTCTCTCTCTCTCTCTCTCTCTCTCTCTCTCTCTCTCTCTCTCTCTCTCTCATTTTGTGCAACACGATGTTTTATTTTGCTTTTCAATACTGTATTTCATACAAAAAACGAATCAACTTATTGCATAATCCTATGTTTAGTACTGTACTAGTACTAAATGTTGTGCTAGTATTGTCAAATATTCTATTGCATGCAGGGTGTCCCAAAATTATCGTACTTCCGGGAAATAAGGGGTTCCTGAGGTTATTCAAAGGAACTTTTTCCTTAGCGAAAATGCAATCCGCGGCTTTGTTAACGAGTTATTAGAACACTTACCAATGATAGCCTCAAGAACCCCTCGTTTCCCGAAAGTATCATAATTTCGGGAATGAATGAATAGTATCTTTATTATATAATAATTAAATGTTAAATATATATTAAATATATTAAATATAATAATTATGTCTTTATTGTATAATGGTATCTTTATTTATTTATTTAAAAAGTTTATAATATTGCCAAGTTTTATTAACGTGCGCACTTTTTTGGCTACGTATGTATACATATATCATACATTTATAGGTACCATAGACGTATGAAAGCCTGCGTTATAGTAATAAACAGAAACCATTTATGGTATGATTATAACTTTCGTGATTTCGTGTTATATTTTCTACAATTTATTGCATTCCTGAATTTCAATAATGGCAGGTACACGAATCCCATATATTTCACGAAACATTTCGTTCTACGTATAATGAGAAAAAGTATTAATTGCTTCTGTAATCACTATTATTTGATGTTTCGATCGTTTCATCGTCGCTGAACCATGGACACGGAGAGGACAGAACCTTCCAACAAATCTAAATATTCCTGCACGCAATGATATTTCAATAAAAAAAAAAAAAGGAAAATAGGTGTCGTTCATTTTTTTCGATGGTGTTTCTAGATCACATCTAATCACGGCGCATAAATGCAGCTCGGGAAAGAACAGCGTCTCGAATTTCACTGCTTGAGGTGAAACGTCGGATCGTACGTGAACAGCCTACATGTAGGTGGACTTTCATAGATTTGATACGATTGCGTGATGCGTGTATGCCGGAGCACTTTCTAGAAATGATCTATCATCTTGCTCGATTATGGCATACTCGGCTTCTATCCGCCACGCGGTTTCGGCCGATCTTATTAACCGATCACACGGATATTTTTTCCTTCGCCACGCAATTTTCCGAAGCGTTCGCAGCGAATTTCAGAGAAAAGTTCCGCCTTGGCGGCCATTCGGTCCCAATCGTTCTCACTGCTGCGAATGATTATCTCAGAAGCGGTCAAAAGTCAACTTTTACTATCATCATATTGTACAATGAAATGTTAGTGACTTGTGCCTTTATATAAATTTTGTAACAAATGGAATTAAACTATTGAACGATCAGTACCTATAAGAACAGTTCAAAGTAAATGTGAATACATTTAACTATAATAAGTATCTTACATTTAACCCTTAGCACTTGGAAGATTTTTTTGACACACCTTCTAGCAACTCGAAGCAAATTCTGGAATAATTGTGATTTTGCTATGCAAGCTTGAATCGAAATAAAAGTCATAATACTGCTATAAGTTTTATAGGAATTAATAAACGAAAGATTATGTGTTTTTATCTATATATGTATTTTACACGATTACCTTACAGTATGAAAAAGTAATAATAATTTTTTAAAAATGCCACTTCTACATGACTATATATATAGTCGGCGACATCCGAACGGAAAGGATTGAAATAAGTATCTAAAAATAAAACGACTAATGGGATGACTTAATAGTATAGCCGTCTTTTATTTCTGTGTAATTATAAAACTGTATCTGATTGTAATAAAAAAACGCTGGGAATATAGCTGTTTTTATTCTCCTATTTTCACTATGAGACTACTTCCGCGGCTAGGAAAAGATAGTAGCTAGCTCCTATTATATTATCACTAGAAAGTCGCCAGTATTTAGCGCCAAAGAAACGGTCTCGCAAGATGCAAAGCGTACGAAACCTGTAATTAACCATGGACTTCCAAATGTTTACGACCTCTCTATAATTTCTGCTCGTATCATCGGGGGTCGATGAACTTTGCTTTCAAAAGTGAACGTATCGGGTGCAATTACGATCCAAGTGTCTATCGTTTAGTGCCACATAATCCATACAGAATTTCAATTCCCTTCGTTCAATCTCTATTCGAGTGTAATTTCTATCGGCAGTGAAAGTTTCGAATTATGTTTTGAAATGGCACATTCCAACGTTGCAACCGCTTGTAAAATTTCGATTGAAAAGTAACGAGCTACGAAGACAACTAATCGTCTAGGAGCAATAAATAAACATGAAACAAAAACATAAAGCATCTTTTCGATTAGTACGAATGTGACTATGATGCAAACCCCGAGGTGAATAAACTACTTTGTTGCTTTAAAGAATATGGCAACCCGAGGTTCAGGTTTTGATTTTTATTTCAGTTTTTGTTTTCTTCAGATTTATTGAAAATTTTGTTTCATATCGCAACAGCAGCATTGCTGAAGGTGCTGCCAAAATTTGAACTTTATCGGACATATAGATCTTCATGTATCGCGTCAGCCATATTTGAAAATATGTTTTCTCATGATTTCAAGGAACTTTATTTAAAACATTTCCTATGAATTACCTACATGAAAATAGATTTGAACGAATCACATATCTACACGATAATCACAAATTTTGGTTCAATCGGTCAAGAGATGATCATATATGTAACAATGAGTTGCAAAGAAACAATTCAGGAGTCGATTAGTATGTCTGCTCATAACTCCACTTCTTCTCTTAAAAGCGTCAAATGAACAAATTTTATTCCTTTCTATTCCTTTCCCATATTTCTGCATATACACATAGATTCATCTTGTCTGTTACAAGTCGTACTTTATCTATTAAGGTTTAATATTTGAATATTCAAGGGTTTCCATGTAGGTATAATTATTGTAGATCACGTGGACACAATATTTTTGTTGATATTTAAAGCTTAATTTTGTCTATTGCTTCATATCTATTCAAAACTATGTGTATGATGCGTTAAAATGATTGAATAATCATATTTTTTGCAACAGAATATTTAAAAAATCGAGCAGGAGATCGATGCATCTTTTGTATTTTCTTTGACAAATTATTAAGTTACTTTGGTCGACAATTGATTAGCTTAAATGTTATGATTTTTGTCCCGCACTGTGCGCCGTGTCAAAATTGACCAAAGCTGCTGTCGTTCAATAGTTAACCCCTTGCCGTATCTTGACGAGTCCGACTCGTCATGAAAATTTCTAGTAATATCTTACTGTGTATAGATGTGTTATTTTGTCTTTGAAAATTGGAATAAAATTCTAATTTCTTGTCATCGATATTTAAGCATTGAAGTAAATATAGGCACACGGATAAGCATCAATCTTCTTTCACTTCTAAGCAATTATTGCAATCAAAAAATTTCGAATCGTAGTAACTGCGAAGAAATTGGTATGTCAAGGGATTAATTAATCTTTCGTTTCCAGCCCAACCTCATACTCGTAGATCTCTTCGTCCACTCATCCAATAAATATCACTTTACCCTCCCATAAACACGTTTGTTTGACAACTTTCCTCCATAATTACGCGTAAAAATGGTCCCGTTCATGTCTTTCGCTTGTTCGATCCGGCGTTCATGGCGTTCCGGCGTTCGACCGGGTTGAAACTAACTCATCGTTCGTCTTTCCCCGCGGACTAAATAGAAACGTCGCCATTAATCTCGACACGTAATTGCGACACTGAGAGGGTTAGACTTGTTAGCGCGCCGGACGATATATCGCCGGCGTGCTTAGACGCTAAATTAAACGTTTCGCACGAAAATAGCCGACGCTTCGGTTCATCTGCCCTTAATATATTACGGAGACGCGGAACGATCGCGATTCGGATGGATCGCGGCGCGGATCCTCTCTACAAAGGGACCACGAACTTTCATCGAAACATAAAATACCAATAAAATACAACAACACTTCGTTACAGTTCGGATCGATTATTTTCCGAACCGTTTCGATCTCTGGATAGAAGTCTCTGGTCTCTGTTGCAAACGAACCGACGATCACCGTGTACACTAATGGCGACGGGCCCGTGGAATTTTCGCAGCACATCCCAGTTCTTATCACGCCGAAGACACGCGAAGCAACCCCGAGACCCGATCGACCAATAATCCTGACAAATAAATCGACCGTCTGCTCGCGTTAAGGCTGCGATCGATATCGAGATCACGTGCGGCGCACGATCGTCTAGGTAATCGTACGCGCAGTGGCCACTTCCGTTGAGTAGATACGAGTAATTAATTCGAAGCGATCAGATCCCGTTTAAGCGTTTAATTGCTCCACATTCGGAGAAACAGTTAGACTTCCCTCTTTTGCTCGGTTCTTCGGGACCGGTTGCGACTCGACGTAACACGCGTCGCGTTCCCTGCATTATTCTTTCCTATCGTCGCGAAGAAGAAACGTTCCGCATGGCCAGACCGCGGCTTAGCTTGCTCGGCTTTTGTTCGGCCGGTCTTTTCCGGCCGTTTTGTTCCATTTGGTAAAAGGATAGAGAACGGCGCGCAGCGCAAGGAATTTCATATGTAGGCCAACTGAAACGAAGCGTCGGAATAAAGCGAACCGGCCGAGAGCTGGCACGGATTCGCGAGCGAACGATTTCGATGGTTCACGGTTAATAAGGGAGAACGAGGCCCGCGGTGCTCCTGCCCCTCCCGATCGAGATCGCGATGGTGGTGGTGACGATACCCCCGCGATAAGCCGGTCTTCCGAAGAATGGCTAGATATCCGGGCATATCGATCAGTAAACTCGCTTTCTGTTTCAAGCGAGTGATAAGGAGATAAGCAGCGCGATATGTAGGACGGACCGACTCTGTGAATCAATAAAGAGACCAAGAAACACACGACTTACTGCAAATTACTCCCAACAGATTAGCTGGCATTCGGAGATCGCTCTGACTGAGAATTCGGTGGATTTCATGGAGGATTCGGACAATTTCTAATTACAGTAAATTCTCCCCAATCGTCCTTCAAGTTGTAAATAAAACTGGACCATTTGGGAAGAGGAGATACGATTATTCGAGCCTCGCTGCTCGGTTTTATAATTGTTGACGATCGGCGAGTATAAAGACGAGCCGCGAGACTCGAATAATCGTATCTCCTCTTCCAAAATTGTCCATTTTTGTGTCCAATTTGAGCTTCAGTTAGGGAGAATTTACTGTATTATATCGGGACTTTTTTTGTTGCACGAATGCAATTTTAATTGAAATAGTTAAACAAGCGTATTCGCAACACAAAATTACTTGCAACAGTTATTTGCAATGCAACGTTACTTGCAAGAATTATTTTCAACACAATTGAACGGTGTTCTCGAGTCAAAGAATCCAATCCGAAAATGATTGGATAAATAAATGCGGAATAGTCGGAGGTAACAACAGTTGCCAAGACTGTAACAGGTCAATGCTCGCTAGGTTACTGTTAATAATAACATTAGGGTTAATTCGAGCCTCTGTCTTTTCATTTACACGATCGCAAAGCCGATGGAACAGTGGAATTTTGATGTTGATCACAATTTATAACTTCGTACGATTTTAATGAAAATCGGTACTCCTATGCTTAATGAGGTTGCTGAACTCAAACATGCAATCAAAACTGCAGAATTCGAAATGGTAGAAATTTTAAAAGGCGATTGTAAGAAATTAGATAGAAATAAATTGTTTCTTTTAATAATTTCGATAAGTTGAAAATAGCATAATAATATTATTAAATTCTTTTTACGTTCTCTCAATTTTATATTCCAGCCACGCATTTTTGCCATAAATCCATAAAATCCGCAGTCTAGTAATTAGAATATCGAATTTAATATGATGATCTTAATTTCAACCATCTTGGACATTGTTCACGGAGAACTTTTACACTTTGCACTTTGTCGCTGCTCAGCAAAGTTCATCTTTGTAACCTACATTGGAATAGTAAAATGTTCTACAAATGGTTTCTTTAAGGACGAACTGTAACTTGACGCATTAAGGATGCAACCATCTTTAAGGTATTCCGAAGCGCGAGATTTCGTCAATTTTAAAAGTCTATCACAGTGACCGTGCCACGATATTTGAAAATTTCAAACCGCATTTCATGCTCTGACATTATGCAACATATGTCCTATATCAACTTTTTACCACTACTTACTTCGAAAATTGCCAATTTTGCGACACAACTTTTATAATATTTAATGTTTGGTGAAATCCATTTTAACAATTTACTCTCCTTAACGTATACCCCTATTTTATTGTTTGTAATTGTTTGTAACGATAATAGAAGACTGAAAATTAATTTCAGGATTCCATTAACACATTTAATCCAACACGAACTTTAAACCATCACGGTATGATGTAATTATAATGCAAAACCGAAAGTGCAGCTGTTTCCGCATGAAAACGTTCAATATGCTTCACCTTTTTAACAAGCCATGCTACTCCGTGCAGATATTATGGTACTCTTCATTGTTAAAAGATAATGAAATATTTAGAGTTGACTTTCAAAATCGTTTATGTCACGAGCCTTATCTATAAACTCGTTTTGGAAATTATAAACTCCGAAGTCTTAATGTAAATTAACATTTTTCTAGATAGAAAAATGAACAAAAATTAGAGTTGTTTTCTATTTCAGTGGTATCGGAAACTAAATTTTAAGAAATTTTATTATTAATAATTCTACTATCAACTATTCTATTATGAATCGCTCTACTATTCTGCAATTAACTAGTCAATCTACTGGCATAATATGTTGAGGCTTTGGAGGTGCAGCAGCAATTAGGTGAAGCAGTTTGTACAATAAAAACTGTGTAAAATATAAGTTGCCTTATTGCAGCAAACCCTTCAACTCTGTACTTCCATTTTCTGCGTGTTGAATTCTGCAACTTAGTGTGTCCGTTTCAGTAGAATCAGTCAGTACCGGTAGAACCAGGACTTTCGTCGCGCCTAGTACACATGTTCTCTTCTTCCGCTTGGAGTCATGTTGGTATTCGTGCTTAAGTCTCAAACAGCCGACTCACTTTGCAACAACAAAATCCATGTCGCCGCCGGTTTCTTGCGCTGACATTTAATGTAATCGCGCCTCAGAAGTGAACTTCACGAAACTACAGATCTATCCCAACGTTAATATTGTTATCCTTATTGTTGCCTCGTGTTATAATCAAAATAAAAAAGATTTTATTTTACACGTAATTTTACGACCGGAGTTGGTACAAAAATAATGGTTTTGAAGCGTCAACTTTGAAAAAAAAAAGAAAATATATATATATATATATTAATATTTCAGTTTATAATACATTTTATTCGTATAAAGAAGATATACATATCGAATGAAATCTTCGGAAACATTTTTTAGACGGTTTTTGATTAAGAACTTCTTTAATAGAATCTGTTAGAATGCTTCGATTATTGTCGGAATCAATTCCTGTGACTCCGCGTCCTATTTTTGAAACGCATTCAATGAAATGACGCGAACTTGCATTTTCACATCTCTACTTAAACCGAGCTGCATAAATTAATAGAGCGAACGTTGCACTGTAAGTGTAAATAATTTATTTCAATGGCTTAATGCCAATTCAATTTAGGCATTCATTTAAATCGCAAATAGTCTTCGAATGTTTTGTATTCAAGCTTACGTTACTAAAAAAATTCGAGAACCTATTTTAAAAACTATCATAGCGAGTATAAACACTCGAACTCTTAAAGAAAATCAAGAGTGAAAATTTCGCTAAACTTGGTGAAAGGTACTATTTTCGAAGACGTGTTATCTTGCGGGAAAGTTAGAACATATGATTTCAGCGAAAATCAACAACTGATTTTAAACTTTTGACTATGTGTATGTGTATAGATATTTCTGGGGAGCATTCGAACTGTTGCAACCTGCAATTAGTTAGAGGCTGATATCCTCAGCACGTTGATCCCTTGATAATTATTCAAACGAATACCGTAATATTAGACTTTGCAATGTTACAAATAAAATACAACAAGATTTCAAGGAACACGCTTTCTTAAGTTGCGAGCAGTTAGAAGAAAATAGATGTGAAAGTAATTAAAAGACAAGAGATTAACATTACTTGAATATGAAGAACAAGCAAGTCTACTCCTCTATTCATGTACAGGGTGTTCCACGTAACTATTGCCACGATTTTTCGAGCACTTTCGACAGTCTGAGAAAAAAATGATTGGTCAGCTATAGATTTCAATATAAAAAAAAACTTCAGAGAAAATGTTCTACTTCAAAAAATCAAGGTCACCTTCATTTTCGTAAATTGCATGATCTTCGGTATGACCTTGAGGTAAAAAAGAAATATTATCTCAATGAAATGATGCTGCTTTAGTTGTTTTACACTTCGAATTGGTACAACGTGAACTAAAACAATTTGCAACAATTTCATTGATTTCATTTCTTTTGCGCCAAAATTATCCGAAGGTTATGGTATAACAGGTCGTTGATTTCGTGTTGACATAAGCTACAATAATATGAAGTAAAAAATATCTCATGCAATTTAAAAAAAGACCTTGATATTGTGAAATAGAGCATTATTTCTGAAATTTTTTATATTACAATCTGTAGCTGACCGAAAACTAATTAATTTTTGTTAGGAACATTTACTTGTCAAACTGTTAAAAGTGCTCGAAAAATCGTGACAGTTACGTGGAACACTCTATAGTTTTGCCTATTATATTTCAATTACTAAATATATATATATGTATACTTTTCTATATGCTTTTTCTAATACTTTGCAGATTACAAGATCATAGCTACATGAATCAATTTATCAGCGGCGGAGAGAAACATTCATGCATATCGCTATATCCGGTAACATTATTGAAACTAAATAGTGCATCGTTTAAATTTCCGTTCTAGGTTCTCACAAAACACTTGGAAAAAAATCATTTATTCTTTTCGTTTATTGCTTCAACGAATTGCGATTTTTGCGAAAATGTAGTTCGACACTTCCTAAAAAAAATTAACATCCTCCTAACATTTCCGAAAAAATTCCATTCATCTGGTCAAATTTTGGAAAAACTACATCCGTTTTAAAAGATGTCCGAATATTAACGTTACTCCCTGCATGCGCGTATATTGAACTAAGAATTCAATGCGACGAGGATGTTTTTAGCCTTTGATGTTCTCAGTAGATGATAACTCAATCGTCTCATCAGTTAACTATAAATAAGTCGGGCTATCTGAATTTAGACTTTGAGCTACAACGATGCCTCGTTAATTGCCACAAACGTTGTTTGAAGTGAGTGACGACGGTGTACCGAGAGAAAATACATCTGTTAGAATCAATTGTTACTAATTCCAGTATAATTTATAGACTGCGTCTCTATATACATATATTTCCATACTCGCACTTGATTTTATGGAAACCAAAATACAGAAAATATTTCTTTCCTGAACTATAAGACTTCCTCTCGTAAAAATAACAATAAAAACATTTTCCATTTTTGTTCATGTATACGATCTCTTATAGCGTAAATCAGAGATAGGAGAGAAAGAGAGAGAAAGAGAGAGAGAGAGATAGCACTGTGACTCATTTAGAAGTAACAAATGAATCAGCTTGTTGCAGTTATCGCATTGAAAACTGCCGCGAACCCATAATCGAAATTTACTGGACGATCGCAGAAGACTACTTCGCACAGGATCACATCCATTCCAGAACAAACATGACGATTTTTACATTTCCTGCATGATTTTAATTAATCGCTATATCGTATTTAAGATCGCAGAATAGTGCTTGTTTTCATTAGTCAGCGCGAGCTCAACAGCTTGTTGCACATGATCCTGTCCGCTACCGTGGCAGTGCGACTTGAGCAGCGACAGAAAAGTCATGGGTCAAGATTTCCAGATTTGACACCTGCGGACTTTCTCTTGCGGAGTCTTATAAAAGGAGTTTTTAACGACAAGAACCAATCTCTCCTGATAACATTAACACTATCATTAGAGATGCCGGCCATAAAATTGGATGTCCACCAGCGTGATCCGATTTCTCATTTCTCAGAAACCAGGAACCGTCGAGGAATCATTGACGCCGATTTGAACAACTTCCGAGGCTAACAGCCAGACAAAAGTCATCATCGGTCGTGCACTGGAGAGTGACTCACGCCTCGGAGAGAAGGCTATTCAACCTCGAGCGTCTGAACGCCTCGAAACAAGATCATCGCTCGTATTCGAGCATCGCAGCGATGGGGTTAACGCGTTTGTTTCGGAACGCGCGTCGACATCGGCTGGTCCAGATCGGCGAAATCCGATTTCACGGGAGCGGAGATAGCGGTGGAAGCCATGTTCCGCCGTTCATCCTTCGATCGTGGACCGGCCGAAGGTTGATTCTATGCCACGCACGGTGCGCTGGCGTGCGTAATCGGCACGGGGCACGGGATACGTGGAACAGGGGGCCGGGGGCAGGGAACAGTGGACAAGGGGCACGGGGCACGGCTGCTGGTTCAGCCGGCTAGCTCTCTCGTGCGTTCGCGCGTGCTCGCGTCTATATCGGGATTTTTGTAGCGGTTTATCATTTTTGTGCCTGTCCCCCTTTTACACCCCACCATGGTTTATTTAAAGTGTCACGAAGGCGAAGGCGTGCACACGCATGCGCCCGCGTGCCGGCCCGATGTTGGCCAACAGGCTGTTACGGGCTTTGCACCGGCTGCGTTGCCAAACTGGCGGCGCGTGTGTTCGGCCACGTACATACGTGTCCGTGAACACAGACCCGACGCCATTCTACGCCACGGTGCCAATCAGTGGCGGAACTGCAAGCCGGTGCATCCGAGTCCCGTACGCTGCTGCGCACCGCGCGCAGCACCGCGCGCAGCACCGCGCCGTAACACGCGTCCGTGGATTTCCAATCTCCTCTCTTATGCAGTCTCTCTCTTTCTTTTTCTTTCCTTTCGCCGCTACTCCGCTCAATCGACTTCCACCCGTTTCACCGGCTGCCCTCGACTTTACGCCTAAACTCTTTTATGGCCGGCGAATCCGGGTTACGGGAAGGATCTTGGTCAATGAAGGATTAACTGGTACTTCGGACGGATTGACGACGGATAAGTCACCGGGACACCGTTGATAACGCCGGTTCTCGAACGCGCAATATGCACATCGCCGCTCCGATATGATACTTTCATTGAACATATTGCTGGATTGCCGGGATTCTGCGGAAAATACAAATTTTTGGGCAACTCGTCGTATACAGAAGCAATATAGAAATCTTGTTCGTTCCTCGAATTTATTTTTTAACGAACTGAAAATAGCATGCTGGTACTCTGAAATTCTGTTGGTCGCTCTGCTGCTTTAAATTTCAGTTACTCGCATTTTATATAAATTCATAAAGTCCGTGGTCTACCCGTGTCTCTGACAATTTGACTGCTACGCTAACGATCTCAAAAATTTCATAGACTTAAAGCATTTTATTTAATGAAATTAAAAGTAGAGAGAGATTGTATGACATAAATTACATTCTCAACATTTTCACAGTTCGCGGAGCCTAATCAACGCATTGTTAGGACGATATATTAGATTAACGCAAAACTGAATTTACATAATAATTCTGTCACCCAGCAGTCGAAGCGCTGTCAAGCAGTCAACGGTGATGCTTATTGGCTCTCGAACGGAAGTCCTTTTTGACAAAAATATGTTTCAGTATGCTTGGCATCATTTATAACTTTATTTATCAATTCACATGATTTACACATTCTCTGTAAACCTTAATGAAACGAGTGAAAATTGTAATCGATCGTCAGGAACTAGATAGTCAAATTACAATATTTATACCCTGTGTCCAAAGGGACCCGACACCCCATTGCTACGATTCAAATTTCGATTATTAACCCAGCAATTTTAGTTGAAATTAATATTAAATAGTGTAAAGTAATCCTTGCCCTGACAAATAATGTGTTGACACGTTCACTGTCGTACCAATCCCCATAAAAGTCGCATAAAATCGGAACAGCTTACTTCATAAGAGAGTACCAAGAGAGGGAGAGAGAAAGAGAGAGAGAGAGAGTAGCCAAGTTTGGAGCAGCACTGTACTTAATTTACAATTTATAGTCAATTAGCGCTACTAGTAAATTATACCAAAAGCAAGATAACGCAAGTATTTCTCTTTATCATGATATGTAGTAGCTCAACATTGGCACAGGTTCGTCTAGGGATCGGCTGACACGTCTGTTCATGACTTACTGATTCCACTTCTTCGTAAACGCTATCGTAAGACGCGCAACCTTGTCCTATGTTCAACGCATTTTTCTCGAAAACGAAATCATGAACGAATAATTCTTTCTCTTCGACATATTCCTGCATGTAGAATCATCACTCGACCATTTGCACCACATATTTCGCGGACACCTTGTATTTAGCAGAGCATCTAGTCGATACCGCGCGTATTGTAACATGTCTGTGAAACATCTACTGTAAGATGTACGATCATCATAGTCTGGCTAATCTACATCTAATCTAGATCTCACCTAGATCTAATCCAGACTAACGCAGGGATAGTAATTCACGACAGCATGAGGGTCTGATTGTTAGATTTAGGCGAGGTCTGTCTAAGGTTTCGAATCTATCTTAATTTCATAACTAAAAATCGCGTATTATGAACTACCAGCGTAAGCGGGATACGATCTCCGTCCATAGAAAAAAGTTATTCGGTATGACGATCTAGAGAACATATTTCAAGGTCACTGAAATTGATGGAGAAAAAAAAAATATATAAATATATAAATAAATCTCTTTTCCAGAGATTTACAAAATTTACCTTGAATTTACAAGTTTTTTAAATATAATGATTTGTACATCGGAACGATGTATACACCCCTTAGATTCGAAGTAGCATCCCCTTTTCATCAAGATTTTTACTCATAACGCCCGCAGCCCTTTCTTTTACGATCTTATAAAAGAAGTTTATCGAGAAGATCGGATCGCTTTCGATAACATTAACGCTCTCGTTAGAGGTGCCAGCGAGAAAATTGAACGCATAACTTCTGGCAAGATGGAACTATCGTCTAACAATAGATTAAGTGATTCCATTGATATCGATGATCGTGATTTTTGAATGCAAGAGATACGGAACATCTTCGGATACGTTTAACGAAGCTGAGTCTTGAAATGGCAATAAATAACCTTGGATGACTCTCATTTTGAAAGACTTTCTCCCATCAAACGAACGCACGTAAAGTCGGGAGATTATAATCATTAAAATCATTCGACACGAACGATTAAAAAGGCAAAAACTTCTGTGTACATCTAACATGTACTAGTGCAAGAGTCAATGTCGAATCTGAGAATCTGCGAAGCTTCCGGCGGTAACTCTTGAAATGAAAGTGCCATATTTAGACCACAGTGACCCACAAAAGTGTTCGTATACCTTTTAAACCGCGGTAACTTTTTGAAAGCTGAACTAAAAGACTTGAATTTTTCTTAGATGACAGTCTATTAGGCGGTGGCTAAAAGCTTTCTTTTAATTTAGCTATTACTTGGAACGAAAAGAAAAAAATAAAAACCCTCGTTTTGCAACTTTTTAATCTGAGCCTATAACGAAAATGTAGAACATGCTTTTCGTAGATCTCCGTAACTTATATACGTGCTGAAAATTTGATCGAAATCGGTCAACCCGAAGTCGAGCTACAGGCGTTGAAGGATTTTCAAAACTGCAGATTTCTTACCGATTTCGGTCAAAATCGTGATAAAACTGTGACAACGTGAACCGATTTCGATAAAGTTTTCAACATGCAGACCGAGATCTACGAGAGGCATTTTTCAAATTTTCGTTATAAGCTCAGATAAAAGAGTTGAAAAACGAGAGATTTTTATCTTTTCGTCACACCAAGTAATAGCAGAATTAAAAAGAAAAGCATTTCGGTCATCGTCTAGTAGACTAGTTCCTCTATCATCTAAAAAAAGGCTCAAGTCGCTCAGTTCAGTTTAAAAGAAAATAGTTGTTGCGTTTTAAAAGGTGTACAAACACTTTTGTTTGATACTGTATAACCTTTATAATTATCAAACATTCTATTGACAGATTACCGGCAGATAATGCGTAACCGACGAAAACGCATACAGGTTAGAATAAAACATTTTACAAGGAATAATGGAAAAATGGTATCACGGAAACAACGTTTACCGTTTTCTCGAATACTCGAGGCGCAGTCACATTCTTCCCGCGGTGGTCCGTTACGTTCGTTTCAGTCGAGCGCGAGTACACTCTCGGTGCTATTCAAATTGGCTACAAAAGGCACACACGAGGAGCCATGATCCACGGATCCGTGGAATGCCTGGAACGATATCGTGATTTCGAGTTCGCGATCGCCCGTGATCGGACGAAACACGCCGGCAATGACTAACACGTCCGCGCGCGCACACAACTGCACACTGTGTTTTTCATCATCGCCGATCGATAAGCGTCAATCGACATGAATTATTCATCGGTACGTATTAATTCGAACGCGTCACGGCTATCCGTCGAGTTGTTCATCGTCGAATTAACCTGGCGTTGCATCGACCATCGATCTGGATCGCACTGAGAAACTCGATCTATAAACTCGTTGTCATAAGAATTTGATAAACACATCGCGACTCGAAGTCGGCCGATCGATCTATCCGATCCGGTCCGCTTCTGTGAGAAGGGACACCGATTAGGATTGATAACTGATCGTTCGGCACTACTTCGTGATCTTGTTCGAGCCGATAATCATCTCTATTTGCACGGGAAACAGAGTAAACGACGGCAAATCTGATCGCAGCGACTCATTGTTGCAGTACACGACAATCACGTTTCCGGGTGAATGCATTTTAATTAACTACACTGGTCAAAGAAATTAAAATTTTTTACGTATTCGCCGAATGAATATACATACAGTAATGTCTTTCTAATTGGCGCTCAGATTGTTCACAAAAATGGACAATTCGGGAAGAGGAGATACGATTAATCGAGCCTTGCGGTTCGTTTTCATAGTTGCGAATTGTCAAGAACTATAATAACGTGATGCAAGGCTCGAATAATCGTATCTCCTCTTCCCAAATTGTCCATTTCTTTGCGCAATCTGAGCGTCAATTAGGGAGACATTACTATACATAGAACTCTGTACACTGATCACGTGGATAAAATCGTTTTCCTGCCATACTCTCAGTTTCTGGGAATCTTAAGTTTGAAGAGCAGACTGCGGAGTTTACGCATTTATAATAAAAAATAACCAGGTAAAATGCTAAGCAATGAAGACGTTAGAATTTCAGGATTACCTTACATTCTGCTGAATTTATCGGAATCGTCAAAAGAAGAAATACATTTTTTTTTTATTTCATTTCTGTTCCTTACAATTGATTCCGACAATTTTTATTTCGCATAAGGATTCACAGTCTATTTAGATGTACGCTTAAGTATTGATTCAAGAACGAGAATGTAATCGAACTGTAAGGTTATTTATCAACTGGTTTATTTGATCAACTGCGAACACATAATTGAATATGAAATCGTTGATTTTAAATATTGGCGTGTATCAGTTTTTTGGAAGGAGTAAAAATAACATTTTATTTCAATGAATAAAGTTCAAACTCCGGTAGCACAAAGTGATACCGGAATTGGACGATGTGTGGACGATGTGTGGACGGACGTGATACGAGTTTCATGTGTTCGTTCCGTTTTTCTGTGCAGGTGCTGACTTCTAGTGTCACTCTCAAGAACCAAGAGCTTCGCCAAAGTGATTTGTACATTGGGATTCGTTGCACAGGAAACCCCATTACGGAAAATTCTGATCACTCGCCCTTCTGTAACAGTAGAAACTCGTTCGTTTAAATCTCGATCACCTTAGCTACGCAGGGCGACGATTGTCATCCGCGCGACTATACTAAGATTCGAGAGACGATTCCATCTTTGGTTGACCCGGGTTAACTAATTTTCCTTGGGCATCCCCTTCTTGGTTTGGTCGCTTCCCGATGGAAATAATATTCCATTAAAATCGTGAACTTGTCGAGAAGGGAAGCTTGTCGACGCGTATCTACGAAGCTGGTCTTCCCATCTTAGTCATCACTGATCACAATTTCGATCACGAGAATGACACGTCTGTATGCAAGCATATCCGTGTACGTACATGTATGCGCACATGGAGACGCGTGGCTCGGAACGATGGGGGACGAACCCCTCGAATCGAATTCGATTCGAGGAAGCGAGCGTCGAGTAATCGTGGGACAAAAATCGAGGCGCCCGTTTCACCCATATGCATGCGCATGTATATTTTTACCACCCTTATGTCGCGTCCGCACAATGCAACGCATTGACGCCTGCGCACGACCCCGGGACTTTATTTTCGGTGACCTACCAGATTCGTGTAGAACCGGAACACTTTTATTCCAGCGGCAAATTTAACGGCGGAGCCGTCAAAACGACGGGTTACAAGTTACTTCTAAATCTAGAATTATCGAAGATGCTGGTTATTGGATAAATGATTCATGAAAATTTCGTTGGACGTGCTGTGCAGGGAAAAATTGTTCGGTCACTTTTCTACTGGTTCTCTCATTTATTGTCGGAATTAGGCCATCGAGAAAGTAAATAAAAAGTCGTGAAAAGAAATCTCATAACATTCGTATATAGAAGCAATAAATTTATTAGTCTTGCTATGAAAGCTGCAGTTTATGGGATACGCAAAAGTATAAGTACATTAATGGAAAACATACACTTATAATTTGGTTTGTAACGAAAATTGTTCTTAATTAATGGCAGCTGATTCGTGATGTTGCATTAGTTACAATATTCTGAGTTTCAACTGACGGTCTTCCTCGTTAAATGAGGTTAGCATCTAAGAAGTATCTAAAAATGTTTCCGAAAATTTCATTCGACATAGCAAGAGTCCGTTTGATATTCCAAATATTCTTTACCATCCGAATGAATAAAATCGTTTCTTCTTCGGTAATATTATCTAAATGCAAATGATATTTTACACACAAAATGCATTTAATATGTTTGACGCTTCGTAATTAATTTTACACCACACTGAACGAATAATTCAATTTATTTTGAGAAATTGTGAGAAAATAATACATGGAGGAATAAACGAATTTAGTACATCCTCGGTGTGTGCATCCTTTTTGCTTGTCTAAAAGCGAACCTAAATATTAAAGAGAGTGTAGCTGTTTTTAGGATCGAGGTAAACGACTCGCATGGTTTTCTTCAGAATCAAGAATTCCGATGGTTAACCGTGTCATTCCCAAAGCAACGCAAGATACCGCTACGTCCCCGCGCGGATCCTTTCTTGGATCAACGAAATCGTATCGATCACATTGCGCACCTAGGCGAAGGAACGTGCAAGACGGACATGCGCGACAAGTATCACACGTATTCGAGTCTGTTGACGTACGTGCTAGAATGATGAACATATTTACTGTATTATTAGATGTACGCTATCGAACAGTCTCGAATAATGTCCGAATAATTCTGAATAAATAGTCGATATAATTGAACCAATTATTCTTTAATTAATCTTCGGATTTTATGCATTTATGAGAAAAATGGACAAGCGAAATATAAAACTGTGACGAATGAACTTTATTAAAAGAATAAACACGTTTTCATTCAAGCCCTGTTACGACCCACTATTAGAGATCATCTTTATTTAGAGATTCGCAGCCTACGCGTGATTGTTTCCTGGTTATCGGCAGGCCTTCTATTATTTATTTAGAGGCCATTATAAATCGTCCGGTTATTGGGCAGGATTAATTAGGATAATAGTTTCCGTGAATATTTCAAGGCTCATTAAACAATATTTCGGCCATTAGGAAATCTATATTTGTAAGTTGTTACAATTTTCATAGTTAATCACTTCACTCTTCTTCTGTTCAAGTCTACAAATTAAAATATTTATTGCGTAAATGTCATTCGCATAGCTATTAAAATTAAGACAGAAGAAATGATTAAATTTGAAATATGGATTTTAATTGAAAATTTGATTTTATCTCAAAATTAAGTTCTGCAAAAATTGAAATTGATGAAGAGAAACGATATCGTAAGCAGATATTAAAACGTCGATAGACGATTAAATCTAAATTTTATGAAGCACATCGATGTCCGATAAAGTGAACAGAGAAAAACGAAATTATCAAAAGATTCATCATTTTTCTACAAATTAAATACTTGCACATACGTACACTCTACGTTTCCTGTTCGAATAACAAATATCTTTTTGCGCTTGGGGAACTGCTACTATTAATACATACCTGTAGTTCAGAGGGGAATTTCTTCTTCTTGTGAAAATTTGAAATACAATAGAGACTCCTTTATCTGAACATTTATTTTTATAATATTCTGGTATCCAGTCGTTCTATTCATCAACTTTGATACGTTATCATCTAGTAGAGAACTTGAATGCAATTTTGAGATAACAGAATGTTTTGGTATCAGGATACTACAGAAATAAACATTCGCATAAGACAGTCACTGTCGTATCAATCTCTAGAAATGTCTGAGTAAAATCTGAAGTTGTAAATTATAATTCAACTTTAAAAACGTTTCCGAACCAATCAATTTGGGGGGGGGGGGGTGTTTTAACTAAATCTTAAAGGAAAGTTCTATTATCGTTTGAGCTACAATTCAAACGATATGTTCTCCCAGATTTTTATAAAATTGTACATTTCTAAATTGTACATTTAGATTCGAATATTATTGCTCGTATATTAATTATTTTTCGTTGATTAAAAATCAGGTCAGACGATAACTACGTGTATATGTAAAAGGAAACCTCATTAGAATGTGTGACTTCAGTTGAACTGGAAGGCAGATATCATGTCAACCGTCAATGAAGAAATTACTCGGAGCGTCCTACTTTACCACAAATAGAAACTGTACTTACGAGTAAATTGAACTGAAAAATGTTTAGGAGCGGAGCCGTAGTACTGTAGGGTAGTATTCTTCTATCTTGTTTATTTTTTAATTAAAAATTGATTTCGATAATTATAGAGTTAAGTTACGGCCGAAAAATAAGCCAAAGGCACAGCCCAGGGATCACCCCACAGTAACTCCGAAAACCTACAAAACTTAATAAAAACGTGATGAAACTCTATCCAGAGTTTAAAGTTAAATTAATTCGAGAAATGCTCCCCACTTTTGGGACGACTTAATAGAATTATTGTCAAGTAAAATACAAATTTGAATAAAACTGCCAATGTAATATTCCTACATCCAAAAAAAAAAGAATTTGCCTCCATAAAGATTTAAAAATAGTACACAATTCTTAATTTAGATAACCTGCAGAATTTCATTACCGTCAGACTGCGCTTCGATACTAATACACTGAAATAATAATAATGATAACATAATTTTTTGTAAGCAATATTTTGTTGTTATATTATATTAGATGATATGTATATATATACATATCATCTAATATAATATAACAACAAAATATTGCTTACAAAAAATTTCACTGTGCATTTCTATTTCACTATGCACCTCTTATTCCCTCTTTTTAACTACACTATTTATTGCATTCGAATAAACAGCAGTTATAAATAGTTTATTTGTTGCTCGACCGGATTCAAGCGATTCTATTCAGAACTGTGTTACAGCCAGTTCTATTTATCAAGCAACGCAAAGATCTCCTAGAAGGAATTCTGTCGATCCCGTCTCCTTCTTTATTTTTCTTCCCTTGATTTCTGTAAGTCGTTTATAGCGCAAGGCCACGCGGCGTTTGTGAACGGAGTGGCCCATCCTCCTTGACTTCCTGCGCACTTCCTCCTTCATACGCCGTTCTTAAATAGCTATGCCGAGTCGGTGACGCCGGTTTGTTGGTCTCCTCGTAGTTCCGGTTCGGCGAAACGTCCGCTTTGTGAGAAATAGTGATCGACTAAACTGCCTCTCGAATCTCGAACACAGTGTCGCCACCCGTTCACACACCATGGCGTGTCGTTTGTTCAATACTAAACGACAACTCTTTGACTCATTCGCTCTTTCTTCCGGTTACCATGCCCCTCCCCCCCTTCTTCGTCCGGCCCGATACGCTAAATTTAGGGGTAAACACGTGTTCCTCATTATACACGATTATTTCGAAGAGGGAGGGTCCGATGGAAAAATTTTTCAAAATTCTGAACAGGAATGAAAATGGGCCAGCACGCTTGTGAACGATTCTAGATTTACTGTACACAGATCCAGGCAAATTTGATTTGAAATGGATATAAGAAATATTTGCAACGCTGTTATTTGAAAACAAAAATAATATCGATTTATTTGAAATGATAGCAATTTCAAATAATAAATGACGTCCTTATTTTTTCATTTCAACTATGACAAAAGAAATAATCCCCAAAATGGTGTGCAACAAAAAGATTTTATTTCAAGAAATCTTTACGTCGATTCGTCTCAAGCAAGACTCTCTTTCTCTCTCTCTCTCTCTCTCTCTCTCTCTCTCTCTCTCTCTCTTTCTCTTTCTCTTTCTCTCTCTCTCTCTCTTTCTCTCTCTCTCTCTCTCTCTCTCTCTCTCTCTCTTCATAAAGATGTAATCGTTGAAATGATATGCAACAAATACATTTTATTTCAGGAAATCTTTACAGCAATTTGCTTTGTGCGAAACACTTTCTTCGAAAAGTTCATCCTTGAGAAATTTTTGTCCGAGTCCGGTTAATATTAGTTCGAAACAATTTTCGTGCTAGTCAACTTGTGTATATCGAATGAATTGGTAAAATTATTGTAAAAATATTGTATACGATAACGCGGTAGTGCAACGGGAGAACGTTCGCCGAACACACCCGCGAATAATGTAATTGTAAACATGCTTTGCTCATTACGAACGGCTGGATTTCACGATCGATAGAGACGCGCTGAACGGAAGCCATTGTAATCGGCATGAAAGCTGCCATAGATTTTCACAAGAGGAGAGAGTCGCGGCACGACGTTTCGTCTTCACTGACATGGATAAAGAATCCGGGTGCAGCGAGAATTCTTTTTTTTCCTCTCCCTCTCTCTCTCTCTCTCTCTCTCTCTCTCTCTCTCTCTCGACGATTACCCATGCTGATCGAACCATTTTTACATACTTTCCAAACGCGCCGACTGCTGTTTTAGAATCGTCGAAAAGTTCGTAGCACGCGCGATATGTTGCGTGACATCGGCTGAAACTTCGATCAAAACATCTTCTCTAACACATAATCGACATTTACAACCAGCCGCGGAAGTATAACTGGCACAGAAGTATTACAAAAATGGAGCCTCCACGACTACTACATTAAATTTTTACTACTTTTCCCAATGTATAAAGAATTAAAAATTAGGAGGGTCAGATGATCTATTTAACTTCTCTTATAGCTTAGAATGCATTTTTATGTTAAAACATATTAATTCTGAGATCTTGACTTCCGGTCAAACAGACGTTATGCTCTTAGAATGTAATATTCGCGATATTGCGGGTGTTAGAAATAGTCGGATTCTATGTATTTTAAAGAACTGTTGCCATTTTTACAATTGATTGAAGCCTCATTGCTGTGTAGGCACCGCGAAACCTATCTAGCGAATGACACAGTCGGCTGTATTTCTTCCAGGCGACGTTTACTACTACTATTTTGACTGTAAATCATTTGTTATTATAGGCGAAGATACGTATAATTATGTGGAGGACATTCGAATGCAACGTTAGTTGCGGTAGCTTTAAAAATAACGATTTCTAAACCCCATCACGTTTCAAATTTTGCTCACAATAGATGTGCTTTTATCCTGAGCTTTCGTTCGGCCAATATCAAGTCCAATTTGATCTGTGCTTGTATTTTTAATGTGGCGATGATAGGTACACTATAAAATATGCGAGACGAACGAAGCATATGCATAAATTATGTTCTGCGTAAGAATATAACTCTTTATGGGAGTGAAGTACACTTGTGATATGTTTTAAATGCAATCTTTATATTTCTTATATCTCCAGAAACTAATTTTTATGGAATCTGGATGACTGAATATCAAATAAAGAACAATGAGAGATAATTATGGAATAAATCATTTAAATAATATCATTTATTAAAAAAGATTATTCAGAGCAAAATTGTTCTCATCTTTTCTTTCTAATTTCATTTTTGGTAATAAATTCGAGTTATTTATTACCACTATTACAATGTATTATACACAAACACTATTATATTTAATATGATATCTACCACAAACTGTTTAAAAAGCTCCATGTTTGTAGATAATTTTAGTAAGTATTCGTTGTAATTCTAAAACTTATAATTATTCTGATGATCTTTAAGCAAAGTGAGAGAGAAAATGATCTGTATCAATTATAAGTAGCAAACACCAAATAGAAGTATATTATTTCATGAATAAATTTAATTATTAAATTTAATAAAATAAGTTAATCTTTCTGCTGTATTAAATTCCAACTTGTTATTTTTATAATAAAATTCATAATTCACTTCTAATAACTCCTACATACACAAAAATATAATCATTAAGTACGCACAATTATTATTGCTATCCACATTTCAAGAATGCAACAAAATTCATAAAGTTATAATATATTAATTTTTATTTAATCTCATATAATAAGAGTATATGTTTAAATAAAAATATTCTTGTCAGTTGTAGCGTAAAGTTTAAACGTTGCAGTATATTCTAAGGCCAGAACGAAATGGAAAACAAACAAATTCATAAAATCGCTTGATAAGAATTGCGAAACGCTACAATCTATAAAACATTTACAAACTTTTGTACTGTGTAAACACGCGCTTTAGAGAATAAGTTACGTAGCTAAGAAGTATGATATAAATATCGTACGCTAAGCCAAGACCTAAGTTCATCAAATTTTCTGTCCCATTAACCGAACCTGTCCGAGAACCGAAGCGTTCTCACGGTAAATCCTTGAATGCTAATAATTCCACTAGGATGCAATAAAGACCGTAAGTCGCCGCCACTAATGGCGAGTGGAATGCCATTAATCGTATCCTAATTAATCGAATCTCTGTAAAAATCACGCGAACTCGCGGGTTTATGCATCTTCCTCGACCATTCGCTCGGCCAATGCTAATCGAGTGCGCGGTGTCTCAGCAGCGTATTATGGTTTGCAAGGAAAAATAATAGGCCGAGCAGGTCACTATGGCGACATTATCCCGTTAGGCTGGAAAGTATATTTTCTACTTGTTGTGGCATTGACTGCGCTACTGGTCGGTGCGCCCGGTCTCTTTGCAGGCCGGCAGGACGACGTTGAACCGCACCGATGAAGATTACCGCTTCGGCACCTGAGCCTTATTCAATTAACCGGTGCCCGTGTATCGACTACTCTTCCTCCGAACTAACCACGCAGACTGCACCTTTAGACAAAATTATACCGAGCATGCTCAGAACCCCCTTTCGAATAAAACGTTTAATTAAGTTCCACATGTATCTTTTTCGTGCGTGCACTGTAAATTTCGTTTCTGTATTCTTAAAATTGACAAAGTTACAGTATATTATCCAAGCCAATGTGAACCGACGAACTCTTAATTTCATTCTAAGGTTTTATTTATACGTGTCCTGCGAATTTCATTGTTGTATTATTGTTGTATCTAAAATTGTCGTTACAGCATGTTTTATAGTTCACTTTTGATTAATGGATTCTTATCGGAATCTAATGAATTCTTATCAAAATATGAGACGCCTAACAAACGCAGATGAATAACGTTCTAAAGCTCTGATATTATAAAAATTTTCTTTAATAAAACTGACATCAGCAAACCGGTTTGCTTTTATATAGATGACGTTCGTTGTGAAACATTGTGATCTTCAATACTTTTAATTGTTTGTAGATGATAACAATGTTAAATGATTTCGATAGAAATTTTGAAAACCGGTTCTTTTTTTCGTGTTACGTATTCAGATGAAAAAGTTAAACAAAGCGAGTACCTTATTTCTTTGTTATTCCAAGTAATTGCAATGTTTGCAAAAATTTGTTCAGATATTGTTTAGTATATTAATTAATTTAACCTCGACAAAATTCAATTCGTTTGATCTAATTTTGTAAAACTCATTCCTATTATCCTTTAGCTTGAATATTTACTTTTCTCAAAATATTGGATCGCTGAAGGCACAAATCTCATTAAAAAGCATAATGCGAAGAAACCATACGTGTGCATATATTATCGCGGTTATGTATCTATTATTGCGAGCCAAATACATATTACGAACGTTCCGATTACTGCGTGTCAAGGTAACATAATCATTTTTCTTTTAAATGTACACACACAGCTACAATTCCTAGGATCAAGATATTCTCACTGTAGCACTTTACAAATTAGGTATAGGTACTCTACGATCAAGCGTGTTCGCACCAGCTCATCGAGAACTGCACTGTATAGGTTAAGGTACGAAATTTAGTAAGCACCGCAGTAATGTACGCACATAGTAAAAAACTATGCGCGAGATACTGTGTTAATAAATAATATTTGAGGATAGATGGTAGTGGCAGTGTATGTCGATTGCTTTTTTATCAAAGTAACGATTACTTTATCTAAAAATAACATTAAAATGAATAATTCATTATTAATTACCAAAATATGAATGCCTTTCGAATCAGCGATTGCTGTTACTTGTATGTCATAAATTATCAATATTAAACATATAAAAAATTATGAGATTTATTTGTAGAAAATTACATGCTATAAAATATCAGATTTTATTACTTTTATAAAATACCGCAGTATTTGGGGCGTCTGCAGTAATACCCTATACATCTATCCAGTAATTATCCGCAAAAACACCTCTACGATCTCAATAATTGTAAAATATAGAACCCGAAATCCGTCATTTTGACGGGTCCTGCGGCTCTCGCCGACCAGACAAGCTTGCGCAAGAATCCTCTTGGTCGGATGCGAAGAATGCACCGTGACGTTTATTAACGCCCCGAACAAGCGTGTTCCGATGATCGTCGGCTTCGCATACAGCGGCGCACAACTTCTTCCTCTTCAGCATCTTTTTCCACATCCTCCTCTTCCTACATTCCCTCCGCCTCGCGGGTTCCCCCATAGAACCACGATCTCCTTTCGAAACGGGCGATCGGGTTCGCGCGTTTTACAGTGTTTACCTCGGCCCCTGCTATTCTGAGCCGGCGTTGTGTGAACAGTACACTGCGCTCCGGTTTTTTAAACATTCTTCCCGCGTGTCGTGATGCCTTTTATTGTCCAGATTATTTTGAGCGCACTTGGGGGTGAGAGAGGAAAGAAGAACGGCCGTTCTGCGGTTATCGGGAAGGTTATGGTCTTTAACGTTGCTTTCGAATCGTCGCGTCGTCGAGCGGGAGTTGCGTTTGCGTCGGGCCAGAAAGACACATTTCTCACTGTTATCGTATAGAATATTGCATATTTCCGTAAACCTACACACTTGTCAATGTTGGAACAAAGTGGTTCTTTGAAATAAATCAGTTGAAATATGTACATATTTTTGTTTCTTCGAGTGCTACAGAGTTTAGCAAATAAAATACTTCTTTAAAATAATATTGAGGACAACATAAAGGAATAGTATTTCAATTATATATATTTTTTTACACTATTTTATACAGATATTATTGCAAAATGAGTGTTTCGTTAAAATATAAAGCATAAGTCTTTTAAGTCAAGTTATTCGCATTAAGTTCTATTTCAAATAACAATATCACATTTAAACGGTTTCAAAATTTTATACTGAGAGAGATTTCTATAACTTATTTACAAGTAGATGAAAATTTGTACAGAAAACAAATATATAAGACTTCCTTGTGCTATTTAAGATACTATTGACTTATTTTATTCGTTTTAGATAGAACATATTTTTCAAACATATTATCCTTTAAACAGTTTCGATAAAATGATAATACTAGCCATGTGCAAGTAATTGTATATAATTACACGCTCCACAGGTGCAGGGGATGATTTCTTTTATCTACATAGACATTACTAGATGATGCCTTTGAAATATTGGGTTCTGTTCAGGTTTCGTTTGAAATTTACTTATTGCTGTATCTATTTTTATAATTATTGACACCAGTTGCACAGACTCTTTTTCTACTTACCTAATCTCGAAATAAAGAATTCGGTGCATACTAGTTTTTCTCCCGGCATAATATAGCGCCATCTACAAACACCACAAATCCGGAGGAATTACTATTAGCTAATAAATCAAATACACTTCTGCGGATGAAACGTCAGTTATAAAAACAGTTTTATTTTTTTTCATTATTCATTTATTCATTTATACGCTATTGAGTTTTGTCCGCCTGTATGTTCAATTCGTTTCGTTCGATATTACTATTGCGTTGTATGTGTATTTTCTTATTTGGGCAAACGAATCGAATCCCATTAACAAATTGTGTAACCTAGTAAATAGATACGGATCAGATTAAATTTCTTTGACGGTCCAGTTGCTCTCATTGGGGTCTCGAACAACTAGAACGGTAGCTATTAGCAGCTCTCTTAATTGAATAATGAACAACCATATATTAATGGACGGAATAAATCGTTATTTGCTAATATGCACCAAAAAAATGAGGAACATTTAATTCTATATAATTAATCCTTCTATACAATTATCCCGCACGAATGATGCGTCCATTATAAATTGTCATATTATAATTCGACGCAAATTCCGCAGTATTTTTATATGTATCGAATAAAAATTTAGGTACGGTATGAGCTCAGCATGAAACTGTAAAAAACATATGAAAGATATTCAGGGACCGAAAGAAATGCTCAGTTTGCAGATCTAAAATAGCTTCGAGTGTAAAGGGCTGAACGAAATACGGTCAAAGTGAATCATCGATTCGGCGTTGTGTCAATTACGGCAGCTTCCATCGATTTAAAAATAATTGTACAAAACCGTTGCTCGCCAGCTGGAAAGAATTCCTGTTCCTTAAATAAGAAAATTTTCGGTGGGCGCCGAAGGATATTTTTGGAAGCAACTTCTATCTACCATTTGTATGGTACCTAAATTATCTGGTTCTAACGCTGAGAATCCTAAATTAGCGGACCCTCGCAGCACAACGAAAACACCGAAGGAAGGGGGGCGTCCCGGGTTTCCTTCAATTTTTCGTCCGTGTTGTAGTAACAATATTGACAAATAATGGACGAGTAACGGTATCGAAGGTGTCCGCTCGCAGGTCAGCCGCCTTTGTTGATGACAGCTCCATAAAACTGTGACCCTTCGTAAAGCAGCCGACCCCCTATTTTCTCGAAACGCCGAGCGTCTTCTCGAAGACAGCCAAAACGAAAGCTGAAGAAGAATTTATTTTTTCAATAAAATCAATCGGGTGAATTGTTTAACTCATTCACCACCAGTATTTGTTACAACCTTCATAATCGAAGACTGCTTGGATACCCCTAAATTCAGGAGGAAAACGATAGTCGTTCTTATTAAATCACGTTCTAAACGAAAAGAAAGCAAATACGATGTACTATCATTTTCTGCAGTATATTTGATCAACGCGTCTTTTACTCATGCAACTATAAAAGCAAATTAAAATCTTAATTATTCCTCTACAGCTCAGCATAACTTTGAAGTCTCATACTGTTGTTTCTCCTTCGTTAAAGCTATGCATCAGCATTTTCACCTCTCAGTTTATACATCGAAGTAAACTCAAATTATTTTTAATTGGGAATTCAATGTTAATTTATGTATAGAGGTTAACATTTGTTAGTTTCTAGATAAATATACAGGGTGACCCAGATTTTAATGTTCAAACTTTGTCAGTGTATTCTATGGCACAAAGTAAGAAAAAAATGTTATGTAAACATAGGTCATATAGAGCTTTATTAAGAAGTTACAACAAAAATTCAGAATAGGAATAGTAATCAACTTGCTGTTACTGCAAGCATTGGCTTGAATAGATCGGCACATGCCGTGTGTTTATGTAAGCTGTGTTTATTAATACATTTCGAAATGTGTGTATTAGTAACCGTTGTTGACAATACATGATTGACATCGATCGAAGATTTTTTTTTATTTTGTATTTTTTTTTTAGTTGATTACTATTCCTATTCTGAATTTTTGTTATAACTTCTTAATAAAGCTCTATATGACCTATGTTTACATAACATATTTTTCTTACTTTGTACCATAGAATATACTGACGAAGTTTGAACATTAAAACCTGGGACACCCTGTATATGTATATACAGGGTGTTCCACAATTATTTTAACAGCCGAAAATGAGAGGTAGCTGAGGTCATTTGAAGTAACTTTTTCCTTTGCGAAAATGCAATCTGCGGCTTTGTTTACGAGTTATTAACGGAAAACACTGACCAATGAGAGGTGACGGCGCGAAGTTCGAAAGCCCGCAGCACGAGGCTATGACAGATGGTCGGGACGGACTCGAGCTGCGTTCGAAGTATTGAACAAATCACGAAGCGAGAACTTCCGGATTTTCTTTTACTACGTAACAGTGATATTTTTAAGAAAAACGCTGTTCACCTTTACTTTAGAATGTCTGAAGAATATTTACTCATTTTTCGGACCCGAAATAGTAATTTAACTGTGACGGCCGTTTTAATTTTTTAGTGTGCATGACACCTTGTGTGTAACATATGAAATTTTTAAGCAAGGTGTACAGTGAAAATTAACAAAGAACGTAAATGATATTTTAATTTAAATAATTCCGTGTCCGAACACAGTTCAACGAATTATTCGCAAAGCTCATATGTTGACCTTGACATAACCTTGACATGACCTTGTCATGACCTTGACATAACCTTGAGTAATTTAACCGTAACGGCCGTTTTAATTTTCTAGCGTGCATGACACCTTGTGTGTAACATATGAAATTTTTAAGCAAGGTGTACAGTGAAGATTAACAAAGTACGCAAATGATATTTTAATTTAAATAATTCCGTGTCCGAACACAGTTCAACAAATGATTCGCAAAGCTAATTTAATAAATAATAATCGTGTTGAAGGACGTAAGGGATATGTTTGTTAGAGAAATATGAAGAATATTATCAATAAGATACTCACCCATTTAGTTGTAAAAACCACTTCATGTATCCGACGGCGACGAACAGAAGGATGTCTCCGGGCAGGCAATTTCAACGTTTACTTTCACTGCATTATCACTAAACACTGATCACTTATCAATAATATTTATGGACGAACTTTCCTGGCTTAATATGCATGGCCCTGAAAAGAGCCGATTGTTTTATGCGACACGTTCGAAGTTCATATCGTTAAGAACACATACCGCGTTGACGGGATGAACTGCGGAAGACTAGCACGATGGCCGACAGTGTTTCGTCCAAACTTCGCGCCGTCACCTCTCATTGGTCAGTGTTTTCCGTTTATAACTCGTAAACAAAGCCGCAGATTGCATTTTCGCAATGGAAAAAGTTACTTCAAATGACCTCAGCTACCTCTCATTTTCGGCTGTTAAAATAATTGTGGAACACCCTGTATATAGATACAATGTTAAGACTATTTTATAAATTCTAATAGTACTATAATATCAAACACTTTGGTATATAGATTGAATACCCTTTTCAACAAGTTATACAATATATATAATACGTCCGGATAAAATATTTAAAGATGTTAATCTTTCTGACAGGTCAGTTGTGACCTACGAAAGATTAAACAAGAAAGTGCGAAGTAGGATAGTACGAAAATTACGATATCCTCCGCTGAAGATTAACAGAGTCGCTTAAGCTAATTAAGAATTAAAGTTCTATTACAGAAAGTGGATTGTGAAAGCAAGTAATGGAAAAAAGAAGATAGTGCAGCAGGCGAGTTGTTTTGGTTAATTAAGAAATTTCATTCGTATTGTCAATGAACAATATATTGACTACACTTATATCCAAGTAACTACGTTTTACAATGAAACGTATTGACGGTTATATTCCTGTTTGTTAATTATTATTTTCATTGTATTCCACTTGGTGAAAATGATTAAGGTTTTCTAAATAAGATTAAAATATATTATTACAATGTATAATGAACATGAAAATAATAAATGTTAGTGACTATATGACAGTTAAATGAAATTGTATCATCAAAAACTCTTTGTATCATTAATTGTTTCTATGTCTTCGAATTTGTTTCTACGTCTTCGAATTTGTTTCTACGTCACTGTAGTACCTGCGTGATTAATTGAAAATATGTGAAATTCGTGAAACGTGTTATTTGATATAATTAAATAGTAATTTAGTCATTTTAATAAGAACACGATTAACTGGAATATGTTACAGAACATTTGCAACTAATTTGAGATCAACCTCATAATTGGAAAATTCCGACTACGATTACAATGTATCTACATCGCAGTCATTATCAAAATCTAACTGTAATGGAGCATAGAATAAAATGGATTAGTACTCCATTAGACAGGTAGAGGGCATTCGCTTACAGACCTGCGTAAATTCTCGAGGAATACATAGAATACGAATGGTAGGATAGTATGGGAATAACTCGTCACTGGCCTTTAGTAGCCAGTTAATTTCATTTCAATTGCAATGTTCACACCTACAGCATTTAAACGTTCCTAAAATAATAATATAGTTCAGCTTCGTGAATATAATTTGTTAATTACAAACGTATTCACCAAGTACCAATAAATTTTCTAATTGCAAATCTTCCTTACTTCTAAATGAAGCTATCATATTCTTTTTAAGGAGTTTATTCAATAATGTTTTACTATTTCGATTAGAACGTTTTCAAAATTAAAGATTGCACTCTATTTTTATATTTTTTACGCTCATATACTATTAGCTGGTTCACTTTTTATTTATGTAAGTTTAGTTAAGGTATTTATTTCTTCTATCCAGTTTTGAAGGACTTGTTTTATTAAGTTTTAATTATTATGCTATATCTTTATTCCAAAATCATGTTTAAAAGTCTCTTTTCTTGTTTAACATTCAACCTGATTCTTTCTAAATTAATACTGATCGTTACTTAGCACTTTTAACTATTGACGGAACATGGGTCCATTTAGTGACCCGGAGTTACAAACATGCCACCTGAACTCTAATTTTTTAGCAACTCCCTTGAAGTCCAATGAGAGGATAAACATCGACCTCAAAGATATATGTATAATTTAACCAAATGTGTACAAAAATAAACTGAATGTTTCAAAATTATGAAATCGTCGAGAACATCCGTCTTGCGAGAATTAAAGGTGTCGACAGCCAAGTAATTTGTAATCGAAGTTCAAATTTATGGTTAGAGATTGTAATTGCAACATCGGTAGCCGCGGTCGTCACATTTCAACCTGCACCACCTAAAGCAATTTCGACATATAAATCCGGCGATATCAATACTATCGCAGCAGTACCATATGGTGTGACGAACGAATTTACATCAACGTTTCGTTCTCATTTGCGCAATGATATTCTATCAAGGAAAAATGAACAAACAATACAACCATTTTCCAAAGTTCTTCGTCGTAGCATATTTGGCAGTAAACGACTTTAAAATGATATTCCAAATTTGGCGGTGTTCCTCTAACCTAGATATTATATATATATTACGTTACATACAGCGTGTGTCGATAAATAATGTCCAATAAACAACATATTGATACAAAATCAGTCAGCTACCGCCGCAATATGAATTCCGAATCACGTTTCACCCGGTTATCCGAATCGACGTCAATACCGGGACAACAAAATATCAGCGATTTAAAGGCTCGAAGATTCCTGGACTTCCGTTTATATCGACTACACGTGTAGCCCGGAATGATCCCCGCAGGTGCGGTAAGTGGCTACTGTCCAGTTAATCTAAAACTCGTGTCTTCGCCGACCCAGGAATCCTTCTACTGTTTCACGAGAGAGAGAGAGAGAGAGAGAGAGAGAGAGAGAGAGAGAGAGAGAGACATCGGTGGCGGACTGTAGTCGCTATAGGGTGTCCGAAGGCTGGCCCCGAGATAAAGCCGACCCTCAACGACTTGTTCAGCACTGTAGGGTGACTCTTTCCCCGGTCCGCGGCACCATGGATAGTCGTCGGACCCGACAACGCCGACAGCTGGGTCGCCTCGAATACGCCTCGAATACGCCTCGCACCGAGGCCGAAATTTTAAAGCCAAATACTATCCGCTTCCATCGCTTCATCCGTTCATCCGTGCCCGTTCGGTGTACGATCCGCACATCTGGTCATCGCTCCCGCCTCAGCTATTCGTAGTCTACCACAGTCGCTACTCGCTACTGCTAACCAGCCAATACAGCGGCCTAGCGATGGGGTCGAGTGTCTCGTGTCGACCTCTCAAAACCGATTCTTCCACCTATATTGGAATCTCCGATCGTAACTGTATATCGCTCATTTGCTGCAACACTGACATAACTCGGAACTCACAGTTTTGGGGGAAACTGGTTTCGACGATCTCAATTGAACGATTTATCTGTAGCACGTTACAGCCTTCTCGTCATAATGAACCGAAATTTTATGGAGGTGAGGAGAAGGTACCGCGCATATTAAATTTTGGCTGTGAGTCATTACTTATTGTTTGTCGAGATATTTAGGAATGAACATTTGGTACGATATACAGTAAATTCTCTCCAATTGGCGCTCAACATGTAAACATAAATGGACAATTTGGGAATGATCGTATCTCCTATTCCTAAATTGTGCATTTCTGTTTGCATGTTGAGCGACAATTGGAGAGAATTTACTATATTGGGTTCTGTCCAGACATGCTGCAGGTAGTTGGGATCTCCAAACGATTCTATCTCTTGTCCATATTCTAGGTCAGTCATGGGTTAGCGCTTTATTAATTAATGTTTTATTAATATACTATTGATTTTGTTTTTATTAATATCTCGAAAACTAATAAAGACTTGTAGCGAAAATTTTATACCTAGAATTCAATATAGAATTTATATATAGGTTTCACATATTTCTTATTAGACAGGTTGTCTAATATGATGTCCTTAGACAGGATGACCATTTGCATTCAAAGATATTTTAACTACAGAAGTTAGACATTTCTGCTGACTTAGGATATTTATATTCTTTACGAATTCTGTTGCTTTTTTTGTATATAAAGCTGAACACTTACTAAAAATGCAAGAGTAATGGAAAAATTGTTTGAAATCACGGTATAATAAATTTCTAAACGTGTAAAGAGAATTTCAAGATTCTAATCCTTTAAGGTGTTATGTTCAGTGAGACAGAACGTTAGGTATAATTCGTTCCAATTACATCTACATACATATACATATATCTCGAATGTGACTTGACATAACAGAAGCGATGCAGCAGTATTCCAGGAACATATTTCGTAGTCTAACTAACGAAGTCAATACTGAATAACCAAAAATTGCGAGTGTAGTGCAGATAAAACCATCTGACGAATATATCGTGGTCCATAATGAGCTTATAACATGAACTATGAACCTTTTCTTTGAACTTCAATATGCACATACATGTAATGTAGGTAGGCTTTAATATTTTAATGTGCAACTAAAATATGTCGATAAAATTATTCATTTGGATGAAACATGATGATGTAACAGTACGATACAAATGAATGAACTGTTTTTTCTGTATCAATAACATAAAAACTGCTTTGTGTTACGTTATTGTGTAGCAAATATGCGATATGTCTGGGTGCCAGCGAAAGTATGGCCCGAAAAGAATGTTAATCGATTGCATAGACTACGGATGCTCCTATGAAAAAACTTATTATCAGAGACGAAATCCAAAAATAAATATCTAAGGAAGATATTGCGTTTATAAATGTTAGTGTTTTTTCAGATTTTCGTCATCACTTGCAAGGAACGAAACGTTGCATAGACGAATTCCTGTCGAGTACTTACATTTCATTTAATAACAAGTACGCATGAACAGAGAGTCAATTAATAATCTATTGATTTATAATTTCGTATCGAACATGTCAGTTCGAAAATAATGAAACTAATTTGCTTGGTAATTTTTAGTAATTTCAGCACCCCGGAAACAAGAAATTTGAAATTCATCGTTATAATTCCAGTGTTTTCGGGACCTCGAAAAAGTTGTAAACGTTTACGTAACTTTATTGCACCGTTTGCTTAATTCCAATCCAAATATTTATACTCGTCGTAAGCGCATAAAATTCGCAATCTTTAAATAACAATTTGATGATGCGAACTTTATTTTGACCTACATTAAACAGAAAAATTATCACACGCGAAATATTCAATTAATAAGATTAATTACCGTCAAATTTCCATGTTTAGGGCATTAATCTCGGAAAATTTCCATCAGCGAGCTGTCACAATCGAATGATGAATGGCGACTGACAATCAATGGGTAATAGTGGAAATAAACAAACGTGGATATTACGCGTTACGTATCGATCGTTGGATAACTTAAATGAACTCATAACGGAGGCCAAAGAACAATATTTGAGTATCTGATCGCTGAGTTTAGTTACTTAATCATACCACGATGCACAGTCGAAAATGGAACATGGTTGTCTATCCTGACTGCGGGGCGAATCAATAGCACTTCACGCACCGAGTATCATCGGGCTGACGTAATACACAAATCAATGTTAGGTATGTGTTCCGTGAAACGCGGATTATTTCTCGCAATTCGATCGATAGAATCGATAATGAAACGAACGTATAGAAAATGCAACCACCATACCAGCAAACGCTCAATAATAAACCTTTTAACAGTTAACGCAACATTGTAGTCACTATTCTAGTAAGTCTTATAATTTATATACTGTAGTGATAAATAAACTGTAAATTTTATGCATTGAAAGACAAATAATATTGTTACCGATTTATTAAAATTATGAAGAGTCAAAATAAGCTTTTATATAAATCTCGTTTCTTGCAACTGATGCAGGAAACATTCATTTAGCATAAAGATGTTAACTCCAAAACTGTCATGTTATTTGGTAATTAACAATAAATTGTAATTTTTTATACTTCCACATATTTTAAAAATCAGACATTATTAGACAACTTATTGGACGTCTTGAAGCTCGAAAACTTAAAAAATGCATGCACTTAAACGTCTCAATATGCAGTCGGTAAAATAAGATTGCAGCCGCAGGGTTAATTATTCCAATTCTGATGCCTTGAATCGATAGCTGTTTATTAGGAACAATAAAAAGGCTGACGCGTCTAAAAAAAAGTTTCTTAACAAATATATTTAAAAAAATTCAAAAGTAAAATTTTTAATCACGCAATTAAATAACGACTTTGATACCCTGGGTTAAAACGGACTCCAACGGTGCACAAGAGATAATAACGTGCGCTCCGAGACACAAAAGTCGAGGTTTCAAGAAAGCGAATATCCAGGCGCTAATTCCAGCTAAATAGAGAAGCAAAATTTCTAATTACAGCTGAAAGAACGCGTCCGAGAGAAGAGGAACAAGGCAATTAATCCCACCGTGACCGGTTTACATTTCACAACATTAAGACTCGTGTCAGATCCACTGATATCCGAGCGTCTCTAATCGAGGAACAGGACAAAAAGTCGAATCGAACAGCATTCTCGCGTGTGTGGCGTCGATGGAACACAAGGGTGAAGGGTAGGACGACTGCTCGATGAGGGTAGAGAGGGAAGGGAGGGAAGGAGGTAACAAGGACCTGGCGTCGCCGAAGGTGTCTCTGTGTACCGAGGACGGCGTCGACGTCACCGACGTAGTCCGACGCTCCTCTGTCGGCGTCTACGTTCAAGATATCGAACGTCACTCGGCTCCCCGACCATTTCGAAGAAATATGGGGCAAGGCCGGCACCTTGGTCCAAGAAGGGCGCATGTCGACTCGGCAAACTCTATTATCCGACTATACATAGTTAACCCCCGACTATGCGCGTCGGGACGCGTACACGCATACGAAGATTTTGGCGTGGCGATCGAGTGTGCGAAGAGGAAGGACGAAGGAGAGAAGAGCTCCGAAACGAAGAGCAAAGAGGTAGGAGTAGTAGTAGTAGGAGGTGGTGGAAAGGGATGAGGTGGAGAAGGAAGAAAGCTGGAGGGGTGAGAGGCTCGCGAGCGAGTGAACCGAATGAACGCGAGCGCGATATGATGAAGAAAGGACGAAAAGAAGACGGAAACGGATACAGTGTGGAGGCGATAAAGAGAGCAGAGAGCTCTGCTGGTTGGGAGGGTGGAGTTTTGCGGGAAGGAAGTATCAGGGGAGGTAGCCGAGCGGCGAGGAGGGGAGAGAGCACTGCACAGTTACATAGTTTCCGATACATGTGCACGCACGCGCTCAAACGGGCACCTACATCGGCCTGTTACACATCGGACTCACGAGCCGTATTGAATATTAAACCAATAAACAGGAGAGGAGGAGCGGTTACAGATGGTCGAGGACACTTGGCAACGCCGCCAATAGACGGAGCCAGAGCCAGAGCCAGTTCAAGCCTCGTTCACAGTGGCGCACCGCGCGAAGGGGAAGGAAGCTGTGTCGACAGCGCCGCTACGCTCTCCGAGCACGCCAGATGAGGAGTGGTTTAAGACAGAGAGGGTAAAGGATTGCTGGGAGAAGAGCGAGGGTGCCCACGACCTGGAGGGGTGCAAGAACTGGAAGCGGATAAACGAAGGGGCCAACACAAGTGCCGAGAGTACTACGTGCGTCTCAGCTTGTATGTACTTGCCGGTCCGCGTTGCGGACGGGTCGCAGAATCTCGCGAAAGACGAGAGAGATGATGTGTTTTTTCTTTTCCGTTTCCCGATTTTTTCCAAGTTCTATGCCGCATCGCATCTCGTTTTTCTTTTTCGTTCGTAGGATGATGAAGCGACATATGGAGGCTGAGTCAGTTTTCAGCTACCTGGAAGACAGGGGAGGGGGAAAGAACGCCGGAAGCGCCACCATGGCGTCGGCTGGGATTTGAAAAGATATAGGGGTAATGATTTGAAAATTGTTAGGGAAGCTCTTGGCATGCAGAAAAGTCAGAATCAAAAAACATATCTAGTACTTTGACCGGCTGTAGGATAGTATATGTTCCTATTGGAAATGTAGCGTTCATAGATTTATCTGTAGATACGAGGATACTCAGGCATCCATTCCTGATAACTCTACAGTGATCAAGATTTCATTTAACTGACACAAACTTCGATGATTTACTTTATTCAATCAGTCACTTTAGTCACTTTGAATTTTTCAGTAACCAGTGTGAGTCGGTATTCGATCGTAATATGTATAACGATGAAGAATGCAGTATGCAGACTTCCCCTCGTTCAAAGACCGAGACATAACGTGCTGCGACCTAACGGCGAATACCCGAAGTTTCGGGTTGCGTACAATGTCTGGCGCGAGAGAACGCGTTTCGAAAGGCCGGAAGGACGCGCGCGTTCAACCCTGCCATAATCTTTACGGCAACTTATCGCAAAGAGCAGTCGTTAAAGTGCGTTCTCCCGGTCTCGAACAAATAATTTCCCTGTAATTAACCGCTACAGCGAGTGTACACCTCGAGCCGGAGAGAGTACCCGCGTATTTACATCCGACTAGCATCGCGCTTGAAATAGTGAACAGACATAATGCATTCGTCTAATTGAATAACAATAATTCACGTAACCGTTCAGCTGAACGTATCTATTTTTAAGCGATCGCAAGAAAATAATGGTAAAAGAAATCAGAGCACCCACCAGGATCGTACAAGGATCGTTATTTCGATGACGAAAAACGGTTTCTCGGACAAAGGATATCCCCTAAAACCCCTCGCCCTTCTCGACTAGCTACTCTCGATGTCGTGTGTACTCGGGAACGTTGCCGGCTAGCTGTATAACCTATGATCCCCACTACAGGACCTGTGTATACACACGTATCCTTGCGTATGCACGCGAGCAACGGCGGCAGCGGCAGGTAACCGCCTTAAGGAGTTTGTTTAATTCCTTGTCCTTGCAAGCCACCCTGTATTGCACACAAGCAAGCCCAGCGAGCGGAGCCGAGTCGAGAGAGGAGAGCCACCAAGAACTGTCGCTCGGGAGTTGAAATAGTGGGGACGCGGACAGAGAGAAGGACGGGCGACGTTTCGAGTGAAGCAGACGACAGGAAAAAGAGAGCGTCTCTCTGTGGAAAAGAGGCGGCAAAGAAATCGAGCGAACAATGAACAAGGACAGTAGGACAAGAGGGCGAAAAGTAGACACCGGGAGTGGGAACGACAGGCAAGAAACGAGAAAGAACGAGAAACAGAAGAGAGGAGCAGTCGCGACGGAGGGGATGCGTTCGCGCGCTCATCGGCCGTCGTGGTGGGGACGAGTCGAGTATAAGGGTGAGAGAGGCAGGCCGCCGATGGAAGGGAGCGGCGGAGGTAAGAAGTGGTGGGTGACGCGGCTCGCGCGCACAGAACCAGAGAGGAGAAGAGGTTAAAGAGGGGAATCAGGCGCGACGTCGACGAGAAGGTCACGCACCGTAGTCGCCACACTATTTAAATAATGTATTATTTCTATCTGGTCGGCTATGTGTACTTGCGCAGCGGAGCCCGGAGAAAGGGAGAAAGAGAGATAGGGCGGTGCGAAGAAACGAAGCGTGGGACGAACGCCGGCGAGGTAGGTGGTTAGGGGCAGGGTGAGAGGATGCGTCTCCGAGAGATCCACAGACTTGAATTCCATTGCCCTTCCTCGCGCGGGTCACGCCGCTCCGGGGGAAAGTGTGAGATGAAATGAGCAGAAACAAGCAGGAAAGACGGCGCGACGTTTACGAAACAACAATAAGACACCGAAAGTCCTGTTATTGGGCAAATTGCGTTAAAGGATCCCGATTCTCAACTCCACAGCACGATGAAATTTCTGCAGAATTATTTTATGGAATTCTCATCAGACGATTTAATGCGCATCGTTAAAATAATATCTCAATTTCGGAGGGTTGTTTATTTGAAATCGGACGCATATCGGACGATCGAGGAGGGGTTATTATATTTAATAACCGATTCCGGTTTCAGTTCTCGATGAAACGTTCTGATTGTCGAAACGCTCGCATTGATGACTTTATTTGCGCACTTCGAGACCTCGTTGCATATGTTCGTCATTAGCTCATCAGCGTCGGTCGTGAGTCAGTCCAACGATACCCAACGAAGGGATTCTTTCTCCGTGATTCCGTGCCTCCCCTTCCCCTCCCCCGCCCCACCATCACACCCTCCTCACAGCTCCTCGTTCAACTTAGAAATCACTGTTGGAGCGTGCATGCGGAATACACGATTTGCGAACGCGCACGCGTCCCTATGCGTGTGCGCGCGCGACCGACCGACCGACCGAGCGAGCGAGCAAGCAAGCAAGTAAGCATGCATGCGCACCGCTTCTCTTCTAACATAAATGACCGTTGCTGGCCTGTTACTACCAGCAGTTTGTTGGCCAGAGGCTAGCGACGCTGCGCCGCGAAAGACTTTGTTCTGACAAGCGAGGACTGCGCCATGGTGAACGTTTTCATCCGCGCAGATGTATGCATATCCGTGCACCGGTCCGACCTCTGTGTGTGGTAGAAAATGCATGCTTCCATGTAGGAACTACCGACTAACTGATGCAAGGATAGGTTAGGATCACGATAGCCTAACGAGCCACCCGAAGAAGAGTTCGCAGGTATATACAGCTACCGTAGAAATAATGTTGCGCGTTGTGTAATTGCCGCGTAATTTTCTAGACAAGACAAGGTAATCCTTTGGCCAATGACACCGACTGGCTGGTTTCCTTAAGCGGATGGTTATCTACGAAACTGATTTCGAAGAGGATTGTTGAATGATCAAACATAGTTCAAACTTTAGTTCAGTCTAATTCGAATTAAATTAACTTGTGTATACCAAATTTTGTCATGCACATGTTCGTCATAATAGTCGTTTACCGTGCCGCAAATTATTCCACGCTGTAGGAATTTGAATACTCAGAGTGCGACCGACAGTTATTGTGATTGTTGATGGTTTCAAGGCTTTCCTTTTAAAGTATAAATTATAATTAGAATGAATCTGGTGTCATCTTTTGACTATATTTTCTAAAATAGAATATAAAATTATTGAATTCTAACTGAATTCTAATTATAGGCGCTAATGGTCAATTTTAGTAGTTCAGTTCAAACATGTTGGCGACCTAATGGCGACGTAAATCGCCGAATAATAATTATATTTAAAGCGAGGGTGCATTTTAGTCCGACCGGCTTGTAAACATCGAGTGGGACAGTAGGGTCGACAGCATACGAAACTTTTCAGCAGTTCCGAGCCAAAGTTCACCTAAATACTCTGACGACACGCTGCGTCCCGTTCCGGGTTACGATCAATCCATCTCGACAAGGTCATGATTGGTCGTCACGAGCGTTGTTGTATCGTGGACGGTTCGCACGAACGACAGTCGCGATAGGAGAGAAAGTCAACGCTCTAAATGTCCGAGAGTGAAAGATCGGCCGTGAGAGTCGCGCGCGCTCCGTTCGCCAGAGAGGCTCCCCGGCTCTCGCGAGGCAAACGTTCGTAACAAAGTAGAAGCCAGCGGTTTACGGTCCACTGTTCTTTTTTCCGTCGTTTATTGGCCCCGTTTCAATTAAACCGTTCAGCACTCTCGGCGCGCGTCTTACTTAGACTCGACCGCACGGACCTAAACCGCGCGGTCTATAATCTCGCCGATCTACGGCCAATACGGTTCCGCCTGTTTTCAATTACCCTACGTGCTCTGGCCCCGAAGTAAAACGGCGCGTGCACGCATTCTCTAAAAACTTTCACGAGACGATCTCGCTGCTCTGGCCGGGCATCTTGCGAATCCGATTTTGCTTCCTCGATCATCGCTTCCCGATCGTCTCGGATCAAGACATCGCCGGCCCGATTGTCTCAACTTTATCTAGATAACTGATCTCACCATCTGTAAGCAGCGTTGTTAACATTGATTGCGAAGGGTGATCAATACCCAGTAGCGGCGTGCGGCTATCACTCGTGCCATAAGGGTTCTAGCCTCTCCCCCTTCCCTCCTGACTGTTTCTCCCCTTTGCTTCACCCCCGTAGAACCGAAAGGACGAGGATAGAGGCACGAGCGAGAACGATAGAGACAAAGAACCGACGCGGATAGGGGGAAGCAAGAAAGAGACAGGGGTAGATAGCACGGAAGAAAAGAGCGAAACGCACAGACGGCTGCCGTGAAAGGGGGAAGAGGAAGAGAAAGAGAGAGTAGCGCACGCCACACAACGCTACGCCACGCCACGCCACGCCACGCCATGCCATGCCATGCCATACCGCGCCACGCGACACGTGAGCCACCGCTAACAGTGGACAATGAAATTATTTCGGCGTGTATCGCATGGTATTGATCCGTTCTCTCTTCGTCGCTCCCTCTTCGCAGCTATCCCTCTTTCTTCGTTGGAACCAAGCCTCCGACTAAGCGAGCAAAACGGCTCGCATCGCGTCTTACCGGCGTGGCGGCAATGTGAACCCTCGAAGAACCGTCGCGTCGTCGCTTTTTACTCGCCCACTTTGCTCCACCTATGTGACCGAAACGCCGCGCCGACCCGCCGACGACGTTTCTCAAGTGTTTCTCGCTTCGGCCACAGTTCGATCAGACTGTATAGTTGACCGAACCGTGCCACCGGACCGCGCTGCACCTACGCCGGCCCATTGCAAGCTTGAATTACTGGCCAGCCTGTTTCATTGGCTTCGGCGGCAGCCGTGGCATTCTTTCCGGGCATTCGAAATGGAACCCTGTGCGCACCAAACGCCACGCTCGGCGCAGGAACGTGCGCGCAGCTCGGGGCACCCTGCACGATCCTTCAGGAGCAGATTTGAACAATTTTATTTCGAATAACGACTTTAAGGATGTCTTGTCTGTTCGACAAGATTCTGTAATTCTTCTTATAACGTTTATATAGAGGTTTTTAGGTCTTCCTTGAATTTTTTTACAAGAAAATAAACAATTGTTTTGCATTTGTTCTTTACATATAATTTTACTAGTATTTTAGGTACAACGTATATTTTTTTAAGAGAAAATATTTAAAATTCTCTGTGTTACATCTTTTCTTTTAAAGTGTTTTTCTAGCTGACATGGTTCCAACTGTTCGGAAAAAAAACAAGGTGGTTTTCAAAAATACATGTGTAGTTGGTCCGTATTACAATAAAAGAATGGGAAAATAACAAGATTTATTGATCATTATGGTAGACAAGATAGCGGGAAGTCTACTGAAAAATGTGTACAAATTGGATAACTAAATCTTGAGATATTGTGTCAGCCATATTAGAAAATATGGTTTTGAGATAAACGCGTTTGAAGTTTCTCTTGCTAGTGATATAAATTGTATGTATATTGTATACGTATTTCAAACATCTCTAACTTCATTATTCTTTTTTGGATTTGAAAAAATCATTTTGTAGACATGTTCTTAAATGCATATACTCTAATAAAATGCAATAAAAACTACATTTTGTCAAACTTCTAGATCAGAATATTCTCTTAAAGTCAATTGTTATTTCGAAGATGAATGATTAATATACAGTTGTGTATACATATTTGCCTTACCTTGTACGTGTATATTATTCGTTCAGAACACATAATTAAACAGAAATGTTACAAACATAAAGTTAATCTAATATTTGACACAAGTCACTTGACTCTTTTAGACTAAACAAACCACTTAGAGATCATCTATCTATTTATATAGATAGTTGTTTACATATGAGAGATGTTCAGAAATACTATGTACAATATGCATGGGCTTTTCTCATAAAATTGATAAGAATCTTCTTTGGATCACGTTACTCGCACAGTTCTAGTTTAACAAATGTAAATATAACATGTATAAAGGAAAACCAAATATATTATTTATTAAAGAACACATTCTAGGGTACTTGCAGTGGTCAATCATTTTTTAGTAAATAGGATCATTCGTTAAAAAGCTATTAAACGTGAAATTGTCATTTTGGATCAATTTAATTCAGTATATGAGAATGAAATAATACAGCTATCGACAGAGAACACAGCTGCATAGAAATACGAATAAGAAAATCCTAAAATAAAAGTACATTTAAAACAATGATATAATAATTCTTAAATAAATAGAAACAGATTTTTTCAAAGAAATACGACTTATATTGCAATATATTTGCTGTTTAACAGAAGAGAAATATCTTTTTCAAATTATATATTCGTGAACTTCGAAAGTTCACGTCTTTCGAGAAATTCAGGGTGTGCTATTGTCAAGAGTAGATAAATTAATCACTCAAGGTCTTTCGCCCCTATATGAATCACATCAGGCGTAGATAGTGGGCTGAACGCTATAGTGGGGAAAGCCACTCAATAACATTGATCAGTTCATTTCGTTCCAATTCGACTACATGTTTGCTGTTTTAAAAGAACCTATGGACCTTCCAAATGTAAATGTATCTCGCTTCGATAGATCGCAGTATAAAGAAAAATATACGATCGTAATTATGGTCGGTTTTTCGAAAGAAGAAACCTGAGATCCACTGAATAGGTCCAGTTACACTTTAGATGTTTTCTTTCGATAGACAGGATATAAATTCTTTAAAAGATTAAATTTAATTTTGGAGATTTGTAAACTTTGCTACTTTCGAGAATATTCTACAATTGTATTCTAGTTGTAAAGAATTTTGAAAAAGTTTTGTTATTGGAAACAAGATCTACAAGCATCCCTCATGGGATAAAAGTATTTGTCGTGCGTGCTAAACGCTGCGCAAAATCGAACTTTGCTGCGGATACGCATTCACGTATTCCTCACTACAAACCCAGAATCATATGTTATACCATTTACGGTACATATATGTACATTGTCAGACATATTTTCCAATCGAACACAAAAAATTCATTGGAACTATCTTGCCAGATAAATAATCCGAAAGCAAAGTGGAATATTTGCAAATCTCTATTTAAAAATCTCTTTCACTCCATTTCCAAGCTTATTTATAAATAAAATGTTCATGTTCATTGTTATTAACTAAACTAAATAATTTGTTATGATCTACTTTCTTTTAATAAGAATTTATTCTCCTAGAAAACACATGTATGTACAATATCGCAGCTATAGCAAGCACGTTCGCTTCAAACTGTTATCTTTTGCATTATTATGTTGTGCATTTTCAAAGATACGTACTTGAATGACAAATAGTTAGCACAGGCGAATTCGAAAGCGATTAGCAAATAAAAAATGTCATTACCAGGCTTGATCTATGCACCGGTGTCGGCGAACTTCATCAGAAGCTTGTATTTGAACGAGTCACAAATGTGGAATAAAGGAAACTTCATTTATGACGAACGTGTCGTCCTTGTGTTCATCAATCACTCGCTTACACGCCGTGCGACACTTACGAATTCCATGGTTGCATTTATTTTCTCAGGAATTCGATTTCTTCTTCGTCACTAACGGATAAATGTGTCGATACGTGTTGTAGATATAATAACCGGGAATGAAATAGAACAATAATTTGTCAAAGCATCTAAAAGAAAATTAGTATATCTGACTTAATAATTTCAACGACATGAAGCATTTTTATTAAAAAAAAAATACTTTTATATCTGTAGGTATTAATACCATTTGAATGCACTAATGATTTAGTCTAAGGTTTAATAAAAGCAAGATAGGCTGAACCAAAAAACTATTTCCGTAAAAAGATTAAATCTAATGATTCTAATAATAATTGTAATCAAGTCTTATTTGGCAAAATATTATGTCAGTTAAAAATTGATTGTCTCATATGTAACAACATAATAGTTCGGTAAAAAAAAAATGGTACATTTGAAGTTACGACATTGCTATTAGTGCAACAACTTAGTACGGCGCGCAGATATTAGTACAATCAAGCAGAGCCTTGTCTCCGCCAGTGTTCATAATTTGTCGCGCACAAATTGTGTCGCGAGAAAGGACGATTTAAAATGTATGAGCCTTGGCGACTGAGGGCCTCAGGATCCGTGACGCTTATATGTATGTACGAGCTTCGTGGCTCGATAGTTACGATTTCACCGAACAAGCAAGTTCGGGCTGCAATTGCAAAATACGGAATTGAACATCCGAATTTCATATAAATCTAATCAGGCCTATTTCTCAAGCCTATCATATAAAAAGATGGACCAGTGTAGTTTCATTTTATTTTTCATCTACGAGATCAATCAGCAAAGAAAAACTCGAATTTTTTATACCGTAGGCATGATATGAAAATACGTCGGATCGCTTTGAGCAGATGATAAGACAATTGCAAACTGAATATATCCTTTCACAACTTTTATCTTTCGTAATCTTCATGCATTGATAACAGAATGGCAAATCAATAATTATAAACAAAAACTATCTTCAAGAGTATTCCATAATTATAGAGACCGAAAATTGCATTGGATTTTGTAGAGTTTTCCAAAGTTTAGCTACTCAAAAAAGTTCGATAAAGCTGACAACGAGCTGACACTTATTCGATTTCTTATTTTATTAAGCAAAACTTAATTCTGTTCAAGGACTCGGCACACCGAAAATCGTCCCAGCAGAATACATGATCTCGAACCATAGCAGCCACCTGCTACATCGTCGGCAAATGGTACGCCTACTGAGCGTCATCCATGTTTCCAATTTAATTCGCATCGTCTGACGCAAAACGAAGACGAGGACGGGTCCCTTTGGGGATCGCGGGCCACGTTGCTTGTTACGCTGAGGCAGCTCGGCTCGCTTCTGCTCGGAACGAAGCGATGCGGCGAAATCTTTCGCAAATCACAGTGGGAGCATCTCGTGACCGATGCACGCGAACACGATCGGCGGCCGCGCGAAACGGTGAAATCGGCGTTCAAATTATGAATGGTCGCCGGCATAGGTTTTCGGCCGAGTGTATTACGGCAGGTGGTATGCTCGCTCGACAGGATCAGAACTTGGCGGTGTAGGACTCGACCGATTATCGAGAACGCGGCCGGCCACGCCACTGAAAACGAGCAAGACCAAAACGGAGCGGTGTTCTCTGGCGGACGAGAGCTGCTCGTGGGCCGCCGTAAGACACGCCATTCGGCAAAAGGTTGCGCGTGCGAGTGAAACCCCGTGTCAGACGGAAAGAGAATCACCGGTGAAAAGAGAGAGAAAGAGAGAGAGAGAGAGCGAGTGAGGGACAGGAGGGTATCGAGAAAGGGAGGGAGGAACGCGCGCGGAGGACAAGGAACAGAGGCGTGGAGAGAGAAAAAGAAAAGAAACCGGCCGGTTGAAAGAAAAGGCAAACAAGCCAGGATAAAGCCCGTTGAACGGTGATGAGTTTCGTGGAAAGAGCCGACAACCGAGGAGTAAGAGAGAGTAAGGGAGAAAGAGAGAGAGCGAGAAAGAGAGCACAAGGGAGAAGGGCAAGCTTAATCCCAAGCCGAAGACCTTACCGTGGAGGAATCTCTCTCTTTGCCTGCTTTTGGACCTACAGCCTTCTCAGGCATTTCTCGGGAATCCCCGAGAATTCGACAGTCGCGTCGGCTCTCTTTCGTTTTTGAATCGACCGAAGCGGCAGGTCTGCTCGATACGGTGGTTCCATTCGAGTTAGACTAACACTGAAACATTGTTCTTACGCTAGACGTTTTGTAATCGAACTGACGCTGTGAAGAATACACGCTCTCGGCAAATGGTGGTTAATTAGGGACGCAACCGGGAGGGGGGGGGGGGGGAGAAAGAGAAAGAGACTTGGAAAGCAATGACTGTACGCGGGAAGGTACGTTGACATGAGCGGTATTATCGTTAAACAGTTGCGAAAAAAATCTCGTCAAGAAAGTATTGCCACGAGAAGCCTCTCCAGCTCTTCCGCTCCCTGGCCCAACGTTTAATACCGGCTTGCACGCGTACATACGTGCTTGTACGCGCCTCGGCCTTATCGTCAACGTCGTTTGAGATAATGCCGCGAGCTATCGCAGCAGAAGCAATGGACGGAACAAAGACTGTTCGTTTCATGCATCGGACGAAACGCGCTTAGAACCCGTTTGTGGGCAGCAACGTTAACGCCGTCGATACTCTTATCAATATGCTTATTTAACTTTCTGGATTTCTTCTGAATAAAACAGTAAATTCACTCTGGAATATACTCCTGAACGTATTTACAGGTTTTCAGAACATCGTTTAGATAAATATTACATGTCGTATGCGGAGAATTTACTACATACGTATGTATAGGTCTGAACGCAGTTACCACTAGCGCCACCTCTGTCGTCGTAGAATTAAAATTTCACGATCCCGCGAGTTCCGCGAAAATATCCAAACATATCAAATGAAGCCGTTGTCATCGAAAGAAAGGAACGACTTCTTTCTAGTCGGACAATGCTCGTTTAATGCATGCATTTCGTATTTCAATTAGTCGAGTCCAATTTCGGCGCGGAGAACGGAACGAACTGTGTACATACGTCGAACGGTTCCGAGGTGTTCCCGATCGAGTAGTCAGCGCCCCCGCTAGAAAAACCGTACGGCACACGCTCGACTGTTCGAAATCACGCGAGAAAGTCGGTGTGTGTATCGCGTGGTGAGAAGCGCGACGGAAGGCACGACCGCGACGACACGATGAACGACGAGACCTCCGTTCTTCCTCTGGACAAATATGTAATACGATATGTGTACGTGTGTACACGCGCGCGCGCACACAAGCTGGGCAGCCGAGTGGCCGCAAGTACAAAGGGGCCACGGCAATATAGTTTTAAAACGGAATCGAGCGAGCGAGCGAGCGAGGCGGCGAGCGCAGGAAGGGCAGAGAGGCAGCAAAAGCGAGTCCCGACGAGTAACAGTGGGCGACCCTGCTGCCGGCTGCCGACAGCATTCCTACAACACAACGCGGTCCCGCGAACCCACACATCGTGTACAATACACGCCAACTACTGATGGCCATTCAATTCCCTCTGTTTCTCGCGAATTTTCGAGCAATTTATCGAGGTTAGAATCGTCGCCGTTTGTAATGCCAGAGGGCGGTAATCTTGAAGAAGTGCCGCAAAACTACCACTAGTTTTTCAGATTAGGACAATGCGCAATAGTTTTTCATGTTAATGTTAAATCACGTAGTATATGCTCGTGCCCTTACTCCGTCCCAGTGAGTCTCTCAACTTGTCCAGGGTTTAATAATCACAATTGAAGAACTCGGAAAACTATCAGTATAAGTCCTTGAGTATGAAAACTCAGATAATTTTGCTTCACGAACTAATAATAATTGAACTTGCAATTATCAGTTTAAATAATAATTATACAATCTTTAAAATGATCACCTGGAATGAAATAATTTAGCGTTGATCAATTGGCGTTAGAGTCTTCACGCAATTGTTATTCTTGCTACAATGATTCATTGAAGCACTCTATACAGGAAGTGTATAATGTTGTACAAACGATTTAGACGTCAGTCGATGCGGACGACTTGGATAAGAATGTCTTTTGTGTCAGGCATTTTACGTATTTGGACCTATACGATGACGTCCGATATTATGGACACTTTGTTTACGCTGGCCCATCTCGAGATCCGTAGGTCTAAAGCCGTTTCGGTTCTGGTATACAGTATGCTATTTTCGACATCTTGTTCCTCTGTAGAATATAGGTGTGGAATTGGGAAACGTTCAACAATTTTGGCAGAATTAATGAGAAACTGGTTTTGCGAAAGGTCTCGGAGGCCTTGAAACAGTGGATTTTTTCGAAAGAATAGAAACTGAAGGAAATCGTATACATGTCGAAACGTGTGTACATATCTGTGTACACAGATTACATTACTTCGAATGGTGCAATCTCTGCTATGTAGGAGTTGTTCAAAATTCTAAAATTCTCAAGACTCTATGCATTTACTTCAAATAGTATTTGGAATGATCCTAAAATATTGTATTCAGAGCGTCTTGAGCCCATCGCTATACGAACAGTGTTGGATCGAGAATCTCCATCGCCCTTGGTGGCCACCCGCGATCGCTATAAATGAGTCATCCAACTGTATCGAATTTTATTAACCGATTTCTGCTACTTCCCGCGCCTCGTTCTCGACTAGTTTATCGACCATTCAATATCGCCGAGTATCAATTGATACGATGGAATCCAGCCACTGCATCTAACCTAGAACACTGAGCGTTTAACAAACTTTCGAGGATGCGCGACATCGATTGTCCAGTCCAAGTTCCGGTTCAAAATCCAGGTGAAAGTACAGAGGATCCAGCACAGACCATTTCACGCGCAAGAAAGTACGGAGAATTGCGATCATTAGAAATTACCTTCCGAGGCATAGCCGTTGGCGGGTATGTTGCGTGATTGATCCGCTCCTGACGCATGCGCGATTGCAGACTAGGCGTCTGTACCTGTGTACGAAACATTTTTAAATCGATCGTTATAGAAACGATCGTGCACGATATTTATTTCTCAATACATAATCTTACCTACTGTGTTACAATTACATGAATTAAGTTTCTTAATGGAAGGCTGTTTATAAAATGTTGAAAATGTTGAGAAACCTTATTCTAAACTAACACGTTTTCACATGTTAAGTGCAAATATGGTATATACACACTTTATATTACACTGCGAATACAAAGATCGTTGAAACGTTTGTACCGACGTTTACATATTATAAACAGGGAGTTGATGAACGTTACCTGACGGTACGGTATTCGATTCGTCTAAATAATTTACATTAAAAAGAATCGAATCGAGTCGGATTGAATGAACACACGGGAGAGTCTTGCGCAAAAGTTCGCCAATCGGTGTCGTAATTCACAGACAAATTCAAACAATCGCCCCTGATAAGATCGAGTTGGCAGCGCGTTCAAGTCGGTCCTGCTGCAAGCGTAACGCGACGTAACACGATGCAACGCGTCGCAAGATTTCGGAGTCGATCGTCCGTCACCGGCGGCACTCGGCTTGCGTCGGCGCGGTTCGGAGAGTCTCGGGCTCAGGCTCGGGCTCGGACTACGTGCAGTTGCGTATCGTTCTCTCGTTGGCTGCTCACCGGTAGCACAAACACACAATACACAGGTTCAGGCGGAGCGGCTCTCTCTCGAGGAGACTGCAAGAGAGGATGCAGCGACCCCGAATAATAGACCGCTTTCGAATGACGCGGAAGACCGATGATCGACCGGGGGTTAAAGCAGATCGCGGTTGCCACGGCAACTCCCGTCCTCGATGGACCATTTCCGGTTTCGACGCCCCTTGTCGTGGCCCGTGCCACACGAGGCCTCCGTGGCCGCCTCTCACCACACCGACTTCCCTCGACAGACAGCCTCGACAGCTTCGAACGCACTCGAGACCTAGGTCGTGGAAGGACGATCGGTTGAACGCGAGCTACGTGAAAGGATATCCAGGAAAACTAAACGGGGAGAAACTCCGCCGAGCGATGAGCCCTGCCCCTCCGTTACCTTGACTCTCTTCCTCGTTGCTCGACTGCCAACACCTTGTTTCTGAATAATTGTACGCCATCCACGCACTATCGCTCGCTTGCTCCAATAGCGGTGTAACTGGAAGATCATGATCTTAAGAGAACGAGTTTGAAAGTTCGGAATTGAAGGGTCTGTAGCAATAAGGGAAACAAAACTTTTTACACATCTTTCGTTACATACACGACGTCGTTTAAAAGACGTGATCTTTTAACCGGTGTTCAAAGAAGTTAGCTCCATGAAACGAATATGGCGCGACGTTCGTATCATTCATATAAATACATTATTTTTGTAATAGTGATTGGAGTAATATATGTGGTGATATATGTTCAGTATAAAAGTCTATTAACATGTATATATTAGTTGGCCATTTTCTAGCAGATTTGAAATAGTAGGTACTTATTTGAATATTAATTAGTTTTCGTCCTATACTATTTTTATTTTTGAAGCTATTTCATGCTCGTACAAGAACGAGATCTCAGGCTCCTTCTAAAAGAAATTCGTACCAATGGTGTCATGTTATGCAAGTAGTGCATAAAATGTTTTTGTGTTCCGTCATTTTTCCTCCCAATGAACGTCACGTAGTCGATACTGGTTGGGAGTATGTATTTGCTTAGGACGACGATTTAAGATTTTGGAAGAAGAGCTTTTGGTTTGGTCAACAGATTAATAGAATTATAAATCAAGAATGATATATTTGTTGTGGTAATATTGGAAATGGAAATGTTGATCAAACTAGAAGTCGATGAGGTCTTTGCATGTCTGGCGTTGGTTTTACACTCGGGAAACGATCCCCTTCTAACAGAGAAGTCCCGAAGCATTTACAGGAACTACGTATCTAACTTTTATAATAGAAACCGGAAACGAAAACTTGTAAGATTATCGTAAGCTTACTCAAATTCAGATATCTTCCTATACCGTAGAGTTAAGCTCATCTTCCAAGATATAAGATAATTACGGTAATTTATATCCACAGATCAATATTGGAAATAGTACATGATATCGACTTCACTCGCAGTCTAAAAATGACCAAACAGATTATTAAAAAATTCATAAAACACGATTCGAATTTGTGCTGAAAAATACAGCGATATTACATTGCTGCAATATCTACTTAATTAAACTGTTTTGTCTCCTAATAACAACGATGAGTTTATGCGATTGCGCATAATATTTACTAATGTAACATTATTGACTATTTCTATATTTACACGGTATATTTATGTACATTAACTAATTCGTCATTACTGTTAGATCTACAATTTCCATCTTTCTTATCCTATGAACTAGTTAGCTTGCTTCAAACTAGAAGGTTGAAATTGGCGACATATATACGTATATATATGAAATATATATATATATATATATATATATATATATAAAATAATACTGAAATAACTGGTATATATATACCAGTTGTTTCAGTTAAATGGGACCACCTAAGCATCCGCGTTAAATTACTTGAAGGAACATATTTAACAATAGAAAACACTTTTCAAACAACGATTCACTGAAACAGTAGTTTATAGTATTTATGAGGAAAGGGAGGTATTTACTTGACCATATCATGCAAACATCATCTTAGAGGAGAATAAACTGCAAGCTTTAACTGCAGGTTTACTGTGATACAATTCCTACTTACGAAATTCTATTAACGATATAAGGATTGTAATTTGCATATGTATACATAATAAGAGACGAAGGAACACGGTTCATTTCTCCCATTATAGTTACGACTTTCGTATATCATGTAATACTTTGAGGAAAATATTCTTAGTAGATATTTTAAAAACTACTTGTTCGCAAAGAGTTGAATGTCTACCTAAAACTTGACTGGTTAAAGCAATATTTTTGAAGTTTGTCAGCCGGGCTGACAAAACGGTTCGTAACAGGCTACGTCTCAAAGCGTAAAAAAATATTAGTAAAATAGTTGCAATCGATTTTACGCTGTCCCGAAGAAATTCTTACCAAACTAGATACCCGCTTATTCGAGGTTCGCGGTCAGCATCGTTTCGCGGGGTATTTGTTTGCGCAGCGCGTGGACGAGTCCAGCATACCAAAATAGCCGCGTGCATACAGGCAGCAAGAGATCGCAAGGTTACCTGTTCGCACGCCAACGATAATGCAGTCGAGCACTCCAGTCTCGTGTCAACGATCGGCGAACGGCCACGAATCTCGACGTGTGCACGTCCGCCTAAATGTACCTACCTGAGAACCTTACGCCACCCAGCTACCCTCTCCTTGCATTCCCGCGCAAGTAAAGACAGAGCCAGATTGTGTGATCTCGAGCGAAACCCGCGTATTCGTGTTACATCGGACTGCGCGATCCAGATCCACGCGAAATTATAAAAGTCCCTTCCTTTCGAGGATTATTTTAATCCCGTGCACGTTATCGTTGCACAAAATCTCCGGGGCAATGGTGGTCCGCTAAGTAAGACTTTGAAAGGAGAAATTCGAGCTTCTCTTTTTATGACCGTCTCGATTGTTCATACCGTAGGAAAGCATGTATAACATAAAGCATCATCGTAGGGGAAAGGCATGTAGCCCCGAACGCTCGAACAAAACGTAAAAATCAATAGAATCAATAACTTTTAATTGAACTTTCAGCTCAGGACAGATTCTGATTTGTTACGACTGAGAACAAGATGTATTTCTCAAATAAACTGTAGCTCTATTTCCACTTCATCTTGCAATATAGTTTCATTTCATTTGCATCTACTGCTAGCTGATCTCCTAAGTTTTGCCATTTTTATAATCGTAGGCTAAAATATATTATTTAGCACCTTAAATTAGTGCAAACTGGAAAGCTAGTCTGCGGATTTTATGCATTTACAACCAGCATTAATATGTGCCATTTAAGCAGTAGATAGATTCAAAGTGTTTAAGAATGTCAATGTATTAATTGTATTAGTCGCTTATTAAAACCGTTAAAGCACGGAAGAAATTTCTATCCGACTTCTGTTTCTTTCAATCTTTATTTACAGAAGATACTAAAATATTGACCGCCCTTCCCTTATATGAATTAATAGTCAAAATTTGTATAAAATTTGTATAAATCTTTGTACGACCTAAACAAGCTTAGGATTAGATTTTCTTCCTTAACTTTTCTCTTGTACGTCATAAACGCTTGAGATATTGCATATTCGCTTCAGAAGACGCATGCTACATATATATATGGCGTATAGAATATACTTTTTCCTGTTCTAAGGATACGAAATGAATAACGTCCCATCGTTTTTTCCTGCACTATCTCCAACAATATCGAGTCTCTTAGCTTATTGATCGTTATTTTCTGTACAACTACCGTTCGCTCTCATCAAACGGAATAGAGGATGCGTTGGTCTTTACGGAGAAGCGCGTATAACAGTTTCGATCAAAGAATAAGACAAAATGAACACTGACACGATGAAACGGAGTATGTACTCTCGCAATCCACGTTACACCGCGATCTCGCAATCGCAGCTTCTGTCTGCAAGCGATCGCGCGCGCACACGAGTGCAAGACATCAGGGTTCCACTATTAAACCGTCACGTCGTGGAATAATGCGCGACTATACAAACGAGCCGGCTACACCCACCGCGAAGTTAAAAGTTCTCCGCGCCAGGAGAGAAAGCAAAAGGAATTTCGCAGCCGCGATATCACCCGGCGGAACATTATTTTCCCTTCACCGTCCACCTGCCGTCCTCCGACATTGCACGCGATTTTCAGAGGCTACAGTGGCGAACGTACATGTAGGCAGTATCCGCTTATTCATACTCCTACCACGTCTTCATTAGAGGCGCGCACAAGTCGCGGATGATTTCGCGGGATCTCCGTGCTATCCATCTCCCCTCCACCCGAGGAATCGCTCTAATCTGTAACAGCAGTTTTTTACATTCGCGCGTACTTGTCCCGGTCAACCGGATATCGTACACCTTATGTCTCCGTGCTGTTTCACCAAGTAACCCTTGTTCCAACACCCAGCACATGCGATGATGGTTAATAACGTTGTAAATGTTACGTTTTGTAGTTTCACGTACAATGGCTTGTAAAAGTTTACCAAAACTTTTTAAAATCGAATATCTTTTTTCATAATCGGGCCAAGCGATCTAAGGTTTAAGATGTTAGAGGAACTAGTTTCGTAGACAATGGCTAAAAAATTGTTTTCGAAACGTTGGAGTAACGAAACAGCAGTAAAAAATGTACAATCTTTAAGTTTTTCATCTGAGCTTAGAACGAATATTTAAACAAAGGGTTTTGTGGGTCATGATAACTTCTTCGTCGAAATCGGTTGACACAGAGTCAAGCAACAGATATTGAAAGATTTAAACTGTGATTGTCGCAATCTTGAATTGTTTATAGCTCCATGATACGTCCCTCGAACATGTTAAAAAGACCAAAATTAAAGCATTTAGTTAAATCGTTAAAAAAGAATCTTATTCCGTGTTTGAATACTTTTGTGAGACACTGTACATTTTGTAATAGTTATTTAGGAAAGGAGAAGACTATATAGCAATTGACGATCTTTCTGAGAAAAGGACCTACAGGGCTCTGTTTTAGGAAATTTTTCATCTCGATGGTCTAATAATTGACACAAATATAGTGATTTTCGTTCACTTGGATAACTCTGTTTTGAAGAGCGTGGCAGTAACTGTGAGTTAAGTCAAAATTTAAGAAAGAAGAGGAAACTGCTTTACCTTATCTAACAGCAATGGATGTTTGATAAAAGATTGGAGAAATCGTTCGCGAAAGAGAATACATTTAAAACATAGTCATAACGTCGGATAAAATTACAAATGGATCCATTTTTTGCTCTCTGGTATTGTATAATATATCATACTATTGTAAATTCGCAACGTTGAAGCCGTGGAAGAATCGCTATGGTGCAAAGAAATTGCAAAATTCTTGTGATACATTGATCGTGCAATAATAAACAGAGCAACAAAATAGAAGTTCACGATTTATGTAAATGTTTAAGTGACGAAGGTTTTCAGTGATAGAACGAAATGTTTGAGTTAGACTGTTCTAGTCTTTTGACCAGGTACTGTAGCATCTCCGTAGCATTATCGCTACGTAGAATATAAAATTTGCGAAGCAATACTTCCTCGAATCTCAGTTGGCGTGCGTTATGGCAAAGTGTACGCGTCCTAAAAACCGTAGCCATCGTCATGGGACCCTCGATCGGTCGCAACCCCACGGAACCCGGCTCGAGTCCCTTTTCCCATGGTCGCGTCTGAAAATGCGCGAGGATCCCGCGCGCGCGAGCGAGCGAGAAAGAGAGAGAGAAAGAGAGAGAGAGAGAGAAAGAGAGAGAGAGAGAGAAAGAGAGAGAGAGAGAGAGAGAGTCAGGGAGCGTCGTGTTGCGTCGCGTCGCTTCGCGTCTCGTCGCAGGGACACGGGGACGCGACAGTGCGCGTCCGCACGAGCACACGTCTAAATAGCGCGGAGCGTTAGCACACAGTCGAGGCGTGTGCGTACTCGCGAGAGAGAAGCGAATTCCCACCGTGGCGCGGCGCTGGGGCTTACAAGTTCCTGATGGTGTGTTCTATAATATAGGCAGAGTTGCCGTTCGTCCGAGTCCTGCACCGGGTTGTCCGGCCAGTCCATGGCCAGGACTCCCACCAGGCCGGCCTAGCCTTCTTATATGTACCCACCTACTCTATCGAGCAATCCAAATGCATTCTTTCTTCTCTTCTTTCCATTCCCCGGACGGACGGACGGAGGACTCTCTTCCTTGGTCACTGTTCTCTCTGCTCTGTTCTTCCCACAGCGCAGTGACGCGCACTCTGCGAGAGCCTCGATCCGTTTCTCTCTTTACGCGGCTTCTTTCTTCCTTTTCCACGGTCTGCCGTCCTCACCGTATCTCCTCGCGACCATGATCGCGACGCGGACCAAGCGGCTCCGCGACCGGAGCCAAGGAAATGCGTCAATCGGTTAAGAAAACCAGGTTCGATTGAACGAATAAGATATTTATGATTGGCTTCCGGGTGTTGCCGTTTGTTTGCCCATCAAACTGCGTCGATGCCGATCAATACCGCTATTGGCGAACCGGTTTTCATATTTCATCGATTTTTTGTATATTTAGCTCGTCGTTAGATCATTTCTAGATTGCGGTTACCACGTTGCTGGAGCACGCACAGGAAAGAGGAAGAATTAATTATGCCCGGGGCTCGGAGGCAGTGCTACCATCGTCTCCGTTAACACGTCGTCGTCGCATATTAAATGCTCCGAGGGCTAGTTTACTCTTGATGAAGTATTAGCGCTGCGGGTATTGGTTGTAACAATAGATCTACTTACCGGAGGGCCCGATATGATTTCGAAATTTTCTGCTCGTTATTACCGTAATTGTGTGCATCTGGTATCGCGAGGAATCAGAAAATCAATTCAGTTATTCGAACATGTATCTGTGTCTGTAAGGAGACACGTTGCATGACACAATTTTGCAGAATTTACGTTTACGTTGTGCTGGAGAATGTAGGATTCGCGTAGCGGTCACAGTAAAAAGATCATGAAAACAAATTCGGTAGTGTCAAGAAAATAGTGAAATTAAAAATGGTATTAATACGAAGAATTAGTGAGCAGAACTTTGAGGGACAATGTGTTTGCACGCGAAGACATGTGACGGTCTTCCTTGCAACCACAGGTATTACATAAACTCATATAGCAAATCCCTACAACACACTTTCGGCGTTCTTGTAGAAAGTTATGAACGTGTTACTTTGTCCAATTTTGTACTTCTACACAGTGTTAATAAAGACTCCATCGAAATACCCCCCCGATAGAAAGTTTTTGTTGACGATAATGTCATCGTATGTATAATTGACTTTTTCTACTAATAATATTAATATAAAAATGATTATATATGTTTTCTTATAAGATACAATATGAGAAAATTGAACACTAATTTCAGAAAGGGTGTAATCAGCGTCAAGGAAATTTTTTTAACAATCTGTAACGTCATCTTCACCGTTCGAGGTATTACAAAATGTTGCTTTGATGCTTTGTCACGTTACTTAATTATTTTTATGATTTTCACATGCCGATAGACAGCGTAATAATTTATATTTTATAAAAAAACAAACGGATTTATTAGTTTATCACCTACCATCGTCAATAATTATTGAAATTATAATGATCATTATATGGACAATGTCATAATAAAATTTGCATAAACTTTAAATAATTTTAATATTGTCATTTTTATAAGATAACTTTTAAAAAGTTTGTGAAAGTATGAATATTCCTCTCTGTTTATGGTAATAATCAGAAAATATCTTTCTGCACGATCAAAGGAAATACTGCAACGAAACTTGTAAATATAACTACAACAACCTTGGAATATCTTTTAACTTGAGTCAGCATTTTTCGCGCTAGATCTGTCGTACAAGTGTATTATTTCGTGGGTCGACCACCCACACTTAAATTCGATACTTATTAATCTACGATAACTCTGCCTTCCACGAGTAATTGTCACAATAGCTATTTGGAAGGGACGAGGAGTTTCGCTAATGTTGCCAGTAATTTGAAGCTGCGTCGATAATGTGGGCAGGTAGTGGGTTTGGTCTTACTACTTGTTGGCCAATATAGTGTGACCGTGTGTTATATTTTCAAGATCGAAAATTTGTTGTCCGGTAGCGTACGAATACATTAATATCGATGATGCGAGGGGATTAGAGTTATTTTGGCCTAATTTTCGAACGTCTACTTTGGTCTGATCACTGATGGGGTAATCTACTGCGCGGTAGTAGAGATCGACAATATTGGAAATATTCATTGACAAAACGAAAGTCGTAGGTTGACTATTATTTTCAGGAGTAAAAAATTTTTGATTAGAAATAATTATTTTAGGCAACTTATTTTAATTGTTCATAACTAGACTGCGGAATTTATTTCATTTTTCTATGCAAAAATCAATAGGCGGAGGTTTAAATAATAGGAGAATTTGAGAAATTTATAATCGCCGATGAACTTAACCGATTATTATTTACTTATTGTTAATTTACCGTTGAACTTACATTTAGCAATGTAACCGATGTACTCAACTTATCATTATTTATCATTAACTTAACACTAAATTTAAAAACATTTTATTTTACATAAATATTCGCAGTCTATTTATAACCGCTAATAGTGAGAGAAACTTACCTTGGTTGTTCGTAATAAGTACTGCATTATTTATAAAAAAAGAAATTTTAACAGAAATTATTACTGTCGATAATATGTATTGTAATTTCTTTTATCGATAACTATATTGCACACAACCGTAGTAGAATTCTTTTCATCAACAATGATTATTTGCAACGAAAATATTTGTGGTCACATATAATCGTTATTTGTAATCAAAATGTTTGGAAAGAGATGTTTAATCATTTGGTTGTTGCACAACTTTATTTTCGCAAATAATAAACAAGCTTCTGTTACTGATATTTTTCAGAAAAATGTTGCACGTTATTGGTACCTGAAATTCAATATATCACGTCAAGTGTTATTTTATTCTCTTATACGCACCGGCGAATAATAAAAATATTTATTTTTATGCAAAACATAAACGATTTGTACAAATCGTTTATAGATAAAGAAATGAAATAAATATCTATTTCGGTATTTAAGGATTTCTTCGAGTTAATTATGGACAGCAGGTTTTTTGTTAAATTATTATGGAGTAAAAGAAAAGTCTAGTTTAGTCGCAAAGACTTAATAATATTAGCACTTATCTATTCAGTAGATACCTGTTTCGATGAACTTTCGAGTTTGCATACATTTACTTATTATGTATCTGTAGATAAATTGTATTTTTGCATTGCTCAATTCATATTTAGTACGCAGCACGTTAAGTGCCACTATAAAATCGAATTGCATGTTATTTGTAGATGAAATTACTGTTTCATCGAAATATGCAGTTATATCGTATAAGGTTTCCTTAAAGCATTTGAAAATTCCCTTATGAAAACTAGTTTCTGTTCAACTTTACCCGTATGCCAATATTAAACGCACTAAAGTGCCTGCGACAAATGGTCCATATTTGGTGTACGATCTTATTGACAGGTATATAGGCCCTAGAATTGTGAAACCTAACCACTAGAATGTTGTTTAATATAGTCGTTGAAAATGTTGATTACTGAAATAGAGATTGAGGAATTTTGTTCCATTAGAGTTTTATGCTGTTTGGATATTTTCATTTCTTACCGTAAATCTTCGATACGAATTCGTGAGTATAAGATCGGAGACCGTAGATAAAGCACTAAGTATAAGCAATATCTTTACAAATAAGCTGGAAATTAGTTATTGCGATTAGATTAATATCGCACGAAGAGTAGGCTATGAGATGTCCACGCAAATATGGAGTTCGTAGAAAATAATCTAAGAACACCGAACATATTTTAATGAAAAATACCAATCTGTTTGTATTTGTCTCTAATCCATTCGAACAAGTTTTGCTCCTACTTTCAGTAGGGCACGTTCTGTTCGGTTTCATTTGTAAACGCAATTTTTATCTACAACAAGATTGGCATGCCTTCCTGTTTACGCAAAGTTAAAAATTTCAATGACATTTTTTACATATTCATAACAGTTCGTATAATCATCCGTGTTATATAATCTGCAGAAATAAATTATCTTGCAAGAAATGATAAATGTACAACTCCGAATATTCAATTTTACCCGAACGATCGCAATAAAACTATACACTCTATACAATATGTACAATCGTTCGAAGATTCGGTTAAAAAGTTTAAAGATGATTGTACCAGCTCTTTCTTCTTACTCGTGCCAATCATATCTACGAAAATATTCTTCCGAGAACAACGCCTTTCAAGTATGAAGTTACAACTCGCGATACCGTGCCCCGTTCAATTATCAACTTCGAAATTATAATATATACCGACTTAATATTTTACAAAGACATTTCTAAAGAAATGTTCAGCTACAAGATATCCTGCAAGCGAACTTTGGTTTCTTTTTTTTTTCACTAAAAATAGAAATACCCCTCTGAATTCAAAGAGACACAAAGTCGTAAGCAAGGGAAGTGAAAGTCATGATAGTAATAAAAAAGCGGAATCTAAAAATAGGTTAGCCGCAAGAGTGACGTCCACGAAGAACTCCTCCGTTCCCTAATTACCTGTTGCCAAACTTGGATCGATGCGGATTCAAACGCATCGACGTAGGCGCGTCGAATTATAGTCGTCCTGAAAAACTTCGTTGCCTCGCAGTCTACTCTCAATTACATTAGACTGGACGTGGCGGTCTGCGACAGTGATTCACCTTCACGGAATGCATCCAGCCTTGAACACCCTAAAAGAAGGATGAACTAGGTATGAAATACTGCCTGCATGAGCGCGCTGGTCAAGTGGATGTAGATTTATTGCTGCACGATCAAGACGTTCTTAGATTAGATATAATCGGTGAACGATCGTTGCTTCGCGGATGCGCGATTGTTGATGAACTTCGCAGTTTAGACCGCCAATGAAGTTAATCGTTCATAGTCGCTCTCGAATTTCAACTATTCATAGTTTTATATTCATTCATAATATACATGAAAATTTATATCTTTATAAATGTTGGCAAATTTACCATACAGGATGCAAGTGCTTTACTGCAAAATATAGTCTGCGAAATCAATCTTTCCGTTGCTCCACTTTATCCAACAATCGATTGAAATTGGATTTTAGATATGCTGTAGGGGTGTTGTGTGTGTGTTCAAGTTTGCATCGTTGTTCCTGCCAATTAAAGGCGTGTTGTGGATTTAAATTCAATTCTTTCTGCATTTCCTTGAAGTACAAGCATTCCAGAACATGTGTGCAAAACAATTTGTTTGAATTCGTAAAAATAACGAAGTTATAAACGTTGGAAATACGTATACATACTTCCATACAACTGACAAGAGAAACTTTAAACACGTTTTCCTTTAATTACATTTTTCGAAACAGTTATTGCGGAAATCCTTAAAAGTTGTTTGTAAAATTTCGTTCGTTACAGTCAATGATGTACAATTTGCATTTTGGGCGAACGTCTGCCAGTCTAGTGCTAATAATGTAATTTTAAGCAATCTAAGAAACAAGTGTATTTTTTTAAACATAGAGTGTAACGTCTAATTCCAATGGTCATAGGCTGAACCATTCGTAACTATTAGTCTCGAATTGCTCTATAGTCGATCGATTCAGACATTGCTTCGACCTTGTGTTTGCTTTTCTCGATAAGGTGAACACGTTTTGTCCTTACGCCATAGATTAATGGTAACATCCGTCTGGAGAAAGTCCATAACTGTTCGAAGTCTAGACGAAAATGTACGATAGCTAGGCACATCGGCCATGCATAAAGTTCATCTTCCGTGAAATTAACGAAACTTTAGCAAGGAAACAAATTATCGATGAAATTGATAAAATTAGAAAGGTGGCCGTTACTTTGACACCGTGGATGCTATCTATAAACGTTTTTGAACAGTTTAAAATTTAATTATCCGAACAAGGAGTCCCTACATTAACAACAGGATTATGTCAGTTTTAAGGAGTGGTAGAACTTTCAAACGTGGAATTTCGACTCTACTTTCTAAAGAATTTCTGGAATTCAATCCAATTCAAAGGTGATTAAAGATTGTTGTAATGATATTTTTCCTATTAAGTAGGGCTGCTTTTCTTATGATACCACTTCGTATAATGCTACTTTGTTTTTACTCCTACGTCGTCCCTTTTTTGCGTTCGTCTCCATCGACCCGGCGAAAAGGTCAATTATTGCATTACCGTGTGACGTAGATGCGGGGGTGGAACGTAAGAGATAAATCCGCTGTCGGATGAGCTGTATGCACGTTCGACCAACTATAGATGTATGGGAATCTTGATATCGTGGATGTGTTTTGAACTAAAAATAAATTAACTTGCCCGTGGCTATAGGAATCTTCATAAATGCCGTTAAGGTTTCGTAGCTGGTAGCTAACGCGCTTTTACCTTCTGCAAAACAATCGAACTAGTCTAGACAAATTTCAAGAAAATTACCTTAGATCGAGAAATTTTGTAAAACATGTCAGAATCTAAAGATACGAAATTTTGCTACATTTAGATTTAATGTTGTTACGTGAACAATATCTGACTTCTAACAGCAACTTTAAATACATATAATTTTTTTTATATTAAGTCTTTATTTTTTCATCAAGATAAAAATTCAATTTTTAGGTCACCTGCGTATATTTTTATTATATATATTTTTTAAATATACCATACGAAAATCATCGTGAAATAAATTTGATCTAAAAACAAAATTAAATGTCCAAATAAAAAGAATTCTGATCCGATCTTGAAGTTACGATTTCAGGCTTCGGTATGGTGCACAAGATAGAATATCTACAGCACGTCATTAGATTCTTCATCTATAATTAAATGGTTTCAAAGTGCAAATCTGAGCTTTTATAAATGCTAATCTTTAATGTTTTCAATTAAAAGTCATTCGCGTTCTTCTAAATATAATTGTAACTAATATAATTATCTTGAAAATACTTAACTCATTTATTCCAAGATCTGATTTTGGCTGACATACAATCAACGAAAGCAGAGTTTTGAGAACTCTGTGAGAAATGATGAACTCTTTGAACCTAAAATGTTCGATGTTCCTGGAAATCGAGGGTCAACGAAACTCTCTTATAAATACGTAACTCCTTTGTTTCAAGACATGCTGCAACGACGAGAAATTCGGTTGCGGCCACGCATTATCGCTTATCGGTGTTCAGGCCAGTGTACAATGCGGCGCGTCAGTTCGAGGGTTAATAATCAACGGAGTCGCAACATCTACGAGTCGATGGAATGCAAAGAACCCCGATGGTTGTGCTCGTGGGTCGCCCTGTCAGCGTCAGCTTGGCACATCGCTGCACTCGCGCCGCTCGACGGCCGTAATATATGCCGGCGTTCGGCATTCACGGCAATAAATATTACAATATAATATTCGCGCTCGGAAGAAGGACGAACGGAAAGCTATATGACGGAGCGGCCGAGCCTACGTTACCGGAGGATCGTATTACCCTGGACAACGAATGGCACTGTACGTCCGACGACGTCGACGAAACGTCCTGCTTTTACGATTCCGCAAATAGTACGACGTCCTCGGATCGTTTTTTACCTATCGGGAATTAAACGCGTCGATGGATTCCGCCGCGAGCCGCTGCGCAGGTGAGCAGGCTCCTTCGCCAGGAAGACCACACGACGCGACGTGTTGCGCTGGAATTCTTGTGTCCTCAGTGCACGGTTTACGTGGAATGCTCCTCGAGTGTTTTAGTAATCGGTGGTTCCGACCACTTCACCCAGGGATCTACCGATTAGAAACACTTGGCCGGACACGTGGTTACCACCGAAACTACAAAATTCAGCAAAATGTTGGTTCACGCTTATCCATATTTTCGGAATTCACCTAAATCCGATTGGTAGCACTTATCGTATCGGCCTGAATGAACGTTTCCACATTTTCGATTTTTAGATTGTTCCGGGAACGTTTCGTTGTCAGATCGTCGAAAGTGTCTGAAACATTGTTTAACCCTTTGCACTCGGATGTCGCCGGTACAGCGACACACAATATATTCATGTCAAAGCGGCATCACTTTTTAATCATTATTTTCCTTCGTACTGTAATGTAATCACATGAAATGCATAAATAAAACCATAAAATATTTTATTTGTCAGTTCCTACACAATTTTCGAGCACAGCATAATGATTTTTCTTTCGATTCAACTCTGTGCAACGAAATCATAATGTTTGTAAAATCTGTTCCGAGTGCAAAGGGTTAAAGTTTCAGTCCGACCGCGATCGCATCGGGTCGACCACAGAACGATCTAGTACCACGGACGTCTGTTTCTTAAAATTAGCATAACTTTTAAAGGTTGCAGGCGGGGTTGCGCTTCTTCTTAATTGTACCCGCTTTCATTTGAAACAAATCCGATGCTTATAACTTCGAATAATTCGTTTAAAAATCCTTGCCAAAGTTTAGATTATTAGAAATGTTCCGGCATTTGTGCATGAAACAAACAATTCTTCGGAACTAATCAAATCATGCATATACGCCTATTAACCCTTTGCACTCGAAGCTATTTTAACTGTAAATATAAAATCATTTTTCTAACTTATAGTATTTCTATTTTATATGACAAAATGTATTTTATGCATATGAAATTGACTCTTGGGACTATAGCACAACAGTTACATTCTTAATAATTTTTTAAATCTCTAAACTTTGTTAATATCAAAATTATCTAAAAAGGTGATGTAACAAATTTTAATGGTGCCTCAGAGTCACTACTCGAGTGCACGGGGAATAATGTACAAAACATTAATTCAAACCTATTGGTTCATGCTCTCCAACCAGATCTTAGGATAAATTGATTTTCACATCGGATTTCTGTATTTCGTCTTCAGAGCGATGTTCCCGTACACAGAATTATCTGAAGTAGCTAATATGTATCCTGGATTTCGAAGCATGGATTACCGAATGATGTGAACCAACATATTTTCGAAATGTAAAACTCCAAAAATGATATTTTGACCACGATAAAAGGATTCCCAGCACGCTGTGCGATGTAGTGTAAGACACCGTCCGATCTGGACGACCTCTGGTCACGTTCGCCTGATCAGGCTCGTTGTTCTATTTTCCGCAAGAGGTTCGACCCGATGAGGATTTTCCTAAAAATTCCCTTCGGCAGTCGAAGTGTTAATGCAAGAATGACGCATGCGTACGTGGCCGACGCCAAGATGCTCCATACTCACCCTCGGCTGGCTGCGTTTGGTCGCAGGTCGTCCCGGCGGCGCGGTGCGGCATCAGGCTGGAACGTCAGCGACCCCGCTTCCTCTTCGCCCTCCTTCGACGAGTGCCACCTACACAGCCCTCACACCCAGCCGGTTTACATGTACGTGCACGTGGACCGTGTTCCGTGGAGGAACCGCAGGGAAACCACTACCTAACGGACCGAGAAGTCCGTTCTTGTCGACGCACCACTACCCGGACGAATGCACCGCGCGCATACAGCAAACTTAAACGATTCGAGTGCGCAGAGAACGCAACCAGCCTCCCCTCTTCCTTTGCACTTATGCCGGAACGTACAGCGCTTGGCGCTCGAAAATTTTCAAGATTTCTGGCGATACCGATCGCTAATCGCGCGACCTAACTCCGGGCGATCAGCGACTTTGGCGCGTTCTGTTTGTCGCACGTTGATCGAGAAAACGATTTCCGAGACAGAACTCGGGAAAAGATCTCGAGGAACCTCCTGTTAAGCTCCGTTTTTCAAGTCGGAATCAAATTCTGTACGCGTGTACACATGTTTTCACTTTCGAGATACTCTTATTATTTTTATTATTTATTTCGATCGTTAAGTTTCGAAAAACTGATGTGTTTAGAAGAATTACCTTATACAATATATCTCTCTCTATTGTGACAAGATTAATACATAAGATTACAAATGATAGCATACTCGGTTATAGTTTTGTCAAAAAGGTCCGCCGTTCGATTGTTAAATTGCATTATTTTGTAGAACTTATTGAATTCGTTTTCTTGATATATTCTGATAAATACGTAAATTCCATATTCTACAGCTAAATTAATATACAAATAAACTTTCCGTCATCCGACGTTCTTCTTTACAGCCACAGATTTAAAAACGTACACGTAAATGTAGGCACATGATAAATATAAACTTTCTTTTACCTCGAAGAAATTAAGAAAAGAAAAGAAAAATGCTACTAGACTTTATCAATTGATACGTTTTCTTGTGTTTTACAAATCTGCACATGTCATAAATGCATAAAGATCCGCAGTCCGTTCATAAAAATGTAGATAGTCCTACGGATATAGCATTATAATTATTCCAAAGTTATTACATCCAATATTTTATTCGAATAATTCGAAGAAACCTTTATTCGAACAATGCGAAAAATTCTTTACTCGAATAATTCGAAAAAAGTAATACGGAAGAAATGCATCGATAAATTATGAAAAAAACACTTTATATTCCATTATTTCTATTCGAATCAATTATTTTCCGTACGAATTCCTATACGGATAAATTCTTCTTCGAATAAAATCTTATTCGAACGAATCCTTATCCGAACGAAATTTTATTCCGATAAATTCTTACCTGGCCAAACTTTTATTCGATCGAATATTTATTCGACAGTTGCGAATAAAATTTTATTCCTTGTTCTATATCTGTTATCCGTCATCCGTGCACAATTCTTTCCCAACCCTGAGTTAATTAAAATATCGACGTAGACAGCGCGTTCCCGGTACCCTTTTGCAAGTAACCACTCTCTGCCTTTCCTCTATTATTTATCAATCTCGGTTTTTACCAACGAATCCTACTTTCCGGTAGCAGCTGCACCACCGAAGCACACAAAACCGATATCCCAATTCTTGTGTAGACATCGAAGTATACATCGATATCGTCCAGGAGAGGGGCCCCTCTCGTCCTTTGCTGCTACCCCAACCCGCGTTTCCATTCCGTTCGTGTGGAATCCAGCGCACCCACACACCCCTACGAAACTACGGTAAACGTGGCAGTGGAGGGACAGGGTAGGGGTATTAACGGTAGTGTGTAAAGCGAGGGAAGTTTCCCCGAGCCGTGTGTGTTGGACGGTGTTGGTAAGCGTGAGAGAGGAGACGTGCGCCGAGTGAGAAAGAAGGACAGCCGCATAAACACGAAGAGCGGAATACGCTCGGGAGAGACGCAATATAGTGTAAAAGCTACGCTATCCGCGGGTATATGTTCTTTACGCGCGGGAGACGTCTATCCTTTTGCGCGTAAATTGAATGTGTGAGTGGATGTGTGAGAGGAGAGGGAGGGCTAAGAGGGATGAGAGGGATGAGAAGGAGTAGGGCCGAGGCGTAGCATAGAGGCATAGGTGAATCTTGACATTTATATGTATGTGACTTGTCTCGCGAAGGCATTCGTCTGCTACGCATTATGAAGCGTGCGTGTAGGTGCGCGCGCGTATTATTGCGAGGATCGGTGTGTTTTACGCTCGCGGCTTCTAGCCGGGGCATGTACCTCGTACGGAGAGGACTTCGAGCACGCCTGTGTACGTATGGGGAACCGCCGAGTGTATTGTATGGGAAAATTGCCGTAGGCAGATTCATAGGTACCTGTTTATTCTAATATATCGTACGATGGCTTCGCCTTTTTCACGATACTCGCCGCGCGTGCGGATAGAGGGTCGCTCGCGATCTCTCATATTCCGCTCGAATATCGAGGAATAACTTCCTATACGGATGACCGGTCTTCGCGCAGCAATAGTTCAATTTTAATCTCTTGTCATTTAGCACGATCTTTGTTGCGTTATGCATGGGCGGATCGCGCGATCGTTCATTCGTTGCGACTCAACAATCGCGAGTTTAGGGGAAACGAGTTTCGACGTTTTAAATTTGTATAATTTTGCAGCGGTATTACAGGCGAATGCATTAAATTGTATTAGAAAATGTTGAATTTGCATAGCCGCGTAACAATCTCGTAGATCGTTGTTAGAGTTCATTTGCCCTTGAAACACAGTTCTTGTTATCATTTATTATACTATCGTAATAAGGAAGGTTGTTTAGTAATATGTAATTATTGGTTGATAGAAATGATGAACGAAGGTCGTAATACTCTGTACGGATGTACAGGAAACATGATTTTGCTATTACCTCTGATTTTGTTTTATTCATGCTAACATTTCTTGGCGTGTACGATTATTAGACATATATCGCAGAAATTCTACTGTGTAAAAATTGTAGCATACCTTTCTTCAAGTAGCTAACATTTCAGAAATATATTAATTCAAGCATTGTGGTGTAAAATAAAAAAAAAACTTAAATCACGGTGGAAATGGTTATGTCAAAGTGTTGATTCAGTAATCACAATAAACAACAGAATACGGTTAACTCAAAGCGTTAATCTAGCAATAACATTACGAAAACAATTTTAGATTTCTACCGATGATGTCGTCGCCGAAAAATAATTACGTTTTTTTAAATGTTGACACTTTCGAACGCAAGTGAATTTTTTGGGGGAAATAAAGTCCGGCGCCTTTGAAACTCGGTGCATAAGGAAGCAACAGGCAGCAATCTCAAAGATGTTGCCGGTTCTTCGAGTTACTGTCGATCTAAGTTTCCCCCACGCTTGCTTTTGACACCGTGTGGGCAGACAAGTGCAACTCATCGATTTGTCGCTTTTCCCACAGGCGCGAAAGTTTCCGCATTCGAGCGCGGTGGATAGATTTCGTAGCGTTTAACGAAGATAGAACAAAGTCGGAAAGAATGACCATGAATCAATTTTTCCTCGTAGACAATTTTATAATCGCCAGTAATTTGAGCAATGCTGTTCTTCAGCGACCAGACGTGCAATCGGATTTGAACTACGTAATAATTCACGGTAACATAAAGGTTTCAATTAGGGCTGGATTAGGTTTATAACCTCTGAATAATACAGGATGATCCAAAATTATGGTACTTTCAGAAAATGAGGGATTCGAAGTAACTTTTTCCTTAGCGAAAATGCAATCCGCAGCTTTGTTTACGAGTTATTAACAGAAAGCAGTGACCAATGAGCGGAACTGAGCTTCGTCCACTTATTGGCTCGGCCTTTTTGCGACAGTCGAGCTCGCCTCTCATTGGTCACTGTTTTTCATTAATAACTCGTAAACAAATTTGCGGATTGTATTTTCGCTAAGAAAAAAGTTACTTCAAATCACCTCAGGAACCGCTTATTTCCCGAAGATACCATAATTTTAGGACACCCCGTATACACCATAGCATTGTAGTACCTATGTAATATGACTTGCTTGTGTCAAATTGACACAATAACAGGAGATCAATGTTAAGAACAGACTAATGGTTAACATTACCGATCTCTTTCCTGAAAATTAAAACCTAAGATGAAATTAAATAAGTTTAAAATGAGATTATGCGTGTAGCCGGTAATGAATTTAACCATGTGTAGATTATACCATTTATTTAAAAACAGTGAGAAATGCGACGGAATTGAGACGAGGGACGAATAAAGATTAAAATAAGCGAGACAAGAGAGAGAGAGAGAGAGAGAGAGAGAGAGAGAGAGAGAGAGAGAGATGTGAAGATAGAACTTGTATCCCCTAGGGGTATATTATTATTAGGGGTAATTTATCGACTTACATTTATGACGATATATATATATATATATATATATATATAATCGTCATAAATGTAAGTCGATAAATTTTAATATCAGCCATACTGATACAGTAAACTGTTACTTATTTATTTAGTTTGTTTCGTTTTGAAATGTACAGATCCAGTTGTTTTTATGCGTTCTATCCGGTGAACATTAGTTTACGGCGACCTGTTTAGCAAGAAATACTTGACGAATTATTCGTTATTTCAGCGCACGTAAATATCCAAAATCCGCGTGTAATGTGCCTTCGGTTGATTCGAGTTCATTTACCAAGCAATTTGTTTTCTTTCGTCTTAATCTCTCGTCCGTCCGAATCGCTACTGTACATTACGATTCTCATAATTCATCGTTCCGAAAGCAAATTCAAGGTACCCTCGTGATCATTGAAACGGTTAATCTTGTAAATCGGCTGGATAAGATGGCGTTCGATTTTGACGAAGGACGGTGAACCCTGCGCGGCTGGGACCGGTGACCAGGAACCAGGCATCGGGGACCAGGGCCGGAGACGCGATGCAAGCGCGCGCGCGCGCGCCATTTAAATCCGTATGGACGGATCGGGGTCCAACGTATTATTACCATCTATAGGAACGCTGGCGAGCCATCAAAAGGTCGGTGATTTATGTGGTTGGTCGTCTTGCGGACTACGCCTCGTGTGCCACGGCTTCGCTCGTCTGCCGCGCCGCTGTACGCTTCTACACGCTTCTACACGCTTATACACGCGCAAGCCGGCTCCGGTCGGAAGACGAGGAAGAAGGAGCCGGGGACGAGAGTACTCGCCAAGAGAGAAGAGCTCCCCGGACGATCGGGATGCTAATTCGTTTTGCTCGCTTCCTCGGCTTCTTCGTCCTTTTCTGCGAATGCAGATCGTCGGCGGACGACCTCGTGGAATGCGTTCCTCGTCTCGTCGAAGCGAGCGTGTCGATGCAGCCTAGGCCGAAGGGACTCTCGGCCGTTCATAGGATCACGAACATCCGTTCCTTCGTTTATTCGTTTCCGATTATTCGAATCGACGACGCGCTTCCGTGGCCGAGGCTCGGCCACGAAAATATTGTTTGTCGGTGTCCTGGAATCGACCGAGGACCTGAACGGATATTCTGATGAAAACGCGCCCTTAAAACACGACGATGGAACCCAATATTCGCTTCATCGGTCTACACGGCGTTGAGGCGCGTTCGATGTATGAGTCCACATTCTTCGAATGCACTGATCCCTAATAATGGTATCTGGCTCGATAGGTGCATATAGCGAGGTCCAGTCTATTGCTATTCCAATTAACGCTATTTCGACGTAACGCCTCTTTCTCAAATCTGAAAAGAATCGCTGAATGCTCCGTGACTACAGTAAATTGACAATTCGGGAAATGGACAATTCGGGAAGAGGAGATACGATTATTCGAGCCCCGCTATTCATTTTTATAGTTTCCGATTAGTCAACAATTATAAAAACGAGGTGCAAGGCGCGAATAATCGTATCTCCTCCTCCAAAATTGTCCATTTTTGTTTACGAGCTGGAGGAAAATTCGGGAGAATTTACTATATTTGTATTTTTGTTCACTGCACACGTAGGTGTACGCGCCTATTACGTTTGTCTTATAAGTTGATGTAAAAGTCACTGAAAATTATAGTGAAACTACTTCACTCTTGTTGGCATGTTTCCTTGATCCTATTTATATGTGTCATGTGCTAAAACGATCTCGTGAAATTAATAAGGACATCATCCAAACGTTGATCACAGATTTCGATGAAACTTTGCACATTTCTAGTGCACACTTTTAAAAAAAGAATGTGCAACGAGTCATTCCACTTCTCTCGAGAAATTCTTCTCAGACTTTTGTGACGTTCGAAATTACGACCACAACCATTAATGTATACTATTTCCCAAAATAGATGAACTATTAATAAATGTTTGCTTAGAGTTATACGAATACGTACAGCTTCTTAGAAGATATAAAAGAAGCTATTACCACGTGTCTACATCAACATTATCCTATGGCAATATTTTGGAACGATGATGAAATAACGAAGGAATCCTTTAGCAAGATCTACGTAAAGAGATTCCTTTCTCGAGATTACGTACAATATTAAATTTTCACGTCTAATGACGATATTAACAATAAATTCTACAAACAAAGCAAATTATAAAATGTAACACGACGGACGTCAGTCCATTCTATACTTTACAGTGAAATGAATGCGAACATTTCGAAAACGAAAATCGACAAAGCATATTTTCTGGCCTTTTAATTATCTTACGATCCAGTTTCTCAAAACATTCAATATATCGCGGAAAATAGTTGTTCCAACTAACTATTAGATCAAGGATATTGATACGTTCTGCGCACATTTTTACGTAGATATCGCAGAAAGTAGAATGAACGAATGTTATTTTCCCCGTTAATGGGTCTGGCTGATTCGAAATAAAAGGAGTCCATATTAAATTCTATTCAAGTTCATGCTTTATCGCTCCGTGAAGATTCTCGTGACCCACAAATGCAATAAGCATTTGCAGTCTGGTAATGATTCTGCGTTTCTCGGACTGAATTACAAATTATAAGCTCGCATAAATTGATCACACGAGCCAGTTAAGAAACCGTAGTAGCCTCGATCGATCGCGGCTGTGGGAAACAGGTAGGACGTCGACGTGGTTTCTTGGACGATCTCGAAAAATGAATCGAATCATTGACTGACGATGGAAAGTGTCAGTTCATGAGACTCATCGAGAAGCAGATATTTCTCTTTATAGGACATCGATCTCCCATCTGGGCGTCGATTTCTCTTTTTTTTCCGCACAGTTAGAGAGCATTTCCCCTTTCGCTCTGCGCTTGTCCGCGGTCATCGAGTATCGCGGCTCCATGTCTATGAACGCTCGACGAGGATAACAATACAGCGGTGTCGTAGCTAAAACACTCGGTGCCCCTTTCCACTTTTCTTTCACCTTTCCACTCTTTCTGTCGATCACAGTGACGAGCAACCGTCTAACAACCAAACGATTTTCTTATGAAAAGTCTGATAACAACTGATAACTTGAATTGTTTCATAATGATTGAATTATTAAAAATACTTACCGAATCTTACACAGTACCACTGACGAGCCAGCAACGAAGTTGATATTAGAATATCAACTCGAAAAATTACCGCAACATCGTTTAATTAATGTAAGCAAAATCAGAAGGTTAAAATTTACCATAGAAAATATTGTTTCAACTATTTTGTATTTTAAAAATCCTAGTAACATTCAGTTTGTTCAGTATATTTCAATTCGAATGAATTTCAAAATCTAATAAAAGATTAGTGTCACACATACGACGCGATCGACGCGGTACACAACGTGTTAAATGTCTGACAGGAAAGCTAAGAACGTATGTTCGTTTTCATTAGGCTTGCAAAAGGTACGTAATAATATTCGATTTAAAAAATAGTCTTCCTCTTTTTTAGAACTGTATTGCTTATATTATTTTTTGTCCAGAAATTATTGAAAGCACATTTCAAATATTCTTTAATATGCTAAACTGCAGTGGTTATAGTATGAATTATTTCATTTGTTTCTTTGCAAGTCAGAAAAGAAACCAATGCAAAATTCATTTAAAACAACACGCGTGGAAACAATTTATTTCAACCGAAATTTAAAATCTTTATTTAACGAGAGAAGCGTTTATAAGTTGTCGTAATACAGTAATTTCTTCCGAAAATGCCAAATTTCGGGTTGCTGAGAATTTCCCTGTGCCTATGTAATTTATTGCTACGTCGATGCTAAGAGTCGACGGAGTTCTCGGAAGACAACACAAAATGGTCTGTTTGGTTGTGAGTCAGGTAAAAAAAAACCGCGGAGTTACAAGCTACGTGGTAGGTACTAGATACATGAATGTCGAATCGTGTCATGTGGCCTCCGAATTGCCTTCGACTCGTATTATGTGGCCTCCGAATTGTCTTCGAATCGTGGCAAAAGATTAAAAATAAAAAAGTTAGGTCATCGTTTTTATTCTAACATTACTATATATTCATATTAATATATACTGGCATGCTGGCCGCTGCTTTTTTTGCCAACTGCTCCAAGTTTCCATAAAAACGAGTCGCAAGGCCCGAAGAATCGACAAACAAGTTATTCAGGTAACCCTGAATATACAGGGTGTCCAAAAATTATGGTACTTCCGGGAAATGAGAGGTTCCTGAGGTTATTTGAAGTTACTTTTTCCTCAGCGAAAATGCAATCCGCGGCTTTGTTTACGAGTTATTAACGAAAAACAGTGACCAATGAGAAGCGAGCTGGGCTGGTGCGCGGTGGCCGAGCTAACGAGCGCACGGAGCTCGGTTGCCTAGCGCCGAACGAACTCGCCTCTCATTGGTCAGTGTTTTTCATGAACAATTCGTTAACGATGCCTTGGAGAAAATTTTTGTAAAGGAAAAAGTTGCTTCGAATCACCTCAGGAATCTCTCATTTCTCGGAAATACCATAATTTTGGGACACCCTGTATACCCCACCCTATACATAATGTTTAAAACAATGTAAAACACAATTAACACAATTTGTTTATACAAAACATTATACATAAGATATAAAATCAAAAAGTTAATAACAATAAATTCTCCTTCTTCTAAGTCTGGACAAAGTTAAAGAAATTAGTTGTTAAGCATCTCTTCAAATGCGTTGTCTGCATTGTTTACATGCGTGACTCCATTCACGGCGAAAGCGAAGTTATCCGGAAACGAATACTACTAAAATGTTGGATTTTCATCTTTATAAATCTATTGCGACAGCGCGATATATTCTGTACGCTCTATACTGTTTTAATTGCGACGTCCTCTATTTAATATTTTTTAACATCTTTAGCATCTCAAGCATTGTGTTGACCAAAAAATGCAAAATATGCTCTCGTAAAGGTTTCATGAACGAGTAATAAATACATTGGACAATGCTGTTATAATTCTCTCCGGCAATACCTAGGCTACTTACGTGCCGAACGGTAAGAATCATTTGAACGTCACGCTTCAATGATTCTTGCTTCTCGTACCGAATCGATTTATGACATGACGGTAAGAATTAGCAGAGCATTGTGTACCTACGAGTTGTTTAGACATCGTGGCGCAAAACAGTTATTTGTTTCAACGTTTCACGCGTTCAGTCCCCCGTGTTTTCCCGTTCGAGATATTTTCTGGAAAGCGATGTTATGGTAAAAATTCTATCTTTCAACAACCGAACAATTTTTTTCATTCCATAATGTACATCTTTTCATGCTTCCCGTTTAGATGGATCGGAAAACCGATCATGAGATTGTGAAATAAATATTATTACCGTAAACAATTTTTTGATTTTTGCAACGCCACTTTAAAGCTTGCTAGTGGTCAACATATTGTTATATTCCGAGAACCAACAAGCAATCCGTATAGTTTCTGATTCGAAACTATACGTAAATGTGGATCATGATAATGTGAAAATACAATGGCAAACTTGAAATACTCTCACTCAAAGCTCAAGAACTTGATTTTATCGAAAACAATTAGAAAAACGTCACATCATTTCGCGATTACCGTTCAAAGCTGGCCATGCGTCACCATATCCGAATTCGAAACAATTTTCACTAACTTTGTTCACATCTAATAAAGTGCTGAAACCTCAAGCATAATACGAATAAATGTACTTGATCTCGTAACATTACAATTTAAACAATAATTTCATATTTCGCATAAAACTACACGAAGCCTACGCAATGAAAATGTTCTGGAGTAAAATAACTCCGACTGTAAAGGGCTAAAAAAGGTGTACCTCACGGTCTCGCGATGTTTAAAATGTTCAATAAATATCACGACCCCTACGCCGCCAACGTCGACGCACGGCCCTTGATAATGGTAAAATTAGAGAGCATGCGTTCGCACCAGCGAGACAAGAGAAACGAGTTTAATAGGGGGTAAGGAGGGGGGAGGGAGGCTTTCGCGGTCAAAGAATTCAGAAAAGAAACTCCGAGAGATGGACGTGACGCGAATTCGAAACCACTCCCACGATTCTTGTTAATATCCTATCATCGTTCATCGAATTGATCACTTCATCAAGTTCGTAATATCCTTAACAACGTGAGCGATACAATAATTTATCGAGTACTTACAGTACACTCGAGTAGGGGAATAACGATCCACCGCTTTTTGCAGAACAAAGAATGTAATTGTAAATTTTCTCCTGCAATTTGTTTGTTTCCCTTGTGTCCGTCGATATGTTTCTATTATCTTCTGGAGACCTTTAAATACCGTACAGTTTTCATTGAAAATGAATCTAAATAAATAAAACCTATTTTATGAGAAACTAAATGTTTTTACGCGTTACATTAAAGATAATGCTTTGTTGATTGATATTCGAAATTGCTATTGATTTTGACAGTACGATAAATCCTTAGCTGTGAATGGAATAAAAGCCACGTGGTTGCCATTCAATTATCGATTTTCAAACAGCATTGCGGAGATTCACTGTACAGTGGATTCGATGCATTTATGACAGAAATGAGTAGGCGTAATTTAAAGCGTATCCCGCAACTGAAGCAGACAATTTTTATTTTGTTTAAAAATCCGCGGTCTAGTAATCATCGATATGAATGAAACGTGTCAAGTCCACTTTTCTGGCTCGATGTTTTTTTATTCGTTAGGATCTTCATTCGACTAATTTCATTTGCCTTTAACATTAGAACGATAATTGCCAAGCTGCGGATTTCGTGCATGTATGATAAAATGGATAGCTGAATTTAAAATAGTAGAAAGGCTGGAATAGGTTAACATTATTTTGGCGATCGGCTGAAATTACTAAAGAAAAAATAGAAGTCATTTTTACCTGCGTCCTGTTTAATCCGATTCATGAAAAATTATTCATTTCGTATAAAGATTCGCAATCCTAGTCGCAGTCGTGCAAATAACTGTCTGTGGGAAGAGACTCGTGCATCGTGTCGAAACGAACGAACTTCTTTATCGTGTCAAAAACAAAAGATCAATTATACAGGTCTTAAATCGCTGATTATATCACAATGAAATATTATCGATGACGAATTTGATTGGCTAGAAACTTTACTTTCGCTAAGCCAAGAAAATATCACACCAAAATGTCCACGAAAAACCGGATAAAATTGGATCACAATAATTTTATGAATTAGTGCGCGCACAATCTGGCGCGTAAAAATCGAACAATTTTCATAACGAAATAAGAATAATAAGAGGAAGAAAAATTCAAAGTTACGTCGAATCCGTTCGTTTTCCTTTATGAAAAAAAGAAAATATTAAAAGGTCGACGTCGTTTGTACCAGGAAAAGGACAAATAAATAGCCCCCATAAAAAAAACACCTGTACACTCGTTTGCACGAGTAGTACAGGCGCGAACACAGAATGATCGGTAACGCAAAGATCGGCGAGACCGGGGCAGTTTTGCTTTCGTTGAAAGTGGAAACCGGAAGCGAGACTTTTCTTCCGGCGTAAACGCGGGCCCCCTCGACGCGTTTCACCTGCGCGGCATTGCGGATTCGTTAATCAAGTTTGTCGTTGACGTTAAACGCACCGAGACACGGCCGTACGTCACGCAACATCGGCCACGCAGCAATGGCCACCCGAAGATAACGAAATTCCGAAAGGTTTTCTACGATATTCGTCTAACCGGCAAATATCGGCGCAGTGTTACGTCCCACATAGCGAGCATTCCGCGGCAGAGTCATTTACTCCTCGTCAAGATGGAATATTAGCGGCCGAGCTGTTGCGTTTCACTCGGCGAATCGCTTAAAAGCGTCAAGACCGTGTATGAGGACTGAATAAGTGAATACCAGTTTCCGCGTTGCACGGACGAACCGTGTAACCGTAATTTCTGTATTCGAGATCCTCGCGAAATCAAAAGTAGCACGTTTTTCGCACCCGGGAAACGGTGTGCGAAAAAGTAAATCAGTCGTTCGCAGATTTTCGTTCAATCAACAGGCCCGAAGCGTTTCTGTAATTCTGAACTGTGTTGTTCAACATTACACGCAATCCCGACTAATTATCGATTTATAGAATCTCTAACGTGCCATTCTACGATCTGACTAAAACTGAAGCCTACCGTTCGACTTGAATTGTTAATTCTACAGTATCTACAGTGGCATCGCAAGATGTATTTCTATACTTGGAATATAGTAAATTCTCCGTAATACAGTAACGTAAATTCTCTCTCTAATTGACGTTCAGATTGTACACAAAAATGGACAATTTGGAAAGAGGAGATACGATTATTCGAGCCTCTCGGATGGTTTTCATAGTTAACGATTGTCAAGGTAAACGGTATTTGTTTCGTAATTTAAGTATTAAATGAAACAGTCTTTTCAAATGGTATTTGATTTAAGTATTTAATGAGACAGTATTTTAACTAGTGTTTGTGTGACTTAGGTATTTAATGTAACAGTATCTTCAAGTAGTATTTTAATTATTTATTATAGTAGTACTATTAATTATTTAAGCATTCAATGTTAAACAGTGTTTTGAAATAGTACTTGATTTAAGCATTAAATGAAACAATATTTTCAAATGGTAAACTTGATTTACGCTTTAAATGAAATAGTGTGTGGTTATAAAAATATTTCAGCGTTTATTTTGTCACAAACGTCTCTAAACTTCCCCCAACCTTGTATGAAAATTATGAAAATTGATCAAAAGTTTTCTGGGAAAATATGGTTCGAAGGATATTCAAGCATTAACCTTTAGCCTATCCTGTGTCATTAAAAAAACGTGATCTTTCACTTGGTGTGAAAAGGAGTCAGCTCCGAGTAATGGTGGTTTCGCAACAAACAGTATTGTGTGTGTAATACGTTTGGTGCAACGAACAGGCAGCTCCTGGAGTTTCTTGTTTCTCATATTTCATTGTATCATTAGAATATTATTGTATATTAGAATATTGTTAATCATTGTAATGATTACAATAAAACATGCTCTTTTTTTTAGTTTCCGTAACAGTTGCACGATTCTCAACGATCGTTGCACAAAATATGCAACAAAATTTTCATTCATTCGACACGTTAACTTAATCGCGTACTATTAATTATTTTACATTTGAAAAGATTTAAATCGCGTAACGTTTAATGGGATATTAAATGACACAAAATGAAGTCGTATTGTATTTATTATCGTGTTTATTGCAAGAAAAATATAGGTTCTATAGTAAAAATTGTATAAGTTATTTATTGAAAACATTATTATTTTTCAATAATATAAATGTATTCTTGTACTTTTACCTCATTTTGTACATGCGATGAATCCATAGGAATCTATAATTTAGTTATTTCCGAGCACTTGAACATCCTTACTTTTTTCTTTTGATATAGAAATATAGAAGAATTTCGACACAATTTTCGATATGCACAAAAATTTCTCTGCGATTTTATCATCGATTGAATGTTAGCCAATTGTGAGTTAATCCATTGCACTCGAGTGGCAATTCGGAGACGCCGCTAAAACTAAACGAATTCCTCTATATTCAAACAAACTATTCCAAGTGTAACTTGTTCTATGCGTCGCAAGACTCAGTTTCGCCTTCATAAAATGCAATAACTAAGCCATGTAAAATGGAAAAACTGTAGGTCGGAGAAACTATTTTGGATTTAGAATAAAGATGAGGGGGGTGGGGGGGTCAAGTACAACGGTTAATAATAAAATCCGCCGAATCCCGTTCCAAAGGGTTCGCGCGATCCTCCAGCTCCAGCAGATCCACTGGTTTTAATACGATTATGAACGGTCAATCAAAGTCTCTCAACAAAGTCTTTATCATTGTCGCGGCGCGGCGCGGCGTCTGAAAAGGTTCGTTAAACGCATCGCGCGCAGTCCAATGCGGGGCCACGCGCGAAAGAAACCGCTCCGCGGGGCCGTTTCACCTCGCGAATCGTTTAAAGGTGGCGATCTGTCACCGCAGCGTGTAAAACGATCGCCGAGAGTCCATAGCCATAAACCGACCTGCGAAACGCTCGCTCGCTCCCGCTCGGATCCGCTCGCCCCGGCTTGCCGCGGCTTGCGCCGAGCGGCGCGGAGCGGCGTGCAAATGTTTCAGTTTCGTGAGTATAGACTCGGTAGGAGTAATAATCGTATACCGTTACTTCTTTCGAAAGGCCGTTGACTCAATTGCGCCCCGGATAAAAGAGGCGGTTCACGAGTCCTCCGCGAGAGCAACCGTGCACGGGATATATCGGTGTTGTGTGTTGTTAGCCGCGCGCTGTCTTTCTACACGTCTACATACGCACGTGCACACACACACACACACGCGCGCGCGCATAAACATATACTTACATACATGCGTACATAATAAATAATACATACGTAAGTATGTGCTTGCGTCCATCCATCCATGCATATATGTATACATACATACATACATACATACATATATATATACATACATACATACATACATACATATATATATACATACATACATACATACTTACATGCATACATACTTAAATGCATAGATTCACATCCGTGCATACTTAGATACCGCCACGTGTTCAACTACGAAAGAACGACGCCGGCTCGGCTATCCTCGGGTTCGACCACCCAGCTTCGATTTCGAGACCGGCTAACGAGCGATCCTCAAGATACTTCTCAGCTCGTTCTGACCCGCTGCTGCGTGATCTACGAATTCGCGGTGGGATACACCTTGTCCTCCGATCACGCGATTTCCCAGGTACGATTGAAACGTGCTACGGCTCTGCTAGCTCGCAACGGAGCGAACGGAGTCTTCGCCTTTTTGCCAGCCGGTGGAAACGGTGCTAATAGGGCCCTCAAGTTTACGTGCCCCCATAAAATTCGATTCCTAACCAAACCCATCGTGCCTCGATTTTCTTCTGTTTCCTTTTGGAGATTGATCGGTGAAAGTTTTCTGTACCGAATCGCGCGAGGATGGTCCTTCGCGAATCGCTTGTTTTCGGGCGGGAAAGATTAATCATTCAAGGAATGTAATCGATACGTTGACCTTGGGACAATTGGAAGCTGTCGAAGTGTCAAATGTCGAATTTATTATTTTGCAATTGCCGAGATTTCAAAGATGTCAAATTCGTGCGATCTTTCGACAAATTTAATATTGTTTTTAAATAGACAATACACATTTGTCGCTCTTGGAGCTGAGTCGGTTGTTAACATTTATTACATACACACACGCCAATGGCCGAATGTGTGTTCTAGTTCCCTCAGATATACTAAAGTGGACCATGTCTGTTAATAGTTGTCACGTGTGTCAGTTTCTTCAAATCATTGAATATGACATTCAACGGTTGTCAAAAATGCGTATGTCAAACTCGAGAATAAGTTTCGCCAAATTTCATTTAAGGTCCATATTTAAACAATCTGATGTTACGAAATATTTAAATAAACAATTGTTACGACACACTCAACGAGCCAATTGTCACAAAATATTTAAACGGCCTATTATCTCGAAATGTTTAATTAGCCATTTCGTTCGACATATCTAAGAAGTCAATTGTTTCCGAATTTCTCGAAGTTATTGCTCGCGCTTACACACACGTTGAAATCTCCGGCGGTAATATGTATACTGGTATAAAGCGTTCAGCACGCTTACAGAATTATTATCTGTGTCACTGTGGAAAAAATTGTCAAGTTTTTACACGTAGATAATATGTACTTGGTATCGCGACATTGATTTCGAGGTCATTCTTTCAAGGCGAAATGTTTAATGAAATACATATAAATGTACAGCAGTCTTCCAACTTATTAGCCTTAAATGAGTTTCTTCAAAAGTATAATAATTATTTTCATTTAATTAGAATGTGCAACTGGCATTTTAAATTTTTAAATGAATATTGTTAATTTTTTCAAACGAATGAAAAAATTGAAAATATATGTATGTACATACATATGTTATGAAGACAAATAATGACGGTATGAATCAATGGTGCAAAATGATTCAATGTTCAATTTTAATACTTCGTCCGTTACTGATATAATTTAGTATCAAGTTAACGCTTGGTTTACGGAACCCGTCAAAATGACGCGTCACTAATTTTTTAATTTACGATTATTCAAATTGTAAAAATACATTTCTGAGTTATTTATTTAATATATGTGTTACTTGAGGCAAATATTACAATAACGCTCGTTAAAAATCAGAATAAATGTCTTATTGCGTACTTTTACTAATAGCTGCTTTTAGTGCTCCGTAAATCTAGTGTCAAATTACAAATATAATCTCATATTTGCTTTCTAATTTAATAAATATTTCTTGGAAATCTTAAATAATGTGTTAAATATGTGTTTAAGGAAACACACTGCAGAAATGCAATAATTTTTAATATCGTACATAATAAGGAAATCGGACGTTTGGAAGCAGCGCATCCAAAAATGAATTCCTTAAAGCTTCATCAGTTTCTACTGTATTTAAAACAATCATCTTTTTGATATCATTTTATTCTATATTAAAGATAAAAAGCTCGCTATTAAATTTATAGGCTTTCCATAAATGCTACGATCACAAATGAAACAAAGTTTGAAGTTTGAATATTTCGGGACACGGTTTTAGCGCACATGCCCTCATCCCAAATAACTCGTTAATTGTAGTATCCTAGTAACAGATCACAAGAGCTGAGTCAAAAATCGATAATGGGTTCACTCGGCATAGACCAGAACGAAAAGCTCCATTGTCGCGCACGTGCCCCGTTTGGAAATCGAGCCTCGAACATGTTCGACAGATTTTTGCCGTGAAAGTGGCACACAGCGAAATCACTAAACAGGTATTTAGCGCGGCGAGCAATCAGGATGAATTCGGTCGTGAATGTGTTTCAACTTTCAAAATGCACCCGGCGAGGAGCGTCACCGTTTGCCTGGGAAATAGGAACTGCGCTTAGGCTTATGTTAGTTAGAAACCACCGCGCTCTTTCTTACGTTCGAACGAGCTCGAACCGTCCGTGAACCGAAGCAAACTAGTCGAACGCTCTTGCGTTTCCCATGAGTACTTTCGAAGTGAAAACTTGGTGCAATGTCAGACGTATTTTTGCTGAGTTTCGTTACTTGTAAATCTTGGAACATATACGATGAACAAAAGCAAGACAATTTAAACTAATTAACGTTAATAAACGTATCTTTTGTACGTAAAAACGTCGGTTTAAATCGGTTCATCTCAAAAACGACGTTCGGTAATCATCAATAATGACTTTTGTCGATGAAACGAGAGTCGATGAGAACATTTGATGGTGATTTCAACGAGGTCGGTGTGTAAACAATGTCGACGAAATCGTGTCGAAAAAACATTGTACATGATTTGATTGCCGAAAACATTGTAGATGAAATAATTGTTGGTGATTTCAAGGTAGCCTCTCCCCCCCCCCCCCCCGCAATAATTATAACAAGATTCAAACGTTCGCATAGCAAAATTATAAACACCAAATTCTTTTATTGTATTGCACTATAGCTGCTACACATTCTTTACAATACATAAATAATATTTACCGTTCTACCCCCATTAATATCGAGCGACCCGAGGATATCAGATGATGTCTAAAGCATCGCTTATACGACAGAACTTCCACCGCACCTTTTATTCCAAATACTTTAACGATCGTCATTAATTTGTACAGGCTATTATGTTTACTACCTGAGAACCAATAAAAGCGATTCCCTGCGGAGTCAATTAAAATTCATGTAGCAGTGAATCAAAGAGCAGGATATAATAAAACAACTATATATCCTAAGCAAACGTAAAAAGATCGGAACGAATCATGGAAAAGGGCAACTGCGGTATCGTACGAACGATTCTCATTGTCAAGGAAAATGATGAAACGGTCCATTTTATAGAGATTTTGGTATCTTCATTCCTGTATACTGTTGGAATCATCTACGTGTCTCGATTTCCGAAGAATTTTTCGATTTGAAAGAAATTCATAACATTCATATTTTGTTACTTATGTCTTCTTCACGAATATAATCCAAAGGGTGGTTTTAAGAACGTCATCGACATTTTATGCAACCAGTACACTTTAATAAAAAGGAGGAAGAAATTATTCTCCCTTACAAAAAAATTTATATGGGGTTTTATAGTTTTATAGATATTATAATAATATAATATATATTACATATAATAATAATAATAATAATAAATATACTGTAATAATAATATATACAATATAAATAAATATGTATTCAAGTATATTTATTTATATTGTATATAATAATAAATACACTATAATAGTAATATATATAAATAAATAGACATAATATTTACGAGTAAAGAGAGTATCACGATAGTGCTCCATCACGCTCGTCGAATAGTACGCGAATTTTCCACCGAAAACTCAAGAAACGTTTATCAATCGAGCACCGCATTCGCTAAACATGGCCCCGCGTGACTTTTTTCCTATTTGGTAAACTGAAACTACGACTTCGGGAAGACGTTTTGAGTCGACCGAAGTCGTAAAAGAGAATTCGCAGAAGAAGTTGAAGGCTACATATCTTTTCCAGCGTTCGAAAAATGTTTCGAAGACTGGGAGAAGACGCGTTGGCGTGGGCGCCTAGCCCCGGACGAGATACCTATTTTCGAAGTCGACGAAATCAATTTCTATGAATAAGTACGCGGTGTTCCATTTTATTGAATTATTCCGGTTACATTTATATCGCATAATGCGCACAGTGTTTCGGAGCATTGTGTCGCGGAGCGTATTAGAGGCCGTTTAAGCAGCAGGTATTCAAATACATAATATAGAAGGTTCACATAACGGATGTTCGTATAACGGAGGTACTCAGCGTTGTCGATTGCACCAAAATCGTGGCGTTACAGACGGGATCGAGGGGAAACAGTTTTGTCCGAATAGATTCGACCGATACTGGATCACTGGATGTTTCGAGAGCAAGGGACCCCGATGGTGGCCGTGTTCTCTCGACTCATGTAGCCGGAATCGAAGGTTCGGTGTCACGTGGCACGAGCTCGGTGGCCCCCGGCCCCCGGGTTCTTCCCTCTTTATCTCCGTGGCGAGCTTGTCTCGACTTCTTGAGGTCGAGGAATTTAATAACGGACGAGGTCGAGTCGCGCACTCGAAAAAGAGAGCCCCGGACACCGCCGGTGACCAGAGAGTCGGGAGAGAAGGTTGCGCTCATTCATAGGAATTTTACAGGTTGTCAGGCAGGTTTGACCGGCCTTTGTCATGGAAGTAACTCCGTGGAGAGCCACCACTGGGCTGATATTTGTTCGCTTAGGCCGGCGACGAATCACGGATGAATTTAGACGCGCAGCACACCGTATACCTGCGGCCCCGCGAGGACACGACCCCAGAGGCCTGTCGCTCGTTAGACGATTATTCGGAGATCGATGCGAATGGGTCGGAACATGGGAGGAAATAGAGAGAGAGAGAGAGAGAGAGAGAGAGAGAGAGAGAGAGAGGAGTGGAAAAGAAAAGAAAACAAAACCGCACGGAAGGACGCTTGCAAATTGAATCCTGATGGGACAATGGGGTTCGCCGGGGTGCAAACGTTGTGGAAGTCATTTTGCTTGGAATCGGGAATAATGCTCGTCTAGATTCTTTCCTAGCATCGCGCCATTAAAAGGAAATTATTTTTACGTTCTGATCTTCCTTCCTTGACGCTCTGCTCATTTTTTTTTATATTTTCAAGCAATTGTAACCCCTGCTGACATTATTTTGCATACTTACATTACATGATCTCTTAAGTTCATACATCAATGAGCAAAATTCTATCATTTTCTTCGATGGTTCAACTTTTTTAAAACGTGTAAGGATTTTGGAAACGACACCTCGAACGACCAATGAATGAACAAAAATTTGTAACGAATGAACTTAATGAACGAACTTCCATTGACTTATGTTGCACGAACATATTTTTCATACTGGGACAGCTGCTAATTACAAAAATGAAACGTGAGAAAAATGATAAGCAAAAACAAAACGGTATCTACGAGACATTTGTAGGTGTATATTGAAGAATTGCTGTACAAACTTTATTGCGAAAAGAGTATGATAAATGTCGCTTGTTCCATTTTCGCTCATTCTTATTCAATTTTGCTTACTACAATTATTGTGTTTACTGTAGAATTCATTTTTGTCAAAGTCCACCGTAGGTGCCTAGTTCCTGTATGTACCAATGGCAATCGAAATATGAAAAAAACAAGTCTCTAGTGCAAATAAAACTTAATAAACGGACTGAAGTGAATTTTGTTGAATTCACTAACAAGAATTGTGGTAATTTGCAGGTGCGACAAAGTCGTAATTTAAAGAAAACGAAAAATCAGGACAAGTATTGTAATTGGACCGCGGATTTCGTGCATTCGTGAAACAAATATGAGTAGCCGAGTATTCAAGCATTACCTTCAATATGTATATTGAAATTATTAAAAAAAAAACAAAAACAACAAGAAGAAAATCCCTAAGTGGCTCGAACTTCTTACAGTAGATACAATAAATTTATATTCTGCTAATATACGCGTACAATAGACTGCCTATTATTTCACAGCCAACACAATTTTATATTATGTTAATGATATTAAGCCCAACCTTTTAACTTTATCAGACTAGAATAGTATTTCAAAAAATCACTTGTAGTCCGCAAAGAAACCAACGAAATGCATTATGTAGTTCAAAAAATTCGACGAGCGGAGAGTTACTGGTCTGCGAATGACTCGTTTCAATTTCCAATAGTAATACCAAGTGCAGCTAACTTTTGGACAGGTTCGCCCAGTTCCCACAGGCAAACGTATGAAACTGTCACCGAAAAGAAGCCTCGGGTCGACCTAGATCGTCGCCGGTAATCAACAACAATAGACTCGAATCCAGCATGGACGTCGCGGCGCGGGGAACGCCGCGGACAATTCGTGTTACTGGATGCCGGACGCGTGGTAGGATGTCGATCGAGTTTCTTCGCGTGATAAATAAAAAAGTCGCCGGTTTTAAGGACACGTTGAGCATTAACGAGGTGCCGAGGAGCAGGATTATCCGCCAGGAGGAGGTCAACACACATTCTTGATCGCCAAGGTTGCAGAAGCGGCCGACGGTCGTGCTAATACCCACTAGCATATCCGCACGCGCGCGAATGCGAGTGCGAGCGCGAATGTAAGGCGCGAATGCGAGTGCGTGCACGAGTACGAGTTGCTCGGCTGCGGGCATTTGCGATACGCATTTGCATGGCCGGGACTGTTCTTTAAATTTTCTAACTCGGGTAGCTGCAGCCTAGCCGTCCTTGCCGGATGTCTCAATTTTCCGTACGGTATGCAGCTATGACTAATACGTCGCGTATCGCAACACGCCAGAAATGGCAATCGCGGCATATTACGACAGTCGAGCGGACGGCTTGGAAAAAATCGTCGGATGGACGAGCGTAAAACGTTCGCCTTTCGTTCTGTTGTTTGTACGGTCGGACGTCGAACGTTTTCTTGCCCGACCATATCCTTTTAATCTACAGCTGCCGGACTTTGTTTTGCCCGGACAGGTGGGGGGGAAGGTTGCCAAATGCGCGCCCGGTCGCCTAAATCGTAGCCCATATTATTATAGTTCGATATCATTCGATTACCAGTTTGTATGCAAGATCAAAATTCTCTCTGTATCAAATTACAAAAGGCAGAATACAACTTCTGGTTTTCTGTAATGCAAAACCTATCAATGCCGATTATTTTGTTTCACATTTCCTTTTTTATTTCAATGAATTGAATAGATTTCTTAATTCAAGCTTACATTCGAATAAAAATTGACGAGGAGTCTAAACAAATTCAGTCTTCTCATTATTATAAAACCATATATGTAATATCTGCCACCTGTTGATTATATAACATATATTTGTTAACACGTGTTGGATTTTTTGGTCAATATATCGGCATTCGTCGTCACAAGATTATTATATAATATAAAACAACATGACTCAGTTACTTTTAGTGCTTGGTAGGTTTGCCAAACCTACCAACGTTCATCGTCATATATACATATACAGGGTGTTCCACAATTACTTTAACAGCCGAAAATGAGGGGTAGCTGAGGTCATTTGAAGTAACTTTTTCCTTTGCGAAAATGCAATCCGCGGCTTTGTTTACGAGTTATTAACGAAAAACACTGGCCAATGAGAGGTGACGGTACGAGAGAGAGAGAGAGTCCGCGAGAGATTACGCAGCACGAGGCTTTGACAGATGGTCGGGACGGACTCGAGCCGCGTTTGAAGTATTGAACAAATCACGAAGCGAGAACTTTCCGGATTTTTTTATACTACGTAACTGTGATATTTTGAAGAAAAACGCTGTTCACCTTTACTTTAGAACGTCTGAAGAATATTTACTAATTTTTCGGACCCGAAATAATAAGTAATTTAACCGTGACGGCCATTTTAATTTTCTAGTGTGCATGACACCTCGTGTATAACATATGCAATTTTTAAGCAAGGTGTACAGTGAAGATTAACAAAGTACGTAAATGATATTTTACGTTAATGATATTTTATTTAAATAATTCCGTGTCCGAACACAGTTCAACGAATGATTCGCAAAGCTAATTTAATAAATAATAATCGTGTTAAAGGACGTGAGGGATATATATATCTTTGTTAGAGAAATACGAAGAATATTATCAATAACCTTGACATAATCTTGACATAATCTTGACATGACTTTGATATGATCTTGATATAACCTTGATATGTCAAGGTCATGTCAAGGTTAACATATGAAATTTTTGAGCAAGGTGTGCAGTGAAGATTAACAAAGTACGTAAATGATATTTTAATTTAAATAATTCCGTGTCCGAACACAGTTTTAACGAATGATTCGCAAAGCTAATTTAATAAATAATAATCGTGTTAAAGAACGTAAGGGATATGTTTGTTAGAGAAATATGAAGAATATTATCAATAACCTTGACATGACCTTGACATGACCTTGATATGATATTTCATGACCTTGATATGACCTTGATATAACCTTGAGATAACCTTGAACTTTACATGACCTTGACATGACCTTGACATGACCTTTAAATCATTCGTTGAACTGTGTTCGGACACGGAATTATTTAAATTAAAATATCATTTACGTACTTTGTTAATCTTCACTGCACACCTTGCTCAAAAATTTCATATGTTGACCTTGACATGACCTCGACATGACCTTGACATATCAAGGTTATATCAAGGTCATATCAAGGTCATGTCAAGATTATGTCAAGATTATGTCAAGGTTATTGATAATATTCTTCGTATTTCTCTAACAAAGATATCCCTTACGTCCTTTAACACGATTATTATTTATTAAATTAGCTTTGCGAATCATTCGTTGAACTGTGTTCGGACACGGAATTATTTAAATAAAATATCATTTACGTACTTTGTTAATCTTCACTGTACACCTTGCTTAAAAATTTCATATGTTACACACGAGGTGTCATGCACACTAGAAAATTAAAACGGCCGTCACGGTTAAATTACTTATTATTTCGGGTCCGAAAAATTAGTAAATATTCTTCAGACGTTCTAAAGTAAAGGTGAACAGCGTTTTTCTTCAAAATATCACAGTTACGTTGTAAAAAAAAATCCGGAAAGTTCTCGCTTCGTGATTTGTTCAATACTTCAAACGCGGCTCGAGTCCGTCCCGACCATCTGTCAAAGCCTCGTGCTGCGTACTCTCTCGCGGACTCTCTCTCTCTCGCACCGTCACCTCTCATTGGCCAGTGTTTTTCGTTAATAACTCGTAAACAAAGCCGCGGATTGCATTTTCGCAAAGGAAAAAGTTACTTCAAATGACCTCAGCTACCCCTCATTTTCGGCTGTTAAAGTAATTGTGGCACACCTTGTATATATATATACAGGGTGTCCCACAATTATTTTAACAGCCGAAAATGAGGGGTAGCTGAGGTCATTTGAAGTAACTTTTTCCTTTGCGAAAATGCAATCCGCGGCTTTGTTTACGAGTTATTAACGAAAAACACTGGCCAATGAGAGGTGACGGTGCGAGAGAGAGAGTCCGCGAGAGAGTACGCAGCACGAGGCTTTGACAGATGGTCGGGACGGACTCGAGCCACGTTCGAAGTATTGAACAAATCACGAAGCGAGAACTTTCCGGATTTTTTTTTACTACGTGACAGTGATATTTTGAAGAAAAACGCTGTTCACCTTTACTTTAGAATGTCTGAAGAATATTTACTAATTTTTCGGACCCGAAATAATAAGTAATTTAACCGTGACGGCCGTTTTAATTTTCTAGTGTGCATGACACCTCGTGTGTAACATATGAAATTTTTAAGCAAGGTGTACAGTGAAGATTAACAAAGTACGTAAATGATATTTTACGTTAATGGTATTTTATTTAAATAATTCCGTGTCCGAACATAGTTCAACGAATGATTCGCAAAGCTAATTTAATAAATAATAATCGTGTTAAAGGACGTAAGGGATATGTTTGTTAGAGAAATATGAAGAATATTATCAACAAGAAACTCACCCATTTAGTTGTAAAATCCACTTCATGCACGGAAATGTGTGCAGGAGGATAGTGCATTGACCTCGTACAATGTATGATGAACTGCACAGCTGATCTGTATCCGACGGCGACGAACAGACGGATATCTCCAGGCAGGCAATTTCAACGTTTACTTTCACTGCATTATCACTAAACACTGATCACTTATCAATAATATTTATGGACCAACTTTCCTGGGTTAATATGTATGGCCCTGAAAAGAGCCGATTGTTTTATGCGACGCGTTCGAAGTTCATATCGTTAAGAACACATACCGCGTTGACGGGATAAACTGCGGAAGACTAGCACGATGGCTGACAATGTTCGCGTTCGATGGAAAACAGTTGAAATTCGCTCGTAGGAGAACGAAACACAGTCGACCATCGTGCCAGTCTTCTGCAGTTCATCTCGACAACGCGGTACATACGTGTCGTTAACAGTGAGAACTTCGAACGCGTCGCATAAAACAATCGGCTCTTTTCAGGGCCATACATATTAACCCAGGAAAGTTGGTCCATAAATATTATTGATAAGTGATCAGTGTTTAGTGATAATGCAGTGAAAGTAAACGTTGAAATTGCCTGCCTGGAGATATCCGTCTGTTCGTCGCCGTCGGATACAGATCAGCTGTGCAGTTCATCATACATTGTACGAGGTCAATGCACTATCCTCCTGCACACATTTCCGTGCATGAAGTGGATTTTACAACTAAATGGGTGAGTTTCTTGTTGATAATATTCTTCATATTTCTCTAACAAACATATCCCTTACGTCCTTTAACACGATTATTATTTATTAAATTAGCTTTGCGAATCATTCGTTGAACTATGTTCGGACACGGAATTATTTAAATAAAATACCATTAACGTAAAATATCATTTACGTACTTTGTTAATCTTCACTGTACACCTTGCTTAAAAATTTCATATGTTACACACGAGGTGTCATGCACACTAGAAAATTAAAACGGCCGTCACGGTTAAATTACTTATTATTTCGGGTCCGAAAAATTAGTAAATATTCTTCAGACATTCTAAAGTAAAGGTGAACAGCGTTTTTCTTCAAAATATCACTGTCACGTAGTAAAAAAAAATCCGGAAAGTTCTCGCTTCGTGATTTGTTCAATACTTCGAACGTGGCTCGAGTCCGTCCCGACCATCTGTCAAAGCCTCGTGCTGCGTACTCTCTCGCGGACTCTCTCTCTCGCACCGTCACCTCTCATTGGCCAGTGTTTTTCGTTAATAACTCGTAAACAAAGCCGCGGATTGCATTTTCGCAAAGGAAAAAGTTACTTCAAATGACCTCAGCTACCCCTCATTTTCGGCTGTTAAAATAATTGTGGGACACCCTGTATATATATATATATATATATATATATATAATATCACACGTAATAAATAACAACGCTGTGTGCATTCACAAAATTGAGGAAATAAATGCACACGAAGAGATTTATACATATATATATATAATAAATAACAAAAAATATATATATTTTTTTTAAACTCTTCGTTTGCATTTATTTCTTCAATTTTGTGAATGCACACAGCGTTGTTATTTATTACGTATGATATGCAGCGTTAAATATATGCTCAATATGTATCTGCAATCCGTTGTGTTTGTAAAATCGTTTTTTTCATTTATGTCCAGTGTTTCGTCCTCTCGAAATTCCAGGTAAAAGTGGTAAATTTCCTATGTTTTAAATTACTTATGTTTTTCGTGCATAGCAGACTGTTCTTTCGACGACGAATGCCGGCATATTGACAACCTCATACGGTACATCTAATTATAAAAAAAATCCAACATTTCATAATGCGCAACCTAACATTATTATTGTTAACAAAGACATGTTCCGGTAATCTTTATAATCAACAGGTGGCAGATAGTTTCAATATGTAACCGCGATTCGATTGCCAGAGGCAGGTGTGCCCCATTACGAGAAACATTGTTAAAACGGCGGACAGAAAGCATCCTTTGTTTGCGTCATACGGTTGAGAACAGCCGTACGTTATGCTGGTTTAAACGTTTCGAGATTATTGGAAATAATCTGTACGTTTGGTGCATCGTTTGGTCCCTTCTCTTCGATTACGCACGCTTATCGCGTTCTTTGTTTTCCTTCGGTGCTCGAATGTACGGCCTTGTCTTTTAAAATTTCTCGGTCCTTGGTGAGAGAAAAAAAAGTAATATTATAATCGAAATGGTGTACCGACATCAAGACGCGGGTACCATTTCCAGGATGACGGAGAATATTGCCGATACACGGTCAGATCTTAAAAACAGAATGTTCACTCGAAGCAGTAAAGAATACGCTATACGTTGTAAAAATTATACGAATGTTTATATAACTATATATTTTACATAACTTATTGAAGTTTTACTTTTATTGGAATTCGCACATTGGGTATCTTTATAGGTCAGCAACTTTCAACCCTTTTTATGGCACGGCATAGTAAAGCTAGTTGATATATTTTGCAGCACAGCGATCGATTATTTTGTAAAACAGTTTGATTTAACATTTTGCGCGATGTTTATTACAAGGTAATTTTCCCCAACGCTCAATGTTATAATTCAATAAAATTTTCATATTCTTCGCAATTTGCCTTGGAAATTGTTTGTTTAGTAAAACGGTGCAGCATAATGCTTGAAAATCGATGCTATTACAATTAAGAATCCTGAATAACTATTGCGTTATATAACTACATTAGAATATATTTAAAAAATTATGGATTAGTCTAACATCGATTATTGCCTTGAATTCCGAAAATAGTTCGTGGTGTTTTTAGATAAACTATAACGATTTTTTTAAAAATTGGTGTCCACACAAAATTGGTGTCCGTTGAGTTTATCCTTCCCTAACAAGGGAACAAATTTAAGTTAAGGGAACCGATTTTATTGATACTTAATGTAGTACGAAAATATTGGAACAACGATTATTTTAAAGTTATCGATATATCGCAATGTAGCAGTATAATAACATAATAATAATATATAATAATAATAATAAAAAATAAGTAACGACATACGTTATTGAAGTATTCCAACGTCATCAATCGATAAGAACGCGATTACCTCCGCCCTGTTTTCATACAATCTTGTTAATGCACTACTAAACAGGAAAAATGTACTTCTTCTGCGCAATACCTCCTTGTGACTGCCACTTAGTTTCTTCTACCTCAAACTTTATTGCAAGAAGACGCAGTAAAAACAATGCTAAGACAAAAGCAATAACTTGTGTACTTTTTGCATGATTTTGTACTCGCGTACTATAAATATTTATGAATATTTTCAACAGAATTATAGCAATAAAAGTAGCTTCTTTGTTGATTCTAGAAACACCGAGCAATTAAAGCGGCTGGACTTGAATTAATTGTATTTTACTTAAAAACATACGTCCACCGAAATTTCAATTGAATTTTATTATAATGTGTGTATAAATGAATTAATGTAACGTATAGTTTCCCACGGAAGCGCTTTTGTTTTTATGTACTTTTGTTTTACATACCATCAAACATTCTATTCATTCTATTCCTATAAGATACGTTTATACAATAAAAATGGATGTAAATTACCGGAATAGATGTAAATTAATAATGGATCTGTCTTTTATGCAATTATTTGTAGAACTATGAAAACAAATCGACTGCTTTATTGTATTACAAGTTTTTTATTATAAGATTTCCAATCTAAATATTGACATACAATTTTTTATTATACCAAATGCAAAGAATATGGAAACTAACAGTAAATAATATCGAACATACATATACATATGTAGACACATGTAACAGACCTGTATTTGCTCAGGAAAACTATCCAGTTTAAAGCATTAATAAATAAATAAATAAATATAGAAACAAATAAGTCTACGAAATGAAACATTTCTGAATACAAAAATTTTTTCATAATAAATATAAAAATATAAAATAATAAATATAAATCGTTCAAGGAAGTGTGCAGCACGTATCAATTATAAAACGAAGCATATTGTCCAGTGTGCAAAAACATATGCGAAAGATATTGCTCATTGTTTCCCGATTTCAAGGAAGATATCTCAAAAAGAGCCTCAGAAATGACACCGCGGTGCGGAAATGTATTTCTAACAATAAGTTTAATAATATTATATCCGATAATCTGAAATAATTCATTTCGATCGTATTGGTAATTCCAGCGACGACTAAAATTATATTTCCTAACATAGATGTGTACCTCGAAGATTGTACATATTCTGAACCCGCTACCAAACAAAATTCATTAAGCACAACGGTTTTGCATCGAGATCGATGCGAGTATCATGAAATCCTATCAACTGGATTGACGAACTCTGTCAAAGCCGCAGAACCGAACCGACCTGCACAATAAACAGACGCGCATCCGCGTCCAATAATCTCCAAATCATTATCTTAACATGCGGGACGCATAGACGTGCGCGTTACGCAACACAACCTTTACATAATACGTGTTACGTTAGACTGTTAGTCGTTCTAACTGCGATTAATCTGTTTTTACGAATCATCGATGTATCCTCTGTACCGCGTAGTTCTCCCCAAGCACCGGTTTAATCTTGAGATCTAATCATTGTAACGCGACTAAAGTAGTCGGAATTATATTTTACGTTTCCATAGTTCGCAATACATTTTATAACACGTTAGACTATAATTGAATCAGAAATAGACATTATTATATACACGCCATTAGGGTGCGGCGAAGCTTGGACAAATTGAACGGCTATTGTTATCAAACTACGGATATACTGAATAGAGGAACGAAAATTAATTTTGTAATACAACAATAACTGTAATACAATTATTATTATTATTATTATTATTATTATTATTATTATTATTATTATTATTATTATTATTATTATTATTATTATTATTATTATTATTATTATTAATAATATTATTATTATATATTATTATTATTGTTGATACAGCAATAAGAATTGATGATCCGCAAGAGTAACAAAGTTCTTTTGAAGGAAACGAAAAATCGACGGCCATTACCAACCAATTCCTTAAATTAAAACATAGCGTTAATTTAATGATATGTATTATAATTAAGCCGCGGACTTCGTGCATTTATGGAAAAAAAACAGTTGATGAGAATTGAAGAGAACAATTGAAGAAGTTGTAGATCGCACAAATATTATCTTCAGCGTACTGAAATTATAAAAATAATATATATATATATATGTATAATTAGATAGCGAATCTTTATGTGAAATAAAAATTGATTGCGTTTAATGCAAAATGTACGAATCACCTCGGGATATTATACTTTTTTTTATTTTTATAATTTTAGTACGCTGAAGATAATATTTGTGCGATCTACAACTTCTTCAATTGTTCTCTTCAATGCTCATAAAATATATATATAATAATATAATAATATAATAATAATATAATAATAATAATAATGGTATAATGATGAATTAACAACGACATTTTTGTTGTTTAATCGCGTTAAGCCCAACATTAATATTATTTGACACTAGTGTTTTAAAAAAATGTCAAGACCCGAAGCTTTTACTCTGCGAACGGCTCATTTGTAATTTCAGTGATAATACGAGCGCAACTATTTTCTCGACGAGGTTCGGGAGACCGTCCACGGTCTAAGAGCAATCAACGCCGACGAGAAAACGCGCGAAACAATCGAATATTAGGCGCGCCTTCGGCAGGAAACAAAGTGAAAGTCGTCGTCGGCACGGTGACGCGTGAAAAAGGTCCGCACGCATCGTGACAGACCTGCGCGTACGCGAGCGGATCGGAGCGGGTCGGAGCGGAATATCGTCGAAGGTTTCGAGCGGAATCGCGCGATAACCAGGGGACGACGCGACGCGACGGAGGAACGCGCATGAACGTCAGGGCCGTGCAAACACGCGTGTTCCCCGTGAGAACCGATGTTTTCTCTGGTAGCATTATTCGTACACAGTCGTACCAACCGAGCCGGCTGTCTGCGACTAGGGATGAGATCAAGTATACAAGCCCGGGGAAAAAGTTTTCGTCCACCTTGGACGAAAAATGCAATAACTTAACTATGTCTAATTGACTTGAATCTTTTTTTTTAAGTGTTAAAGGGACTAGTTTACAGTAGAATGGCTGGCATAGCTTTTTGAAATTCTGCTATTACATAAAATGACAACAGAAGACAAAAAGACACTCGCTTTTTAATTTTTTTATTCGAACCTGGCACGAAAAATTAAAAAATGCATTTCGTAGGCCTAGGTTAAATTATATGCACACTGAAAATTTCATCGACGTTGTTACGAGCTACAAGCAATTGGAGATCGTGAAAATCGCAGTTTTTCACGAATTTCAACCAAAAACAGGTAATTTCACCGTATTTGAGCGGCTGTGGCTCGACTATGTGTCAATCGATTTCAATGAAATTTTCAGTTTGCATATAAGCTACCGAGATGTACGAAAAAAACATCTAAATTTTCGTTCTAGATTCAAACAAAAAAAGTTAAAAAGCTTCGTATACTTTTTATATTATATTTTTTATATTTTATCGTCATTTTATGTAATAATAGAATTTAATATAAAAAAGAGAAGTATGCTAGTCATTGTACTGCAAGCTAATCCCTTTAACACTTAAAAAAAAATTCAAGTCAATTGGACCAGTTTGAAAAAAGTTATTGCGTTTCAAAAGGTTGTCGAATATATTTTGCCAGGGATGTACATTCGAAAAAGAAACGCAATAACTTTCGAATACATGCATAGACTGAAACCCAAACGTGGTAGGATTTTTGTAACCGCTAACTATGAAGAAAATTCAATAATTCTCAAATCCAAGTAATTCATATGTTCCATTTGGCGCGTTGTACGAAGATCGCGTTATTTGAGAGTCTACTGTATTTCTGAAGGTTACTGTACGCTTTCGAACTTACAAGCACTAATTCCAGAGTTTGCAGGAAATGATAACTAGATTGCAGATCTTTATACAAAATAAAAATTATTTCTAGTTAATTGTAAGAAAAGTAAATTAGTTGAAAAGAATGTCTTTCTTCCTTTAATGATTATAATATGTTAAGAATAATGTAACAATATCCTTAAACTCTTCTAATTACCTTATGATTTGATATTTGACCTATGTATTCATTTTTGTCATAAATGTATGAGATCTGCGGTCTAATGATATAGCAATTATACATTGTTTTTGACAATGATGACAATGCTGAACTTGATTCCACCCCTATCTAAGACGAAACTCGGAGCGCAAGCCCATTTCGCGAACCAGCCATTCCATTTTACTAGTAAGTGAGGCAGAATACAGTAAATTCTCCCGAATTGTTCCTCAAAGTAACAAAATAGTAAACAAAAATGGACAATTTGGGAAGAGGAGATACGAATATTTGGTTATTCAGTCTGAGCGTCAATTAGGAAGAATTTACTGTACTAGGTACGTGACATGCGACCTCCGAATTGCCTTTGAATCGTCTCATGTGGCCTCCGAATTGCCTTCGAATCGTGGCAAAAAATTAGAAAAAAAATGTTAAGTCATCGTTTTTATTCTAACATTACTATGTATTCATATTAATGTATGCCAGTATGCTAACCGTTGCGTATTTTTACCGACTGCCCCGAGTTTCTAAAAAAACGAGCCACGAGACTCGAAGAATCGCGACTTAGTATTCTCAGATCTGCCGGTTTCAATTCCGACCTCCGAACATTTCTGGGAAAAATTATTGTATTTCGTAAGATAAGGAAATATTAGGTATCTGGAGAAGTTCGTGCGGATTTTCGAAATGTTTCGTAAGCCGTGTCCAATAGATTCGCTTTATTATGATCAATTCTTCTCTTTCTTTTTTTAATTTGAACTCACGTACTCGACAAATTTCACATTATCAATGAGAGGAAAACGTTCTCTAAACGTGGCTCGTCGTCCAATGATTCATTTCCTTCTTTGAATCTCCGAAACTATTTCTGTGCAGTTCTTTCGCTGATAGCACCTTCGCCGCAAACGCTGTACAAATGCGTGTCCCTGCATTTGCTGCTACATTGCCAAGCGTAAATTCGCGAAGCATGGAAACTCAAGTTTTCAACTTTTCAGTGTCCATATTTACCGCTTACGAAACAACCCAAAATGACGAAACAATAGAAAACCACAGAGCAATTGTACCAACTGCAAACATCGAACTTTCAAATGAAACCAACTTTATGCCCTATTTGCCAATACGAAGACAAATGTAAACAGTATAAATAATAACTAAAATAAACAAGTAAATCTAAACCCCAGGAATGGATTGTATTCTGAAATAGTAATTATTAGAGACTGTGCATTGATAGTGTTCATAAATTTGTAACCCCTAACCCAACAATGTCGTGTCAAAGTCGTTATGAAAATTTGAAACGTGGTCTACTAAATACGGATGTTATTCAAGTGGGTTAAATCGAAATAAAATTCTACTCTTCTATTTCCAATATTTAAACATTGAAGTATAGGTTGCCAAACAATAAATGTAAATGAAATTTATTAATTGCAAACAAGTGTTAACCGTGAAACCGAAATTGTAACGCGAAGGGTTAAACTTCTAAGAGACGTGCATATTTTACAAGGTCATTCTGGTTTTTATTAAGTTATCTATGAAAATTGGCATTTGCATAAAGATACGCAATCTAGTAATTATGTAATCCTCCACTGTCTGAACAACAGCAGATCCGCTGCTCTGTGACGGATCAGCTGAAGACGTAACCTTAACAATCACAGCACTTCACTGATATAATGATTTCCATAAAAATGACTGCTACGCTGGAGTCGTGATAGACTCCAAACAAAATGCTGAAAATGTGTCAATCTAAATTTTAGATAGACGATACATTCACATTTTACTTTCAGTTAGTGTGCAAATTAATAAAAAGACGGACGATTAAACTGTTACCACAAAATGAAATAGAAACATAAAGTTAGGGTCGCTCGTGACCCCAGTACACCAGTTAATTATCAACCCTTTGCGCTATAACAACGACTCAGGCTTATACATAATATCTATATGCTATGTTATTCGTATACAATCATATACAGGGTGAATCACAAATTAGTCCCTTTTCAGCCTCTTCCAATGATCTGACAAAAAAATGTTTCGTATCAAAGTTAATTAGTATTTAACCGACAAGAAATTGCAATTGTTTAAATTTTAAAAACGAATTGATTTTCGATAAAACAACAAGGTCGTCGTTCTATCTTTAAATAAAACTAGGTAATTTTAACTTGATAGTATCGTAGGCGACGTAGAGACGAATTCAACGATCTGCTACACGATGACCTTCGGATGACATTGAAGGAAAAATTGCCATGAATCGATTGCCATATTATTTGGTTTTACATCAATTTTTCTTTCGTTTTATGTGTTATAGACCGAAATTGAATAAATCAGCATTTTTAATGTTTACATTCATTTATTTATGTTCACATGCGGGGCCTTGGCGTTATGTATCGCCGAATCGTTTCGAATACCGTGGCAATCGATTCATAGCAATTTTTCTTCCAATGTCAACCGAAGGTCATCGTGTAACAGGTCGTAGAATTCGTCTCGACGTTGTCCACGATACTATCAAGTTAAAATTACCCAGTTTCATTTCAAAATATAAGAGTCACCTTGTTTTCTTTTTTTATCGAAAATCAATTCGTCTTTAAATTTAAACAATAGAAATTTCTTGTAGGTGAAATACTAATTAGCTTCGATAGGAAACATTTTCTTGTCAGACCATCGGTAGGGGTTGAAAAATCGTGGGGACTAATTTGTGACCCACCCTGTATAATATCATTCGTATCTGTCGTCGATGTTATTGGATTGTTATGTTATCAAAATCTAGGAATAAAAGTGATTGAAGACAAGCAAGAAAGAAAAATTGTCTCGTACGATCAAGGATGAAGAACCGCTAATGAACGTAGCTGCGAAAGAAATCGTAGTGCAAGCGGTTAAGATTGTTAAAATTTCCCACGAAAATAGTAGGTTTGTTTATTTGTATGGTTTTGTTAAGATGCTTTGTGAAGTACACACATATTTCTTTCTTTTACACCGTGCCACAAAATTAATCAGTTTAAACAAACACGCAGCTCGAAACGGTAAAATCACGAACAATCCCGGTAGTGGTTCCTCATTAGAAATATTATCGGTAACGACGGTCGTTGCTGGAACGATATTTAATGTTTCGCTCTGAAAAAAATATTTCCATTCCATTGGCACATGCTTTGCAGTGTATCCGCCCACGCAGGCCAGGTTCCCTCGCGAGCGTAGCGCGGTTAAGTAGCCCGAGCCGCGCGCTCTCCGCGGCACTACGCATCGAGATTCTTCCTGGTATGCGCATCGGTGCTCACGTGGACGCATGCATCATTCGCTCGTAAAGACATCTGCACCGAGCGCATACGTGCCCGTGTGCACTCGGCCCGCGGACGTGTATGCACGCGCACTTGCGCGGAACGCGGCGCGTTCTCGCTCCGCCGTTTCCTTCTCTCCCGTTGTTTCTTTCCCGGGACCGAGCTATCGGCGACGCTGGCTGATAACGAGCAGCGACAGAGATAAGGTGCAACAGAGGCTCCGCGGCTGCCACGGTCCCTTGAATCGAGCTCGCGTTCTGGGTCGAGTTAATATTAGGTCCGAGGAAAGTTCGAGCGATTCTGTTCGGCTACGAAAGAATCGCTTTTCTGCTTTCGCACGTTCGTTGCCGCACGAAATTCCCAGAGAAAATGTTAATTTACGAATAGAAGCCGGATAAAATTCATTGCATCGCTTACGTTCGTAACAATCGTACACCCGGTATATCCTAACCAGGCTGCGGACCTTTACGAGAAATAAAAATTGTCTATGTTAATTGCAAGAAAGGTAAATTATACACGAAAATGTCTATCCTTTTTTAATAATTCTAATAATGTCGTTAAATTCTTCTAATCTTGATACAATTCTTACTTGTTGTTATTTTTGTCATAAATGCGTAAAAACCACAGTCTAATGAAACCTGACTTTTGCTGAATGGATCATAGAAAAAGTTTCTAGAAGATTTTAGTTTGCAAAGAATTAGTAAGAGATTGTTGAGTCTGATGTGATAGTTTGTTAGTATTTTAAATTTCTTTTCTGATATTCGTGGCTTTTCTGTTTGTTGAAATTGGCTGTTTTGATCGAAAGTGGTTTCTTATTAGCTCAGCGAGACCTAGGCAATTAACACTAGAATTACCAAGCCAGTCTTTTCCTTTACAATTACGGAAGTAACAACAATGTTTCTATGAGAAATTTCTCTATAAACATCAAGCATGCATTATAACAAAAATTGTACGAAGCCTGAGTAAAGTCAATTTTGTTATTGGCACGAACAATGTACGTCTGCGTATTACAAGTTCACCGATGTGCACTTACGAAATAGGAAAAATTACGAAAAATACAGTTTTAACCACGAAGACCAAGATAACGCGACGACCACATTCATTGTAGGAAAACAACGGCGTCGAGTTACTTTTACTATAACGGAACACGATTTAATTTGGGTGAGCTGTTTTTTCGGTGAACGTTTTTTCGTATTACATGCATAATGAAAGATGATGAGAGAGTAACTGGATGGATTGGAACTGGAATTCAGAATAGTCAGACGTAGAAATAATTACGAGTGAAAATTTGTACAGTAAAAGTTACATAGAGCTATACGAATAAATAAGTAAATCAAAATAGACGAACGATTTAACTTTCAACAAGATAATAAAATCGTACGAACAGAAAAATGTGTAAAGAACTATATGTATGTACGAAATAAATATACATAGAATGCATAGATATATTTACCCAATCATATATTTGGTAAGAGACATTTATAAAAATGGAAAATAATTTGAATATCTGCGACCTAAAAAAAAAAAACCTACACATAAAACAGCTGTAATAAAATTGCATTCAAATTATGTGCTGGCGATATTGGAGGAAAAAAGAAGATAAAACGAAAGTTAACCATTAGACTAGATTAGACCATAACCTTGAGTTATGGTCTATCGATTACCAGAATTTCTGATTTGAAGCAATTTCTTTCTTTTATCCACACAGGCTATATTTAAAGTCGCTTCACCTGTTTGGTTTTTTAGCAACAATTAGATGTGTTATGTTATTCTAAGTATGTTATTTTAAATATGTTACTCTTATGTTGAACTGAGTGATCTTATGGAATGTAGCATCTTCCATGACTCAACTCATCGAAAGCCATAATTAGGTATTTTAACGACTAAACTGGTTCCTTTTAAATAATAATCTCGAAAGAACATTTTCTATTACATCAATCTATGTAGTTCGATCGATTACGATGGTTTTATAAGCCTATTTTTAAAAAAATGAGACGTCACATAATTTGTAATCAATTTAGTGTTTTTATTTGTAACTAGTTAATATTTAATAACTTAAAAAATGCCAATGTTTTGTTCAATTTAAAAGTGGACAATAAAAAAAATTGCGCAGCGATCGATTATGAAAGTGGTGCAAGTCCAATTTCCATAGACATAGGTGGCGGGGTCACGTGAAAAGAATTTCTTGTACACACCACAGGATTATTATGATGTTATAAAACCATGTAGGAAAAAATAATAAATTTATTTTACACGAAATGAAACGAGAGAATTTCGTTGCAACAAAAAATCTACAAAATGCAATTCAAAAACGGGTAAGAAAAAATATCAGCGGAGAAAAATTTGTTGACTGAATAATTTGGCTGAAAATATGTTCAACGAGATTATAGCAAAAGTGCACCGTATACTATTTTATACAAAAACATCGATGGAGGATGTAGAATTTAAGACGTTAGATTTATCATCTATATCCATCACTTCATGAATATTTCGAAATGCTGTCACATAAAGAGCATAAATAAATAACAGCAATATCTTATGTTAAATTTGACAATATAAAAATATAATTAATGTTAAAAATAAAAGATACTACTCCTATTTTATATCTCGTTATTATTTATAAAGAAAATTGGATTGATGCAACAGATATTCTAAGCGATATTCAATTTTTCATAATTGAAATTAAATGATTTTTACAACTGACTAAAATTATGAAAATTGTGCAGGTCTATTTACAGCCCGCAAACATATATTATTTTAGTTAAATTCGCCTAGAAGAAATTTATATGATCAAATCAGATATTGATAAATTAGTAGAAACATTGCCAGACTCGACGTAATTAATGTATATTTTTGAATTGACTGATATGCTAACCTTTAATATTCTCGGAACAACGAAAAATGGACCACCTTCAAAGTGAACGGTCCAATTCTTTAAGGAGCCCTGAACCGTTTTTTGATCTCCGATTTTAAGAGAACTATTAGAAATCTGCCGATGGATGAACTGTTAAAATTGCGAATTTGTGTTTCGGTCGGTGAAGGTACGTAACCAGCCACGTAAAACCGAGAATAGACTCGCGCAGCGACGAAGAAAGATAGGAATCGACCCGGTATCAGTAATCGCGAGACGTTCGTCGAATAATTGAGAAATTCAGGTTCCCGTTCCTCGTATTCTCGCCGCAGCAGGAAACGGGAGGGAGAGAGGAGGACGTTCAGGATCGAACGTCAGGAGCCTGGCGAGGTCACTGAATAGCTTAAAGGTCGACCGCCTATATCCACCGAGTGAACAATATCCCGTGGGAATCCTTTTCCTGATTGAAGGAGGGCGCGATAGCTGTTGTTGCCGCCGCGGCTCGCTGCTGCAGCACGGCATGGCACGGCACGGCACGGCGCACCAAACGCGTACACTTTTCCCCGCGGTCGCAACTTCGAAATCTTCCTGAGAAAGATGGCGGCATAATGGGGGACGCAGCGACCGTAATCCTTCGATGGAAAAGCATTCGAAGGCACGAACGAGCAAACGAACGGCGCGCGGCGTTCCTCCCATTAACAAGACGAGGCCGGGAAGGCCGCCGGACTTCGAAGTGGCGAAGTTTATCGTGCCGGTTTATCGATGACTTCACGCGATCTTCAGACGCCAGGATTTCAATGTACACAGAGTTTATCATATCTACGGCGACTCTTACTTTCCTACAACAAATCGCGGCTCCGTTCGGCGAGATATTGCGCCGGATTGTTGATAGATGTGCATAAATCGCTATTTTTCTACGAGCCGTTGAACACACGTGGCTCTTTTTACACCTCCGCGTACACTCGTGCACAAAAGTATCCGATGCAATAATTAAGCTACACGTTGCTCGATCATCTGTTTTCCGCGACTGCCGCTAAACGTTGGAGCAAAAAGCCTCCTTCGTTAACACGTTAACTCGAACCGACGATCCCAATAAAATCGCCGTAAAATACCGACAATGGAGAGGTAAACTTGTTTAAGGGATTGAGTCAGCCAAGTATGATCGACAACGCGACGATCAATGTGTTATTAGTTGTGACACGTTAAACGTGATGTAGAATAATATTTCACCTGCTCGGTTTTGTCATACGTAGGTACATAAAATTCGCTGTCTTATCATCGTGTCCGCGGTAAATGCGCGAGCGCGTAATCTCTCGCGGTTATCTCCTCGAAGAAGCCTTCCAATTCGAAAATTTCAATTTCAGCGAACCTTCGTGAAACTTCAGTTTATTTCAGATTGGAATTGCGAGTCGATAGAAGTGCTACCGGTTAAGGAACATCGTTGAAAAATCTGTTGATCGTATTGTATTAAGAGGTTGAACGTTTTGCTCGTGCGGTGAACTTCTCGTTAATATCGCGTCCCATTAGAATGAATGAAAAACAATCATTTTGATTTTCATAGAATTATCGAATACGCGAATGGCATCTAAGTTTTCAACTTTCGCCTCGCATTGTACCTAAAGTGGAACGTTATAAATATTTAGCAAATTGAAGAAAAAGCGTTACACGTACATAAGGAAAACTGCAAACTTATCAGTGGTATGAGTGCATTTAATTATGCAATTTGCTATTAATAAATTTTTTGTACTATTTTAAATTATTCAAACTGGGATCTAGAATTCATTCGGATGCAACGAGGAACTACAGGGACGAATGATTAATATTATTCTGAGCTATTGTCGAAACTAAAATCAATCTAGGGAATGGTTCATTCAATCTAAAATGGTTTATTTAATACATTTGCATACATCGTGAATGCATAAAATCCACAGAGTAACGCGATCATTCGTCTGACCCGAGTCCTATTCCCGGAAGCAAATGAAACGCCCACCAAAAAGGAGACACTATCGTCGAGCATGATCGAGATCACCGGCGTGGATCCCCAGCGTCACGTTTTGCATCGAGTCAATGGAATTTAAGGATAAAAATCATATTTCGATTAATGAAATATGATGTCTCAACAAATTAGAATATTTCAACCTCTTGCTTTTTAAACTTGGTTATGAAATAAAATATCACCGATATCAAAATTATTTTAACAATTATTGTTTTATTTAATAATTATTTCATAAATAATTCACAAATTATTTTAACAAAGCTTACTATTGCTGTTTGAATTACTAATTAAATTACTAATATATTATTATTATTCTAACAAATTTTCTCCTTTTTCCTGAATCTGCATCAGTTGCATCTTCATCAGACAGCACACTTTCATCGTCGAGGTAGTGTTAATTTAATTCCTACACATACTTCCACACATATATGCTCAAAATCCGCAGTTTAGTTACGACAGCTCGAAAAAGTATTCGGACCCAACAATTTCGATTTTCGTTGAATCACCAACATTTCAGCTGTTGTGATTTCGAGAAAAAGAATTGTATAATACTAAACACGAACTCATTGAGTACCGTGAAGCCTTTCATAATACATTATTCACTTTCTTCTAAAATATTTCTGCATGATATAACAAGTGGGAAACTGGGGACATGTTCTTCCTTGAAAATGTCACAAATTGAAACACCCTCGAAAACATTAGATTGAGTTATAAATAAAATTTTCTAATATTTTTGAGGGTGTTTCAATTTGTGGCATTTTCAAGAAAGAACACACACACACACATATCCCCAGTTTCCCATTTGTTACAACACAGATTTTAAGATTGGAGCTTTTAAGTGGCAATTGTAAAATTGCCACTTAAATACGAATAGTACAACAATACGAACAGCCGAAAACGTTCAAGTTTTAAAGGATCGTTTTAGGAAGCTTCTCTCTCTCTCTCTCTCTCTCTCTCTCTCTCTCTCTCTCTCTCTCTCTCGATCCTCAAATTCATGTCAGATTTAGTAACTAAACAAACTACTCGCGAAAAAAAACGCATCTTTATCTTTCCACATACTAAAACAAACACTTTAACGCACAATAATTTTTATCTGCATTCATCATTCCAGAACGGTAAATTTTTAAAATTGTTCTCACATGATTGTGGAAAGAAAACTTACGTTATCCGATCTCCTTGTATTGGAAAATAAAACATAGTTTCGAGTTTAATAAAGTTTACGCGGTTTAAAAGTGTCCTTGCTTAATGTAGTGACGTACACGTGCATAATTGTTAAACGGTTAAACACCTTACAAAAAACATAAATGATGAACTGGAAAGGTAGAGATTTAAAAACTTCGAACAATCAGCGTTGGTGTTGAAATATTTTCTGGCGCCACTTAATTTGTAACGTAACGATCTGAACACAATTAACACTAGATTTACGGAACCCGTCAAAATGACGGGTCACTAAATTTTTAATTGACGATTATTCATATCGTAAAGATACAATTACGAGTTATTTATTCAATTTATACGTTACCTGTGGCAAATGTTACAATGACGCTTGTTAAAAATCAGAATAAATGTCTTATTGTTACATTTTCTAAACTAATATAAAACAGTTGTGTTTTGTGCTCCGTAAATCTAGTGTTAAATTCCCCATGCTTCCTTTCCCTCGTGCGAATATCGAAAGCAGATCAGAACACACTTACGCCAAATGAAATATGAACGCGCCAGCAATGTTAACGACGAGGAAATTGCTCTTTCCATCTTAATTCTCTAAGCAAAGACAACGCACTGTTCTATAGGTGTCCCGAAAATCGTAGTTTGTTTAGCGACCGATCTTCACGTTCGCAGCTCGATTAGCGTTCCGACGCGGCGGTGGCGGCGGCGGCGGCGACGGCGGCGGCGATGATGTCTCTAGAAGCGAGCCGATAGAAGGTGCTTTCGAGGTCGCTGTCCACCCTGAGGTCACCCTCCTGTACCGACCGAACAATATCCGATGGGAACCCTTTGGCCGCGAGCGAGAAGTGGCAGCAGAGAAACGGAGAACGCGCCGCAGAAGAGAGAAAAGCTGTTGGGACGAGGTGGTAGAGGAGGATGAGACGGCGGCGGTGGAGGACGAGGAGGAGAAGGAGGAGTCCGAGACGGCGAAAAAGAGACGAACGGAAGGGAGAGGAAGGGACCGAGAAGAAGCGAGACGGACAGAGAGCGAAGGAGCCGTGCTAGCTGTTCACATTACCTTACTTACTATACGGGGTCAATGCCACCGCGTCCGTCCCGCGGCCCCACTTCACTTCACTTGGCTTCACTTGGCTCTCTCTCCCTTCGTTCCGTTTCTCTCTCGCCAACCCGTCGAGCCTTCTCTTTTCCCTTCGTGCGCGTTTCTCTCCCTCTCCTCTCTCTCTTTCTCTCTCTCCCTCCCCCCCTCCCTGAATCTCTCGCGCGTTCCTCCCGAGTCCCGAGGCCTTCCTTCCCCTCGCTCGCCCGTTCGAGAACCATCCCGTTTCTTCCTCTTCCTTCCATCCACGCCCGATCCTTAGCGTGTCTCCTTCTCCTGCATCGGTAACCCACCTCCTCATTCTCGTTTCCCGCTCCTCCTCGACCGTCACCCACCCTCGCATCCTTTCCCCTCGCTTCCTCCACGACCACCCCCACCGAACATTCTCATCGACCGTCCGTGTATAAGAGCACAGAGAGTGGCTCCTCGGGTATCGTCTCTCGTCGACGTCTCCCCCCTTCTGCTTACTTTTCTTCTTCTTCTTCTTCTTCGCCTTCTTCGCCTTCTTCTTCTTCTTCTTCTTCGTCGTCGTCTTCTCCTCTTCACTTTCTTTCCACCGTTCTCTCTTTTATTCTTTCCCTACTCACTCTTTTTCTCTTGCTCGCTCACCTCTTCCACGATCTCCCCGTCAGTCTTGTACGCATACCCGCAGCTCCTCGGTCTTGCTCCTCTTCTTCCTGTTCGTCGATTTCTTCGTCCTCCGCAATCTCCTCGGCCGGCGCCCCTGCGCCCCTCGTCCCGCGTCCCGCGTCCAAGCGCCGGTCGGCTAGTATAAACTATTCCAAAAATTCTTACTGTTATTATTATCACTTAACCATTCCCAGCAGCCAGTCCTGCTGCTCGCAGCACAATGCGAGACTTTGTGCACGGTCGATCCAGGAGCGCGTCCACGATCCCCCGGTTCCCGAGGCCGAGGTGTCTCCGCCGTCTCTTCGGTGGTCTCTCTCTCAACGTCTCGAATCGATTTCACGAGAGTTCCTACTCTTCCTCCTTCGTCTTCGTCTCCCGTTGTAACCTTTCCGTGCTTCTTCTGCCTTTCTTCCATGTTTTTCTTTCTTTCCACTCTTTTTTCCCCCGATCCGTCCCTCTCTCTCTCTCTCTCTCTCTCCACCGGTAACCACCCTGCCACGGACCTTTCGCGGTGCCTTGTCGTCTTGTCTGCCCTCTTTCCCGCGTTTGTCCGTATTCTTTTATTCCAGGATCGAGGGTGAGAAAGGATGAATGATCGTTAGGGAGGATAGACCGCGGCTTTAAGCCTCGTTCCACAGGGATTGAAAGAAGGTACGAGATCCCGGCGCGGGCGAAGCTTCCAACGCTGTTCGCCGCCGCAAACAGTCGAACGGTGTCGAAGGGACGCATCGCGATTCGGAAATGTTAACCCTTTGCACTCGAGTGGTGACTCTGAGGCACCACTAAAATTATTACATCACGTTCCAAAATAATATTTATATTATCAAAGCTTATATATAAAAAGATCGTTAAAAGTCTAACTGTTGTACGAGTCGCAAGACTCGATTTCATACGCATGAAATACACTTTGTGATATAAAATGAAAATACCATAAGTCAGTCAAGTTAATTAGGTTTACAGTTAAAATGGCTACGAGTGCAAAGAGTTAATAGTCGCGCGGGGTCGTCGGTGATCGAATCCGGACCAAGGAACGAAAATTTCAGGGACAATGCAGCGAGACGGCAGCTTCGCTTTCCGATGATTTGTATAGGGTAAGCGTAGGTATTATTGCGGTTTCGCAATGAAGGCGAACTTTTGCAGAGAAATTAGGACCTTTTACGCTAATAAATTGACAACTCGAGCTATACCTTATTTCAACTTTTAACATTAACTTGAATATTTACATTTCTCTGAAAGCACGAATTTCATTAATCCTTTGCGCTCCTACGTCGAGTCAGACTCGATATTGATTTTTGCATTAATAGTTTATTTTCATGACTCACAATATATGTATTCACGAATAATGCCGCAATTACGTGATACGTGGAACAATTGTAGTATTTCCAGTTCTATTTAGATTGCAAAGTTACATACGGGAGTATACGTGGATCGCGTCGTAGTAAATTCTGAAATTAAAGGAAGAAAATGCTTTGGAGTGCAAAGGGTTAAAAAGCGTAATGTAAAGAAACCATACATGTGCGTATACATATTATCGCCGTTATGTATCTATTACTGTGAGCCAAATACTGCGGACATTCCGATTACTAAGTGTCAAGGTTGACATAACCCAATCTCTTTTAAAATGTACACACACACAGCCACAATTCCTAGGATCAAGATATTCTCACTGTAGCACTTTACAAATTTGATATAGGTACCTCTCTAATTGACGCTCAGATTGTCCACAAAAGTGGACAATTTGGGAACAGGAGATACGATTATTCGATCCTTGCAGTTCATTTTTATAGTTACGAATTGTCAACAACTATAAAAATGAGCCGCAAGGCTCGAATAATCGTATCTCCTCTTCCCAAATTGTCAACTTTTGTGCACAATCTGAGCGTCAGTTAGGGAGACATTACTGTAATGTACGCACATAGTAAAAAACTGTGCGCCAAATACTGTGTTAGTAAATAATATTTGAGAGTAGATGAGAGTGACAGTATACGCCGATTTTTTTATCAAAGTAATAATTACTTTATCTAAACATGACGCTAAAGTGAATAGTTTATTATTAATTACCAAAATATAAATGCTTTTCGAATCAGCGTTCACAGCTGCCGTTACGAGTATTTCATAAGTCTCGACGTTTTCATATGCTTCCGCATATCAAAAGTCGATAAATGAATTAAAACTGCGATTGCTGTTATTCGTATGTCATAAATTATCACTATTAGACATATAAAAAGTTATGAGATTCATTTTTAGAAGATTACGCACGATAAAATGTTAGATTTTATTACTTTTATAAAATACCGCAGTATTTGGGGCGTCCGCAGTGATACCTACACTTACTCTAGGACACAATGGGATCGAAAGTTGTGTGTTTATTTTGTTGTAAAGGAGACGGTACGAATATGAGAAAGAGATGTATTACAATTGAACTATACTCCCGTAGCAGTTAACCTCGATAGACATAGTACCTTTGTTTTATAAACATTTTGTCATTTGGGCGATAATGTGTTAAATGTTTCTGCGTACTTACAAGAAGAATGAAGCAGTTTTCAACGTCGTAAAATAGATGCATCGACGACCGTGCATACGTCAATGTAAAAATTCATTTCTCATTCGAATCTAAACAATCAAGAATAACAAGCGAACGATGCAACGTCGCATCATCGCGATCTTGCCGATTTAATCACAGCTGGAAGACCGCGAACACCTTCCACAAACTTTTCAGATTAGAAGTGATCGATGACCTCATTATTTAAGGAAGTTCGTAATCTCGTTAACCGTTTTAATTTCATCTGCAAGTGTCATATATCAAACTTTACGGTGTACTAAAATTAATGCCTTAATAATAAATCCGGCCGAAGTTCCACTGTTTTACTTTCGGAGAGCTTCGCGTATCAAATGTACGATACACGTATACAAAAATTTGACGAACCTGTGTACACTTTTTTCGTAATCTTGCCGGGAACTACGGTGGCCCACAACAGTGTTCGTACACCTTCTAAAACGTAACTTTTTTAAAACTCAACTAAATGACTTGAATTTTCTTTTTAGATGATAGGACTAGTATACTGGACGATGACTAAAATGCCTCTTTTTAGTTTTGCCGTTACTTGGGATAATAAAAAAAGATTAAAAAATTCTCCTTTTCTCACTTCTTTACCCGAGCCTATAACAAATATTTAAAAAATGTCTTTCGTACATCTCAGTAACTTATATGCGTACTAAAAATTTGATCGAAATTGGCTACAGGCGTTGAAAGATTTAAAAAATTACAGTTTTCTTCCAGTTTTTGGTCGAAATCGTGATAAAACTGCGATTATTGCCATCTTTAATTTGTTGTAACTCCATAACAACGTCAACTGATTGCGATCAAATTTTTCAGCATGCATATAAGTTACCGAGATCTACGAAAGGCATTTTTTAAATTTCCGTTATAGGCTCAGAGAAAAAAGTTAAAAAACGAGAGTATTTTGTTTCTTTTTTTTTATCATTCCAAGTAATAGCAAAATCTAAAAAGAGCATTTTCGTCAACGTCCGGTATACTAGTCCCGCTAGCATCTAAAAAAAACATTCAAGTCACTTGGTCCAGTTTTAAGAAAGTTATCGCGTTTTAAAAGGTGTACGAACAATTTTGTGGGCCACTGTATGTAAGAACAAGACTCTTGCAAGAACCTGACAACGCGATTTTAGTGGCGTTAATTAAATAATTTATTTATTTATTAATTATTGATTTTTTAAACTTTTTTTGTTATCCCAAGTAACAGCAAAACTAAAAAAAGGCGTTTAAAGATCGCGGGCCGTGTATCGTCGAATTTATTAATTGTCGCGTCGTTTGTCATTTATGAGAAGCGTTCATGGCTCTCGCAAATGATGCGATCGAATTATGTGGGAACACGATTCAGATAAATGCGTATCCTTTTATGTGGCTGACGTTAATGGTGCCGAAATGAAGCAAATTTCGCGATCTGTCCCTTGTGGGTGGCTGGTTCGTTTCGTTCTACGAATCTACGTCACAGTTCATTCACTACCGCGCTATTAACGCTCGATGTACGCACTCCTCTAATTTTACACTCATCGCACCTATCAAGATCTCGCGGTTTTCCCTCGCATAGATTCATCGTGTATCCCACTGGTGACGACATCAAAAAATCCGTTCCCATGGTATCAGTAAATTGGAAATAACGTCACGCGAAAATTTCCTGCTCGATTTGTCATAAACTAATTATGGAATTTATGTGAATTCTATTATATACTATAAATTTTATTAAATTGAAAATAATACAAATAATCAATTTATTAGCTCGTATTCATGTTTACAGTTTGATTTTTAAGCTCTTGGCCATGATTTGTGATCACATTCAGTGATCGCATCGACTCGCAAGTTTGAAATACAGTAATTTTTCTCTAATTCGCGTTCAGATTGCTGACAAAAATGGACAATCTGGGAAGAGAAAACACGATTGTTCCAGCCTTACGGCTCGTTTTTATAGCTGTTGATGATCGATAACTATGAAAACGATCCGCAAGGCTCGAATAGTATCTCCTCTTCCCATATTGTCCACTTTTGTGCGCAATCTGAGCGCGAATTCGGAAGAATTTACTGTATTATTGAAAGAATATATATCTTGAAAAATACAAGTTCTTTTTATTAATCAGATGATTATATTACATTCAGATTAAAGAGATTAAATTAGATGCTGACTATAAATGAATACGAATGTGTTGCTGCTGATACATTCCTTTCGCTTCGTTGAAAATGCAGGTGAACTTTTGCAACAATGAAACATTAACCAACCTTGGTGAAAATAATTAAAAAACGATACAAGTGAGATATATATACGTTGTTATCCTGGAAATGTATTTCTAGCATCGTCTACCGTTAATTACATTCTTACTTCTTTATAAAGAAAAAATGTTTTAAAATATTCTTTTCCGAAAAGAAATTACTCGATTGATTTGTTGATTGATCATTTAAATTATTACTGCCTTTGACAAATTTTCCAACGTTCGCTCTTGTCAGTGAAACATGAACTTTTAGAAAGCGCTGGGCGTAATAATTTGTTAAGCAGGCAATTAGCAACATTGTGGAGTTGGGTTCTGTTTCGGAAACACATTTTCTTTGCGACCTCCGCTATTGTCCTACATTCGAATCAGAGTGTAAACGGTATTTGTCTCGTAATTTAAGTATTAAATGATATTTTCAAATGGTATTTGATTTGAGCATTTAATGAAATATTATTTTTAACTAGTTACTTAACTTAAGTACTTGATGTAACTGTATCTCCAATTAGTATTTGATTTAAGCATTGAACGAAAAACTGTATTTTTTTCAAAATAGTACTTGATTCAAGCATTAAATGAAACAATATTTCCAAATGGTATTTGATTTACGCTTCAAATGAGATGCTGTGTGGTTATAAAAATATTTCAGTGTTCATTTTGTCTTTAAATGTTTCTAGGCTTCCCCCAACCTCATATGAAACTAATTATTCATCAGGTACCTTCCCCTATTACAATATTATTACATTTCTTTTTTATATTCGACGTACAGTAAATTCTCTCCAATTGTCCCTCAGCTTATAAACGAAAATGGATAATTTGGGAAGAGGAGATACGATTATTCCCAAATTGTCATTTTTTGTATACAGGCTGAGGGACAATTGTAGAGAATTTACTGGATCCCTCGAAGTATGTAAACCGAGAACTTCTTCGACGCTTATTGAAGTCGTCCAATTTGCTACATTTCATAGATTCGCCTATGCCGCAAACGCGTAATGTCCTTAGTCTAATGATAAATATTCGCGCGAACAGGTCTTACATGCACGAGTTTCCGCAACCTTCTGCGATGGAAATGCAACGTGACCAATGTCAAGGCTGCGCCAACGACGGTAGCCGCGTTTCTAACTGCTGCCACAAATCTCGCATGCTCGCGAGCATAACTCTGTCCCTGACGACAAGCCGTCGAACAAAAGGCTCCTTAATATCATGCGAATTTCTCGCTTTACAAGAATGCCGACGCGATCCCGTCGAAAACAGCTCCGCAAGTAACGCAGGACGGTCGTCACGTTCCGCAACACGTGCACCGGAAATATTGTGATATTATTAGCTTCACTTCGGTTTATACAAATTTGTATACTTTAGCGTGCCCCTGTCGGTAGACTAGAATGTCACCGATTGGCCCGAACAGTGAATTTCGCTCGCCGATGATTACGGTTTCGTAGTTTGGACTTTGGGATTAAGAGCATTAACATTCGGGATCAATTGCGTAACGATGTGTCGCTATCAACAATACCCAGGTAAGAAAGCATTCAATTCTGGGGTTTGTGGCAGGTCGACGCGCTAATTAAAGGTTAATCGAGTTATTTTCGGTTCGCCCGATGAACAGAGAGGATTTCAGAACTCGAGTAGCAAACGAAATGCCGAGCGAGGAAAGATTATAATAAGCAGTTATGTGTACAGTAATATCTCCCTAATTCGCACTCAGATTGCGCACAAAAATGGATAATTTGAGTTACAGTTGTTGGCAATCGATAACTATTTTTGTGCGTAATCTGAGCGTGAACTAGGGAGAAATTATTGTAGAAGTTATGCTTCTTGAGAAATTTGTGAATAAACATTAGTGGAGTTATGTTTGGTTGAAAAAGAAAAAAGCCTTTAGCACATTTATTTATCAATCAAGTCACATCTATCCAAATCAAATAGAGAATATTGCCGAATACATAATATGATTAACGTCTTGATCTGAGTAATCACATTGACATTCGAGGTTGGAAACTAGGTTAATTCTGAAAAGAGATGACGAGAGCTGATAGCGATTGGCACATAGTCTACTGATAAGACTAACAATGTCTCTCTGTAGGGATTTACCAGAAAACCATGGAACGGAATTGGAATTATTAAATATAGCAAATATTATACCGAGATCCACGAAACCCGATGTTTAAACCTTTGTCAGGAGTCCAGACAAAAGAGAATGGAAAACCATAATCTTTTAATTCTTTTTGTCGCTTCAACCAATAACAATTTTTGCAAAAAACTTTCTCCAGTAAACTAGTCCTTCTAAAATTTCGAACGAAATTCTAATCGTTTCGTCCAATTCGAAGAAAGTTACAGTAAATTCTCCGTAATTGACACTCAGATTGTACACAAAAATGAACAATTTGGGAAGAGGAGATACGATTATTCGAGTCTCGCGGCTTGTTTTTATAGTTGTTGGCAATCGGTAACTATAAAAACGAGCCGCGAGGATCAAATAATCGTATCTCCTGTTTATTACTGTATCACAGGATGTACGCATACTTTTTCTGCAGATTGTAAATATGCGTAGTCGAAATCAGCAATGTTGATATTGAAATGCAGTGGCCCAGAAAAGTGTTCGTACACCTCCAAAAACGTAATAAATTTTTTAAAACTCAACCAAATGACTTGAATTTCTTTTAGATGATAGAGAGACTAGTCTACTATAGACGATGATTAAAATGTCTCTTTTAAATTTTGCTATTACTTGGAATGACAAAAAAATAATAATAAACTCTCGATTTTAACTTTTTCATCTGAGCCTATAACAAAAATTTAAAAAATGCCCTTCGTAGATCTCGGTAACTTGTATGCGTGCTAAAAATTTTATCACAGATTTCTTCCAGTTTTTGGTTAACATCGTGATGAAATTGCGATTTTTTCCATATTTAATTTGTTGTAACTCCATAACAACGTCAACCGATTTCGATAAAATTTTCAGCATGCATATAAGTTATCGAGGTAGTACGAGAGGTATTTTTTAAATTTCCGTTATAATCTCAGATAAAAAAGTTAAGATACGAGTTTTTTACTTTTTTTTTGTCATTATATATATATATTGGACATCGTCTAGAAGACTAGTTCCGCTATCATCTAAAAAAATTCAAGTGACTTAGTCCAGTTTTAAAAAGGTTATTGCGTTTTCAGAGGTACTTTTGTGGGCCACTGTATAGTACGGCAGAGGAAATGTATTGTATCATCTGGTGGTTTGTCATCTACTGATAAAACTTTCACGGTTTTTGGGTTTGGATCTTGATATGATCCGGGTATGCGGCTCGCATGTTGCTCTTTCATTTTCCTTTTTGTTTGTTTTCGTTTGTGAGTCACGAGTGTTGATTAAGAATCCATTTACGCGATACTGACAAATATCGAGCTTGTTATTTATTCTCACGAAATCGATTCATTCAATTATTATTTCTAAATGAGAAACTGTACGTTGAATTTACAATCGCCTTGAATTGTATTATTATTGTGAATGTAAATGTATTTCACCGTTGATCTGTTCATTTGAGCTGCGACTGCAACAGCGAACAATGCAGTTGTAGCAGTTAAAAACTATAGAAATGGCGATTGATAATAATAAAATTTATAAAAATATCGTAGTTACCGTATGGTGGTAAATGGATCAATTTCCTCTTATACATGCTGCAAGACAAACTTTGTATAAGAAAATCGTTTATTTTATTTCAATTATTTCTGTTTAGGAATGCTAAAATATTTTCAGGAAAAGACAAATATGCATACAAGATATGCATAATTTATAAAAATATGTGTAAGTTATTTTTAAATTCGCAATATTCCATGGAATGAATAATGCTATTAGTATCATAAATAAATTGTGTTATAAAAGAAACCTGGGTCTCGCCGATGATTACAGATTTAGTATTCTGATTGTAGGCGAGTTTCCAAAGCTCGACTAATATTTATTTAATATTATATATATATATATATTTTATATTTATTATTAATATTTATTATTATTATTTATATTTATTATTAATACTTATACTAGGGAATAGAACAATTACCAAGGTCCACCAAACTTCCTATGTTTTTGACAGAAAGTAGTGATTTACTTTGACTTACTTTAGTAACTTCGTATTAAATATTTTTAGGTAGCTCAAATAGTATCAAAACTGTATTTCTCCTTTTTGGAATTCATGGCTTCATCTGTTTCTCAATAAAATTTCAATTTGTCTGCAAAATAGAAAAGAATTCATTTTTACAAATGTCGTATCGCGTCATTGAATGAGAAATCTTCTGATTTAGTATCAGTCTGGCTAGTCTAAACCAGAATAACATTGTAACCTTCATTATTTATAGAATGACAACGTTTCAAAATGAAATTATCGATTGTTTAACACTATATTTACGGAGCGCCAGAAGCAGCTGTTTTATATTAGTTTATAAAAGTAATAATAAGACAATTATCCCGATTCTTAACGAGTATTATTGTAATATTTGTCGCAAGTAGCACATATATTGATAATACATAAATGTATCTTTACAATCTGAATAATCGTAAATTAATAAATTTTCGTCATTTTGACGGGTTCCGTAAACCCAGTGCTAAATATTTGTTCGTCTTTAGAGCATGTTAAAAAGATAAAATATCGACGGATGTTAAAAATTTTGAATCATGCAAAAACAGAATCATATACATAGTTATGCTGAAGATGCTCTATTTTCAAATCAATTGATCAACTAATCCATGAGACATCGTGCCAATCATTTGAAAAAAATGCAGTTTCGAGAAAAACGTGTTTGCTGTTCCTCCCGCGAGTTTTATGGAAGTATGTATAAATATTTCATTACTTCGATGTTTTTACGAATTCAAACAAATCGTTTAGCAAAAAGGTTTTAGGACACATACTTACTCACTTTAAGAAAATGTAAAACGGAAATTGAATTTTCGAAGATTCAAATCCAGGATAACTCTCCAGAATTCTGTTTAATTCCGTTATATACTTGAAAGAATCCCTTTGTGAAATCCGAAAAATCCACGTTCTATGCTTGTTACTAAAATCTTATTGTCAGCCTTGAAAATATTAAATGTTTTTTTAAAAATCAGATATTTTCAAAGTTCACTGATCTCCCGTTAGACGCATTAGTAAAGCTCGATCTGTGATCCGCAAAAAATTCGTTAATAGAAGGAAGCATAAAAACTTAAATGTCTACAGTCTGCGCGTTAAAAATTTAATTTTCATCGACCGCTGGTTAAAACGGAACTACGAAATGATGTATTTCTCAGATTATTTTATGCAAAGAACAATTGAATAAAAAATTTTACTTTGCATAATATGTTACTAATACCTACAAACATCCATGTTCTCTCGTCTATAAAAAATACAGATACACCAAAAAATGCACGGAAATCCACTCCAAGAAATAGTTGAATTTCAGAAAATCCGAGGAATAGTTGAACTTCGAAAGCGATTATACACGATTCATCGATTATACAGAACTTCATCGACCTCGCGCATCCGCGAAGTAAACAATCGTTCGCATATGTAATCGGAGAACGTGTTGATCTACGACAATAAATCCGCAAAATGCAAAACAAAATATTGAGTTTTTCGAAGGTTCGAAACCAGAACACAGTAAATTCCCTCTAATTGACGCTTAGATCGTGCATGAAAACAGGACATTTGCATAATGCACAATGCAAATAACAAATGCATAATTTAGGAAGAGCAATCGGTGACTATAAAAGCGAGCCGCGTGGCTCAAATAATCATATCTCCTCTTCCCAAATTGTCCAATTTTGTGTACAATCTTAGTGTCAATTAGGAAGAATTTACTGTACCTCCTTCACAAAATAACGTCTTATCCTGTTCAAAAACAGTCTCCAATCCTCCTGGAAACCGTACATTTTCGCCTAGCGTCACCTTTGCGGCGAGGGCGCGATATGGTGCGTCCATTTCCCGCGAATCACGATCGTTAACTTACTTTTCAAGGCGACTGTGTATGCGCGGAACGACCAATAAAACCGAAGACGGTTGCAGAACGGTTTTCCCCGTTGACCGGTTAGGTGATAGATTGCCGGTGGATCATCGATCGTGCTACTCGGCGAAGATCTCGCGCGATGGACACCGTCCGCCGATGCGCGGCAGACCGGTGTGTCGGTCGTCGAAAATCTGTGGAGACGCGGCTTGTTCCAGGAAGTAGGAGCTACGGGGATCATCGACCCTTCACGGCTATTTCAGTTATTTTGCAGCATGCAGCTATTTTAAATACATATTGTCGAGTAGAGGCGTACGAGCATGAACCATACGGAGGTAAGGACGCCGGAAGATAGACGGAGCCAGCCGTTGCTGTGCCTCGATGAGAGAAACGGAGAGGAGAAGTGCGAGACGGCGAGAGCAAAGGCAAACAAGAGCGAGCTAGAAGGAGGGAGAGAGAGAACGACGAAGGGAACGAGGAAACGGAGAAGTACGCCAGACGGATCGAGAATGAGGGAAACGAGGAAAGGGTGAAAGAAGGAGAGCGAAACGAGTGGCTGCGCGAGAAGGAGAGAGAGCTGGATAGAGGAAGAGGATGGGAGAGGATGAGGACGACTCTCTCGAGAGGGCAAGAAAGATAGAAATAGAGAGGGAAGCTGGAGAGAGAGAGAGAGAGGCCAGAGGGGTTGGTATTTATAGCCAGCCCCGTCGACGTCGTCGTCGTCGGCGTCGTCGCCGTTGTCGTCGTCGTCGTCGTCGTCGTCGTCGTTGTCGTCGTCGTCGTTGTCGTCGTCGTCGTCGACAGTCTTGACTCCTTGGTGAAATTTCAGGGAGGGGTGCACCCTCTCCCGATCTTCTCGCCCTCTCCCGCCCCCTACCGCCGGCTCCCAGTCACTCTGTTAAAGGAATTTCCTATGATTAGAATGAGTATTTCTATACGCCGCCCTGAACTCCGCTTATGTGTGTCTTAAGACAAGAATAATCTACGGCCGAGTCTGGGACGCGGCGATAGGTTCGTAGCGCGGACCGACTCCGACGCTGATCTATTCGAATCATCGATCGAGTCGATCATTACGACGTTCCAGAACGTACGTTTGTACGACGGAGAGCAAGAGCCTGGCTTGCCGGTCCTTCGAGTCCAGCTCGCAAAATACTTCTCCGAAGGTTTCCTCGCCGGAACGAAATTTCGGGAACAATCTTATCACTGGAAGCTATCCTAAGGTCGCGCGACCTCGAGGGTTCAGACCCCTAGGAGGAGTGGGTGTCTCGTGCTCGAGTTCCGGGATCCGAACCGTTGCCGGAAAACCGAGAAACGAGACTCTCTATTAATATTTAGCATGCTCGTTGGTTCGTTCTGTTACGCGGATCTACGAGCTTCCATATATTTGTATAATGCACTCTACAGAGATCGACGGGGATGGACGAGCACTTTTGCGAACGGTTCTGGCATTTCAACGGGGATACTCGGGCAACGTGTTTACACTAAACTTACCGTGTTGAACGTAACTTATTTTTTTCATTGTTGAAATTGTGACCTCTCTTTCTTAAGAAACGATCGCATAAATTTCTTTATTCGAGCTTACCTTACAATAGAAATGACAACGAGTATGAATGCAGTCAATTCTCCCTAATTGACGCACAGGCTGTGCACGAAAATGAAAAATTTGGGAAAAGGAGATACGAGTTTTATAGCTGTTGACGATCGGTAACTATGAAAACGAGCGGCAAGGCTCGGATAATCGTGTCTTCTCTTCCCAAATTGTCCACTTTTGTGTACAAGTTTAGGGTCGATTAGGGAGAATTTACTGTAACTCATGTTTTTCATTTTTCGAACTTACAAGCACTCATTCTAGAGTTCGAAACCAACTTGTAGAAAATGGTAACTAGACTGCAGATCTTTATGCAAAATATAGAATATATTTAATTAATTCTAAGAAACTTAATTAATTGAAAAAATTTCTTTCTTCCTTTAATGTTTATAATACGTTTAGAATAATGTAACAATATCCTCAAATTCTTTTAATTACATACCTCCAAATTTGATATTTGACCTATGTATTCATTTTTATCATAAACGTATGAGATCCACGGTCTATAATAGCAATATATGTATATAGTATATGTATATAATATAATAGCAATATATGTATATAGTATATATAATATACTAGTAATATACTAGTATATATCATATACTACTAATATACTATAGCTATATAATAGCAATATACGTATATAGTATCTATAATAGCAATTATAGATACTTAATGAAACTTTATTGTTTTGACCATTAAACGTGAAATGCAACTTAGTCATCGAAATTGACTCGGATTCATACAAATTTGAGTGGAATTCGTATATGTACATCCAATCATGTGATTCTCGTAGAGCGACACACGTTTGTCACTATCAAAGCTCGGTAGGTTCACCGTTAAACAAATTGATCTTGGTTGCACAAAGTTAAAGTATGGCAGTTTGTAAATGTGTTTCGAAACTTTTGCAGACGGATTCGTAAAAGTAATGAGGTTACAGCTCATTTAACGTGATGTGACGACGAGTTTTCAATGATCATTGTCTAGTAAGTTGTGTCACATGAAATGTCGGATTTCTTATATCAGTCGCAAGTCGATGGTTCAAGCGATTATTTATACTTTATTTATTCGTTGGTGAGGCATTGGCAAAAGTGCATCCAAGCAAATGATGTATACTTAATCAACAAAATGTTTATTTTTAATTAACGAGACGATTTTTCGATATCCCTTTTCGATATTTTAGGTAATAATTGATCATGTGGAAGTTCTAATTCAAGGGACTTTCTAAATGCGGAGGAACATGTTTTCTTAATGAGGTTGATGTCTTGCTCCAGTCGACGTGGAATTAATACATAATAGTTGAACTTATATATAACTAAGATCAGCGAAAATTCCGATGCTTTAATGTTATCGCAAAGGACTAAAAGTAGCAAAAATCGTCGGGAATTTTTGTTACAACAAGTTACAACAAACGTGTCGTTCTTACTCGTCGGAAGTAAGGACATTATGCTATTTCTCAATCGTTCGTTGCAGAGTTACATGCGAGATTGTGCATGAATTTTCTATGGCAAATTCTGGAACGACAGGGTGGAAACACTTTCGAACCTCGACAGTTTAATGAATGTTACCGCCCTTAAAATATTTAACCCTTTTGTACAATGTTAAAGAAAATTCTGAAATAAAATTAATGGAAACTCTTTGAACCGCGAGGAGTTCAACATCGGGTACTGTAGGAACATCCGACATAAACAAATTGGAAGATAGGTTAAAACAGCGACGAAAAGTCAACGAATCGGTGACCGATCGTTCGGTAAACGTGACGGACATCGTGGCTAAGAAAAACCGTGGATCAAACGGATTCACCGGAAAGGGTAAGAGCACGTGATGCGCGCAGCGAGCGACAAGGCGCGAGCGAGAAGCTGAAGAAGTGCCGGTCAGACATCCAGCAATTTATAAAGCGGGGAATGCTCGCGTGTTGCCCGGCACCGGCTCGTCAGAACCTGACGAACGCATACCGCAGACCGTAGGAGTTAGCATAATTGACTGCGTACGTTAATCGGACGGTCATGGAAGAATGCCCCCGCGAACGTTTCGACGCACACGAGAGCCACCGGCACGTCACTACTCGGGAAAGGAGACGGTATTATTTTCAAGCACTCCGAAGTGAATCGGGTTTAAAGGAAAGAAAAGCGGATCGAGGCGAGGCAAGGCAAGCCGACCAGCAGCCAAACTAACAAGCCGGAATGCGCGCAGCGAACGACGACGCGGGTCACCGTTTCTTTGCGGTACCACGAGTAGAAAGGTGGATGCGCGTCCTTATTTTACAGTGTCGTGCCTCTTCACGGTCACTTGCAATCGCGCAGCCTGACCGAATCGCGAATTGTACCTCGACACGGAGCCGCGCCGCGCCGGCGAGCGATTCGAGAACGTATCGCCGGACCGATTTCAACCACGACTTAACCCGTTAGCTGCTGGTTCTGTTACCTTTTATTGTTGCTGTATCTTCCTCGTTGACTCGGCCCAATTGCTTGCCTCGACTTAATCCAAGACCAAGTGTGGCTTAATCTCCATAACTGTTACAATTTCGGGTCTGCCGAGTGACAGTTATGGTAGAGGTAATTTGTGATATTTGAAACCAAGATAAGGACAGCTATTCGATATGAAAGAGGGGCCGAGGGTCGAACTGTTCGGCAAACATTAAGGTTTGCGTTTTTAAAGTTTTGCCTTTAACCCGTTAAGTGTCAAGAATCGGTCTCAAAAATTCCCGCGAAATCGAAGCACTTTAATTAGCCAACCTGAAATTTTTACGTTATCGTGCAATTAAATTCATCAATTGTAATTTCTTGCGCTTGTTACGCAAGTAATTATGATCGTAATTATATCGTGTTCGGTGTCAATTTAATAAAAAAAAAAAAAAACGAGACGAATACGATGATAAAAGTTTGAGCAACGTGCATGTGTTGCGCGAGTCAGTGGCTGTCACGAGTTAGTCGCTTGAAAGTAAACCTACGTGCCGGTCGAAATGACCGGCTCGACATTCTTTCATTTTAAAATTGTTGAAATCGTATAGTTTTCCGTAGGAAATGATTGAATAAATTGCTCGATTCAAAACACAAATTATAAACACAAAAATAGCAAGATGTCCGAATAAATCCAATTGAATTGTAATTCTTTATTGTTCCTTAGGTTTGGTGTTAAAAGGTTAAAAGAGTGAGCTCCGACGAGCCACTTAACATTCGCCGAATGCCCCGACCTTCGTTCCGCCTATCTTCAATCGCTCTCTCCACAAGGAATCGTAGTATCTCTGCCGTAACTGTCGCACGGCGGACCCGAAATTCTGACACTTACGGAGAGAATACTGTAATCTCGCTACAGCTCCTCCGCTACAAATTTGAAACCGTTCTTAAACCGTTTTAAGAACCGAAATCAATATTACGAGCGTGTTCGAGTGAACGAACAGCAGAAACGAAACATCGCCATTAACATGTACAGCGAACGTGGAGCGTGAGACAAATTAGCCCGTAACCCCCGGGGCGCGAGATCATCGTCGCGGTCATTAGTATACGCCGCGAGCAAGATGGTTCCGCGCGAATCAATTGGACGATGCGCGTCCCCGACAATAAAAACGGGCACGGTGTGTAGCAGCACGAATTATTGGCAACGTTGCGCGCTGCCAGTTCGCGGCAATCTCGAAACCGTGGCCCGACGCCGATCGTTCTCCCTTTTACCCTCGTAGGGCTACAGGGTGTTTGAAAAGTCGGTTTCCGCTTGCGGTCGACGTACCGACGAACGCGCCGTGGAACGAAACAAACGACCAGCCGGACGAGGCGCCGCGTAATGAACCGTGAATGTTTGTACTGACGACGAGTTCCGTTTCTTTCGACGGATCGTCTATGGAAAATCGTTGTTCATGAAACGCCGAGCTACGGGAATCCGTTTTATGCCATGTCCCTTCCATTTCGGCCAGCCGAGATATGCATGCATTTTCGCTGACCATTGCGGGCATGTTTCATTAAACACAAAATATCTGAGAAGTTATCTGGGACTATTACAAACGAATTATTTGAGTAGAAACAGTAATAACGTCACCAGCAATATTTATACTCATTATTGCATATTTTATGTTTTATTTATATTATATACTTTATATATCAAATATATTATTTTATATTATTTTATATACTATTATTTATTATTTTATATTTATTCCCCTTCGTCTTTTCTTCCATTTCTCACATAATTTTCAATTGGCATGTAATATTATATGAAATTGTTCAGGTATAGTGTAAAGTACATTTAACGCACAGCAGTCACAACAAATATTAATCATTTCTTTTTTCAAATACGTAACGGCAAACGAAATAGTCATTCGGAATAACGAAAATCTGGTCATTTTCGACGTAATTTTCAAGATAAGGGCATTCGATAGTTCATTTTTTGTGTTAATAATTTTGAATATTTAATAATAATTTACTCGTATTCTTACTTCTTTTCTCGTGCGTTTGCCATTTTATGTTTCGCGTACAGAACTTTTATACAACTCCATAAAATCCGTGGTCTAGGTTATCAGGTTTATTAGTTGAGTCGTTGTAAAAATCTTTCTATCTAGTATTGATATTCTAGCATTGGCGGTGCTTTATTTTTGTGCAGCTAAAAGGAGACCGATAGTTGAAATATTTAGTGGCATGTAAGAATCGTAATCGATTAGAAATGCGACCAAATCCGCCGCTTTCTTTCACCGGTTACACCTTTCACTGTGGTTTTACGCGCCGCTCCTACAGTCTACTCCCTTTTTACCTGCAAGGAATCTTTCCATTTTCTTCAGCCATCCAACTATACTTTATGTAACGAAGCACACTTTACATAACGTTCCACAATAAAATGATTTACAGCTACTGTACGCGAAACTTTGATAAAACGAAACTTTAAAGTAGTCTGCGCAACGGGTAGATGAAACTTTTTCGACAATGTAGTTTCTTTACCGGAACTGTGCTTTGTTAAACGGTCGTGGAACGATGTTCGATGTTCGATAATCGATCACGTTTTCGGAAAAAGCTCTTTTTCAAATATTATCAAATACAAATTAGTTGGTAGTAGTAATATTTTGTTATTGAAATAAAGGCGTTTTGAATTGATCATGATATACTATAGCTCTATGACCTCAAGGTCATTCTGTGTAACAGTTCTGTAACATGACAATTAAAAACTATTGCAGTATGAGACTGTATTCGTGTATACTTTGTGCTACGCTACATTATAAATATAGTATGCTTATTTATTTACCTCTCTTTTCTGTTTATTTAGACAATACATCGCGTATCTAACGAGACTGTTATCGCTTACATCTTACAACATTCTTCTCATGAAACAAATTATGCCGTAGTGTGCTTATACAGGGTGTGCCATTTTAATTACTACACGCGACTATCTCCAGAACTGTTTGTTATTTCAAAAAATGTTTCGTACGAAACTACTTTTATTTCGAGAAGGAGACTTCAAGGACACACGAAGGTCATCATTTTGTTTTTTTAATGGAATCATATAATTTTTTGTTAAGCTCTTTATGTCGAGAAACTATTACTTTGGAAGATATTTTAATTTTAATATTGCGAATTTTTTCATGGGGTTGCCTGAAGGAAAAAAATTTTAGTCGTCAGCCAAGTATTGCAGACATGAAAGAGAAAATACTTAATGCATTCAAAAGTGTCACTTTGGAAATGCTTATGAATGTGCAAGCTGATTTTAAGCGACGTATTAAAAAATGTAGTAATTTGCAGAGTAACGTATTCAAATATTTTTAGGCATATTAATATCTATGCAATCTTTACCGTCGGAATGTTTCAATTTTTCTTCTTAATAAAAGATTGCAAGATGTAAGCACAGTACGCTAATGTGTACACTTATGTACGAATAATTATAATAGAGATTCGCAATATTAAAATTAAAATATCTCCCGAAGTAATAGTTGTTCGATATAAATAGATTAGTACATTTTCATTCGGAAATTCCGAGGTGCCTCGAATCGTGCACTACAAATTGTATGATTCCATTAAAAAAATATAAAAACGATCTTTGTGTGTCCTACAAGCCTACATTTACAAATAAAATAGCGGCACTGGATTACGCCCCCCTCGAAATAGAAAAAGCTTCGTATAACAGATTTTTTTCAAATAACAAATAGTTCTGGTGATAATCGCGTATAGCGATTAAAATAGGACACCCTGTATGCTTGTATGTAACTAAAGTTTAATTGTATCGCGTAGCATTCAATAATCTCCAGGAATGCTTTCCCGACCTGTAAAAATTCTAGAACTCAGGATTCTTGGAAACATCTTTTCCATCATCGGTTAGGAGTTGCCTAATCTCTGGAGTCCAAATAGACCCACTATTCAGAGCGGCACAAAAAACATATCGCTAAAGCAACACGAATCTCCGTTTTAAGAATCTTATAACACAGGGTGAATCTAGCAACAGTGCCGGGCTATAACTCTGCTCCTATTCTAGATTAAACAAAATTGCAAAAGGGAATATTATAGTATAGTACAGTAATTCACATGTTCTCTCAATGACAGTGATTTCACTCTGTATTATATTCGTATCGTGTTCTCGCGTGTTGCATGATCTTGTAATATTGTTTCGGTACAGTACCACATCATGGTTATTAAACAAATTATGACATGATGTTTCAGCGTTAGAGAATATTGTATAAAATATAAACATCTGCCTACGTATTAGCTCGTTTCACATTGCGACCTAATATAATTTGTTCAAGACCGTAATTCAACAACATAACAGAAATTGTATCATTCCATTAAACAGAAAAGTGCAATTACACTTGCAAACAATGCGTGCTTGCAGAGATTGAACTAATCGTTCACATATCTCGATCAACTACGCGAATAGGCCTCATTTTATTTCTACAAAAATATTAGTACAAACTTTCGCACACAAGCATCTTAAATCTAATTTAAAAACGAGAAATGAAACAAAGGCAAAGCTGCATTCGTTATTTCCAAATAAGAGGATACAACTATTAAATTTGAAAAAAAAAGAAAACGCCGTTCGTTGATCTATTCCGCGAATAATGATGTCGCAAAATAGTCCTCCGCAACAAGAACCCAAGACGCGATGGTTACCGGCCTTGGAATTAGTAGCAGCTCGGTTCCGTTCCCTCTGGACCTCGGTGGCTACATCAACGTAAAAACCAGGAAGTTACTTTTCAAACACCCTATACCTCTCGCGCTCGCCCTTTTGTCTCACTTTCTCGGCCGATCTGCCGACATAGACGCGCGCATCTCGCTTTCTCCATCCGGCGGCTGAGTCGCTCGTCTTTTTCCTTTCCATCGTGGGCCCTTCTCGCCCAACGATCCTAACCCCTAACCAAAACCTGCACCCCCGTTACACTCGACTCGTGAAAGGTTTCCCTCTTTCCCTTCCCACCGACGCCGTTGCCACCACCACTTTCGCCAGCACCACACTACCACCACCACCACCACTACTACCACCACCGCCGCCACCACCACCACCACTGCCATCACCACCGATGCCTCCTCGGCGTCGGTTCTTCTTCTTCTATCTATCTCGCTCTACCTACCCCAGCCCCTTCGCTGTTCTCTTCGTCCCTTTTGCCCTCTCTCTCTCTCTCTCTCTCTCTCTCTCTCTCTTTCTCTCTCTCTCTTTCTCTCTCTCTCTTTCTCTGTCGCCCTCTAGCTCTCTCTCTCTCTTTCTCTCTCTCTCTCTGTCGCTGTCTCGCTGTCTCGCTCTCTCTCTCTCTTTCTCTGTCGCTCTCTCGCTCTCTCTCTCTCTCTCTTTCTCTGTCGCTCTCTCTCTCTCTCTCTCTTTCTCTCTCTCTCTGTCGCTGTCTCGCTGTCTCGCTCTCTCTCTCTCTCTCTCTCTCTCTCTCTCTCGTTCTCTCGCTCTTCACCCTCAAGCAGAGAGAGCTCCACGTTCCTTTTCCATCGGAGTAGTAAACCCTCTTTCCCTTCTGCTTTACCCAAATCGCATTCCTCTCTTCTCTCCAAGCCATTTTCTGCTCTTTCCTTCTCCAGCGGCGTCAACCCGCGTAAGCGTCTCTCCCTCGGTTCTCGCTCGGCATCCTTGTCATTCACCAGGTTTTTCCCTCCGTTATCTCGCTCCCGCCCTCTGAACCGACGGGGCTCTCCGTGCTCTACCATTTCTTGGAAAAGTTCCGTGCTTTCTGCTCGCCGTTCCTTCTTCGCCATACTTTTCCGCGCTGCGACGGAATCCATTCGCCTCCTTTTTCTCCGTTTTTCTTCCTTTATTCGTGTGTATATATATAATCCGTGTATATAAATATATGTATATATATACACACACACATATATTTGTATATGTATGTATATGTATATGTATAAGGAGAAAGGGGAGAGGGATTAGATGTTTCCTCTCCTGCGCGAACGGGAAGCCTGTTTGCCTTGTAGTTTTGCCCCTTGTCTTCGCGAAGTCGAAGCTATCGAACGCGTCTCGCCCGTCAACGATTCTATCCTTCGTTACTTCAGGAAAATTGTCGATACTCTTCGGCCGGAAGATGCGGAGAGCGAATGATCTTTTTTGAAAACGTTGTCTTCGGAGTTTTATGCTCCGCCGCCAGGGATGAATTCCGCCACGGATCGTCGTGTTCTCTGCTTTGCACGTTTGCTCGCATGTGCGTCGATGCTTTCGATTCTCCGCGGAGAAAAATTAACTTAACACTGGATTTACGGAACCCGTCAAAATGACGGGTCACTAATCTTTTAATTTACGATTATTCATATCCTGAAGATACATTTATGAGTTATTTATTCAATTTATATGTTACTTGCGGCAGATGTTACAATAACATTTATTGCTAGAAATCAGAATAAATATATTATTGTTGCTTTTATAAGTTAATATCGAACAGCTGATTTTTGAGCTCCGTAAATCTAGTGTTAACAATAGTTGACATCGGAGAGCATTGCTTTTGGATACACAGTAATAGGCGGACGAATTAATCTATTTGTACCGTCATCGCCTGGACTTTAATATTTTATAATACTTGCGCCACTTGATAATTAAATAAATTTTGAAAAAATATTGGTACTGTTACGAATTTATAAGTTCAAACAAGGAACGAAGTCATGATAAATACAGGGTGTTCCATAATTCATGGTACAAATTGGGTCACGTAGATTCTATGGCTGGAAATAAGAAACTTGACTGGAAATAAAAATAAACTAATAAATAAAAAATAAACTAATGTTTAATGCGTTCTCCAATGATATCCTGGTAGTAAACAATCATCGTATTGGCGGCCTATAATGATCGGTTATTAATTAGGTACCATATACAGTAACTTCTCGCGAAAATGCCAAATTTCGATTCGCTGTGAATTTCCCGGTGCTGGCCCTACGTCTTCGTAATTTATTTTTACGTCGATGCTAAAAGTCGACAGAGTTCCCGAGAAACAGCACAAAATGGTCTATTGAGTTAGAATCAAGTAAGAAAAACCACGGAGCTTACAATGTACATGGCAGGTACTAGGTATGTGACCGTCGAATCGTGGCATGTGACCTGCGAATTTCCTTCAAATCGTGTTATGCGGCCTCCGAATTGCCTTCGAATCGTGTCACGTGGCCCCCGTATTGCCTTCGAATCGTGTCACGTGGCCTCCGAATTGCCTTCGAAACGTGGCATGTGGCCCCCAAATTGCCTTCGAATCGTGGCAAAAAATTAGAACTAAAATAGTTAAGTCATCGTTTTTATTCTAATATTACTATGTATTCATATTAATGTACATCGGCATGCTGGCCGCTGCCTTTTTATGCCGACTGCCCCGAATTTCTATAAAAACGAGCCGCGAAGCCCGAAGAATCGCGACTTAGTATTCTCAGATCTGCCGGTTTCCATCCCGATCTCCGAACATTTCTGGGAGAAATGACTAAACTCGACCGATATTTGAATTCAATTTTCTCGAAAACGAAGCTTCCCACGCAATTTTGTTATACTTTGATTTTCGTCTTATTTCGAGCCATTGAATCTATCAGAACCAATTTGAGCCTCGAATGTGCACTCTGCACAAAGCTGTTCACATCATAAAATCCTGGTTCGAAAATTGTTTGCGTTTCTTATTGGAGAAAGTACAAGCAAATTGGTGAAACAGATCAATTTAGATTTCAATTGCGACAGTTGATATGTAAACGCATGAAATGGAAAAAGACTACTGTAAAACCTTATTAATAAATCGTGCACTCTTTATTACTTAATCTGCACTCGAGAAGATCCCGAGATTTCGAAGGCGTAAACAATATTTTGTCGGCTCCATTCGACAACTGCAAGCTATGTATATCGATTCCAAAGTTTTCCTTTGCCCATAGATTTCCTCGCGCGCGCGCGTTTCCAGGTTTCCTCAATTTTTTTAAAAGCCTTCGAGCTCTCTGTTCGTCGTCAAGGTGCGTCAGTCATTCCGACGTGCCCTATTCCTCCGTCCTTTATTTCTATCATATCGGGCCGCCCTATCGATTTAATTAACGCCGTTTTCGTTCGGCGATAACGATGAGCCGGCGAATCGTCGGGCGACACCCGCATTGTTGGCCCAGTGTTTCCCTCTCGCTAAATTTTCTCGGCGATTTCCCTCCGTCAGGCCCTGGTCTTCACCCCAAGAACCCCGGGCTCCTCCTGTAACCGTCATTTTTCTCCTCTTCGTTTGCGTCATCGGCTGATTTATTAATGCCGCCCCGACCGACACGCGTATCTTCACAGAGGTCTCTTTGTAACTGGTACAAAAGAATTGCTTTACAGCAATGATATTTTTTTTTCTCTTCCTTCATCCCGGTACACTGGTTGGTTTATTTCTCTTGTCGTGGCGGCAACCCTTTCGATTTCGCCCCTGAAACGCAATTTCCGTCCGGGAGCAATTGCTATCATTTTCTTGTTTCGGCTACCCCACGCCGCTCGATATTTTGCCGCACGGTTTTAAGCCCGCCGCTAGGCATTCTATTCGATTTTTCACCTGGCGCCGGAAACATACACGATTTTCCGAATTGAAGTTGTCAAATCATTCCAACGGATATTTCGAATTAATGGCTGATCGTGAGTACACGAGCCGTTGTTACGATCAATGATTGCTTATCATTGAGCTGCGGTTTTTTGACATTCATGACGCACCCGGTTTTTAAAGCAACGTCAAATACTGTGCTACACCACGATTCAATTCGATTTTTAACACTTCATTTAGCTTATTAATATATATTAATGTAGTATAATGCTAATTAATATATATTTATATAGTAATATATATTAATATATATTTATATATATATATATATTTTTATATAGTAATATGTATTAATATATATTTATATATATATATTTTTATATAGTAATATATATTAATATATATTAATATATATTTATATATGAGGCTATTAATAGCCTTTTTATCGACCCAACTCTATCCAAGAGAAGCTCAATAATTATCTCTTCAATATTAATATCAAAAGAACTTGTTATATAATATTACTTGTTAAATAATTTGTTGCATTACGGGTCAGATTATTGTAATTTTTGCACAATATTTAAAAAAATTCTTAACTGTTGATCTTCGATTTTCAGCAGATAAAGCGTGAATTTAGTATTTGGTACGAATTTCGTAGATTTTGCCGTATCTTCTGTTGATTGTTCAATGAGTGTATAGATGTGGATTTAAATATTAAACAGATTATTAAATAAATGTTGTACGTATATGCATATTAAATAGAAATCTTGATATCTTCAACAGTAACATTTGATGAATGCACTACCCCTAATTGATCTTTTCGAATTAAATATGTATGAACGTTTTTATAAGTAAAAAACAAAAAATTGAAATAAAAATTTCAACGTAAGCGAATTTCAATAAACACACATATTATAAATATAAGTATTAAATCACACGAAGTTTTCCAAATGATCCCTCTCGGTGATTTCTATAAACGCAGAAGGTTCAGCGATTCAGTTATTATTTACAAAGTTCAGCGGTTTAGTTATCATTTACGAAGTTCAGCAGTTTAGTTATTATTTACGAAGTTATCAAAGTACTTACGTACTAACCACGTTATTCTGTACCTTCTGTAAACGTAGACCGTTAAGAAGTAGAACAAATCAAAATTACCCCTGTGCTATTCAAGTCCATAAGTTGTTTCTTCTTTAAAGCGAGTGGGTGGATCTATCAGTAACTAAAAAAGATAGGAAAGTACCTACATCGATCCACACCAAGCAAATGATTTCATCGTCAATGTCAGCGACTTGGATCAAAATCAAACATGATTCTTTATGTATGATATAATTACGAAACTGTGGATTGTGTACATTTAAACCAACCCAGCCAAATATCTTCGAAACCGTCGATGATAGTAAAAAATGTTTCAAACGAAATTTGAATGATTTTAGGGGGCACGTAATTTGATATTAATAAGATTTTTCTGCATGAAAACGTGGAGGACATACCAAAGTCAATTTTATTTTTTTATATAGAATCATATATTTCTTATTATACTAGTCGATTCAGCTTGTCATTCTCTTCATAATAATACTAAGGCACCTATTGCGAGAAATCATTGGTTTAGAAGATATTTGAATTTTAGTATTGCACCTATTCAAAGATAGCGTTCAGAAATGCGACCTTCGGCCTGAATGCAAAAATGTGTGTGTGTGTGTGTGTGTGTGTGTGTGTGTGTATCTCTCTCTCTCTCTCTCTCTCTCTCTCTCTCTCTCTCTCTGTGTGTGTGTGTGTGTGTGTGTGTGTGTGTGTGTGTGTGTGTGTGTGTGTGTGTGTGTACACTTGTCTCTAAAATTCAAATATCTTGTAAACCAATGACTTTTCGCAATAAATGCCTTAGTATTATTATGAAGAGAATGACAAGCTGAATCGACTAGTGTAATCAAAAATATATGATCCCATTTAAAAAAATAAAGTTAACCTTCAAATGTCCTCAACGCATTCACCTAGAAAAATCTTATTAACATCAGATTGCGTTCCCTCTAAAACCATTCAAATTTCGTTACACACATTTTTTACTATCATCCACGGTTTCGAAGATATTTGACTGGGTCGGTTTAAATTGGTTACTCTATATAAAAGAGAAATGATTATATGAAAACTTAGAAATTTTTCACTTAATTTTACAAGTCTTCATACAATTTTTAACAATTTTTTATAAAAACATTTCTCACTTTCGGTCCTTCGTGAGATATTCTAGCAAGTCAAGGTTAAAATAATCTAATTACACCGTAGAAAACTAATTTTGCATGGTGTCGTTAGATTTTATCTGAGAATTTTTTCAAAACAGTTCTCAAAGTAAATTAAAAAAGTTCGACTGTTACGTTCTCTTTAACACGTCCACAACCAGGATAATGCGTGTGCGACATTCGCGATCTCGTTGTTTATGTAATGTAAAATAGATAAATGCATTTAATTACATGTTGATTTTAAAAGTTATAATACATATCCTAATATCCACGTTTCGTAATAGAGATACGTCGCATTTAATAAATTATGTCGGCGATAAAGACAAATAACGTCCGAAATGATGATCATAAACGTGTTAAACATTGTTTACAGAGGTTTAAATATTTATACTATTGTACAAAATGTGCCATTGTATATCGAAGAGTCCACAGTATCGTTTATTTACGGTTTACAATTATAGAGCAGAGTATAAAAATCGAAAATTCCGAGAACCGCCTACTGATCATCGAAACGCGAAACAACAGTAAAAGATGCACAATGCGATTAGTTGAAACGTGCGTGTCCCGTCCTGCATAGTAAAAGCATGAATGCAAAACAAACATTTGAGAACTTTAAGTCAGGGTGTGGAAGATGCAGTCCAGTGAATTACCCTTTACAATATCAAAAACCTCGAGAAGGTCCTTTTACCTAGAATAATCTAAGAGCATCGAAAACTCTGCATTAGCAGCTCCTTCCATTGTTGCGAACAGGATTGGAAACTATTTCGACCGACTTTTCGATTCGAAAGGTCTTTTTCCTATTCACTAGCCCAGTAAACATGTGTGGTTCCTTTCATCCCCAATTGCATCTTACCGGTCCTCGAACGTTCGAGATCGTTCCAGCGTTTCTTTCATGTGAACGATGTACGTACATAATCCGTCCACCCTTTAGTCCCTTTTTCCATCGACTTCCGCCTAATTTGCCGAGCTTACGGATTCCGTGCCGAGTGCGGTCCACCGAGACAAATAATTATGCAGCCGCATTGTCGTTCGTCGTAGCCAGCCCATGAGTAGAGTAATCGGTGCACCGTAATTGGATCGTGTATCGCACTACCCCGCCGAGCGGATTCGAGAAACGCGGACTAATTGGGGGATCCCTGTTCCTGCCATTTTTAATAACCGGCCGAGCAGATTTCGTAGGATCGGCGACGTGACACAGCGCCGGGCGTACGTGACGTGTCGCGAGTAGAACGCTCGCCGAAAAACGGGCCGAAATTCTGTTCGACGCAGCGAAACGTCGACTAATTAGTTAGAGCTCGTCGACGCCGTTTGCCGGTCAGGCCACGATTTTTTTCGGTCGAATTTCTCGACTTGGACGTCCTGATTGGCTGTCGATTCGATCGATACCGAGAGTCCTTCCGTGTTCAAGGGAGTCTGCTGCAGCGAAGCCTGCTGCTGCGGAATCTGCAGGCTGCTTCTGATACGTGTTGTTTCGATATATGTACAGTAAATTATCCCTAATTGATACTCAGATCGTCCACAAAAATGAACACTTCGGAAAGAGGAGATACGATCATTTGTTGCCGATTCTTCAACAACTATAAAAACGAGTCGCGAGGCTCGACTAATCGTATCCCCTCTTCAAAAATTGTCCATTTTTCTTTACAAGCTAAAGAATAATTGGAAAGAATTTACTGTATTACCCCGCTGTTCTACAGTTTTTACGATTACAAGACTAATATTGAAATCCCTGGCGTAATTTATGAGCTTGAACAATGAAGCAGAACAAAAATGGTTACGAACAATGATTTCGGTACGTAACAATGCGCGTTAACAGGTAGCAAAAATTACGGAGCGTGTTTTTCTCCTTCATGCTACTTATTCGCCTGATATAGCTGCATCCAATTACCATATTATATGCAAGTTGGCACAAAGGCAGAATGAGGTCATGAATAATAATGGTAAATATTTCGATGAACGTGCTCTTAGGAAACTCGTAACAAAACATTTGTTTACTTTAAATTACTTGAATTTATTTAGTGTACAGAATGGACGACAAAGAGCTAGCCATCTGAATACAATAAATAAATGCGTATAGAAATACATACCGGATATGAATGATTGAGTCTCTTCCATTCACTATTCTTTGTAAGGAAATATTTTTAAAAAATAAAATGACCACTGAGAGCTATCTTCGGTCAATTTGTGCGCTGTCACATATAATAGGATAATAGAGTTTGTGAATTTTCATGTTAAAAATTAGTCTGATCCATGAAGATTCATTTTGCTAGAATATATTTACGCCGAGGCGATTTCGAATCATCACATTAACGTTTTTCATTAATTTTTTGCGTATCAATTTTCTATCTTCGGTCAATTTGTGCGCTGTCACATATAATAGGATAATGGAGTTTGTGGATTTTCATGTTAAAAATTAGTCTGATTCATGAAGATTCATTTTGCTAGAATATATTTACGCCGAGGCGATTTCGAATCATCACATTAACGTTTTTCATTAATTTTTTGCGTACCAATTTTAGTATTTAGATTTTGTGTCGAAAATTCCCAGGACATTTGAATGCTATGGACAACTGACGGTGCACTCGCACACTGTTGAAGTAACACGTTCAATATGTATTACTGATGCACGTACATCGTATAGCTGTTTTTTTTAAATGTAAATAATACAACTAACACATTTTGTACTTCATTGTTATCTTCTCAATAATATTTATTGAACAAAGCTTGAAATATTTATAAACTAATAGTACGTATATTAAGACAAGCGTTATCGCGTTGTTGGGCATTTTTTCATCGTTTTTTCGCTGACCCCTGGGACTCAAACGGTTAAAAGACATTTAAGTTAAACTAAATCAAAAGTGATCTCCCATCGAATATCGGTCATTGAATTTTACAAAAATATCCAGATAAAGATTTTTAGGAACAGACAAACCCTACTTGTAAAATTTCTTGAAAGCTTGAAAATATGTATATTAAATGAACATTGTTCAAATTTAGCAATTACATTGGGAAACACTAATAAATCGCAATTAATTACTGAAAAATAAACTAACCACAGGATAATTGCGAAACGATTATTCTAATCCTAATATATGATATTAAGAAAGTAGACGTAAATAACAAATTGTCGAATCAACATACGAACATATATACTGCACAATACAAATCAAAGTTACGGATTCGTTTAAAATTAAATCACTCTTCGCCATCGCTTGCTACAGTGACGAACATTAAATCAGCTACGAAGATCAAAAATAAGTTTACAGTTGCAATTGAATTACAACTTATCTGAATATTCCGAACGATATAATCAAAAATATAAATGTGCAAATGAAAGTTTGATCATTTAAAAAGAGAACAATGGATGGACCGACGAGTCGAAACAAATTCGCGCGGTTAAACTTGTACCTACCCAATCTTGCGGGGATTGCAAAAAATCCGCAGTCCCGTTACCATTCGCGAACGATTTAAGAGAAAGACTAAAACTTTCGCAAGATGCGCCTAATAAAAACGATGGAATAGAATTCGCGATTCATCTGGAAGGTTTTCTTTCGGCAGCGGAGATCTTGTAGAAAACGCAGTCTTCCTCGCGTCAGTTACTGCGCACAGCGCATGCATGTATGTATACATACAACCGTAGCTAGAACAAAGACGGCCCACTTTGAAAGGCGGCCCTAGCAGCGTCGGTTGAATGGACAGCTCACAGCTTAGGGAGTGGGAGCCAGTCGGGTGGCTGGGTGCTTGAATCATCCCTTGCTGCTAAACATCCCCCTATTTCACGAGCCGGGGCTTTTACACGGGGTGAACGCGTGTTTATCTGCAGGGTGTACTTAGGTAGACCCGCGTAATATCCACAAAATCATTTGGTTGTATTATCTCGTCACGGCCGCAGAATTTTTTCATTTACGCTCACATTCTGCCCGATCCTTCCCATCGGTAATTAACTTGTCACCCCTCGCGCTGCGCATTTTAGATTCCAATCGAAAATGTAGCCGATTAACTACTTTACCGATCCAAACGACTGGTTCTTCATTTTAAGATTGGCGGAATAATAAAGGCCGAATAAATTTCTTAATCCAAGCATACGTTATGATAAAAATGACGATAAGTCTAGAAAATTCAGTACTGTTAATCTTATAAGATCGTCCGTCATTTTTGTCGCGTTATTTACTTCGTTTTCGAAGTCGAAACAGATAGAAGCAAGTTTTGGTCGAGTCACAAATAATTCTCGATTCTAGGAGCTAGTTGTAGCGATGCATCAGTCATCCTAATCACTCATCACAGTCGGCCCGATTAATGACTAAAAGTAATTTCGAATAATGACAAATGTATCGGGTGAGTCATTCAACTGCCCCGCCTAAATTTATTTGTCAACTATTCGTTGTCCAATTTCGAGCGGAACACGTACCGAAACAATTACTTTTCTGATTTTTTGCTTATCTCGCGAGATATGAAGACGATCCCTTGAACTTTATTATTTATATTATATGTATTTGACTTCGACCCCGATCTCTCCTATTATACGATTCTATAAAAAGTTTTCAAATTAGTTACATCTTCCCATTTTCACAGAAAGTACAAAATATCAATATTCATCGCCAAAAACTTAAATCCCCCCCCCCCCCACCTTAATCAACATGTAGGTAAAATATCCTCATAAATATTCTATTCCATTCAACGTGTGGGCAGCTCGATCGCAGATAAACGAACATTGCAGAAAGGATGAACGCCTAGAAACTTGCACTGCGTATTATTAAAATTGCAGGTCAAGAATAACTTCCTACCGTATAAGTCCGTCGCATCGCCCTCCAACGACTTCCCCGGACCAGCCTCGCGAACGCCGCCGACTGACGGAAACCTGATGCAACGACAATTCGCTAACGACCGATCGTATTTATTATTTGCGACGATAAAACAAACAATCTTGACGCGTGAAATCATCCTCATCCGCGCACCCGCGACGTACACAGCCGGTGATAAAACTGGAATTAACAGCCTCGAGTACTACGAGAATGTCGGGTTTTCGCGGATGAGCTGACGGGATTTCTGCTTGTCAACGATTGTCCGCGTCTCCAATTTAGCAAGTTCTTTTTCGCCGATGTGATAAAAGATTCCGTGAAACGTTCTTCGCGCAAGCAAACTTCGCGATCGGAATTATCGATAATGTCTCTGAGAACATTCGTCAAGAAATTGAACCGTTTCACAGGCGTTGAATCGTAAATGAGAGGAATTAGTATATGCAGAATATTTAACGATGTCTAGCTTGCTCCCGCGGTTTTCCTCGGTCGATTTCTTGTCATCATGAATGTTGGAATTCGTTACACATGCATAGATGATCAAGTCACTTTTTAAAGTGATGAATAATGGCAAAAGATAACCAATATGATTATCCACAGAGACCGACGTAAATTCTAATACGGACAATTTCTGAATTTTTCGCAAGAGGAAAGCTTTACTGTTTAGTTCTCGATGAATGATTTCGACGATGATCATTGGCCGTAATCACTGGACTGCGGATTATATGCGTTTATGATAAACAATGAATATTTAACCAGTTAGCTGTAGCGCCTCCTTTTCAGAGTACACCTATACAGGTTGTCCCAAAAATGTCTCGCAATCCGAAAATGCGGGTTACCTGAGGTCATTTGAAGCAACTTTTTCCTGAGCGAAAATGCAATCCCCGGCTTTGTTTTCGAGTTATTAACGAAAAACAGTAACCAATGAGAGGCGAGATCAGCTGGCGCGAGACCGCCGAGCCAATTAGCGGAACTGGGCTTCGTGCGCTTGTTTGCTGGGTCGCCTTGCGTCAGCCGAATGCGCCTCTCATTTGTCAGTGGTTTTCGTTAATAACTTGTAAACAAAGCCGCGGATTGCATTTTCGCTAAGGAAAAAATTGCTTCAAATGACCTCAGGAATCTCCCATTTCCAGATTGCGAAACATTTTTGGGACACCCTGTATGTATATGTATATCACGAGAATCAATCGATGACGATATTCGTATATTCGTCAAACACAGAATAAATGTCGCTGTTAAAATATTGGATCAAAAAGACGGTTTTATACTATAAAATTAACAAATTTATTACTAATATTTACTTATTTACTTAACACTAACATGTACTACATACATAATAAACGAAAAACGCAGAAAAAATCAAATATTTGTAAAAGTTAAAAATTCAAATTGCTGCTGCAGAGAGTGATATCCGGCAAAGCAAGGAACATATATAAATAAATAAGTAATAAATACATAATGGCACTTCGCACTTCGTACACCAATATCGTGATTCTTTTCTAATCTTATTTCTATAACAATGTAAACATCTTCGTGTAGGGGAGGGGATTGGCCTCAATATATTCTAAACATCTTGAAATTTGAGAATATGTTTTTGTTTTCACTAAAATTACAATTTATATATCTAATGGCCACTATTTTTTACGCATGACCAGTATACTCGACATGACACAAAATTGGACTGCCACTTCTCCATGACAAGTATACTCGTCAAACACAGTTAACTGATCAAAGCAGAGAGACTAAAAGTACTTACGAATGTCAATGTATTAATTTCAGCTTATTCGAATCGTTAAGGGGACACAGAAAATTCGAGAATTAGGATCCGCAGTCTAATAATCAGAGGCGCCCAGGATAACACACGATCGAAATTGCTGGAAAAGAATTTTTCCATATGAAATACAATTCCGTACCAACAATTCTTAAACACTTGGCATACTCTATTAGAGATCTGCGTCACTTCAGGCGGCTCCAGAAGTTCATCGTTTCAGGATCGACCCAGCCCGAGCGCACTGTTTACAAAATCGTCAGCTGCGAAAAATCGTTTACGAACAAAAGGACGAGTACGTCCCGAGGTGATTCGTAGCCGATAAAAATTTCGGACGATACGATTAATCTGTCGGTTTCAAAACACCGGAGCCGATACGATCTCGCGGCACGATCGAGACCGCCGATAAATCGAACCGGAGAGAACGAGACGAGTCGTTGAAAAAGAGACAAGCGTTTCGCAAAACTTAGCATAATTTCGTCATTTTGAAAATATCATTCTTCCAGTCCCCGCCCCGCGGTACTTACTCGCGCGCGCACGCGTTTTCCCAATGAATTTATGCGACGCGACGAGCGGCGGTGCGCGAGCAAACCGACACGAGCATAGTTATCCGCGTACCACCCGTTATTCACATGGTAATCAGAGTGTTAAGCAATAAATTACCTGCATTACTGGGAGAATATCGATTCGGCTAGAAGAGGGCGCACGCGGCCGCTGCAGTCCGATGCAGATTCGCCGCTCGTGCCAAAGGTTAAGTGCTACTGCATCCCTCGGCCGAGGGATTCGCACCGCGAAGTTTTTTCATTTAACTTTATATTTTCACAGAACCGCGAGCCTCCATTGCGAGAAAATTATCCTTGATAACCGATCGAACATCTCTCGTATCAATCCGGCGTATTTCCTTAGAATCCGAAACTTATTCCGAGCCCGTCGTATCTTACTTTTTAATTTCCAATGAAGGAATTTTCAAAGTTCATTATTTGATCGTCTCATGAGTAATATCGCTTTTTTAGAGTACTTTTCAGGAAAGAAGATAGTTCGTATCCATTTCCTCTAGCCACTTAGAAACTAATTTTCTTGCACAAACTCTCGAAACATTTCTCTGGGTTTTCAGCTCAAAGATTGGTTCGAGATTTCTAAAGTGGTTTTTGCAGTGTATGAAGTAAAGAAACGCCTTTGCGATTCGCTAGTAACGACCGCCTCTTCACTGGAGCTGTATGTAGACGATCGAGCTGTTCACTGTAGATACCTGTTTTATAGTTTGATTTTGTTGCAAGAGCTTATAATGAATTACACCTCTGACAACCGACCAAACGCACAATAACGTCTTTCGAGGGTGAAGTCCTGGTTTAGGGTATTTGATCAGGTGATAACCACTGCCGTTTCACCTTTCGTCTCTGGTACGAATCCGATCGAGAAATGGATCATTGTGTTGTAGCTCTCGAACCGAGATAAAAATGTTCATTCCCCGAGTGCAAGTCGCGTCAGACAGGTCACGCAGAACCAGTTCTGCAAGTTTAGAAGTGTTTTCAATTTAATGCAAATATCGATGTATAGTGCTACCGCTGCCACCTTGCCTATATGTCGCTTCTTCGACAGTCAAACGAGGTTATGCTTTCAGTTACACACCTTTAATGCTACAACATCAAGCGTGATTCTCGGCCGGAGTTCATTGAAACAGCCAAAAACACTTATGATCTACGGTGGCTCTAAAAAGTACTTGAACACTTTCTCGCAATTTTCGAAATCATTCGATGTTTGAACTGTTGCATGGTGCCGCTAAGTCGAATGTGATGTGAATTTTGTATGTTCCGATGGACGAGACATATTTTAACAATTTTTTCGTTTACGATACAAAAATAATTAACTGTCGGTTCATGCCAATAAAAATTTGTACACGTTTTTAATTGAATTATAAAAGAAGAACATGATACAAATAAATATACGACTGACGACTCCGAAATGGATGAGCTCGATAATAAGGATGGAATTAATTCATTTAAATCGATAACTACAGAAGGAAAGTATAAAAGTAAAATAATATAAACAAACATATGACATTTACAAACATTTATAAATTTATTGTAAATTTGTAATCCTGTTCATTTGTTGATGACATTCTTGTAAATAATGGCATTACTACATCCCAACTACATTTGTTCACGCCAAAACAAATAAATTCATTTTGGCCAGCTTCCGAGTCCAAATACTCCACTGGGCGTTTTACAGTCTGTGTATTAATTTTTCGTAAATCGAAAATTCCGTGATGAGAAACTGTCACTATGCGTTGTCCGGCACATTACTGCAAACTCTTTAATTTCACGGAAGAACGCGACGTTCTTGCTATACGTAAATAGGCTCAGAAACACTATTTAGCCGTGAAGATGCGCTATCGTCTCGAAGAAATCCTTTGTTGTTTCGAATAGTGCGCGGTCAAGCAGCCTAAACGCATTTCGTTCTCTGTTAAAATTCTCCTGCTGGCTACTGAATCAACTCCCGTGGAACTTTTCCCGCCACTCCACCCGCCCCCACCCCGTTCCTTATCTACAGACTGGTGAACGATAATTAAGGCTTAGCTAATCACGACGTCCGATTGCTGAAATCTCCACTGCGGCGGTTTCGCGCGGCAGCAGGTTTCCCGCGACAGCCAATCCCTTTTCTGCGAACCCGGTCCCGACGATCGGGGTCGCAAAATTTCCATTTTATTGCATAACCTGGCCTGCGATCCCGGAGGGCCAGCATTCGCGCAAGCTGCTCGCTTTTACGAGCCCGGCACTGACCTCTGACACACGGGAACGTCGCGACGCGACGCGACGCGACGACGATCCTCTATCCTCCGCTGGCCTAACTTCGTCTGGAAAAAGCTTCGTTGGCACCTATGCTGCTCGTATACAGGGTGGTTCTGCAAAACGACCAGGTTTGATTTTGCTCGCGTAGAAGTTGGAAAGCATTCGTCTCTGTTACTTTGTCCAGCAGGTATTACAGACATTGAGGATAACAATACAGTACAGTGAGAAACAGTAATACGGTCCCCATTTGAAACGCATTGACTTTATAATTGGGCCGCATAATATAAATTTGTTTCAGATGCTAGATTCACCAGTTTACTAGACAATGAGTAGAAACATTTTTGCAACAATTGGAATTGGTTGGAATGAAAGAGAATTATATATTGTTTATAGTTTAAAAATATAGAAATACAGTAAATTCTCCTTAATTGACACTCAGCTTGGAAAGAAAAATGAACAGTTTGGGAAGAGGAGGTACGATTAATCAAACCTCGCGGCTCGTTTTCATAATTGTTGATAATCGGTAACTGTAATACACAACGAGCCGCAAGACTCGAATAATCGTATCTCCACTTCTCAAAGTGTCCATTTTTGTTTCCAAGATGATCGTCAATTGGGGAGAATTTACTGTATACATATATTTTCGTTGTACATAGAATAAATTAAATTCTTATGATTGATATGAAAAATTGCTCTACTCCCTCCGACACTTAGTGACGATGAAACGTTGCCCGAGAGCAGACAGTCACTTATTCCATACGTCCAATTCAGCTATCAACAAATTACAATTCACATAAAGTTATTTTGTTACAAACAAGAAATCCTCGATCAAGGAATTCGCGGCAAACACGTTTGCGAATTTGAAGCAACATGTAGTAAGTTATTTTTCTAAGGGGATCTCTTACTTCTGAAATAATTACATGATTTTGTTATATTATGCACAAATCTGACGTATGTATGACTTCTGCTCTAAAATATCTTTCTACTCTAACATAATCAATTACACCCACAAATCTGCTAATCAAATAGAAAAAACTGGACAACAATTTTTCATCTGTTACAAATTGTAACCATTCTACCTTTAATAATCATTCATTTTTATTATCAAGAGAAACAGTCTGCTTTTCCGCTTCAAGTACTATTTATACTCTACAAATTACTTTCTTTTATTTTATCGAAGTTATTCGCTCAATTATTGTCATAGAGTAACACCGAACATAATATATTTTCAATACTTTTAGCTACATATATTGCAGCGTTATTATCGAAGAGGCCAAATCTGAGATTCCCCATATCATAATTTATTATCTCATTCTTATCATAATAGTTATCTGAATAAAATGGAAACTAAAGCCTACGGATAAAACGATAAAATAATTTACTCTGCCACCATTCAGTAATATTATAAACTAGATAACACCTTAAAACTTTGACTTCCGCGTCACCCGTATGCGGATGATTATTTATTAAAATTTAATTCTTATTTAAAATTTAATTTCCATGCTAATCCATAAAAATTTCTTCATTTTATTAAGATTCGCTAGAGGTAAGAATGTTGAAATAGCAATCGATGTCATATAACTTTACTTTGCATGTTTAATCTAATTGATTAATATGCCTTAATTCTATGGAATTTTGAGATGTGATTAATGTCTACGTCAGTTAGCAATTCCAACAGCGTACATCTAAATAAACTAAGCAGTCGAATTTCGAATTTCATTGACTGGCGGATTGCCACAATTACGTTGACTTCGAGAGAGAAAAAGCATTGAAAGTGACTGATAAACCGTGGCAATAAACGACGTATGAATCTAATCGAGTAATTCTACGTGAATCGTCCGGAATACGATATGTCGCATCTAATCTCTCGAATACTTATACTCTTCCTCTTACGCATTCTATGTATTTCCAATCAGACTGATTAATAATAGAAACCACATCCTAACTGAAAATCATTTATTAACAAAATATTACAAAAACCAGAATACTTTGCAACCGGTTCGCAACCAGAATGTGTACTTTGAAAATCCTGCGCATCTGTTTAAACGAATGATAATACGTTAATATTTATTGTGATTACAGTGTTAGTGACGTTACTTGTTTCGACAAACACAGATACTAGATTGGGTTAAATATTTCATTGCGATTGGGATTGCCATCCGTCCCGATTTCCCCGGATTTGTCCTAGTTTTTATTGCATCCAGGGGAGCGTCCGGGGGAATTTTCTTTAAGCATCCGGGTTTGCCGATGTTACTCGCTCACACTTGTTCCACTATCACTAATCACTACTATAAAGCAAATTACCATAACGCTTCGACTGTGCTGTGCGTGACGTCTGAAATGACGATCGATCGACCGCATCGGCAACCCATCGTTAAAGATACATATATCCTTGTTAATGGTTTGAACAAGAGAAAGTAATTTATAATTCGACTTTATTTTAGTTGTATATTAATATAACTAACATAGAAATGTTTTAACAGTCAGAAACATATAATAAAATAATCAATTTTATAACATTTTGCGTTTATCTTGTTTACTTGCTTTGCATAGTTCATAGTATATGCATGTACAAACTTAAATAAAATATTTATTTCATACAACTATATATAATATCTTACTTTTACTTCTTGATATGGTTACCGTTTACAGTTCACCGAAATTTTCCTTATATCATATTTAATTTAAAATGTAGTTAAAAATGCCCGGATTTCAGTCGGAAAAGTCCGAGGTTTTCATGTTCACTGTTCTGGATTCACGATTTGATAGATGTCAACCCTAATTGCGACCGAAATCGGAAAGTTCTACAATCTAAAGAAAGAACTTTGATAATTGAATGCTTCCTTCAAGCAGTAAATATGAGTTTCACACTTCGCATTTTGTCGAAAAAAGAAAGACAAATGAATCTCATTTTGCATTAGTAGCTGATTTCTGTACGAATGACGTCGTATTTCTTTCCATTCAAGATCATTGTTGCTATCATTACTGTTCAAAACTGCGACTTCAAAATTGTTTACACATTTTGGTGCCCTACACAAAAGTTAAATAACGTTAAAATGCCAATGATAATGTTAATTTCAATGTTCCCATCATCCTCTATGCGTCATCTATGATTTTCTCTATGCTCGTTTCGGGTCCATCTTTCTAATCTCGTTGAAACTGCTTTCGACGCGTTGCACGTCAAAATCAAACGACAAAACAGCAATTTCAATACGCGTGTAGATTCATAGTCTACAGAACGCAGTAAGGGAAACCGGGTACGTCGCATACTTCCAGCGTCCGTTGGTTATCGTTCTACGCGCGGTATCGACGCGATTGATAATGAAAAAAGCGCCGAGCGACGAACGTCATCGACGACGAAGTTGTTTATTCGTTAAGAATTATTAGAGAATTATATCCGGTAAACGGTTGACACAGTTGATTGAGCCTCAACGATAATTGAATATCTGTTGAAGCTTCTACCAACTCGGACAAAGATCGTCTAGGATCGCCGTCGTCGTTTCACACATTCTCTTGTTACAGACGTTGAGGTATCGTTTCGTCGCTGAGACGAACATTAATTACGTTACTTGCGGTACTTACTGACGTCGCGTCGCTCAGAAAACAACTGTACCTACAAGGCAGCGCGCAGTATTGTAGAAGATTTAAGGACAAAATCAATAATTCCTACACAAAGTTGTTAAACTAAATTAAATAACTCGCTTTCGATCTAAAAACCTTAATACTTTTTTAAGGATCGTATGAAGATGATCGATGAACAAATGCATACAATTTATTAGACAAAAAGTTTAAATAATCTTAACTTTTTTGTTAACTAAAAAGTTTCGTCTCGCTTTCAGGGATCCTAACCGCCACCTAGCTGTAACCATAAAAAAGTTAACCGTGACAGGTTACAGTAACCCACAATAATCCATGGGAGAACGACTCCCAAGTCGACCAGAAAGCGGGTTAACCCGTTAAGAGCGGATAACATAACCCAATCTGTAACCCGGTTACTACAGAAAGGTTACAATAGCCGGTTATTAGATAGGTAAATATAATATTATCTAACCAGGTTCGGCTCTGTGTAACCCGTAAGAGCGGCTGTTATTAACCCGATCAATCCGTTCTTGAAGTCTGTTGCAGTTATGGAATAGAATTGCTGAATCTACTAATTTTTTTACTTTGATTAGATAAATGTTATCATCGAATTGTACTGGAATATTCTATAAATGTGCCGTCTATCGGCGTGCTGAAACATGTTACGTTCTACACTGCAACAATTTCCTTTTGTTTTGTTACTGTCGACAGTCTTGTCTTGTTTATTCACGCTGTATTCACGCTTTACGTTCTTCAGTGTAGTCCGATTGTGTTAATAGTTGATACGTTTAATAATTTCATTTTACCTATCTTTTTTGTTTTGTTATATGTATATGTAATACATGTACGTATTACATATATATGTTCTGTTCGTTCTAGTAATTCTCATTTAATGCGAATGAAGACAAATCTTCGCGTCTTGTCAATAGATGTAAAATAATATTAACAGTATGTTATTTTTAATTTGTCAAGTCGCACGTTTCATTTTTTTTTTTACGAAGACTAGCACATTAGACTTTATACACAAGAAAAGTAACACATTCCGATTTTTGTATCGAATAGTAACATTTTTTTTCTATGTAACTACGAAGACTAACATATTGTGATTTTCGCTGCCAAAACTAGCACGGATCATTTTTATTCGTGGAAAATAACTTTTTTTAAAAAGTGAATGCAATTATAGATAGATGTAAACAAATTTCCTAATGAATAATATTCTGATAAAATTCGATATATATATTCTCTTGGGATGCGTTAACCGGTCATAAGAGCGGGTTAACCGGGTTAACCAAACTTCGACGCATTGGTTAACCCGGTTACGCGGGTTACTTAACGAAAGTGAGAACAGAACCGAGTTCGGGTTAGGGTTAAGATCTCTGGTCAATTTTATTACTGTAATTTTGTTTTCATATAATTACCAAGCAACGTCTGTTTAAACGATACCCGTAAAAAATCGCGACGACCATATAGGAGAATAAAAAGAAAATAGTAACCTCTTTCTTAAAATAAAAATTTTTGTAAAATATGTTTACTCAAAAAATTGTTCTTGCGTTGAACCGCGAATTGAAATACCAACAACAAATTGGCACACTCCGCATAAACTATGGGTAGTTCTAAAATCTACATTTCACCGTTAATATTTCGCGCGATACAAGACCTTTTGGTCTTACATTTCGAATTTTGATTTTGGATTTTGGATTTTTGTTCTGTGAATCGAACACTGCGACGTGTGCGTTGAAATACGAGGCACGTGGCGATCGTTACAGCTTGTGCAAACTCTCGATCGGGCGGAACCGACTTCGTCTTCGACGGTTTAAAGTAAATTGTCGCTTCTGCTCGCGCTCCGTGTCGGCGCATTATCTCACGATGAGCCCCGCGTACGTGAACGTCAATGATAACACGTCGAACATGTGACGCCTAGGTTACACAACCGCGGCCGATCGTTGCTTTTCTCCCAACGAGATATGACAAAGGAAGATTTCTGAATGCATAATTAACGCGGAACTCCGCGCGAGACCGTTTTCTCGAGAAGCTGCCGCGCCGCGCCACGCCGCGCATCGCCTCGCCAGGCCTCATCGGCTAACGCTCGAATCACGAGGTGTTCTACGAAATATACGTTGCTGCGAAACGCCGTCCTCTCGGCTTCTATGACATCGCGGAGCTGTGTCATCTCGCAGGTGACATTATAATTTCAGCTTGTACGTCTTGGCACGTGTCGTTCCGAGTGACGCCGAGTTTCGAAGATGTAACCTTTGCACGAATCAACCTTGCACTTTTGCAAATCAGATTCGCCCTTTTACAAATCAAATTCACCTCGTGGATGACTCGAGACAAAATACCATTCTATTATGATTTTATTCGAAAGAAATAAAATATAGTGGCTTCAAAGATTTTCCGCGAATCTCTTTGGAGATTACTGCAGAAATTGAATGAAGATAATATGGAGGAAGTGTGGTTTGATTTTGGTCAATGCAAGCATTCATATAACCTAGGAAGTGTGTGATCTTGTTGATCGAAAAAAGAAACACTTTGCTATTTTCTTTTATTTATAACTTCGGAACAATGAATTTTTTATTGGATCTTAAAAATAAATCTCTTAATTGGTCTTAGTTTTAGTGTTTAGAGTAGAGTCTTCAATAAGAAAATATCTCTTTGACGGATTATAATTAACACTTTTATCTTATTCCCATATGCTTTTCACTTTTTTCAATTGCGAGCGGCTGAAATGTAAAAGAATTTTCTTGTGCGAAAAGTCCAAAAATTGTGAATACCATACAAAAATAAAGAAACGATAGTTATTTAAAACTAAATTGCGTTTCAAAAAACATCTTGTACTACGATTTCGTACGCAACGACGTCTACTTTTGGTATTAACTAATTAGACATTTGTTTATACACTTACCAACAAATTTTCATTTTGTCATTTTGCTCAGTAGCGAAGTTACGAAAAAAAAGGAAGGAAATCTGTATAATATTTCGACGGTCAAAAGTTTGAGACTGCACAACAAATATTTATTTAAAAAAATATATACACAGTATTTGTTTAAATTCAACACTTCGTCCAATATCCATTATTTTCATATCCAACTAAACAATGATTTTGACGTTTCAGAACCAAAATATTTAAGAACTATACTCATACTCGAATTTTTTACGCATATCGTCTTAAATTAATGTCCACTGTTTTCAAGTTGTCAGCGGTAACTAACTGCTGTAGCTTCTGCATTGTATCTGCATAACAACTGACGGACTGCGGTTACGAGATGGTGAAACGTTAGTGAAATGTTATCCGAAATAAACAAACCGAATAGAAGAACAAGATGCGTATAAGACGTTCATAAACAATTTTCAAATCATCGTCTTAAACTTTTGTCCGTTACTGTACATGGTGTCTTGTAGCATTGTTGCGGAGCGTAGATGTTCCGAGCGTTCCCAGTGAACCATCGGTTCCAGGTAGTAACAGAAGAAGGAAAGTCCGAATTGCAGCGTCTAACAAGTACATACACCGCGGGTCCGGTACTCAGGAAGTGTCCGCGTTTATAACCACAGGTCCCTTTACATTTCAACAGTACGTTCGGGTAGGCATGTCCAGGCCATCTGTTCCGTAAGCAGGCTTGGTTTTCCCAATTTTTCGGACGGTCTCAGGCGACATTACGGTTGAAAGTGGTATTGCTTTATACGCGGCAACGCTGAGCTAAAAATGGCGTACGGGAGAAACTAACGCCCGTAGCGCAAGGATGCAGGAAAACTGAAGAAAACGTACATTGGCGCGATTAGCCTCGAGTATCAAATCGCTCGTAGCGAAAGACCATTTAAGGCTTCGTACCATAAGCAATACCTCTCGGTGATGAAACTCTATCTGCAATCGCGGTAGACTGAAGCGATTAACGTATTAGAAGGTTTAACTCGATCGGTCAAACGGCTCGCAGCAAAAGGAGTTTCCTCCGGGCGATACGCTCGGCCCGTTGTTGTTTCGCCCCACTATGTTTCTCTCTCTCTCTCTCTCTCTCTCTCTCTCTCTCTCTCTTTTCCTCTCTTTTCCTCTCTTCCTCTCACCAACACAAACGAATTACTTGACCGCGACGCGAGTTCTCCTGTCGTCGTGTAATCGACGAAATTATAGCGCGTTTTCGTCACGCGGCGACTATCGGAGGTCGACGGTGCAGTCGACAATCGCGTTACACACAATTGAAGGAACGCGTCGCTCGTGTCACAGCCGTTTGAAAAATTATGCCCGATGCGAAACGCATTAAAACGCGTTTGAAAAGCTCGACCGATTTTACGGAATTTTCGTTCGTGTCGTCTACAAGAGAATTAATTTTCAAATTTGGTTTCTGATTTAAAGTTTATTATTAAATACTAGGACGTGCGGGACGCTTATCTTTTTCTTTTTACTTTATCTGAAACGGAAAATATATGCTCAAGCTGATGTTCAAACAATTGTGTTGGAGGATAATGTTAATAAGAGGAAAATTTACTTACTCGTTGAAAAACAAGCGTTTCTTCTTGCCACAATTATACGCATTCTAAGGAAGCAAGCGACATATTTCCCGGAAACAATGGGCAAATTTTTAAAATTGTGGTTACGAGGGTATTGTTGATCATCATCTATGATGATCTTTTGTTAATTTCGAGGAACAAGTGTTTGACAACATCGTATCGTTCCTGTTAATAATTTAGATCGTTTTAAAATAATGTGCTTTATTTAAAAATTATATCTTTCAATATTCTTAAGGTTTTACTACTTCCTATTTCGTATTATCACTTTTCTCATAAGTACGTAAGAATTCACAGTTTAGTAGTTATACCTCGTTTAATCGACGGTCTATTAATGAAATAATCATACAAATTTTAACAATCATTTAATAACAGGTGAAACAAAGTATCAGAGATACTATAATAAAACAATCGCCACTGTAGAGCACTTGCAAGTACATTACTAGATGTACAGATAATATTAAAAACAATCAGAATATTCATTTATTGTTACGAAATATGCATGTTTAAACATTTATAATATTTATATGTATTTATTATCAAATGCAGAGTGAAAAGAACTTATCAGCCCAAACGTATACAGTGTTACGGCCTTTCTTTCTGCATGGAGTCTGGTGTTTGTTATCGTAAGATAAGTTTCAGTTTTTTTCACAAACAACTCAGCAGTTTGAAAAAGTTCCAACCTTAGGATGAAATGTACACAAATACTATTTATTGATTTTTCGTTTTGAATGGAATTTAAACGGTTGCAGAGAGAGAGTCGAGGAATTCAATAACTTTTTGAGTTGTGGATTTTTATAAATTTTGCTATATCTCTTTACTTGCAGAGATTGTAAAGACGACATCTAACCGTAAATTATAATAATGTCAAAAATTTGGAAAATAATACTTTATTACAATGCAATCTAATATTATAATATGATACTTTATTGTGTCTGGCATAGTAATTATTGATTTTTAATTGTTCAGAACATAAAGATTACGTTATAAAAAAAATATCTCGTCTGTTAATTTCTATAATTGATGCTTTCGTTGAGCACTAGTTACTATACAGAATACGAATGATGTGAACAAATGTTTCAGACCGAAGTTATATGGTTTTGAGGGGGACAAATTTCGTTGTCATTTATTTGACCTTGTCCGTGACCTTGAAAACGCCTACAAGGTCAATTTTGAATTTTAAAATTAAAAAATGCAAAATAAAAATTGTCCGCACTGATTCCAAGACACAGATGTAACGTAAACAATTATTCTCCTCTTAATAAATTGAATAAGTTGAAAATAATACAACAGTATTATTACATCCTTCAAACACTTTTACCGTTTCGCGTTTGATCAACTTATTGCTGTCGCGAATACATAAAATCCGCAGGCTATTAATAACTGTCCCACTATTTCCGGGAAGAATGCATATTCCATTTTGTTACCTAAAACGGCATAGAATCACGACTGGAAGAAAATGTTCTTGAAAAAATATCAACATTTAACACTTACGGTTATGAGGAGAAAACTCGGACAGTAATTGTGTTTAATTAATCATTTTGCACTACAATTTATTTCACAGCTACGTCGATTAGCATTTGTTTGTTACTAATAAATTTCTACGCCGGACAGAAAATTTAGATTTATTATATATGGCAACCTTTATTTAAATGTTTAAATATTAATAATAGATGAACAAAATTCAATTTCGATTTAAAAGATGCGAATAACGTACATACTTAGTAGATCATTTTCAAAATCTTCATAACGAGTCTGACACGATATTATAGGGCAAAAGGCTAACGATTCAGTTTACGCGGGCGCGTACGGTCTTGCTACCGGATTTAAGATCGGCCGGTTACTTTGAGCAAGCAGTGAACGTCACCATTCGCAATAAAGTCAAATTACGATAATCCGCTGCGCACAATGTGCGACGAGCGAATCATCGTTCATCCATGTCTCCGATCGCGTAATCGCAGACACGATACGTCCTGCCGATCATTGCACGGCGAACAGAAGGGAGTCATTATTGAAGCCCGAGAAGCGAACGTTTCCCACCGATGGATGAATCGTAAACATGTAATGAGAGTTTTAGAGATCTTTGCTGCTTAGAATCGATAAATTATCGTCGATTTTTCGCTCAATGCTGGCCACGGTCTTGGTTAAGTAGACGCTGAGGCAGTTTGTACAGCTCATTGTTCGTCGCCTCTCGCATATCCTTCATAAAAATTTTTACAATGTACGCGTTGAACCGTTTTCAAAAACAGGTAAAGAAACATTTACCTAGGCAATAACGCTTGTACTTAAGGAGCGGAACAGGTAGGAAAGATCAGCATTACCGTTATACCTCGTCCAAAACATCAACAGCATCGATTTTCTTGATTACTACCTGGTTACTTTCCCTTTGCCGTCTGCCAGGAAAATTTCAAGAAAATGGACAGAATTCCTGACACCCCAAAAGATGGTTTCTAGAACTATCACATGGTTTGTAAAACTATCACTTTAATTACAAGAAAGCAAACCAAAATGTATTTACTGTTACTGAAGAATGCTTGTTTTACGTTCAATTTACTTATTTATTTGTTGTAATGAAGCAAAAACTTAGTAAAATGTTCGTAGAACATTCTACAGGATCTTAATTTTTCTTCTGTTACATGTAAGTTTTATGTGACTGGCAGTAGCATTTGTTTAGTATGGTTATATAATGGTAAATAGTTTACCATCAATTAAGTCACTGAAAAAGTTGCAGTAAAAAAAAATGTATTCATCAAAATATGTATTGTCAAATAATAATGAAAATGCTTGAATAACAAAAATTCAAATAAAGAGAAAATAAAAATGATGACTTTGAATTGTTAAATTCTGCTTCGGTTTTGTGTCGCCTCGGAAAATCTCAAGGACACACCGGCACAACAGAAGACACGATGCTTCAGAAATTTTCGTTTCTCGTCGTCGAGTTCATAAATGATGGTGTTGCACAGCCCCCGAAGATAAGCGCGAGTATTATTTTAATTAATGGCTCGCGTTTGCTATTGTTTAATAAGTTGTGGTGACGCCACTGGATAACTCGTGGTGCAGTCGTGAGAGCCTGTGCGTGCGCTTCTAAGTGCGGTAGAGAAAGATAGAGGGGAGGAAAAAGAAAGGGCGATTTTAACGGAAGGGAGACGATGAACAATCCTGCTGGAGGAGCAACCGAGATAGAATGTAACGACTCCCAGGCACGGATTTAGGCGTGGGATGGTGGAGTGGTGTAAGGATGAGGGCCCTTTCGCTCTCGATGCACGACAAAGTACTACAGTTCTCCGTTTGGCACCACGCTGCAGAACACGCCAGTAATTTTTATGCACGATTATAATGAAACCCTTCTACGTTATGCGTTGAAAATCATTTTTAACGTCTGAATTAATTTTTAAACAGTGACACGGTTCCCGAGGCTAACGTGCTCTAAATTTTATAACCGAACTTTTATGAACAATTTTTAATATATGCTTTCCTGATTGTCTTTAAAAAATTTGGTTGGGTTATATCTGCTATTTTTCTCTGCATTAAAACAATACTGACCGGGCTATTTGTGCGAAAACTTTTGCGTGTTGCCGGCATATTTTAAGGTTGTTGCGACACTTTACAAAAATGGATATAACTAGTAGACAGTTAAATTAAATTATAAGATATACTGCTTCATTCAAATTAGATTTTATCTCAATTCGATTACACAAATAAATCTTATGATTGGATTTTTTAATTTAAATTGCATTTCACGAGAAATCAAGAAAATGAGTATCTTTAGTCATTCGACATTTCACGAGTAGTTAAAAAAATGACTATTTTTAGTCGTCCGGACGGTAATGAGTTAACGTATCATTGGATATTGTTTGTTTTAAAATTAAAGTGGTTTTGGTGGTTTAGAAATTGTACGATCCTACGGAATAATGCACACGAAAGTAAGTAAAATTGTGTTTCCAGCAAGATTGCCGAAGGAAATTAATGATCGCTTTGCACACCTTACACGCGATTTATTAAGATCATGTAAATTTGAGGTTTCGGTAATACGTTCACTGCCCCGAAATACTTAAACTTTCCCCTACGCCCTGTGAACTCAAGCTAACACCCTTCCCGCGTTTATTTTCCAGACGGTTGGGGTAAGCTTCATGATGCATAATGGAGTTGCCCGATTGATATCCAAGCAACCGTTCAAAAATTCTACAATCTCCAATACAATGCCAGTTTAAGCTGTGAGCATAGCGGTCACATACAGTAGTAATAAAGAACTGAAAGAAGACCATTAGCACCGCAATTAAGATCAATCATTTTTTTTTTTTTTTTTTTGTCATACATGTATAACTAGACCATACGCTTCAGAGTTCTGAGAAAATATATTTCTATTGTCCTTTCAAGATGTAATTCAATTTCAGCCTTCATATTAATTATATGCCGAACGAAATAACCAAATTAAAGCTTGCATAAAGTTGAACTAATCTGTGAGCCAGTCCCCGATATAACAAGAACGCACTGTATTTCGTTATACATTTATGAGCACCGATCCGACTGTGTAACGTCCGACAAGGCAACGCTGCGACCGATCTTTCCAGGCTAGCGCAGGAGAGACACCCAAGACGATCGTGATTGTCTGAAACATACACAGACGTATCATTCTAAACATCCGTGACACGTAACGAGGACTCGAAGAGCAACTTCGTATTCATCGGCAGCCAAATACAGAAATAACGCGTGAACTTAGCTCTGTACCCATGTACAGATACACGTTTGTGCGTTTGTACATGAGACGCACACACGTACAGGACAACTTAACGTGAAATCCCGTTTCAACATTCCCAATCTACGTCCGAAACCGTTGAAAAACACTTTGAAATGAATTAACGGAACGTGCATGTGCACGAATATGAATAATGAACTTCTAAATTCTTTAGATGATCGAATAAACCTCGATAGATTCGAAGCTTATCGACGTGCGGAAAAAAATTGGGGCAGAAATCAATGAAACCGAATACAAAGAGTCGTCTGTGAAAAACTAATGGCTTTCTAAACGTACCGTCATTTATTATTAATGAAAATTTCGAAATTTCCTTAACTGTTCTATACATCTAATCATACGTTGACCTATTTTCCGTGATGTCAATCTAACTTTAGGTAAACGAATCCATTCAAACCTTTATTTATCATTTTTTCTTTAAATATTTTTAGACGTATTTCCTCAACTTAAATAGCTAGTAATTTCAGTTGGATATTAAAAGATGACGCAATCAATCGACGATTTGTAAGAATTTGTCAAAATGGAAGTAACGGCCACAGTTGGTAGTAAGCTTACATTCCTAAGCGACTATAAACGAAAAACGCGATAGAAATAGTCGCAGACACGAGTCGAAACATAAATTTCAACGGGAGCAAGTTTAAGGAATGATCTGTAAAGGTTCTCCACAAATTGTCTACATAATTTCCATTTGCTCGGCTAATCGATCTTGTTTGTAACAAGATCGCGTTAAACATCCCGTTCGAGGCGATCGGCTATACAGCACGGAGGAGTATGTGCCACACGATATACCACTATCGACAGAGAGGCACGCATACCGTTGGTACATACATAAGTTCCGGGCGGCGCACGTAGAAATGCCACATGCACCTTGGATTCGAAGGGGTCTGCGTGCGTCCCGGTAGCGACAACAACAGCGCGGGAGCAGCCGAGAACGGAAGACGGAGGACGCCATTGTGTAGAAAGAGAAGGCAGTCCAGTTGCTGGCAGAAAGGAAGAACGGAGAAAAAGAGGAGCGAAAAAGGAGAGCGACGAGGAGGAAGAGAGTAAGGGAGAAAGAGAAACGTACAGACGTGCTCGTTTCTCGGATCGAGCAGTATGCACGAGGACGAGAGAAGAGGACGCTAGCGGTGTTACAGGGGGACCTTTTCCCTCTATCGCGTGGCTCCACCCACACGCCGCCGTCGAGGCGCACAATCTGGCAACAGTGGCTCGCTATAACCGATATTGTGGCCGTGGATTGAATGGAGGGGAACTAGCTCAGGTCAAACCTCCCCACCGGCACGACAACCCCTCGGTCGGAGGAGCGACCCCTCGCCACTGTTCGCTCTCCGTCGTTTCTCACCCCACCCAACCCCTGCACGTCCTTCTCGGTCTCTATCCATCTGCCACCTTCCTTCCTCTTCTTACCCCCACCCGGTCAAACCGCATCCTCTCCCCTCTCCCCTGCGGCATCTCCTCTATCGGTTGTCGCTCGTAGAGTCGCCTGTGTATCCCCACCATCGTCCTATCCGACAGACTCCGGTCTGCGTCTCTGTGGAGTGGCACACGCGTGTGCCGCAGTGTTCGTGCGTCTGTGCGTTGGGTGCGAGTGTCGCGGTCCTGCTAGATGGCGTTCATGTGCGCCTGCGCTTGTATACGTACGCGCGTGTAACTTACTCCCACCGCGTTCCTCCGACCAACCTATCACTACACAGTCTTCCGTTGGTGTCGTGTTCGCTGCCTCGATACCAACACATGCACTCTGTCAATCCGCGTTACTACTAATACTACGATATCAGCATACCCGTTGCTCTTGCTTCCACTACATCGACACGGTCCACCACCACCACCAGCGCACGCTTTCGTGTGGTGATACACGATCGTGACGACGAATCGACGGACAGGGACACACGCCGTAGGTACACCAAGCGTATACACACAACGGACGATAGAGAGCGCGCGAAATGAGTGAGAGGGAGACAGGACTAGCCGAGGGAGAGAGACAAGAACGGAGAAAGAGGGAGCAAGGAAGACCGATGTTGGCCCCAACAGCCTCTCACTAGACAGTATTACTTTCAACCGTTTAGCGGGGCCAATGCTACCCGGCGCGGAGTAGTCAGTCAGCCGAGCAGTCAGAGTCAGCCGTCCGCGAATACTGAGAGGACGCTCTTGCTCCGTTCACGAGTATCGTCGACGACGACCATCCACGCGACGATCCTCAAATGTTTTCGTGATGGTTCTCGTGAATTCTGTTGCTGCTCCTTCCGTCATCGTTCTCATTATCCGTTGTTGTTAATGTCGTCATCGTTTATACACGAAGTTTGTCGTACACCGATAACACGTCTGTGACAAACTGAGACGCGCGTAATAGCACGACCATTGGATACGTAATTCAAGTTTTCCTTTGCGAAGTGTGTGAAAGAAAAATTTTAGAGGGATAAAGAGGTCGGGAGAGAATTGGAGAAAAGGGAGAAAAAAAACAGCGTGCGACGAAAAGAAAGAAATAAGAAGAATCAAATTATGCGTACGATATACTATAGGTTTTGTGTTATTGGTTTTTGACATTCGTTTAGCCAGTTACGATCATTCCCATTGAGAACAGTTGAAGATACGTTAGCATTCGATAAAGTTGTTGCTGTCGCAAGGACACAACACCGGTGTCCGCCACGAGCAAAGGAGTTCTACCCTCTCTCACGGCGCATCCGAGTCGCACGCGCGTGCAACACTCTCCGGTGGGTTCCACACGTTCAGTCGAGCCCGTGGAGCGTTCTCACTCGTTTTGTCGTTGTTATGACGAGGTGATGAATAGACGAAGGCGTTGCAGTGCTAAGCAGCGTGGTGTTCGTGCTCGTCGTCGTGACGGACGATGACGATTAACGTAGACAGATTCCGTGGACGCGGGGAAGTGTGCTCGTTAGTAGTGTGATTCTAGTGTTTTCTTTTATCAATTCTATTGCGTTTGCACGAGGAGGATTGGATTATACCGTGGACGAGGTGTATCTATCGAGGATAATGAGCTTTCGTGTCGTCCTTTAGGTAAGTGGAAGTGTGTTTAAAAAATAATCGAATTTACACAAGTGGTTATCGAAAACTCGTTGCATTAATGAGTGTCACGTTGCTTTCAAACCTACCGACGACGATGTTTTTGAAAATATTTCGATCTCTACGTTTTGTGATTGATATTCTTCGATTAATCGAATCAAGCTATGATAATTGTACAACGATAAAGGAACGAGTGAAATGTTTTATTGGATCGTGAAAACGGTGTTTATCAAGTCATCCTTTCGAATATGATCGTTAGAGCGAGTATTGGGTACAAAAGAGACTGCATAAGAAATATTCGAAATCTGTGAGATGTGTTGGAAGTAAAGGAACGGTATGGTTCTCGATTTCTCGACTCACCACTTGCTCGTTATATTACGTTGCGGTAGTAGATATTCTAACCGGTAAGGCGCTTTCACAACGGGTGATTGTTCTAAAGATGTGTCACTCCGTCTTGCTCGTTTCTCGATCCGATCCCGGTTAACCGTGAGAGAAAGAGAACCAAGACGGAGAGAGGGAAGACTCGCATAGACGGAGACACGAAAACAAGCAGAAAGTCACGTCCACTGTAATCTTCGATCGCCTGTAGGGTCGCAGGACGACGTGTTATGTTCGACGTATTAACACCTCTATGTGCAATAACTAAAAGTCTTTTAAATATCTACGAACCAATGATAAAAATACATTCATATTTTGCTATCACAAATCAGGAATACATATGTCACACCTAGCCTGTTTATGCGCATACTGTCGATAGGAAATGGAAAACCGAGAAAATATATTGTTAAATCGTGAATTCTTTAAAGCATTCGTATACTCTTATCGGCATGTAACAAGTTTCCGAGCTCACTAAGCTGGCAATAATGTAATGTATAACTTTGATGATTTTTTCCGAATAGAACTTTAGAGGAAATTGTTTTTCGAGCTTAATCGTTGAATATTCAGTTGCATAGCGTGTGGCGTTTCGGAACTAACGCCTTAACCTGAAAATTAAGAAAATTGTATCGATTAATCGCGTAGCTTTCAAAGGAGCGATTTAACAATCGGGTAAGCGGATATCTTTCTTTCGGTCGTGATATCTCGTTTGGCGTGACGATAATCGGTATGACATTGTCACTGACGTTGTTATCAGGCGGCACGAAAATATAAAGACGAGACAAGGTTAGCGGTAGAGCGGCGGGCAATCCGGATGAATTTGAATCGAATCGCGCCACCATCACGTATTACGATGTGCATATACGTTGTCTCTGGCGTACGCTAAGATAATCTTGGCAATTTTAAACGTGCAATAGGCACCGCCGTGCTCGAGGTATCTAATCGTTTATCGCGAACAGTCGTACACCAAGTCACTGTACTATCAGAGATAGTTTTCCAAACTGAGTTTTCCTATACTGCTCGAACACTAGGCCGAAAGCATTTCTTCCGTCCTATAGATAGGCGTTTGAAGGAACCGAAAAACTATGTCAGGATGCCTTGACATTTATCCGAAACTGCAGCCTTGCGGCGCCCCGCTCTGCTGGCTGTAGAAACAATATTATTTCTGCAACATTTTTACTGACTTCAATTCTTTTTCACTTCTGTATTTCGTTATATTAAGAAATTTTAGTTTCATTCAAATATTTTTCTTTTCTTCAGTGACCCATATTGCTTGCGAATCAAGGTTGTTGCTGGTGCTGTGAAAATTCATGTATTCGATTGTTGGAACAGTTCGAATCAATTTAGGTAGAAATGTATTGTACCTTCTTGAAATTTTATCAAATGTTTTGACCTGTTCGAAAATTATCAAAAGCTGTCTAGAAGCAATTTTAATCATTTGCTGGTACTTTTTACAAATTTGTTCCATAAACTGGAAGTTATGTTATATATATATAAATTCTTACCGAACGACGAAAAATTCATAATTCATTTAAGAATTCCAAACATATGATATCAAACATTTAAACGAATTTAGTACAATTGGAACATCGATTATCTAATTGTCGAAATTTGACTTGCAGTATCGATTATTTCATTATCAGCGACATTTTCACGAAATTAAAAACTTGTTAGAGTTTCGTAACATTATCGATTGCAGATATATTATTTTTGGAATTGGAGTTGTACGTGATTGAACCTATTGCATCGATAGCCAATATTACCCCCGTCGCATATCTAACCCGTGTCCAACGCTACTTCTATGAACTCTGTCGAGCTTTCACCTAACGCCATCGAAACAGAAACACTGTTTCGAGCACGCTCTCTCGTGGGAAGGGTGTGGGAAGGAAGTAGGGGCATTTGTCGAATGTGCTCACCGTACACAACGCAGTCGATTTCTGGCCATATGCACGCGCGGTTCGCGTTATTGCGTCTCCGCGCGGCGAGTAAATCGGTTTCGTTGAAAGCCTTCTAATCTCGATACAGGCACCCGTCTCTTTCGCGGTGGCACAATATCAGAAATAGGTTTGTTAAAATAAGCGTACACTCGATGGCGCATACCGTGCTTCCCAGGGACGTATTACCTCTGGGGGAATCACCCGGTGGATCGCTGGTGGGGATGCACCAGGGAGAGTCATGCTGCTGCGCACACTTTGCCCTTATCCACAAATAAATGAGGTCGACTTGCCGATTCATATACCTCTGGTACTTTAACGTGTACTATTTGCCGACGACTAGTGGCATTCTTCGAACTTCTACTTCTTCTCCTTCTCTCTTCTTTTTCTTTCAAATTTTTTCTTACAGAATTTAATCTTAAGTACAATTATCGAGTAAAGTATAAAATGAGTGCCGTAGTTTTCGAACATTGCACGGCTATCGAAATTTTTACGAATGCTCGAGAGGTTTTTGGACAGGCCACACACACCGGTATTTACCAAATTGGCAAATATCAACGAGTCAGAAATAATATCGTCATCTTTGATTGCGCACTCGTGCTTGTGGAGCGAGGGTATTCGTTTGTCAAGGACGACGAAGAGACGCCTCAGAACTGACAAAGAATTATGTCAGACGTAGTGACACGTTATAAATTCACCTTGGAGCGTTGGCACGTAGAAAAATTTTACTCCTCTCTCTCTCTCTTGCTGCCATTTTGGGAAATGAAAATCTTAACGACACACTATTAGGAATAAACACTTTACTTCACACATCTTTTATTTCTTAGGTTCAATGTGCTATTGACGAATCATTTATTTTTTAATATAATTTTTATATACTGACAATTCGGAACACATTTGTCGGCCGATGTTTTCGTTGTCGAATGGAGATGCAAGGAAACAAAACGTTGAGCGTTTTACGAACGCTTGGAAACCGAGACCGATGAAATCAGCGAGCAAGCAAGAAAACTTTCGTGGAGAAGCGAGAACTACGCGATTCTCTATTCTCCGAAGACGACCGTACATATTGCTTGCGCAAAACGATTGGTTTACACGCGACGGAATCCACTGGATTATGAAACGTTTGTTTTGCCGGCGTGAAGCGGTCGCTCGTGACGCTCGCGGTCCGGCGACAATGGAGCAGCCTTCGGACATTATATTCCTGCACGCGTGCTCAAGGTGAAGCGTAATTAAATTTTCATAATTGTTCGTTGCATAATGAGGTCTCGGAACCGTGTGTCTCTTCGGTCGGCGCACGAATCAAAGCGGCAATTTTAAACTGATCACGCCGACCGCTGAAAATGAAAAACTTCTTCGGAAACATTTTGCGTCTAATTGTAATCTGATGTCAGGGGATTTGTTATTTTGGGGGTTTGACATACTGTGAATAGCCAAACATGTTAGCTGGTTTTTTTTATAAAAATTACGAAAAATTAAAAGTGAGATTACCATGAGATTTCATTATTTGTTGTAAAAACTCTCATACTTTTAGTACATTATTTCCAAGAAAGATTGTTCAACTTGTAAAATTTTAGATAATATTCCAATGATACTTGCTTTTACGGCCAGTGGTTTTCTAGAAAAAGAACACCGTGTTGTTGTGCACCATTAATGCAACCAAGTAGAAATGTCACAAAATCCCTACGTTGGCGTAATATGTACATATATAAGTGCGCTAGTATACCACGCAGGTGGGTGTGATCCATATTATTCGTGTTGGTGTATATGAGCCTGTACGTGACGTCAGCGTAGAAATCTTTTGGAAACCGTGAACAACTTCCGAGTGTTATGTGTAGCAGAATACACGGCGATCGAAAATACTACACTTTGTAAAATTGGCATAAAACATTTTTTTTTTTTAAGGAAAACTATATTGATTAAATTGATAAGAGTTGTGAATAATTGTGGAGAGCACGACACAGTATGGTACGTTTCGTTTCTTTATCTATCAGTCATGTTGCATGCGGAGGGGATGATCTAACGCGCATGTATACACTCTATCGCCTAAAGCGCCAACCATCTAACTTTGTTCGGTTTACTTATGTCAAACGCCAAGTCAAGAACGTCGATATTTCTAACTATGTATACATAGATTACGCTAACCCACACATCCGTAGTCCCCTTTAGCAAAATTAAGCTTGGTATCTGATTGAGTCGTGTTTTGCGAGTTAGACACTTTTACATTATTTTAAATGCGAGTTTTAAACCTTGAGCATATTTTGACCAAACTTTACAGTCTCTATGTGTTGATTGTGAGTAAATTGTGTTAAGTTTGAAAATTTTCATTACCGGATATGATGAATTATTGAAAGTACGCAGATGCACAGATAGAGACTTGTAGAATCCGAATCGGTCCAATTGTATGCGAGATGCGTTAATTAGAATAATAGTGCTCGACAGATCAACACATTAACCACTTAATCCACGAAGGTAGTAAACTATTAACTGTCATTCACGTTGCATACATTAGTCGACCTGTCCTGCGCGCCATGAATATACATGAATGCTGCGTCCAAATCGCGACTGCTGTAAGAAATCTAACATGGAACAGTTCCTTCATGGTTCGGTGATAACCGTAGACACATTGTATATCGAGTTTCCGCTGGAAAGATTAATCGTCACCGTGACGATAAAGCTTCCGTGATTTATTTCAGTGTTTAAAGATACGTTAATGCGTTAATTCTTTACAGTTCACTGGTATGCACGCGGTGGTATGTGAATAGCATCGAGAGAGTTATAACTAGACTGCGGTTCTTTATGCAGAATAAATATTGTCTGGATCAATTACTTGTTATTTCTATGAAGTAATATAAAGAGCAGTCATCCTTGGTGCTTTCTACTTCTAATGTTAAATATATTCGGTGTAAAAAAAGTGTTTCTGTTCCAGAAACCGTCATTTCTGGTAATACACAATTGGATCTTTAAGGTTAACTGTTTACACTCGAAGCTATTTTAACTTCAGCTTGTAACCCACGGGACCATAAGAGGTTAAGTTGATTGGTTAATAAAATAAATAGAATTATGAACGGGCCGCGCTGATTGGCCGGAAGCGATTGTACGCAACAAGGTCGTGGCTCACCTTATTCAGGAAGACAGGGTAGTATCAGCTGTCACAACTTTAGTTCGTTTATTCTCGCGTACCATCAGCTGTCATTGACAGCGTGCGCTGTAGTCGAAGCTCCTCGGGCGCATGCGTCTGCGCATTATTCGCTCGAGGCACGCGCGGGAACGAACGTCCCGCGTATAGTTCGAATTTACAGAGGAACGTCGATAAAAACTTCTTCTGGCAAAGATAACGGTTTTTATCAGACAAAAATTCGATAACGATCGGTACATTAAGCGTCGTTACTCCTTTGTTAATATCAATGTCTAAAATTAAATGTTTCCGTCATACGAAAACATTCGACAAAGAACCAGTAATACTAAGAAAAGCAAGGTTCCGAGAATATTTATTAGAGCTCAAGAACCCCCTGGTCAAGACGTCTGTCTTCCCTTCGTGGGATGCGTATCTTTATTTAACATGTCAGTAATTAATCACATTTCTTGCCCGTCGCGAGGATATAATTATCCTACCGCTTTTATGTGGAAGAAAGCTTCGGAAAGCGGGAGACTTTGTAATCCAGAATAATTAATGCAAAGAGTAGGTGGATATATAGTGTCGCTCCTGATATATATTTAAACGGCCGTTTCCGCGCACGTGCGAACATGCCCGCGATTATTTGAAATTAACGAGCGTGCCGCTGTAATGGAGAACGTGTGAAACACGTAAGATCGTATCAAACGACACAAGCGCCGCCAGTAAATATACTGTTTGATCAGACGCAGCCATCTTCTGCGTGTTGTTTTTTTTATTTTTTTAAATGTAAACTATGACTAATTCATTGTTTACGAAAATAGACAAGAGTCGACATATGTATAAAATAGAAAGTAGAAAAAAGTCGTCGTAATTTATGACGGCCATTACTGGAGGTCTTCTTTGAACATTACTGTGAAAAATATTTCTAGACAGTCTCACTCGTTGATGGCTTCCCATTTAACCCTGACATACTTCAAGTTACCGGGCACGCCGGTATATAAATTGTATCGAAGTTTTCCACAAGATCCGCGACAATTCGCTCCGGCTAAGTCGACAGAAAAGCCATTGCCGTGTTTCAGTGTTTCGAGTTAACTTATAGACGGGTGCATATTCTCTTCGCTTCCTTGTTTCCAAGCCCATAAGCGTGCGCGCTTACCGCTATACACGCACGCGTCGATCTATAAATGAACACCGAGGAAAGTATGTCTTTCTAGTCGTACATACATTACAGTTTGCAACAATTGTCTCGATTTCTCCGGTAATAAGGTGATTTCCAGCGTTCCTTTCTAATTCCCAATAAATTGCTTCCTCGTTGAACCTCGAGCATTGTTTCGATTAAATAGCTCGCACACATTAATCCTCGTCAGCCTTCCAATAATGCTGACCAACACCCATTCTGCGTTCCAGTGTCCACCCGTAAGTGGTTCCCGTAGATTTCGATCACAGCCGAAAATGTTAAATATTTCAATTTGAAAAACACTTAGCGCTTTTCAATGATAATTTGCTGTCGTTTCTTTGGTCACGGATTTGACAAATTACACTCGAGCTTTATCGTGCGCATAGTTTGTTATTACAAAAGGGGAGCGCCAGGCGATTCAACGACACGCTTTTATCATCGAAGCGTTTGTTATACAAATGAATAAAGAGAAATTGAACTTGAGGTAACGCCCAAAGAAAGAATTACATTTCCTTCATTGGCGGTGAATGTCGTAAGGCCGAGGATGACAGCTCGGACTGAGCTTCGAGATCAAAGAACTCGGCAAGTTAAACTTTAAAAGTCGGCTTCGATTGATGTCTTTAGTGCCCGGAGCTTGGGTTGAACTCGACGCACGGTGACTTTGTTGCCGCCTTTACATCTGATTACTTTCTCTAAATCCTACAATTTGCCGCCAAGTGATATCGATTAACTAAGCACACAGCGTTCGATTTTCTAATTTATTTCTCGAATTAGTTTAAAAGAAAGTTGGAACACTTTTCTGCTTTGTGGCGAGCCGGGCACGATCGGAAACGATCATTCGCTGTATAGTGTGTGTACATATGTAAGTGTGTATGCATGTATGTATGTATGTATGTATGGTTTTCTAACGTGTTTTCTACGCAAGATCGTCGCTGGTTCGTGGCTTTCGCGAGCGCGTTACGTACTTTGTCGTACTTTTACGTGGGAGAGAGCCAACAACAACGAATTGTTGTCGTCCGGCGTTCCCTTTATCTCGTCGCGTTGAATATGTTGCTGTAACAACACGCTGCACCGGATCGGATGATATTTATGTAACGGTCAAAGGGGTTAAGTGTTCTGGGAAAGTTTCCAGAGCAATGATTGGCCAGCGGCTTCCGTGATTTCGTCATCCGCCAATCAACGCCCTGAAACAACTTTCTCCGAATCCTTGACGGGACGAGCCTTCGTTCGCGTGCACACGCTCGCCTTTTATTTGCAGAAATGCATCCTCCAGGAGATTTATTGCACGTCAAAAAGCTGTGTGACGTAAGACGCGTAACAATTCGCCGATACAAAGGCCGATTTCGACATTGAAACCCGCGAAGTTATGCGCGTAAGGCCTGCAAATAGTCTGACAGTGTTCGACATGCAGACGTAAGCACTATTTGTCGAGGAATTTCGTTCGAAAACTAAACACGGGAATTTATAGCTGTTTCAAATCAAAGCATTGAACACACTATATACAACGGAGATATAATTCATAAATGCAATTTATTGGTATTTTTTATAGTGTGTTTGATTAGAATAATCGTTACACAAATGAAAGACTTGCCACAATTTTGATCGATCGGTATGTTATGGTATACCATATGCGATCAAGTTTTGTAAAATATTTTGAACCGAATTAATTTGTGCGTTACTATAATAATTCTCAGTAAAAATAATAAAAATTATTTATATAGTTGAAAAATCTGTGTGTGTTCAAAATATTTCCTAACGGATAAAAAGCCTATGGTTTACATTCGTATTTACATACATCGTAGAACAAAACATGAATATAGCGGATATTACGCGACCTCTGAATCACTAATAAATTGCTTCCGCCATATTTCAAGATATTCGGAAGTACGCGTGATGTAACTTACAGAAATAAGTTGTCCTCGTGAGGCTAGTTTTAATTTGTGTAAATTTCCTTGTATTTTGTGGAATGCGAAACGAGATTTATCTCATCGAACCATTGTTGTGAGAAATGAAAATTTGCATGGTGAAAGTAAAATAATTTTTTGGAAAATTAAATTCTGTGGGAGCTGTAGATAAGTGGACACTAGTTCGATAAAAGTACAATTTTTACTTATTAGTAACTCGACGTTTTCGCACCACACCTTAGTTGACACAAAAGATAAAGCCGTTTCTTTGGCGTTAAGGACATCACGTCCAAAAATTGTGAACGTGTCAACATAGATTTCGTAATCGTCTCGCAAGTTGCAGTACCAAGGACCACCTTCTCCCTCCACTTGGCTTGTTAAAGAATTCATCTGACAAATAATTTACTTGTTATTAGAGTTACATTTTAAGAATGTTTTTACACCGCGATTTGAAAAGTCGCGAACGTTTAAATTATGTGAAATCTCCTATGTACTATAAAATACATGTATTTATTATAAAAGTAATAATACGAAATTCTCAAATGCGACTTGTATACCTCGTGCAACTGTAACGTGACACCAATCGCCGAGGTTTGTTACAAAACTGTTTTGCGACGTTACACATTTATGCACAGTCATATATATTATAGGTCATAATTATTAAATCGTCATACTATTGTTCCAGAATTGGACTGTGATTCTTATGTAATGACAATGCGAGGCATGTATCGTCTAGTTACATAATTTGTTTGCTCTTGTCCCGCATTCCTTGTAAATATTTCTAACTGGCGATCGGTTTACCATAAACGATCATTCTAAAAAGAAAATAATGAGCAACGTTAAAAACAATATCAAAAGTGGCGGAAGGACCTGTGAAAGACACTGTTTATTTAAAATACAATTTCGAACTTAATAATGTTCACACTTTCTCCCACTGTTATAAATCGACGTATAATATTACTATACTGTCATGTAACTGAAAAATACCTAAGGCTATTCCGCTACTGTGGAGCAAAGATTTCTCTTCTGCTTACGTTTACGGTTATTATCGGGCTGCCACTGTGGGGCGAGCGTTCTTTGTGCAACCTTCCTCATTCACATAGAACCGGAAAGAAGTTGTCTAAAGCTCGAGAAGTTCTGCAGTGGAATTTTTAAATTTTCGCCTTCTTCTCTGTGTCAGCCAACCGGCGGCAGATGTTATTTCCGTTTATGTACACACAAATGACATACGGCGCACGTGTTCCCTATGATCCTCGATATACGTTTGAATGAATAAGAAAAGAATATTTTCAAACCTTTTCGAACCTACTGCAGTCACGGAACATGTCAATATTTTGACCGAAACAATAACTAGGAAATTCTTTTCCTCCATGTATCATAAACCGACTTGGTAAACGTTCAAACACCGGCCATCTTTATCTCGAAGAGGCGGTCTCTCGGCTTGCCCGCTTATCGTCCTCCGATTCTCCGAACCACAAGCGGCATCGTCTTTGTTTAAATTTCCTAATCGACGGGTCTGTAAACCGAACTGCCGCCATTAGCATTGCTGGTTCAGAATTCCCCGTTGGTACGTAGGGATTGACACGTTTGTCGCGCATAAGGATGTTGCCGTTGTCCATATTATCAAGAAAACGCGGTGCGATTAAAGGTCACTCTATATGTATTCGATGGTCCGTCACGGACCTGCACTAGGGTATACGATGGCAGTGTCGATAAATTAATTATTAGAAGCCTAGGCGAGTCCCTGTCGCCGATAAATGCGAAAACAAAAGCAGCGGACCGCGAGCTGCCTGAACGAATCCGAGGTTCAACGTCGCGGACTCTTCTGTCGTTCGACCTTTTCCATCGAGGAAAAATCTATCCCATCCACTTCGAAATGCCACGAGTGTTTGTTGCGAATGACAGAATCTTCTCATAGGCAGAGAGAAATTCTCGAGGAGGTTGGGCACGTCTCGAGACGAGCTCGAGGGACCGACCAGCAGAATGCACGTTTCCTTCTTACTCCCGTACCGAGATAAGTACTCGTAATTGAAATTCGAGCTGCATCGCCAGTTATGGGAATCTTTTCTCTTTTTCTGCTTTGTTGCATAATTAACCGCGCGCACAGTCTTGATCCGGTACGCGTGGACGCTGAATATTCTTGATAGACAGTACGAAAGATCGATCGTTGCTCCTTTAGTCGCGTTTCAATAACAGAATTCAATTATCGACTGACGAAGCGAAACAATCATCTTGCGAGTACCAGGAAGAAAATCGATTGGCGAAGTGACCGTTTAAATTTGTTTCGCGCTTATTACTATTCATAAATTCGTCGCGCAACACAGCATTGAACATTGTTTCTCTGCCGGTTCAGCCGGCTAATTCGAATCGGTGTCATCAAGGATGACCAACTGAAAATGAAAATATTTACGTTAATGACGTGGGATCTCATTAGGTAATAGGCACGTGTCAAGTTCCTCTCGAAACTTCGGTTTCCTTTCGAAACTTCGGTTTCCTTCTTAATTTGATATATAGCCTTGATTTTTTTATGTAACGTGCTATTTACGCTGTTTTCTATTCTCTGGTACACGATCGCAGAATCAGCCAGAATCCGATCGAATGCTAATATTCCCCTAAAAAGAATTTCTTGGATAAGCTAGATGATCTGATCTCGCAAAGACTATTCCTTGCGAAAGTGTCGGACAACTTTTAAGGTGCACAACGCTATTTAACGTAAAAATAAATACGCTCACGGATTTCAGACGACATAGATATGCGCGTTCACAGAGCGCAGATACATGCTAGAGATGGCATCATGCTTAGTGTCTCAGTTTCCTTGACAACGGGTGCAGAGTAGGAGAAGCCAATTTACTCGGGACTATAGCACGAACAGCTAGGCTTCAACGTGCTGCCAGGCGTCGATGCCTTCGAAAGTTTCACTAATCTATGTATAGTGTAGAGCATGGCCTATAGGACACTTGCCGCGCTATATCCACGCTGTCATTCTACGCGAAGGCGATCATTACGTGCAGGGGCGCGCATAGGTGTCTAATAGCGCTACGAAAGCACACCGATAGGGGCGATTCTGATTTGGAAACAGGAATGACAATTGATCCTCGAAACAAAAGGCGAGGATCTCCAAGAAAATAGTTTTGTCTCCGTACCGAAAATAACGATGCGATACGCCAGCAGTGATCGAAACCATCTTTACAAGTCGTACCTTTCCTTCTCCTTTTCTCTCCTCCATTGACTTCTGTTTTGAGCTGGGAAAGAGAGAAAGAGAGAGAGGGAGTTCCTCCTACGTTTCTCCCCTCGAGTCGACCTCGGACACACGCTCTTGTTTACGTATCGCAGGCTCCCTGTCTCGTCGCTCGAGACTCTCTCGAATCCTCGTTCTCATCCTCCTTCTCTCGTTGTCCTGATTTTAGTGAAGTGTTGCGATCGGCGTCCGGCGCGTTCGTGTGCCCCGTCCTCCTTACCCCCGCACGCGGGCGCGCGCGCGTTCACTGTCTCTTTGTCGCTTCCGTTAAAGGTGCGTTTAGACCGGTTCAACAAGGCGCCGTGCGACTCCGATGGTCGATCTTCGTGGTCTCACTGCGACAGCCTCTTTTTCAGCACGCTCGACACATGATTCACTTGACAGCGAAATTATCGATTCGGTTTCGAGGAGACAATGGTACCGAGCTGAGAATGATCACGTGAATCCTTAAGTCAATAGCAATTTGGACATATCTGAGTACTAATTTTCTAGTAACTGATTTAAATAATGCGATCTGATTTTTTGGAAGCAGACTGAATGCTTATAACAGCTGGTCCTCACCCCATTCTTACTACTTCGTACCTGTAACGTGAGAGTGGAATGGACAGCTATTATGACCTATGAGCATTTTCCGGATGACTTCCTTGGAGAAAGCGGATCATAGCTATTTATATTAGGTCCAACAAGATGATCAAGTTTGTCTCAAATAAGATCCTCGATAAATCGTCGAAAGCATCGTGCGGGTGGCGATGGCGATGATCGGAGCTGGATTCGTTAAAGCGAGGCTCAGAGACGGGTTCACGGCGTACCGAGCGAGGAGAACGCGACTATTATATGTCGACGCGCAACGACCGTGAGAGGCCCATTTTATCTCGTACAAGGATTCCTCGCTCGATATTATTCGCCTCCACCTCGACACGCATCGCCAGTATTAGTCGCCTCCTCGGTTTCTGTAAATGGGGAAATAGCCTTTGGGCTAGTCCACATGAATATGCGAACGGTTTCAACACGTTCGCAACCTTTGTACGCACGAGTGGCCTAGCACAAAAAACATTTGAAAAATGTGCAGTAGTCTAGCAATTTTTAATATGGTAGTACTTATATGCTGCTTCTATAATAGTTGCATAAAGTATCCTAGGATAATATTACACTTCACAGTTTCCATCAACAAGTTCTGTTCAATCTATGATTTCATGTTACAACACAAAGAGAAGATTAATCGAATACTTCATGATCTCCAAGAATAGAAAGTGGATGAATTTTCACCCTAGGGCTTAATTTTTCGTTTGACAAAAAATCAAAGTTCTAGTAAATTCTCTTAAATTGTTCCATAGCTTGTAAACAGAAAATGGACAATTTGGGACGAGAAGATATGTGTTAATAAAATTAAAAAACTAGAAAATTCAAATTAAACCCCACAATTGTTCGTTTAACTGCGATTTCGGCGCGTTAATTACATAGATTCTTTAGGTTCAAGGATTTAGAAAAAATGATTACATAAATACATAAAAGCCAACAGATACGGGTCTAGGAAGAGCGAGACTTTGATTTGTTGTTTCAGATATTATGATTGAAAATAGTATACAGTGCTTTACACTGAATCGCTAGTCTCTCGAATTCTCCTTTCTGCGTCTCCGAAAGCGGCATTGACCCACTTACGGTTACATTTCTTAAAAGAACGTTATATTATGGACGCCAGTGTTGCATTATCAGTAATTCAATACTCCTTCAATATTTTATAGTATGGGGGGCTGCAAATATATTTGTGCAATGTATTGGTTCGAACCCAATGTTACAGAAACCAAGGTATACATAAATTTATTTCAACAGCATAAGAATATACGATCCAAATAAATCGAAAACGTCGATGTTCGTTATCAAATTTGTGTTTTTGAAAAGGTAATGTAATTAACGTTAATATTCAATGATTTATTAATAAATAAACACTTTTGTTATTTATAGAATATTTCATAATTCATTTTTCCATTCAAAATTGTTTAATTTATCCGAAGATTAATATTTTTTTTAATTCCACATGTTTACAATTAGTATGCTAAATTTTCTTCGAGATCGTGTGATATTTTCAGAGTTTCCTCTAAATACGTATACATTATCGTCACTACGCGTAAAAGAATAAAGAGTAACGAAACTTGGAAGCAAACACGAATGTACCATAAACTAAAAAAGTATAGCAAGGATAAAAAAGAGAAACAGTTAATGATGATGTATGTAAGAATAATAAAAAGTGTAAAGAGGAAAGTCGAATAGTAAACTAAGGAGGGATAGAGTAATAAGTGCATCAACTAAAATAAACGTTCTAGTTAACTACCGCATTTAACCCTTTGCACTCGAAAAATTATTAATCATTAAAAATTATTAAAATTATTAAGAGTGTAACTGTTGTGCGAGTCTCAAGAATCAATTTCATATGCATAAAATGCATTTTGTCGTATAAAATAGAAATACTATAAGTTAGAAAAACGATTTTATATTTACGGTTAAAACAGTTTCGAGTGCAAAGGGTTAAACAAGAGTATTTCGATCACTGTATTCAATAGAAATTCTTTCATTTCGTGCGATCTTTCACGTTTCGATTTCGAGTTAATGAAATGATTTTTATTTTGTGTAATCATTCCAAGTTAATATTCGACAGTTTCAGATCTATCGATAGGCTTTCGATAGTTGAAGCGCGTGTATCACGAAATTTGAATAGCTCCGCCGCGCCGCGGGGAATGTCGCGCGTCTCCTCGAGTATGCGTTAATAAACGGCGTTTTAACGCGCGTCGTATTCGGTTTCCCGCTATGCGTTGCGTTCGCACCCGTGGACACCTCTCGATCCCATCGTCGCGTCGTTGTGTTGCATCCTTTTCTAAGCCCAGCGTCCAACGATACACGCACGCCGACCGGCGACGGACCTTTCTTCCTTTCTTTCTCTCACGCCAGCCGCGGCGCAAGCTGCGAGCAGGCCAGAAGCTTTTGTTGCGTTCTGAGTGGGCTCTAGTTGACGAAATATTGACATCCGAGAATAGAAACCCGTTGCGGGCTTTACAGAAGGGGCCCACCCCGCCCCCGGACGCTGTTCAGAGGGGAAGACAGTAGGGGAGAAGGAATATGCGAACGCGGGATAAGGGAGAACAGAGACGATCGAAGGGAAAAGGGCATATACGTATGTTCGACGGGTCTTCTTCTCGTTCTCTCTCGCTTTTTCTCGTTATTCCCCACCTCTCCCCTCCTCGCCCTCTCCCTCGCGGCCCCTCTCCGCTCCCGTTTTTTCTCCCGGAGTTGTATTCAACACGAATTTAAAGGGGGTGGGACTCGGATGACGTCAACCTTCAAAATGCTCCCTATACGTGCTATATCTGGACGTAAGTACGTTACGTGTATACTACGTATGTACAGGGTGTTTCGGAAATTTAATAGAATGACTGCGGAGATTTCGAGGTAGTAAAGTGACTAACGCGAATCCTTGTAACCAACTGGCAGATTGGATTCACTCGTTGGATTAATCGCAATCGACGCGATTATTAACGCTAAAACTTGTAAAGACACACCGATGGAAAATAATTCAATGATTTTATTTCTTTGGGCACGCAGAAATCTGAATAAATACGTCATTACGAGTTTTATAAAGTTTAAAAAATACAAAATGGCCCCTTTAGAAAATTTACAATGATCTTTAGTTATTTAGAAGTCACTTAATATTCGCGTAACCGTTTGTGCAGCGTATTTCTTTTTCGAATTTAGGATAGGAAAAATTAACCTTTACTAGAATATACGTCTGTATAACTGTGCGGTTTAGTCTGACAAAAATGAGCGCAGCCATATACTTATCAGAGGTAGAAAACGGGAAGGATCACGTTAATCATTTGCTAAATCAATTTTTTCGTCGATCATTTGACCCGCCGGTTTTCAAAGTCAACGGAAGAGGGAGAAAGAGCATCTCCTCTCGTTACCAGAACGAAAGAGAGCCTTTTCCGCTCGCGGTGTGTCCTCGAGACGCGATTATGGCACATCGAACAAAAACAAGTTCTAAATAATAGGGTCTCCGTCGATTTCAACGCGTCAGTGTTGTATTAAAACACGTTTAGGTAGTTATACTGTCATCTTTATGCACATACACGATAGCATACGCATGCGCTCATATATAAGATGTTCATACATACGGCTACATTGGAAGACCGCTGCAATATTTATGATAATATACTTAGTATAGTAAGTACCTTATTAATTTAATAGAGTATTAACATAATCGTATTCATTACATAGTTAATGAAAAATTAGTACGTGAAATACCAGACACCAAAAATCCGAAGAATTCCAAGCTATTTTCATAACTTTTCACTTTAATCCATTATTATATATTAATTTCTTAGTATCCGTTAGTTATGTTCTTGAGTTATGTTCTTTATTCATATTATGAGAACATTTAATTTAGCTTTTGCCAATTTTTAGTTGTTAAGACACGGTTTCATATGCCAGCGCGGATGGTTGGTGCATGCGTATTCGGTTATCATTAGCATTATCGCAAAATCAATACCAGATAGAGCGACAATATCAAACTGCTCAGAAAAGTATAAAGACCGATGGAGGCCGATAGTTGTGTGTAGACGGAATTTACGGAACACAAGAACGAGAATGAAATTCTCTTCATTAAAAATGTTACTAAGATGATTGGATAATATCGAAATCATAATTTTATTTTTAATACAATGGTACACTTTGAATGCGTAAAAATTACAAAGCTTTTCGTGAAGCTCATTCAGGATTGTATCATCATTTAATTGCATTTGTGGAAACAATCTACAATATGCGATCGTGTAATAATATACAAATAAAATGTAAATAATATCAAAATAAAAATGTATGATTTTGAAAGCTAATTGTGAAGAAAATTACAGATATTCAATTCAATTCTCTGTTTAAGCGATTACTTAAAATTATGATCATAAACGGATGCGATGTAATTAAACAGTGTATTTGATATCTGATCAATATTATGTTCCTGGTGATATGGTTAAATTAGCTTTGTTGAGTTTCCACGCGCATACGCGAAACCCCTGTTCGCGTCACGTGGTAACGTGATCTCACGGTAGACACACCAGGTTGCACTCATTCACGTGATTCCCCGAGTTTCGAGGATCCCTTATAACAATGGTCATCGTATACCCTTGTCCTCTGTAACTTCTTCCATATTTCCAAGTAATTTTCTCTCGAGTCTTATTGGCTTCAACTTTAGCTTCTACGAAACAACACTGTTTTAACACATACATACATGCACCGCTCAACGTCTTGCTCTTCGCAGTATTATAACTTTTCCGTATTTACTCGAGCATCACTGCGACTATGACAGTTAAAGTAACAGACTCGTGCTCTTTTACAGAATTTATGATGGTGCATTTAATAAGGATTTGTGTAACTTCTACACCGTAGTATGCACCTAAAGTGAGTAGTTCACTTGGTAGCATCGCTAAAATCTTGGCAACTTTCGGCATCTATATTTTCAATGAAGTTTGTAAAAAAACGAATATTGCATCAAAATCAATCCAAAGTTCGAACCGTGGGAAAACCTTTCTTGCCGTACTTAAAAATCTAATTTTGATAGAGGAAGACGTTGTGGAACTTTGAAAGAACTAAAAGTTCGTAGCTTAAACTTGAATTAATCCAAAATCTGTGAACGTTGAAATATCATCCTTACTGTTCTTAAAAAATCTAACTTTCATAGTCGAAGACATTTCTGTAGATCTTCGAAGGGAATGAAGATCTGCGTTTTGTTTCGCACACGACTTCGGAGGAAATGAAAAAAATTAGATTTCAAAATTGATATCATCGAAACTCTAAACCGAAAGAAAAATCATTCTTGAGAGTAATTAAAAATCTAGTTCGAACGGTTGATTCATAGAGAAAAAGAATAGAATGCAAAAAGCGAATACAAAAGTTCGAATAAAGAGGGGCAGAGAATTCTTCACGGAAGCGAAGGTTCTATTTGTGGCATTAGAGGGTGGTCGAAGAATCGTCGTCGACATGTTTTCACCATAAAAATACGTCGTGGAAGTCGAAAATCATCGAATATGGAGCATTCCCGGCCGCGATTGCACCGGCAAGCGGTATTTGTAACAGAACGGTATTATAGAGCGCAGCTACGGTGTGTGAATAGCGAGCACGTGCATTTCCCACAGAAAACCAATAGGGGCCTTGGCCAGCTGGGAATATGAACCGTGCAGGGTTCGGTCTGTCTTTCGGTCTTTTGGGGTTTGCGTGTTCTCGAACGGGGATAGAGACGGGAATACTACTCGAACGAACAATATTCAGACCTGAATGTATCGATAAAAGGGCACGACAAAGCATTCCTTATTCGACTTCCTGTGTTGGAACGTGTCTCGAAAAACGAGCGAGACTCGGGGACTACGAATCGACAATTAAATCCGATCGCGTCCTTGTAGATCAGAATAATATCGCTGGGAAAATAAAAATCGAATCGGTTAGCTGCCTTTAGAGTCGCCATTCCTCGTTCTCACTTATCTCTTCCGTGAATTGTTTTACAGTTTCACGTTAACAGTTTTATGCGACATACTCGAATCGCAATAGATTTAAGTCTGTCGAGAAAATTGCTTTCCCGCGTGTGCGGCCGGTTTCGAAATCAAATATCGATGAACGAATATATTTATTAATATCCGTTTACAAAGGTATAGTTCGGCCGGAGCCGCCGCGTGTGTCGCGCGATTTAAGCCGATGACCTTCTCAAATAATTCAACGGTCATGAATAACTGTCCGTATATTATCGCTGCGCTGCAGAAAATCGAGAACGTAGCGATACAATCGATTACTCGTACGGAACCGTTCGAACACGAATTTGACCTACAAAGCGATATCTATATTGTGCCTCGCATCGATGTGTGTTTCACTCGTTACTGAATTCGTTTATCACGAATCGTTCCGATTTCGCTGTTCCGGTTGATAAACCGTCGACAAGTTGTCGGAAACGTTATTACCTTTTATCTTTAAACGTGTAATCGTAGCCGAACGATTCGCTAGTTTCGGGACTTTCTCACGATCGACTTAATTCATTTGAAAGATGAGAATTAGAGATGTTTGCTCTTCCTTCGACTAATTTCGGACATTTTAATTCGATTGTTTCAGCACCTCGGTTATCGGTGAATCGCCCGAGCCGCGCGACTATAGTGCGTTTCTGTTTTTCCCGAAATTGGCAGCAAGAACAACATCAACAACGGCGGCGCTCGGCGTTGGGGTGCAGCCCGTGTTATCAGCCGGCTATCATAGCACGGTGCCACCCCAGAACGGGGGTGGTGGTTCGACATTTAGTGCCGCGGCGATGGTGGCAGCTGCCACCGCTACGGCCACCGCCACAGCCAGCGTGGTGGCCATGCAGGACCGCCAAGACATCCCCTCGCAATTCAATCAGGTACAGTTCGCTTCGTCTTCGTCTCTCAGTCTTTTGACCCACTCATCCATCATACGAATCGCTCCGGTATCGAATGTACATTACTATGTCTTCATGATTCTAGCTGTAATAAACAAAACCGAATTACACTATTCCCTGCCTATAATTGCGTCACTTGGGACGGACAACACGATTATAGAGAATAGTGGACACGTTTCTGCAATCATTTCACTGGTTATTTTGTTCCCTCCTTATTCTTTCGTAGCTCTCTTTCTTCATTCATCTATTTCATCACCGGCAAGATCGAAGCAAGATTCTCCAATTATCAACTAGCTCAATGGTCGATGAAGATGACGACGCGATCATAAGGAGGTCGATAAAGCGTGATTATAGAAAGGGAATTCTGTAGATTTAAGGTTCCTTTTGAATAGCAACTAATTAGCAGCATGACGTTCATTTGTTTATACATTCTGTTTTGGTTCCCTACTTGTTCTTACTGTTCTTGAGTTCGAATAAAGTGTCATACAGTCGTTCGATGTTTTACTCTTGGTGTATTATTGTTTCGTTGATTTTTTTTTTGTTTCTCCCGTTGTTGTTTCTGATTTCTATGAATAGAAGTAATTGAAACGAATCTTGTTACAGATGCAGAGCCAACATGGAATACCCCACCAAACGTACAACGCAGGGTACGCCCAAAGAGGACCAATGGCCGGAATGGGGCCAGTCGGGATGAGCAATTTCAATAGCATGGGCACGATGAGCCCAATGCACTCTATGAATTCCATGAATTCGATGAACAGTATGAATGGCATGAACTCGATGAATCCTATGACGATGGGAGGTATGAACGGTATGAGTGGTATGAACGCGATGACACCCATGAACTCCATGAGTAACATGGGCAACATGGGCATGAACAATATGATGGGACCTAACAACATGCAGATGAACAAAATGAGCATGCAGGTACGTTAGGGAACACCAATTCATAGAGATATGCCACTTATGTCGGTATTACTCCACAGATACATAAGATCACGCTTCCTTGATATTTTCAGGCTCAGCCTCATCAGGGTTATCCACGAAGATTAGCGCCTTACCCGAATCCTGCGATGCACATGGCGCAGAAGAGACAACAAGGACCGTACGCGAGTCCGAATCCAGCTGCGATGCAGCCGAGCTTCAACGGAATGGCGACGTCGCAATACCCGACCAATTACCCTGCAGCAGCAGCCAGGCCGAATTTTCAGCCTCAGTATCAGCCGATGCAGACCATGAATCCCACAGCCGCCGGCTTTGGGCCTAACTCGATGATACGAGGCACGAACATGAGGCAAACTGCGCCATCTTACAACACCACCGCTCAGGCAGCGACTAACCAATATTACAGTAGTAATGGTATACCAGTCAGCATGGGACCTAGCACGGTTGGCAATCAATTCGTTGGTCATCAACCGAATACGGGATACGCTGGAGGTGCGTCCTCGTACGGGGCGAGTGCTGCAGCGACCAGTCAGTATCAACAGGACGTTGCGGCGATGAGAACGACCGGAGCGGGGAGTTTGAATTACCAACACAGTCCTATCCCTGGTAATCCTACTCCCCCGCTCACGCCAGCCACAAGCATGCCCCCTTACATTAGTCCAAATCCAGATATCAAGCCCAATTTCAATGAGATGAAGTCACCGGTTAATATACAAAGTGAGTTCAATTTCCGTTTAACGAGTTTCTTCATTCGAATTAGATAAGCGATGTCCAATCGAAACTCCCTCTCTTCAGTTATCAGCACGAAGAAAAAGAGAGGTTGCTTCATCTGTGGACATCACTTCCTTAACTCTTTTAGCCTTTTTTAATTTTATTGTCACCATATTGACGCCATCGTCATCTATCTGATATCTAGCTCTAAAAATAGTAACTCAAAAATTCAAATATTCCAATAACTAAAAATTAATAGAAATTTTTCTTTACTTCTAGTTCTCCAAGGAGACTATTTTTAATATTCCTAAACGACATTGTCCATTGTAAAGTGAAATTAAGTTTTAATCACTAACGTAACATCTTGATTGTTATTCACAGAAGACGACGAGCTGAGATTAACATTCCCTGTGAGGGATGGCATCATTCTTCCACCCTTCCGCTTAGAACACAATTTGGCTGTAAGCAACCATGTATTCCAGCTGAAATCCACGGTGCACCAAACGTTGATGTGGCGGTCGGATCTTGAACTGCAGCTGAAATGTTTCCACCATGAGGATAGGCAAATGAACACGAATTGGCCCGCAAGCGTACAAGTTTCTGTGAACGCTACGCCGTTGGTTATTGATCGTGGTGAGAATAAAACGTCTCACAAGCCCTTATACCTGAAGGACGTTTGTCAACCGGGAAGGAACACGATACAAATCACGGTCTCGGCGTGTTGCTGTGTAAGAATACTTTCTTTGTCGAATTACAAGATTCACGGTTTCGTAAGTAGCGTATAATTAGATGTGTAATTAATTAGCCATTTATGTTTTTTCAGTCGCATCTGTTCGTGCTTCAATTAGTCCATCGGCCGAGTGTGCGAAGCGTGCTTCACGGATTGTTACGTAAAAGGCTACTCACGGCGGAGCATTGTATAACTAAAATCAAACGGAATTTCAGTAACACTATTTCGAATAACGGAATACAGTCGGAGAAAGATGTGGTGGAACAAACAGCACTTAAGGTGAGATACATTTACTGGTTCAATTGAATCATGTATTCAAAATCTGTTATTGCGACTAATATTATTGTTTGATTATAGGTATCTTTAAAATGTCCTATCACTTTTAAACGTATTACACTGCCAGCAAGAGGACACGACTGCAAGCACATACAATGCTTCGATTTAGAGTCGTACCTGCAACTAAATTGTGAAAGAGGATCTTGGAGATGTCCTGTATGCACGTAAGTTGATTTACTGTTTTCATAATGATGAATCCATTTATATGAGTTTAACTTATTATGCTGACATTGTACGCACTTGTTATAGAAAACCTGCACAACTGGAAGGTCTAGAGGTTGACCAATATATGTGGGGCATTCTGAATACTTTGAACACCGCGGAAGTCGAGGAGGTAACGATAGACTCTATGGCTAATTGGAAACCAGCGAAGAACGTGAGCGGTATTAAATCCGAAGAAGAAAGTGATTGCAAGAGAATGACCAAGGCAATGTCACCTGGGAGTATGAACATGCCTACTATGAATAATTGGGATATGAATCAAGCAATGAGTCCGTATATACCACCTGACATGAGCAGCATTGTGAGCGGCTCTATGATGAACAATACACCATCTACATACACAAACAACAATATTAATCATAGGAATTCGTCGGGAGGATCTTTCGATATTAATACCGGAACGAATACAAACACCAATAACGATTACTCTAATGGAACGGGACCTCTTTCGCACTTGAACGAATCTGTTAACTCTCTAGACCCTCTTAACGCTATGGAAAAGTCACTGAACGATCAGGTAAATAAACAGATTAAATTGACTATGTATCTGTATTATCTTACAACGTTATTCGATGTTCTATAAATTACTATACCTATTTTTGATGTTGCAGATGCCGCATACACCACATACACCTCATACTCCTCACACGCCTCACACACCAGGTGGTGGTAACAGTGGTCCACCTAGTGTTCCTCCTGCATCTCAGGAATCTACAGGGAATCATAACACGTCTGGTAGTACGAGTACAAACATAAATAACGATACTGCAGACATACCGTCGGATTTAAATTTCGATCCGGCTGCAGTAATAGATGGCGAGGGTACGGGTCAGGAAGCATTGAATGTGAGTGCTAAAATCATTTGTATTCTTCCCTGTTGTAACAGAATTGACAATTATATGTTGGGGCTGTATGAAACCAATTTATGTTTTATTTTACAGCTCTTGCCAGACAATGTTGTGGATCCAATGGAATTACTTTCGTATCTAGATCCTCCAGATCTGAATACCCCTCCCAGCAGTGGCGCTAGCAGTGGAAACCCCTCATCGAGTGATGATATATTGGCACTTTTCGAATAAAAGAAACAAACCAGAATCTTTTAGAGGAATAATCAAATCACGACCCTGACATTCAGAAAATAAGTAAAGAAAGCGATTAACAAGTTTGCATATACTTCCTACGAATATAATTCAAACCTGAACAAAAATATTTGTAGCGGAGGATATTGAAGCGTATTGGGGTCACACTGTGGGTGCTTTCACCTAATTCAATGGTACAAACAATCTTAGCTCTAATTATATAATATTCCTATTGACGAAGTTAGGGCATATTATTAGATTTAAAGGAAGAAGAAAAATGTGAAACAATGACTTCTAATTAAATAGTGGAAAACGAAGCACCGCCGTAGCGTGCTTGTTTGTAAAGATGTTATTGCACGGTTTACGTTTTTAGTCCTTGATATTGGGAATTTTTATTTCCAATAGCGACGCGTTCTAACATTGTGCCGGGCATATGTTCCAGAACTGATTCACCGAGTACCACAATTATATTAATTGTGTTCAAATGAATATAAATACGAATTTTTTAATACCAAATGTAGAGCAATCTTTTCCATACGAAGTTTTACATACGGTTTAAGGTTACAAACGTATTTGTTTGATACAGTAAATGTGCGATACGATCGATGAACTTATACATAACATATATTTTATATACATTGCCATTGGTCCAGCTCTTGATTCAGAAATAAGTTTTTACACGGACAATATTCTGAAAACATACTGGAATGTTCACGTTAATTACGTACGATAGATGAACCCAACATCCTTTTCGTCGTTGAATTTTTACGAATCGTATAGCACATTTATAGAGGTTTTACATAAAAATATGGGCTTCAAGCTCACCACATGCACAATATTGACATAATTGTAGGAAAAGAAAATAATTATTCTTAGCGTACCTTCAGAAAGTGTAAACGTTCTTAACGGATTTATGATTTTGGAATATTTGCTTGACAAAATGTGCTGTGCTACTTCAAAGGCTTCAATTTGAAAAAAATTCCCTGCAATACGATCTTTACCTCAAATACCGGTCTACTCGCATTCAAGGCTATGATGGACCTACATCACAACAGAATTACGATTGTACAGTAACTTTTGTAAATAAGTTTTAATCGAAAATAGATAAGGCGTTCATCTGTTGTGAACCACCCTGCTTATTGATGGATATAGCGCATATAGTGTTCCTTTCCTTTAGATAATTAGTAACAACAGATGAAAAAAACAATAATCGAGGGCATCGGGCTTCACACTGGATTCTATGTAATATTTCTAATGGTGTATCTTCGAAGCTTTTGAATTGGCGCAAACGTGTATCTCTTACTGCGAGAAAACAATATTTGTTTTGAATCATTTGTAATTTGAAACTAATAAAAACAAATTGAAAAGTTCTTAACTAACATTATAAATATGTAGTAAAATACTACAATGTAGTAAGCAAAATTTCTGGAGTTACACCAAAACCAATAATAATAGTTTAATTTTCCTTTCAAATACGAATAATATTAACAATTTGATTTACGAAGACGAAGATAACGAACTATTAATTATACTAAAAACTTCTTTAATAATGAAATTGATTAAATGGATGAATCTACGTAAATAAGAAAGCAATCATACAATAATACATAAAAATCAAATTCACAAACAAATCAAACTTTGCGAGTGATGATTGTATAATGTACGAATAAATTGCTATGCTATGTGGATAATTTAGTGATAAAAAATAATTAAAGCAGATCAATACGATATCAAATTAATTCTATGATTGGCACTTTCATTAGACAAAAATTTTTGTTTCCTGGAATAATTTGTATAACATGCTGCCAGAGTGATACCGCCCATAGCCCCACCCTGCTTGCGTAGTAGTTATTACATCTGTATCTTTTGTGATTAAAAGAGAAGATATACTTAAAGTGATTCATGTAGATTATACAAATTTTATATAAAAATGTATTTATATATATATATATATATATATATATATATATATATATATATATATATATATATATATATATATATATTCCAGTGTGCAACACTAGCGCACATTGAAGAATTAGATGCGGTCAAGTTTCTATTCGTATAACTACTATAACATTATTAAAAATAGGATAATAACAGTAATTATATTAAGTGCGACTATTGTATATTATCTGTATATATGATAAATAGATATAATAATATAAGAAAAGTGGCAGATACTTATTGGCCAGTTATAATAGTAAAATGATTATCTTAATTACGTCTCAGAACCAAAACATACATGCATTGTATGAGAATACTTTAAAAACTAGAAAATATACTATGTAAATGGCTGCAGGATAATAACAGTTCAAATACTGCACTGTAATTTCTAATAGAATTATTACTTACTTATTAAAGACATAATTATCTAAAAAAAAAGTTTATTCAAACCATAAGCTTTACTTAGGATTGCCAAGAAGTAGGCATATGCAACATTGTTACGACTGTACATAGACAATGTCTACCTATACCTACTTAATAATACCCCAAAATACAGAGTACATGGTCTTGGTTTACGAGTTGTAGAGCTTTATAAATATCTGGTACAATACGGCAAATTTATTATTTTTCCACGAATAGAAATATACAAATTATTGAGTACCTAATCTATTACTATTATGTACGATATGGCAATTAAATTGTGTAAAAATTTTCAAAAATAAATTACATTTATCGTATTAAAGCATACATACATTTGTATTACGACGATATGCAAAAAGGAAACGAATACTTGTGAAAAGATGGAAAAAAGTAATATTATAAAACAATAAATACCACGTTACGTATTGAATGGGATTTTATCTAATATCAATATTAGTTTCATGAAAATTTGTATTATTATAAATCTCTACAACTTTATAATTACTATTTATCTCTTGTTAAGAGGCCTATAATTTGATCCCACAGTGCGCTACTAAACATTTAAATGGTCGAAGATCATGTATGTTGTCTCATTCAAGGCCCAAACAAACTGCACTAAAAAAAAAATATTTTCATGCAACATGACACAGCTGTACCTACTTATGGCAAACATACCATGTCTAGCAGAATAACAAATCACAGATTATTTAAATAAATAATAGGCTTTAACAGGTAGTCAATATTTTCAGTTTGTTGTTTTACAACATCAGCGATTATTTAATAGATAGTATTAATTGGTTGCATATATTATATAAATTTTAGATATCCTAGAAATGATTATCAAAATAAATATGGACCAAGCTTTGATTATATAAAAACTTTCAGAAATTGAGAAAATAATGACAATTTTACACATCAATTACATTTTCCGTGTATTTTGAGTATGTGAAGATTACTGTCATAAATCTATAAGTATCGAATCGCTATTTCTATCTTAACTATTATCAATAGGAATCAAGATTGAAAATATTGAATATCCGGGATGAATTTAATTTACAAATTGAGACTATAGCAAACACATGAAAAGAAGTTGACATGCATTTTTGAAGTTCAAGTTTGAATTTGGAACATTTCTTTGTTTGAATAATTACTTGTGACAATTGCATTATGTGATGAAAATTACAATAAATAAATAGAAAGGTATCAGTGTATGATGGATCAATTTAATATATAATAATCCAGTGAAATATATATACATTTAATAAAAAGAAAAGTTTCAAGTTCAACTTCTCTAATAGAACAAATTGAGTGATCAAATTTTTCGCCCTTACAACCTTTTTATACTGATACGAGCTTTTATAAATTTAATTAAAAAACAACTACCTATATAACAAATTTTCATAGATCATATCAAAATCTCGTAGATAAAGTAATAATGTTTCATCAGTCCGTATATAAAAATGATTGTCTTTGCATTTATCATAATCGCCATAAGTGATTGGTACAGATTCGTGTAAATTAATATAAAAAGTGCGTGTTACGAAAAAAAATTTGACACAGATATCATTGGTTACATTGACATAAAAAATTTTAATACATAAAGACCAGTTTATAATATGTATGGCAAACACTACATTGTTTCTCGATACCAGTTAGAAACATTCAATAAAAAAGTCATAAAATATTGAAAACTTGTGGTATTCTTAGATCATTTTACCTATGGTCTGATCAATAAAAAGAAATACAGTTTCACATTAAAATATCGATATTAAAAAATCATTAATATCTACACTATGGTGAATAATATTAATGAATTTTCTATATCCCCCCCGTTTTTCGAAAGAAGCAAAAACTGCCGCATCCCTCATAATATCTGCCCATGTGGTTATACTTCCCATGTGATTATACAACATGTGATTGTGACAAGTATAGGGTGGACAGTTGTTGTGACCATCGGTGAATCTCAACTTTTTTTCTTCCGAAAAACGAACTATAGTGTAGTAAATAACATGACAAAATTTTGTTATGTTACAGTATTACTCGCAATAAATTTTTACCCTTCAAATATTTTCATACTTCAATAAGATTAGAAACTTAGAAATATTTGTAGCTATTACATATTAAATTTAACTAATTTCATTGATAATAGTTTATTGATAATTTTCATAGAATTGATATATGTATGACTAGCTGTACTTTTAATAGGGAATCTGCGAGCGACCGAAACGAAATTTGGAGGGACTATAGGGTAGGGGCAGTAGATGACCTGAAATATAAAATGTTAGCTTCAGAAACAAGTATCTTTGCTGCGTCCGTCGTCAATCAATTTAAGTTCAACAGTCGATAAAGTAGGACTGACACAGTCGCAGCACAAAATTAAAATCTATACCGACATTGCATGGAATGTCTTTTTTCTGTCTCAGGGTTTAAATTACCGACTCTGTAAAAAATAAATACTGTGATGGGCCCGGGGGCCTTAGCACGTATCATCGCCTGATGTTGGGAATTTCCCAGTGTCGATCGGTGGATCTTGGACACTCCTGACAGCGTCGCGACACCCTCACCTAGATCTCAATCGTTGCTGAATTTTGAACAACCCTGTGTCGTCTTGGGCTCCCTGTGATTTGCCGTTTTGTCGTCACCGCCCACTCTAAGCTGGGAAAGTAGGGGGGACCTTTGAGGTGACATTTGAGGAAAATTCTTGATCCTCAAGCAGATAGAAAAAGATTCGCTTGTCGCTTAGAGATCAAAGATAAGTCGTTCGCTTGTGACTCACAGGCAATCATTTGTTATCGTTTTATAGTTGATGTTATTGAATTATAAAATGTTGTTAAAAATCTTGTTTGATTTGTCCTTCTTTATGAAGCTAGCCCTCCGAGGTAGTTACGTTAGTTGTAGCCCAAACAAAATATAAATTGATACATACGATCAAATCAATGTACGTGCATGAAATCAATATCGAAATTCAATCAATATACATATCAAATGGATTCTAGGCTTAGATATAAATATACCGTGAGGGAGAAGAAATAAGAGATAGAGCTTCAAGGAGGGCAATCCAGTACGAAAAGGAAGCAAGAACTTCGAAGAAAAGTTTAATAAGGGAATGTACACGGGAGCTGGAGAGAGAAAGGAAAGAAAAAAGTGAAGGGTCGGGAGAAAGAAAGAACAAAGACATGGGCTTAAATTGAGGTGACAAGAAGAGAAATGGAAAGATAGAGAAAGAGAAAGGGGGAAACAGCGGGAAGGTACTCGACAGAATAAAAGAAAGGAGAAAGAAAAAGAGAAAAGAGGAAGAAAGGAAAGACTAGAAATATCTAGATACTAGAAAACGAAGGCAAAGAATGAGTTTATAGGAAGGTTCAGATGTAGAAATGAATGCAGAGGACAGCATTGGAGAGAAGTGGGCGATAAAACATGTAGGATATGCGAAAGAAAAAAAGAGTCAATGGAACACTTGGTAAGGGGATGTGGTGAAGGAGAAATAGGAATGAGCATAGGAGACCTACTAAATGTTGTCAGAAGAGGGCTGTGAGGGAACTGAAGAGGATCATGAAAAGAAAGAAGAGAACAAAATGCAGGAATTGAGAGGATGGAAGAAGGGGCAGAAGAGACGAGGAAAAAAGACTTGAAGTTACCAAAGAAAATGTGCAAATTATATAGATATGAATAAGATAGATTAGTAATTAATATAAACAAGAAATTCAAAATGCGGAGGATTGAATTCAAAGCTTAGGTCTTTTTAAACCGGAGTTCTGGAGTAATGATTAATGTCAGGTTTAAGTATTATACATATATTATGTTTTATATTGCATATTTTCGGTTCAAGTTTATAATTACGTTATGATTAGCTGCGAGAAAAATTATTACAATGTACATATCTAAGCTACTTTAAGCAGTATAACGTAGTTCGGTCATGTAAGAAGTTTAGGATAAAAATTCAATGTAACCGGAAGAGTTTCAAAATCGAGAAAGATACAGAATAAAGAATTAAATAAAAACTACCTCTTGCAATCCTTGTATTAGACTGGGGGTGGCTTTTGCCGTACAAAATTGTTTCCGTGTTTTGCCATGGAATTAATTAGGGGCTGATTTCCCCAGCAGAGCCAAGGACAATCAAAAGAACTTTTCCAAAAGTTCAATGTCATGGAACATTATTCCGATTTCCGAGTTCACCTGCATCTCTTGGCGTCACAGCGTCATGCGCCCCATCCTGGTCTCGCGTCATCTTTTATTTACCCGGAAAAAGTGCAAGACGTTACATCTGATCGAGTAATGTGTAATTGGATTAAATAATAGATACAAAAATGTATAAAATAAAGAACTGAATTTATAAAAATACTAACTAATTTTTTTAAAACCTAATAAAAACCGGGTTTTCAAATCAAATTCGCCTCTAAGTCGGTATTATAACATTTGTAACACAATTAGTTTGTATGCAAAAATATGTCAATGAAATACATGACTAACTCTAGGGGAGGGCTCGGAATTAAGTGCACGCAACACTTCGATATCGAGGACTACACGCCTCCTGACTCCCATCGCGCGTCTCGCTCACTCGTGGTTGGCAAAATGCTACACGCACACACATAAAGCAACAGGCACACACGCCTGATGTGCTCCGAGCCAAAAGAGGCGACCGCGGGAGAACGAGACGCTACGAGTTAGGAGACGTAGCTCTCGACATCGCCTTGCTCTAGAGGAATGATGAAATAAATAGTAATACAAAAATATTATCTGATGAAGAATTTTGTCTTTCATTTAAAAAAAAAAAAATTTTCATAAAATGTTGTAACAAAAGTCATATGGTTAGGAAGCGAACTAATGTCTGATTAATAATATATGTATGTATATGTAAAACTACCGCGATTAAACAGAACTATTGAAAGAACGTTCGAAATATTCAAGTATAACCCATTCTGTACTTACATTATATTAATGTAATTGGTAAAATCTGCACAATATTTTTCTAACATATACTTATTGAATGAAAAAAGCATCCTGGTAAAAATGTCCAAAAAGTGGGTTTTTATTTTGTTTGAGCTACAAAGCGCCCGGCTTAAAAATATTAAAAAATTGAGAACAATACTTATGATAACGTTTTATTGTTGAATAAAAATTGGAGGTGTGTGCCTCTTAAACTTCCATATAAAATCGGTACTCTAATCAATAATCTTGAGATCAAACAAATATATAAGTTAAATAGCATTTTTTACTAGGATTTTTGTAAATTACATATTGTAGTATATTTTAAAGACTTATAATTGTTATGGAATACTTTAATTTCTTATAAAAATTTGGAATAAAATTTTTGTTTGAAAAATTGTATTTTTTTCAGACGCATTATTTTACGAAACTTTTTCCAAGATGCGTATGAACAAAAATAATTGCTTCCCAGTAATATTTAAAATATGCATATATTTAGTCTCAATTTGATCGTTATTCACTAGAATAGTTAAAAAAATAGAATAATTAAAATTAGTTTAAAAATTTTTCATATAACATTTTGTCATCATTTTATTAGCAGCAAAAGAAGCATACGTGAACATGTAATAAATAAAAGAAGAATAGATCAATAATTTATCCCTTTTATTTGTTGATACATACAAATATATAATATACTTTTATTCATCAAATTATCCTATAAATGTGTATGAAAACATTGGGAGAAGATTTGTACTATTCAGCTTCTAAAATAAAATTTTCTCTTAATACTCTTCATACAATTTAATAATTATTTTCAATTCTTTATATATTTATTGAGCATGAAAGAGGACAAATATAATTTGTATCATCATAATGCTTCCTTATGCTGCTTTATTAGTACAGAAATTAGTGGTTTTACAGAAATTTTAAGAAAATATATAAATGTTATGTTTATACATTACTGACGATTAAATTTGTATCTTAGTGTATGTACATACACTTGCACTCTAATGTATTCTTATTCCTCATGTTTGGTTTATTTTGATACTACTTAAATTGACAATATCTTAAGTTGAATTTATACTTTCATGTCATTTCAGTTTGATTGTTTTCTTCTTTTAGTAAAAAATGTTTATTTATTGATTAGACACGATTTAAATATAAATTTCGGTAAAACATTTCATATACAAATAAAATCAGATTTTTGGTGACTAGAATATCTTTACATTTCATACACCCATTCTTTATATACTTATATGCAACAGTACATAATAAAAATTATAAATGTTACATTAAAATTAACATTGGACTTTGGTTTGTAGCATCCTTTACCATTGTTTTTGTTCCAAAAAATAAATCAGTATTAAATACCTCTGTTAACTGCACAAGTTGTAAGTAGTGTAATTCATCTTACTAACACACAAATTCAGACCTCTGTTATTAATAAAACATTTATCAATTCCACTTCTATATTCACTGAAACATCATATATACATAGGATAAATTTGAATGTCTTCCATAAACTGCCTACATTGTTCTATTTTCTTAAAAAAATCAAGATTGTGATTAAATAGTTAGTTGTTAGAATAAATTGCAGATTTATAACAGCTTAATTACAACGTATAACGAGAAAAATTTTAGGTGTAAGTAATGTATGTTGGAATAATAGAATAAAGTTTTTATTTACATTGTAATACTGCAAAAAAGTTATAAGTATCGATATTAAAAAATTGTATAATATTTAAAAAGAAGATTGTACATTATTTTGCCTTCATTGTATAAAATATGAAAATCTACACTTGTTAAAACTGTTATGAAATGTAAACCAACTGGTCTTTAAAACGTCTAAGAAATTATTAATAAGACTTTTTCACACTTTGATTCATATGTAAGGAATAAATGAACGTGCACAATAAATACACACATAATAACTGTAAAATAAATGCACTACTTACAATAAATGCAAAGTGTGTATATCATTATTACATTACACACTTTAGTGCTTTTCTTCAGCTTAATAATGAATGTGTAGCGTTTATGTACGTATGTATGTAATATAAAAAAGGTCCTTTTGACAAAGGCTTAAATGTGACATTAAACTGCATTATTAATGTCTTGAGTTGTATTCGAAGTATCAATGTAAAAAGTTGTTTTATATGGGAACTATAAATGTATTGTATGTGTATTACATCCTCAACTAAAGCCTTAATTTATAAGACCTTTTCCAATAAAAATGCGAAAAATAATATTACTACGTTTAAGAACGTGTAGCAAATGTAGTAAAGCAAACATCTTCCGACACACTTTATACTTCAATCATCTGTGTATTATATGTCTTTTAAAAGAAGACAGCTAAAGTCATAATAATTGTCCATTCCATTACTATTTCTTCAGACTAGCAACATTGGAGTGGAGTGAACAGCTGCCACAATTTCAGCTATTTTCTTTCGTGAAACTTATAATTATTCTGTTAGACTGTGTACATACTGAAATATGTTAGGAGAAACAATCAATGTTACCTCATTATCAAAGGTTGCTTGATTGAAATTTAGAGCATGTTATCTACTATGCTACAGTATGTACACTCAGCAAGCATTATTTATGCCTCATTCTTAATTCACTTTTACTTATACTAAACATTTTTCATTTTAAATATGATGACATACCTTTAATTCACTTTTAAATTTATGTTGAGTACAAATATGAACAATGTATGTTAATTTAATATCTGTTGTATAAATTTGAAAGCATATGGCACACATGTCCTACCTTTCTATATTTCTAAGCTTTTATCTTTCAAATATAAAAAAATAGCATGTTCACTAGCGGAGGAATATTTGTTAATCAACATCACACTGTTCTTTTCATTGAGACTATTCATAGAGAGCATGTAATATCTATGAAATTAATGTTTTAAATATTAGTAATCAATGTGAACAAAATGTATTATAATATAAAAGTTGTAGTCGTAAAAATAAAATATAAGTAACTTTAGCATAAAAAAGAGACTGAAGAAATTGTTGAGGGTTCTGTCTCCATGCAACTCATTCATAAAGAAAGTTGTAATGCAGAGAATAAGACCGAGTTTAGCGTCGGCAAATTTTCTATGGCAACAGTGTAGGTTTGTAGATAAAGATGGAAAAACGTTTGAAATAACCTTTGAAATCAGTTGAAGCAATTTTTCAGAGAAAATATTATATCTTTTTAAGAAGAAATGATATCCACACACATGAAAACCTTCAAAAAATGGTATGCATCAGGGAGATTCCGCCACAGAAGTATGTGGTTGTTAATGAGCATGTGAAGTGAGAAGAGCATAATGGTGTCTTGTAAAATTTCACTCTGCACCAAGAGCTTTAAAATATGTTAGGACTATGTATGATAATCAGAGTGAAGGTACTCTGGAAGACTTTAAAAGTCGTGCAAAAAAAATAAAAGAAGAAATAACTATACTTAGTTAAAGAGGTTTGTTGTGCGTTGAGCGGTAGAGAAGAATATGTAAAAGTATATGAAATGTATATGAATCATAGATTTAGATAATTACATGAACAAATCGTTTGGATGGTAAAACGAACATAAAAGCAAATATTAAAGTGTATGCGAATACGACATAATTGGTAATACAACAATAACCGTTTTTCTGTTGACATGAGATAGATTTAACATGATGGCTAGACAAATCATGTGTCTAATAGAGAGAAAACATGTAAAGAGGTTCAAAAGTAAATGCAAATTTCTGTTTAGAAAAACAGAGTGGGATAAATATATAAAAATACAACGAAAAGTACCCAAAATTGGTGTAATTACAGTATGCAACACATACCACTTTGTATGTGGATCTAAGAACAAACCAAAGAAGAAATACGTCGATTAACATTGAAAGTTGTCGGTTGGTGCCAGATCTTATGTAACAAGAAAAGAAATGGAAAAATTTAACGAACAACATTCTTTCACCAATAATCTGTGATACACAAACAAATTTGAGTCATTATGCGTTGCTTGGAGACATAATATCTAAAACAAATAAAACAAGACAAAACATTCATTGTATACAGTGTACCCATTGATCACACTAAAATACATTACGTTTCATTTCATTATGAAGATCAATATAAATTAGTTCTATAAATGTGAAAATGGTAGATTAAAAAAGTCATAATATTCTTTAAAATAAATTGTGCTACGTTTTCCAGTTTGTGGGCATACTTTGCACCATATGTTTATCCTTACAGAGTCTAACATATATTTTGATTATTACTTTTACAATGCAGTCTCAGTTTCTATGAGAAATAATTTAGGGCCCTTAATTGATAATTAGACTGCAGCAGCGCAACAATCTGTAAAACTGTATCTGTTACATGCAACAATAGAGATACGATATAAGATATAAATGTTTAAATGTTCTTCAATGAATTCCATTTAGAACACTGTTATTCAGCACATAGTCAAAATCAAATAAATATTAACATACGCGTAATACAAATGTCTGTATTATGTTGGAATAATGAAATGTTCAAATTCTAGACAATAGAGTGTGTCATATGAAGCTATTAGGTTTGTTCATAAAAAGTCATATGAATGTTTTTTGGCAGTATTTTGTACATAAATGTATCTCCTTTCTATTATAACACGAAGAAATATTACAATCGTAACATTTATAGAACATTTTAATGTAAGTAAAAAATATTTCCTGTCAGAAGAGATTCTTCAATTCCTTTACACTTTTTCTATGCTTACTAATGAAACAGACTATTAAGATACATACATGTATTGTCTAGAACTGACATAAAAAGTGCTCATATTATTAATTTGATTTTTTCGTTGCTATGGCACTATATGTTTAAATAATCCTAAATACTATTTTACATTTTTCATCAAAATTTTGAGTGTATTGATTGTAATATCTATCATGTGTGTATTAAAATGAATGTTTCTACTATTATAAATGTAAAAAGTTTAGTCTGGCAGCTTTCATGATTTAACCATTGAGATTTGTTTGTTCCAATATTGACTGAACCACAGCACTGCAAAATTAAGAGATTACAAGGTATGACAACAGTAAATTAAAGTTGTCATTTTATAAAAATAAAAAGTTTATATGTAAATAGATATGTATACAACTTTACATTTCATCTTAACGTTCTGACTAGTAGGTCAATATATAAAATTATGTTAGAAATGCTACAAACCCCACATATGTAAATTCATAGTAAATTCAACTTGTTTCAATGCAATAAGTAAAATAGTTAAAAATGATCATAATATACTTTCTCGTTGTCTAAGGTTTTTAGTCTTATGTTAGTTTTGCAGCTTATATTAAAGTAAACAAGCTGTCAATTGTACTTTATATATAATGTAGTGAACTACAGCTGCCAGAGAAATTCATGAAAATGCATGGGTTACTATCTCCATTTCAAAACATTCATATTCTCTTTTCCTCCTTTATGACAAAATTAATTTCAGTCTGTCAGTTTACATATGGCTTTACCTACGTTGATTAATGCCTGCTCATTTAATATTTATAACATAATGCATCTTCTCTGTCTGCGTTTTTGAGGTTCAGGTCTTAAAACAGCACGAACAGCTTCATCAAATACTTGTTTCAGGCCACGTTGTGTCAATGCAGAACATTCCATATATTTTACTGCACGAATCTGCCAATTTCATTTTAAATTAGTATTAAGAAGCATGACAATTTGGAAAAAAAATATTATAGTCTATAATATTCAATTATTCCCCTCAGAATTTGCTATAACCACTACACACACTGTTCAAAACCGTTCTAACCTTATTTGCCAGTTTTTGTCCTTGTTCACGTTTTATAGCACTAAGACCTTGTTCAGCTAAGGCAGTAAGTGTCTCACGATCATCTCGTAAATCTATTTTGGTTCCGACAAGTATCATTGGAGCATCTGGGCAATGATGTTTTATCTCTGGATACCATTTACTGGTAACATTTTCGAAAGATGATGGGCTTGTTACTGAGAAACAAATTAGAAACACATCAGTCTGTGGATATGAAAGTGGACGCAGCCTATCATAATCTTCTTGTCCTGCTGTATCCCAAAGTCCTAAACTAACAGGTATTCCATCCACAACCATGGGTGCTGAATAATTGTCAAATCTGCATAATACAACAAATATTATATTCAAGAATATGATCAGTACAATTAAATTATAGAACATCAGAAAATTATATACTAGTAAATTATAATAAGATAATAATTATAATAAATGATAATAAAAAGTTAAAAAGTAATTTATTACATAATAGCGTTTATTTTGTTTGAATAACTATGTATTTAAATAAAATCTTAGAAGTCCTTAGAACGGAAAGACAGATATAAAAATATATTGCAGAATGGATTACTTCCTGTAAGTAGTGGAAGGGTGTCCAATACTGCTTCACTATTATTAGCCACCCTATTTCACTACTCCAAGAAAGAAGTGGGTAATAAAAAAATTGTAAAAACATGATATTCATAAAGGCATACAAAATAATACTTTCCTGAATAACTTTGACTCAAATTTTGTATTCTAAAGATATCGTATTATCACAAATGATACAGTAATGAGTAAATTCACATAACAATAGTACTCACACTGTGGGCACATATTCTCCTGGAAAACTATCTGTTGTATATGATATTAACATACATGTTTTTCCTACTGTTCCATCTCCTACCACCACACATTTGATTGGTCTACCTGAGCTCATGTTTCCAAGACTGGAGTAACAAATAAATCTTGTTATTTCCTTATTGTAATACTTAAGTGACTTTTATAATATTTTAAACTAAAAAGTATTAAGAGTCAATTTTAAACTGCAGAAATCAAAAGCAATATCTACATCGTTGATTATTAATTACATTTCTAAAAAATGTATAACTTAATAATTCGATCAAATGTAATTACTTTTAACTTATAATGAAATAATCGTCAATTACAATCGTACAGTTCATGAAAAATATATATTTATGTTTTTTAAAACAAAAATATTTTTCGTATCTATGTTTCGTATTTATGTTAACACAACACATATCATTAAAGTCATATAAGTCCGTCAAGTGATTCAAGACAGATCAAACGATGCACGTTTCAAATTTGTAGGTTAGCCACAAGAGTAATTCAGTTCTGACTTAATTGAAGGGCTCGCCCTTCAATTTCGGGTTACTTGCTTGATATGTAATTGGTAAATAAGAATAATCAGTCATTATTTAATCACTCACCAAATATGAACAAATGTTCGATTAGAAAAAAAACACTATTTCAACGCGATTTCGGTGTTGTATATATAATTAGATTTTCTTCAAAAAATTAGAAAACCGGGTGCCATGACGGTATTGCGGTTTTTGGCACTAAAACGGACGTAGCCTTCGCTTGGTGACAGATGTTCGACAATACTCTTCCTTCCCCTTCTACCAGAAACAATTATTATTCAGAAATGATGAATGGCGACATCTGTCGAATCAAGAATTTCTGCTGTGCGCATAACCTGTGCGTGCCTGTGCATGATCTGTCTGCGTTGTGCTTTTTGCTGATAGCAAGGTGCCATATATCTTATAAGAATATTGAAAATGTTAAAAACCTAATCAATTGTAATTATCATTATTGCAACTATAAATCATCTATTCAAAGTATTGTTTCATTAATTGCGATTCTCTATGATTGTTATGAGAATCAGCATTTAGTATTAGCATTTAATTTGATTGGTTATTGAAAAACAGAACTGTGAAATATATAAAAGTATGTGTAAAGTTTGTTCAACGCTATCGGACATATAAAAAATGTTTTTAAAATGTTAATAATAACTACAATATTAAAGCTATTATTATTTTTAGGGTGTGTAGTATTATAAAAACAAATTTTAATAATGCTTTTGTAATAAAATGATAGATTTAATTTCATCAAAAAACAATGTTTTTATATGGAGTGCTGAAGGTAATTTGTTTTACATTTTTAGAGAACATATTGTATCATGTAAGTGTAGACATATATTAATTATGCTTACCTTTTAGATTGGTTAAAACTTCGAAAACATCATAGAATTGTTGGTGAATTAATAGGTTGCCTTCCTAAAAAACCTAGGCAAGATATACTTTCGGGTCTTCCATTACTTCTACAACCAGAAGAAGTATCTCTTTTGCTTGAAAAAAACATAGCCCAGCTCATTTATTATCCGTGTCTTCAAAAACCACCAACTGAATCATTAAAACAAGCTTTTGAAAAATATAGAAACACATTATTTGTAGAACAAGAAGAATGTTTAAGGAATGAGAGAAAAAAACAGGTTCCCAAAATAATTTTTCTTAGAATTGATTTTCAATTATATAGCATTCTATGTATAAGAGTTTTGTAAAATTTGTCGCATGTTCTTACAGGTAATCAGTATGATGGATAAGATTGTAGAGGGAAAGAAACGAAAAATACTTGGAATACAAACAAGGAAGAAAAAAGCGAAAAAGCCATTAGATCCAAAAATGGAAGAAGCTCTTAACAATATTGAAATAAATAGACAAGAATTGTTGGAAGAGGAAATGGCAAAAATACCTAAACTAGATAAGACTGATGCTCTCATTCAAACTCATACAGGTATGTGTGTAGTATTTATATTAATAATAAAGGTCATGGATATTTATACACTTTTATTTGCTATAAATGTATGAAACTACTAGAATCTTACAAGAACATGTCTTGAAAACTAATAATGTATGCATAAAATAATACATTTTGTGAAGTACATGTTCTCAGTATATTAATAGTATATTCTTAGTATATCCATGGACAAATAAAGATGAAGTTGAAATAGTAGAATGGAAGTATCCTAGCAATCCTAAAGAACAACTTCGATATTATACCTATAAGGATCTTTGGGAAAAGGGATACTTCGTAACAAGTGGTGAGAAATTTGGAGGAGATTTTTTAGTATACCCTGGTATGTAATAAAAAACATTGTTCTATCTCACTATTTAAATATTGCTACAAGATAAAGAGAAAGATTTGAAGTTCCTAAATTTACAGGTGACCCTATTATGTTCCATTCTCAGTTTATAGTCCACTGCAAGGACAGAAATGAAGAATTTCCAATAACCGAACTTTCAGCTCAATGTCGTATTGCATGGCATGTTCGAAAAACACGTGTATACGCATTTTTCTCTAGGGATCAAAATAATATTATATATCAATCATTTCAGTGGGCAGAAAGTAAAATACTTGAAAATGGATAATATTCTTCAGTTTGGTACAATTTTGTAAAAGAAATAAAGTATGAGAATTTTATCGTTTTTATATTGTTATATATTTACACCTCTTAATTTGGAACTAAGTGTAACTTTAATCAAAAGATTTCATTTCAAACAGTTTCTATTACCACAAATTTGTCATGTTGCTTCTGAGGGATAACGTTAAAATGTTTCTTATATATAACACTTTCCTCTCTACCTGCATAGTTCATTAGAGCCCAGGAATGAGTGTTGTTCGGATTAATTTTTTCACATGTGACCATTACTTTTCCAGGTTCTAAAGCATATAATGTCCCATTTCTACCCATACCGACCTATAAATAAATCATATATGAAACATAAATTCTTATAGTTTAACAAAAATATTAATAATACTTCTGACATTTCATAATTCATTTATAGAAATATGTATTATGTAAGTACAACAAAACATACATATAGTCCTGGATGAAACCTGGGTCGAAGTTGTGTGGCTAATAGCTGACCTTTCTGGACAGACCATCCATCTTGAACTTTCCATCCTCTATGTTTTGGTTTTGGATGACCAGGTTTAATTCTTGTGCTGCCACTGGATTTCTTTGATGCGTATCTTACACATGCTGTTAAGCATTTCTTATGTTGAAATTTATTAATTACACAAAATACGTTACAAAAATAATTACAAACCTAAATTAGTAGTAGAAGGAATTACAAAAGACTTTGTATTTTGGAGACCATTACTAAGCAAATGTGTTAAAAGAGACATATCTGAAATACAATAGTATATTTGTTTGTTTACTTAAATATATCATAACCTCTTATAAATAATCAAAGATATTTTCGTAAAAGTCACTTAAATTAAAATCTCTAACAATTTTAATTTAATATTTACTATCATTACATTCGGTTAATATAAATATGAAGAAGAGTATAAGCTACTGCATAAATACAAAAGACAGTACCTTTGATGTTCCTTTCTAAGACTTTCTGTTTGGAATTTGCGAGTGAGTGATGCATGGAAGACATCACAAATGTGATTGGATAATGCCACTGGTAATTCACTGGTATCAGCCAATCACACCGAAGAGAACGGACAAGCTCCGTTATAGACTTGAATTGGAATACCGGCAGCGAATTCTTGTACCATTTTGTTTAATCTAAAATAATTTATTTCTAATAGTTTTGGATTTTGATTGATCACTGGTTTATCCTTTATTTTCCGTGCTCTATCTGCATATCTTAATTTACTAAGAGTTTTTATTGTATGAATGATATTCATAATTGAGATATAACATTTCCAAACGCCAATAAACTCTTATTTATGTTAATACCTTTCTTAAATCTTCCTCCTGTTGTAAATCCACTAAATATATTGTAAATAGAGCATGACTATGGCTACTCTAAGCATTCATAGCTTGTGGCACCAATCACATGACCTAGAGATACTTGAGTTAAGCACTGGTGTTTCTGATGCATTTCTAACTCTTTTTTTTAACCACTCCAGGAACTTGAATATTTTTATCATTATCTTCAATATTAACAACAGATCGATCTCGTTATTTACCAGCCAAGAGATCATACAATGGTTCTTGGTAACTTTAATTTGTTTTTAATTCAATTATCTGAAATACAGCATACTTAATACTCTTGGCATTACACCTGTATCTTCTGTTTCAATATAATTTACACCTATATCTTTTGTTTCAATGTAATTTACACCTGTATCTTCTGTTTCGATGTAATTTGCACTCATCAAGTGAGTTTTACCACTTTCTATTTGGCCATAAGCTAATATAGTCACATTATATCCTATAAGATGATATACATATAATTATTTTACATAATCATGTCTCTGAAAATCTTCAAGTAATTTTACTTTTAAAAATATTTTCCATCCTTCCTTTGTTAGCACGCTTTAACTATAAGTAATGTTTGTATATTTTAGACTTTTAATTAATCTACATATGATTGTTGTATGACTGGACACTATATTTGTAAGTATAATAATAAATACATTTTATGTAGTATTTCATATGTATACCAAGAAAATCATTTCATATTGTATTCATTTTACAACTCTTTGTTATTATATAATAAAAATAAATATATTCACAATTTTTTATAGAAATGAAACTGAACACTTTGTTTTAATAAAATATTCTATAAATTATGAAATTAATGTTTGGACAATTAAAATAGAAATTAATGACATTTAATAACACAAGATGACAATAATTTTAGACTGTTCATTCAGCTCCTTGCCTCTCGTATTCGCTCTTATACTGGATTCATGCAACACCTAAAATAATCTTAAAACAAACAAATAACTACGCATTAAGCAATTTTATATTTCATTACATACTTTCTTGCGAAATTAAACTATTAAAAATAAAAAATTATTCATGTAGATTATTAAAAAAAAAGATGTCAATATAAGTATAGTAATTTTTTATGTACATCTTTAGTGTATGCACTATAGGAAACAAACTACCTATGTATGTGTGGAGGGAGCACGCATATCATTGGTCGTTCGTAAGTATCGTTTAATAGAAAAGCCTGTTCCTAGGTCCTAGGATATTTAGTGCAGCTACTTATCGAGCGATTAATGTTGACTAAGTAGTGTAGTACAGTAATTCAAATATTGAGTTCTTAATACACTTATAATGAAATGAATAAAGTAGACTAAAGGAGAATATACCAGAGAAATTGTGTTGAAATAAAAACTATCCTAGTAACCAGTAAGTGCGCGAAAATGGAATTAAATAAACCAAGTACAAGTAGTGTGAATGTCAGCAAACAGAAAATATGTAAAAATTTGACATTGCAACAAAAATTAGAAGCAGTGAAAAAGAAGGATGCAGGAATCCCTACAAGTAAAATAGCAGTGGAATATAATGTAAATGATAGTGCAGTAAGGAGGTGGGTGCGTAATAGGGACAAATTGGAAAAATACAGTATTTCTTCCAAATCAAAGCGTATACGACTATCTCCTGTTGAAAAAGTTAATGAAGCATTAACTGCTTGGTATCATGATGAAAAGAAAAGAAACAACACAATCACTGTGATACAAGTGAAAGGTATTTTCTTTGCAGTTCATACAAAATTAAAAGATATAATATAAATGTTTTAGTTTTATATTAAAATCTATTAAATAAATTTTTTTCCAATAAAGTAAGTTTGCTTTAATTGTAAAACAAATTTTTTCAGCAAAAGCCCTAGAATTTTTTAAACAATTTGGTGACACAGGAACGTTTAAAGCAAGTGATGGATGGTTACGAACTTGGAAACAGAGAAATGGCATTTGTTTTATTACAAATTTTGAGGACCAGTTATCTGCAAATACTGAAAGAGCTAATAAGTTTAAGGATGAAGTTTTAGATTTAATACAAACAGAACAATTAACATTAAATCAAATATTTAATGCTAATGAAACTGGACTTTATTTTAAAATGATGCCTAATAGATCATTAGATCTCAAAATGGAGCATACAGCTCCAGGATACAAAAAAGTTGAGGATAGATTGACTATTATGACATGCTGCAATGCGAACGGGTCATTGAAAATGCCATTACTAGTTGTTGGGCAGTATGAATTATCACAAGTACTGAAAAAATGTACACCACAAATGTTGCCTGTATCATATACAAATCAAAGAAATACTTGGATAAGTGTTGCCATTTTTGAAAGATGGTTTAAAGAACAGTTTGTACCTCATGTTTGCAATTTTTTAAGATCAAAAAGTTTACCAGAAAAAGCTATTTTATTGGTGGGTAATGGTAGGACATATTCATCAACAAATATTTTAACTGTTGATGGAATTAAAGCAATATTTTTTCCACCCAATGTAGCATCACTTATTCAACCTCTTGATCATGTTATAGAAGCAGTAAGACGAAGATATAAAACAAAATTGTTAACATTTGTGATAAATATGCAACATGATGGAATGGAATATGATGAAGTAATAAATTCATTTAATATTAAAAATGCTATCGATTTAATCAGTAATGCTTGGGAAGATATAACAGAGCAAACAATTTTTAATTGTTGGAAACAATTATTAAACATGCCATGTGATGAAAATGAAAGTTATGATAATTTCACTTCTGAACACATCCAGAAAATGTGTAAAAAAATTCAACAATACGAAAATATTACATTAAAACAAATTAATGACTGGATCTGCGCTGATTACCTACCAAGCCTAACTGACGGAGAAGTTATTGAAATTAAAGAAGAACCCTACAATGATAAAACTGGTATGTTTAAGGATATTCATTTTTGATCCCGTTACTGAAACTTAGATAAGAAATGTTTAATTACAAATTAATAATTTTGTTATTTTATTTAGAATAATACATTAATTATTTATATTTATTACAAAAAGGTTTGTTCTACAGACTTTTATGCAGAGAGAGATCATTTGATGGAAGATAAAATTTCGCCTTCAAAAGCTTTAGAAGATTTAGATTGCGTCATCTCATTTTTTGAAAAGACTGGAGAAATCTCACTCTTTGATATGAAGGTACTAAAAAAGGTCAGAAGTAAATTGTTGGAAATTAAAAATAATATTTAATTTAAGACATGGCTCGGTATTATCGGCACGGACATTCAGGTCGCGAGGGTTACATCTCCTGACTCGCGTCGCGCGTCTTGCTCTCTGCGGTCGTCTAAATTTTAAATGCGTACCGTAAACTACGCGCGACGGGAATCAGCAGGTGTAACCCTCAAGAACTGAATGTTGCGTACCGCTAATTCCAAGCCCTGATTTAAGATGATATTTAATAACATAAATGACTCAATATATTTTGTAATATATAAATAAAATACTTCAATGACTTGAATTCGTAGCAATTGTTTAGAATATCATTTTATACAGAGCTTTGTATGAAAGTAAGCAAGAGAATATTATTAAATTATATGTACATTACGTGGAGTGACTAATCAAATTAAAATTGAAATATTTTATATAAAATATTAAAAATAACTTACTAATTTAAAAACAATTCAGTTGTGCTTAAAAAAATAGGAATTGATTTTGAAATCTTTGAAAATTTTTTACCTATACAAAATTATTATTATTTTTACCAGCTACGCAGAATATTAGAAAACATTTTCTTGGTTAACGCCGGGCCGGTCAGCGTGTACATATCTGTGACCGGTATTAGGGGGGATACGAAAGCAGGAGCAGACCCAGTCGCCCCCTGAGCAGGCCCTCCAGTCAGTTCCAGGCAATGGCCTGCTGAAAGACGTGAAATTCTCCCACTCTTACCCTGACAGCACAAAAGTGCTGCAGATTATTGTTTCCGTGAATTTTCTCAAATGTTATATGACTCCATCCGTAACTGCATGAATGAGAAGTTCAGCAGAGTAGGGGTATAGGGCAGCATAGTCGACCGTCGCGACATGACCAATCACAAACGTGAGAGCAACCCTGCTGCCCTACTCTACTCAATTGCACATTCGTGACGTCGTCAAGGATATAGTCACGTGACATTTGAGAGAATGCACGACACGGTGCCGTAGTTGTGAATGTTAGTTGTGGTTCCATGTTGGAACCACGATGGCACCACTATACCGAGCGTGTCAAAACTCCGAGTACGAACACTCTGATTTCCTCTCTGATAAAACATAACCACACAATACAAATTTTAAAATCATGTATAATTACACAATAGATATAAAAAAGTAACAAATTTAATATATAAGCGGCTAAATGATAACACAAACAATATGTCGATTTTTAATTTAACCAAATTTGGGTCGATACAATTCATATGTTCATTAAAGGAATTAAAAAGGATATTAACATTAAATGTTAAAAGAAAAGTAAATATTAAATGTTATGCTTGTAATAAAGAATCCGATCAAATTCTGAAAAAAGGACCATGGAACATATTATTTTTTGGTTCAGATGGATTTTCAGTAGAAAGTTTAAAGGTCTTATATGAAAAATAGTATGACAAGTTTATATTTCATGTGATACTAAATTTTATTATTCTTTCATTTTTAATAACTATTATCTTTTTATCTAGTCATTCTAAACTTGTGCAACGCTTGGAAGTAGTTACGGTTAATACGACAACACAGAATGATGTTATAAAGTATGCTAAAGAAAAAGGTATTACTATAAATTACTGGCCACTTGATACTGGTGTGTACAACTTTCATGTTGGAATAATTGTTTCCTTTGGTCATCTAATTCCATCGAAGATTATAAATTCTTTTCCATTGTAAGCAATTTTATATCCACAGCAGTAAAAATAAGTTTACATTTGTCATATTAATGTACCTTTTGTTATGAACATTATGCAGTGGTATGTTAAATGTTCATGGTAGTTTGTTGCCAAGATGGAGAGGAGCATCACCGATAGTTTATTCATTAATGAATGGTGAAGATAAAACAGGTGTAACAATAATGAGGATTAAGCCAAAGAAGCAAGTATCATATTTTTATACTTTATATGGGAATAATTTCATTAGTTCGTGATCTCATTGTAAGTAATAAAGCAAATAGTAATTGTCAGAATATTTAGAACATTTTGTGAATTATAGTGTGAGGGTAAAATATTGTAATAAACTATAATTTCAGGTTTGATGTAGGGGATATAATTCTACAAAAAGAAATTAATATAAATGAGCATGAAACATTACCTCAGTTGCACACTAAATTAGCAAAACTTGGAGCAGATCTTTTAGGACAAGTACTTGAAGATTTTCCAGAAGTATTACAATTTGCAAAACCTCAAAATCAAGTTGATGTAACATATGGTGAATATACATTTTACATCTGTAATTGGTTTCAATAATGAAATCATATTATGTAGATTATTAATTTTTATTGTTTTAATTAGCATAGATAATATAAATTAGTTTTATGAATTCTAAAAACTATTAATTGTATTATACTATTTAGCTCCCAAAATAACATCAATGATAGCTTTTGTGAAATGGAATGAAATGTCTGCAAGAAATATTTACAATTTACACCGTGCTCTTATAGGACTATATACATTAAGAACAAAATTCATAAATAAGACAGTAAAGTTATATGATATTACAATTACTGATAAATCAATTGCAGTAAAATTTATAGAAGAAGCTCCAGGTAAATGTATAATTTTGAATTCTAATTAATTCAATAACTTAAATTCTAATTTATATGACTACTAAAAAGTTATATCTTTGTAGGAATGGTAACGTATGATAAAGTTAATAATGTGTTAATTATAAAATGTAAAAGAGAAGGTTGTATTTCTGTGAAGAATGTAGGAATTGAAGGTAAACCTGTTATGAGTGCACATGACTTCAACAATGGTTTTATATCTGGTAGAAATAAAACAAGCATTTTGTTCTCTTCATGAATAATTCATTTTAAATTGAGCAATAAAACATCCATTAAAAAGTCACACATAAAAAATCGAAAAGAGAAATTTGTGTTTTATAAATATTCTAACATTAAACGTAATAAATTTAATTACGCTTTAAGTGGAATGTATAGTGTCACATAAATATTTAAGAATGTTTAACTTATGTATGATTATTGTTCACACACATACAAAGATAGAATTTTATATTATTATTTTATTTCTTACCTTTGTAAACATGTATATACTCCAGAAATTATATAAAATTAAGCGCAAAATAAATCAATCGATAATAAATAGTGGAAACTTTATTAACAGAAGATGGAAGTTCTAAACCAGATGTAAAAATAAAATTTACAGTATATGTTTTCAAGAAACTTTGTTTAATTAGAGGAGAAATTGTATCTATATTCTGTATATTTTACAAAAAACATAATGACATTCAATGTCTTAATTTATTTAAACGTAGAATTATAGCTGCAGACATAAAATTGTTGATATTAAGTCTCAGTTTCAGAGGCCTGAAATAAAAGAAATATTTTTACTATTACAGATTCTTAGTTTTATTGAATTAATTTAACTTTAATATATTCCTATTGACAATTTCAGATCAAAGTTAAAATTATCCATAAATAAGTTTAAGCTAATTTGTTACTTTGGCCTGCTTCAAAATTATATGTAGTGTAGTTGTATTATCCGTCATTTACGAAGAATTGATCCCATTTTCTTATAAAAGTGAGATTAAAATATTTTTCGTATTAATAACTAATTGCCTTTCGATATTTCGTAAATGGAACGTTGTGTTTGATTATTGAATAAATAAAGACGGCACAGCTCTTACTGAAAATAATTAGTTAATGTTAGCAACTAGTTATTAATAAGATTATTTGTTCTACGTTTATGATCATTCAGAAAACTGATGATTTACATGTATATTAACAATAAAGTACTTTATATTTTGTCAGGTATTTGTTGTTTTTGAATATTGGAGCAGTATCATCTAATCAACTTCCTTTACAAATGAATAGTGATTATAATTTGTATTTTTTTGTTTTGACTAAATAAAAAGTACCGTTATTCAATTGTGCAATAAATGCAATTAATAAATTATAGTTAACTTACACTAGGATCGCAATCTGCACAATGCCATGAATAGCCTCTTCGTTTGGGTGATTTTTTGACTGGTGGATCGAGACAGGTGAAGTGGTAGCATTTTTTACATTCATCACACCTAACATGTAAAAAGTGACAATATCAAGATTTTATAATACATATAAAAGAGCTATGTATAACATTATTCATGTTTACTAACATAACGAGATTTTGACTGGTGCCAGGCATATCACAGACATTACAATGGGTTAAAAGGTCTGTATCTTTTCCTTTCTTTCCATTTCCCGTAGACGTTCTGCTACTTGTATTATTAGTAGTTGCATTTGTTGTAATTGGTGCAGGAGTTGAAACTACAGGTGGAGCCGGTGGGGGTAGTAATTTAGGCGGAGGTGGTGATGTGATTTCTGTGCTAGTCGATGTAGCAACGAACATTTGCGGACTTGATTCAGAAGCTATTTCACCTTCAGGTCTTGGAATTGGCTTGATCTTTTTGGTGGAGCAAATGCAAATTAATTATTCTATATTTAAAACAGAACAGAATTATAGGATCATACTTTTATTGTTATTCTTCTATGAACTTCTGGTTGGCCCTGGCCTTCTGGATTTTCCACGTCGAGACTTTTTCTTTTATGTTTTCGTTTCCTTTGTTTTACACCCGTAATCGGGTCAGGAGTATATCTTTTGTGTTTCTCCCTAATAAAAAAAAGTAAAGAATTTTTTGCCCTATTTTTACAAAGATAAATTACCAACCTTCTCCTTTTCTTTGCACTCCTTTGTGATACAGATTCTGTACCATCTGCTGAAGCTACCATATATTCCGGAGATCCTTCTCTTGTTATTGTCACATTATTAATAGGTTGCTGATTATACAATGATTCTCCTGACTGAGCAGGAATTGAAGATGGAGGTTGTGGTCCTACCGGCTTTATAGTTACCTGCATACAATTAAAAAATAAAAACAACGTTTTTATATTATCAGAAGGCGAAACTAATTATGATTCAGTAAATAATTACTTTTGGTGTCGTAGGTGTATCAGGAGCTGTCATATTTGTTACACTATTAAGGCTACCAGAAGAATTTTTTGATGTGCTTGGTGTCGTTGGAGTTGCAGGTGCTTGCATCTCTTGTGGCGGTGTTGGTGTTGGTGTTGACGTTAAATTAGAGTCATCCTTGCAATGCCTCAATTTACGTGGAGCTGACGTATCAACACGTTCTATCTCTGATCCAGAAGATTCTTTATCGCATTCGGAACATTGCCTGTGTTATACAAATTTATTGTATATGCTTGAGATACTGTGCAAAGATATTGATAAAACATAGTAAAAAATATCTGACATATTTATGTACATACCATCCCATAAGCTTTGTTTTTTTGGGCATACGTGATAGAGGTGGACTAAGACAAGATAAATGGTAGTGAAGATGACACGTGTCGCATTTTGCAAGGAGGTGCTGGTTGGTAGATCTTCTGCATATTCCACATTGATGCCTTAATGTTAGTTCACCTTTATGGTTTTGATCTTGCGCTTGACTACTTAACACTCTACCTTCACGTACTCCTTCTACTCCTTTACCAACTGGTAAAGGAAAGCCTACACCCATTTTCAACGCAGCCGCGGTTGGTACACCTAAACCCGTACCTATTAAAACATACAAAATTTACATATTTTATATATTTGAATCCCAAATTCATAATTATAATTTTACCTAATGTTGGCGTTATTCTTGGTTTTGATAAGTCAGCTATTTGTGGTAAGGGTTTTCCATAACCGCTGGTTTGAAGCACCTGGTGGTACATTTCAATCTTTTCTTTCAATGTTAAATTAACACGAATTTGTTCTTCGTTATCCTTCATCACTTCGTCATACTTTCTGTCTAACCTTTGTTGTTCATTTAGTAATTGCGAATTAACATCAAGAAGTTCTTGTAATCTTCTTTTCATAGATGTTACTCGTAAATTACGATCTAGGTAATAACCAATAAATTCCACACTAAAAGCAGGTGGTATATGCCATTTTTTTCTAACATCGACCAATGCTACAAGTTGTGCTTCCTGGGCTTCTAATGCAGCTGTATCTACACCCATAAGTTCAGCTTTTCTTGCTAATTGTCGACAAGCAGAAGCTGATGTAGTTAATAGCCGAGGCATCTTTTGCGTTGGTACTAAAAATAAAAGACATTGTATTCTCTATAAAATTCGATACATTTGTTGCATTTAATGTAGATGACGTACCCCATGGTGGTGGTCGGGATGCTTTATGAGCTAAATATTTATGTCTATGCTTAGCTAGTTTTCTTTGAATTCTACGCTGTTCTTCAGTATCTAAATGATTGGGTTGTTTTAACAATTGATGTCGGTACTGAGCTCGTAATTGTAAAGCTAACCAATTGCGTCTACGTCTACGAACGAGAGTTTTATCGGAATGAAGTTTGCAGTGTGCATAGAACGGATCAGCTTGATCAACTTCTTCACTATGAGCTTCAGATAATAGACCTTCTCTTTGTGCGCTATGAAAAACGGTACTTTAAGTCTTTCTTCAAATCAATAGATTTTTTTAAATCATATGTGAATATAAATATACATGTGAAGTGACTTGCCTTACCATGTAACATGAAAATATGTGTGACACATTCCTGCATCACATTCTATGCATACTCCAGTACGAGCATAACGTGCATCTTCACATAAAGAGCATTGCTTTGCTCCCCATTTACTGTATGCCATCTCAAATAGTGTTACACTCGATAAACGATCAACCTGGAATAATTATAAATACATATGAACATAAACATTTTAAAACATTCTTGTTTTATGTATAATAGAAATAAAAACCTTCCATACTTCTCCAAAAGCAACACCAGGTACATAAAGTGCACATACTAAATGGACCCATTTGCCTACATCAGTCTCTTTAAAAATGCCACCTTTATTTGGACAAAGTTCACAGGGGGGATCCTCAATGCCTGCACTGCAAGCTTCACAAAACCATGGTGCTGATTGACATAAAGAATCAGTACTTGAAAAACTTTCTACATCAGATACACCATAACATCCTAAAATAGATAGTATTGCATATTATAATAGTTTTTACGTCTAACAATAGGACTGTTATCCAAGTTTCAAAAATAAAATAAATTTATATTTGTAGTTCATATTTTTACCTTCATGTACACTGACGCCACAACCATCACACTCAACAATTTCATTAACATCATCACTTCTATCTCCTAAGCAACCACAACAAATTAACATTTTACTTAATTTGTCTTCTAGAGGACCTCCTTTTAGTGCTTGCTGGCGAGCTTGTTCAATAACATCCCCTACTGTTAAATTAGGATTCTCTTTCCTATTAAGTAATGGATCTTCCAAAGAATCATCAGATTCTTCAGATACATCTTCTTCCTCTACAATGTACAAGAAAATATATATCTCTTTAATTGAATGAGCTATTAAGTGGTAATGTAAAGAGATAATTATGTATATGTAGTAGAGCATTTAAAAAAAGGGCGAGAAAACGAAATAGCAATTGTTGATCAAAGAACTATAAGTAAAAGTTAGTATAAGTTAGAATAGGTCAGAGAATAAGTACACAAATGTATACTCATCTGCAATTAATATGTTTTCTTAAATATTTTACACAGATGGTGAATAAATATATAGATAATATTTCTTTAATTTCAATAATGCATTATTGGACAATAGAATTGTTATTTCCTATTTTACCTTTTCCAATATCATTAGAATCTTCTGAATCATCATCGGATTCTTCGCAATGGTCTTCAATCCTAAAGTCACTATCATCGGAACTTTCACCCAAATCAAAATCAAGCAAAGGTGCTGTTCCTATAGGCTTGACTCTCCTCTTCTTTGGGTCTCTTTCAACTAAAAAGGAAATGTTGCTTACAGTTTCTTAACTCTTGAATTTTAAAAGGTATATATATATTTAATTAAATATATGCCTCCATAGGTCTATTAATACATACATAATACATACATACATATATAAATATAAACTAAACAAATTTTTATCAATACATCACATTTACTCGTTTGATAAATTAAAATAATTAAATTTTGAATATTGAAAAATGTTTCAAAGCTTTCTTATTTTTATAATGTAATTTTTATCCTCGCTGCAGCTATAATTGAACTGTGAATTATTTTAGCCAACCATAATAATTGTCATATGAATATTATGTAGCAAAACACTTGCAATTTTGTGTTAGGGAGTGCCATAGTCCAAAGGTTAAGATACAATTCTTTAAAAATGTTATTTAAACGAATTAGCATACAAATTTTATATAATAAAACATTTTCTAATATCCAATACATTTACTCAGAGAGGTATATATTACCAGAAATATAAAACAATTTAATGCTAGGTTATGTAAGTACTTCATTTAAAATAAATACATACACAAGCTTGTCATATTACTCTTATATTCACACTTATATTTAAAATTTCAATAAGGTTATTTTGTACTCTTTCAACTACTCCTACTTATTTTTCCCGTCAGCAGTTCTGACACTTCATGTATAGCTATATAGATTTTGAATGTCTCCCACTACTCATTGAAGTCAACGAGTCGTTGCTTCATAAAATACTGACGTACGCGTAAGATACGATGCCGGCTACACGAATTAGGTTAATTTTACATATGCCGTATTTATCTTATTTTTACATGCATCAATTAAAGGTTCATTGACCAGTCGAATACTATCCAAATTACTTTGATCAAAAACTACATCAAAACATTATAATTTTTGACAGAAAATTTTGTACATGTTTAGATATAATACAATAATACTTTATTTTTGAAAAAAGATTGGTAAAAATGTATAAATTAATTTCACACTCATTAATCAAGCATAATGTGTATTTTTCATTCCCACGTTTTCTCCATAAAATCTAACACGTGACAGGAACATGACTAAATTTCGTATAATACGATATCCTTAGTTAAAGTTTCATATTTTGTAATTACATATATGCAAAAGATTTGTTATAAAGATTTTAAATGTTTAGTGTAGGTAAACAAAATGTAGTTACTAGTAACTAAAATTAATAAATGAGACATTAATTCAAAATAAAATACTTTTAACTTACTCATTGTTTTGTATAAAAATCCTACGTCATCGTCTTGAGACATTTTTCACTAATCCATAAAGATTTTCTTTAGTTCACAATATATGTGTTTTATGTACACACAATTTTCAATTCCTTTGAATATATTACTTTTAATATGCAGAAATTAAAATAGTCTTTATTGTACACGTGAACGAGGCCATATGCACACAATATTTAGCATGAGTATTTATGAAATTTTAGTTATTCAAATTACTTAATTACAGAAAAGTTGAATGGACTTCCTTCGCTAGTACATATTATCCTTCTGACGCCGTCGTGTTTCTACTCGAATCAGTAACATATCGCCATATTGAATTTCTCAAAATCCTTTCGCGGGAAGTACAATCGATATTTACCAAATTATTTATTTGTAAATTAAATTAAATTAATATGTACATACGAAACGGATGTTACTTTTTCAAATGTACGTGAATTCATTTTTCATTTTTGGCTCATTCTAATGTGTATACATACAATTATTTTCTATGGACATAAAATGTTTCGAATTCATGCACTAAAATTAAACATGGTATCCTCAATGTAAAAGTTATAAAAATGTAAGCATAAATAAATGTATTTTATTCTTCAAAGTGCATATTTACACTCCTGTAATCTAGAGTACAATATGGAAATTGATGAGGAACATTGTAAAGACAAAAACGTAGGGGCTAAGATAACGTCTAGTAGTATGCTATTTTTGCGTATAATTTATAATATTTATTATATTTTAAAAAATAAATTACATACATTACTTTATAGTGTATCTTACAAATTTAATGCAATATTTATTAATTGTTCTTTTATATGATTTACAAATATGTACTTCGTATGTGCTTTCATATTTTCGGTCTTAGATTTATTACAAAAATATAATAATTTATTTATTAAAACAATTTCATAATAAATTATAACCAATTATGTATCATGAAATTAGAGATGTATAAAAAAAAAATGATTAAAGAAATAAAGTAAGGAAAACTTTTGTCGTTTGATACGAACTTGTCACAAACGATATTTCATCAGAAGTCAGACTAGTAGACTTTGATTTGTATGTCCTATCATTTTATTCTTGACAAGACTTATTAAATAATTATGTAAAATGATAATGAAATAATCACGAGGCAATTACAATCACATTAAAATGCATTTTGTTATAACTTTTGGGTTTTTAATTTCAACAAAATTTGATGTAAATATTGAAAACGAAAATAGTGTGGCGCTTAACAAAAAGGTTACAAAGAAGCAACAGCATAAAAAAAAAGCAAGAGGTAAAAATAATCATAATAATGCCGAAATTAAATCGAATAAACATAATAATACGGAAATTAAACCAAATACTGTGAACATTGGCAAAATATTGGCAGAAGCACATGTTGAATACGAACTTTTACCGGGCTACACTTTTAAATTTGATTGTCGCTGTTGGGAAACTGCTACAAAGGTATGCAATTTTATATATATATTCGTGCTATTAACCTAATTAATTAAATTAAAAAAATTATTTATATAAATCGTTCGAAATGTTATAATTTCATGGCCCTGCTTTGTAGATATACACAGAAAATGCTGATTGGTGCTTGAGACCTATAGTTCATGAAAATAATCTTTGGGTTGTATTTTCTATTCACCATGAGGTTGATTTAAATGAAGTGCAATTACAAAAATTTTTTGATTATGTTATTACATACCAAATTTTTCCTGGAAACAATAAGTTTTATGATAGGTTTGTTACAATTAACAAATAGTAAACATTTTCATATATTTGTATTTGTTCGTTATTACCGATAATAAATAAAATAGTATATACAGGGATAAGTTCTATTTCATTGGTTTATTAAATATTTTAGAAGAAATAATATTATATTGAATGATTTGCAGGGCCAAAAAGGACAAAGTGAAACAATTTTATACACATGCTAACACAATTAATATTAAACACAATGATTTTCTTGAAATATATCCTTCTGAATTAGAGCCTATTACTAAATCAAAACCAGAACCAATAATAGTTAAACATGAAACTGATGGCGAATTTAGCATCATATCATACCTTGATGTAATACCAGGTCAAGTTTTGTAGTGAAACACTTTTGAAATTCTATATCTTTATTTGGGTATTATGTTATATACAATAATTATTTTATTTAAATAATATATAAAATTTCATCACTATTAAATCATTATTAGATAACAGACATCAATATAAATTTTGGAGAATGATGAAAAAAGAAAAGTTTCCATCTGAGCCTGCGACAATTGAATTTGTTCCTTCTACTGAAGTAAAAGTACCTTTAAAGTCTAAAAAATTAAAAAACATGAAGACACAGGAGATGACTGTCCAGATGTCATTAACAACTCGAAATCTATTCTCAGGTAATTGGAATTTACAAATATCCTGATAATAAGTTCTATCATTAATTTTTGTATATATGTAGCAATATTGTGATATTATTGATTCTTGAATTGTTTTTAGATATGGGTACAATTACCTGTTATACCAGAAAATCCCAAATCCCAAATATATTATCTATTTTTATTTACACACAGTGTGATAACATTTTATCTAATAATAAATTACGAAGGAAATTTAATAATATATCCATTAAGTTGGAAAAAGTATCAAATATTCCAAACAACATAATAATTCAAAAAGGTTTTAATTACCTTTATGTAAAAATTAATTTTATTGATAAAATAATCATTACGCCATACTATATTCCTACCAAAACAATATATTTTGATTTCATGAATTGTTTCATGAATAATGAATTTCAAGCAGAAGAATTAATTAGCTTTCTTGGAACAAAATCTCTTACACTTCAAGTAATAATAACATTCTTTTTTATTGATTATGTATACTTGTTTAATTGGGTCCATAAATTAGGTAATAGGTGTAAGAAATAAAAATACTTCGAAGTCTTCTATTTACACATCAAGAACGCCATCAAAGGAAATGTTTATACGTGAACAAGAAGATGTTTTGCTTGGCTTTGCATCATTTGATATATCTGATCTTTTGAGAGGATTATGGGAAATTAGATTAAATGGAAACATGATTCAACCTAATAATATGCATTGCATCAATATAAATAATAGTAGTGATGAAATTTCTCCCTTCACCCAAGATATATTGCCATTATTGGATACTGTTATTAAGATTAAAGTCCGCTTGGCACATGATCTAGGGATGATTTATCGTATGGTTCTTGAAAAAGTTCATACACTGAATAGAATTTTTTTAATATTAGATGACCATCAGTTAGCCGATAGTATTCTTGCAGGTGTATTTTCTCATAATTGTAAATTATTTTCTAAAATTCATTCATTGAGTGAAGATATTGTCTTGAAGGTAAAGTAATTACATTGCTCAATACATATTTATATTTTTAAATTTAAATAAGTGTTTCTGATAAATTTTTGGGAAACAAATATAAATGTCAAATTGAATATAAATTTCAAAGTTGAAAATTTGAGTTTTCAGAAATGTTTAATCAAAATTTGAAACTTGGAGAGAAGTTAAAATTTGGTGTATAGTAAATAAAGATGTTAATAAATCAAATTTCTAATATAGGTAGACGAAACATCCAAAAACATTTTAACTGGTTTTGCTATTGACTCTTGTGGTAGATATTATATCTTTCTTGAGGGTTTAGCCAAAGGTTATTTATTGAAAGTTTGGGAGAAATTAGCCAAACTTGAAATCAAAAGTAATTGTATTTTTTATAATAGCAGTGCTATATTTCTTACAAGGCTTTACGAAGATTTCATGTCCATAGGCGGTCTTCTTAGGCTTAAACTAAGGTAAACTAAGTACAATGTACATTTCATAAACTTGACAAGATTTCAATGTTTAATAACTAATGTCAACAGTGAGCCTTTAGAGATACGGCTCCAACAGCATGATTTATACATTGGCGAAACAAAAAAAACTCACCGAGCTTATGTAATGAGAACAATAGGATTAATGGAATTGACTACAACTATGATATCTCTTTCTCAAAAATGTTTATTTCCAAAGGCAGATGCTGCAATAGCTATCCTTGAAGATATAAGCAACCATTGCCTTTAAAATTTTATTATAAGGTATTCCCAATTAATTACTAGCATTAAAGATAATGAATGAATGTATCATCTTACACTCACTACTTTCTTTTCTTAATTAAAATTTTAATTTCAGGTACATTTTTATTAATCACAGCGAGTGTACCGCGTTGTTAAGGTTAAGATCATGTGTATTTAAATTATAATTGAAATATATGACTATATTCATTAACACATAAGAGAATCAAAATGATTTGTAAATAAGATTTGTAAATTTTATCAGTTTACAATCCTAAAATATGGAAAATAATTATTGAAAGCTATATGACTCTGTGCTTACAAAACGGAGCTTACGCTTCGGAGTCGGGAACGCAACTGATCACAATTTGCTTATTTTCGTTATTTTCGTTTTCAATAAAAGTTATTCCATTCATTATTTAATTATACATAATAAAAGCTGGGATCAATATATGACAATATATCACAAGGAACATTATTTTAATCTGTTATACACACAATTTATTACCAATTTCAAAGTTAAGAAATTGGCCATGGGATATTATTAAAAGATCCTGGTGGCAATACAAATTTTATTTTATAATTGTGAGTATTAAATGAATTTCGAATTTTTGTATGTGTGATTGACTAGTTTAATACATTAAATGTTATAATGGAATCAAAGTATTTATAGATAAGACAAATATATTCTGACCGCCGCACAGTGGAGCCACTGCTTGCCAAACGCGGTAAAAGATATTTTATATCTTAAATCATGTATATATCTCTTTATATAACTGTATATCACTTTGAACTAAACGCATTATCTAGATAACGTTGGCCTTATACAAAACATGTATGGACAACCGATACTGTATTATTTCAATAGGAAAAACTATAATAAAAAATCACATGTAATAGTGACATAAGGTTTGACGACTTAGAAATAAGAGAGATTCTAATATAATTTCACGCAACACCTCTTGGGAGACAAACATAGGAACAACATAAGAAATACTAATGGATAGATCCAAAAAAAATAGCGTTCTTGAAGTACTTTCTAAGAAATTGTGACATTCGTTCAGTCCTCGATATTATAGTGTTAAAACAACGGCAAACACAATTCTTTACCTATACACCCAAAATTGAAAGAAATATCACGGTTTTACTGAAAAATATAGAGGGTAACTTCGACTCTACCGAAATATTAGAAGCGTTAAGAAATAAAAACGTAGAGAACACAAAGTCCCATTCTCGAACAAATAAAAGAAATCATTGAAGTCGCAGTAAACACACAAATCACACGCCTTTTAACACAGATCCAATCTAACAGTAACAGAATCGACACCATAGCACAAGCACTAGATATATAAATTTAAATCGATTTCAACGCCCTCAACAACAATAATACCACTCAACAAACCCCTACGGGAAAAACATATCACCACACACTAAAAATAATAGAAATAAATGTCAATTCATTAATATCAAACGAGAGAAGAGCATCTTTCACAGAATTTCTCAAAGAACACGACCCGAATGTAATCCTTCTGTGTGAAACAAAATTAAACCATAGACACCGGGTTAATTTTAAAAATTATTCATTCCTTAGAAACGACAGACCAAATGCTAAACAGGCTGGGGGAACAGGTCAAAAAGTATCCGGGAAGAAGGAAACGTACAAACGGACAACGGCGCGTTGCAGTGCTTCGTAGCGTACAGCAGCAAGCAAGAAACGAAAAATAAAAAATAAATAATATCATAGACAATAAAGTGAGTGACGATAACGAAAAAACCCCGAAAGGGGTTCCGCAAGAAAGTGACCATGTGCCAGATGGTACTAGTGCCCTAATTAACATTAATAGAAAACCCGCAGGGATATCTAATAAAAGAAACGAGATTCTCAAACTGATCACAAGCATCAAACATGCAGACGTGACCAATCGGATACTATCCCAGCAAATTAAGGACATCAGCAAAGGTAGAAAACCGACGAAAAGATTAAATCCATCACCAACAATAATTATAAGGAAAACCAGAGAAGAAAACGTAACCAGTGAAATCATGAAGACTCTCAATCAAGGAAAGGCACAAAAACCAAATAAAAATACAAAAAGCCCCACATATGACGAACTTATAAAACAGAACCGAAAGCTCAGTTCACTGGTTGAAAAATTAACCGAAAAATTGGAAGCAATGGCAATTCCGACTCCAGTGACTCAGGTAGAGTCAGAACCAGAACCAGAAAAAATGGAAATCGGCATGGAGAGCCACGTGTCGGGTTGTCCCGAAGGGGGCAGCTGGACAAGGGTAGCGTCTTCAAGAAGAGGGCTGCAAACGAAGGACACACGGCAGGCACGGCCATAAAAATAAAACAAAAACAGCCGAATTTCAACGACGTCTCCGCACAGCCAGGCCCCCTGCAGCCCAACGGACCTGGACCATCAACTCGGCAAGTCGGACCCTCGAGAGGCATCCCTTCGCAAGTGCCTTGCAGTGGGAGCGCGACAACGAGTGGCATCTATTCAAAGACGGAGGACGAGCGTCAAAATCCCACCTCCATCAAACCACCACAAATAACGGTAATTGAAGGAAACACGAAAAACACGATAGACATAATAAAGAAAACAGGTATCACAAACAATTTTTTTGTCAAAAATATTAATCGTAACAAACACCTAGTACAAGTTCACAACATAATAGAATTGAAAAAAATATGTTTAGCGTTAAAAAATAATAACGTTAAATTTTATACATTCACACCGAAAAACGAAAAGCATAAAATAGTGCCTAAATTTTATAAACGTGAACAAGTTCAAAACGAATTATTCAGTAAAAAACAATACAAATCTTCCAATATTTTTAGTTAAACTCTCCCCGGATAGTAAATTGGAACAACTAAAAAATATCAAAGTAGTCTTGCATTCGGCAATCACCTGGGACAAACTAAACAAATCCAACCAGGTACAGTGTAGGAGATGTCAAAGAATAGGACACGCGGCAGCCAACTCTAATTTAGAATATAGATGGGTTAAATGCGCAGGAAAACACAACCCGGGTGAATGTAAACTCCCCCCAATAGACGATAAGAATAGGGCAGAAAATATGGATAAAGCTTACTGCGTCCACTGTGAAAACTTCGGCCACCCCGCCTCTCTTACAAAGGATGCCCTAAACTCGAGGAAATTAGAGAAAAAATAATAGAAAAAAGAGAGCTACAGATAGCCCAGAAAAATAACACAGTAAACGCTATCTATACAAAAGTAAACCCAGGGATAAAATACAGCGAAATAGTGTCAGGTAACAACAGGACCCCACACCCCCTGCCTGCTTCACAAGTTTATCCACACGCACACAGTCAAGCATCCAACACGCAAAATCCTACCATCTCCTTAAATAATCCATCACTCTCCCTAATAGACGAAATAAAAAAAGCCATCACACAAACCGTAAATAGTCAATTCGAAAAAATAGCAGAGCAAGTCAAGAGCAATGCCGAAAAAATAAACATCATATTAAACATATTAGACATAAACTTGGAATAGAAATGGCTCCCCCAGTTAACAACCAAAGATTAGTCGATAAACTAAACATCGTTTCGGTAAATGTAAGCTCCATAATCACCAACGAAAGACGAGCGACTTTAACAGACTTTTTGACATTACACGCCCCTGATATAACACTACTCTGCGAAACAAAACTTAGTCCTAGCCATAAGCTATTTTTTAAAGATTACAACTTAATAAGGACAGACAGACCAAACTCTAAGCAGGGTGGGGGAACGGCTATTTTAATTCGCAATAGTTTCAAATACAAGACAAGAAACATACGCACAGACAACGCAAATCCATGTCTTGAATTCACGATAATAGAAATTAGTTTACCCGATAACCATAAATTATTACTTATAGCAGGCTACGCAACAAGTAACTGCAAGAAAGAATTCATGCAGGATCTCAAATGCCTTTTCCAGAAGCTAAAACTGGAACAAACAAAAAACTTATATCTCCTTGCAGGTGACCTCAACGCAAAACACACTGCATGGGGTAACACTCTAAATAACAGTAGAGGTACATCACTACACTTGTGGAACATAGAAAATCAAATTACATATAGAACATCACTGTACAGTACCGAATCCCCATCTTATCCCAAAAGCAACTCCTATATTGACTTATGCTTAGCCGACAACAGAATTAAATTCCACAATACAGAATCGGGAAAAATAAAATGCATAGAATACGATAGCGACCATAAAGCACTGCAAATGACCATCTCTGTAGATACAATGCCGTTACTTCTGCTAGACATAGATGTTCCAATCAAAAAAAATAATTACAACAAAGCCGACTGGCCACTGTTCGAAAAACATCTGGAAGATAAGCACGAAGAATTCACCATTCCTAACGACAGAAACCTTTCAACAAATGAAATAGACGACTACCTAATCCAAATAAACGAGCACATAATAGAAGCAATAAATAATACCGTACCAAAATACAATCACAACCAGAACTCGACGGACAAGTACATTACGCCTAACATAGACAGACTCCGCAAAGACAAAAGTTACCTAATCACACAAATAAATAACATTAAGAGAAATAACACTCTATCGTACCATGACCAAATAACCGTAAAAGCGTTAAATAAACTACTAAAGAAAGTGAGACATAAAATAGAATTAGCCTTCTATCAATCAGTCAGCAACCATTGGAAACAAAAAATATCCAACGTAGCAAAAATAGAACCTAAAAAACGATTCCCAGAAATTAAGAGTATATTCAGACAGAAAGCATACGACACAATAGATACACTAAAGATACTACAAAACTTATCACCCTTGTTACACGATGCAGAAATAGATAGTGATACTCTAGAAAAAGACAGCGACAACAATTTTATAATCCACGACACCACAGATAAATTAAACATACTAGGTACTCATTTCCAGCAGGTACACACCCAAAACGAACACATGGAAAAAACACAACACACCAATATCATAACCCAAAAAATTAGAGTTCTTAGAGAGAAAATTGAGTCGGACAAAAGAAATCACAACAGCATCTGTCAATTCTCAAACCAAAACAAATCAAGCAATCCCAATAAACCCAACATTCCCGAAAACTATTTCACAAACGTCCTAAGCCTTCACAATATATTCCGAAAATTAAACGGCAAAAAATCATCCAGCTTTGACGAAATCCCAAATATAGTCTTAAAAAAATTACCCGAACGATACACATATTACTATACAATCTTATTTAATAACTGCCTAAACCTATCATACTTTCCTTTGAACTGGAAAACGGCAAAATTAATAACTATTAAAAAAAGAGACAAGGAAGGTAGCAATTTATCGAGCTACAGGCCCATCAGTCTACTTCCAAATATTAGCAAAGTGTTCGAAATAATCATCAACAATGTAATCAATAGCCACTCAATAGACACTGCACTATACACGCTATAACAAAATTCACCTCAGACATTTGCTGGGCTAGAAATGCAGGCAATTGCGTAGGCGCCATGTTTCATAGATCTGGAAAAGGCATTTGACACTGTCTGGCTCGAAGGGCTGTTTTTCAAACTGTTAAAAAAACAATTGCCCATACATTTAATAAAAATGCTATGGGATATGTTGCACGGCAAACGTTTCTTTACTACCGAAGGAAACCAAAAATCCACAAAAAAATTCTCCATTAACAATGGCCTACAACAAGGAACAGTTAACTCCCCCATCCTGTTCAACATCTACATGAGCGACATGCTCAAAATGTTCGGACTAAACAACACAGACGCCACAAACGATAAATCCGCAATAGCGTTCGCTGACGACCTCCTAATATACATAAATCACAGCAAACCCTCCCAAATCCAAATAGATCTGCAAGCGTTATACGAAAAAATAGAAAACTACTTTCAAACATGGAAACTAAAAATAAACCCACAAAAGTGCGAAGCAATCCTGTTTAGGCCTTACATTTCAAAAATATCAGACGCTAACAATGACGTGAGGAAACACGGAAGAAAATTTTCAATACACACGACGGACCGACCAGACGAACAAATCCTACACAAAGACACAGTACGTTATCTGGGGGTATTTTTAGACTTCAAATTAAATTATTGCGACCACATACAAATTCAAATAAAAAAAGCCAGCAAAGCCTTCATGTCGCACAAAAAACTTTTCTATTCCAAATACCTACACAAATCCGTAAAAATACTCTGCTACAAAACACTTGTCAGACCAATCCTAACATATGGCTGTCAAATTTGGTTTAATATCAGTGCAAGCACCATGGAGAAACTTAGACTATTCGAAAGGAAATGCATCCGGGCTTGCCTAGACAAATACAGGTCACCCCAATCAAATTACACCAAATTAATAGCGAATCACACACTTTACGAAGAAGCCAAAATCATTCGAATTGACTTATTTATAAAAAAATTAATTAGAGATCATTGGAGAAAAGTTAACACTGTAACCACCAACTCCCTCATATCACATTCATTATATCCAAACCCACTATATTTCCATAAAACACTACAAACCGGCTATATACCACCCGAAGCCTTCATATACCTGGACGGATCGGGACTCATTCAAAACAAAAACAAGCTACCCGTAATATATCACTACAACAGAAAAACATTTGAGAAAACAATACCATACAATAGCGACCTACAGAATGACGACAAAAACCTAAGATTCATGTACAAATTATCAGCAATAGACTTAAAAAAAGAAAATATACCAAAGAAAAAAATACACTAGTGGCTGTGAATAAAGTATAAGATAAACTCGTCTCAAGTAATTAGTCTTAAGGTATGTGAAATGAGTGAGAATGTAGAATGTAATGTACGGAATGTATAAAAAAAAAAAATTTTTACTTTTTATTATTATAGAAAATGTATATTGCTAAGATAGGCTAAGATAGACTAAGTACGCGTTGTATATAACAATAATAAGAGAATTTAAAGATAACTTAGATATGTAGGAATAATAAAAACATAAGAGCGTGTCCGACTCCTCGATAGTATAGTGGTTAGTATCCCAATCGCTCGCCAACCCTCGAAGGAGTCGGACGTACCCTTACGATCGCTCCTCAGGTACTCCGAGGATACCTCCACGCAACATAGACAAAATTGCAGAGACGTACAGTTGCCTTCACGCTGAAAAGTGCCTAGATTCAGTGCATGCAAATTATTGTTATTAAAAATACAATACAATACATAACATAAAATAGAAAGTGAAGAAGACGCACAAGGGGCCGCGGGCGCCAGCCACACTCAACCAAAATTGGAAAACAACAAGATAGATGAAATAATAAAAGCCATAAAAAAGAAGGCAGTGCCGCTCGACGAAAGTGAAATATTAGTGCAAGTGAACAGACTATCGAAATCGGGCGACAATGTGAAACGGCTTGATCACAAGCCGAACTTGAACGTCTGTAAAAGAAAGAACAGCGACAGTGAAGTGACGCCCGCAACAATGGCAAAGACAAAAGTGAAACCGACTCCATCACCTGACAGACCCTCCTATGAAGATCTAGTCAAAATGATAAACAATCTAAACAACACGATCGAAAAATTATCTCAACAGTTGGAGGAGGAACGGAGAAAAAAAATCTTCAGGGAACCCACAACTGTCCCACGAAGCGAAACACCATCCAACATTGACCATGCGACGAAAGTTTCCACGGTCAAGAGGAAAAACGTTCCGCCAACACCATCTCTACCAACCCCTCAGCCAGCAGGTAAAGCCATAAAGGCCGAAACAACGGCGTCGCTGTCAACCCAGGACCCACTCCCAACACCAAAAAAACCCAGGTTTGGAAATGAGGCAGCCGTATCTTGCCAAAAACAAAAAGCTTCAAAATCTCCCCCAATAATTGTATACAATAACACGGTAAAAACAACATTAAATATAATGAAAAAGGTCGAACAAAACTTCAGCATAAAAAAAATTAACGACGCGAAACATATAATACACACCTCCAGCCAAGAAAATTACAAACTAGCTTGTAACACACTAAAAACAAACAATATTGAATATTTCACATACACCCCCAAACATGAAAAACCAATTTCAATTCTCCTAAAAAACCTAGAAGGCGATTTTGACACAGATGTAGTCCTCGAAGACCTCAAAAATAAAAACATCGATAACATAGATTTCAAATCGGTCAAAAAATTCCACACGCAACGTTCATTAAAAGAAGGGAGAAGTCTTCCCATCTATATCGTGCAAATATCGCAAAACAGCGTAGTAAACAATTTAAAAAATATAAAAACAGTATTGCACTCCATAATATCTTGGGAGAAATTAATAAAAAAAGAACGCATCCAATGCAAAAGATGCCAACGCATCGGCCACGTTGCATCAAACTGCAACCTTAATTATAGATGCGTAAAATGCAACACGCCACACAATCCAGGAGAATGCCCGCGATCGAACACCGATTTTAACGCACAGATCGAAGAGTCCAAACCCTATTGCATCAATTGCAAGCAATTCGGACACCCCGCCTCGTACAGAGGATGCCCTAAACTAAAAGAAATAAAACAAAAAATCGAAGAACGTAAACTACAATCAGAAGCAGAAACCCTCAAGAAAATAAAATCTTATAATAATACGGTAAAAAGCCACATATCCTATAGTTCTGTAACCGCAAACCGACCCGAGATAACCTCACAACCAAGACAGTTTAATCAAACAGTAACGAAACAGCCACCTATAAACGAAACACACAAACCCTCGTTTCTAGAAGAAATCAAGGCAATAATCACTGCCACCATAAGCTCCCAACTCTCCTCCCTTAGAGAGAGTATCATGTCCAACGAGACCAAAATAAACATTATAGCTAACGCCTTAGAAATAGAACTTTAATCCAATGGCTCCCGACACCCGCATAAATATAGCCAACAAATTAATCGTAAACGAACTACACATAATCCAAATAAATGTAAACTCCATCATAACCAATGAACGAAGAGTCACTCTCCTGGATTGCCTAAAAAAGCACAAACCAGACATAGTCTTACTCTCAGAAACAAAATTAAATCCGATTCATAAAATCAACTTCAAGGACTACAACTTTGTCAGGCGCGACAGAATAAATTCTAAACAAGCAGGAGGTACAGGAATATTGATCCGAAAAGATGTAAAATTCAAAAATATCCAGCTAAACAGTGTCAAAAACAGTACTTGTCTAGAATCCACTGCAATAGAAATTAAATTTCAAAACAATTGCAAGCTATATCTCATAGCGAGCTATGCCACCAACAACTGTAAAAAAGAATTCATGCTAGAACTCAGAGCCCTTTTCGACTCATTAGAATTATACAAAGCCAACACTTTCTACCTGCTAGCCGGCGACCTTAACGCCAAACACCATTCATGGGGAAACCCCATCAACAACGCACTAGGAATTTCATTAAACAAATGGCTCCTCGAAAACCAAATTACATACAAAACGACTCTACACAGTACTGCAGTACCTTCTTTTCCGAAAAGCGGTGCGTTTATAGACCTTTGTCTAGCGGATAATAGAATTAAATTCCATAAAACACCCGGTCCCAACCTCTTACACTCATTTAAGTACGATAGCGACCATAGAGCCTCTAAAATGATTATATCCATCCCTTCAACTAGTCATTTCATATTCGACGAAATAACCCCAATCATAAAATACAACTACAACAAAGCTGACTGGCTAAAATACAAGACGTTTCTAATCGAGAACGACGACACAGACATCCCCGATAATAAAAACCTTTCCATGAAAGAAATAGAAGACTATATTAACAAACTCAACACCAACATCCTAAAAGCAATAAACGTAGCTGTACCACAAACTAACAACAATTTCAATTCAACAGACAAATACATCACACCAGAGATCAAACGACTCAGAACACAAAAAAGCAAACTCATCACACAAATTAACAGATTAAAAAACCTCCGTAATTATACCCCAACAAACGACCCAATAATAGAAGCCCTGCAGAGAAAATTAAAAACAATTAGATATGAGATCAAGAAAGCTTTTCAAGAGGCAGTAAGCAATCACTGGGAAAATAAAATTAGAAAAATCTCTCTCCGTCAACAAGAAGAACTTTTCCCTTCAATCAATAGTATATTCCGCCACAAAGATAGCAATAACATCGACACACTCCGAATCCCTTCGTCAAAGACTGCCATTCTTGAAAAAGCAAATCTAGATATCAATCTCCTCGTAAAAGACACAAACACAAACACCATCTCAATAACAGACATCCAAAACAAACTAGATGTTATAGGAGCACATTTTGAGTCAGTCCACTCCCAAAATAGCCACATGGGCAAAACACAATTATCCAATATTATACACAACAAAATAGACGCACTACGATCAGACATTCAACAGGACAGAGAAAATGATAAAACCATATGCACATTCACGGACGACAACAAAGCCAGCAACCCGAAAGCCACACACATCCCTCCCAACTACTTCACTTCCCACATCCAACTAGAGAAAACATTCCGCAATCTGAACAACAAAAAATCCTCGAGCTTTGATGGTATACCAAACATAGCTCTAAAACACCTGCCTAGACCATACATATATCACTATAGCATAATCTTCAATAATTGCCTGAATTCTCACCACTTCCCCGCAACCTGGAAAACAGCCAAATTAATTACAATTAAAAAGAAAGGCAAAGACAGTAGCGACCCTAATAGCTACCGTCCAATCAGTCTCCTCCCTAATATCAGTAAAGTATTCGAAACAATTGTAAATGACGCGATCGTTAACTTCTGCAACTCCAGAAACATCATCCCAGAATCTCAATTTGGCTTCCGTCACAAACACTCCACCATCCATGCAATTACCAAATTCACCTCCGATATCTGCTGGGCCAGAAATGCAGGCGACTGCATAGGAGCCGTGCTCATAGATTTAGAGAAAGCCTTTGACACTGTCTGGCTGGACGGACTTTTCTTTAAACTACTAAAGAAAGAATTTCCCATACATCTAATTAAAATCATCTGGAGCATGCTGCACGATAAAAAGTTTTATGCAATAAACGGTCAATACAAATCAAGCAAAAGCTTCAATATCGTTAACGGCCTGCAACAAGGCACAGTAAACTCTCCTGTCTTGTTTAATATATTCATTAGCGACCTATTACAAATGTATGGCCTAGATAGCGACAACTCTAAAGGGGCGATTGCCTTTGCGGACGATATCCTAGTCTACACACGCGACCGAACTACAGGAATCGTTCAATAAAATTCAAGATTATTTCCACACATGGAAACTAAAACTAAACATTAATAAATGCAAAACAATTCTCTTCAGGCCGTATATCTCAAAAATCTCCGACGCCAACCATGATGTACGAAAACATCACAAAAACTTTCACATCCTTGACAAACACAATCCAAACGTCAAAATCCCTCACAAAGAGATTGTGCGCTATCTAGGCATACATCTAGATTTCAAACTAAACTTCAATCAACACATAGAAACACAAATTAACAAAGCACAAAAAGCATTTTTCTCCCTCAAAAGATTATTTTATTCGAAAGACCTCAATAAAACGGTAAAAATCCTCTGCTACAAATTATTCATACGACCGATCCTAACATACGGCTGCCCCATCTGGTTTAACATCAGCGCTGGAACCATGGAAAAATTACGGATCTTCGAGCGGAGATGCCTGAGAGCCTGCCTCAATAAATACCGGACACCCGAATCCAACTTCACAAAGAAGATCAAAAACCACAAACTTTACGCGGACGCCAAACTCATCAGAATAGACCTGTTCATCCTCAAACTAATCAGGAACCACTGGGTCAACACTCGCAACATAAACTCCAACAGTCTCATTTTCGCCTCCACATATCCAAACCCAATGTATTTCACCGAAACAATGAAAACTGGCTACACCCCCCCCCCCCCTGAATCCTTCATCTATTTGGACAGTGAGGGCTACATACAAAATTCGAACAATGTACCAATAATTTACCACGCCTACAGAAGAACATTCGACAAACACATCAAGTACAACAAAAACATCAAGATGGACGACCCAAACATACGTTTCAATTATAAATTATCCACAATAGACCTAAGGGACAAACATCGTCATCAGAACACCAACACATATTGGTGGCTATAACAACACCTAAACATAAATCCGGCGCATCTACACCCGATTAAAATCCTCCGATATTAATATGCAATAAACGAAATTTAGCAAGTGTCCGCCTCCTCGATAGTATAACGGTCAGTATTCCCAGTTCGACTCCGACCGTCGTAGGAGTAGGACGTGCCCCTCGAGCAGGTCAAAAAGACAGCCGAAGGACGCTACAAGCAACGATGCGCTACAGTGAGTACACGAAATATACGGCATACCCAGCAAAAAGCATAGTGGAAATTGTATGCAATAGTATACAAAGCAAATAAAAAGTGAGTGCCAATAGTTTAATAACCCCAAAAGGGGTTCCACCAGCGGAGGAACATGTGACAGAATGTGCACGGACCCCAGTTAGAAGTGATTCCACGGATAATGTGAAAAAAAATGCAATCTTAAATTTAATTGCTAACCACGATTACGCAGATATAAGTAAATTAATACGTAATCAACAAATTAAAGACATTATAAAAGGAAAAAAACAAACAAAAAGGCTGAATCCATCGCCTACAATAGTGCCAAGAAGATTAGAAAGAGGAAGCATCACAACACCTAATACAAATATGAAGCAAACAAATCAAAAAAAATTCAAAAAGAAGACAGTAAAACTACAGGAAATCCATCATACGAAGAACTAATAAAAGAAAATAGAAACCTCACCATGTTAGTGGAAAAACTAACGAAACAGCTGGAAAAAATTTCCATGCCGACACCACCACGGACCCAGGTAGAGACAGACGGGCCAGAAAAAATGGAAATCGCCTGCGAAGACCTCACGGAGATACCCGAGAAGGACAATTGGACGAGAGTGGCCTCAAGGAGAGGCAAGCAAGTGGCAGAGGCGGCAAATACGGCCGACAGCCGACACCGACCAGGACCCAGCAGTGCCGCCACTCAGCCGGGCCCACCTCATCGCACCCCTATGAAGGCGTCGAGTGCAACATGCGCGGCAACGGGTGGCAGCATCCACACGGCCTCGCGCGGACCGACCGATCGCACTCAAAGGGCAGGTACAAAAACACAAAAAACGCAATTCGGAAATCCAAAGACACTCACAGACACAGACAATAGCATTAGACAGAAACCCCCACCAATCATTTTGCACACAGACACAAACAAAGAAATAGTAAACCTATTAAAACAAAAAATTAGCGACTTTCACATTAAACGAATAAACAACAACAAACAAATACTCCAAACATACACAATAGAGAACCATAAAATAGCCTGCACAACTATCAAACAGAACAACATAAAATTCTTCACATACACCCCAAAATCCGAAAAGAACATAACGGTTTTGTTGAAAAATTTAGAAGGACACTTCGAAACGCAAGAAGTGCTAGAAGCTCTTAGAGCAAAACAGATCGAACAACTGCAATTCGTTGAAGTTAAAAAATTTATAACGAAACGCGCCGCGGAAGAAAAGCGCGTTTTACCTATATTCATAGTTCAACTCTCGCCGGACAGCAATATAAATAACTTAAGACAAATACAAACAGTCCTTTAGAACGCCGTCAGATGGGAAAAAATCATAAAGAAGGACTACATCCAATGCAAAAGATGCCAGAGAATAGGACACGTGGCCTCTAACTGTAATTTAGATTACCGTTGTGTCAAGTGTAACGTGCCGCACAACCCGGGTGAATGCCCACGCCCCGCCGAGGGGACGGGCAGTCCGAACCTTTTAGGGCCCTATTGTATAAACTGCAAAAGCTTCGGACATCCGGCCTCGTACAGAGGATGCCCAAAAATAAAAGAATTCAAGCAGAAAATCGAAGAGAAAAAACTAGCCATTAAGGAAAAAAAAGAAAAAATTCAAGAAACAACAAATAGATTCATTAAACCCGGTGTATCGTTCAGCTCACACTTCAAAGAAAGCAGCTCGTCGCGCCAACCCACCCCCGATCCACAAAAAACAGTCAACGTAACCCACACCGAGCAAAACCCAACATTTGATCAAATCAAAAAAATAATAGAAAACATCATAGCCAGTCAAATGGCCAGATTTTTCGAACAACTAGAGTCTAATAGCACTAAAATAAACGTAATCGCCGAAGCACTTGACCTCGAAATATAACATTCAACCTCCTCAATAGCATTAACACACGACAAAACACTGCAGAGAAAATTCGATGCAATAATCTTAAAATCACCGAAATTAATGTAAATTCGCTAATATCCTACGAAAGAAGGGCATCTCTTGCAGAGTATCTAGCGTCCAATGATCCGGATGTGGTCCTTCTTTGTGAAACAAAACTAAGCCCAAGACACGTAGTTAGGTTTAGGAATTATACCCTAGTAAGGAACGATAGGATCAATGCTAAACAGGCTGGGGGAACTGGCATCCTAATAAGACAAAATATTAAATTTAAGTCCATACAGCGAGGTAGAGCAGAGAGTACCACCTTCGAAGCCACCACAATCAAATTAAAGCTCCAAAATAATAATAATCTATTTATAATCGCAGGATACGCAACCAGTAGTTGTAAAAAAGAATTTATGTCGGAACTGCATGATTTATTCGAGAAATTAGAACTAAACAAAAACAACAACTTTTATCTGCTCGCGGGCGATTTAAATGCCAAACACTCCGCGTGGAGTAATCCCATAGACAACCACAGGGGGGTAGCGCTTTTGAACTGGATATCGCGAAACCAGATAAATTACAGAATTTCCATGCTCCACACACTAACTCCGTCCTATCCAAAAAGCGGAGCCTTCATCGACATCTGCATAGCAGACAACAGAATACTATTCCACGACACACCCGCACACGAAAGACTCGACTCTACCGAATATGACAGCGACCATAGAGCAGTAAACATGATAATATCGATACGAACTCATGATTACCTCGAAATAGACGAAGCAACCCCCAGTATAAAATATAATTATCATAAAGCAGACTGGACAGAATTCTCAACACACACTAGACATACAGAATAACAGAAATCTTACAACAGACGAAATCGACAAATACATAGAGCAACTCAACACAAACATCACACACGCAATAGACATAGCAGTACCGCGAATCAACACTAACTATGACTCGGCAGACAGATACATCACAACGGAAATAAGAAATCTAAGAAAACAAAAAAGTCGCTTACTAACACGGTTAAACAGACTAACAAGAGTCACAAATTACACAAATGCGCACGACATCCTCATAGCGGCACTAAAAGAACAACTGAAAATCACAAGATACGAGATCAAAAAAGCCTTTCAAAATTCGACAAACAATTACTGGAAACACAGAATCTCGCAAATATCCATACGAAAACCCAATGAACTCTTCCCATCCATCAACAATATCTTTCGATCGAAATGCCAAAACAACATAGACATCCTAAAGATCCCCATCACGAATACAAATATATTAACAAACGCCAATATAGATCCAAACAACGTACAATTAGACGAGCACAACAACCTTCTAATCACTGATACACAAGACAAACTAAACGTACTAGGGGCACACTTCGAAGCAGCCCAAACACAGAACTCGCACATGGGTAAACAAGAACTAACAAACATAATCCAACAGAAAATACAAAAAATACAAACCGAACTCGACGAAGACGCACGTAATGACAAAACAGTATGCATATTTCATGACGAAAACACAGCATCAAACCCGAACACTGACATAGTACCAAAAAATTACTTCACCTCCTACTGCGAACTACGAAACACATTCAAAAACCTAAACAGCAAAAAATCATCCAGTTTCGACAACATACCAAACGTAGTCCTAAAAAAAACTACCCGGGCAGTACATTCTTTACTACACAGTCTTATTTAACAATTGCCTAAACCGCGCATACTTCCCTACAGTCTGGAAAACAGCGAAAGTGGTGGCTCTAAAGAAAAAAGATAGGGATGGTGCCGAGCCGACCAACTACCGACCCATCAGTCTCTTGTCCAACGTAAGCAAGATATTCGAAACCACCATAAACAATGCAATCACCAAATTCTGCACCGATAATTTCATCATCCCAGATACACAATTTGGCTTCAGATTCAAACACTCCACTATCCACGCGATAACGAAATTTACCTCAGATATATGTTGGGCAAGAAACGCAGGTGACTGCGTCGGGGCGGTACTCATCGACCTCAAAAAAGCCTTCGATACGGTCTGGCTGGATGGACTATTCTTTAAGATGTTAAAGAAAAAGTTTCCCCCCCCCATCTAATTAAAATGGTCTGGAACATGTTGCACGGAAAATCTTTCCTTGTAACAGAAGGGGCCAACACATCCGCGAAATTATTTTATATAAGAAACGGCCTACAGCAAGGTACAGTCAATTCCCCCATCCTGTTTAGCATATACATAAGCGATCTTTTACAAATGTACGGCCTAAATAGCGAACCACACAAAAAAGCAATAGCCTTTGCAGATGACTTACTAATATACATTAACGACAATAAACCCACGATAATACAAAAACAGTTACAAGAAACATTTAACAAAATTCAGGACTACTTCCACACATGGAAACTCAAAATAAACATCAAAAAATGCGAAACAATACTCTTTCGGCCGTATATTTCCACAATTTCCGACGCCAATTTTAACGTAAGAAAACACTCAAAAAATTTTCACCTTTACGACTCCAATAACGCATCGATGAAAATCCCTCACAAGAATGTGGTTCGCTATCTAGGCGTACACCTAGATTTTAAATTAGCAACGGACTCATACAAGACAAATACAAACAACCGATTATATACCATTTCAATAGAAAAACATACGACAAAAGAATACTTTACAACAGCAACATCAACTTTGACGACCCGGAAATCCGCTTTAGGTATAAGCTAATCAAATACGACAAGAAAATTATTGTAAGGGAAGACCCAAAAAAGTATTGGTGGTTCCGCAATTAATATAAACAAACATACATAGAAATAATAAATGTTAAAAGAGCGTCCCGTCCTCGATAGTATAGTGGTTAGTATCCCTCCAGTTCGACTCTGACCGTCGTAGGAGTAGGACGTGCCCCCACGTGCCCCTAGAGCAGGTCAAAAAGACTGTCGAAGGACGCTATAACCAACGGAGCGCTGCAGTGAATACGCTGAGTAGACGGCATACTCAACAAAAATCATTGTGCAAATTGCATACAACAGTGTACGTGAATATTATTAAAAAGTGAGTGCCAGAAGTGTAAAAACCCCAAATGTGGGGCACCATCTACAGAAGAAAATGTGACAGAAAGTGTTCAGTCACCAGTAAAAAGTGGTTTTCACGGAGAACGCAAAAAAAATGCTATTCTAAATTTAATAACAAATCAGGACTACCCAGAACTAAATAACATAATACTGAATCGGCAAATTAAAGACATCATAAAAGGTAAAAAACAGACAAAAAGGCTGAACCCACCGCCTACAATAATCCCAAGAGAAATAAAAAAAGACAGCGTCGTAACAACTAGTGCAAACATGAAGACTAACAACCAAAAGAAAACTCAAAAGCAAATCAGCAGAACGACCGAAAACCCCTCATACGAGGAGTTAATAGAACAAAATAAAAACCTCAGCATATTAGTCGAGAAGCTAACGAAGCAGCTTGAAACAAGTGCCACGCTGTCGCTAATGTCTCAGGTAGAGAAAGTTGGGACAGAGGAAATGGAAATCGCCACCGAGGACCATACAGAGACACCGGAAAAGAACAGCTGGACGAGGGTAACGAATTCAAGAAGAGGAATTCAAGCAACAGAGGCGGCAAACACGGCGGACTATGTACGCCGGCAAGGACCCAGCAGTGCTCCCGCTCAGACATGCCCCCCGCAGCACCACAAACGGACAACGACGTCACAAAACACCGAGATACCAACAGGCACCCCTGTAAGCGCATCGAACGCAGCAGGTAATGGAAAACGAAATTTACGGAACCTCGATGACACCATACAACGCGAATCAACTTTCACCCAAAAACCGCCCCAATCACATTACATACAAACACGGTAAAAGACATAATAGACATACTTTCGAAAAAAATAAAAGACTTTAGCATAAGAAGGATTAATAACAATAAACACATTCTACAGACACATACATTAGACAATTACAAAATAGCTTGCGAAATATTAAAACAACGGCAAACACAATTCTTCACTTATACACCAAAAACTGAACGAAATATCACTGTATTACTAAAAAATATAGAGGGTAACTTCGACACAAACGAAATATTAGAAGCGTTAAAAAATAAAAACATAGAGAACCTAACATTCTTATCGGTAAAAAGATTCTCGACGAAAAGAGCCTCGGACGAAAGTAGAATCTTGCCCATTTTCCTGGTTCAGTTATCCGCAACCAGCAAAATTAACAACCTACACCAAATAAAAACCATTTTACACACGTGTGTGAAATGGGAAAAAAATAATAAAGAAAGACCGCATCCAGTGTAAGAGATGCCAAAGAATTGGCCACGTGGCCTCTAACTGTAACTTGAGTTACCGCTGCGTGAAATGCGAGAACGATCACAACCCCGGCGAGTGTTCGCGCTCCTCCGCGTCGCATTCCGAATCGGCGAAGACCCCGCCGTATTGTGTTAATTGTAAAAATTTCGGGCACCCAGCTTCCTATAGAGGCTGCCCGAAACTGAAAGAAATAAAAGAAAAAATAGAAGCGAGGAAAGAAGCCATCAAATTAGAACAAAATAGGAAACAGAAAATTCAAACAAACTTTGTAAAGTCAGGCATATCATATAGCGCCGCATTAGCAAAGAAAACAACCCCCCCAGAGCACACAACACAAACACATCCACCCTCACACACACCCTAAAACCGTCCTACACAAAGTCCCATCCTCGAACAAATAAAAGAAATCATAGAAGTCGCAGTAAACACACAAATCACACGCCTTTTAACAGAGATCCAATCTAACAGTGACAGAATCGACATTATAGCACAAGCATTAGATATAGAAATTTAAATAGAATTCAACGCCTTCAACAACAATAGTACCACTCAACAAACCTCTACGGGAAAAACATATCACCACACACTAAAAATAATAGAAATAAATGTCAATTCACTAATATCAAACGAGAGAAGAGCATCTCTCACAGAATTTCTCAAAGTACACGACCCGGATGTGGTCTTTCTGTGCGAAACAAAATTAAACCATAGACACCGGGTTAATGTTAAAAATTATTAATTCCTTAGAAACGATAGACCAAAGGCTAAACAGGCCGGGGGAACAGGAATTTTAATTAAAAAAACATGAAATTCAAGCGCATCCAGCCAAACTATCTCGAACGCACAACCCTAGAAACAACCATAGCACAGCTAAAAATCCAGAGCAATAATCTATTTTTAATAGCAGCCTATGCCACCAGTAGCTGCAAGAAAGAGTTTATTGCAGAGCTCAAACTCGTATTCGAAAGATCAAATCTGCATAATACTAACAATTATTTCCTATTAGCGCATTTATTGACATCTGCCTAGCAGACAGTAGGATCGAATTCCACAACCTCCCTTCATCTGGTAGATTAGAATCATTCGAATACGCGACAGCGACCATAGAGCCGTTGAGATGATAATTCCCCTTAACACCGACGAACCCATGGAAATGGACCAACCAAACACAACCATCAAATACAACTTCTCCAAAACCGACTGGCACGAGTTCAAAACCAATCTGATCAATATAGACGACACTGAAATACCAAACACGAGAAACCTAACAATTGACGAAATCAACAAGCACATAGAAAAATTAAATGCAAACATCAACACCGCTATAGACCGTACAGTACCTCGCATCACAGACGACTACAATTCCACCGACAGGTACATAACACCGACTATAAAAAGTCTAAGACGGGTAAAAAGCACGCTAATAACAAGACTAAACAGACTATCCGCAATCAACAATTACACCCCCGCAAATGACACACAAATATCGAGACTGAAATACACTTTGAAAAAAGTAAGACACGAAATCAAGAGGGCCTTTCATAACTCGGTGAGCGATTACTGGAAAAACAAAATTTCAAACATCACAATACATAAACCAAAAGATCTATTCCCAACAGTAAACACAATTTTTCGCCCGAAAGAAACAAATAGCATAGACACACTACAGATTCACAGCTCCAATACAGAAATCATAACGAACGCTGACATAAACCAGAACTCCATACAAACCGACGATGACGGCAATCTACAAATCCTAAACATAGACGACAAACTAAACATCTTAGGCGCACATTTTGAAAAGGCGCTCACACAGAAAATAAACACTAAAAGCCGAGATAGACGACGACAGACGTAACGACAGAACGGTATGCACATTTTCGGACACAAATAAAGCCGAAAATCCAAACCCAAAGACAATCCCACCCAATTTCTTCACCTCAGTCTACGAACTCGTGTCCGTACTGAAAAAATTAAACAGTAAAAAATCATCTAGCTTCGACAATATCCCGAACATAGTTTTAAAACACCTACCTCCACTATATATCCACAATTACATTATCATCTTCAATAATTGCCTAAACAGAGCATATTTCCCGACAGCCTGGAAAACTGCAAAATTAATAGCAATAAAAAAGAAAGGAAAAAATAGTAGCGACCCGTCTAGTTACCGACCAATCAGTCTCCTGCCCAATATCAGCAAAATCTTCGAAGTAACAATAAATAAAGCAATAGATTCATTCTGCACAAGCAATAGCTTAATACCGGAAACACAATTTAGATTTAGATTCAAACACTCGACAATACACGCTATCACCAAGTTCACCTCGGACATTTGCTGGGCAAGAAATGCCGGAGACTGCGTCGGTGCAGTACTTTTAGATTTAGAAGAAGCATTCGATACAGTTTGGCTGGATGGGCTTTTCTTCAAACTAATGAAAAGGAATTTCCCAATATATCTTGTGAAAATAATATGGAACATGGTACATGGGAAACAGTTTTATGTCACCTGAATTGACTCGGCAGACGTAGGAAACGCACGGGCGTTGAAATGAACCCTTCCGGGGTTGTAAGGCCCGGATTGCACTGTGGTCGCGTATGTTCTTAAGTCGCCGATTGATTGCCCGCCAAATTAATCTTGGGCGATCGGATTCAATGTTCGATTAGTGGTTGCGCGTACTGTTGCGTGATTTGAAAGAATGAGGGCTTGTGCCTTATGAATGACTGCTTGCGGGATGACTGCTCGCGTGTACCGGGAGAATTGCAATGCAAGTTTTTTCGGGTTTGCTCAACTATTTATGTGGGTGGTCCCTCGTCGGAACTTGTCCTGGAGGGGGTAGGAACGCTAGTCGCTGGGTCGCGGAGTCTCTGCGATCCTTGTTCATGCCCCGGAAATTCCGTCAGGTCAACTCAGGTAGCGGGCCCCGTCGCGCGCTCGACGTCGACTGACCCTTCGAAAATTCCGGGTTTATGGGACCTTATGGCTGTCAAGGAAAACGGCTTATTTACGATGAGCAAAAAAAAAAACGTCTGCTTTGTGATTTTATGCTATGTCCGGATGACGTCCGGACAATCTGGACGCCAAAGGGTTATGGAAGTGTCCTTGACTGCAGCCCAACCGTGGTCACGTCCGTGTCGTAAACCCGATCGCAAAGACTCCACGTGTTTGTTCCTTCGCGATGGAACATGCTCACGATTAACTATGTAATGTCTATTTGTCCTTGATTCCCGTCGTACTGCGGTGAAGGTCCTGGATCGGGAAGTGGTGCCAGCTTCTTCACGTTTCGTTTGAAGACGCCGTTTGCGGTTCGAACGGTGACTGCTCTGATGATTCCATCAGCTCCTGGATGGACCTGCTGGACTCGTCCCAGGTGCCAGCATAAGGGAGGAGTGTTATCCTCCTTCAGTACAACGATGGCCCCTTCTCGAATACAATGAGATCTCCTTGTCCACTTGTGTCGAATGGTTAATTGGTTTATGTATTCCTTTTGCCACCTCGTCCAAAAGTGCTGCTTCACCTTCTGGATGTGCTGCCAATTCGATAGCCTGTTGTTCGGGATTGCCCTGAAATCGGTCTCGGCAATGGCCGTTAAAGAGCTGCCAATCAGGAAGTGACCAGGAGTCAAAGGCGATGTATCGTTTGGATCGGTAGAGAGGGGAGTGAGCGGACGCGAGTTTAGAATGGCTTCGACTTCGATTACAAAAGTGTTGAATTGTTCGAATGTGAATAATTCTTCACCGACGACTCGTTTGATGTGATGCTTGAAAGCCTTTACAGCCGCCTCCCACAGTCCCCCGAAATGCGGAGACAGAGCCGGCGTGAAATGCCACGTGATTCCTTTCGTGGTGAGGAAGTTTTGCAACCTTTCGTTCCTTGGGAGTGTCCTGCAAATTTCCCTTAATTCGTTGTCGACTCCGACAAAGTTGGTCCCATTGTCCGAATACATGTTTTGGCAGGCCCCCCTGCGTGCGACGAACCGTTTGAGGGCCGCCATGAAGGCATCCGTCGTCAAGTCGTCTGCTACTTCGAGGTGTACTGCCTTTGTCACGAAACAGGTAAATACGGCAACGTATACCTTTATGCGGGTGCGATTTCGGTGCCGTCGCTCCTTTATGTAAAAAGGGCCGCAATAATCGACACCGGAGTTCTGAAATGGTTGACTCTCGGTGACGCGTGCCGCAGGTAAATTTCCCATCAGGTAGTCGACCGTGGGGGGATTAACTCGAAGGCACCTTACGCATTGCCGTACAATTTTTCTGGTTTGGCGCACGTCATGCAAGGTTGCGGTGATGCCTGAATGAAGACCTTTCGTGTGAGCGTCGCGGATGATTAAATCAGTCACGTGGTGACTCCTTGGCAATAAAATTGGGTGCTTCTGAGCGAATGCTAATGTGGAATTTTGGAGGCGACCCCCCACGCGCAAGATACCCTCGTTGTCGAGGAACGGGTGCAGAGGTCGAAGTTTGCTTCTAGGGTGTAATTCTCCGGATTTTAGGTTTTTTATGTCTTGTGTAAATGTGACTGACTGAACGGACCTGATGATGCGGATGTTGGCTTCTTGTAGCTCTTTGATGGTCAAGGGGCCTGTTTTGCGACGGGCAGGCACCAGACGTAGACAATATGCTACAATTCGCCGTAGTTTTTGGATGCAGGAATACCGGGTAAGCATCTCACTGGATTGGTTGATTGCGGTGGCGAGGCACGTGATCTTTTTTGTCTCTGGTACCTCGTTTGAGGGAATGTATCTCGAGTTGGGCCATGTGGCCTCTGTTTGAGAGAGCCATTCTGGTCCGCATCGCCAAAGTGCATTGTTGAGAAATTTCCCAGGCGTGATGCCTCGAGAAAGTAGATCGGCCGGATTATCCCTTGATCTGATGTGGCGCCATGACAAGATGTCGGTTTTGCCTTGAATGCCGGCTACGCGATTCGCGACGAAGGTTTTTAGTGTGGACGGTGGTTTATTTAACCACCTTTAGTTGAGTACGATCGTCGAATCGGTCCAGAAAACGGTAGTGTGGATGTCTCGTATAATGGCGTCGCGAACTGTTTCGTAAAGTGACGTTAGGAGGACAGCGCCGCAGAGTTCCAAACGCGCGAGCGTGACGGTCTTCAGGGGTGCGACGCGGGATTTTGCGCAGATTAGGCTGGTCTGGATTTGGCCGCGTTCATTGATAGTCCGTGCATATAAACAGGCGCCGTAGGCCCGTTCGTTTGCGTCACAAAACCTGTGTATCTCGAGTCTTCCCGCGCTCCTGAGACTTACGTGTCGACCGAATTCGATTTGATTAAGTTCTTGTAATGACCTCTCGTATTCGGTCCATTCTGTATGGATGTTGGCCGGCAGGGATTCGTCCCAGTCAATCTTCAATTGCCAGAGTTGTTGCATGATGATCTTGGCGTGTATTGTCACGGGTCCGAGTAATCCCAATGGATCGAATATTTTGGCGATGGTTGCTAGGATGTGACGTTTGGTCACCTTGTTGGCTGTGGCTGTCTGTGCGGAGTAGCGAATGGTGTCGTGTTTCGCGTCCCATGAGATGCCCAACATCTTCATCGCGGTTGCATTGCCCAGGATCTTTGGATGGATAAGTTCCGTGTGCAGTCCTGCGAGAAGTTTGGGTTCGTTGGAGGCCCATTGTCGAATGGTAAGACCTACCTTCCGCAGTAACCTTGTGATTTGCCGTTGGATGACCTGAGCCTCTTCGGTCGTGTCGGCACCGGTCAACAGGTCGTCGACGTACAAATCACGTTTGAGGATTGCTGATGCTGTTGGTGTTGCGTCCTGCTCGTCGTCTGCCAGCTGGTGTAAGCATCTTATGGCAAGATATGGTGCTGAGGAGAGTCCGGAAGTGACGGTATTTAGCTCGAATGTAGCTATTTCGCCGCGACTGTCTCGCCATAAGATGCGTTAGTATGCACGGTCGTCCGGTCGGACAATGAATTGCCGGTACATCTTTTCGATGTCCGCGGTTAGGACGACTGCGTGCATTCGAAACCGAATCAATAAGGTGAAGAGGTTGTCCTGTATGGTTGGACCGGTCAGTAGAGTGTCGTTCAGCGACAGCCCGCTGGTAGATTTGGCTGCCCCGTTGAAGACCACGCGAACCTTGGTGGTTGTGCTAGTGGGTTTCTCGACGGCGTGGTGTGGTAGGTAGCACCCGGGTGTATCGACGGTGTCTACCTGTGTCATGTGCCCGAGCGCGAGGTACTCGTTGATGACTTGGTGGTATTGTTTCCGTAATTCGTCGTTCCGCGCTAATCTCCGCTCGAGTGCCAAGAAGCGTTTGAGGGCCATCGACCGAGAACCTCCGAGCTGCTCCTTTTTTTCGTTGAAGGGTAACGCGACCATGTATCGTCCGGACGCGTCACGCTTGACGTTGTTGCTGAAATGTGTTTCGCACTCCTGCTCTTCGAGTGTTGGATGGTGCCTATGGGGACCTTCTTCGACTTCCCAGAAATTTTGTAAGTCGAACTGTATGGTGGTGGAAAACGTGTTGCGTGTTGTTCGCGGCGTAGGGATCGGGACGCTACCTCCAATGACCCATCCGAATTGAGTCTTTTGGAGGATTAACTCGTCGCTGGGTCGTTTTGAGATGTTGTATTGTCCGATGCTGAGACAAGACAGCGCCGGTCCGGTCCCTAGCAACATGTCGGTTCGTTCTGGTCGATGGAAATTCGGATCGGCTAATTTGATGTTCGGAGGAATGCCTAGTTTCGCTCGATCGATTTGCACGTCGGGTAGCGGGCCTGCAATTCTCGGTATCGTCAGGAAAGTCAGTGTCCGTTCGTAGGTCGTAAGTCTCGATTTAATGGTTGTTGTGACCAATTGGTTGGTGATGGTGATCAATTGGTTTAATGCCTCTATTGTCGCGGTTTGTTGTTTCGTCGGTAGCCGTAATTTTTGCGCTAGTTCGTCCGTCATGAGATTCGCGTTGGAACATGTATCGATCAACGTTCGGCATGAAACCGGTTGTTGATCGCGATCTAACACGTAGATTGTCGCTGTTGTCAATAAACCGTTCGCCTGTCCGTCCGAAATGAATGTTTTGTGTCGTTCTGTTCGTATGTCCATTGTCGTGTCGTTTTGTCATTCGTTCTTGTGAGACGCGTTCCCGGATGCCGCGTCGAGGTGCAATTTGGTGTTGTGCTTGCCATTGCACACGCGACACCGTCCCGTCTTGCACTCTTCGGGTGCGTGGCCTGGCCACAAGCAATTTTGGCACAATTTGTGCGTTTGTGCGGTCGCGATTCGTTCTTGTGCCGTCATAGATTGAAATTTCGGACACGCGAACGCCGCGTGATTATCGAGATTGCAGATTTTGCACGCTCGTGTCGAGGTTGCGACAAATGTCTGTCGTCGAGGTGTCTGTGGGGAGGCCGGAGGACTCCGTCGCGTCTTGTTGGACCGCCGATATGTGTTCGCGGTAGTGGGCTCTCGCTCTTGATTGTCCTTGCCCTTGCAGTCCCGATTGATTCGGCTGTTTTGCAGCTATAAGACGCGTTTCGAAGGTATTTAAAGATTTCCGGCACGTTTGGCATGTTTGTGCCGACTAGGGTGGTTTCCCATGTTTTGCGCGTATCGGGGTTCATCTTCGCTATCGCGATGTTGGTGAGTAGATCGTGGGCGATGTTCTCCCACGACCGTCCGAGTGCTTGCAATGACCGAATATGTGCCTGCATGTGGTTCACAAGATCCCGGATCGAATCGGCGGAGTCGTCTGGCATTGCGGGCGTATCTATTAAGAGTGATGTATGTCTAAGTACAAGAGCGTGAGTGTTGTCGTAGTCTTCTACTAGCTGCTCCCATGCGGCCTTGTATTTCGCTTATCGGGAGCGAGTCGATCGCGGAAGCCGCCTTCCCGGTTAGGGAAAGTCGCAGGTAACTCAATTTCTGGACGTCGGTGAGATGCGGGTGTGCGTGGATGATATTTTGGAACGTGTCCTTGAAAGTGATCCACCTTTCGAGACGGCCGTCGAATTGTGGCAAATCAATTTTGGACAAGTGTACCCCAAGGGTTGTTCCGGACATGGTCGGTGTAGGAGAACTGATGGTGCCTCGAGTGGTGGAGATCGATTGTAAGTCGGCCTTACCTAATTTATCTAACAATACTTCCGCATTCGCGATGACCGTGTCGTATGTTTCTGTCGTCGACTCGCGTTCGGCTTCGATTTCGTCGGGGTCCTTGTGTTCGTGGAGTTTGTTTTGTATATCGTTGAAGCTGTCGAATTGGATCCGCAACCGTTCAACCCGATTCCGGAGTTTGGCGCGTTCAACGTCGGAGTCGCGAAAGTCGGTCACAAATTTCGACAGGTTAGTCATTTGCGATTTGAAGACGCGGCGCTTCATTTTGAGGTCTCGGATAATTTGTTGAATATTGTCGTCGGTTGCCATTTTACTGCGCGTCGCGGACGGGACTCAGTGGGAGTAGATAATAACAAAGGATTTGATTGACAGTTCAGTAACAGGCCTACCTTGACTGCGTTCCGGTTGCTGCGTGTTGTCTTCGGCTGAGCGTGGTCTGACTGGACTGCGGCTCAGGATGGCTGTTGCTTGGCTGGACTGCCCGTTGATGTGGTGTGTGATCTTTCTTGGGTTGTTATCGAGTACGCGCATTGTTGTCACTACACAGATCACTAGAATCCGGCTCGAAGGACCATGAATTGACTCGGCAGACGTAGGAAACGCGCGGGCGTTGAAATGAACCCTTCCGGGGTTGTAAGGCCCGGATTGCACTGTGGACGCGTATGTTCTTAAGTCGCCGATTGACTGCCCGCCAAATTAATCTTGGGCGATCGGATTCAATGTTCGATTAGTGGTTGCGCGTACTGTTGCGTGATTTGAAAGAATGAGGGCTTGTGCCTTATGAATGACTGCTTGCGGGATGACTGCTCGCGTGTACCGGGAGAATTGCAATGCAAGTTTTTTCGGGTTTGCTCAACTATTTATGTGGGTGGTCCCTCGTCGGAACTTGTCCTGGAGGGGGTAGGAACGCTAGTCGCTGGGTCGCGGAGTCTCTGCGATCCTTGTTCATGCCCCGGAAATTCCGTCAGGTCAACTCAGGTAGCGGGCCCCGTCGCGCGCTCGACGTCGGCTGACCCTTCGGAAATTCCGGGTTTATGGGACCTTATGGCTGTCAAGGAAAACGGCTTATTTACGATGAGCAAAAAAAAACGTCTGCTTTGTGATTTTATGCTATGTCCGGATGACGTCCGGACAATCTGGACGCCAAATGGTTATGGAAGTGTCCTTGACTGCAGCCCAACCGTGGTCACGTCCGTCTCGTAAACCCGGTCGCAAAGACTCCACGTGTTTGTTTCTTCGCGATGGAACATCACCGAAGGCGGTAACATCTCCTCCAAAGTTTTCACTGTACAGAACGGGCTTCAACAAGGTACTGTCAATTCCCCTATCCTGTTTAGCCTATATATCAGTGATCTGTTAAACATGTACGACCTGAATAACGACAACCAGAAAAGTGCCATTGCATACGCAGACGATCTCTTAACATACATCACTGACAATAAACCATCCAGAATAAAAATACATCTACAGGATTTATTTAAGAAGATTCAAGATTATTTCTACACATGGAAACTAAAACTAAATATCAACAAATGCGAGACAATACTATTTAGACCATACATTTCAATGATTTCAGACGCAAACAATGACGTACGAGCGCACAGTAAACATTTTCAATTACACGATGGCAGCGACAGTAACAATAAAATCCCACACAAACAAGTCGTTCGCTATTTAGGCGTACACTTAGATTTTAAATTAAACTTCAACGACCAATTCTATTCATAAGATCTAAACACAAACGTGAAAATACTATGCTACAAATTATTGGTACGCCCAATCATAACATACGGTGTCCCAATATGGTTTAATATCAGCGCCAGTACAATGGAGAAGATACGGGTATTCGAACGCAAGTGTCTCAGAGCCTGTCTCAACACATATAGAACACCGGAATCAAATTACACAAAAAGAAAGCTAGAATCATTCGCATAGACCTCTTCATCTTAAAATTAATCAGAAACCATTGAGCGAACATACGAAACATCACAAACAATAACTTTATATACAGCTCTACCTATCCCAACCCACTATACTTTGAAAAAGCCAGACTAACAGGATACACACCACCAGAATCCTTTATATATTTAGACAATGCAGGCCTTATACAAAACAAGTATGGACAATCGATAATTTATTATTTCAACAGAAAGAACTACAATAAAAAAATTACATACAACAGCAAAATAAATTTCGACGACCCAAATATAAGATTTCGCTATAAGCTCACGCAACACGATTTAAAAGACAAACATAGAAACGACACAAAAAAATATTGGTGGCTTGATTTAAACAATATTGTTAGTTAACTACTTTTAAAAAAATTGTAACATGCAATCCGTCCTCGATAGTATAGTGGTTAGTATCCCCTGTTCGACTCTGACCGTCGTAGGAGTAGGATGTGCCCCCACGTGCCCCTCGAGCAGGTCAAAAAGTACCCGGGAAGAACGGAACGTACAAACGGACAACAACGCATTGCAGTGTTTCGTAGCGTGCAGCAGCAAGCAAGAAAAGAAAAATAAAAAAGAAATAATAACATAGACAATAAAGTGAGTGACGATAACGAAAAAACCCCGAAAGGGGTTTTGCAAGAAAGTGACCATGTGCCAGAAGTGACTAGTGCCTTAATTAACATTAATAGAGATCACGCAGGGAGCTCTAATAAAAGAAACGAGATCCTCAAATTAATCTCAAGCATCAAACATGCAGACGTAACCAACCGGATACTATCTCAGCAAATTAAAGACATCAGCAAAGGTAGAAAACCGACGAAAAGATTAAACCCATCACCAACAATAGTTATAAGGAAAACCAAAAAAGAAAACGCAACAAGTGAAATCATGAAGACCCCCAATCAAGGAAAGGCACAAAAACCAAACAAAAACACAAAAAGCCCCACATATGACGAACTGATTGAACAGAACCGAAAGCTCAGTTCACTGGTTGATAAATTAACCGAAAAATTAGAAGCAATGTCAATTCCGACTCCAGCGGCTCAGGTAGAGTCAGAACCAGAACCAGAAAAAATGGAAATCGGCATGGAGAGCCACGTGTCGGGGTGTCCAGAAGGGGGCAGCTGGACAAGGGTAGCGTCTTCAAGAAGAGGGCAGCAAATGAAGGACACGGCAGGCACGGCCATAAAAATAAAACAGAAACAGCCGAATTTCAACGATGTCTCCGCTCAGCCAGGCCCCCTGCAGCCCAACGGACCTGGACCATCGACTCGGCAAGCCGGACCCACGAAAGGCATCCCTTCGCAAGTGCCTTGTAGTGGGAGCGCGACAACGAGTGGCATCCATTCAAAGACGGAGGACGAGCGTCAATATCCTACCTCCATCAAACCACCACCAATAACGGTAATCGAAGGAAACACGAAAAACACGATAGACATAATAAAGAAAACAGGTATCACAAACAATTTTTTTGTCAAAGATATTAATCGCAACAAACACGTAGTACAAATTTTCAACATAGCAAAATTTAAAAAAATATGTTTAGCGTTAAAAAATAATAACGTCAAATTTTATACGTTCACACCGAAAAACGAAAAGCATAAAATAGTGCTAATAAAAAATCTAGATGGCGGCTTCGATCCCGAAGAAATTTTATTAGAGCTACAAAACAAAAAAGTAGAAGGCCTAAATTTTATAAACGTGAATAAGTTCAAAACGAATTACTCAGTAAAAAACAATACAAATCTCCCAATATTTTTAGTTAAACTCTCGCCGGATAGTAAATTGGAACAGCTAAAAAATATCAAAGTAGTTTTGCACTCGGCAATCACCTGGGACAAACTAAACAAATCCAACCAGGTACAGTGTAGGCGATGTCAAAGAATAGGACACGCGGCAGCCAACTGTAATTTAGAATATAGATGTGTTAAATGCGCAGAGAAACACAACCCGGGTGAATGTAAACTCCCCCCAATAGACGATAAGAACAGAGCCGAAAATATAGATAAAGCTTACTGCGTTCACTGTAAAAACTTCGGCCACCCCGCCTCTTACAAAGGATGCCCTAAACTCAAGGAGATTAGAGAAAAAATAATAGAAAGAAGAGAGCTACAGATAGCCCAGAAAAATAACAGAGTAAACGCTATCTATAAAAAAGTAAACCCAGGGATAAAATACAGCGAAATAGTGTCAGGTAACAACAGGACCCCATACCCCCTGCCTGCTTCACAAGTTTATCCACACGCACACAGTCAAGCATCCAACACGCAAAATCCTACCATCTCCTTAAATAATCCATCACTCTCCCTAATAGACGAAATAAAAAAAGCCATCACACAAACCGTAAATAGTCAATTCGAAAAAATAGCAGAGCAAGTCAAGAGCAATGCCGAAAAAATAAACATCATATTAAACATATTAGACATAAACTTGGAATAGAAATGGCTCCCCCAGTTAACAACCAAAGATTAGTCGATAAACTAAACATCGTTTCGGTAAATGTAAACTCCATAATCACCAACGAAAGACGAGCGACTTTAACAGACTTTTTGACATTACACGCCCCTGATATAACACTACTCTGCGAAACAAAACTTAGTCCTAGCCATAAGCTATTTTTTAAAGACTACAACTTAATAAGGACAGACAGACCAAACTCTAAGCAGGGTGGGGGAACGGCTATTTTAATTCGCAATAGTTTCAAATACAAGACAAGAAACATACGCACAGACAACGCAAATCCATGTCTTGAATTCACGATAATAGAAATTAGTTTACCCGATAACCATAAATTATTACTTATAGCAGGCTACGCAACAAGTAACTGCAAGAAAGAATTCATGCAGGATCTCAAATGCCTTTTCCAGAAACTAAAACTGGAACAAACAAAAAACTTATATCTCCTTGCAGGTGACCTCAACGCAAAACACACTGCATGGGGTAACACTCTAAATAACAGTAGAGGTACATCACTACACTTGTGGAACATAGAAAATCAAATTACATATAGAACATCACTGTACAGTACCGAATCCCCATCTTATCCCAAAAGCAACTCCTATATTGACTTATGCTTAGCCGACAACAGAATTAAATTCCACAATACAGAATCGGGAAAAATAAAATGCATAGAATACGATAGCGACCATAAAGCACTGCAAATGACCATCTCTGTAGATACAATGCCGTTACTTCTGCTGGACATAGATGTTCCAATCAAAAAAAATAATTACAACAAAGCCGACTGGCCACTGTTCGAAAAACATCTGGAAGATAAGCACGAAGAATTCACCATTCCTAACGACAGAAACCTTTCAACAAATGAAATAGACGACTACCTAATCCAAATAAACGAGCACATAATAGAAGCAATAAATAATACCGTACCAAAATACAATCACAACCAGAACTCGACGGACAAGTACATTACGCCTAACATAGACAGACTCCGCAAAGACAAAAGTTACCTAATCACACAAATAAACAACATTAAGAGAAATAACACTCTATCGTACCATGACCAAATAACCGTAAAAGCGTTAAATAAACTACTAAAGAAAGTGAGACATAAGATAAAATTAGCCTTCTATCAATCAGTCAGCAACCATTGGAAACAAAAAATATCTAACGTAGCAAAAATAGAACCTAAAAAACGATTCCCAGAAATTAATAGTATATTCAGACAGAAAGCATACGACACAATAGATACACTAAAGATACCACAAAACTTATCACCCTTGTTACACGATGCAGAAATAGATAGTGATACTTTAGAAAAAGACAGCGACAACAATTTTATAATTCACAACACCACAGATAAACTAAACATACTAGGTACTCATTTCCAGCAGGTACACACCCAAAATGAACACATGGGAAAAACACAACACACCAATATCATAACACAAAAAATTAGAGTTCTTAGAGAGAAAATTGAGTCGGACAAACGAAATCACAACAGCATCTGTCAATTCTCAAACCAAAACAAATCAAGCAATCCCGATAAACCCAACATTCCCGAAAACTATTTCACAAACGTCCTAAGCCTTCACAATATATTCCGAAAATTAAACGGCAAAAAATCATCCAGCTTTGACGAAATCCCAAATATAGTCTTAAAAAAATTACCCGAACGATACATATATTACTATACAATCTTATTTAATAACTGCCTAAACCTATCATACTTCCCTTTGAACTGGAAAACGGCAAAATTAATAACTATTAAAAAAAAGAGACAAGGAAGGTAGCAATTTATCGAGCTACAGGCCCATCAGTCTACTTCCAAATATTAGCAAAGTGTTCGAAATAATCATCAACAATGTAATCAATAGCCACTGTATGAAACATAACATCATCCCCGAAACACAATTCGGTTTCAGACATCGACACTCCACTATACACGCTATAACAAAATTCACCTCAGACATTTGCTGGGCTAGAAATGCAGGCAATTGCGTAGGCGCATGTTTCATAGATCTGGAAAAGGCATTTGACACTGTCTGGCTCGAAGGACTGTTTTTCAAACTGTTAAAAAAACAATTCCCCATAAATTTAATAAAAATGCTATGGGATATGTTGCACGGCAAACGTTTCTTTACTACCGAAGGAAACCAAAAATCCACAAAAAAATTCTCCATTAACAATGGCCTACAACAAGGAACAGTTAACTCCCCCATCCTGTTCAACATCTACATGAGCGACATGCTCAAAATGTTCGGACTAAACAACACAGACGCCACAAACGATAAATCCGCAATAGCGTTCGCTGACGACCTTCTAATATACATCAATCACAGCAAACCCTCCCAAATCCAAATAGATCTGCAAGCGTTATACGAAAAAATAGAAAACTACTTTCAAACATGGAAACTAAAAATAAACCCACAAAAGTGCGAAACAATCCTGTTTAGGCCTTACATTTCAAAAATATCAGACGCTAACAATGACGTGAGGAAACACGGAAGAAAATTTTCACACACGACGGACCGACCAGACGAACAAATCCCACACAAAGGCACAGTACGTTATCTGGGGGTATTTTTAGACTTCAAATTAAACTATTGCGACCACATACAAATTCAAAAAAAAAAAAAAAAAAAAAAAAAAAAAGCCAGCAAAGCCTTCATGTCGCACAAAAAACTTTTCTATTCCAAATACCTACACAAATCCGTAAAAATACTCTGCTACAAAACACTTATCAGACCAATCCTAACATATGGCTGTCAAATTTGGTTTAATATCAGTGCAAGCACCATGGAGAAACTCAGACTATTCGAAAGGAAATGCATCCGGGCTTGCCTAGACAAATACAGGTCACCCCAATCAAATTACACCAAATTAATAGCGAATCACACACTTTACGAAGAAGCCAAAATCATTCGAATTGACTTATTTATAATAAAACTAATTAGAGATCATTGGAGAAAAGTTAACACTGTAACCACCAACTCCCTCATATCACATTCATTATATCCAAACCCACTATATTTCCATAAAACACTACAAACCGGCTATATACCACCCGAAGCCTTCATATACCTGGACGGATCGGGACTCATTCAAAACAAAAACAAGCTACCCGTAATATATCACTACAACAGAAAAACATTTGAGAAAACAATACCATACAATAGCGACCTACAGAATGACGACAAAAACCTAAGATTCATGTACAAATTATCAGCAGTAGACTTAAAAAAAGAAAATATACCAAAGAAAAAAATACACTGGTGGCTGTGAATAAAGTATAAGATAAACTCCTCTCAAGTAATTAGTCTTAAGGTATGTGTGAAATGAGTGAGAATGTAGAATGTAACGTACGGAATGTATAAAAAAAAAAAAAAAAAAAATTTGTTATTTTATAGAAAATGTATATTGATAAGATAGGCTAAGATAGACTAATGTACGCGTTGTATATAACAATAATCAGAAAATTTAAAGATAACTTCGATATGTAGCAATAATAAAAACATAAGAGCGTCCGACTCCTCGATAGTATAGTGGTTAGTATCCCAGAAACCTCACCATGTTAGTGGAAAAACTAACGAAACAGTTGGAAAAAATTTCCATGCCGACACCACCACGGACCCAGGTAGAGACAGACGGGTCAGAAAAAATGGAAATCGCCTGCGAAGACCTCACGGAGATTCAAGAGAAGGACAATTGGACGAGGGTGGCCTCAAGGAGAGGCAAGCAAGCGGCAGAGGCGGCAAATACGGCCGACAGCCGACACCGACCAGGACCCAGCAGTGCCGCCACTCAGCCGGGCCCACCTCATCGCACCCCTATGAAGGCGTCGAGTGCAACATGCGCGGCAACGGGTGGCAGCATCCACACGGCCTCGCGCGGACCGACCGATCGCACTCAAAGGGCAGGTACAAAAACACAAAAAACGCAATTCGGAAATCCAAAGACACTCACAGACACAGACAATAGCATTAGACAGAAACCCCCACCAATCATTTTGCACACAGACACAAACAAAGAAATAGTAAACCTATTAAAACAAAAAATGAGCGACTTTCACATTAAACGAATAAACAACAACAAACAAATACTCCAAACATACACAATAGAGAACCATAAAATAGCATGCACAACTATCAAACAGAACAACATAAAATTCTTCACATACACCCCAAAATCCGAAAAGAACTTAACGGTTTTGTTGAAAAATTTAGAAGGACACTTCGAAACGCAAGAAGTGCTAGAAGCTCTTAGAGCAAAACAGATCGAACAACTGCAATTCGTTGCAGTTAAGAAATTTATAACGAAACGCGCCGCGGAAGAAAAGCGCGTCTTACCTATATTTATAGTTCAACTCTCGCCGGACAGCAATATAAATAACTTAAGACAAATACAAACAGTCCTTTACAACGCCGTCAGATGGGAAAAAATCATAAAGAAGGACCGCATCCAATGCAAAAGATGCCAGAGAATAGGACACGTGGCCTCTAACTGTAATTTAGATTACCGTTGTGTCAAGTGTAACGTGCCGCACAACCCGGGTGAGTGCCCACGCCCCGCCGAGGGGACGGGTAGTCCGAACCTTTTAGGGCCCTATTGTATAAACTGCAAAAGCTTCGGTCATCCGGCCTCGTACAGAGGATGTCCAAAAATCAAAGAATTCAAGCAGAAAATTGAAGAGAAAAAACTAGCCATTAAAGAAAAAAAAGAAAAAATTCAAGAAACAGCAAATAGATTCATTAAACCCGGTGTATCATTCAGCTCACACTTCAAAGAAAGCAGCCCGTCGCGCCAACCCACCCCCGATCCACAAAAAACAGCCAACGTAACTCACACCGAGCAAAACCCAACATTTGAGCAAATCAAAAAAATAATAGAAAACATCATAACCAGTCAAATGGCCAGATTTTTCGAACAACTAGAGTCTAATAGCACTAAAATAAACGTAATCGCCGAAGCACTTGACCTCGAAATATAACATTCAACCTCCTCAATAGCATTAACACACGACAAAACACTGCAGAGAAAATTCGATGCAACAACCTTAAAATCACCGAAATTAATGTAAATTCGCTAATATCCTACGAAAGAAGAGCATCTCTTGCAGAGTATCTAGCGTCCAATGATCCGGATGTGGTCCTTCTTTGTGAAACAAAACTAAGCCCAAGACACGTAGTTAGGTTTAAGAATTATACCCTGGTAAGGAACGATAGGATCAATGCTAAACAGGCTGGGGGAACTGGCATCCTAATAAGACAAAATATTAAATTTAAGTCCATACAGCGAGGTAGAGCAGAGAGTACCACCTTCGAAGCCACCACAATCAAATTAAAGCTCCAAAATAATAATAATCTATATATAATCGCAGGATACGCAACCAGTAGTTGTAAAAAAGAATTTATGTCGGAACTGCATGATTTATTCGAGAAATTGGAACTAAACAAAAACAATAACTTTTATCTGCTCGCGGGCGATTTAAATGCCAAACACTCCGCGTGGAGTAATCCCATAGACAACCACAGGGGGGTAGCGCTTCTGAACTGGATATCGCGAAACCAGATAAATTACAGAATTTCCATGCTCCACACACTAACTCCGTCCTATCCAAAAAGCGGAGCCTTCATCGACATCTGCATAGCAGACAATAGAATACTATTCCACGACACACCCGCACACGAAAGACTCGACTCTACCGAATATGACAGCGACCATAGAGCAGTAAACATGATAATATCGATACGAACTCATGATTACCTCGAAATAGACGAAGCAACCCCCAGTATAAAATATAATTATCATAAAGCAAACTGGACAGAATTCTCAACACACCTAAAACAGAACGATAATATAGACATACAGAATAATAGAAATCTTACAACAGACGAAATCGACAAATACATAGAGCAACTCAACACAAACATCACACACGCAATAGACATAGCAGTACCGCGAATCAACACTAACTATGACTCGACAGACAGATACATCACAACGGAAATAAGAAATCTAAGAAAACAAAAAAGTCGCTTACTAACACGGTTAAACAGACTAACAAGAGTCACAAATTACACAAATGCGCACGACATCCTCATAGCGGCACTAAAAGAACAAATGAAAATCACAAGATACGAGATCAAAAAAGCCTTTCAAAATTCGACAAACAATTACTGGAAACACAGAATCTCGCAAATATCCATACGAAAACCCAATGAACTCTTCCCATCCATCAACAATATCTTTCGATCGAAATGTCAAAACAACATAGACATCCTAAAGATCCCCATCACAAATACAAATATATTAACAAACGCCAATATAGATCCAAACAACGTACAATTAGACGAGCACAATAACCTTCTAATCACTGATACACAAGACAAACTAAACGTACTAGGGGCACACTTCGAAGCAGCCCAAACACAGAACTCGCACATGGGTAAACGAGAACTAACAAACATAATCCAACAGAAAGTACAAAAAATACAAACCGAACTCGACGAAGACGCACGTAATGACAAAACAGTATGCATATTTCATGACGAAAACACAGCATCAAACCCGAACACTGACATAGTACCAAAAAATTACTTCACCTCCTACTGCGAACTACGAAACACATTCAAAAACCTAAACAGCAAAAAATCATCCAGTTTCGACAACATACCAAACGTAGTCCTCAAAAACTACCCGGGCAGTACATTCTTTACTACACAGTCTTATTTAACAATTGCCTAAACCGCGCATACTTCCCTACAGTCTGGAAAACAGCGAAAGTGGTGGCTCTAAAGAAAAAAGATAGGGATGGTGCCGAGCCGACCAACTACCGACCCATCAGTCTCTTGCCCAACATAAGCAAGATATTCGAAACCACCATAAACAATGCAATCACCAAATTCTGCACCGATAATTTCATCATACCAGATACACAATTTGGCTTCAGATTCAAACACTCCACTATCCACGCGATAACGAAATTTACCTCAGATATATGTTGGGCAAGAAACGCAGGTGACTGCGTCGGGGCGGTACTCATCGACCTCGAAAAAGCCTTCGATACTGTCTGGCTGGATGGACTATTCTTTAAGATGTTAAAGAAAAAGTTTCCCCCCCATCTAATTAAAATGGTCTGGAACATGTTGCACGGAAAATCTTTCCTTGTAACAGAAGGGGCCAACACATCCGCGAAATTATTTTATATAAGAAACGGCCTACAGCAAGGTACAGTCAATTCCCCCATCCTGTTTAGCATATACATAAGCGACCTTTTACAAATGTACGGCCTAAATAGCGAACCACACAAAAAAGCAATAGCCTTTGCAGATGACTTACTAATATACATTAACGACAATAAACCCACGATAATACAAAAACAGTTACAAGAAACATTTAACAAAATTCAGGACTACTTCCACACATGGAAACTCAAAATAAACATCAAAAAATGCGAAACAATATTATTTAGACCATACATTTCAATGATTTCAGACGCAAACAATGACGTACGAGCGCACAGTAAACATTTTCAATTACACGATGGCAGCGACACTAACAATAAAATCCCACACAAACAGGTCGTTCGTTATTTAGGCGTACACTTAGATTTTAAATTAAACTTCAACGACCATGTGAATATTCAGTTAGACAAAGCACAAAAGGCATTTGCGGCGAATAAACGTATCTTCTATTCAAAAGAGCTAAACACAAACGTGAAAATACTATGCTACAAACTATTGGTACGTCCAATCATAACATACGGTGTCCCAATATGGTTTAATATCAGCGCCAGTACAATGGAGAAGATACGGGTATTCGAACGCAAGTGTCTCAGAGCCTGCCTCAACACTTATAGAACACCGGAATCAAATTACACGAAAAGAGTCAGCAACTATAAACTACTACAGAAAGCTAGAATCATTCGCATAGACCTCTTCATCTTAAAATTAATCAGAAACCATTGGGCGAACATACGAAACATCACAAACAATAACCTTATATACAGCTCTACCTATCCCAACCCACTATACTTTGAAAAAGCCAAACTAACAGGATATACACCACCAGAATCATTTATATATCTAGACAATGCAGGCCTTATACAAAACAAGTATGGACAACCGATAATTTATCATTTCAACAGAAAGAACTACAATAAAAAAATTACATACAACAGCGAAATAAATTTCGACGACCCAAATATAAGATTTCGCTATAAGCTCACGCAACACGATTTAAAAGACAAACATAGAAACGACACAAAAAAATATTGGTGGCTTGATTTAAACAATATTGTTGGTTAACTAGTAATTAAAAAATTGTAACATGCAATCCGTCCTCGATAGTATAGTGGTTAGTATCCCATTCGCTCGCCAACCCTCGAAGGAGTCGGACGTACCCTTACGACCGCTCCTCAGGTACTCCGAGGATACCTCCGCGCAACATAGCCAAAATTGCAGAGACGTACAGTTGCCTTCACGCGAAAAGTGCCTAGATTCAGTGCGTGCAAATTATTGTTATTATTAAAAATACAATACAATACATAACATAAAATAGAAAGTGAAGAAGACGCACAAGGGGCCGCTGGCTCCAGCCACACTCAACCAAAATTGGAAAACAACAAAATAGATGAAATAATAAAAGTCATAAAAAAGAAGGCAGCGCCGCTCGACGAAAGTGAAATATTAGTGCAAGTGAACAGATTATCGAAATCGGGCGACAATGTGAAACGGCTTGATCACAAGCCGAACCTGATCGTCAGTAAAAGAAAGTGCAGCGACAGTGAAGTGACGCCCGCAACAATGGCAAAGACAAAAGTGAAACCAACTCCATCACCCGACAAACCCTCCTATGAAGATCTAATCAAAATGATAAACAATCTAAACGACACGATCGAAAAATTATCTCAACAGTTAGAGGAGGAACGGAGAAAAAAAATCTTCAGGGAACCCACATCTGTCCCACGAAGCGAAACACCATCCAACATCGACCATGCGACGAAAGTTTCCACGGTCAAGAGGAAAAACGTTCCGCCAACACCATCTTTACCAACCCCTCAGCCAGCAGGTAAAGCAATAAAGGCCGAAACAACAGCGTCGCAGTCAACCCAGGACCCACTCCCAACACCGAAAAAACCCAGGTTTGGAAATGAGGCAGCCGTATCTTGCCAAAAACAAAATGCTTCAAAATCTCCCCCAATAATTGTATACAATAACACGGTAAAAACAACATTAAATATAATGAAAAAGGTCGAACAAAACTTCAGCATAAAAAAAATTAACGACGCGAAACACATAATACACACCTCCAGCGAAGAAAATTACAAACTAGCTTGTAACACACTAAAAACAAACAATATTGAATATTTTACATACACCCCCAAACATGAAAAACCAATTTCAATTCTTCTAAAAAATCTAGAAGGTGATTTTGACACAGATGTAGTCCTCGAAGACCTCAAAAATAAAAACATCGATAACATAGATTTCAAATCGGTCAAAAAATTCCACACGCAACGTTCGTTAAAAGAAGGGAGAAGTCTTCCCATCTATATCGTGCAAATATCGCAAAACAGCATAGTAAACAATTTAAAAAATATAAAAACAGTATTGCACTCCATAATATCTTGGGAGAAATTAATAAAAAAAGAACGCATCCAATGCAAAAGATGCCAACGCATCGGCCACGTTGCATCAAACTGCAACCTTAATTATAGATGCGTAAAATGCAACACGCCACACAATCCAGGAGAATGCCCGCGATCGAACACCGATTTTAACGCACAGAACGAAGAGTCCAAACCCTATTGCATCAATTGCAAGCAATTCGGACACCCCGCCTCGTACAGAGGATGCCCTAAACTAAAAGAAATAAAACAAAAAGTCGAAGAACGTAAATTACAATTAGAAGCAGAAACCCACAAGAAAATAAAATCTTATAATAATACGGTAAAAAGCCACATATCCTATAGTTCTGTAACCGCAAACCGACCCGAAATAACCTCACAACCAAGACAGTTTAATCAAACAGTAACGAAACAGCCACCTATAAACGAAACACACAAACCCTCGTTTCTAGAAGAAATCAAGGCAATAATCACTGCCACCATAAGCTCCCAACTCTCCTCCCTTAGAGAGAGTATTATGTCCAACGAGACCAAAATAAACATTATAGCTAACGCCTTAGAAATAGAACTTTAATCCAATGGCTTCCGACACCCGCATAAATATAGCCAACAAATTAATCGTGAACGAACTATACATAATCCAAATAAACGTAAACTCCATCATAACCAATGAACGAAGAGTCACTCTCCTGGATTGCCTAAAAAAGCAAAAACCAGACATAGTCTTACTCTCTGAAACAAAATTAAATCCGATTCATAAAATCAACTTCAAGGACTACAACTTTGTCAGGCGCGACAGAATAAATTCTAAACAAGCAGGAGGTACAGGAATATTGATCCGAAAAGATGTAAAATTCAAAAATATCCAGCTAAACAGTGTCAAAAACAGTAATTGTCTAGAATCCACTGCAATAGAAATTAAATTTCAAAACAATTGCAAGCTATATCTCATAGCGAGCTATGCCACCAGCAATTGTAAAAAAGAATTCATGCTAGAACTCAGAGCCCTTTTCGACTCATTAGAATTGTACAAAGCCAACACTTTCTACCTGCTAGCCGGCGACCTTAACGCCAAACACCATTCATGGGGAAACCCCATCAACAACGCACGAGGGATTTCACTAAACAAATGGCTCCTCGAAAACCAAATGACATATAAAACAACCCTACACAGTACCGCAGTTCCTTCTTTTCCGAAAAGCGGTGCGTTTATAGACCTTTGTCTAGCGGATAATAGAATTAAATTCCATAAAACACCCGGTCCCAACCTCTTACACTCATTTAAGTACGATAGCGACCATAGAGCCTCTAAAATGATTATATCCATCCCTTCAACTAGCCATTTCATATTCGACGAAATAACCCCAATCATAAAATACAACTACAACAAAGCTGACTGGCCAAAATACAAGACGTTTCTAATCGAGAACGACGACACAGACATCCCCGATAATAAAAACCTTTCCATGAAAGAAATAGAAGACCATATTGACAAACTCAACACCAACATCCTAAAAGCAATAGACGTAGCTGTACCACAAACTGACAATAATTTCAATTCAACAGACAAATACATCACACCAGAGATCAAACGACTCAGAACACAAAAAAGCAAACTCATCACACAAATTAATAGATTAAAAAACCTCCGTAATTATACCCCAACAAACGACCCAATAATAGAAGCCCTGCAGAGAAAATTAAAAACAATTAGATATGAGATCAAGAAAGCTTTTCAAGAGGCAGTAAGCAATCACTGGGAAAATAAAATTAGAAAAATCTCTCTCCGTCAACAAGAAGAACTTTTCCCTTCAATCAATAGTATATTCCGCCACAAAGATAGCAATGACATCGACACACTCCGAATCCCTTCGTCAAAGACTGCCATTCTTGAAAAAGCAAATCTTGATATCAATCTCCTCGTAAAAGACACAAACACAAACACCATCTTAATAACAGACATCCAAAACAAACTAGATGTTATAGGAGCACATTTTGAGTCAGTCCACTCCCAAAATAGCCACATGGGCAAAACACAATTATCCAATATTATACACAACAAAATAGACGCACTACGATCAGACATTCAACAGGACAGAGAAAATGATAAAACCATATGCACATTCACGGACGACAACAAAGCCAGCAACCCGAAAGCCACACACATCCCTCCGAACTACTTCACTTCCCACATCCAACTAGAGAAAACATTCCGCAATCTGAACAACAAAAAATCCTCGAGCTTTGATGGTATACCAAACATAGCTCTAAAACACCTGCCTAAACCATACATATATCACTATAGCATAATCTTCAACAATTGTCTGAATTCTCACCACTTCCCCGCAACCTGGAAAACAGCCAAATTAATTACAATTAAAAAGAAAGGCAAAGACAGTAGCGACCCTAATAGCTACCGTCCAATCAGTCTCCTCCCTAACATCAGCAAAGTATTCGAAACAATTGTAAATGACGCGATCGTTAACTTCTGCAACTCCAGAAACATCATCCCAGAATCCCAATTTGGCTTCCGTCACAAACACTCCACCATCCATGCAATCACCAAATTCACCTCCGATATCTGCTGGGCCAGAAATGCAGGCGACTGCATAGGAGCCGTGCTCATAGATCTAGAGAAAGCCTTTGACACTGTCTGGCTGGACGGACTTTTCTTTAAACTACTAAAGAAAGAATTTCCCTTACACCTAATTAAAATCATCTGGAGCATGCTGCACGATAAAAAATTTTATGCAATAAACGGTCACTACAAATCAAGCAAAAGCTTCAATATCGTTAACGGCCTGCAACAAGGCACAGTAAACTCTCCTGTCTTGTTTAACATATTCATTAGCGACCTATTACAAATGTATGGCCTGGATAGCGACAACTCTAAAGGGGCGATTGCCTTTGCGGACGATATCCTAGTTTACACACGTGACAACAAAGTTTCAAAAATACAAACCGAACTACAGGAAACGTTTAATAAAATTCAAGATTATTTCCACACATGGAAACTAAAACTAAACATTAATAAATGCGAAACAATTCTCTTCAGGCCGTATATCTCAAAAATCTCTGACGCCAATCATGACGTACGAAAACATCACAAAAACTTTCACATCCTTGACAAACACAATCCAAACGTCAAAATCCCTCACAAAGAGATTGTGCGCTATCTAGGCATACACCTAGATTTCAAACTAAACTTCAATCAACACATCGAAACACAAATTAACAAAGCACAAAAAGCATTTCTCTCCCTCAAAAGATTATTTTATTCGAAAGACCTCAATAAAACGGTAAAAACCCTCTGCTACAAACTATTCATACGACCGATCCTAACATACGGCTGCCCCATCTGGTTCAACATCAGCGCTGGAACCATGGAAAAATTACGGATCTTCGAGCGGAGATGCCTGAGAGCCTGCCTCAATAAATACCGGACACCCGAATCCAACTTCACAAAGAAGATCAAAAACCACAAACTCTACGAGGACGCCAAACTCATCAGAATAGACCTGTTCATCCTCAAACTAATCAGGAACCATTGGGCCAACACTCGCAACATAAACTCCAACAGCCTCATTTTCGCCTCCACATATCCAAACCCAATGTATTTCACCGAAACAATGAAAACCGGCTACATCCCCCCTGAATCCTTCATCTATCTGGACAGTGAGGGCTACATACAAAATTCGAACAACGTACCAATAATTTACCACGCCTACAGAAGAACATTCGACAAACACATCAAGTACAACAAAAACATCAAGATGGACGACCCAAACATACGTTTCAATTATAAATTATCCACAATAGACCTAAGGGACAAACATCGTCAGAACATCAACACATATTGGTGGCTATAACACCACCTAAACATAAATCCAGCACATCTACACCCGACTAAAATCCCCCGATACCAATATACAACAAACAAAATTTTTCAAGTGTCCGCCTCCTCGATAGTATAGCGGTCAGTATCCCAGTTCGACTCCGACCGTCGTAGGAGTAGGACGTGCCCCTCGAGCAGGTCAAAAAGACAGCCGAAGGACGCTACAAGCAACGGAGCGCTGCAGTGAATACGCTGAGTAGACGGCATACTCAAAAAAATCATTGTGCAAATTACATACAACAGTGTACGTGAATATTATTAAAAAGTGAGTGCCAATAGTTTAATAACCCCAAAAGGGGTTCCACCAGCGGAGGAACATGTGACAGAATGTGCACGGACCCCAGTTAGAAGCGAACCCACGAATAATGTGAAAAAAAATGCAATCTTAAATTTAATTGCTAACCACGATTACGCAGATATAAGTAAATTAATACGTAATCAACAAATTAAAGACATTATAAAAGGAAAAAAACAAACAAAAAGGCTGAATCCATCGCCTACAATAGTGCCAAGAAGATTAGAAAGAGGAAGCATCACAACACCCAATGCAAATATGAAGCAAATCAATCAAAAAAAAATTCAAAAAGAAGACAGTAAAACTACAGGAAATCCATCATACGAAGAACTAATAAAAGAAAATAGAAATCTCACCATGTTAGTGGAAAAACTAACGAAACAGCTGGAAAAAATTTCCATGCCGACACCACCACAGACCCAGGTAGAGACAGACGGGTCAGAAAAAATGGAAATCGCCTGCGAAGACCTCACGGAGATTCAAGAGAAGGACAATTGGACGAGGGTGGCCTCAAGGAGAGGCAAGCAAGCGGCAGAGGCGGCAAATACGGCCGACAGCCGACACCGACCAGGACCCAGCAGTGCCGCCACTCAGCCGGGCCCACCTCATCGCACCCCTATGAAGGCGTCGAGTGCAACATGCGCGGCAACGGGTGGCAGCATCCACACGGCCTCGCGCGGACCGACCGATCGCACTCAAAGGGCAGGTACAAAAACACAAAAAACGCAATTCGGAAATCCAAAGACACTCACAGACACAAACAACACAGACAATAGCATTAGACAGAAACCCCCACCAATCATTTTGCACACAGACACAAACAAAGAAATAGTAAATCTATTAAAACAAAAAATTAGCGACTTTCACATTAAACGAATAAACAACAACAAACAAATACTCCAAACATACACAATAGAGAACCATAAAATAGCATGCACAACTATCAAACAGAACAACATAAAATTCTTCACATACACCCCAAAATCCGAAAAGAACATAACGGTTTTGTTAAAAAATTTAGAAGGACACTTCGAAACCCAAGAAGTGTTAGAAGCTCTTAGAGCAAAACAGACCGAACAACTGCAATTCGTTGCAGTTAAAAAATTTATAACGAAACGCGCCGCGGAAGAAAAGCGCGTCTTACCTATATTTATAGTTCAGCTCTCGCCGGACAGCAATATAAATAACTTAAGACAAATACAAACAGTCCTTTACAACGCCGTCAAATGGGAAAAGATCATAAAGAAGGACCGCATCCAATGCAAAAGATGCCAGAGAATAGGACACGTGGCCTCTAACTGTAATTTAGATTACCGTTGTGTCAAGTGCAACGTGCCGCACAACCCGGGTGAGTGCCCACGCCCCGCCGAGGGGACGGGCAGTCCGAACCTTTTAGGGCCCTATTGCATAAACTGCAAAAGCTTCGGGCATCCAGCCTCGTACAGAGGATGCCCAAAAATAAAAGAATTCAAGCAGAAAATTGAAGAGAAAAAACTAGCCATTAAAGAAAAAAAAGAAAAAATTCAAGAAACAGCAAATAGATTCATTAAACCCGGTGTATCATTCAGCTCACACTTCAAAGAAAGCAGCCCGTCGCGCCAACCCACCCCCGATCCACAAAAAACAGCCAACGTAACTCACACCGAGCAAAACCCAACATTTGATCAAATCAAAAAAATAATAGAAAACATCATAACCAGTCAAATGGCCAGATTTTTCGAACAACTAGAGTCTAATAGCACTAAAATAAACGTAATCGCCGAAGCACTTGACCTCGAAATATAACATTCAACCCGCTCAATAGCATTAACACGCGACAAAACACTGCAGAGAAAATTCGATGCAATAACCTTAAAATCACCGAAATTAATGTAAATTCGCTAATATCCTACGAAAGAAGGGCATCTCTTGCAGAGTATCTAGCGTCCAATGATCCGGATGTGGTCCTTCTTTGTGAAACAAAACTAAGCCCAAGACACGTAGTTAGGTTTAAGAATTATACCCTGGTAAGGAACGATAGGATCAATGCTAAACAGGCTGGGGGAACTGGCATCCTAATAAGACAAAATATTAAATTTAAGTCCATACAGCGAGGTAGAGCAGAGAGTACCACCTTCGAAGCCACCACAATCAAATTAAAGCTCCAAAATAATAATAATCTATATATAATCGCAGGATACGCAACCAGTAGTTGTAAAAAAGAATTTATGTCGGAACTGCATGATTTATTCGAGAAATTGGAACTAAACAAAAACAATAACTTTTATCTGCTCGCGGGCGATTTAAATGCTAAACACTCCGCGTGGAGTAATCCCATAGACAACCACAGGGGGGTAGCGCTTCTGAACTGGATATCGCGAAACCAGATAAATTACAGGATTTCCATGCTCCACACACTAACTCCGTCCTATCCAAAAAGCGGAGCCTTCATCGACATCTGCATAGCAGACAACAGAATACAATTCCACGACACACCCGCACACGAGAGACTCGACTCTACCGAATATGACAGCGACCATAGAGCAGTAAACATGATAATATCGATACGAACTCATGATTACCTCGAAATAGACGAAGCAACCCCCAGTATAAAATATAATTATCATAAAGCAGACTGGACAGAATTCTCAACACACCTAAAACAGAACGATAATATAGACATACAGAATAATAGAAATCTTACAACAGACGAAATCGACAAATACATAGAGCAACTCAACACAAACATCACACACGCAATAGACATAGCAGTACCGCGAATCAACACTAACTATGACTCGACAGACAGATACATCACAACGGAAATAAGAAATCTAAGAAAACAAAAAAGTCGCTTACTAACACGGTTAAACAGACTAACAAGAGTCACAAATTACACAAATGCGCACGACATCCTCATAGCGGCACTAAAAGAACAAATGAAAATCACAAGATACGAGATCAAAAAAGCCTTTCAAAATTCGACAAACAATTACTGGAAACACAGAATCTCGCAAATATCCATACGAAAACCCAATGAACTCTTCCCATCCATCAACAATATCTTTCGATCGAAATGTCAAAACAACATAGACATCCTAAAGATCCCCATCACAAATACAAATATATTAACAAACGCCAATATAGATCCAAACAACGTACAATTAGACGAGCACAATAACCTTCTAATCACTGATACACAAGACAAACTAAACGTACTAGGGGCACACTTCGAAGCAGCCCAAACACAGAACTCGCACATGGGTAAACGAGAACTAACAAACATAATCCAACAGAAAGTACAAAAAATACAAACCGAACTCGACGAAGACGCACGTAATGACAAAACAGTATGCATATTTCATGACGAAAACACAGCATCAAACCCGAACACTGACATAGTACCAAAAAATTACTTCACCTCCTACTGCGAACTACGAAACACATTCAAAAACCTAAACAGCAAAAAATCATCCAGTTTCGACAACATACCAAACGTAGTCCTCAAAAACTACCCGGGCAGTACATTCTTTACTACACAGTCTTATTTAACAATTGCCTAAACCGCGCATACTTCCCTACAGTCTGGAAAACAGCGAAAGTGGTGGCTCTAAAGAAAAAAGATAGGGATGGTGCCGAGCCGACCAACTACCGACCCATCAGTCTCTTGCCCAACATAAGCAAGATATTCGAAACCACCATAAACAATGCAATCACCAAATTCTGCACCGATAATTTCATCATACCAGATACACAATTTGGCTTCAGATTCAAACACTCCACTATCCACGCGATAACGAAATTTACCTCAGATATATGTTGGGCAAGAAACGCAGGTGACTGCGTCGGGGCGGTACTCATCGACCTCGAAAAAGCCTTCGATACTGTCTGGCTGGATGGACTATTCTTTAAGATGTTAAAGAAAAAGTTTCCCCCCCATCTAATTAAAATGGTCTGGAACATGTTGCACGGAAAATCTTTCCTTGTAACAGAAGGGGCCAACACATCCGCGAAATTATTTTATATAAGAAACGGCCTACAGCAAGGTACAGTCAATTCCCCCATCCTGTTTAGCATATACATAAGCGACCTTTTACAAATGTACGGCCTAAATAGCGAACCACACAAAAAAGCAATAGCCTTTGCAGATGACTTACTAATATACATTAACGACAATAAACCCACGATAATACAAAAACAGTTACAAGAAACATTTAACAAAATTCAGGACTACTTCCACACATGGAAACTCAAAATAAACATCAAAAAATGCGAAACAATATTATTTAGACCATACATTTCAATGATTTCAGACGCAAACAATGACGTACGAGCGCACAGTAAACATTTTCAATTACACGATGGCAGCGACACTAACAATAAAATCCCACACAAACAGGTCGTTCGTTATTTAGGCGTACACTTAGATTTTAAATTAAACTTCAACGACCATGTGAATATTCAGTTAGACAAAGCACAAAAGGCATTTGCGGCGAATAAACGTATCTTCTATTCAAAAGAGCTAAACACAAACGTGAAAATACTATGCTACAAACTATTGGTACGTCCAATCATAACATACGGTGTCCCAATATGGTTTAATATCAGCGCCAGTACAATGGAGAAGATACGGGTATTCGAACGCAAGTGTCTCAGAGCCTGCCTCAACACTTATAGAACACCGGAATCAAATTACACGAAAAGAGTCAGCAACTATAAACTACTACAGAAAGCTAGAATCATTCGCATAGACCTCTTCATCTTAAAATTAATCAGAAACCATTGGGCGAACATACGAAACATCACAAACAATAACCTTATATACAGCTCTACCTATCCCAACCCACTATACTTTGAAAAAGCCAAACTAACAGGATATACACCACCAGAATCATTTATATATCTAGACAATGCAGGCCTTATACAAAACAAGTATGGACAACCGATAATTTATCATTTCAACAGAAAGAACTACAATAAAAAAATTACATACAACAGCGAAATAAATTTCGACGACCCAAATATAAGATTTCGCTATAAGCTCACGCAACACGATTTAAAAGACAAACATAGAAACGACACAAAAAAATATTGGTGGCTTGATTTAAACAATATTGTTGGTTAACTAGTAATTAAAAAATTGTAACATGCAATCCGTCCTCGATAGTATAGTGGTTAGTATCCCCGCCTGTCACGCGGGAGACCGGGGTTCGATTCCCCGTCGGGGAGTATATATATTTTTGTATATTTTTGTTATAAAAACATCTTTTATCCTTTCACCTCCTCATAACATATCCACCTTATAATTTCACAATATGCTCCGCAATACTAGTTTGTAATTTACATTAATACATCGCAATAAACACATGCAATAAAATTATAGCTTAAGCAAACGAACTCTAGTTATAAGTAGATGTAAGTGCAACTGCCAGCGTTATCCTTAAGTTACTCATTAGTCCTTAATTTAGTCTGAATTAATTATACATAGTCATTATCTTATGATAATTATCCCCTCCGAACCAAATACGTTAACCAAAGATCTGTACAGTTTTATATTCTTCGTGCCTTTCTGTACATACACGTCTTATCATTGTACTAGTAAAACCATACTCGATTGAAGTTGTCATTAATTACAATAAGTGTCGTGTAAATATTCTGTAGACAAACTGTGCGTGCCTGGATTTCCTAGCCTTTAGTTTAGTATTTTAAGTGTTCAATATTGTTATACTCTTTTTGATCGTTTAAGTTTATTGTACCCCATGTAAATATTGTATGTAATTTTGGCACAATAAACGCTCTGTTACAAAAAAAAAAGTGGTTAGTATCCCCGCCTGTCACGCGGGAGACCGGGGTTCGATTCCCCGTCGGGGAGAATATATTTTTGTTATTATACATGATTCGATCTCATCATAACCTTAATTTTAGTTTTGTATTATATGCTTTTTTTTTTAGTGATAAGAAGTACAACCGATACCTCTCGCAAATAGCAAAAACGCGCAATAAACTAACCATGGCTGTTATTAGAATTATAAATGCGATAATAGATAGTATCAACAATAACGTAGCATAAGCACATGAATTAACTGCAATAAGTGCACTCACTTAGATTATAAGCATAGTCATAGGTATTAATTAATAACTTCCCTCAAACCAACCCCATAAAACCAAAGATTGTACAGTTTTTCCTTACTCGTGCCTTTCTGTACATATTACACATATTAATAATTTAGTAAACCAAACTTAGTCATAAGTGTTAAAAGTTGCAATAAGTGCAGTATACATATATAATTATAAGATTAAACCGTGCGTGCTCGGATTTCCGAGCCTTTAGTTTAGACTATAAATTCTAGATTATTGTTACACTTTTTTTTCTGCGTTTGAGTTTATTGTATCTTTTGTATATATTGTATTTTTGTTGGCACAATAAACGCATTGTTTAAAAAAAAAAAAAAAGTGGTTAGTATCCCCGCCTGTCACGCGGGAGACCGGTGTTTGATTCCCCGTCGGGGAGAATATTTTTTTTGATTTTTTTGCTATAATTAGTATAATTAATTTGCATCATTCGTTATAAAAATGTCATTCACTTTCTTACTTTTCTTACATCTTATTCTTTATTTTCTTTACAATATTCTCTGTAATACTAGTTTGTAACTTATATTAAGATATTGCAATAAACCAAAGTTGACGGGTGTACTTAATATGTGCAAGCACATATAGCAATGAGATTATAATCTAAACAAACCATCTCCAGTGATAAATGCGATCATGATACTGTGTCGATTGTTGATAAATTTATTGTTAAAAACGTGCTAATATTTTACGCACGTGTCCTACTTTTCCGACGTCGGGGTCACCAATTTGTAGGTAAAGGCGGGTGTTAGGGATTCCCCATCTGGGCTTCACGGCAGGGGCCAGGCACATGGGTCCTTGATGGCTAGGGTGTGGGCCTGTCACCCCGGTGGCGGAAACGTTAGTTTTCGACATGGTAAAACTCATGGGCCCCGTCGACCGTTTTTTGGTGGTCCTCCGTAAAGAACTTATCCTTGATTTACGACCAGGCCGTTAGCGGGGTTGGGACTTGGACCACTCGGCGTAATTGCTTCCAGATGGGGTAGATTTCCAAATTTTCCCTTGAGGAGGAATCTCATCTGGAGGCGTTCGCAGTACCCTTTCCAAAGGTCCCAACCATCTTCATTGTAACCAATTAGCGTTCGGTTTTGAGCCTGCCGTGATTGGGCAGTTTTTCCTCGCCGCCCACCCTTAAGTAAAGGTAGGGATAACCGAGGTGACCTAGTGGATGTCACACGGTTATTCGACAGTCCGGATCTGTCCATCCGTCCTGATCCATCCTGAGCCGTCAGTGGATACAGAGGTCTCCCGGGAAGCTAATTGTTGGAGCACCCGGTTAGCAAAAATAGAGTTTTAGTCGGCACACTAACGTGCAAATTTCTCAAAGCTCGAACGATCGCAAGATCGACCGCGAGCATTAACAGCGGGTGAATAATTTGGGTCCAACAGTGCGTAATATGTATATGTATAATAAATAATATAAATATATATTTGTAAAAGAACAATGGATAAACTAAACAATGATATAGCAATAACGGAACAACGATAACAGTAAACAAAAGGAAGTAACAATAGCTAACAACAACGATAACGATTCTAACATATTAGAAAATATCGCGGCGATAAGCTTGCAACGAGCTCTCTGTATGTATGCATACGTTATCCCATCTAGCAAGGGATGTACAGTCGTCCCAGTCGACGACTTTCCGAGTTGCTAAGGAGAGGGAAACTTTTTATCTTCCAAACCGAAGGGAGAATTATAGAAAATTCTAAGAAAACAATTCAAAAAAAGTTATCGCCTATGAGAACTTTCAAATAACCAGTCCAGGATCTGGACTTTGTCACTTTTACGATCGGTCCTTGAGACCGGTTGCGTACGACACGCACTTAACCGTTTGCATACCAGATGGTTCTGAAAAAACAGGATCGAAAAGCGTCGAAGAGCGCAATAGCGCTCCTTCGATTACGTGTCGAAAAAAGCCGTAAAACATAAAATAAAACGTTATGAATGAAAATATATATACTATTAATTTAGAATAGGTAACAACAAAATGCAAATTGGATTACTGACAGCGATGCGACGCGCGACGTATACATGCGTCTGAAAGACTGAGCACGTTTCGACAAATTTCGGGTGGGCCGTAAGTCGTCTGTTTCGGTCAAATGCCCTGGCTTTTCTCGACACAAAATCTGAAGAGCGCAAAAGTGGCTCGTGGTACGCAAACGGTTAAGGTGGTTAGAATTTCTGCGTCCGAAAATTTCTTTCCTCTCACGATGCGGGACCGCTACATTAGCATAACCTTGACATATATGAGTGAGGGATACCATTCCGCCCATTTCTGGACATTAAACAACTTCATATATATTAATACATTTGGTATAAGCAAAATTGAGCTTTAGTATAAACACTCGGCGCGGGCCGAGTGAGGTTAAGGCTCGGCCATGTTGGATAAGCGTCCCGGGCAACTGCGCATGCGCGTAACCAGTGATCCCTGAAACAGTCATGAGCGCGCCTCCCCCCCGTCTCGCTGTTGGCTTATGGCTGCATGGGACACTGGGGATGCAAACAATGAAGTAATTAACGTACTTAACAAATACAATTATTCACGGTGCGACGTCGATAAACCGAAATATAGATGAGAATTTCTTGCAATTTTTAGCTTTAATTTAGATCAGATCTTAATTAATTGGAGAACATGGAGTAATTCAATACGTGTTCGTTATTAAAGTGATAAGTAGACACTTTTATTTATCCATTACTATACATATACATACATACCATCTTCAAAATGGTTCTGTACAAACTTTTATATTTTTCGTTTAATCGTGTATTTTTTCCAATGTCTACGGACAACGAAACTTGCTACACATTCGTTTGATATAAAACTGATTATTCTACAATCAACAAATGCCACTTGAACTGTGTTGTAGGTGTTCTTTATTCCTTGTAAAATCATACAGCAAAAGCGAACGGAGTCTACACAGTGTAATCAAGCAAGGTACAAGTGACACGATGGTTCAACGGGCCAAACGGGTCAAACGATGATCTAGGACAGGGCACGGAATTATCGGCACGCAACATCCAGATCGTGATGGCTACGCATCTTGACGTAGGCCACCGTAGTCACCGTATCGTAGTTTTACTACAGTACGCACCTGAGGTGCCCCGAGCATTTAGGGAGGCGTAGCCTTTGCGATCTGAATGTTGTATGCTCGATAATTCAGAGTCCTGGTCTAGAGTCCATGTTCAAAAATTTCCCTTTGTTCTCATAGGAACAGCATCGGTGACGCGTCATTCGTACACATACACAGCACATGCACCCACGTATTCGTAAATTCGGATCGCTCGAAACTCGATACACGCGAAATCTGTCATAAAAATCTTACATAAAAGTCTCCCGCCGTCCCCCGCGATGAGCGCACGATATCGAAAAATTAACCTCGAAAATACAGACGAGTGTGGTACACTTATATTCTTTAAATTCTAAGAAAAATCAGGTTCCTTCAGCTGAATATAAATTAGTCGCCTAACAAATGTACAGAGTCTCTCGAAACATAAAACACAAGCAACTTAAAAGAAAGCGATAATAACCGGGAACGAATTCGTCGATGTTCACTGTAACATAGCTAATTCTTTTTCTTATCATCGATCAGTTTTGACTGAAACCACGATTCTTTGATCGGTTCTATACGTATTCTAAGACAGCCTGTGTGTTTCACCTAAACAATTATGAACGACTGCACCGCTGGTGATTAAACGACGAGCGACGTCAATTCATAATGGGAACAAAATGGTACTTTTATACAAATAGCTCTTTGGTACATCGAATTTGATTTGATTTCCTTACTACAACATAGGTCTATAATATACATATATAGAGGGTATTATGTTGTTTGTTTTCTAACAATTTTCTCTTTCCTCCTGCATAACTAGGTCACATTACGCATGATGTTTCGCTTACAATAAACAGCTAAAGCATTTTCATTGACAGGGAAAGTAAGAAGAGAACAATTTCGAGAACTTGTATATTACATCAAAACATGTATTTCCGGTCAGAATAATATTCGTAGAAGGATGAGCGATATGAATGATATATAATGTTAATAACATATAGTCCCTTATCATTCATATTTCATATTTCCCATATAAATAATTCAGGTGTTTATTATAAGTTAAATTACATGTATACATATTACAGTAATTTACGTCGGGAACGCTACAGATCTAAAGTTTGTGGTAAAGGGAAATGTTTCATTGAAAACGTATCACTCGCGTATTACTTGAACGACTCTTAATTGCGATTTGAGGGTTACAATCAAAGTTATCTTACCACGAAACATTACCCGAATGTTTACGCTGACTGTTTGCGCAACAGGTGGTTCGAACATACCTGTGTCTTAAACATCCGAATTATAGAAGAAAGTCCCATTGGTTAGAAATTTGAGCTTTGAAATGTTTAAAACCGACGTTTTGGAATTTGTAACTGAGCTTCTTCGCAATTACGAGTGCATTCACTAATCCGTGTATCTTTATGCAAAAATCTTCTGCATTTGTCTCAAGAAGCCTCTTTTTCCAAGGAGCCACTTTAGAATTTTCTCCGTCTTTTAGTAATTTTAATAGGTCGATAGTAATACATTGACTTCAATTCTTGTAATCTTTTTACTGTAATTATAAATAAAATGTGTCAATTTTGCCCTCTTCTCGTCTAATAAGTGAAACTCGCGACGATGATTTCAAACAAGATCTGTCAATTTTTTAATGTTTTCATTTAAGTCGAAATAAAATTTTATTCCTTCTTTTATTTAGTATTAGGACATTGGAGCAAATGCAGACAATCATTGGCAAGAGGATAAGCTGCATTACTTCGATATTATAGTTTTAAAAATTTTCTTTATTTAACTTACATTGTATCGTTTAAAAGACTTTTACTTTCCCAAAATTAGGTGTCATTCCTCTAAATCAATCCCTCGATCTAAACTAGAGAAAAAAGATTTATATTTATCGTATGCCTATATTAACTGTACTCTAGCAAAATATTTGTAAGGAAAAAACTGAATTTCATATTGATTTAAAAGAAATTAATAATATCTATATTTGGTAGATTTTGGTCTAAATCTGCATAACGAGTTTGACACGATAATTATAGTTTAAGACAGTATAATAGATATGCAGCATATAAGTAATCTGGAACAATAAACTTTGCTAATGTATAATTAAAAAAGCTCTAATTAATATCTAACGTAATAAAAATCAAGCTTGCAGAAGTTTCTTCTCCATTTTGGGCGAAAATTGTTCATCTTCAAGATTCATTCTATTCTACATATATCTTTTAACATATACGATGCATAATTTAACGAACGGATACCTGTATAGGATACGTGTATGCGTTTAGCAAGGATTCGCAGTCGTTTTTCTCTCGTGTTCTTGTCCGTAATAGTTCAGTTTTGTTGATAAGAAGCTTGAAAATTAAATGATAAATTCGTGGACCGTGATCGTAGGTCACCAGGCAAAATAAAAATTGTCTGCAACGATCACAAGAAACAAAGGTTAAATATAAACGTATCTTCTTCTTTGACAATTTGAATAAATTGAAAATGGTATATTCTGTTGCATATCTTCGCAGTGTTTTATATTTCATCTACTTGCGTTTGTCATAGACGCATAAACTCGACAGTCTAACGACGAGATTAAAAATTATTATTTTGAGGGTTTTTATGCTTGAAACTTTGCGGGGTGAGAGGTATGTCTAACATTCGAAACACACAAACGATGGAAAATTGGCAACGCAGAAATGTGTCAATTTAATATTTCCTTGCGATATTTATTCTTTCTACGTAAATAGTACATAAAGATTAGAAAATAAATGAAATTACAAAGCATCTTAGCCGCTTGACTTTTCCTCGGATTCATAGATCTCGATTATAAATCGCTCGGAACGGGACACACACGTCCAAACATAAATCATTATTTATAATTTAATGATGCTTAAATACGATGAGAAATTACACGATTACGTATCGATATTAAAAATACATTTTCAGTTGCTGACGAATAAATTAGCTTCGGAATGGGGAGGGGGTAGGGGGTAGGTGGGTGAATGAAAGGGGAAAATTAGGGAAAATGACGGAGAAAACGGCGACACGCTCTACTTCTATTACTCGACCCTCGAGCGTTCTCTTTATTATGAATGCGTGCGCGCTACGAATTAAGCACGAATGGACGCTGATTTCACGTTTTATCGTGAACGAACCACAGGCTTATCAGCGGACGAATCGGAAATAAACGAGGGGAGAAAAAACGAGCTAGCTGAGAAGAAAAAAGAAAGTTAGAGATGCTCCCGTTAAAATCGATGATTGCGATTGGACCATTGATACGTTGAAAAGCTAAACGCGCGCGATGGTTTTACTCCCGGTCGTACGTATTCACGTATATTATGTACAAAATGTACAAATAATTGCGCGCAAGTGCGACTAGCGTGAGAGAGATCAATCGAACAGGTCGTTTCTTCAACCCTGACCGATTGATTTTCATTGTAACTAATGTGTAATGTAGTGTAAGTAAGTTTTACGAACTATTCCATTGTTTATCGATTTATCGAGACATTAAGTCAATGCATATGAAATATTAGTCTTATATCCGTTTATTAAAAATTTCCATACATAAAAATTCATTAAAATACAATGTAGCAGAAATGATAGAACATTTGGTTAAAAGCAATCATGTAGAAAGAAAATGGTAAAATTATTTTTATTTAATAAAATTCCACGAAAGAGAAAATTTACAATTTCAGGTGCAATGACCTAACATTTCCAATAAACTTGATGTCTGTTTTCTTTTGTATAATGAACCGACTAATGATCGAAAAGAAAACGCGATGTCAAATCAGAGAAACGTAAGCTTCGAATTCGCGTGATTTTAAACAGCGTTAACACGGGGAAAAGAATATCGAATCAGACTGATTTTGTTCATCGTCAAAGCCTCGGCTTCTCTTTCTCTATGAGTAATTTCGTTATCACGTATAGAATTCCTTATCAACGCGAGAAATTTCGGGCGGTCTCTAATAAGAAAATGGCACTTTGCTTGAACACACGTAACAGAATCGACTAAAGTTGATGGTTAGTTTCTCGTTCGAGTTCATTAAATCTTAATACCCCTACGGATTAATCGAGTTGCTGCGGTGTGATTAGGAATTAGGACTGTGTTTCGTTAAAAGGGGACGTCTACAAAGGAACGCAAGAAGTCCGGATGTCGGTGTAAATTGTTTTCTGAACTGGAGATACTTTCGTGGAGTTCCGCGGGACAGCATTTCTATCGAAATTCCGTCCGAAATTCTCCTTTTTCTTTATTTGCATTCACACCTCTCACAACGGTCACACACAACAGCTGCGAATATGCGGTTTCATTTCGGCGTAATGTTTGATCAAGCTGAACATTAAGACGCGTCTACACGAAGAAATAGAGTCCCGCTATTTATACTTTTTTTCTCGTTTTTCCATTTTAAGTCAATCCTTATCTAACGAACAAACAGTGTTTAGTTAGAGTTTATGTATATTCATATATGTAATCATTATAATAATCATAATAATTATAATTCATAATATCAATTCATTCCAACAACAAGTTTCTCTTTTTTTCTTATTCTCATTTACGGTATAGTCTATTAGTATTTTCTGTTTTTCATTATTTCCATCCCTGTCCGCTGCTCAATCGTACTTTCTTCCTCGTCAATAAATTTCTCTCTCTCTCTCTCTCTCTCTCTTTAATTATATATTCATTTATATACTTTATTTACTTCTTTTATAATATATGTATAGACTGATATCAACACGTATAACATCGAATTCTCTATTAATCCATTATTTGTTGATTTCTCTTTTCCCGTTATCGTGGAGAAAATCGCAGTAGCTTTATGCGTCCTTAATTATAAGTCTCGTTTCGCGTAATGGCGTCTCAAAAAGCGCGACCGGAAGCGCGATCTAAAATCAGCCAACGTAGCGATTCGATCGCTCATGAGATTTTCTTTTCCGCAAGTTTCGGCGTTTTGGTTTCTAAAACCTCTCCTCTCTGTCGGTCACCGCGATTCTGTGCCGGAGGAAACGAAATTTCGAGGTACATCATTCCTCATCTTCTTTTCTGTTCCCGTTTCTTTCCTGATCTGACATGTATTTGATTCTCAGTGCATATTTCTTTTCTCTGCTCTTCGTTCGATAGACACTCGATAACTCTTTCTTTCTTTTTAATTCGTTACTCACTTGTACACACACGACTAAGCTCTGACTAATCTTGCAAGGAATGAAACATTCTTCGCGACTTTTGCCCTTTGTCGGTTATTTGGTAATCGTCAGCGTTTCAACCCTTCGTCAGCAAAATTTTAATATCATTCGTAACGAAAGTAAACTATTTTCAAATTTGACATGGTCAATTATTCAATCACATAAGTTTGAATGTTCAGAAAGTAGAGAATTATTCAAGATGTATAATGAATAGTCTTCTTTTTACGTGTAATAGACGGTGTCATTAATTTATTAAAGTTTTAACCGAGTTATTAATTAGTTTAAATGGACGACGAAGGGTTGAACTGAACGCCGCGAAACAAAACGCGAACTCGACAGAAATCTCGATAGCGACTCAATAGTGACGCGGTGCATTGGCGTTGATGATCCTATATATGTATGTATGTATACGTATATATATACGTATATATATATGTATACGTATATATATAGTACTATACAGTTAACGGGAAAAAGGAATTTCTGAAAGAGTATGTAATGGTGTTACGTGTAAAGTACGCACGAGGAAATTACGTCGTTGAAAGAGGAAATCGTGCGAGCAAGGTTTCTTCTAAACACCTACGCTTCATGATCTCTAATCAGCGCTGTCTAATGGCGCACACATCGCGTATTATTCTCGACAAAAGGATTCTATAAACTTTGTATTTTAGCAATGTCTGCGAACAACGATATGTTGGCAACTATAATAACGTTAGTTGAAAGTATATATCATCTCATAACGCATAAATACATCGGAACATTGTTACTCTACTTTTTCGAACACTGCTGAACAAGCTCATCAATTCGTTATCGGGAAGCACAATCGAAATCTTTCCTCTTCCGAAAACGATTCCCTCGTTCACGCGATCGTAGAATGTCGGAATGTGATCAAGTCACTACTGGATAAAGCTTCCGCTTCCTCTAATTGTACAAAAACTCGTTCACAAGCTCGTTCGGCCTGCAATGCGATGTGGCAGTATTATTAGTAAGTAGACAGTGTAGTACGATATGATACAGAAGAGCAAGTGTAACCGGAAGTCGTCTCTGTGCCTGCGAGTCGTACGCCGAGGAACCGAGAGAATTTCTTCCGTGGATCTATTACGTAAGGATCCATAGAGCGAACCGATTCGGTCGATCCCGATCGCGATGATGGCTCGGCGATTGAACGCTCGGACAGAAACAACGCTCGCACGCATCCACACGCTCAGCACACTCATCCACGCAGAACTATAGCGCATCATTGTCAATGAAATCGAAGTACCACAATTAGGCGAGACGTGTAGTTCGTATGATAATTACGGCCTGAATATTGACTGCGTCAGACTGAGCTAGACGCGGGACATTGTATCTGTGTTTCAGCCAGGACCATCAGCGTCGAAGGGATACCGTAACCCCTTTTAGTTCAATGAACGTTTAGCGATTGTTGTTAGCTCGATTGAACAAGTAGAACGCCATTCACTCGTGGTGTACGCGTGATCGTACGCGACCTCCTGGTAAAACGAGAAACTGAATGATCCAGGCAACCATAGAAAAAAGAAAGCGCCACATATTCCCTCTCATCATCGCCCTTGTACTCGAAGAAGGTTCCCCGAAATCTCCGCTCTGTCTTCGCATTCGGCCCTCGCTTAAGTTTCTACTAAATTACTTGGTACGGTTGATTCAATTTATTTGGTACGATCGATGGCGCCCTCCCCAAAGACCCGCAAAACTGTCCCCGCCACGCGATCCACACTGCTAAATGTCTTTTTGTCCTTCTGTCTTGCGCAGCAGACACCCTCGTGGACGTTCCACCGGACGAGAGATCAGGCCTGTCGCGATAAGACCTCGGACCAAGGAGAATATATTCTAAACGTGTTACAATACCTTGCAATTGTACGCAGTTAATCGTAATTCAAAACTCTGAAACCGCTTAATCGTACGTCTCGTTAAGCTGTTGACCGTTTTTTAAGATGTCGGTCGGTTTTGGCTCTTGTACGATCGAGGAAGCCATCTTGGTGATCTAGCCCAAGAGCCTCGACCCGTGTATTGTTATCGCTCAGGATCGTCCCCGATCGATCGATCAGCTCGATCGTCTCGTTAGCATGGGAACAAGTTCGAAACATCGTTTCCATTTCGCTTTTTCCCTCCTCATCTTTTACAAAGAAGGAGGGGTGGTGGGCGGAGGTTGAAACCCTCGAACACAGTTCGCACAGCGCTGCCACGGAGAACGCGGATCCGTCTCGTCGTCTTATCGGGTTTTGGGACTAGCCAGGGTCGTTTTCGGGGCTCGGCCGACCCTGGGGGCCGTCCAGATCCTAGATCCCGGAACGACCCTAACGTCGAGAGCTCGGGATCCGGTTTCCCCGTTCGCGCTGCGCTTTCTTTGGACGAGAGCACGATCGGAGACGGTCCTGAAATAAATTCCTAGGTGCACCTATGACAGACTCGGAGGATGCGTTCTTAAAGCAGCCATTTGGCCACCAGAATCATAATCAGGTGCGGCGTCAGGCTGATCACGGACGCGGAACCTTTCACCCTCACGTCGCTGTCCTTCAGGAACACTCCGTCGATCACGTGGATGATGCCGTTGGTGCATTCTACATCCGGGCGGAACACTCGGATTTGCAAGTTGTTCCACTGAATCTGGTACACTGGAAGAAGAAACAAGCCCGATTAGCGGATCCAGCTGATTACGGTCGCTCGGGCAACTGATGGATGAGAGAAATGAAGTGAGCTGTAACGTTGCCATCGAGAGACGATTGCGAGAGCATTTGCACAATAGAAGGATGAAGTAATCATGTGGTTTATCGACATCAAAATCAAGAATATCGCTCTATCTATTTTTCCATCTGCATTGCGCAAATGCTTTTGCTCTTCGCTATGTAGCTTCCTTCGGGCGAAGAAAGCCTGTAAAGTATAATTAAGAAAAGAGCGGGTATTAATTCGTTTTATTCGCCAGTAACGAAGCTTAATTAGAGAAGGTAAATGAAAAGGACGAAGGCACGCGTGTGAAAGGGAAATCGGTGACAAAACAAAGTGCAAACAAGGTAATAGCACGAGATAAACTTCCTTCACTGTGCTTTAATTCATTTTACCCTGTCCGCGTTCCGAGATACCCGCCGCACACGCCCCTGCACTGTAATTCCTGTTTCAACTTCTACTGTGCACGACTCCAACACCTTAATTACCGCATCTCCTCCACCCTTGCTATTCTAACATCTACGCCCTTTGTTTACACTCTACACGGTCGTCTCAATTTCGCTAGCACTTTTCGATGAATTTCTTAATTTTCGCCACCGGCTTCCGTTTCCTAGCCTGCTTTTCTTTGCTTTTCATACCTTGTAACGTCGAGGTGTGCTGGTTGTAAACGGAAAACGCTTTGGTGATTCGTAGTTTGTGGCCGAGCGAATGACCGCATGAGCACGTAGCAATTACCACCAGGGGGTAATCAACGAATTTGCATTTAAATGGTGGTCGAAACGCGCGTAATAAATCGTCTTGTGGCCCCGACCCATAATCGTGTACGTTCTTCGCGGGGCAAAATTGTTCTTTCCGTAACGGCATGAAACACCCTTCTAAAGATTTCTAAACGCTTCCCTTTGTAAAACTGAATAAAATGATTCATGGTGATAACCTTTCACTTTCCCCTAATTGTGTATTATCTTTTAGTGAGGTATCATCTACAATTTTATTCAACCTATATCTCCACAACCAAAAATTATTAATTATTATTAATTATAAAAGTTGAAGTATGGTGTATGTTTAACCAGTTGTAAAAATCTAAGAAAACAACCCGCGTGGGTTCGTCTGAGAAAGTGAAGTCTTTAATTTTATTTTTCAAGTTACTTCCTCCTTCTTCGAATAATTTTCTTTCAGGTTCCCCCCAGTGTGAGCAGTGTAGCAAGTTTAATCGTGTCGAAACGTTATCGAAAATGAAGAAAAATTCTATTCGAGTAGCGAGAGAAGTATAACGTTTGCAAACTCAGGCTTTGTGTTTATTAAGTTGGAAAAATGTAACGATATCGCTGTGCAATTACGCCTTTAAATATTATTTACAAATTATTTACAAGATGGCACGGTAAGTGCCCGTTGCAGTACACAAACACACAAAAAATTCATTATTTACAATTGAAAACAGCATACGTTTCTTTCATCGTGAATGACGACTTCGAAAGAGTTTAACGACGGCGACGATGAGCACGACTACGCGGTCATATTTATTTCTCGCCATTGTAAAAGACTAATCTTGCGCTCGTTCTATGTGAAGCTGAAATTGATTTCTTGCTAAGCAACATTAAGCAGTGCGAAGAAAGAACAGCTGCCGGTCCTTTGCTTGCAAAATCAAAAAGATACTCACCGTTTAAGTATCAAATGTACGATACACGCCGAAATCTGTAAAACTTAGTACGTTAATTGCCATTAACGATCTGGACGTGACGAGTCTGTTCATAAGTGATAAATAATTCCAAGGAAGGAACGTCGTAAACGGCAAATTGAAATAAGTCGACCTTCCTTCGTATATTACGAACCGTTGCAAGATTAGCCACCGAGCTAAGCCGCTTGAAAGATATCTGCCATTTGTATCAATGAGAAAAGACGTTCTGAGGAAAAGTCCACAAGGCTATCATGATATATGCTTGAATTACTGTCACCATTATTGGACGAGCATTTATAAAAAAAACGATGATAAAATCAATTTATAAAAAAAAGCGTCATATGATCGACATAAAATAGAAAAATAGTGAATTCACCAGAATTTGATAATGATTCGCAATAGCATAGTTAACTCTGTGTGGTCAGAGATGAATTTCACTTGGAACGAAATGTATCATCTAGCATCTATGCTAGTAGTCATATTGAAATATAATATCGTAGACATTATCTTTTTGCTTGCTAAATAACATTTTTAATGCAAATAGTAAGAGTAGATAAGAGAATTTGTGGGAAGATGTCTAAAGGTTCTTATCAAATTTATATTTTTATCAATTCAACATACCTCATTTGTTATCTAAATCATGCACTATAAAACACGCACTACTAAATGAACGAAAGCTAAATGTTAACTTTCCCTTAATTCCCTTTATGCCATTCGTATAATATTGCTTCATTTGTTAAGTATGGAAGTGTGTGCTTTTTTAAATACATTTTATGCTCTATACCAAGTCAAAATTCCTCTGTCACAATATACACCAAATTTTCGCAATGTTATTCAAATGTTTACTCAAGTTATTCTTTGCAAGTGATTCGATCATCAACTCGTTTCGTCAAAATCGGCAGAGGCAAAAATGAAGCATTCAAAAAATCATAATGCGAGTGGCATCTATACCTATTCCGCTGAATGGCTTCATTTCAATCGAATGCAGATCGATGATAGAAAACTCGCTCATGTGCGGATTTACATAATGTATGTTTATTAACAAGCGGGCAACGTGAACAATCGTGAAGCGGAGCGCGATCTACGTTCTCGGAGGACAAGAATTAAAGCATTCCTTTAAGCTTGCGTGAAAAACGCGTTGTATTTACTAGAGGTCGCGGTTTTGAACGTGTATTAGAAAGCTAAAAGTCCGTGTCCTTAAAATACACGGAACACGTGTACCGTGCATTAAGAAATTACAAAATCGTGTTTTTAATATCACGAATAAACCTTCGAATAACCTATGCCAGCTCGAATACAATGCAAGCAGATGGGGAATCACGCACGAATGAAAATTTAAGCTTCCACATTTTTCTTTCATAAAAATATTACGAACGAATTGTGGAGCTTTTCCCGATGAAAATGAATCTAAACCCGACATTATTCGAACTCTGTATTGTTACAAAGATGAAGCGTAACACAAAATACATGTTTAATACAAAATACACGTGTAATATGGATACACGTGTATGAAGAATTGTGTTTAAAGTTTAAAGTGTTAAAGTTTGGAACCGTTAGTTACACGTGTACACATGTACTTAAATACACGTGAAATAGGGGGTCTCTAATTTAAACGCGGCTGCTACCAGAAGACGTTTCACGACGCGAACGAGGACACGTGATCAAACAATTCTCACACAACGACCGGAAAACCACCAACTGAAGCTTCAACGGTTTTCGATCCCTTATGTCGAATGAAAAGAATGACCGTCGAAAGCTTGACAGATTTTTCATTCGAAACCGGACTTACGTTTGGATTCGTATTCAGGGATGGGCGTGGTGAAATGACTTTGTAGTTTAGAAAATTCAAACTGCCGAATTTCATATGTAATAAAATGACACTTCTCGGCGTTTCTCTTTATAAATTTTCTTCAATTTAATCTAAGAAAACAAGACAATTTTCGCTTGAAAAGAATAATAAGTAACTACGAACTTCTCTAAATCATCTTCGATTCAACGTATTTGAAATGATATTCGGTTCTCGAGTAAAGAATTTTAATTAGCAAGAAGATAATTCATGACAAGAAATAGACACGAAACATTTATGTCGTTATAAATATATGAAAAATGTGCAACATAATGAACAATGCCTAGAAGATTGGTCATATCGTGCGATTTCCACGTGTGGCAATCGTCAATGATCCAAAGACATCAGTCTAACTACTTTAGAACACATATGGACCCATCCCTGTTTTCATTTCGCGAGCAAAGCATTCACATTGTCGTGAAAAGCAAAGAATTTCAGTGGAATTCGCGGATGTCGATCATTGTTCCGATACGTGGGCAACAGTAAGCAATCCATTTATCGAGCTGTTGATCCAAGAGAATCGCGCAGGATCGTCGTGATTCGACGATCAAACGATCACGGTTTGCCGACGATGCACGCAATCGTGTGTACGCGGTGCGTGAGAGTGCAGATAACTCTTCGCAAGAAATTTACATGATGCGTGCTCGTACATGTGAAAGCACGTGTCGTCGCTCATCGGCGACGTCTAAACACTGAACTTACTCACCGAAAGATTCTGGACGGATCGCGTTTTCGTCGTGCTTGTCATCTAAATGTAACCAAATAGTACCAGGTTTGAAAACGAATAGAGAGATAGAAAGATAAAAAGTGGGAGATAGAGAAAGAGAAGTACAGAAAGTTGGGGGGGGGGAGGGGTGGGGAGAAACAGGACTGACATAGAGCTGAAAGCGATAGAGACTGTTGTTCGTTAGTTACGTTCAAACTGACAGAATTGAAACAAACGTTCAGTGTATCCGACAATATCTGGTCATTGCAAGAGAGTGCTCTTTTGTAGATCGATAGGGAATTACACACTCACTTTCGCTGGTCTCTCGGACACGGAGTTTCAGGCTGTCTCTAGCAGCTGGAAGGATGATGGAATCGTTCTGCTTCATCTCCCTCAGCTTGGCCATGGTGTACGCTTCGTTCGCTATCACGAGATGTCGTTCCAGAATTTGTTTTGTCTAGAAGCATGGGCGAAAACTGTTAATGCAATCTGTTTTCATTTTTTTAAGTCTTTAGTAATAAATCACGCCAATTTCCAATTGATGGATTTATTCTATAATGTATTTCACATCGTTCTCGATTTCTTCTAAAACGTAGCCACGGACAACAAAATTGATTTCTCTTTCTGGTAGTACTGCTAGATCAGAAATATCCTACAAGTTCTTCCCACGTCTAACAGAAGTATACAGGATGTACCATCATTATGTTAACATCCGGAAAGGGGTGATTCTTCAGGTCATTTGAAGTAACTTTTTCCTTAGCGAAAATACAATCCGCGGCTTCGTTTACGAGTTATTAACGAAAAACGCTGGCCAATGGGAGGCCAGCTCAGCTGGCGCACGGCGACAGAGCCAACGAGCCGTCGAAGCCCAGATCCGAGCGGCCGCCTAGCGCTAGCCGAGCTCGCCTCTCATTGGTCACTGTTTTTTCGTTAATAACTCGTAAACGAAGCCACGGATTGCATTTTCGCTAAGGAAAAAGTTACTTCAAATGACCTCAGGAATATACCTTTTTCCGGGTGTTAAGATAACTATGGAACACCCTGTATGTTCTAACAACAAGATACTCACGTGGTAACTAAATTCAGGCATAAACAGCTTCTTCATGGTGGAAGGGTAGGTGATTTCCGCCACATCCCAGGCGTAGTCACGAGGGGCAAAGTAAGTGAAACGTTTCGTCGTGTCGTTCAGTTGCTCGTTGAATTCGTGTCGCTGACCCAGTATGTACGTGGCACTGCAAATGGATAGATAGTCAGTAGTTTGTCAGTCTTCTGCGATACTTAAGATTTTCGTTTACATGTTCACTAACGACTGTCCTTTTTTTTCCATTTCTGATCGCTGTACATTTCCCTGTATTTTTATTAGTTATTTTAATCGATAAAAGGCAAATCGATAAAATAGCAAAAGGGAATGCTTAACAATATCGTTGACAAAAGGAATTGTCATAAACATTTAACACACGGGAAGAATTAATTCATTAGCGAAATCAGTTCGATCTAAAAATTCTTTGAAACCATCGTGTGATTAAAACTGCTATGAATCTCAAGTTCTGTTGATTTTTTTAAATGAGAAAGGTAGATAGTAAAGTAGCAAAAATAGAGAAATTATTATAAATATTAAATAGCTGGTAATAACAAATGCAGCCGACCGACGTCCGTGAAAAGAGGACGCTAAAATCAGTCGTGAATATCCAGTCGGTACGACAGTCAGACCCGGGGATATAAAATCCCATAAATCCTTGTTTGGTCTATTCTTATTCCTATACTTCGTCTGCGATTGCATGCTACGTCTGTTCTAATATCTCGTATGTGATTTCGCGAGTAGTTTATTTTTATATCTGAGAGTGAACGAAACAGTAGTTGCACGTATCCTTGGCGGATGGCGCCATCATTCGCTTTTCTGGACTTTAATAAACTTATTTTTATTACTCTTAACAACCATTCGCGATGCATTTCTACCTCTTAACAAACACCTATGTGCAATGCTTTAACTTAAAATAAGCGTTAAGTACGTGAGATATTTTCTAGAACAAGTGTTAACTATGTGAGATCTTACTTTTGACCTACATAGATCTATAGGCAGATTGTAAGATCTTTTTTTCAGATTTTGATAAATCTGTCATTAGGATAAATTACTCTTCTGACTACATTATTGAGCTATTAACGGACCAAATTTTTTAAAAACATTTCTACTTTTATTCACCGACGACATAATATTTCGTGCGACACATAATCCTTAAGTTATGTTGCGCGACATATAAAACTCAAGTTATGCCGTATAGTGCAAAACTGTTGATTACATTTCTGAAGTTTCTGTCAGAAAATCAAAGCAGCTCCGACGATACACTACTTAAACACGGTTAATATGTGTTGTATACTTTTCAAGGTGAACAAAATATTCAAGAACATGGTAATGATTACTTCAGGAATAATAATTAATTGCGTTGTCCGTTTCGCGCATCCTGAACGCAAGCTTCAAACGTTAGTCGCAGTATCTAGTCATCGAGCTAGAGATTTAATGGTAAACGAGGATCGACCAATCCGTCCTTGTTCTCGCAACCGTTCCTATCAAAGAAACTTCAAAAGAATGCAAGAGAGTTCTTCTATAGGGTACAGTTACCAAGGACTGAGCTTTTCTCTCATCGGCATGAGCGAATGGGAAAAGGGGGCGCGCGATCGCGTCGATCTTCCAACATTCTTTGGAGTGGCGCGGTTTGTTTTATTTCTGAAGATTCCAGGGACACCGTAAAAGGGACGTAGCAGGCAAACAAATCGATGATAACGGATACGGTATTCGTAAATGCACGTGTGTGGCATCGCCTGCACGACGTAGAGATACTGCAATAGATGGGCTCTGGTCCGGATGTCATGGTATGGGGTGATGGAATGCTGACATCACCATCCATCCAGTGCATCGAGCAACGATAGCCATCGTATAAAGGGGCTAATGCCATTAAAGCCGATACATAACCGTTTCCTAGCCGCTGGTTGTTCAATTATTCCCAATCGGTGGCAACAAGATGGGAAACTTGCCGACCAACCTGCGATCTCGACGTCGCACCGTTTAGGATAACATACTCTAAACCGATAAATGCGAATTGCCTCCGTTGCTACTGCACTTTGGCGGTTGCTGACCACTTTGCAATAATCAGAATCTCTCTCTTCTTTCTCTCTCTCTCTCTCTCTCTCTCTTTCTCTCTCTCCTAAGTTCTCCTAGCAGTATAAGATTCGTTTGAGGTATAGAAAATTTAACACTGCTCGTACAAGACACTATGTGTGCCAAGAGTCGAATTTTTCAGAAGGGAGAAAAAATTCTCTCAACAAAGGAAGACCAGTGACTAGATAAAGTTCTCCAAGCAACATATGGTTTTTTAAAAGTATTTCAGTACTTTTCGTAGAAAACGCTATGCGTGTCAAAAATCAGTTTCTTCGTAAGGAAGGAGAAGCATCCTGATAAAGGAAGATCAGTAACTCGGCAGCATGAGGTTCTTCTCAAGGCCGAATTTTGTATTTGCTTTGCTTTCGTCACGAAATATTCTAAGCGACATTGTTTTACAGCGAAGATTGAAAGCTTATTTCCGAATGTTTAAATAACGAGATTTTTCAAAGATCTAATTTTTAGGGCGCGTACTTCAAATACATATCTAACAAATATTGAACTTTTAGCTGAATGTAGCTGCTTGAAAGTATAGAAGGTAGAAATTGAAGGCAATATACGTAGAACGGTTTGAATATGAATAACTTGGCTACGTTAATTGTTCCGTGTCAACGGGTTCATTTGTTTCACGCGTTTTGTTTCGCCTGGATATCAATCCTACTAAATTTTTGATCGGCTGAAAACTGTGTTTGCACAAGCTTCGCGTATTAACACTGTGATCGCATGAATGCGTAGTTACGGCGACGTTATTTAACAGGGTTTTATCGCTACCGAAGTTTATTTACAGATTATTGGGATATCGTTTAATTGGATTTTCCATTATCAGAGTGTATGTAATTGAAATAACGCGAGGGGAATTAAATCACGATGGATCTACCGTGGCGGTGCTCCTGTTCCAACTTGTATCCACACTTCATGATTACACTATACGGATCTTTATACAAATGCATATTTTTTCCGAAAATCGGTAGACCAATGGATGAAAAATGTATGTTATGATCAGGCGATTTACACATTTCTTATTTTCAATATTTTGCATATTCCATATGTTTTGCATATTTATGTGTAAAAATATATCCAATAATATATTCCATATGTTTTGTGTATTTATATGTAAAAACATATGCAATAATATATTGCAGTTTTATCATAACCGGATAGCGTTGATAGCAGTTATAATATCAATACAATGCTGAATATACGCAGAAATGTACGCATATTTTGCATATTTTTCATGCATAAATGTCATATGCGTTCGGCATATTTGTTGTGCATAAACATCCGCAGTCTATTTAATGAAAACAATCTGGCGAAATGAATTCGCGATCAAAGCTGTTCGATTTATCAATTAAACAAAAATTGAACGTAACATAAACGTTTTCGTAATTATTTCTTTCCATGTTGCGTGCGAATATTTGTTTACGAAGAATCGTAGGCATCGTTAGAAAAGTAAGCGATATCTCGAATGAAAAAACGTTTGATTGCATTGTTAGAGTTGAAGCAATTCAGCTCGTTTCGAGACTGATAGAAAGATATTGTTCGTTTGTCTCAATCCGTGGGCGGTCCGATTGCTCTTTTTAAGTCTCTTGAATTGCAGCCCGTTAAGATGGACAATATCAATAAGGAATCGAGGAGAATGGTGTTCGATTACGAATTTAATAGATCGACGTGTAGCCCCGTGGAGCCATCCAATTCTCGGAGTAAGATTCCCTGTTTATAGTATCTCTGCCAAGCGGGGCACGTTCACGGTAATTGGAATGGAGATTTGTAGCATTATTTTAATTAAATTCGAAACGAAGGAAGGGGTTCGGTCGCGTAATCGAAACAAATTTCTTTCTCATAGACCGTCCAACGATTGATACGACAAAAGGATTTTCAAACAATCGATGAATGTTGAATGATACACACGGACAATGTTGTTTTAAAATTGAACGATCAAGAATTTACCGAGTCCCATACTCCTAACAAAATATGTACGTTAGTGTTAAAACTATTAAAAATTTGTATGAGTCCATTGATTTGCGTAGATCGAATTTCATAAATCGTAATTGTTTCATTTCACTCTCATTATTAAACGATTTCTAATTACCCATCATATAAACTGTATAGCAGTGTAAAATATATTTCTTTATATTTTCATGTGTGGTAGAATGAGTGGTAATCATTCGTTAATAATAATAATAAAAAATAACAATAATAACAATAATAATAATAATAATAATAAAGTATTAACCCAGTTGTATCTTTGCGAATATGGATATATTAAGAAGAAAAAACCTGTAAAAAACATACCGAGAAAAAGATCATTCTTATGTTTGGACTATCATCATTCAGACGTTTTGTTGATTTTCTTCTAACATTGTACATTTGTTTGTACATCCCTACTTGTACAATTTCGACCACGTAATCTTGGTTATTTCCGTATTGTTTTCGAACAGTAAATTATTAACATTTCCGCCTAACAAGTATATCATTTCTGAAGAAAATAATAAGAATGTGAATTACATCCGGTAATGCTTCTCTGTAGGAAGCTGTGTCTAAAAGTGTGCATTAATTTTTATTTATAGCCACCGTATCTTTGGACAATGATGCGAATTAAACTCCTTTGCAGGAAATTATATCTATGAAACTGTACGAATATTTTGTGGATCGTCTATATCTTTGGACAATGGCGTAAATGCAGCATTGACGTAGCAGATCGTTTAATTCACGAGCAGCGTTAAGAAGTTGAACTCACTTGAGCATAGGATCGGTCCTGAGTTTTTCCAGCACGGTCGTATACGGAACACCGAGTACTCTGTCAATGATATGAATGATTCCGTTTGTGGCAGCGATGTTTGCAGTGATCACCGTCGCATTGACGCCGCCGCCCTCGACTGTCACAGTTTGGTTTCCGCTCGGTCCCTGAACCACGTTGAAGTACAGCTTCTTTCTATCGGCCGCCGTTGGTACCTAGAAGAAACCGATAAATCTTGAAGTAAACTCGACACGTTGCCTTGTGACACACTCGTGTCAGTGGCACAGACGTGCCACTTTCGTTCGTCACATCGAGACAGCAACAAAATATATAGAAAAATAGAACAAGTGATTGCGATTCTCTGAACAAAATTCCGTCATTCAAACCTTACTAAACTTTTATGTTCTATTTGTACAGGGATCTGTACAATACGTGATACGGTCTAAAAAAAGATGACGATTACATTAAAAGATGACGAAAACTACCACTTCATTGATCTGTTTCTTGGTCGTAGTAAAAGATCTGAACAGCTTTCAATACCCTACTTCTTATTTCATCAATCTTCAATTTGGCGACACTTGCGCAAGGATTTAATCACTACATGCGGAAATGTACATATACAGTAAAGTCTCCCTAATCGACGTTCAGATTGTACACAAGAATGAACAATTTGGGAAGATCATTCGAGCTTTGCAGCTCGTTTTTGTGGTCACCGGTTGTCAACAACTATAAAAACGAGTCGCAAGACTCCAATAATCGTATCTCCTCTTGTCCATTTTTGTGTACAATCTGAGCGTCAATTAGGGGGAATTTACTTCGATTCCCATGAAACTGAATCCATTGAGAAAAATAGAACTAAATGAGAGTAATTCAACGTCAACGAGAGCAACATCGTAAAATACCCGACATACTTTCAAATAATGTCAAAAAGTTCTTTTCCGAAGCAGGTTATATTTTCTGTTCTAAAAACTGCACACGTTTCTCTCCAAATATAATTTCTTCAAACTGTTTCCCGGAGAAGAAACAAATACCAATTAAGTGCAGCGTTAAGTGTTCCATGGCGATGAAGTTTTATGTTACACAACTGTAACTTTTACCTGGCGAACACGGAAATAGGCTGGCATGAAAATACATGCAGGATAACTTCGGTTTACGCGATTGTAAAGTTTCATTAGGATTGATGCAAGCGAGTTGAGCGATATCCTCCCTTGGGATCTGATAATTTCTGTGCGATTGTAGCGATAGCTCTACGTTTTTTATTCCAAGAACTGTCAAAAGTCGGCGAACAATCGGCAAATATAAAACGTGGCGCCAGGCTCGAATAATCGTATCTCCTCTTCCCAAATTGTCCATTTTTGTCTAAGCTGAAGAAAAATTAGGGAGAATTTACTGTTATTTATTTTCGATACATTTTCGACCAGTGGAAATTCGGACGATAGAGACGTAAGGACGAAACAGAAGAAGGACGCGGAGTGGAACGTTGTTAAACAGCAATAATTTCTCTTCGTTATGTGTACTGTATTCGTGCACACTGAAATAAACGCAGCAAGAAAAAATGTCGCGAGAAATTCCAAAGAAAATTGACATTCGCTCTTCCTCCTTTCCTTATCCATGAATTTATAACTATTTTAACAAAAAGGAATTTAGTAATTAATGCACAATTTGTATAATTTCAATGGATGTGAATTGTTAAAGGTATTAATCCTGCACATGTTGTGAACGCAAGCTTTCGTCATTAATATTATCTGTGGAAACATGCTCGACTTTTAATGAACAGATGTTTGTACTTGCAATTTGATGATAATGAAGATACCGCTGAGTAAGAATTATGCTGGAGGTAATTACACCAATTTCCAGGCTGGAATTGGTACTTCGAATGCTATTTTCGAGAATGATTGCAACGCGACCATAAACTAATATTAAGTTACATAAAATTCATTTTTGGCTAGCACTAATTACAAATGTTCGTTTATTTGAATAAATCGTTTGCATCTATAAAGTTTATATATTTTTCAGTTTTGTATACAGCTATTAAATTTTACGAAATTTTGCTACTCAAACGTCACTTTTCGTATTACATACTTGTAACTGTAACAAAAACCGATCGATCAATAAAAATATCAAAAATTTGCGGTAGGACGACGGCAACACCTGTGCATTTGCATTCTCGATTCGAAGGTACAGTTCGATATCGGCAATTTGTTTTTGCAGTGTAACATCAAAATACTCTTTGAATAAAGTTTAATGAAGGAAGCGAAAAAAAGAAAGGAAACGAAGTGAGAAGAGACGAAGAGAGAATACACCGATGAAGAGAGAGAGAGAGAGAGAGAGAGAGAGAGAGAGAGAGAGAGAGAGGGAGAGAGAGAGAGAGAAACAGGGAGAGAAAGCTTAAAGGTAGTGATTTCTTTCCGGTTGATCCCCCTCTCATGAATTTTCCGACTTGCAACTCCGCACCACTTCCGGCTACTTTTCTGATCTCGAGTTGCTGCTGCATTCACAGATAGATGCATCTTCCTTGGGACTAGATGCTTCAAAGAGCAGATCGAATAAATTCCATGAAAATCCACGCCCCTTACAAAGAATTTTCCTATAAGACTCTTTCTCGTGGAAATCACTACCTTTGCTTTTCATTCTACAGGATCCTGCGTTTTTTCTTTTCCTCATTTTACCTTTCATTGGATCTGCTCCTTCGATCACCGTTCTTTCTTTTATTCCTGCATTTTTATTCGCATTACAACATCTTACGTATTACATATATCGATACTATTCTGAATTTAGCAATCAATCGTTATCGACGATTAAAACAGAGCTCGCGAGCGAAGATTTCGCAGCTTTTCAGCCTTTCATTTTCTCGCTGTTTCCTTTGGAAATATTCAATGTTTATATTGCTCGGAGTTAATTTCCAATACTAAAGAGAAATATTTATTTTTACCACGAGTTTGAATTAAAAGATTGAGAAACGGGACTCTCAGACACGAAATTAATTAGAGAAGCACTTGGGATGCACAGCATCAGGAGAGAATAACCCAAAACACTAAACATTTTCAATAATCTAATTTTTAATAATCGAGCTTCGAGTTTCGAATGTTAAACCAAGTTACGAATATTTACAAAGAGAAAACAAAATATAAATAATAGGGCACATGAAATACAAACTACATCTATCTAAGGACACATAGGCCAGAAAGGTTAAAATAATGAAAATGCGCGTGGAAAGTATAAATCACCGATTGTGTGTGTGTGTGTGATTTTATTTAGTATTTTTCTTCAGGAACGTAAGATGATTACATTCTGTATGCTGACACATACAACAGTATAATAGGATATGGAATACGTATCAAACGTTGTCAAACACATAAACCATTTATACTAATTGTGACCAAATGAGCCGTTTATTTTGAAAGTGGCATAAGTCACTTTGTTTTTAAGTCGATATATTTAAGGGTTTGCGTTTTAACACGTTTAAAAATATGGATGCTAACTTTCGAGAAGATTTACTTGTATTTGTTATCTCAGGATACTGATATTTTTCTCAGTATAAATAATTTCGTATATAAACATTAAAAAATCACCACTTTTCATTACGGTAAAGTGACTTATGCCACTTTCAAAATAAACGGCTCAAATATTATTACTAAACTGTGAACATTTCTGAAAAATTTGTTTGATAGAATAATTAAAATTTGTATAGCATGAAAATAATGTATTGATATAAATTGTACAAATAACGATTGCCGCAATCTAATTGCTATTAAAATCGTTCGAAATGTCTGATGTACGATGAGTTGAATCAACAGGAACATTTTTTATTCTTCTGCAGGAATGTGAATTAAAAATTTTAATGTACAAAACATTGACCAGCTTTACGGAAACATAATTCCCGGCAGGAACAATTGTAGTACTGTTTAGGCAGAATCAAGTGCCATTCGTCGTCGACAAACGGCGGCCATTGCGCTGGAATTGCGTTTCGGTGACGCCGGATGAATTAATTACGAATGCTCGTTTGTCTTGTGGAAGAAAAAACGAAGTCACGTTATCTCGTATGAAACTGAATGTCTCGTTACGAAACTTCGGTGTTTCCCTTCCGCGGTTGTTTTATCGTCTCATTGGGAAGGTGGGGACCGCGCGTCATAAAGTACCCTACCGCAGCGGACATAAAACATATCCTCGCGATAAATTCGCGAGGAATCGCGGGAAAAGGCTGCTTAATGCAAATCGGTCGACACTTCGAATAAAAACTGCCGCATATTTCGGCCGAGCACCGGCGGCCACGCCCGTGCGCAGGTAAACGATTAAAAAAGGTCGCATAAAGTTGCCGTCGGACATTCTGTTATCAGCTTGAAGCCTTGCGACTAAATAATAAATCTGTTATCAATATTTCAGCAAAATGTCTAGATTTATCATCCGGTAATTATCGAATCTGGTTTCGAATTTTCCATTTTACATCGCTTTAAAGTCTTGGAAAACGTGGACATTAATTATCGAAATGTGAAACGCGATTTTCGATCAACGAAAGCAATGAGCGACATTTTAAATCGTTCTGTATGTTAAACGTTGTCATCTAAATACATTCATAGCTGTTATTTATCTTTCAATGAACTCATTCGGATGTTTTATCTCTTTTTAATTCTTATTTTTCTGTTATCATTTTTATTATTTCTGAATTGGAGTACCCAGTGCATGTATAACTTTATTGACATAAGTTACACAGTAGATTTGAATTTTTCATTGTTATCATTCTTAAATTCGTTCTTTACTTTACGATCATCGTTTAACGAAATACGAGATAATCTAGTATTAAATTATTTTATTCTCTCTCTCTCTCTCACTTTCTCACTTTCTCAGGCGCGGTGACATGAAGAACATTTATACTCACCGGAAGTGTAATGTAATGGAACGAAATCATTGTTAGCGCCGAAATTATATAATAATTATTGCATGATTACTTTTTCTATCTGCAAAACGTCTATTAGAAATATATCTATTGAAAATATTTCAAAGGGAGTTGAAATGAACTTTTGTACACCTTTTGTCATATGGATATTGGTCTTCTGTTATATATTTTAATCAGGTTGGCCATTGTTCTTGCGTATTGTTCAAGCATTCCGAATTCTTGTAAAATAATTATAACGCTGTTCCAACGCGATTTTACGCGAGTTGTACTTGTTAAATAATCGATAGTGCTCCATTGCTCGAAAATTTCACCGCAACACGATGACTACATTACTTCTGATTAGAACAATTTGCTCATTGTTTACAGCAATTAATGCATGCATCATGGGTAGTAGACGAAGGTGCGCAAGTCAATATTTGAACAGCCGTGGGCTCGGTGTGCTGTTAATAAATATTCCGCGCATTACCGGTCAATGCTGTTTAATAACCGACAATTAGCGTGCCGATATTAGCGCATCGGTTTGGATTTTATCATAATCCACTCGTGAATTAATTCGTGTACCTAGAGAGGCTGTTCATTTCACGGAGCTCTTCTTCTTCGTTTATACATCGTTAGCCGAACAGCCGATTCTAATTTCATGGAACACGTTAGTTGAGCGAAATTCGCGGAACGAAATTGATAGGTGCGCGTTGAAACTCCGATGTTTAAGTAGTGGGAATTCAATTCCTTTCGTATTTAGTATAATTTAACAAACGTAATATAAAGGACGGCGTTTCATCGAAGTTTGATATTATACGGCCGACATATTAATTCCGGGTATTCGCGTGGGTGAAAGTCATTGAAAGTTTTCTAATTCTGTTTGTAGAAGTCTGTCCCGATTGTGTTTGGGAGGCAAAACAAATTTGCGGATAAAACTAGTTAGATTGCAGGTGCTAACACATAAATTGTGGATATTCACGTGTGCATTTGACTATGCGAAACAGGATTAAACAAACGCCATTGCGGATATTCAAAAACTGTTGCATGAAAATGTAGAGTCTGATAACAGTAGTCAGTAATAATTAACAGTCTGTCGAACGTTACGTAAATTTACACTTACGTAGACAAGGTAAATAGGAATGATAATCAAATTTCAACACACATTCACAAATCTCTATTATACGATTAACTTTATATTCTACAAGCTACGAATGCATGGAGTTAGTAATCGTTTTGGAAATGTTGATAGAAGATACGATCTGGGTTTTAGTTTGCATATTATGAGTATAACAATTTCTATAATATTCTACTAAAAGAGGCCGATGTAAAAATATTATCTGCTTAAATATGCGACAACTACATTAAGACAATTTTAAAGAAAAGATGTCCGATTTATAAAACTTCAAGAGTTAGTATCAGTTTAATGCGAGAATCAAATGTACTGCCGAGCCTGAAAATGTTTCACAGTATTGCACAGTTGTCTAAAACTATTTTAAATTAATGAAAACATGCACGACTAACAAGGGACGATCTTCTTCCTATTCGGAAAAGAAAATTACGAACCTTTGGGAACTTATATTAAATGATAATAACATAGCCATCTTTAAATTTGTTGTTGTTACTTTTCCTAATTGTTTGAACCATTTGAGAATTAACGACTCATAGTTAAAAGAAATAATTTTTTTTACAGAACATTTGCAAATGTGAACTCGAAAAATAGTTGAAAGGTGTTAAATTGTGTCAATTTGAGCAGTAACAAGCTTTTTCAACAAAGTTTCTTAATTTTCTGAATTTCCTTTAAACCCTCTGTGGCTCGGTGTAACTTTTGAAGTAAAAAATATCTTGTTCCATTGTTTCTCCTTCATGATCAAGCAGATTCAACTTTTTCTCCGCACATCAGAGAGAATTCGATCTCTTTAAATTTGTTAATCCGTTGCTCATTTACATATATGTAAAGATTGTTATTTCTTGATTTCGAGTTAGACAAACATTTTTGCGTTCATATGAAAAATTTGGATTATAGAGGGTTAAAATAGTTTGAAATCTATGTTGCAAGCAAATGAATTTTCAGCAAAGATTTCTAAGATTGCGTGCACCGAAGAGAATGAAATCTGTCGAATGGCTCGACATTGACCACGGTCAATCTCGATGGAATTATTGCGATTGTTCTGATTAAGCGAACCATTCGAATAAATCCTACGATATTTTGCCGACCGTTAATAGCTTGTCTGGCGCCGTTCGGACGTATAATGAGAGGTGCACGCCTTTATCACGCAGGTTTACTATATTTTATTCAGGTCGGTAGGATGTTCATTTATTAACGCACCGGGCATAATTAAAGGCAGCGTTCCGTATCAGCGTACCCAGTGATTGAAGCATGGGTATTGAAGTAATTAGCTATATCGGTGATTTTGCGTAATTGCATTCACAGGTTAAAATCGATAGTAATTGGCCGAGTTCGAGATAGCAGTGTTTGCTGAATGTATAACTTGTCGCATTGTGCTCTTAACGATACCATTGTTACAGCGGCACCCGGACACCGAAAAACCGGAAAAATTGATTTCTGTGATGCACGCGCATGCAAAAAATCAAGCACGGGAGCCGTTACACATTCTTTACGCTTCTTTTCGGTTCGACAGTTTCAAGCGATTCATACGCTTTATTTGAGTTGCATACAGAGTTCGGATTTTTCTGTATTCACTCGAAACAAAGACACGGTATTGCCTGAAAAATATGCGAATCGAATGATCTTGATTGTTACATATAACGTATATTGAAAAATATGGTCGGTTGGGTCTGGAAAATTCGCATCGACGTTGAAAAGAGAAAACGTTTGATATTTTTTATACATACTTTCATACGTTGCGAACAGCACATAGCGAGCTATAGTGCAAAATATTACAAATACAACTTTTAATTCACCAATTAAGAAGAATATTTGGAAGAATTTTTGATTTTTACATGCAATTATTTGAATACTATTGTCGCATTATTTTCCCCTTTTAGCCGACGTGATTAAAGAGTCACAAGGTATTTCACGTATTGAACAAAAGGGGAATTACATTTCGAATTGTATTTTTCGCAGTGCTCTCCGTCGTTTATTATGTCGAGGGAACTGCGATTTTTCACCCGAGATTTGCAAAATGCTTCTGTATCACCCTATAAATTTGTCCTGTGAAACGCATGTGTAAACAACCGTTCAAATTCGGCAACAATAGGACGCGAAAGGGATAAACTCGTTCGGAAAATCCAAAGAATCAGCGGAATTTATAAATTTATACGGGCATTATTCTTTTATGCGGCACAATCGAGAATGTATCGTTTCAATTAATCGATTTTCATTTCCTTTTCAGCACGGTAAAATGTTTTCTTTTTCCGAATAAAGCGGTTCGATTGTAATTCAACTAGCGGAAACGAAAGTTTTTTTCTCATTAAACATCCCGCCTGGCTAGTTTTCGTAAACCTGTAGAGTGGCTGTACGCCATAACGAATTTTATGATACCAATTGTAAGGTACTGAAATCAAATTTTGTTGATCGTTTCATATGTTGTAATTCTTTTAACACTTCGACGATAATATTTGTAAAATTCTTTGGTATTTCTTCTGTTTTATATTTCATCTACTCGTTGCTGGCATAAATGTATAAAATTCGCAGTCTACTTGTAATCCTCCTTTATCAGAAGCAGACCTGCGGACCTTTATGCATTTATAACATATGCAAATTTCTAAAATATGGAGAGTATTAAGAGAACAAAATATGCAATCTTGCTTCACTCACTATTGCTTCGGAAATACTTCATTCCCAATAATTTCAGGAAATTAATTACTCATACTAATGTAATCGTGCTTTGATTAATGACACTCTTTGGTTAAATTTTAATAATAGATCATAGCTTTCTTGCTTGTAATTGTTTGTTCTAAAAACTTGCTCAAGCTTTTATCTTTAATAATTTCAAAGTGCACGACAAAAGATTGCATTAATAGTTTCCGTCTGCGTTAAGAGATAAAAGACGTTAAATAAATATTCACGGTAATCGTATGGGCGTTCAGCTTCGAATAAATTTTTGTTCATTACGAAATGTGCGCGACCGAGCATGGCGGATGAATATGAAGTTTGTGTTACAATATACAAACCGGGAGGGGGGACGGTAGCTTTAAATGAAAATGAAGTTTCTCCTGCCGAAACCCGATAAGGAGAACGGGTTCTTCAGATTAAGTGGATTGGAAGGTAAAAGTTTGCCAAAAGACGTCTAACGTCATAACAGCGTGGGCTACTTGGACTCTCCTTTTAAACTTTTCCGTGAGTCGACCAAGGACGTCGGTTCGTTTCTCGTTTCTATGGAGCTCATTATCATCCAATCATCATCGCAGAACTTTTCGGGAGAATAACGAAAAGCGCTCCACTATTTTACGACAGCTCATGTTATGAAAATATTGAGGCAAAAAATACATATTAATGCACAGGCGTTTGAGCATTCGCTGTTCTTATCGGTAAATTGCAAATGTTAACAAAAAAATAAACGGTTCAGCAAATGTATTGTTTCCACTAACAATTTTAATAATACATTGCGTTTCGTTTATCGACTTTTGTTAGAAATGCATAAAACCTGCAGAATACTTATCAGCATCTGAATAACAAGTTCTTTACGCTTTCATTTAAATTAAGTAAATTAGTAGATGATGGATTCAGCATGTAGTGACCAATCATTTGTTAACACGTTGACTGCGAAATAGCACATAGACACTCCCCAATCGTTGCGATTTTCTTAATGAAACAAAAACTGAAATGCTGAACTGCATCACAATGTTTACCCTTTCACATAATAATTTCAAAATTGTACAAAAGCTTATTTTTAAGTGTGATAAAATTACAGACTTTATAATATTCTTGTGATTTTGTGAATTGGTACAAAAATATCACGCTGTCTAGACCTTTGTACATATTGTTAAACATCGGCTTGGGAAAGTGCAAATGTGTAGTGTCAGCAGAGAAGCAAGCATGAGAAACAAAAAGCGCAAATAGGACCTCGCACAGTTGCGGTTGCATACATACGATTCGCTTGCGTTGCGAGTACAAACAATAACTTTCCTCAATGCCAGTTTCATTGCCATCAATACACAGCCCATTTCAAAGTGTTAATAAAAACAATTCGTGAAACGATAAATTGTCTGTCTTTGGATCAACATTGAGAATTATATCAGGCGAATGCGAATAGAAAAATCAAAATAAAATGCAGAGGAAATTCACGAACCATCCAACAAAAACAGCGAAAAATGTATAAGTTTGTAATTACCCCATCGTGTGACTTCCCGACGAAGTGCTTCATCGAAAAAAAACAATAAAACAGAGAAACATTGAGTTAATTAACCATGCAAGAGTTCTGGCTCCTTTTATTGCGTTTAACCGCGACTAGAAGAAAATAACAAGAAAATCATGTCATCGAATGTCCACATTGTAGAAAACAACGGAACCTTGGCACGGAAACTGCTTGGACCGGAAACGCAAATAAGATGATGGTTTTTCAGTGCTATTTTGGGGTAATTGAGGCTCGAAACGTCTCGAACATTTTGTTCGTAATTTAACAGTCTCATAATATTAAACTTTCAAAAAAACAGTTTTCAGATTCTTCATTCCTTAATTGAAATTTTCTAGATTTTTAATATTTTAAAAGCCAGTTCTAGTCTTTTTTTTTAACACTTCGACGCTATTTTATCAGGGCTACAATGTACAAAACATGTTACTGAATAACTACTAAACTGTGAAAGCGAATAGACTGTAGCAATATTTTTTTCGGGAGAGATAAGGCGATTGAAGATAAGAGAACTTGTTCGAAAATTATTATACACAATTATAAGCCTCGAGTATTTGGTATCCGTTTTATTAGCACTAGATTTACGAAACATTAAAAGCAGCTGTTTTATATTCGATTATAAAAGTAACAATAAGACATTTATTTTGATTTTTAACGGGTTTTGTTGTAATATTTGTTACAAGTAACACATACAGGGTGTTCCATAATTATGTTAACACCCGGAAAGGGGTGATTCCTGAGGTCATTTCAAGAAACTTTTTCCTTAGCGAAAATGCAATCCGTAGGCGAGCTCGCCTAATGCTAGGCGGCCGAGCCAATCAGCGGATCTGGACTTCGACGCACTCGTTGGCTCTGTCGCCTTGCGCCAGCTGAGCTGGTCTCCCATTGGCTAGCGTTTTTCGTTAATAAGTCGTAAACAAAGCCGCGGATTGCATTTTTGCTAAGGAAAAAGTTTCTTGAAATGATCTCAGGAATCACACCCATTTCCGGGTGTTAACATAACTATGGAACACCCTGTACATTGAATAAGTAACTCACAAATGTATCTTTACAATCTGAACAATCGTAAGTCACTTTGACGAGTCCCGTAAACCTAGTATTAAATTGACCGCTGTTATTTTATAGAATTTCAATGGAATTTTTTATGTTCACATGCGGCAACCGACGTGCTAAAATTTTCTATAAAACTGTTACAACCCATTCGCTCGAAGTTTATCCAATATTGCAAATCCGAAAAAACGTTAGTCGAACGATATTAAGACAGGAATTATATCCCGGAAGGTCTTAAGTATCGCCAGTTACTAGTTCTAGTATTTGGAGCCTAGTTGTGCAAGTATTTCAGGCTTCCTCGTTAACTTTTCGTGAACTGTTTAGATCTGAGCAAACATTTGAATCGATTCTAGCCATCTAATCGTATGCTCCGTACGATCCCGAGAATCATCGGAATATTGGAACCATCGAAACGAATAAGCGCGAATGGAAGATCGACTCACCTGGATGACGCTCTTGCTCTTTATTCTGTCGATGGGCAGACGTTCCTTGACGTAGTGTAGGTTGAGGATCTCCTTGACCCGTTCCTTGTCTTGGAGAATTTGCTGGACACCGGGTTCCTCGAGAGCAGCGTTGCTAGGCGCGAACAGAGTGACTTCGCGCAGTTGATTGATCGTGCCCATGATCTCCTCACCGTAATCGCGGATCACCTCGTAAAACTTGTACACGGGTCCGTCCTCCTTTTCCTGAATGTACAGAAGAGATTTCTATTTATCGTGTTCAGGACGCCGGCCAACTGATTCTACGAGGGACCGTTAATCGAGAAAATGAAAGAAAGAAATGGAAATGATTAGAACGAAAGAGGAACGAAAGAGGGCGGATAATCTCGGTTCGTTCTACGAAATTTGCGAAGCGCTGTGCCAAGATCTTTCCCTGCATAATTCTATGAGAATGTTATGCTTTGGGATGAAGAAATAAGACTTGTTTTGGCAGAGTCGTCTGGGGCAATGGACTTCGCAGATTTCGCTGTCGCGCGAAGATGACAAACAATATGCTTGTAAGGATTTCTTTTATAGGGAGAAGGTTGTTGAAACAAAAAAGCTTCAAGCCGTTGTAAAACATTTAACCCGGATTCTCCGTTTCAATGGAAAAGCTGGAACGTTGAGGGAGCGAATGCGGAGAATCATTGAAATCACCGTCGATGATGTTCCGAGATACGAGGCACTTCTTTTAATACGGAGGAATCATCAGCGTTTGAATTAATGCACGGTGTACAGAGTGATTCTCACGGACGAAATTGGTTACGTTTATTTCTTTGATAACCGCAGGGAGTAATTGGAAGATTAAACAAGTTTATTGATCGTCCAACGTCGCTTTTTCTGCGGCGTGTCACAGACAGTAATGTGTAAATAAAATGAATGATCTGCTGAGCAAGTTTTTCGCCGATTTTTGCACGTATATAAATAACGTACTTTCGTTCTTCTTCTCCATAAACTAACCAGTACGTTGAATCATACTTCACTTTTATCACATTTTATGACTTCGAAATATTTCGAAGCCATTCGTTTTCGTTTCATTGAATTTATTTGCTGTCACGAAATTTTCGGACGTACCGTATGTTCCGGAACATCTTGCATAAGCTAAAAGAAGACTGCTGTGTTGAATAAAATCAATATGTATGACTTCTGTGTAAAATATATCTACTGCTATATAATATATAATTATAATAATTTTAGTTACTATATATATATAATTTAATATTATAATTAATTATAATAATAATTTTTGTTAATCATTATTAGTTACATTAATATTAAGCTGTCCAGAAAATTCGTAGCAAGAATTCGTACGGATTGAGATTTGTTAATTGCTTTGTATTATGCGCACAGTGATGACTTATATCATTGTTTCAAAGCAATCGAGTAATGAAAATATCTCATCGTTCAGTAATATTTCTAGTATTTCACGTTGTTTTATTATCGTAAGCGATTGTCTCAAATGAAAACAGATGATTAACAATTTTCTAAACAAGTGAACATTTTTACGCGACGTTAGTTTTCTATGCAGAAAAGGGAAAATTTTGTGAAAATGGCATTACGAAACTGAAATGCAGATGATAAAAGTTAATTGAACAGATTATTATTTTTGTTAATGATTATTATACAATTTCAACATTTGGCTGAAGTATTAATTGTACGTTAAATTAGAGTCTACAATAAGTGCTCTAGAATTTTGCAAACCTCAAATTGAAAGTTACGCAGACTACTCAGTAAAAATCCACATTGCTACGAACTTTTCAGATAACCCAGTATCTATTATAGCATACATACAATGAGTTCCAACATTATTAGCACAGATATATGTATATTTAAAGCAGAAAGATTTGCAAAAATATTTTTAATACTAATTTTGTACAAAATATGCTTTACGCTATAAGGCAACTGAATGATACATAAGTGTAATAATAATTATTGTAGGCAAACAAAAATGACAATGCTTTTCCGAGTTCACAAAGTAATTAACCATTTATTCTAATAAAAATTGTAGAATAGAGAAATACACAAAAATAAGTAATAAAAATGATAAAAAAGAAGTGTCTGGCATCCACTGCCTCATAAAAATAAAACTTTAATTTTTGGCGATTTTTATTATAATGATTGCTTCATCAAAGAATCTGCCGAGTTATTTCTTATTGAAGCAGCATTATAATTTCAATAGTTGTAATATCAAAAATATGGATCCGATTATTTGATCGACAGACCCCCCGGGAGGCGGATTATTTTCAAAACTATACAATTGACGATGTTTACGTCAACTTTATTCATGAATTTTTGTAGAACATATTTCCGATGACGCTTCACGAAGACGTATTAGTCGTTTTGTTGTATTTAGCGTAGCAGCGATTTATTCAATGTAATTTCCAAAAATTGAATAATTAGGCGACGATTAAAATACACTAGGTCGAAATGATAACTACTGTTCGGGGATTAATTAACACGATGCAAAATTTTTCACAATTTCAACGATATCAAACATTTCGTTAGGATAAGATTCCTTTTGTTCCCTGCAGGTAATTTGGTATCGCTGTCAGAAGTCTGCCCAACTCACGTGAATCACCCTGTACAATCCGAAGGAAGGCACCGTTTATGTTCGCGACGCGTTTCCTCGCCGCGATCAAACGAAAGTTATGGTCGATGCACGTGAACCGTTGCTTCGTGTCGGAACAGGATAACCCGTTCGTCGGCAAGAGAGTTCCCATAGATCAAAGTCTCGGTAATTAACAGTCGATCCGGAGCGCAGGACGGAAGCGAACGTTGTCGACACCGGCATAGCGTCCGCGAAACCGTGTTGGTTCCGTGACGTTTCCGTGACGTTTCCGTGACGTTTCCGTGTCGTTTCGTCCTGTATTTCGCTGCGTTTAAATTTTTGCGGAAAAACATCCGAAAGAAAAAGCGTATTAATCGCGCACCGAACCGTTCGATCAGATTAAAGGCCGAAGGGTAATTAACGAGCCAGTGATTAGCTGCTGGCGACGCTCGATTTCTCGCTCGCCCCTCGTCCCTCGGCGCTCATCGACCGGATTAACGACTGGGAACAGAAAAGTAAGAAACACTGGGCTGTGAAAGGGGAAGACGGGGGCGGGAATGTTTACGCCGTTTGTCGAACGAATGGTTCCACCGTCCTTTTTCACCCTCCTGTAGCCATAAAACACCCGGCATTCGGGACCCTGAAATTTATTCGATCTTTTGATATTGGTAGAGTAGATACATATCGCGAATCTGTATAATCAATGACACGTTCTCCTCAATAAATATTTCAATTGAACAGTAGTAAGTCCAGATTCTATCTTTCTTCCCTTAAATGAGCTTAAACCATCAATATTTCGGTTATTCTTGATATACAATTGGTTTCAAGCAAGTCTTCCTTTTTGCGCACTTAAAATTGTTGGAATTGTTTTACAGTTCAATATTAATTGAGCACGCTTCTTCGAAAAAGAAAAAAACCAAAAGAAATGTAGAATGTCATCTGCCGGAAACAGTAGTCGGTGCATTGAAAACATAAAAAAGGTTTATACTTTTTATTGGAGGACGACTCGCCTCGGTGGTCAGTCGTAAAAATTCGCAAACTGTTACGTCGACGAACAGGCAATAAACTTTGATCTATTACTAATAAAACATCATTGCAATTATCTATCCACTCTGTCAATAACATTTTGTGTTCCGCACCGAATCGATCGTGTAGAGCCATCAAAACTTTGTTAAAACTCCTCGGAACTTACACGTACACTTCCCGTTAGCAGGAAATGTCTGAGTGGCTCTGCAAACAGGAGACATTGATCACAATTTGTGCAATAACTTGTCAAAAGCGATTTTATAACGCAAATGTAGAATGCAACAGTATTTTGTATTCCTTTCACCGTTTAATGTTCTCTGAGGTACCTTGAATCTCGAGTGCAATTTCTAAGTATACACGATACCAAAAGTTTGTAGTAATATTCGCTTCTTAACAATTAAGTTCCACGTGTTTTGTCTAATTTTATCCGTCCCACTTTCGGCCAACGTTGCATTAATTTTTCGCGAACTCCTCGAGCCTTTGGCGAACCGGAAGTGGTGAAAGGGAAGATTAACTGGACATTCGCGGCGTCACGGTGAAACAATATTGTGGCTGGATAGAGGTAATAACAAAAGGAGGAAGTCTACCGGCTTGCTCGGCAGTGAGGGGAGAAGGGTGAGATCATCGGTAAAAATATCATTGAGTCGACGCGACATGGACAAGCGCCGGAGGAATTTCTAATGAACGACGCTAACCTACTTCTATAGTTTCGTGGAAACAAATGAACGGCTGGACCTATTGCAAACAACGTCGAGACTTGATTGGAAAGTAAAAAACGGGGGAGAGAGACTTGAGGGAAGGAAATTGAAAAAAAGACTGACTGCTCGAAATTGAATACGTTTCCAATCATTGGAAGGACCCTCGTTCTGCTGCCACAGGCTGGTTCCGTTAATGAAGCCAAGAAGAATTTAATTAGAAACGTCGACGTCGACGAAACATTTTATGAACGTTGACAATTGTTCACAGCGATCGTTTTGCGACTTCGTTAGATCACGTGGGCGAATTAATTGGAACTGAAAGATGCAAATCAATGGCGAGCCTTATCATTTATTTTTATGAAATTTCAATTTTTCAAAGGACCGAGTCAACGACTAACGAGCATTAAAATTCTATTTTAAGCAATTCGCGTGTCGTTACAACCGTATCGGTGTAAAGCGTTCGTTACCTCAGTCATATTAAAATCTTGTTGGCTTAACATCGTGTCTCGAGCGTCCCTTACCCTTCGATTAATCGATTAAACAAACTTCGAGTCACTCGGATCGAGCAGAACGAAAACGTCCTTCCTCATTCGTTGGTCTCTTGAGCGATCACGCTTTCACCGTTGTTAACATCTAAGAAATTAATCTAGAAAGTCAGAATGCAGTAAGCACAGTCGGTTCACAGGGGATCCTCCTGGAAACAGATTTCTCCGTTTCCTGGGAGCGGTAGCGTCCATCGATTCTCGGAAATAGCGATCAATTTCGTCGGAGAAAGATCTCATCGTGCCCCTCTATTCGAATTGTTAATCGACAAATGGTCGTGAACAAAAACACAGAGCATCCCGACTGTTCTTACCAAACTTCGCTACCTTCTGCACGTTCTCTAGAGAAACCAACAGAAGCTCGATACACGACTAATCAAACGATCGGCCGATCTAGAATCGCCCATTCGACTGTCGCAACGCAGCGAACGCGTTACTTTTATCCGAAGGTTTCTGCGGAAGTGTCGTGTGTATTCTCTGATGAGTTCATTTAATAAGTACTTACGATGCCCTATATGACATGCAGAGTCCAATAGAGACATGCAAAGCACCACAGAATAACATCATTGAGTCAATATAAGAGTAATAAACACATGTACACAATTGATAGAAAATTTTTCGTTCGGCGATTGGGCTCGAGAGGAAAAGGGATTCACGTGGATTCCGCTTTTCTACTCTTTCTCGGAGCGAATTCTATCTACCTTGTTCTTTCGTTATTCTTAGAGAACGCTACCATCGAAGAACCGATATTGTTCTTGGCTCGCCCGGAGCTGGTACAACCCGATACGTGCACTATCACGCGTTCAATCCGGTATTCGGTACGGCAATCGAGCGTTGTTAAAATTCTGATACAGTATTCCCTTCTTATAACGCTTTGCTCGCGATGATAGGAGCATCGAACACGAATCTACCACAGCTGGTATTAGCAACAGTTTTCGTTTTTCTTTTATTCTACGTTTTGCGGAAGTTCGTACGAATTCCAGTTCCTTCCACCGATGCTTTTAGTAATTTGCAAAGGGAGAGCCTACTAAATCCTAATCACAATTTCGTAGTTTACCATCTTCTAATCAATTTTCATCGCAACGAACGCAGGAAATTCCGCAATCTACTCACTTTTCTATGAAATACGGTGGACACGTAGTTGTAATAAAGATTTGCAGATTGCGATTATAGAGAGGTAATACTGTACAATATATCATATGCCGTGGAACCAATTGGTGTGAGTCTACATCAACATTTTTCAATCGTCGGAGCCTTCTCCATTAATGAATCCGGTCTCGTTTGCAATGATTGTGTTATCATCTTTTAGCTATTTGATCGAAGAATTCCCACTGACTCGACCACATGTCGAGATTGTTACGTTACTATGAACGGAGTCGAAGTGAGAAAAGCTCGCTTCAGAAAGCTCGAACGACGCTTCCAGTTTTCTTCGAGGTAGATTTTAAGCCTGACAACTAACGAAGGCTCCAACCAATAAGTACCGTACACAAAATCGCGTATTAGGAGGCAAGTGTTTTGGCATTACACGGTTTGAACGCGTTCGAAAAGATCGACAGAAATAAAAACAAGAACCAGACATAATTGAACCGATCCAGATACACGCGATCGCGATAGAACACTTCGGTGGATCGTGATTAATAAAAAAATTCTCCGGCATTACCCGGGGTTCGATTGCGGAGCCTTGTGCAAGACAGATCAAACGAGAAACGCTGCTGAATCATTGCCGATGGTCGGCGATAATTGAAACATTAATCGAATCGTTGGCTTCGACACAACGGGCGAAAAATAAAACGTTAGGCTCGGGGGAGGAACACTAGAAAGATAGTGGGGCAGCTGGTTACAGTGTAAATTGCTTCCGTTCTTTTGTGCCCAGTTGGCTACCGGGGGACAACGCGTTTTAATATCAGTGTAATGGAGTCGGACACGTGGCCGATAGTAATTTAATATCGGTATGCAATTAAACGCTCGATCGCCGGCTTCATCGTGCCGATGAAAATCGTTATCACGATAACAACCGACGCGATTAAATAGATTACTCGGATGTCCTTAGTCACGGCGACGTGGTCTGTAATCGGAACGAAATCAATTGGCTGTTCAAGGTCGCTCATCCCAATTCTGTCATGGCTAACGGTTTCAACCTCTCTTCCTAACTGGATCAAACTCTGTGTTTCGAAGTAACGCGTTATTCTTTCAACATTGTACACCCAAGATCAAAAGATTTGTCATTTGGCCAGACATGCTAAATAAACATTGTCACTGAAAATTGTAAGGAATGTGTGTCCATTTTTAATCATTTAAATAAATGTAAGATTATTTAAGAACACTTAAAAATTCTTCCGTCTTCAATATTTGATGTTTATCCCAGTCAATTTTAGCATAAATACGTAAAATTCGTAGTCTATTCATAAGTTATTAGACCTCTACATTGTTGCTGAAAAGTATGCGGACGATCATAATTTTTCGTGAATCTGCAATATGAATCGACATTATTGAACGATATTTATTATTAATATTTAACTATTGCTAGTAGAAGAACTTAGGTATGGCGATCTATTATTTCCGATTTATTAAAATTAATAAATGAAGCAATTTTGATTTGGCTCAAGGGTTAAGATTGTTATTTGCAATTGATGCCATCTTGATTTTGCTCTAAAAATCTGCGATCTATTTATTAGTAAATTCTCTAGCGAATACGTGTCTATTAATACATTACAATTACAAATAATCTACATTCTCTAATATTCTGAAACTTGCAAATTGTTTCAAACGTTTCCTAATTTCGTGGTCGCATTAATGAGAACTGCTACAAGAGAGGTTGAAAATCGTTGCTGTATGTTGTGGATATAATACAAACTCCATAAGAGTACTTCAATAAAATATAGAGATGAGAGAGAGACTAGATATTCAATAATTACATATTGTGATACTGTCAAAGAACTACGTTTATTTTTGCTACTTTCAAAAATGTATGAATCTAGATGGATTAGAGTTTATTGAAGGTAGAATTAAATAGTTTGTACATTTTTCTTTTTTCATTAAGAATTCTCTGCATTTCACGAGATATTTCAATGTTATAAAATCGGCAGTCTAGCAACAATAACCAAGGACGATAACAATACAAATGCTTAAACAACAGCTTGCATATTTTATGGAGATTTCTCGAGAATTCATTTCACGAGATATTTCAGTGTGATAAAATCTGCAGAATAGTAACAATGACTGGAAATCCTGACAATACATATACTGAAGTAAAGGAAACATTTGAAAGGATTATTAATATATATTTAAAGGAAAATACAATGAGTGGGATGAAGTTAAACGTCCAAACGATCACCGTCCGACTACAACGTCGACGTTGATTTAAAAGAAAAAATTTGGAGATAATCGAAGCCAAATACGATCACGCGTAAATTCTAAAAGAAAACTCCACCGTTAACTAATTATTTCCACAAAGAACTCGTCGATAACACAACAAAAATCCCGAGCGTTTGCAAAAATTCACAAACTCAGGGATCGACTTGACAAAACATATTAAACATAAAAACTCGATATCGGGTTGCTACTTTGTTTGTCTAACGGCCGCAAGACGTCCTCTCTGTTCTATTACTTTTACGCTTACTCTCGTTGTCGGAGGTTTGTCACCCCGACGAAAAGCCCTGTAAACAGTCTTACATCATATAAAATATGAATATGTACCTCTGTGGATCACGTCGTAACGCCGCGAACGGGATCGGCCGAGCGACGAATCGATCGATCTTGGCGATAATAGTATCGTCGCTCCGGGTAATTCTCGGCGCAGCAAACGTCGGCTCGCGACACGCGCGGACGAATCGTCCGAATCGGCGATCGGGCTGCGATTTTGAGAAAAAGAATCTTGCGGACCGGTCCCGGATCGTTTCCCAGCTACGAAATCGCATCGAACCCGATCGGGATCGACTCGCGACGAAATTCGTTTTTTCTTTTTCGGCGAAACGAGAGAGAAGCAAATAGTTGGGAAAAATGATTTTCCCGTCGTCGCCACGGTCGATCGTGTCGTCGCGACGCTCGTCGTGCCGTGATCATGATCCAGAAAAGGTAGACGTTGAACGAGTCATCGATGAAAATAGAGATAGACTACCAATTAAACGTACGTTTATGATATAGTAGTATCTTACGTAGTCTATTTAGCGATAGATCAGGCGTGATGAGATGATTCAAAAAGGGAATGAGTGGCAACAGCGTTCATGATCGAATGCACTGATTCATGTCACATGAGATATGGGTTATGCCGTATATTTATATATCGTTTTCTTTTTTTTATTCTTTTTGACATTTTTTTTTGTTGAGATGAATGTCACGAGGGCGACTATGCTTTCTCTATTCATGACTGACTGAGATTTGTGTCGACGGAGGATCTCCGCGATTTCGTCGACGAACATCGTGTACCGGTGCTCTCGTCCTTGATAACATGCGACATTCAAGGGAGCTAACAGTCGGAGGCTAGCAGTGCAACGTGCAGTGCGTACTCTCTCTAGACACTGGCGGTTTACAAGGAAGATTTCATTCAGAATCTGCTACTTACTCAGCTTGTACACGGATCGGAAGAGGAAGATTGTTGTCTTTGGTCGTGTTCCGATCGTGGTACAGTAATGTCTCCCTAACTGATGCTTAGATTGTGCACAAAAACGGATAATTTAGGAAGAGGAGATACCATTATTCGAGCCTTGCGGCTCGTTTTCATAGTTGTTGACAATTCGTGACTATAAAAATGAACAGCAAGGATCGAATAATCGTCTCTCTTCTCCCTAAATTGTCCATTTTTGTGGACAATCTGTGCGTCAATTAGAGAGAAATTACTGTATTCGGGGGATCCCGGATATGCGAGTTGTTATGTCGATCGCCGATCAAATAATTTCAGAGGAATTGAAACTGCGCGGAGCACAGTCACAACGCAGTTCCGCAGCGTTACTAATTCCGTTTTCATGGTTCGTTCGTGGAAGTAAAATTTTCTTTCCAAGCTTTATGGTCCTGCCGCGAAGTTCGCCGAGGATCCTAATATTCTCGTGAATGGATCGTGGGAGCGTTAAATGGGACATTTTGAAATTTAAATGCTGAATTTTCAAGTTGTGAAATGGAAAATCTCTTCTGAAGTGGGTCACGCGCTAGAGGAAATAGAGATCGAGTGTATCCTCGAGAACTAGGCAGTTGGAATCCAACAATAAGATGATAGTTATAATTAACTTCTTAGTCAATGTTAATCTCTTGCCGTAACAATTCCTTTCCGTTTACACAAATTTCTTAGACGAAAAAGAAAGTTTGTATTTGTTCTGTGTCTATATTCACTGGAACAATTCAAAATATTCATGACCGAAGAACAGAATTTTATCAGAATATTTATTTTATAAGGCATAATATTCATATTTAACAAGTTGCTATTAATTTTCATCACGAGACAGACACGTCATTGTACGCCAAGAGGTTGAAACAATTAATACAGGTGATAAATCCTTCCTTTCTGGATCAAGCTATAAAAAAACACGAAGGTTCTCTGTAGAAAATGGCACCAGAAAGCTATGATATCTTGCAAAAGAAAACTGTACTTCCGTTCGAACGATTCCAAGAAAAATGGTAGTAACGTTTTACGTAAGAAAATGTTTATTTATATTAATGAGTACAGTAAATTCTCCCTAATTGACGCTCAGATTGTACACAAAAATAGACGATTTGAGAAGAGGAGATATTGTTATTCGAATTTTGTGGCTTGTTTTTATAATTACCGATTGTCAACAATTATAAAAACGAGTCGCGAGGCTCAAATAATCGTATCTCCTTTTCCAAAATTGTCCATTTTTGTGCGCAATCTAAGCGTCAATTAGGTAGAATTTACTATATTCGGTCTAGATATACTATGTATAACAAATTCTCCCTAATCGACGCTCAGATTGTACACAAAAATGGACAATTTGGGAAGAGAAGATATCGCTATTTGAATTTTGTGGCTTGTTTTTATAATTACCGATTGTCAACAATCATAAAAACGAGCCGCGAGGCTCAAATAATCGTATCTCCTCTTTCCAAATTGTCCATTTTTGTGCGCAATCTGAGCGCGAATTAGGGAGAAATTACTGTACATGAATTCGAAACGACAACAATCTCTACACAAGTATGCAATTAGAAGGCGACTACTTAGACGACCTGCCGTGGTCTCTTACAAAAAGAAAACATGTTATTTCGTTCTCGGGCGTTGTCTCTACATCAAAATTGTTCTTAAATGTCGCGGTCAAAGTACCAACCGTAGGCATCGTATATACAAAGCGCATGAATACAGGGAAGGAGAATATATAATATGTGCGAGAAAAGTCTCTTTCAGCGAAGCAGGATCAACGTTCGCGAGATTGATTCGCGCTCGCGTGTTCCGGGGATCGATCGGGATTTAGATTTACAGCTTCACCGCAAATCTTCCTTGCAAGAAACGACGGTGCATTCCTCAGGCAATAGCTAAGAGTTCATTCGAGCGCTGTTTCGAAATCACCAAAAAACGTTTGTCCAACAAAACCGATGGCAATTCTCAACATTCCCGTCGTCTCTATCTAACACAGTTGATCTAGTCTATAAATCAATCGAAAGCCGTTTTCTTAAGATTCTCTAAAGACTGATCCTTTCTACTAACAATAAATTCTAATTCCTTCAAAAAGATTTGCTATACGATTTTTTGAAAGCTTCGATGATCTATTCTATGGTTCTAACTCTCTTAGCAGGATCGTCCTTTTTACAAGTGCTTTTTTTTAGGCATATATTTTTTTTTTCATTCGTATACTTTTGTCACTTACGATTTCCCACGTTTTCCTCTGTTTTGATGCATAGAATAGTTTATTGCGATCATTCGCACGGTCACCTATATTTTCTGCACAATTACATTTTTCGCATGGTATTACTATTCATTCAGTATGAAGAATAATTTAGGATCTCTGTGAAATGATCGAATGAAAACTAATTGAACAAACCACGATAAACAATTTCCTTGTCAAAGTTTTGAATTGGAACAAACGAGAATCAAGTGAAACGTCATTTCGTCATCAAATAATTACCAGTGCTTTAAAATTCTCCGAATGTTCTCACTATGTATTTTGCGTTCGGCCAACTCATGTTTTCTCACAAATGCATAAAATCCGCGGTCTCGTTACACCTTCGCGAAATCAAGAAAAACTAGAACCGATCGATTCTTACAGTTTCGTTCCCTTGCCCGGGATATTTCGAGGATACTCGGTCCAATTACACGATGCGCCTTTCATATATGTGTACATACCAGTTTCAGAGAGCCATATAATACAAAGTTAAGTCGGTGCTCGCTTGTTCAGCATATTTCTAAGTTAAACCTCGACGTTTCCTTTATCGTCCCGATATTCTTATTAAACAAATATCCCACTTAACATGATAAAATATAGCCAGCGGACGGAAACGTTCCACTTGAAAATTCCGTCGATAAACTGCTTCCGGTCTGACGCGTACGTCGAGACTCTTTTGTCGTGGGGGGGGGGGGGGGGTGGTGGACAAAAAGGGACCAGGAGGAAAAGCGGGCCGGCACGATTACCAAAGGAACTTTTTTCGGTGTATCGAGAAAGCGGCTAACAGGCGCAGAATGAACGGGGCTGCATCGAAATGAGATTTTTTCCCCGAGGCTTTTAAGCCGTCCTTTCTCACGGCGAGCAATAAGGCTTGCCGCTTCGTCATGTCGAAAATGCTTCTCCTATTTTCTCTCACGCACTATTTTCCTCCGCGATCCCTTCTCTCTCTCCCGCGAAACTTCTTTTTCTCTTTATGACCGTATGCAGCTTTTGTTTATCTTCGACTTCATTCGATATACGCCGGACTATTTTTATCGGCTATGCCTTTCCAGCACGGCTTAATCCCTCGTATCTGATGTGAATTTGATATTCGACGGATTTGAAATATTTGGGCGTTTCTCACGACTTTCGCTATAGAACGGTTGTTGGTCCGTAGGCATTGAATTCGTGATCAGTTCATGATCGAAGACTTCAAAGTCTTGTTATCCTTGAATTCGTTCCACGCATTTAACTATGAACTTTGTAATCGAGGAACGAAGACATTGGTACAGTGAAAAGAAATCTACCAAATAATAATCTTCCTCACGTATTATAATACTGCTTCGTAATTTAATACTACAATAATAACAATAATATTATAATATTAAATACGATGGTTATATAATATGATTATTACTTCTACTTATTGTGCGCGCCCTATGACATATTCTAGATGTTTTTCTGGGTGCGAAATGAGAGATCGATGTCCTAATAAATGAAAACGGTAGTAGTCGATGAATGACGAAAATGACGAGAAAAACGATACATTAAGAAATCGAAGACTATTTCAATTTTGGGATAGCGTGTTCTTAAAAAATTTTTAACGAAATCAATTTCCCTGTTATTTTGATCGTGTTATCGAAGAAACGTGGAGCCGTGATTGTTGATTGTAAAGGAGAATACCGTCGAAACAGCGAAATATTCACGCAAATAACGAATGCGACCACACGAGAACACGGTCGCTTGTTCGATGGGGCTGTTCGTTGCAGAATTAATTTCCATTGCCGCGGGACAACTTTCAAATGAAGTCTTTGTCGTTTTGTAAACTACTGGACCCGCTCGTATTGATTCGTCGGTCAATACACAGTTTGTGGAAGGTAACATTATCACACGGGAAATATGCTCGGAACGGAAGACTGGACGATTGCTACGCTGGAACGAAAACGACAAGTTCAACGAAAACAGACAAAACAGAGACTCTGTATCTATTGTTTCCTGAATTGCGGGCTTGCTGAAACGAAGGAAAATAAAAAGTGTTTGAAACGTTACGGTTGTTTCGAAGAACAAATTAATTTTACGGACCAATTAAAAAACTAGATATTTATTAAAATATTGAATCGCGTTTTAATGCGACGTCTTTGATCGAAGACTGAATTTAACATTGACGGGGTCAGAAAAGCCAGGATAGGGATTATTTTAAGAGTAAATTCGAATGTACTATATATTGAATGGTCGTCGTTATTATATTTCTTCACAGATTCAGCATTTCGTTGTACCAAAATTTTCATTTTAATGTGTTATCGTTATAAAATGACAGCCATTTCGAACATTGGACATTGTTTCCCCTAAAACCGCGCTGTTTGATTATTTCACTGTTTCATTTGTACCTCTTTTTGCAAAATATATTGTTCACTCTTTATTTTTAGTAAATGCTGAAATTATTCACCCAACAATTGCATTCACGACCGCGATCGAATATTTGCTGGCACGGAGGGCTTTAACTATTTCGACAAAACGTCTAAATGGCACAGCAGCTCCCGCTGTTTCAATGTACAGGATACGGCTTCGAATTTACTACGCGTGGTAGTTGTCCTTTCATTACATACCAGTAAAAAACAATTCACGGGCACAAGGAAATTGAAACAAAGGCCCGTTAAAAAGACGACTGTCGAATGTTGCCGTTTTTACTTACTCGCATTTCGATGCACCGTTCCCTTTCGGAGCGTGTATTTTCGCCAATTTTGAGAATTCGACTGTAAAACTCCGGAAATACATTTTCCGGATACCGTGTCGGTAGGGTGTTACACGAAAATTCGTATTTTTTCAACCAGTCACTCTAGAGAGACTCTCAATGAAACAATATGTTCGTTACGCATAAAGGGCGGAGCAATGTTTTCCAATGGAGCAGAATAGAATAAATGCAGACAACAAACGGTAGTTTGCATGATCCTTTATCATTCGACGTATTGCAAAAATATATTAGCCGTTAATAGACTAGACTGTATTTATTTTATCTCACGCTTTTAATTTCCATGGAAGATAAATTGAATCTTCTTCTGTTTCACCATCGATTCAACACGAAGTCGGTGATGTTTTTAAAGGTGAATAGCCTAATTTAGATCAGTACATAGATCGAACCACCGCGCATTGTCAAAAAGAACAAATTTTTGCATGATATCGATTGATTATAAATTATTCTTTGAACCTGGTTTTGCTCTACATCATAGAGAAGGAAGATATTTACAATAGTATTAGTGGTACTAATTGACTATGAAGAGTAGGCCAAAATTCAGTTGCTTATTTTGTACTACTAGATATTCTAATTGTAAAAATGTTTGGCTTGGTTACCTTAAATGTTCAACCTGATGAATTTCCGACGAACGAGAACTTACTTTTATGGATATATGCGTTCTATGCATCAAAACAGTAGAAAATATTTTGAGGTCTGCAATAAAATTATTTAGCAAGCATTTTGTCGGTAGGATTCCTTTCATAAGAAACACAACGTGTCAGGGGTTTACAGCTATGCCATATTGAAAACTTGTCTTGAAACATCGCGTAGCCGGGATGCGCAGCAAATATTTCTCGTTCTGTAGCTGCGAATCCCGGCTACGTAAGATTTTTAAGGCAAGAAATATAGCTGCATTTACACCTGATGAAGCACGGCTCTTCCCGAAGGAGCTGCGGCTCAGAATTTACGAGTCTTGTTTGCAGAGTGTTGTCTCTGCACCAAGAACATTCGTAAAAGATTTCTCGCTCTATGCGATTTCTTTCTCCAACTCGAATTGGGACACGTTATACTTCATCTTTACGATCGTTGCATTTTCACGGGAATTTGCCGTGAATCGAATACAAACGGTCTCGAAATTGTATTTATTTAAATAGTAATACAGTACTTTAACTATAATTACACTGTGCAACATGCTCGACGTTCTTTTGGGTCTTCTAGCTTCGAATAAATGTTTCCAATTTTCCCGAGCTGAATGCAAATCTTATATTCTCATTTGTAGTTTCCGAAAATATTCATTGCGAGATAGCGCGTTCTCAAATTTCATAATGTACTAATGCTTCGACAGTTACAGGTACTCGATTCTATTCCATCGATTTGAGGATCTCTAGTTTTTTTTCGAAAATTACACATAAGAGTGTGAAAATAATTTACAGATTTGTAGTGAGCAAGTGGAAATCTATCAGAAACATTTCTTTGAAATTAGAAGTCCAGGTAAGCGTCGAACAATGTTGTTGTCACAGCTATTGTATGTACTTCAAAATCAAATTGCTAATTAATACCGTAAGTGTTACTTTTGAAAAATTTTAAAAATTCTCAAGGTCTTTCTGTTCTTCTACGATTGTCACCAATCACGCCGATATTGTATGAGATATTACTTTAACTGAATCAACATCTATATCAATTAAATTCAAAGAAAACGTAGATACCATTTAAAGAATGGTCCAACTGCCATTTAACTAAATGATTGCATTTGATCCCGACAGTTCTGCGAAACACTATATCGGAGGACAATGTATGAACCTCTTTCTTCATGTATTAATTTAAAGTTGGTACATTTCTAATACGCCAAAAACATCAATCGTGTGCATGTATTGTATGTACGTACGTACGCACAATTACAGATCAACAGACATGCACTATAACGAGAACGAACAACACGTAAACGTATCGACACTTTTCATCGAAATAATCAAGTGATTCTTAACGACCAACAACAATAATATATCTTTGCTCGTGTTGTTCTCGATTAACCATTAAATATCACAGAAGAAAACGCAACTCGAGTGCTTGAACAACAATTTTTTCCAAGTCTCCTACTGTGTTTCCTCGAAGTCAACAATTCATTAAAAAATTTCGGCGAGCCGGGGGGTAATTTTCCATGATCAAATTCAGGAATTAACGAAATTCAATTACGTATCAGAGACTATACCTTTCTCTTCGGATTGCTATAAATCAACGAGAATTTAACGGAACGATGCCACCGGAATGCAAAATTTTCGACAAATGGATCAGCATCGAAGGAAATGTATTTCCGATTCATTTGCGATTCCGCGACGGTTTCGCAACGGAATCGGCACGTTCATCATGGAAAGCAACCCTCGCGTTCAGGAACACCAGTTCAGAGTTGTGTGGGATGCATCGATGCAGTCTGGTTCGCTTTTTCTTTGTAATCAGCACGTGAAAGGCATACAACGGTATCCAAGTACACTGACCATGCATGCGTGTCTAATTCCAGGGGAGCGGAAAGAAACGATCGAACGAAAAGAGCGATAACAGCAGCCCGGGTTGTGCACAGGGGTGAAAAAGGGGTGCGGCGGGGGGTCGCGCGTGTACTCGCGTTTGAAACCGCGTTCTCGAATTTCCGCGTCGGACACCTGTCGTGCGACGATGTCCGCGAACTTTAGCCGAATAATAAACGGGGACGGGAAGCCGCAAGTGATTTTCGCGAGCGACAAGTTCTTCAAATTCACGGGCCACGGGCCGCGGTGGCGTCGGTGAAAACGGGACGAACGATTCAGCCGAGAAGTTGCAGTTTTGTGGTCAATGCGAGGCTCGGATTGCTTCGATGTTTGCAGAGGCAACTCCGGCTACCGCGGGAGAATTTCTCTCCGCGTGCACGCGAGCTTTCGTGCGCCGCGCAGCTGGATCACTCGTAAACCTCAGCTATTCAAATTCATCGGGCGCTGAAACTTCGCGAGTTATTTATCTCGTAAACGCATCTTGCCTCTTGGACTCTGTGTTTCGTGCTGTTGCGGTGTCAGTCGCGAAAGTCTGTACAGGGTGCCCCTAATTTTCTTTGCGAAACGATGCCAAGGTATTCGACTACTCGCAATGAGGAGAAAGCACTTCGACAGTAACTTTTGACACTTTCTGTACCTCAGGATCGATAGGCTTCGCAGATTTTCGGGGGAATACCGTGGCAGCGATATTTAGGCTTTCTGGTTTGAATATAATTTCATCTTTAGAATTTGCTACTATCTTTAATAACATTATAATTTTTCATTTTTGTGATTTTAGCATGATCTTCAGACCTCTAAGTGAAAATGAATTTACCACAACAAGTAGAAAATATTAAAATCAAATAGTTATTTCTTACGGAAAGTAATCGCTTTCTTTAGTTCGTGCGAAATTGTATAGATTCTCCAACATGTTACAAAACCTTCTATCTTGTACAAAAACAATTGTTCACGGCTGTGTTTCTCTGTTCTCTGCAAAACGTATACTTGTTCGTTTAGAGCTTTCGAAATTTGGTAGGTATATGTATGTAGACTTTTATGACTGCACATTGTTTTAACCAAGAGTATAGACACAGTGAAGTTCGAATTCTAATAACGTTCAATTGTAGCGAATTTATTCTGCAATTTTACTTTACGCTGATTATTTTTAAACTAATCCATCAAAATGTGAATTCCGAATTCTGATAGTAATAGCCGATGAGAGATATATTCACGTTTCAACTAAAACGACGATTAATCGAATATTTGCTTTCGCTTCTTTAAACTGGATTAAGGTATTTTTAGTTCTGAACGGTCTCGGTCTGTTCCATAAACGTATATTCTACTCACATTTATGGTCATTGTACATTATGTAGAAGCAAGGAATGTGGCAGCTAAACCTTCATCCGTCTCTCGCGACAATTTGGTACATTTCTCACTGCTTCTGAAAAGGTACTTCGCCGTTCACGTCAATTGAACATTTACAAACCATGCGAATAATCTTCCATCCAAATAAAAAAAATCCACAAAAAATTTAAAAAAGGAAATGCACGAATTTAATCATTTGCCTTTCACAATCATCACGACCTTGTACCATCGCGACAATTTAACAGTAACCCTCGCAGTACATTTCGAACTAAAATTTTGTTGTTATTATCATCATCATCATTATTATTACCATTATGTTACCTTTTCCTTACATAGCAATTACATTTGCTACATTTGTTTCCGCATTTGTTGTCGTTGCTCTGACGTAAACAAACGGCAGACGGCATCAAGTGTCAAACTATCAAGGCAGGCCTCGAGCTTTGGGTCCGAAAAGATCGCCGGACGTGGTACGGCGAGGGTTAAGAGACAAAACAAATTGGCAAAATGAGGGACAGATGAGAGTTAGTCTTGATAAACCGCGTAAATTAATGAACTAAAATAGAGAGCGACTGAATCTCCGCGGAATAAATTCGCTTGTATTAACCGTTCTGGCTCCGTGGGATTGTCACGTGTCACGATTCCGCAAGTCAACATGTGAAAAAGATTCGGTAATTCAGTATTCCTCCACCGCAGTCTATTCAAGCATCATCGATCCTCATATTCTGAGCTCGTAATCGCACTGCACGATTCATCGTCCACCAAAAATTCAATGGACATTTGTCATCCATCGATGAAACGTAGTCCTGTGTTATCTTTTCACCGGCAGTGCACGAATCCCTTGCAAACTGCAACTTTCGTCTCGCAAAGACAGGATGAACCGTGTCCGAATCGGAACAATGTTCGAATCGAAGAATCCCGGGCCGATCGAGCCAAGCATTGTCCGTACACCGGTGTCTATCAGCGAGTACCGCGTGGTAAGAACAAAAAGATGCTATACGCGTACGTGTCGATTTGCATGGTGGAAAACGCGCGAGTAAAAACGGCCGGAAAAATCGCATCAGCATTGGCGACGCGGAAAAAAACGGGTGGAAAAAAGCGCGAATCCGGCGGGCGTGGCGAGCAAAAAGAACGACCCTGCGTGTATTGTGCCTGGTCTGGGTCTGGGTCTGCAGAAGGGGGTGCATGAGGCGGTGGGGGGGGGGGGGGCGAGGGCTGAAGCCGGGCGCAGGCGGAAAGGTGTAAAAGGGAGGCAATGGGTCGCATAAAAACGGCAGCTATGAAATGCAAAATCAGCGCATCGACGTGGCCGCGTTTTCCGCGCTCGCTTGTGCTCTCGAAATCGATACAGTGTCATTTTCGTCCTTTCGCCCAGGCCTGTTCTCAGCCGCCCCGGACTACTCGCGCGAGCGTGCGTGCGTACGTGCATGCGTGCGTGCAGGCGCGCGCGCCCGCAAGGTAGCAAGAGGGCACACGACAGGCATGGAAAGAAAGAAAATTGCAGGCACACACATCGAAAGCGTCCCGACAGCAGCTTGGCTAGCTGTTCGTAGCACGTACAGCGCTTTGCGTGTTCGCCGTGTATTATTCGTGTGTCGTGGCGTGCTTTGTCGACTCGTGCCGCTTCCGACCAAGTGTTCTGCACTGTTAGAGACTGAGAAATTGTTCTCTCGATGGTCTGTTTACCGGGCACTCTTTCTCTGCTGGATAGAATTTTTGATCGGCTTCTCTATATACACATGGCCGAATTACCAACAAGGGGGGATCTTTTTGGCTCGCGGTAGACGAGGTGGTGTGTTCATGTGATACCCTGTAGTTGTATGAAGTGTGTACTTGACTGCCTTGACTCCTTTACAATAAAGACAGATGCTTAAAGAGAGCATTACTCGAAGAAGCAAATATTATGGTAAATAAGACACACTCTCTCAAGGTCTCCTTCTTGGAATTTCAAGGCTTATTTTTTAATGATTATTTAAGGAGCCTTTATGATTATGTGGACGATATGACATTAGGTCAATGGATTGGCCTTGGACTGCAACTATTTCATCGGAATGATAAAAAGGTGCTCACCTTTGTGAAAAAAAACGATCGATCGATCGTCTTGAAAGATCGAGAAATGCGATCTTGAAGAAAATATTTGTTGTTTTTTTATGTAGCGTTTAGGATAACGAATGGACTAAATCTTCGACTCAAAATTTTAAAACAGTGTAGCTAGCTGTCCAATAATTTTAGAATTTTGTTCTTGCCAATTGATCTTCTAGTAGAAATTACGTTGTATTAATAAGTACCATCCTGTCTCAGTAAAATTTTTTATGTCTCGAAAATTACACAAAATTGGGAAACGAGGTCATTTGAAGTAACTTTTTCCGTAGTGCAAATGCAATCCGCGACTTTGTTTACGAGTTATTAACGAAAAGCACTGGCCAATGAGAGGCGAGCTCGCCTAGCGCTAGGCGGCCGAGCCGATCTGCGGAACTGTGCTTCGACCGCTCATTGGCCTGGATGTCTCGCGCCAGCTGATCTCGCCTCTCATTGGCCACTGTTTTTCGTTAATAATTCGTAAACAAAGCCGCGGATTGCATTTTTGCCAAGGAAAAAGTTACTTCAAATGACCTCAGGAATCATTCCTTTTCGGGTGTTAACATAATTATGAGACACCCTGTGTAATATCGACTGTGGTAGCCAAATCGGCTGCAATAAAACTTTAATTTCGTTTAAAAGGAAAATATTGCATTTTTATCAGTGCACGAGTATTAACCCTTTGCACTCAAAGCCATTTTAACTCTGAATTCAAAATAAATTTTCTGACCTATAGTATTTCTATTTTGTATGACTTAAGTGCATTTTATATGAAATTGAATATTATGACTAGTGAAGCAACTACGCTTTTAACAGCTTTTAAAATATAAACAAATTTGATAATGTTAAAATTATTTTGAAACGTGATATAGCAGTTTCAAGTGACGAATCGGGATCACCAGTGGAGTGCAAAGGCTTAATGCGATTATTGCAATCGATTTTCCGCTTTCAGTCGCTGTAGAATGAGTAGCAGAACGGATGTCAGACAGTTATGATGATACTAAATCCAATGTTGGAATCTATATTAAGACAGTTACGTTATTTTTTGAGATGTTACGTTTTCGGAGCTGGGATAGGAGCTATTCTAAAAATAATCATAGCAACGATGACTATTCTATTTCGATTTTGACTGGCATGGGTATGGAGGACTGGAATAACGTATATTGATTCAGATTATATATATATAATAGGAAATTATATATATATAATTTTTTTTTTTATTTTCCTATTATAACAGGAAAATAACTCCAATCCTTGCTCCGAAAACGTAACACTATAATCTTACCGATCTAAAATTAGTTTATACAGATTTGTGTTGAAAATCGTAGTACAAATCAAAACATAGTGATTTTACTTGTAAAAATACGTAGAAAATAGTGAAATTTTTTTTAACAGCACGTGTATATTTGGCTGCCTTTTTATACCAACGTGCAGGTGGTGCATCCAATAAAATGTAGAATACAATTTTTGTTTTCGGAGCAGCGTTCACATTCATCAAAAACAATGTTTCAAACGAAAATATCTTATATTATATATTATACATACATCTTTCACATTCTTTATTTGTTATTGAATGCAGCATAAGTTATTTTCGTTCATATTTAATCATAACTTGTCTACACTTAGATTGAAACTAGCCAAGTGTTTTATTTGTACACGACAAACGTTCAGATTTTATTTTCTTCAAGACAAGGTGGCAAATGAGAAAAGGTTATACAATCCTTTCGACCTATGTTTTTATATAAAATCGTCCACATCTCGATTGTACCGTGATTTTTCGTGTACCCTGTGTACCAATTTTCTGGTGAAATCAAGTTTTCCTCGTTGGAACCAATCTCTTGTGGATAGGATTACATTGAAATCACCTGCACAGATTTCGCAGACACCATTTTGACCAACAAGAATACGTAGAAACTAGATTTGACCGACACGAATATTCATCGACAGAAGAAATAAGCCAAAAAGTTTTTTCATTCTCAATGTGTTAACAGTTGAAGTTGAAAATGTGATCTTCGCGCCTTTGTCAGACTGTTCTGTTCTGTTAAATGTCGTGCTTTCGACGTTCAATTGTTAATATATCGAAAACGAAGCTTCGATCTACAATATGTGAGAATGCTCAACTCGCAATAAGTAGCTGCACATTTTTATTTGATTTTTATATCGTGTATAGATCCATGAATATATGATTCGATGGTCAAAAGGTTACTTTCACACATATTTATTGTTCAAAACTGTCGGCGAAACTTGTATAAACAATCTCAATATAGCGCGGGTTGAAAAAATGTGCACCCTCAATATTTTGGAGATAACGAAGCATTAAGTACATTAACGTTAATGTACTAATACATTATACCAATGTACCATAACATGTACTAGGTACATCGTATTAATGTACTTTATCTTCGCAGAAACTAATCTCCAAAAAGGATGACCGTGCAAATGCTTTTTCGACAGAGGAAAACACTGCAACAATATGAAATGTATATTTTCGAGAAGTTTTCTCAGTCAAGCATTGCAGATAAACTTACCATTGTTTATTACAATAGGTGTCCGAATAGCTTAGAGCGTGACTGTATTTACTTCATTGAGACTGTACAGAAAAATCGGATGACTGAATTTCTCTGAAAATTGTTGCTCACGCTCTACAACAACAGATGCGCATCACCTACAACGAACGATAAATTAATCTATCGGCAATGCTCGTCCGAAAAGTATTCCTAAAGATACGCATACTTTTCAGATTATTGCAACGTTTCCTCTTTTACAGTCAACGAGTACCGGCCACTTCCCGGTCGCTTTCCAGACACGAAAATGAATGAATATTCTTGCCGTGTTTGTCACTTATCTGCTACGGTTATCTGGTCACATAATGGGGATGAATTACCGCGGTAGTGAAATGACGAATACGGTACAAATATCGATTAAACTATCTGCAAAGCGGTCCGGGATATGGCTGTGTGGGTTGGTTCTTGACCAATATTAACTTTGCGGGCACGTTGCAGACAACTTCGAAAGAAACGCCAGAGCACACATATGCCCGGCAACCGTTCAGACCACCGCAGAACAATTTCTTGATCTCCAATGGGATCGACCGCGTGCGATCCGGGATTCGCGTGAACAGCACAAAAGGACGCGTGAACACGTCGGTGTGTACAAGCAGATGCACTAAATGGGCTAAGTTCGAGAATGAGCGAGAGAATGTTGCGTCGCATGTGTTGGAAGCGCATGATAGAGAAATAGGGCATGAAGAGAGGCAGACAGAGAATGAAATAGTCATGAGAGAAAGAGAAAGAGAGAGAGAGAGAGAGAGAGAGAGAGAGAGAGAATCGTGAATGATACATGTGGACATCGGTATAATATGAATGAATGATAATATTTATATATAGAGAGAGACATGTACATGTATATGTATATGTATATATCGAGACAGAGATAGACAGTGATAGAGACAGAGAGTGTGCGAGATAGAGAAGAGAAATGAAAGAGAAGAAAACTAGAGAAAAAGCTGGCGGCGAATTACCTTGAAGGACTGCACAGAGAAACCAGAAACCAGGGTTGGTCCGTAACATAAGAAGCGAACAGAAAACAGAAAAAAGGTAATCTTGTAATTAGGTAGTTCGCTGTAAGAGACACCTTTGTGGTATGACAACAGTTCGGTTTGTTTGTCGCAAATGATGGATCTGTGATTGGGGACTGGGTCTCACAGCTATAATTCCAATCGCCTCGATTCGGCGTTCTGTTCCGTTCTTTTTTCTTTTACTGTTCTGTTCTGTTCTGTTTTTGTTATGTTTTGTTTTGTTCCCGCGACACTCGCGTGTCCTCGATTAAACGGGATATTTCTGTTCGACCGGGTGCAGTTCGAAAAATAAACCTGGAGAACACGCGAACGTCGGTTGAACGCTGTCCGCAGAGACTCAAGCACTCGCGGGTGGTATATTTTTTTTCGGAAACAGGAAGAGGGGGTTGGGAGGTCTTCTCGTGCTTTTTCTGGTGAACGACAGGTCCAGTGTGTACTACGGGGTGCTGTAAAAATTCTTGCTAGATCAAAAGGCTGTGACAGTTGGTCTATATGTAGGTGGTGAAGTAATTGATTCTCGAGAATCAGTTGCCATACCTGTGGAACCGAGGGAATTCGCGTACTTCGTACCACGTTGCGACGGAAAGTGGCAAATAATTCTTCTCATTGCTACGAAATTCTTGTCAATATTGCATTCCATTTGGTCGCATGTTTGGTCGGATGAGATATAACGTAGCTGTCGGTTCCACAAATATCTCGTGTTCAAGTCTGTTTCATTTTCTAATTTCGTAGTATGCGTTGCCGTATTTGTGGATTGAACACGTTTAAAAATTGTAGAATGGGAACAGTACAGGTGGTGGAAGAATCATTATAGAAGCTAAATAACGGATGTCGAGTGTTCAGTCGCAATTCGTTTCGACGCTTGGATTTTTGTGACTCGGCGAAGAAAAAATGGAAACGATTTTATTTTCGTTTCGCAGCTAAATGGGCACGTTTACTTTTCGTTTCGGCGGCCTGGTAATTAATTGCCGCTTATGATTTCGTAGGTGTCAACGCCTCGGTTATATTTTGACGGTTGCAGCTATTGGGCATGTCCCGCAGATGCGTCCGGTATGTCAATCGCACGGGCCTACATGCCATAAACAAATGCGAGTGCACGCGTATCTGTGCACACGTGTGAGCCGCGCAAGTTTATTGGATATGTGACTAAAATTTCGTCACGTTAGTTACTACGAGAAATCTGTTGTTTGTGGCCAGAGTTTATTATGCCAGAAAAATTTAAAAACCAACGAGAACTAAAAAAGATTGCTATTGTTGGGACACTGTCTCGACTTACAACTGTGTTGATTGTTGATTCGCCGATTGATATATTTACAATGACTTGTGAATGAATCACCTAAAATGAGTGACCGTTCTAAAATAGGATTACTTGCGAAAGTTTCACTGCTTTAGTTATAGCATCATGTCGTAAGTGGTATCTAAATTTTCATTCCATAACTGAAGCTTTAACACGCCGGCGAACCATACATACTAATTTATAACGCAGACAATCTCGAAAACAATGTTCTTTGTATGTACGATTTTTAAAATGTATGTATATATTACATGTGCGAATGGGTCGTAATAAATTCATTTTTTAATAATTATATGATACATTATTTCGTATATTCCTATAAATTATTTATTATAGCATATTAATTAGAACTTTGTTATAATATGCGCTCCTAATGAAAACGGAAAATACAGTTTTGGGTTGAAGTTTAATTATCAATATTTCTCAACGTATACAACGTACACTAAATTCTCCCCCATTGTTCCTCAGCTTCGAAACAAAAATGGACAATTTGGGAAGAAGAGATGCGGATTACAGTTGTTGACAATCGGTGTCTATAAAAACGAGCTGCGAGACTCGAGTAATCGTATCTCCTTTTCCCAAATTGTTTATTTTTGTTTACAAGTTGAGGGATAATTGGAGATAATTTACTGTATATTCGTATTCATGAAGTTAAAATCATGACAAAGGTTAATTATTTCGGAGCTAACGAGCAAAAATAGTTTGTATTTTGAAATTTGCTCTGAAACGTCGGTTATACTTCAGGTACATCACGATCTATAATATTTGGTTAATGCATTCAGTTATACTGCTGAAAATGTACAGATGCCAGAATGAAATTCCAAATAGTACACATATTTCATTTCGCGTTATGGAAATTTTGGTTTGTATGTGATTTCATTAAATAATGTTCATGTATGCGAAAGTTCGCAAATAACTTTATAACTCTTGTGAGTTTATTACATACAACGGAATTTTATTCATTTAATATGAATAAATAATGACATAATCATAGGAATTTTACATTATTCATTTTATTACATTACAGATACACATTTATTTCCTGAATAATTTATAGTGTCTAGCACAAATGAGAGGAGACAGATTATTGTCTGCCTATATACTGATCTATTCTACTTATCACACAAAGCAGTAGTACGTTAGACTATCTAGTAATCATTTGTTGAATGTTTAACCCTAAAACTACAATCACAGACAAATGACTGATTTTAGATTACTTATCATACAATTATTGAAATTACAAAGATGCCTTTATTGGAATTTATTAAGCAAATTTCTATTTATGTATTTAGCACATATTATTACAAAATTCATTTATGGAATGAAACCTGTACACTTCTGAGAAATCTTATTTTCCTGCGCCAAATAATTTGTCCAATGCGAAAACATTAAGAGAATACTCTTACGTTATGATTTGACATCTGTCCAAGATCCATTGTGCTACCAGTAAAAGTGCATTAAACACCCAGTCCTACCACATATTCTTCCAGTTTTCTATTTTCTTACATTCCACAACTTTCGAATTCCGAAAATTCCTAATATATATGCTCGATCACGATCAGTCAATCAATTTGTTAAAGACCGAATTATTTATCTGAATTTATCTTCCTATGCAAAGTTCTCTCACCATCCATTTCAGCTCCTTCCGTCCGTTAAAGGTAAAATTACATTTCGAGCACGTTCGCGGTCTGCAGTCGAATCGTTATTATTCACGGAGTAAAAGTCGTTTCTCGAGTAATCGTCGGGGAGTAGCGTCAGGTGTGCGTTCCAGTTTCTTCGTAATCAAGGACGGTTCAGCGGATCGCACGTTATCAGTGCACGCGCGATTGCAAATTCATGCACGCTAACTGCCGAAGACAGGCGACCGGATCCGCTCCGTACGAATCAAATTTACTTTCGCGCCATTTAAGGAATCCAGAAGTTCGCGGAGTAATCGAGTAAGTTTCGCCACGATCGAAAACTTTTGACATGTTCGATACCCCGGAATTTTCGTCGTTCCGCTGAATCATTTATTTATTCTCTATGAAAGCTTTCATTTTTCAATTTTCTCGCATATTTTCCGCTCCATTAGAAACGCGACAAACCTAATTCTTGCCAAGTTACTCGTGGAGATTCTATTTGAAATAGGAAAAGCGTGTTCACAGCGCAACCTCCTTCGCAGCTGATATTTCTGCAAATTAAGTAGCCTATTCTCTGCGTTGGAACATACACAGCTATTACACAGAATTTCGTATGATATGTCTGAATTCTAAATTTTATACTCGTTGTTTCTAGCTTTAATAATTTTAGTGAATTAATATGTCGTGGTAGTTTTCATTTCCCACATTTTAACGATAAATTCGTAAAGTTCGCGGTTTACTCATAAGTAGTTCAAATATTCTTTTTATAATGAATAAAATAGAAGGAAGCTTTAATTTTTCTTAAATTTCTTCAATATTTTATATCGGTTTCACATCTATAATGTGCGTAATTGTAAAAAAGATCTTCAATAGATATTTAACATAATAGATATTTAACGTTAAGTTCCGACATTTTTTAATCGTCTGAAAATTGTTTGGCCTTAATTTGAAAAATGGACCGAGTGAAAAAAATCATGTATTTAAAAATTCAACCATGAAAATTACAATGCAAATTTTCTAATTTGTACGCATAAAATGTGCAGTTCGCTATGCACGCTTTTACATGTAGATTACACTGTAAATTAAATTTGAAATTTTCAAATAATTTCTTCTTATGAAATGTAATAGAATATAATATAGAAGGAAAGGGACAATTGAAATACGCTAAACATGGCAAAGAAATATTGCAAAATATATCCAAGAGAATTTTCACTTTAATTTTCATTTTAATAGTAATAATATCAAAATATAATCGAGGCTCAGATTGTGCAGAAAAATGGACAATTTGGAAAAAGGAGATACGATTACTTATTTATAGTTGTTGACAATCGGAAACCAGAAAACGAGCCGCGCTTTTATGTACAATCTGAGCTTCAATTAGGGAGAATTTACTGTTGTTACTTGCTTACAAAACTTGCGCGTTTGATTGAAATTCCCGGCAAGATAATCGAATATTCGAAAAACCAATTAACCCGACCGTTTCTCGTGGCCACTAGAAAAGAAGAATGGGGGAAAAATCTACGGGCGATCGCGACGCCAGTAAAAACAATGGGTTGCAAACGGGCCGAGCGTATTAACATTGTAACTCGTAATAACGGAATCGCGTCGTTCCACGGAATTGTTTTTATTAGATGGCCGAATGCGCGCGCGTTGCAACCGACAGGAACGAATGAACGGGGCCAAAGAAAGCCTTCAGGTGCACAGAGGCAACCAAGTCGCGGCATAATGCGCGGTTTATGCGATCCTCCTTTAATTATTTTGCCAGATGGTTCCGCGGGGATAAGGGAACGGTTTAAGCGGGGCTTTAAATGGCAGCCGGGAAATTTAAAAGGCCGTCGGATCGCAAGGTCGGCAATTTGCGTTGCCTCCGTCTTTTAATTGAAAGGTCGAAACGCGTTATTGCTTCTCCGACCGGCTGCTATTTATATCCCCGGCCATCCATCTTTTCTTTCTCACGGAAGCACGCGAAACCTTCGATTTCTTCTTGGTGGGCCGCCGCGGTCTTACAATGCCGCGCAAACTCGTTATCGGGTCGTTGTAAAAACTATTGCGTTCGATCATTGTATCGTAAATTTTACAAAACGGAATCTCGATTATTGAACCGTCGGCCACTTTTAACTACGATCTGCCGTTTTCTTTCTGCAGAGAATTTGATCTCTGTCGTGATCGATACATATGAACATTCATCGAAGCAATCAATCTACAGCCTTGGACAAATGTATGTGAATTTCTTTTAATGCGAAACAACTTTTATTTTCAAATTGAACCAAACGAGTTGAATTTTTCTTAGGTGTTAGCAAGACTAGACAATGTGTAAAAAAAAGAAAAAGAAAATGTTTGGAAAAACAGCATTTGGATGGGATGACAAAAAGTATTTGCGAAATCACATCCTTTCAACTTGTTGATCCGAGCTTAAAACGATCATCGTAGTGTTGGGTACGAAGAAAATACTTCGTAAAAAAAACTTTCGTAATTACTTTCTGAATTTCTCATCTCTTGTGTAAAAAGTTATCCTGTTCTGTCAATAATTTGTCCGCTAAACATGCAATTACGATCAGTACCGTAAAATTAAACTTCAATCTAAACTTTTATAACCGTCGATATTCAAGCCCCAGCAAAGCTTGTACAACGTATAATTAACATCGGCATTACGAACTACAATCTAGCATAATCAGGATTAAACTGCACTCCGCAATGAAAATCACCTGAAAATCATCTGAAAATACTGTTTGGAAGCCGGATCATCGAAGTTCTTCTTGCTCACGAACAGATTAGAGAAGTTGAAATAGTTTTCGATTACTGGCTCCCTTAAAAAAATCCGTTCGGAAGCTTGAGAGTTGCGCAAGAAAGGAATTCAGAACGATGCGCGAAGGACGGCAGTCTTTGCACGTTCAGAAATAAGAAACTTTTCATGATCTCTCGTGAAACTACGCTCATCCTACCTAGCTCACGTTTTTTTTTCACCGTTCGCCTAAGAGCATGGCTTAAAGATTTTATTTCGACGAGGACCTGTCACCGCCTGTCCGGACTGTCCCGAACGAAAATGCGAAGGGACTTGGAATTTCTTATTCTCGGGCGCAACGGCTTGTTTTACGGTGTACATGCTCCTGGTCTGTTTAAAGACTCCGTTCTGGAGAAGTTGGGACGTATTGAGACGTGTTCGAAATACGAATAACGTGATCCTATAGACAGCTGTAATACAGAGCGAGCATGATACAACCCTTTGGAGCCTGGAAACATTTTTACGTTTCTTTCCGTCAACTAGATGTTTGAAAGAAAATCAGTAATGAAAATTTTCTAGAACGGTTACTCATTTCTTAGTTATAGTGCTCGATTAAATCTTTACTAATTTGTACAGTAAACAGTGTCGCTTTAGATCGATGTAATTTATTTTACATGCGAAACGGATTTGGATATAATAAAGAATTCAGATATTAGAAGCTCGCATAATCGAGATTTTACTTTATTTGATTTCTTCGAAGGCATTTACCAACGAGAGAATCGTGTAATTTCTTATTTCGAGGTTGTCACTATCCAGAATTTTCTACAGTGTTCAATAACATTGTACTTAACATATGTTTTTACGCCTCAGATGTAAATCCGAAAACTGTTCAGTGAATAGCGCTAGAATTATTGTTGCAGTTAAATTGATATTCTGAATAAAATTGTTCCTATTTTCTGGTAGAAGCTTTATTAATATGAAGAGAAGAGAAATATGCGTTAAATATTTTGTTGCAAGTTTCATGTTACATTGAAAATCCATAAACACCTGCATGTCTCACTACGTGTCTCACTACGGTTCCTTGTAAATAGATTTAAAATCATCTTCATTGAAGTCTGAATCTCGTTGCAAACGTGTAACGTGACTAATTTAGCAGATCTTCACTGAGGTTTGCAATTTTTTCGTAGTCGGCTCACACGTGTGCACTACAAATGTGTAAAGTCCGTAGGCTAGTTATGGTTATGAAATACGATTTACGAAATACGAACAATTTAAACGTTTGTCACAAGGTTTCAATATTCGAACGAAACTCTATCGTTGTTGCATGTTCTTTGAGTTGAAAGACTTTGTTTCTTTCCAAAGAATTTGTTCGTCCAAGGGGCATCGGTATCCACTGAATTATTGAAACACCGAGCCTATAGCTCGGAAATAGCCTAAACGTGATACGAAAACGAAACGGACAGGCTTCTTAAGCTTGAACGTTGAAAATGCGGGCGTTGACGTCACGAACATGTAAGCTTCAATTATTTAAAATCGTTTGAAAAGTAAACCAAACCCTGGGATCAGAGGCTGATTTAGATTGAAAAGTAATAGACGCAAAAATAGTACAACGCTAGACATTCTTTTATTGGATATTCAAAGCTCGGTAGAAAAACGATCCAATAGGAACTGCAACAACATCAGGTTGGAATACGCGAAACGCTATTCATGGAAGTTTGCTTTAATGGAAAACTTCTATGTGTTTGTTTCAAATTGCAAGCAGTTTACGCATGTGTAAAAAATTATTGCGAATGGCGGAATAAACTGTTAGGGAACTAAAGTACATCAGCGTACTCTGTACACGAGCTAATATTTGCCCACAGGATTGTAAGTTCTGTTTGGTTATGTATTTAAACTTTTTTAATAAAATATCTTCATTCCGGTCGATATATCGGCGAAAGCTATTGTGAAAAAGTTCGTTCGGTTGGAAAATGTTAATAAAAAGACCCTCGGATACCGAACGAGATGGGAAACGTCATTGTACATAGAACAACATAATAGCTGTCCATTAAATGGAATATTTCCATGGGATTTTGTCGGTAAAAATCGATTTTGTTTTCACGTTGCTTCGGTCTGCCGGATTATTGCTAAATTTCAATGAATGCACTTTATAATCCATAAATATCACGAGGACCGTACGCGCGAATATAATTTATTCGCAGAATTTGTCCGATGAAAAGATCGCTCGACGTTTCCGATAATTCCGGCGATTATTCCGACGAAAAGGATGAAATTGTTACTTAGAAAAATATTTAACCCGTTTTATGATTCGGTTCGGCTGCGATCTCGGCGGCTACATCGAGCAACGAACAATTCCCTAAAATATAACATCGGCCCACTCTTTTCGACCTCCTCCGCCGTAAATCAGTCGGAAATTCGGCTTTGTCCGGATCACAATGCACCGGTCTCGCGCAAGATCGATCAATGGTTTATCGTCCCCTGTAAATTTTGGCCATCACGAAATTATTAATGCGCCGTTTTATGGACGAAATCGTATTTCTTGGAATCGCTTCTGGGGCTATTCGGCTGCGACGTCGTTCGTCCTCGGCGGCGTCGTGTACGCCAATGCTAGAACCTCTCATCCTGTTAATGCTCGCATCGTCGAACATCTTGCGACTGGTTACACTCGGCTTCCGTTAATTAAAATCGATGTATATACAAATACATACGACGAGAGGGCCACGCAATGCCTCAACAGCCTCGCGGCTAATGCACAAATAGAGGGGAGCGGGGGGTAGGGGGGTTGAGGGGTCGCTTTCGAACTCGTTAAAGTATACAAGCGTAACTCCGGAATTGTCTAGAGACTAGAAGCTGCTCGAGAAAACAGGCCGCTATAATACAAGTGGTACCGTCCAAAAAGTATTATGGTAAGCAAAAATGGGAAGCGATAGTATTCGTCATTTTAATTTTCATCTTTATTTTACTTGCTTGAAAGTCTCTTTGAAAATAAGGGGATCGGACTCGAAACCGGTGATTATGTGTACTGAGAAATCTCGTATGTATCTATATACAAGTGTACTGTAACTGTGTTTTCATTTCATACATCGTTATTCTTGCGCATGGAAACACGAAGGAGCATCGTCGCATTCCCCGCCGTGCACATGTTCGGAAATGAGTTACCCGGCTACGCTCCTGTAAATATCGAGGAAAAATTTTAACCGTGCGTCAGACCAGCGAAGCAGAATATTTTTGGATGCTGCGAGCCTCGTCCCGTGATTTATACCTACATATTTTCCCCGGAACGACTTTGCATCGTGCAATCCTTTTTTTTCCGTTTTGCAGAACATTGAACGTTCAGCGTTATCAGACGAAACATTTTGTAATTTATTTTTAAGATACGGGTCTTAAATTGTCATCTTTATTACTAATGTATAATACTCTCGAAGCTGCTGCGACGATCGAAATTGGAGCGCAACTGTTGTAATCATTGAATAAATCACGACTGAAACAGTTTTGTCTCTAAGACCTAAACTACCTTTGATAGTGCAACAACATGCGTTGACGTCCTCCTTAAAGTATCCGATCGTAAATCCGAATATGCAAACCATTGCAACCGTTCTTGGAATCACTGCATGCAGTAAGAAATCTCGAAAATGTGATCAAATCTGTAGTTCTTGTGAATGTTAAACTGAGGAAGTTCGAGCAGATTTTGTACGAGTTCGGAGATTGATTAGAAATTCGAGATTTAAGAGGAGAAACAGTTTTCGGAGCAAAGAACAGAACAAGCAAATTTGGAGTTGTTCAAAGAATCTCTGCTCGAAAAATGTACGATCTTTTCTAAAACTGAAGGAAATACGATTTCGGTATTGGATACGTGTAAACAAAATTGTTCACTTGATCGGAATTGCAAGTAATGCGTTTTTAATTAATTTAGATTCTTCATTTAGATTCTTGAGTTGATATTGGCATAATTATGCAGAGTGTATTTTAAAAATTGACTGTAAAAGTTCGGATAAGAAGTTGTAAAAACTCGAACTCCAATTTTCATGAAATCACATAACGAGTTTCTCTAACAACGGGAAAGTTCTTTCGAGTGGATATTATACATTAATAGAAACGGTGTTTATAAGTGGCAAATTATTGAAAGCGCTGCGCGGTGCCACGAACGTCACAGTTCTCCGAAACGATTATACTTTACGCAAGTTCAATGTTCGCGATAAAAGAGTGAAACGGGTCACGCGAGGTTGGCGATCGAGCCTCGATAAAGCGAAATGATCGATTCCAGGCGACTCCTCTTTGAAAATTCTCGACGCTAAATCGACCGACGATTTTCTTTTCGTGTTTCCATGGCCTTCGGCAACCACCGGAAGTCAATGTATGATCGTGTGGGCGCACGTGTGGAACGTGTCCCTCGTTCAAAGATGCATGAACGAGAAGGCAAGAGAGCACAGTCGGTGGTGGAAGGGGCGAGGGTGAAAAAATCTAACAGAGACAGGGTGAATATTGCGAGCAGAGGCGAGAGATCTGCGGTGAGACAGACGAGGCGGTGCAGTGACGGCAGAACACGGGTTTCTGTGCTGCCCTACACACCAAATCGGTACTGTGTCTTAGCTGTCTTTCGTATATATATATTTTTTTTATTTTTTTCTGAGTTTTTTCTGCTTGTCTCGTTCTCAGTGTCGATTTGAGTGAACCTGAAAGTAAGTGGTTAGTACGGTGCCTCCTGAAGCGATCATGCTGTTCACAAACGTTCTACATTTTAACGAAAGAAAATATTTGTACACCTTAGATACAGAGGATTAACTTTAGGGCTAGGATCGTGTCTGATGTATATGTACTATTGCATATAATTTCATAATAATATTGAAGATTTTTGTGCCGCTCTGCGCGAGGAACTCTTGTCACGAGAGAAATATACTTTCAATCACATGTCTTAATAAAATGTCCCAAGTATAGTCCTCACGCGACAAGAAAGCACTTTTGTGTTTACATTCCCCCTATTACTAGCTGCTCCACTGCCGCAACTATCGGTCGCTATTGGCCGAAAACGGTGACGAACGTCGACAGCGGTCGCTGGCCATCGATAGTTGCGACAGTGGGGCAGTTAGCAAGAGGGGGAATGTAAACACGACGGTGTCTTCTTGTCGCGCGAGGACTATACTTAGTTCCGATTAACAGATTTAAGTTAGAAACAACATTTTATAATTGCACATCATTCTTGGAGGACTTGTTTTTTAGTAACAATACAAATTTGATTTCCTCAAATTTTTCACGAAGACGACAGCATCACGGAATTTCGTTTAAAAGACTCACCTTCGATCAGATGCAAATTCGACGTTAATACAGTGCACGCTGTCGAGAATATCGCTCTGAAGACTTCCAGCAGAATTTACCTTTTTTGCAAATCAATTATACTTTGTCGGCGCTAAGTTAAGCCAGTATAAAATTTTGTTTACACTTGCTGAGTAATATTACGTTTTCGTAGGTATTATGACTGAAGTTATGCTTTGGCTACAATTGAAGCGGATAATATTTTGTATTTATGACTTAACTTTTGTACGCGCGCGCGCGTTAGTCAGTTGAAACAATTAAACAGTTAAAATCTCCTGAAGCTCGCTTAGAAGGACGACCTTGAAAGCGTACATAAAGATCGAGAACATTGAAAGTAGATCCTCCAAACAGCCTTGTTGTCAATGAATGTAAACAACATATATAACCGACTCGATCCTCGCCCCAAATTTGGCACTGTTCGATTCAACGATTGTGAAAGCGACATCCTAATTATCAAGAGCGATGATCATTTCAGAAGGCATCACAGGGCACAAATATGTATACAACACAGAACGGGCCGTGATTGGATCAAAGAACGATCGGAAAACTGAGATACATGTAGCCGTGGACTCCTTTGATTCAACGTCAGGCCCGAGAGGATTTGGTGCAGACAGTAGGCGAGACGTGCCGAGGATCATTGCTGAAGAACAATCGATATATCGCATGTGACGACAGCTGTCTCGTAAACATTCCATTGCTGTCCTGTGTAAAACGGTTTGCATATGTATATCCACATATATACAATATCTATGCATATAAAATATGTATATATATATAATATATATATGTAAATATATACATATATGTGTATACATACACGATCATAAATACATCCATATATGTCGTACATGACACGTGTTATGATCACGCGTGACAGTTCGCCGCGGCTCAGATAACGATCTCTGTACATGTGATTTCTATCAGGAAACGAATGTGTATGGACAATCGATGACGAAACGACGACAGTCAAACGGTGGAATTGGATCGTCGTTCTTGAAGGGAACGTCTCTCTATTTCACATTCAATGTGAAAACAGTTGACACCGGATTTCGCCATTGTTTAAATATGCTTAATCTCATTTATAATAGTCGTGAAAAGCTTTATACATATTACGGTCGTTCCCCTCAAGAATCTGTTTCCAATCTCGTGACGGTGAATGAGCGTATGGAATGCCTTAAAGCTAATATCATTTGTAGTATTCGTCAATTATTGATCTTGATCTTGAGGTAAGTTACGGACGAGCGCGTCGATTAATTTTAACAGAGTCGAGCTCGAAAAACAGTTTTGCGTTCATAAGATCCTTTGCGTTCGTTGTTTTCTCGCTAACAATGCATAAGACAGTGCACCGAAACGCTGAAGGTAGAAGCATGCGATTATACATATTCTGAAATTAAAGAGAAAAGAAAAGGATCGTTTGCTTGTAATAAATTTATTCAGCAAAGCAATTAATTATTGTTCCAAGGTGGCAGACGGCTAAATACGTACAACACACGATAGTGTTCAAGGTGAACAAAATTCTTCCATCATCCTGCAATAGTACGGAATGATTTTCTAACAAATAATTAGGCACGCAGGAAAGTCATAGCAGAAACTGATTATGCAGAATCCAGGAAGCCGCGCATTTGGCATTCCTAAAATTTCAGTGAACCAGTCGTTCTGCAAATTAAATTTCGCCGCGGCATCATGCTCATCTAATATTCTACATATGTAAGTACCTCGACAGAAACTCGATAATCCGCACATTTCCCGGAGAAGTCGGATTCGCTATTGTGAAAGTCAATGCGAACGATGTCTGCTCGAAAAGTAAAAATCGGAAAGGAGAAAGTAAAAATTCACTGGAACAACCGAGGGGACGCGGTAGGGACCCATAAAATAGATAATAAAACGTTCGACGAAACTCTGCCGTGAATGAAAGTGAAAAATCGGACAGATAACGATTAACCGGGGCCGTATTGTCCCGTGCCAGGAAGAATGATAGATTAACAACATTTCGCGCAACATTTCGCCGATAACAATGGCCAACACGCAGTACGCGCTACGATTTGCGGGCAACAGTCCATCAAATTTCGCACACTAACGATTACCCCATTCAGTTTGACTGATGCGGCCTCCGTGGCCGCGTAACATGTGTCAAAATATATGTACACAACCGTCGCAACAACTGGCAGTGATTACACGTCCGCGTTGCATTACATCGTATCTGTACAACGGCCAGATCCTTTGACGGTTGCCGCGTGTCGTTCCGCGTGGCGTGTCACGTTCAGAGTGTACGAACACATTCAAACACCGAATACTAATGCGGCCGTAATGCATCGTGCACACTGAATTCATAACTCACGTCGCGATGAAATGGGAACAACATCTTGAGAACAATTCGGAAGACAGCGTGCTTCACGCGCTAGAATTTTCAAAGTTCTACACCTAATAATGGAGTTTCTTTTATAGCGAATTACAGTAATTTCTCCCGGAAATGCCAAATTTCGGGTTGCTGTGAATTTCCCTGTGCCGGTTCTACGTCTGTGCGATTTATTACTACGTCGAGGTTAACAGTCGACGGAGTCGGTCAAGCCTGGGATGCGACACGCGATCCGATTTCCCGGAAGACAATGTAAAATGGTCTGTTTGACTGTGAGTCAGGTAAGAAAAACCGCGGAGCTACAAGGTACAGTAATGTCTCTCTAATTGACGCTCAGATTGTCCAAAAAAATGGACAATTAGCGAAGAGGCGATACGATTGTTCGAGCCTTGAGGCTCGTTTTTTATGGTTATCGATTGTCAACAATTATAAAAACGAGCTGCAAGGCTCGAATAATCGTATCTCCTCTTCGCAAATTGTCTATTTTTGTGAACAATCTGAGCGTCAATTAGAGAGATATTACTGTACGTGGTAGGTACAGTAATTTCTCCCTAATTCGCGCTCAGATTACGCACAAAAATGGACAATATGGGAAGAGTAGATACGATTATTCGAGCCTTGCGTCTCGTTTTTATAGTTGGTTGACAATCGGTAGCTATAAAAACGAGCCGCAAGGCTTTTTCACGCGTTCTCGTTACTGATTCTTTCCACCAACAATTTTGTCCAATTATCATTGTGTTCGGTATTTGGTTTGAATATCGACAATTTCTTGAAAACTGAATGCCGAGTTTGCGAAAACCCAACGGCACACACATTTTGGCGGAAAAACAAACTCTCGATTTGTCTGATCGAACGCTTTCTGCCAGGGGTGTGGTAGATGCGTATTTTTCAGCCGGCTCCTTAACGATTTTACGGGTGGCACCCAGGTCCCCTAAATTGTTCGCGAATGTCGTTTCAACGGCACCAGTTTGCGACGACAGAGCATTAGGGCCGGTTTACAAGATAAGCGGGGCCGTACGCATTCCGCGGTACGGAAGAGCCACGAACCGAGCGAAAAGCAGGGAAAAGAGCGCGAGCTCGTAAAGATTCTATCCGGCACGACATGGTGACGCCCGGCTCGATCGTAATGATCCCAATCTCGCTCTGGTTCGCGGGCGTTACACCACTACCAGGCCTGCGTAGGGCGCGCGATAATGTGACCGGTGGTTGTATATTGTCCCGGCGGTTAGTCACTTTCATTAACAGTAACGGTTTATTCGTTGGGTAATCCGTTTCCCTGTCCCTTCTTCGCTCAGCTGAGTTCCGTCGCGCAGTCTACGGGCGCCGTCGTTCTCGCTGAGATCGTGTGTACCTTTGTGCTTCCTTCCTAAATCGGATTACAGACTTCTGTCGCGCCTCGTGTGTACTGCAAAAACGAGTTAATAGCAACGACGAGCTAACATTCTTGCCCCCGATTCCCCTAGAGTGCGTCTAAATCCGGCATTCGCTCCCCTCAACTTCGTATCCCGTCGCGATGGGATCGTTAGGCGACACCGTAGACCAGAAATGGGCGCGGCTGCAATCGATCTGCCCTATCTCTTTTAATTTTTTAATAGCTTAAACCCTTGGGATTCCAAGATATTGATACGTAATGTGTTTCTTGTGCCACTGCGCACGTTGTTTAATAGTGTACAAATACTGTTCAACTCATTGCACTATGATCTCTACCAAATACAACGTCCTTGTTCTTAATAATTGATCCTAATGGAACAAGACAATTTTTGTTACACGTATGTCTTGATCTATTTTTATTTCTCAATTTTGACAGAATAAGAATCAAATCTTATTTCGATTTAGAAGAAATGAATAATTTTCATATCTAGTCGATATTATGTATGAAGTCTTCATCACGAGTCTGACACGTTGTTAATAGTGTCACGGGTTAACACTTTAATGGCCGCACACTCAACACGTGTGTGATGCCTTAACCCTTTGCATTCGAGTGGTGACTCTGAGGCATCACTAAAATTGTTACATCACGTTCCAAGATAATTTTTATATTATCAAAGTTTAGATGTAAAAAATGGTTAAAAGTCTAACTGTTGTATGAGTCACAGGACTCAATTTCATATGCACAAAATGCACTTTGTCACATAAAATGGAAATATCATAAGTCAGAAAAATTAATTTAGATTTACCGTTAAAATGGCTTCGAGTGCAAAAAGTTAATAATTATGTAGGTTATTACTTTAATAATTATCACACAGAGGAAAAATGTTAAATTTGTTGTATTAAATGTGTTGTTATTGTTGTTGTCGTTTTTTTTGTTTTATGTGCATTTTCGCACATGTTGAATTATTTCATGAATTTACATGAATATTGCCGGCTCCTGGCGACGTTTCGACTGCGTAGACGTGCGGCCATTAAAGTGTTAATAGTGTTTTCACGATAAGGCAAATGTAACTGGCAACATGTCTGCGTTCCTAGTAAGATATCTACTTTGAATTTGTGCGACAGTCCTTTGGATTTTGAGCTTATATTTTCAAGTTAAAAGAGTGATAGTACTTCGATTGTCCGTTCGTTCATTTCCTTTCTTTCGTACGATATTCAAAATTCTTTTTCCATGACCTCAAAGTCATATAATTTCATGGACACCCGTGGCAAAAGACATTCGATCGAATGAATCACACAACTATCGTTGTAATTATTAACACATTTGTAACTTGCAATCGGTGTTATCTACTTTTGCTACTTAAACGATGTTGAGAAGTACGAAAAAATTTCCAACAAGATAATTCCATGTTATCGAGCTTAAATTTGTTTCTACCATGAATTGCCATTGAGAATGCCTTTGTTACATATTCGAGAAAGCGTGTTTTGCTTAATTTCTCCGAAACATCTAAAGGTAACGATGATGAGTGATACAAATCTTCCGAGGACATGTACTACTAACGATATATACTGGGTGTCTCAAAATTATGGTATTTCCGACAAATGAGGAGTTGCTGAGGTGATTTGAAGTAACTTTTTCCTTATCAAAAATTCAATCCGCGGCTTCGTTTACGAGTTATTAACGAAAAATACTGGCCAATGAGAAGCGAGCTCGGCTGGCGCTAGGTGGCAGAACAGGGCTCCGACCGCTCGTTGGCTAGGCTGCGTCGTGCCAGCCGAGCTCGCCTCTCATTGGTCACTGTTTTTCGTTAATAACTCGTAAACGAAGCCGTGGATTGCATGTGCGCTAAGGAAAAAGTTGCTTCAAATGACCTAAGCAACCCCCCATTTGCCGTAAATACCATAATTTTGGGACACCCTGTATATACTAATGATATAAGCATTAATTATAGTTAATACTTAATAGAATATACAACAAAGTAAAGACAGTTCCGTTGCAGACCGTATAAATCAATTCGTACAATCTTATATCTGCTTCGTACGTATAACTATGTTTCTTGTTAGGTGTGACCATGTAAATCATTTTACTTTAAACCAAACAGGTACTCGAATTCAATGTACAGTTTGCATTTCGGCTCTGAAGATAAGTGAAAGATATGTCGCGCGAACGGCTCCATTAGTTCTAAACGAATCGCACTTATCACATGAGGTATTGATGAATAAAATCACCCGGGACAATAACTGGTGCACGCGGTGTGTCGTTTTAGCGGCATTTAATTGCGTTTCGAGCGCATTGAATATTCAACAAGAAGAGCCGGCCTCAATGAAGCGAATCGTATCGTCTGGAAAATTGAATTATTGATAGGTGATTAAACTTTTGACGTTTGAACACCGACGATAGGCCGCGGGCTACATCGACAAAGCGAGATCCATTGTGATCGAAGGCCTCAGAGACGCGTAAAACGGGAGGGGCGGGGGTGGGGGGTGGGCAGACGGAGAATACCAACGTTCAGACCAGGGGCGATTTGAAAGCGTTTCATGGAGATATCAAAAAGAACTCGCGAAATAACGTTCTCGACAATGGAGAAACTCGCCGCCATTTCTTTGCGCACGTCTATTGCGTCTGCCGTCACAATGTGAAAAATACAGATTGAGTCATTGCGGACTGCCACCTTGGATAACTTCTATGCACTTTATACCGTGTGACAAAGAGGCTGGATAAACTTCGTTGAAAAACATCAACCCGCGTCAATAATTGTAAATAGACGAACGGTCGCGACTCGATAGAAGAGTACAGTAAATTCTCCCCATTTTTCCTTCAGCTTGTGAACAAAAATGGACAATTTGGGAAGAGGAAATACGATTATTCGAGTCTCGCGGCTCATTTTTATAGTTGCCGATTGCCAACGATCATGAAAAACGAGGTGCAAGGCTCGAATAATCGTATCTTCTCTTCCCAAATTGTCCATTCTTGTTTACAAAGCAGAAGGAAAATTACGGAGAATTTATTGTATTCCTTTTCGGATTAGATGATTCAAATTTCGTTGACTCGTGCAAAATAATGTATGCATTGTGTCAATCTTCATGTACTGAAAGCTGGCTTTTAATTATATAGATTATATAAATGTGAGGAACAATATGGTCTCGATTAGTTTCGTTAAAAATTGTAATTGGTGCATGCAAAATTGTAATAGTGCATCTTAACTAACTGTGCACTAAGAACCATTTTTGTAAGAACAAAAGTATTGACACACATATAACTTAATAATTATATTAATATATTATTATTAGTTATATATAATTGTGGTCACATTTGAAGCAACTTTCTCCTTGGCGAAAATGCAATCCGTGGCTTCGTTTACGACTTATTGACGAAAAACAGTGACCAATGAGAGGCGAGCTCACCTAGCGCTGGGCGACTGAGCTAATCGGCTGAACAGGACTTCGATCGCTCGTTGGCTCTGTCGCCTTGTGCCAGCTGAGCTGGCCTCCCATTGGCCAGCGTTTTTCGTTAATAACTCGTAAACGAAGCCGCAGATCGCATTTTCTCTAAGGAAAAATTTGCTTCAAATGATCTCAGGAATCACCCCTTTCTGAGTGTTAACATAATTATGGAACATCCTGTATAATTAAAAGCCAGCTGTGCTGTCTTGAAGCAATTAGCTTATTATGTTTAGCAATCTTTTGTCGACAAATTATATTGCTTTCGAAATAGTTTCTAGCAATTATATGGTAGAAGATGTTACATACGATCTATTAATATACAGAGTAACACAGTATTCATCGTAAAATTGATTGTATGCAAGCAAATAAATCGAAAATATAGGATAAAATTCGTGCAAGGTTCCTTGTTTGAGAAAACTTTGCTTGAAGTTTTGTGCTTGCTGTATCTCGATTTTGTAAATACTTATGCACGCGCATCAGCGAATATCCAAAATCGATTTTCTCAAAAGTAGAACCGCGCATGAAAGGGTTATTTTCGTCGGCTTAGGTACTTTTCTAATTTTGTAGAATGGTATTACTTTTTCCTCTAAAGACTATAGTAACATAAAAAGTAACATATAGTCACATATATAAATAGTAACATGTAGCATTACTAATTGAAAGATCATACAATATTACACGATTTTAGTAGCATAACAGTTCTTGCATTTTTATGTTTGTCGAAAAACGATTCCGCAAACACATCGTTCCATTAACAGATCATCAGATAGTGTCTATAACGAACGTCTTTCGAGCTCGATTCCGGCTGCCAAATTATATCCGGCTAAAAACTAGATCTAGTTATTGCACGAGATCATGTTAAAAGCACTTGTCATCGGGCAGCTGTGGATGATAAAATGGAGTGAACAGCGTGACATTCGCGGTGTTCTTGCTCGCATTATTGTCACAGCCATTCAATTTCCGATGGGATTAGTCACCGATATCTAGAAGAAGGAAAACGGTGGAAGCACTGACCTCGAGGAAGTCCTTCACGGTGGTGTCGACGATCATAAGCGGCCGTTGAATCAAGTGGGCGACGCCGTTCTTCAGCGGGATATTCGCTTTAACTATTTCTGCAAGCACGGCTCCGGTCATCGCATGATCCGCGTCGCCCATCACAGTATTGGATTTGACATAAACTGAAAATAACGTTTCCAATTATCTGTCGGGCGATATATTATGCCCGTTGCGCGAAGAACGGTAAACGTGGACTCGATTACGAAATGAAACGGTTCCGATTAAATCTTCGTTAAATAATTCGTTCGCTGATTTAATGTTCGATTTAGTGGGCCATTGTTTAAATCGTGTACACGACCTGTACTGCTCGCTCGTTGCGATCAATGATAAGGAGCAATGAACGGCCATTAATAAGGCGATCGACGATCGCAAGATACGCAAAAATAACGTGATCACGTGTTTTTTTTTTGGTGACAACTTTGCTGAAAAACAACAAACGGAAAAAGCGACATGATTCATTTGTAATACCAGGTTAGGTTGATTACAGGGACAGTGTTTTAATGGTGTTTAAATTTTAAATGATTTTTAACAATGGATTTTTATATTTCTAAAGATTTAATAATTTGTTTCCGTTTAGTCAAAGTCGTCTTTCCACCGTCCTTTTATTCGCAGCATTTCGACGTTCGCGAAAATGAAAAAGAAAAAGACACAATGTCGTGATTCATTTTTAGATCCCTACGAATACTGCAAATATTGCGTTACAATAATTCTTACCTTTATCGTTTTCGTGATGGAAACTAACGGTGACCTTTACGTTGTCGGTGAACGCGAGGGTCCTGTATGGTACATTGTCAAGTGTCGGTGATGTGAAGAGAACGTGGTTGGGTATTACATGGCCATCGATCACTACACGATCCACCTTTTCTGGTCTCGGGGTTGGCTGTAACAAAACGAAACAAGAAATAACTAAAAGGAAACGAGAAAAGAAATTCGACCCTATTATTCGGAAAAAATAATGGGCCTCCTTCGATTAGTTACCCGCATCTTCAGAATCACACCCTTGAATTTTGCTAGAAACATTGCAGGATCGGTGCCGTTTTTCAATGGTTACGGTGAAATAACAGCCATTTAACCCTTTGCACTCGAAACCATTTTAACTCTGAATTCAAAATACTTTTTCAGACTTTCACTATTTTCATTCTGCACAACTTAAATGTATTTTAATTACATATATGAAATTGAATATTACTCGTGCAACAATTACGCTTTTAACAGTTGATAAAATATAAACAGATTTAATAATGTTAAAATTATTTTGAAACGCTATATAACAATTTTAAGCGGTGAGTCGGAGTCACCGGTCGAGTGCAGAGGGTTAATATTAATTGTTTCACCACTATTGGGACTTATTTATCCTATAAGCAAATATATATATATATATATATATTATATATATCCAGTGGTAAAAAGATTAATACAGATGGGATATGGGGTATACGTAGATGGTACAGTAAGGCAGGGGTGTCAAACTCGCGGCCCGAGATAAACATTTTTGCGGCCCAGTCAATATATCCGACGCAAAGTAAAAATAAAATAGAAATGTGAATCAGAAATTTTGAAAGTAGTCTCGGCCAATAAAATTTCTCCCGAAATAGGAAAGGTAGTATCAGAGAAGAGATGTCAAGTATCAGGACGTAAACAATAATTTAACTTTATATATGTTTATTACAATGTACTAGTCAAAATAAAGATATTTGTTTCTATGAACATTGATTTTTTTTTTGCGACCCACCTAAAGTTAAGCATTGTTTATTTGGCCCAAGTTAGCTTTTGAGTTTGACACCCCTGCAGTAAGGTCTCTCTAATTGACGCTCAGGTTGTCTAGAAAAATGGACAATTTAGGAAGAGGAGATACGATTATTCGAGTCTTGCTCTTCGTTTTTATAGTTACGAATTGTCAACAACTATAAAAACGAGCTACACAGCTCGAATAATCGTATCTCCTCTTCCCAAATTGTCCATTTTTGTGCACAATCTTAGCGTCAGTTAGGGAGATATTACTGCAATTCGTCTTCCTTGGTCTCTTGCAACGTTTACGGATTACTCAATAATCTAACTCTTAGCGAACCGTCCAACAATTGTACGGGTTCCCGTACCGAGTTCTTAGTAATTGTATGGGTTCCAACTGGACGGATCCTTCCGGATTTCCAGCCCTTCGCTCTATGAATCTCCGATTTTCTACTTGAACAGATTTCTAGCCCGAGAAATTCTGGGAATTCTGCAGTGAATCTTTCCAGTCAATAAACAGACGAAGATAGGAAACCGTAGAAAAATTTCAAACGTTGTTTCTTCGATAATGCAACGATTCACCCTAAACTCTTTTGCAATATCATTTTCTTAGCCAAGAGATTCCTGTTTCTTAACTTCTGCCGCAAGAGTTTGTTTCGTTCGCTCAAATCCAATATTAACCGGCGTCAGACAAGTATAATCGAAGAAAACTCATTGTATTCTCACGTATGATTTTTGTTTATCTTATTTTCAATTACAACTGCTATGTCTCCACGAGGTACGTTCTACACATACAAGAGCACACTGAGAAACTACATTATGCGATGTTATATAAAATTCTATGATTCCTTAAAGCGCTCAAGCTCTCCATTATTTTTTGTCATTACACTGCCAACAAGAACGGTATGGCACATGGTTCGCCTATTTTTCATCTTCACCACTCAACGCTAATTTATTTACAACCTACATTACCCACGTTTGTCTTGTATAATTACTAAAAATCAATACCATCTCTTGTTCTGTTTTCGAATTAGCATTAAGTTTAGGTTTAACGTTAAACCTACCGAGCCTTAAAAATGTGTTGCTCATTAACAATGAGAAGACGGTACTTATGTATACTTTTCGCTATTTTTATTATAATTTATACTTGTATTAAGAAATTTATCCAATCTTTTCTTAGCAATATGCCTTTATATCAGGTATTTTAAAACAAAAAATATGAAATTGTTTACTTTGATCGGCACGGTGGGTTTTGCGTTAAAATTTAGATTTAAGAATTAAATTTAATAAATAAGCAAAACATTATACAAAATTTTAGGTCAGTCATCCAGGAGTAAGCTCCTGTAAGTAACTGTACATGTGTAATTACAAGAAGGGTGTAGTTTTTAATGTATGCTACTTCTGTGTGCAATGATTGTAAACTTGTACACAGTGACGTTAAAAAAAACACTATGTCTAAGAAGACAAATACAGTTACTCACAGAATTAAGCATACACCTTTTAAAATGCAATAACTTTTTTTTAAAAATGGACTAAGGGACTTGAATTTTTTTAGATCATAGAGGGACTATTACTTGGAATGATAAAAAGAAATAAGAAACTCTTGTTTTTAACTTTTTTATCTGAGCCTATAACAAAAATTTAAAAAATGCCTTTCCTAGATCTCGGTAACTTACTTGATCGAAAAAAACTTAACTCAGAGTCGAGCTACAGGCGTCGAAAGATTTTAAGAACCGCATTTCTTCCAGTTTCTGGTCAAAATCGTGATACAACTGCAATTTTTGCCATCTTTAATTTATTGTAACTCCATAACAACGTCAACTGATTTCGATCAAATTTTTCAGCATGCATATAAGTTACCGAGATCTACGAAAGGCATTTTTTAAATTTCCGTTATAGGCTCAGATAAAGACGTTAAAAAACGAGAGTATTTTGTTTCTTTTTTTTTATCAGTCCAAGTAATAGCAAAATTTAAAAAGAGCATTTTGGTCATCGTCTGGTATACTAGTCCTGCTATCATCTAAAAAAACCTTCAAGTCACTTGGTCCAGTTTTAAGAAAGTTGTACGCTCAATTTTGCGAATAACTGTATATCCAAGTGATTGTAATGCTCCTTAGCTTTTGACAGCGAGTTTAATTAGCGAACTGATAAAATATGTTCCGCTTGAAATTACATGCAATTATCTATCAGAACATGGCTGCTGTTCCTCCGTTAGCCTTTGTATCTCCGTTTCACCGGCGGCTGCCAATTGTATCACCGGCATTTTGGTTGACTTCGGCACACACAGGGTTCATGTAACCTCCTCCCCCTAATACGGTGTAATCGCATAAAATCGTAGAGGCGAACAGCACCGTCAAAGACGCATCTCGGAAGGGTGTAGCCTCCTCCGTAGCCCAGGGTAACGGAAGCAACGAGCTGGCTAAGGGCATGAAATAAGCATCCACTCCGTGTTCACTGGCCCACCGGACCGACGATTACATGCTTCTTGTTACCAGCGTTCGGGTAAAGGTCGTTCCGCCGTAAAGGATGAGCCCGGTGTGAGCGATTGATTTCCGATTCGCGATAAGACACGGAGACGACGACGCTGTTACACGCGATTCATATTAACGCCGGCGACCGTACAACGTTCTCGCGTGACAAAGATAGAGCATGTTGACTGCTGTTTGTTAGGGCTTGTGGAATTTCGAGAATGCATGGGGTGGCATCGTGTAGAAATGCATTTCATAGAGATTGTGGACATAATAAGGTAAATTGAATTTGAAATTCTGAGACAGAAAACTTCGAATCGACACTATCGATAGCTTCTTTTGGCAAGGGGATTTTAGCGAGTAGAAAATTAAGCAAAATCTTGGAAGACCTTGCATAAACATGGTTTAAGGGGTGAGAACATCCTTTCAATACGATCATGACAGCCATTTCATGTTCATGACATTTCATATTGCCGTGAATGTTTAACACTAGATAAACGGAGCACAAAACACAGCTATTTTATACTAGTTTATAAAATGTAACAATAAGACATTTATTCTGATTTTTAACAGGTGTTATTGTAACATTTGTCGTAAATAACATATAAGTTGAATAAAAAAACTCATAAATGTATCTTTACGATATGAATAATTGTAAATCAAAAAAATTGGTGACCCGTCGTAGTTTTTAAAGTAGATTGTTAATGTATCCAATAATAGCAATAAATATTGAATGAAAATAGTGGATGTGATTGTTGAAAGATTTATTTGAATTTTTGTCAAAAACAAAAAATAGTCTCGTATACATACATATACGTATGTATGTACATTTGATCAATATGACAGAAGAGATATAGTAACATTTGAAAAGACCTTCTGTCTTTATGCAAATATTATAAAAAAATTTCAATGACATGGCACAGGATAAAAATACGATTTAATATTTAATAAATGAATCCTTCCTTGAGAAACGTTGTTTTAAAGCAATGTTAAATACTCTAATTTTGTATATCATAAAAGAACAAACGTATACATCCATTTATTAACATGTTCTTTATGTATGACAAGTTTACATTCATTAGACTGTATCATTAACAAAACATTTTCTACGTCGCATATACAATATGTAGTTATAATGATAGATACTAGTTTGATTAAATATGTTCTACAGGGAATTGTTGGGAGAAGAAATGGTGAGAAAAATTGTAGAAATATAATATATAACATGTGCAGTTAAATTACCGCTAATCGAACAAGTAGAATTGGAATAAATGACTCGGAACCAGTTGGTTTGAATGGATTGTTCGTGTCCAATTGAGTAGAATCAATGATCAGACAAGTAGAACGACCAGCTATTAGTCAGGCAAGGCACGGACAATGTCTCGAGAGCTGCAAGTGCGGAATATTAATTGGATGATTAGAACTATCCAGCCTGAATCAGAGATGGGACAGAGGTTTATGACTAATTAAAACAGATTTAAAAAGATTTTCAATTTCGCACCTGGAATACAGTAAAGACGAAGGCTAGACTAGAATGTTTCAAATTGGCTGTCATTCAAAACCGTAAGCATTGTTCGTATATTTAGTAACTGCAAACAATGCTGTAATAAATAAGTTAAATTCATTCAGTGTATTACTTGGTTTTAATAATGATGTTAGATGAGCGTAAAATGGTTTGTTATCAAACTGCATTTATTTAATCAATCATGTGAACAGTGTTATTTTTTAAATACATTTTTCTCATCTGGTAGTAGAGAAATAATAAACAAAACAATTATATCGACAGCGTTGTTTTTTTAAATACATCTTCCACATCTGGTGGCAGGAAAATAATTAGAAAATATGAAAAAAATTGATCGTGAAATAAATTTCCTCGAGTACCACAGGATTTGGGACATCTTTGAAAACTCGAAACAAAAGATTTTTCTGAATCTTTTCTCGTTTCTTTAAACATGTTATAAATATGTCTTTGTAACATTCGTATGCCGTAATCGTGGCTTATTATATTAACGAGGCATTGCCATACTATTCACTTGAATTTGCTAGTTATTCAATTATTTACAGACGGTCGTGTCTATTCTGAGATAGTTAACTATTGGACCGTGGCCGTTATTTCTCTGCCGTGTTCTGAGCAAATGGATAGGAATTAAGAGGAGGGGGAACTGCGAAGATAAGGGAACAAAGAGGTTTATTTCTTCGGCTGATTGTGGAGGCAATTTCCTTGCGGGGCACAGCGGCGAGGGGGAAAGACGAGAAAAACAGGGAGAACGAAATCGTTTCGTCGGTAGCTGCGTTACGTGATTACATCTTACATGATATCGTGAATAATTTCGCGAGGTTGGCAGGCACGTGCGCCGAGCAACCTGCATCCGGAATTAGTTCAATGAAAGAAACCCGTGGGCTCGAAGAGAGGCGAGTGGTGGAAACGAAAGTTTAGGGGATGCCGGAAACCAGTAGGACACGCGAGAAACTAGAACAAAAAGGTTAGCGGTCTGCTTAACCCACAGCGAGATTACTATTAAAGGTTTAGGACAGCGTGCCGGTCACAAACTGTGTAGTTTGTATCGCGAAACCATTCATTCGGATCGTATATTTCTATTCAACTCCGGTACACATAAGTCAGTCTACGAGATTGCGAATTTGCATAAACATCCGCGATCTAGCAATAATACACGCTTCTGAGAACGGCACTCTTGATAATTAAATTACCTACCTTTCTGCACCGTCACGTTTTTCCTGGCCGATTTAAACAAGGATTCTGTCGTTGTGTTAAGAATTTTAGCAGTTAACGGGTATTTTGATTCTCGTAGAATGTTCTTCAACGTCGAATTCATTGTTACAATATTTTAGCACCTGAGAAATATATAAATATTTAATGGCCACTGATTAACAGGGTGTCCAGAATGTTTGGGATCAAACTTATACTATGTATTACTCGGGTCGAATAGATAAGAAATGTTCATATAAACGTGTGTCCGAAAATACTTTATTGAAAAGATATGAGTGTTCGAAACTTATACAGCGTGTTTCATAATTATACGATAACCCTGAAATGGGTTATTAACGAGTTATTAACGAAAAACACTGCCCAATGAGAGGCGAGCTCGCCTAGCGCTAGACGGCTGAGTCAATTGGCGGAACTGGGCTTCGGCCGCTCGTTGGCTCGGTCGCCTCGTGTCAGCCGAGCTCGTCTTTCATTGGCCACTGTTTTTCGTTAATAACTCGTAAATAAAGCCGCGGATTGCATTTTCGCTAAGGAAAAAGTTACTTAAAATTACCTCAGGAATCATCCCTTTCCAGATGATAACATAATCATGGGACACCTTGTACAAGCGTTGATTTATAAAATTACGATGGAAACAGAAAATCAATTTTGGGAATATACTCAAAATTCATTTACTATTATTTCCAATACAAATGGAATATTTGAGAGAGTTCGACAATCACAAATTCAAAGAATCAAAGGCTGCATTCTGCAGTGGGAGGAATTTTCGAACGTTTTCTATAACATACTATAATATACAATATTCTAACATATTACAATAAATCATAATTATCTTTATAAGCTTGTATCTTTTCGATAAAGTATTTTCGCACATAAGTTCATACGAACCTTTTTCATCTAATTGATCAAAGTGACATATGGCATAAATTTGGTCGCAATCTTTCCAAACATCCTGTATATTAATGGTATTTCCAATTCATTACGTCGGTAAACCGATCAGGAGTTTATCGAATTATTTCCGCTAGCAAGCATTCAGATTCAGTGGTTTCATTTTCCACTTTGGATTGCCAGTATGTATTTATAAATCGCGCATTTTCTTCATTCTAATGATATCAAACAATTTTGATAGATCTATATACAGCAGCATTTTTGAAAGTGTTCTAATTAAATCGAGCACGATTTGTTTTCATATTTTCTGTATCTTGATACGTATAATTTAAAGTTGATGTGTTCAGTAATTTTGTTTTGTAAACTGGGAAGATCATTTTAAAACGAAACAATTCAAAATCGATATGATTACCAAACTTACTGTATCTCGAAATAAAATTCGAACACGAAACTAATTTATTTGAAGCTCGTGATACATATAGAACATCGAGAAACGAATGAAACACGTATTTTCGTATATTTGGCCGTTTTCGTGTTTATAGAATGAAAATAGCATCCACGATTGGGGATGCAATATATGTTATGAAATATTGAAAATATTGTTCGAAATATTGGTGGCAGAGAAACACGTTATACTGCTGGCCTTTTTATTCAGAATAAAGTAAATATGAAAAGAGGCAATTAATATAAAATACGTACCAATAATTGGTTGATGTTCGTGCGTGAAATTTCGTTAACTACGATCTCCAATGTTCGATTCAATGTTTGTCTTTGTTATACGAAAAGAAGTTTTTACGCAAGTTAAGTTAAGGCTAAAAGATAAAACTTAAGTTTATCAAATTTAATATTGTATAAAATTCTAATAAAATTATAAAAGAATTTTAAATAAAATTTAAAGTTGAAGCTTTTGAACATCATTTTATCTCGAAAAAATTGTACGTACAAAATATGGTTTTCAAACGAACTAACAGCTGTATCATTTTACAACGTTTTCGTGTAAAAGAAACCGAAGTATGGAGCTACAAAATTACATTTCTAAACCTTAAATAATTAGTATTTTTTACTTAATCTCTGAAAAAAAATTCAGGAACATTACTTATTTGTCTACGTCCCCCGTACTTCACAGATGCGGCATTGCACGTAAGTTGTGATGAATTCGCTTCGCCGATAACCAAATTGTCGAAAGTGTTCGACAACAATTCTCCTTTGCTCCACATTTCCACACAGAGGAAGAAGTCCACTCTGCTCGAGTGTTTTCCCCGTGGACTTTTCTCCAGGGGACTCGTTGGAAAGCAGAGCTTCGTTTTCGGAAAACACAAAAGCCATTCGGCGAACGCGGTTCCCACTCTTCGTTATTAATTCGAGCCTTCTTTCTCCCCAACCGGTCGTGGTAATGGCCGCCATTGACGAGCTCACATTCGAACGAAGAAAGCTCCGGTTCCTTACGTCCCAGCATTGAGGCATCGATGTCGTTCGGTTGGAAAAGCCTCGGCGACGAGCTGCGCCGAGTGCTTTTCGATACGGTTCGATCGCTCTCGCCGTGAACGAAACGAGTCCTTTCAGGCCCGAAACTCGATTCTGGCCTGCTCCTTTATACCAGTCCCACGCGAAACTCACACAGACACACAGCAGGATCGCGGCACCAATGCGTATCCGATATTTCGAACGTGCACTATGAAATCCTGCCAAGGAAGCTGTTTGAGCGACCTACGGGTAGTTCTTTTGAGCCAAAAGAATCCGCGTGGCCGCGCGGAAGATCTTTGTTTTCTACTCACTTTCGTTCTATAATAGTGCACAATAAGCAGTGCAATCATTTATGTATTCATGTGTTCATCTTTAGTTTTCATTCTTATTTTTGCACGTACCACTGTGCGGCGTCTATATGAGCGTCTGGGATAAAAACTATAACTTCCAAGCTTCAACCAAAATGCCTTAATAATTTGTCAAATGAAACACAAAGATCCATCGATTTGCACAATAAAGTTGCATGATTCTTGTCACCTTTATTTTTTATTGAACAAAAACTTTTATGCAGATTTTCGTTGACACAATTGATCGATAGCCGAATACTGAATAACATTTGTTCGAAACATTTTGTTAAATGATTGTGTTGTGTTTTGTGTGTGTGTGTGTGTGTGTGTGTGTGTGTGTGTGTGTGTGTGAAGACCGCAACTTTTCACAAAAGAATTTTTATAATATTAAAACGTACTATCTGAGAAATATGTCGGAATAAGAATTCCAGGATATTTTGAGCCGTTTTTTTTAAACATTATTTAAATTGTAGGACAGCGTCAGGTCAAGTGGAGAGGTTACAGGGGTTAGGTTATGTCCAGTTTATGTCAAGGTTATGTCAAGATTATAGTAGGAAGTAATGTAGGAAAATAAATCGAACTTAATTATTTAATTTCGGGTTAATTATTATATTGTATATAAGCATTATCAAATCTCTACAGATTAATTACAATCATATAACCCCTGGTCGTCATTTTCTATGAAGATTACTTCGTAAAGTCATCTTCTGCTCATAAGACAATGTAAACAATCTGCGTAGTGAACTAACGTACTATTTGTACTTTCTAATATTCGCTCGAAGAACTCACTTGAAATTAATTTTGTGGTCACTTTTTAGAATATTCTGTTACTAAATGTGATTATTTAAACATTTTAACACATCGTACACACAGTTATTGAATAGATATGGTTCAATGACTTTTTTGAATTTTGTCCATTGACTGCTGCACAATATTTACTCCTCCGAAATGTTGCCTTAAAAGATACTTCCGCGATTTTTAACAAGTTTCATTTTACATTTCAATTCAAGTAATCGAAAACACATTCTTTGCTCGTTAGTTTTGATTGCTATACTCCAATAGTAGTTCCATTTTAGATTTTCGATTTTTATGTATGTACGACGAAAATGAGACAGTAAAAACATTCAATAATTTTAAATATACTGTTGCATTATGTTCATCTTATTAAAATGATTAAGAAACAAAATAAATGTCCACGTATCTTTTGTAGCTTGCAATTAATTGCAGATAATTTTTATTTTGCATAAAAATCCTCAGTCTGGTAACAGTATATACAAAAATTATTCAAAAACGTAGTTATGCAAATCCTTGCATCAATTCACTTAACTATGTTTATATTATATAGTTTATTTATATTGTATATATAATATTGTATAGAGCTTGTACTTTTAAATTTATTTATTTATATAATTTACCAATACGGAACCACGAGATCTGTATGTGCGCGATGTTTCCAAAAGAAATTAAGTTTAACGAAGTCGCTGGTTGCTTTTATGTACACTTTAATAATATTACAGCTATGGTCTTAGCGATGCGTTATTTGCGTTCTTAGAGTTCTATGAGTTCTGGTGGTTCTAGCCGTTCTGGTGGTTGGTGTATGGTGGGTTTTGGTGGAGGAAATGAAGCGTTTTTGATTAGAGATGGGTGTGTCGGAAGGAACTTGAAATGAGGAGTGGGAAACTGTTCGAAAGTTCGGGTTGTAAATTTTCCGTTTTGGGAAATATGGAATTTATGAGTCGTGCTGTCCGTTAGTCGTGTCGAAGGGTATTTTCGTTTGGGTGCATTTTTTACTGTCAAAGGTATCGCTTAATTGCTCAAGGGATGGTCAGGACCTTCGGTGTTGCCGTCGCAACAAGATCAATATGGAACAGATATTTAAATCGATCAGCCATCTGTCCGCAAGTTCTAATACTGCTGAAAGTATTTCTTACACAATCGTTTGTATCAGTGCCCTCTACAATCACAGCTGAAGATCTCCGCAATCTTTCAACAACACGTTTCATCTTTCTGTATCCCAACGAGAATTTCTTCGAGCCGTCACAAGATTCTATCGGGTTATCACTGGTCATGCGTTTCCTGGCGCAGCCATCACGAGTACTCCCAATACGATCAAACGATTCGATTTCTATAAGTTCAGAGGTTCGGATACACGGGCTAAAAGGATCAGGCCAGTATGGACTTGCGGCACAAGGAATCGAGGTGCACGGGGAACCGAGGTCTCTGTATGGGAACGATGGCCTCGTCCCAAGGAACTTTCCAAAATTGGTAACTCTCTTCCGCGACACCACGACCGCGGCCATTTTATTTCACCCCCTTTTTTCCGCTGCGATACCCGTCACCGCGCTCGCGGTCTTGTCGCCATCGTAGCGTCGAAAAAGTTTCCCGGCGAAAATACTGATTTCACACCCAAACTTTGATTACACGTCCATGGATACTGAACGAACGCACGCGACTTTAATCGCGGAATCACGAATAACCGATACCAGCAAATTGCTGGATTGTATCGCGTCTCGGGTCAACCTCGCCAACTATTATTAACTTGCCAGGTATATCGCGATTTAATGGGGACGTTCGCGGTGCCACTAACTTCGACTAATCTTGACGGTCTTGTTTAGTAGTTCATGATTCTCCGCCATTTCCACGGAGACGAGACCACTGAGTTTATTTATCGAATGTTTGTGCATTCACCCTTGCGCCACTAACTGGATACCATTTCGAACGTCCTCGCTTCAAATGTTCGATCTTCACGGCAAAGGAGTTTTAACACGTGGATCGTTATTTCATATGCTTCGTATCCATCTTTTCTGCAAGTTGAGCGATTTCATTCTTAGCAAACTATTGAGATTTGAACGATAAAGTTGACTACACGTTTCCTATGTATTCAAGGTGTACCATAATTATTTTAACACCCGGAAAGGGGTGCCTGAGATCATTTGAAGTAACTTTTTCCTTAGCGAAAATGCAATCCGTGGCTTTGTTTACGAGTTATTAACGAAAAACACTGGCCAATGACAGGCGAGCTCGGCTGACGCAAGGCGGCCGAGCCAATCAGCGCTCGAAGCCCGGTTCCGTCGATTGTCTCGACCGCCTAGCGCTACGCTAGCTCGCCTCTCATTGGTCAGTGTTTTTCGTTAATAACTCGTAAACGAAGCCGCGAGTTGCATTTGCGCTAAGAAAAAAGTTACTTCAAATGACCTCAGGAATCACCCCTTTCCGAGTGTTAACGTAATTATGGAACACCCTGTATAGATCAAATAGTATGAAATTCTGCTGGCAATTTACCAACGTGGTAGTTTCTATGCATCATTTTCTACACTTCGTGTAAATTGTTGTCGTTGAACTTTATCTTCCAAGATGCTGCACGTGTAATTTTGTACATTTTGTGTAAATTATCAGTGTTATATATCTTCCAAGGAGCTGCATATATAATTTTCTACCTTTCATATAAATTATCAGTGATGCGCATTATCTTCCGAGAAGCTGCACTAAAGGAAATTGATATTCGCGTAATTGTTTCTCGATGCGCATGAGAGCGAAAGGAAGATATTATATCGGGTGAATCAGTGGCGCGGCGAAGTTAATGGATTTTGGTGCCATCACGGTCGCAATCGATCAGAATTTCTTGCCCTGGTGTGATGAGTAAGACGAGCTACCATTGCCTGAATCTTTTCAAGGCTTCGCAACAGACGATATTAAAGTACTTTCGGGATGATCGATATGGGGAGGTTGCTAAGCAGCTTACCTTGAAACCCTCGTCAACGGGGATGAGAAAGGTGTAACGTCCGTCCGCCTTGAAGTCCTCCTGCTTCTTCTCCTTGACGACCCGCTGTCGGAAGATGCTGCAGAAAAATTGTATCCGTTAATTGAATTGAACCTCGACGTCATTTTCGTTGATTACACACTGTCACGTGAAACTATATAGACGTGGCGCTCAACAATTTTATTGAAGCATTACGCATATTTCGTACTACGTGGTCTCTGATTAACTAGGATCAATAGAAAACGAAGACTCCTGATAGAGGATATTGCGAGTCAATGTTGCAAATTTTCTTTTCGGGTTGACGATGCTCCGCCAATAGTAAAACTAATCAAAAAATTTCGCGTAATTTCTTAAAATAATAAATAACTACTAGTCACTATAAACGTGGAACATCGTAATTAAGCTGCGGATTGTTAATTATTAGTCGCTTGGTAAATACCTGAAGAAAGGAAACGTTTCTCACATCGTCTAGAAAATTCCTTCAATTTTCATACATAAATAACGAATCATACATTTCACATTTGTTAATATAAATACATAAGGATCCACAGCTTAATTATAATACTGTTGTACCTAAACTACTGTTACCTAACATCACACATTTCAAAATAAGAGCTATTGATAAAATATAATTCTTGTAATTATAAATTGTTTACTTCAAAGATAATTTTCTTTTTCATGAAATTAGATCATATCTGTGCAGCAAATAAACAACTTTCAGATACATTTGGGTTACTACATATTTAAGTAAATTTTGCATGAACAACAAAGTAAACTTTGTCAATAATTTGAGAATGAAAACTAAGAATTTGGATTTTGGCTTTTACAGTGACTATCTCTAATAGCAGATCGTAATCGATCGTGGAGTATTTTCTTGAGGCCATTGTTGTCGGGAATCTTCATTGTCCTCGACTCTTTGAGCAACGTAATCTTTGGTTTTGTCGGACAGCAACGGACATTCAATTGTTACGAAAATTATTTGAGTTAAAGCTCCTTTGTGTCTTTTTACGAAGGAGCTTCCTTTTAAGGAGATATCGGTATGAATAGAGAGATTTGTTATATTAATGCAAGACGATTGTGCTCGTTAAAGTTAGAGGAAAATAGTCAAATATTATTCTGTTCTTCGAATATGTCATAGCTAGAAGATCTCAACAGGTAGAAATCTTCGTAGATTTGCCGATAACGAGTTCTCGATAAATAAATATATGGCACCAAATATACGATCGAACGAAGAACCAAAATTTTAGCCAATAAAAGAAAACTGGGACTACAATGGGATTCGTCTTATCTGACTCTTATGTTGACACTAAATGCGACATCTTATTTGCACTGTCTAAATGACGATGGGATTTGCAATAAACAAATCGCGAGGATTTTTGGCGTTCAAACTTCACGCACCAATGGAACTGGTGCACAAAAAAATAGCTGTGGGTGTATATTAAAGAAGTTCCTAAATCCCTATGCTTTATGTCGGTAGGAGCAAGCTAGAATGGTGTTCTCCCGTAGTAGTAAATGAAATGCAGCAAAGCTTAAAGAAGTTTTGGACGGACGAAGCTAATTCACTCAAGGTTTACTTACTCCGATGGCAGCCTCTGCCGCGGCGCGCCTTTAAATATCGATAAAGACTTGACAAAGTGAGCATCGAAGTTAGTTGAGAACAACCACGGAAGTTGGTTCTACCTTCATCTTCCGGTGAACGTGACCAAACTCGGCGAGTATATTTTACTTAGGAGTTACACGCGAAGGAAAGTATTTTTAATAATAACAAGTAGCTGCTAACATTATCCTGCAATATTACATCACAGGCGCGATAATTCTACGAAAATCCAATTTTAAACTCGAATCCTGTGTACCTTCGTAGGGATACGCTGGAATGATTTTTCAGGATTATAGCAACATCGAAACGAAATGAGTTTCGCCCGACACATTTTTCTCCATTGGCAATAGCAATCGAGTTATATTCAGGTGGTCTGTTCCAAATGTCTCGTTTTGTATGTCGGACGATAAAATTCGATGGAAAATAGAAAATTAATGAAAAATTAATTACTTACCGTACTCGATGAACACCCAGATCGAGCTCCTCACTTTGATTCAGGAATTCATAGGCGTTCGGGCCGGAAATCATTTTCGCAGAGTTCGAGTGTACGGGCTCCAGTACTTCGTTTATAACGTGTAGGACCTGTAACAATAATCGAGAACAAATTTGTGAACAACAACTTCTCCTATGCATATTTTAAATACATTTTAACCATATTTATATCTTGCAATTAAATTATATTCGAAATACCATTTAAACATATCCGATCGGTAGTTCAACATTTTATTGAATAAGGTACAGGGTTCCCCGGAAAGAATCATCCGATTTCAAAAATTTATATTTTAAAAAATTACACACAGAAAATTATAATTCAAACACGAATATAACGGGAAAATGTGCGAGTTTTGCTTTTTACCCCATTGGCACTTGGAGGTTCGGAATTTTCTTAACACGGAACTACCAAACCGTTAGATTGGTCGCAGTTCATCCGATAATATGGTTCTACACAGTTGGCCTCCGAGATCACCCAACCTAACCCCATGCGACTTCTTCCTTTGGGGATTTGTGAAGGATCTTGTCTTTGTACCACCTTTACCTACAAGTGTAAATGAACTGAAAAAACGCATTTGTGATGCTGTACAAACAATTACCAGAGATACATTACACCGTGTTTGGCAAGAACTTTCATATCGCAATGATATCATACGTGTAACGAAAGGAAGTCATATTGAACACTTGTAAACAAAAACTCACACATTTTCCCGTTATATTCGTGTTTGAATTATAATTTTCTGTGTGTAATTTTTTAAAATATAAATTTTTGAAATCGGATGATTCTTTCCGGGGAACCCTGTATTTCAAGGTAACTTCTGTACATTTATTCTTCGGCATTCGTTAATAAGCCTCGAACTTCCGTATTGATTCATTTTCTATTTATTTACACAGCAATTTGACTAAATACGTGTATCTATAGATGAACACACGCACACAAAGCGCAACTGCGACCACGATACAAAGCCTGAAACGATCCATGAATAATGCAAATGGCATGAATGTACAAGTTACACGGCCCATCCAGTACATTACATTATTTTAATGTGCTCGTGTCTTCATCAAGCTCTTGCACGCTAGTTTTAATTAAAACGATAGTTGCCTCGCGTTAGTTTATTTATAAATGGACAGGCGAATGCGTTTGCTGGTCAAAAACCTCGAAATTAGCTCGACGCGATAAATTCGCGAGGATGCTTCCGGGCTCGGAGTAATCCGAGTAATCTGTGGCTACTGTTTTAAAGCTTGCCCGAAAATCTATGTATGTGCCAGATGGTGGTCCAAACGGAAAAATTGGATGAATATTTGAATGTGCGAAAAATCGGGGTATCGTACAACACTCTGAACTGCGTGTAAAAAGTGTACAGCTGGACCTGTTCGGGATATATTGGATTTGAAAAATATACATAAATATACGAGTATACAAAAAGTTAACAACTTTCGTTTCATCAAATTTGTATCGGTGCAATTTTTGTATCAAGTTTTATCAAGTTTTTAAAGTGTTACTACTTCGTGAATAAATTCGTTCGAGTTTTTGGTAGGTAATCCGACAAAATTCTCCAAGTGCAAAGGGTTAGAGATTAGGGATGTTGTTTCTGAAATGACTTTGTTGTGTATGTACCAATTACGACCTGGTAATTGAACTGGCCTCGGGATCTGATTGGAGGTTGTTTTAACTCTCCTACGGTGTTCATAAAAACTGACACTGACGATAATTAGGTTACAGTTAAAAAAATACATAAACTGCACTATAATACAATGTTTTTAAGCTTATTATGTGACACGATATAATAATTAACACGGTCTGATACACAATCCGAGTCACATACAGGGTGTTGTTGAAAGCAGTATCGTCAAAACATGTGTCGCACTAAATTAATCCTTATTATAAGTTTTCTAAAGTTCCACGAAAATATTCAGCCATAATCTTCAAGAAGATTGTATATGCCTTTCCGTAGATATTTATTTTTTCATCAGAATTACTAATTCGACTAGACTGTCGAGCAGTATACATTATACAGGTTGTCCTCCCCTCAAAGGGGGTGGTTTCTAAGACAATTTAAAGAAAATGTTTTCCCCGGCATCGTTAACATTAGGTTTACGGAGCACAAAAAGCAGCTGTTTTAAATTAGTTTATAAAAGTAAAAATAAGATATTTATTCTGATTTTTAACAAGTGTTATCGTAACAGTTGCCATAAGTAACATACAAATTGAATAAATAACTCATAAATGTATCTTCACGATATGAATAATTATAAATCAAGAAATTAGTGATCCGTCATTTTGACGGGTTCCGTATTAACGAGTACACCACTTTTGCGATCAATGCCGTGTCAAACACGCTATCGCGCCGGGATGCACCAGCCGTAATCACTCTCTGATTAGTTTCTGTTTCGTTAATAACTAGTTGACAAAACCGCAACCGACATTTTTGCAAACGAAAAGATAATTTCAAATCAGCTCAGAAATCGCCCCTTTTCGGGTGTAGCGGTAGTTCTGGGACCCGGAACACCGTGGAGGGTGTTTGATTTATATAAAAAAAAAAGTATTAGGTATGATGATCGAGTTAGACCGGAATGCCTGACGGATTGCCACAGAGCACCCCAAGGACGTTCTCCAACACGAGCTCCTCTATTCCAATTTAGACATACCCTGAATCCGAGTTCGATTCCGAGTCCGCGGACCCGGCTTGTTTATTCATTTCAACAACCACCGGTGAATTCTATAGCGGTGTATGGAGCAGAAAGGCTGGCACCAAAGCCACACGGTATAAAACGAATAATAACCAGGAAGAGCAATGCGCACGGTTAACAACGTCCGAAGGAAGGAACAAAATTCCGTGCACGTGGGAAAAACAATTCGGTGAACGCGCCGTTGGCGCGGCGCAGCAATAAACATTTCCCGCGAAACAATTCTCTCAGTCCAGCAACAACAATTATTCCGGAAGGAAACGGTTGCGCGTAGAACGTGACATCCCCTAATTATTTAACCGCGTAAAAAGAAAGTAAAAAGAAAAAAGGGGGGGCGGAGGGAGAAGGAAAGCGGAACGAGGCAGAGACGCGAACGGCGGAGAAGCGGATACACAAAGGAGGTTTGCTCGGTCGCCCTTTCGGATCGACAAGCTGAACGAGCTCGAGAGTAAATTGCCAGCAGAGATCCGGCTAGCTTGTAAACGTGAAAGTATACAGTTAATCTCGTGAAGCCGCGAGCCGGCCGCCGATACAACGGCGGCGGTGGTGTTCGACGGGAAACGGGGGCAGGTGTTGGGGTTGCGCGCGAGCGCCGACGGTGGGTCGGGGCACAGCAAAGATATAGTAAGACAAACGACATCGCGGGCACAGCCGAAGGAAACGAGGACACGGAACGATGGAGGAGGAAGATAAAGCGAGAACGAGAGGAAAAAGGGACACCGAAGGAACCCGCCCCGGGTATTTATTCTGCAGCGGGGAACGCAACTATTTCATGGGTGTCGAGTCGGATACCATTGGAACGGGATGCGCCCTTCCTCCACCGCTGCCATCAGTTCCCAGCCTCATTGGAAAAGGTGCACGGCCATTTACTATCCAAGAGTTCGCGACTGCAGCGTCCTACCCGCTATTTATCCGCTTTTCTTCGCGATCTCGCCGTGATTCTTTTATCTCGGCAAGTATTCTTCTTCTACTCGATAACACCGTTTGGTACGCCGCTTGCCCCCTTTGGCTTGACGGACGCGTCCGATAGGGATGTCCGGAGGGTGCTAGATCGAACCGGGTGTTCCTTCGCTTTCACTTACATTCTTCGCTACCAATTCAATTCGCCGACGTTTGCCTGGCCAATGGAGATCCCCGGGCATTCAACCGGAAATCTTAGGTTATAGCTAACCCCTTGCTTTAGGCTGTTTCAAGGGTAGGCTGATTGTAATTTCTTTGTCGTCGGGACAGTAGATGCTCGTATAAAACGGGCATGAATTACGCGTTCTATTTGGACCCATTTCACATGAGATTGCTTGTGTTGCGATAAGCGTAATTCGATGGGTGCGTTCAAACGGCGATACAATACCGTGATACTTTTTCGCGTGTTAAACGCTGTATCGTATACGCGTATCGCGACGTATCCTCGTGTGAAACGGCTGTTAGACTGAAATTAGAAACTACGATAAAAAAGGGATTACTTTTGTCCTTCGAGAGTATCGTAACTTCTTGGCAAAACGGTGTCTAGATCAGACGTCGGTCAAAACTTGATCGGATCAGGTGTCTGATTATGGGTCAAAATCAACCAATATGACTATTAAACAGTTAGCTGTGACGCCTTCTTTTCAGAGCGCACGAGTATGCTCGTCAAACACAGATAAAGTGTTAAAATATTGGATAAAAAAAAGACGGTTTTATTTGATAAAATTAACAATTTTACTACTAATATTTACTTATTCATCTAACACTAATGTATGTATACTATATACGTAATAAACGAGAAACGCAGGAAAAATCAAATACTTGTAGAACTTAAAAATTCAAATTGCTGCTGTAGGATGGTATCCAGCAAAGCAGGGAACGATACAGAATGGCACTTTGCACGTCGAACACCGACATCGTGATTCTTTTCCAATTTTATTCTAAACATCTTGAAATTTGAGACGAGTATACTCGTCGTGACACAAAATAGTGCCACTTCTTCGTGACGAGTATTCTCGTCAAACACAGCTAACTGGTTAAGAAGACGTTTCGGGCCAGCGATATCTTCATTTTAAAACAGTCTTATTGCGAATAATAAGATACATTTTATTAATAAAATTACAATATGCTTTTGAATTTTAAACGTAAAAGCTCAAAATTCGAATTCGAATTATTATAAAAATACATATAATTGTGAAGTCAACGAATGGGTCACTTGGTGACCCGCTGGTCATGGATTGCCGACGCCAGGTCTAGATAATAATCTTCAAAAAACAAGCGCGAAATCTCAGGAAGAACGCGTAAAATCACGATTCCGGTTAGAAACAAAGCCCCAGGGTCCGGCGTTGAAATAGCTGCGGCGCGAAGGGTTAATATTTAACACCCGACGGTACATTTTGTTCTGTCGCTGCGAAATCCACGATCGCGAGCACAGGTACAAACTCGGTGTACCGCGTGGTAGTAAAACGCGAACGCGGATGCAAAACGATAAGCTGTCGATTCTAGTTTAGAAACCTCCCCTCGTCGAAATATTCTTTCCTTTCCGCAGCATACTGAGAATCCGGAGTTCGCGTTCGATAGGGAAGAGAAGGGTGGGAGCGGTCGCGAAAACAGGGATTGCGCGATAACAAAGAAACTAGGAGGAAGAACGACGGAGGAAAAGTCCGTGTTCCATTTATCCGGGGAGTCTTCCGCGAGGAAACGATGGGGAAAAAAGCAACGGGGGCCCCCGCGTTTGTATGCCAGAGTGGCTGCCTAGAAATGAATCGTTTCGCTTCGGTCTCGCGAGGAAGAAACGAAGCAAACTTTCCCTCCGTGCTCCTTTGACGGCCATTTATCTCTCTTGCCGGACACGAGTCATTGGCAAACAGAGGACCGAAGTACCGGAACGAATCCTTAATTTCTTATACGATTTGATATATATTCCCCGGGACAAGCGAGTTCAGCAACTTTGAAATTCGATTGTTTGTCACGGACAATTCTTCACGGCGCGGCGGCAGCTCGCTCGGGACATCCACGGGACACAGCATTAGGACTGTTTGATCTGATTGTTTTCGTTTCTTACTGAGATTCTCCCGTTTGTCAGTGTACGGCCTGTTTCCGAAGTTGATGGTGATTTTTCTTGCGTAGACGTAAGCGTACGGTGTGACAGACAAATGGACGATTGTGAAAGCTCAAGAATATTTGATTTTATCCTAAGACGTTCTGCGACAGTAAAATAAGTAAAGGCTTACTACTTTAGGTATTATTTACTGCTTTTTAAAAGTACTATTGTTATTTTTCCAATTGCGATGCGATCTGTGGCAGAAGAAAGAATTGTTTCTTATCGATGTATTTTTTAATGTTTTATTTCATATATTTATATCACGCGACAGCGTTGGTCAAGGTTATATATTATATTATTGTATATATAATACATTATTGGACGATGGATTCCTCTTTAAAATAAAATAAATGTGTACAGTCACGTGCGTAATCACATTTCTTGCTCTTGTTTTCGCTTTTAAAATGAATCATTATATTCTCTATAATATTTTGTTCTACTATAAATAATAAATGGAATGTTTGAATTGTTCACGTTAGGTGAGACAGTCTACGCATACAACCGCACGTATCCTAGTTGAATGAATTTTACACGAAACTGTTAGGTGTGTGGAAATCTCATCACCCGGGAACATGACAGTTCGTAAGGGTGAACTTAAAGAGACGTAGATCTTTCAGGAAGACGAAGCTATTTCTCTTCTCGCGGTTTGGAAATGGTTTTGTTCGAAACTTTCTGTGAAATTAAAGGGCCCGCGTTCCCCGAATGTTTACTCTTTCACGAGACTATTTTGGATCCCCGACGGCGAAAAGCAAAGTGCAAATGAATGAGAAGATTAATTTGCCACGAGACTGCGGAAGAATTCGGAGAAGATTGACGATGAAATCGCATACAAATTTTAAACAGTTTATAAATATCTGCGCTTAAATAATTCGATCTCGAAAGCTCTAAACAAATAATTAAATTATTTAAGTAACACGAAAGAGATAGAAATTTGTTCAATTTCCAAGTATTAAGATTGAAGACCAGCTAGTTAGACTAAATAAATTTTTATGAACAAAAATGTCTAATTAAACATTAATTAATTCTTTATTTTATGCGCGTGATACATTCGCAGCTTCGAGATAGCAATTGTAATGGAATTAGTTTTTTTCAATTATTACATTTGAATATTATATTACAAATCGGAGAGGTAGCGGCAACCAGATCCAATCAATTGTTCCAGTGAACTTGTCACGTTATATGTAGAAGAGTAATCTAATCGTTTTGAAAATGATATCCGTGTCCAATTGAATTGGTACATCAATTTACTCACGTTACCTATTGCGATCATTTTAATAGGCGATAAGTAGAAAATCGATGAATTACACATATAGCTAATCGAAATTTGAATGAATTGGTGAAATAAAGTAAATGTTAAAATGGCGCAGTAGCTGTTACCATTACTGGAGACAGTTATATTTTATTAACGTTGATATTGAGAATTATTGGGTAACAAAAGAATTAGAATTATAATAATTGAGCAATTTATATTTTATATTTTATTTATTTTTATTTATTTTTATTTTTATTTTATTTATATTTTACGTTCTATTATACCCCGGGTATTTCACAGATATTCGTACACTCTTTGTTCGCCGGTTCTAAACTTTTTAATAAATTCATAAATAACTTATTAAAAAGTTATAGTAGAAATATGAAACGTGAATGCACGATAATATTCTTTCTCTCATTTCTGGGAGATAATTATATGACCCTTCTAAATGAAGCAAATTATTCGATAGAAATTAATGCGCGGCATTCGCAATTAATCATTTGTAGTTTTGTTTTAAATTCGAATTTGTTATTAGCCACGTTGAACTTTAAAAGAACAACTCTTCAAGATGAAAAGTGATAAATTTATTTGCCCGATTTTTTTCGTTGATATTAGCGAAGAGACCAAGGCCGAGAACATTCCTCCAAGCGGTCGTTAATTCGAAGATTACCCCATCACAGTCGCCATCTTGGGGCTAAAGTCACGTTTACACTCTCAAGTGTGGCCATTAATAAAAACAGGCGAATGGTACGTTATGGCTATTCGTAATTAATTGTGTCTTCGCAGCATCCCCGAGGTAGCGTAAATTAACGAATGCTAAGTTAATGGGTTGGAATTTTACACCAACCCCTTGCGTCTGCGCCTTGTGGCTATAAACTTTCAACGCAAGTTGCTTAATTATTTATCTCGGAGAATTAAAAATTTATTAGTTGCATTTTTGCATTCAAAAGCTGGAAAAGTCGATACTTTTCGTCCACATAATTCCTCTATAAACAACTTTTGATATTATTCGCTAAGAGCTGAGTAGCAAGTCGTTGAAGACTTGTCTGAAAATGTTGATCTCCAAGTGTTAATAATCAGTTTACAATTTTTTTTACGAACCCCAAGCCATACTGAAATAACTTTAATAAAGTTCACATATGACTTTCGCCCAGGAAACCCTTGAACGAGGGGCCAATTTCCATTCAATTTCTGCTTTGATAAAGTGATGCATAAAAATGCAAATCAGGCTATTGGTCCAAATTTCATCAAAAACCTTCCCGAAGGCCAACTATGATGTTCCCTAACAAGATTTCGCAATCAAGTGACGAAACCGATTCAATTTTGCTAAAAATCAGGTCCCACCGATGAAAATACAACAAAATTTTAAATAATAATAACAGTTTTTACAATACAGAAATCAGTATTATATTTTATATTATGTTATTATTGGGTATACGTTGGGTATATGTTTCAGCCTTTAAATGCAAACTAGGGTCGATAAAAAAAATATGTGTCGAATATTTTTCAAAGAACTACCTTTTCTCGAAGTTTCATCGAAATCGGTGTGTATCACTTCGGTACGTTCCCTTGTTAGCAAACGTTGAAATATTCATGGAGTGAAATCAACAAGATTACGGTTGCCTCTTCGGCGAAGGAACTCCTTTCGGGTCATGACAAACAATTCATTCGATTCTCCCCAGTTCCGGGAGCTATTACTGCGGAATGGACGCCGGGACGGTAAGTGATACACAGTACACAGACGTAAAAACGCGTCCAACTCGCGTTACTCCTTGCCAATCGGTCGCAAAACTCGCGATAAGACATGGATGCGCGAATTGCGAACATAAACTGTCGGTTCAATTCCGTTCGCCTGCTGCAACACCGCTTTTACACTGCTGCATCCAGCGGGCGAACAGTTTTTTGTCATTTGCTCTAGTCCGAAAAATAAAACGCAGCGTCTATATACTGCTTCCAATTCCAAATTGCAGTATATCTTTCGATCTAGACAACACTTGCATTGCGAAAGGTGTTTACTACAAAGGGTCTTTATGTAAATTCAAGTTTTCCACCATTTCACGAACAGAGACAGACTCAAATACCAGAAAATATATTGAGCTAACTATTTACTGCTGTTTTACCTTGGAATATAAGCTGATTTATTTTTGTGTGTTAGCAAGTGTTAAAAGTTTTACTTTCAGCCTTATAAAAATTGAGTCAGATCAAGATTTCGAATATAATCTATTAATTTGGAGTCTACTTTATTTATTGAAAAAGTCACGTAATTGTACACATTTTTTTAGACTTCATACTAAATGAATCTTGTGATACTATCGTATCCGACGTATCGGACGTAACATCTGCACACTAAATTAGTAATCTATCTTCATGCGAAGTAAAAATTTATTCCATTCACATTCTTTTAATTTGTTTACTTTTATAAGTTGCAACTGCTCGTTTTTGTCACAAATGTATAAAATACACAGTATATTAATACTTTCTCTATTCGAAAATATTTGTCGATTATGAGTTCGAAATGAAAATTATATAAAATACAAAATCATGTGTTGCTAAACCAAAATTATTTATTATGTACAAACTTTACTTGCGTAAATAACAAAGTTCCTGTGTGAGATTAATTTCAATATGAGTTGAGAAGCGCTGAGAAGAAAACGTTGTAGAACCGCAGAAGTTCCTTTTTATCATTCTTGTACTCTTGAAAGAGGTGAAACAGGATGTTACCGTAGAATAGAGTGAACAAGAGAGAAACTTCTTCAGAGAAGTAGACACTTCATCATGCTTGTAATTTCAATAAGAAAAGAAGCGTGCTTCCTTTGGTACATTTAATGCACGTTCACACCATTAATTATGCATCTTAGTCGACAAGTGGCGTAAGTCCCGTTTCTTAGTATTCTGAAAATTGGACATTTGTGCAATACTTCGTGAAAAATTCAGAGCAGATTGTAGATGTATTGTAAGAAAATAAAGCGAAAGAATAGTAATTGGTAAAAATAACATCATTTAACACATTGTCTGCCACACCAACAATCTCAAAAATTTCATAAAATTAAAGTAACACATTTAATCGAATTGAAATTGAAATGTTAAGTTGTGTGACGTTAACATGAAATGTTAACATAAATATACACAGATTTTAAATAGTAATTCAAACAACTGTACTTAGTACTATTTCTACAATTAACTCATTTTTCATAATTTTGGACTTGGACCATTTGTCAAATAGGAGGCTTAATCAGAATCTGTTCAAACTACAGCAGATTCTCGATTATCCGGGCTTAAACAAAATTACACGAATGTTCGGATAATGGAACAATTACTTAATTACAGTGCCAGGTTTCATCTTTATCAACTTGTACAGTAAATCGTTTTGCATGTGGTTTGCTTTAGACTAAACTGGTTACACGTGAAAAGTATTTGCATAATATAACTAAGATAATTCCGGGTAATCGTGGTTCTATTGTATTTGTTACTCTGACGAATGATTCCATTCAAATTCACTTCATTCTTCAGAATTTCACGACGTATTTTGCAACATAATATTGCATCAGTGTAAACGAACTCTGGCGCTTTTCTTCGTCTCGTATACCGGGTCTGTAAACGATTCCTGGGGTCGATAGGGTGTGGCGTCCAGACACCATGGCGCCAATTCACTTCCTCTCGTTTCCTACCCTCTTCCACGCGCGGGATTAAAACTAGATCCGCTGACCTCGGTCCGTCTTCACGACGAATAAAATTTTCGATGTTATCGAACCGCGAGCGCTTGCTAGAAAATAGTGCCAGTTGTTGAATAAAGAAAACAGGGGGTCCGGAAGATGGCTCCTGTTTGAGTCAACTTATATTCACAAATGATGATTGAAATAATGAATATCTTAGCATTAGTACTTATATGGAATTTGTTATACAAGCAGGAAGCTCGTTTAACAGTTGCGAATAAATGTAAAAATCGGAGCATTAACGATCGGAAAAAAGCTGTATGATGATATGGATAAACGCTTGAGGATCTACACTGATGGTAGATGTCTTACGTGTCATGGTGTTGAATAACCAGACAACCGATCTTTATACAATATAAAAACTGTTTATATCAATTAAAACACGCGGAAGCCAAATAGAAATATCTTAATCCACTTAAATAACCTTAATAAGCTGAAATTAAATACTAATAAAATTTTTAAACACTTTCCATCTATCTACCCCTTTACATAGCATCTACTCTTTTTCTTTTTTACATAAATGCATACAATCCGCAGTCTACAGGTAGCTGTGTTGTGTTAGAGGACGATTGAAGTAGTCGTACGAAGAAATAGAAACGCAATCGAAAGAAGCAATTGGAAACATTCGTGACGCGAACAGTGTGAAAATTGAATTCTGTACCATTGATGTTTCGGATAGAAACAATAAGAGTCCTCACTGTATGCGTGATAAATCTTCCTCTTTATTCCATTTCGAGCAAATCTAACGGGGAACAAAAGAGGACGATGATCCCACTTCGAGATGCTGCGGGAGGGAGAGACATCCCCAGGAAACGAATTGCAAAAGAGTACAAAGACCGTTGAAGTCAACCGTCGCTCTAATCAGCCTGCGCAGGGCTGCATAGTCCGTATAACGGACCGTTGTAATTGGCTGAAAGTACTTTAAGTGAATCAAAACACGCCACGGAACTTTAAATCTTCGGTAACTTCAAAGAACTTTCAATCGCGATGATAAAACATTTCGTTAAGAGGGAAAAGTAAAACGGTACCGAGGTTAAAGCGCGTGTCCGGGCTCCCGCTATTGTTCCAGCCGCCAGTGGCAGCAACGCGGATGAAGTTATCCTCTTTAAGTCACTCCGAGATTCATTGAATCGACCGCGAAACAACACAGAGACCGCGAAATTTGCTTGACAAAAATACGACGTTATTAAATTCATGAACTGTCACGCGGATAAACCGCGAATTTAAAAAATTTCAAGAAATTCTGCTGATGCTTTTTCGAGGAAATAATGTGTGCAGAACTTTAGAGTGATTCGGCAATCGAGATGCATGCTGCATTTCATTTAGAATCATAAGATCTTGCAATTAGTGTGTTTATATATTATTTCGAAAATGATCGTATTCCATTATTTGAGAAAGAGAATATGTTTTGATGGCTGTAGATATAATGTTTCAGATGTATAGTAATGCCGTTTATGTGTGTCTGTCGAACGGTCATCGTAGAAATGCAATTAAATGCATATCAACGAATAAAGAATCAGGTAAACAATTTCAGTTATGCGGTAACCACACCAATACGGAACTATAAGTGTAGCCAATAACAGTATGTCTGACACAATGTGGGCTACGTAAATCTCGGATGTATTTTTTAACATTTTTATTAGAACCTGGGTCGAAAATTTTAAAAAATACGTGTCGCAGAACTCGGTAACTTATACGCATATTGAACATTTCATCGAAATTGGTTGACGTTGTTATGAGTTACAAACAATTAATCGCAGTTTTTTATGGATTTCAACCAATGACAGGTAATTTTTACATATTTCAGTGGCTGTAGCTTGACCGTGTGCCAACCGATTTCAATGAAATTTTGTCATTCCCAGTAGCAGCAAAATTAAGCGAGGGTATTTTAGTCGCTGTACAGTAAATTAGTCCCTTCAACATTTAAAAAAGATTCGAGCCATTTGGTCCAATCTTAGAAATATTTATTGCGTTATAAAGGTGTTGGCCAGGGCTTGTAATAGAACAGAAATTGTCCTTCCAATGGCGTCCCTCTTCTAACGGAAATCTCTTCGCTTTAAGTCGGGGTGAGATTTATGGAATCGAACTGCGGGTTGGTAGTAAGGGAGCGGTTTGCCCCTCAAGTACCACCGCGATTTTTATTTTATCTGCCGCACTATCACGCCCGTCTTCTTTCCCTATGCGTTTGTGCCCCTTCGCGATAGTCACCCTTAATCGCGGTCCCTTCGACCGGCCTTCGTCGGGGATGCCGTTTCTTCGTTCCCTTCGGTCCTTGCATATTTTAACAAGCCTGCGACGGCGACCGTGTTTCATCTTCTAGTTCAGGACGAATTCGGCTGGCGGCATTTACACCCGGCAAAATCTCGGCTTTATTTCGTCCCAAATCGAGTTACTGCGAAACCAACTTCGCCGCCGTCGCTTTTCCCTTTTTGTCCCGTCGCATTTCCTAGGGCTCCCGGGACGAGTTTCTCTATGGGCTGCCAGAGTGTCTCGTAAAAGGAAATTGTGCCATGAAGAAAACGCATGGCGAGACCACGGGAACGGCGCCGAAACGTCGGATTTACTGCGAGACAAGTGATTATCGTAATGTTAATTCGTGGTTGGTTGATTTTCGGTGATACTTCTTGTTGGGTTCTCGCACAGTATAACGGAAGTTATGATACCGTTCAAGAGACTGTCCTGCGTGAACACTGGCTAGCAGCCGAAGCATTTGAAGTAGTTAAGATGAATGATTTGTCGGTTAATCGGTATTGGAAAATCAGATTCAAACGATTGAAGATCGTTTTATATGCTTTTAGAATACATTCTATATGTTTATACAGGGTGTCCCAAAATGTCTCGCAATCCAGAAATGGCGGGTTCCTCGGATCATTTGAAGCAACTTCTTTCTTTACAAAAATTTTCTCCGAGATACTGTTAACGAGTTATTAACGAAAAACACGAAGCCCAGTTCCGGCCATTGGTTCGGTCGCCTCGCGCCAGCTGAGCTCACCTCTCATTGGTCACGTTTTTTCGTTAATAACTCGTTAATGGTGCCTCGGAGAAAATTTTTGTAAAGGAAAAAGTTGCTTCAAATGACCTGAGGAACCCGCCACTTTCGGATTGCGAGACATTTTTGGGACACCCTGTATATTCTATTCGTTACATGCAAAAGCATATGGCAGATGTAATCTTACAGTAACGACAAATTGAAGGTAAGATTAGAAAAACATATAATATAGAAAATAAATTAATTTTGTTTTACATCGTTTTGATGTTGAAGCAATATTCTTACTATTTAAAAAATGCATATCTGTTGAAAGCGATTTTTTTCGTAATTAAAACTATGCATGCGGTGCATTGCACTCGACAATGTAAAGAAATAACATCACGCAAGAAACATTGAATTAGTCAACAAACGATTGCAAAGTGTTATTAGTAAGTTTTATCTATAAATATAATTATCTTCAAAAGTGTTCGTTGTTCTAAAAACGTACAAGCAATTTTCGATGCAATTCCTGTTTTATACGTTTCTATCACTGTACGATCGTGCCGATGCTTTCATTTATTTTCAATCGATCTGCTCTGAATTTACTCTAATTCAATCTGGTATATAAATCGGTTATACCGATAATCAGATTATTGGTTTATTTCTATTAGGCGCACAGGTGCATCTAGATCGATTTATCGAGGTGCATTTTTTTCGATGCCGATGCTTTCGTAATAAATCGAATTAATTGCAGAGCTGGGCAAAATATTATTACAAATAGCGAATATTTTATTTTAGGTGTTATCAGCACTTTTGAAAATAAAGTATATCTTGGTTGAGGAAAGACTTTAAAATAGTACGTATTAGTCATACGCTCGTTTCTTGCATTTTAATATTAACTACCTCCATTAGTTATATTAATTCTTACAAAATATTTTCATTATTGCTTATGATGCTGACTTTATACTTTAGTATTTAGGATTCCCAAATTGGTACAAATGATTATTCGAAACAAGGCTTGAATGCGTTCCAAGGATTAGATTAAAAAGGATATAAAAAGAGAAATATACAAGTAATGCATGTACATCTGCATATTTTATTGCGTGACACAATAATGACAATTCTCGGTATTAGGAATAATAGAAATTAATTAGAAATTAATCTAATAGCCATCATAGAAAATAGAAAAAATATTTTGTAACCGAAATGTGTGAAAAGAAGGAATTGGTATTCGGAAATAACAGCAGTTTCTTTTTTTCATCAGTACAGTTTCATCGGAGCCAAAAATGATGAATTAACTCCCGTCTGTGAAAATGATCTCGATTTCGAGATCCATCCTGTCAAATCCAATCAAATCCAATCCTGGATTTATTTCTATCGTCTCTCGCTCGCGGACTTTAATTTCTTCTTTTCGTTTGCTTTGCTAATACAAATTTTCGATGTTTTCGAAGTTTCGCTTGTTATTGACCAGCGTACGAATACTCCCTGCGTCCAATCTATTTGTTTTCATTGAATCCACTTGTACTATAGTTTGCCATCAAAACCCGCGTCGGTACTTACTTACTCACTCTGTATTTTTATCTCAGTCTGCCTGGAAATATCAAAATGATCAAACGATCTAACGTAATACGAAGCAACGTATTATCTAAAGCAAATATCTGATTCGTTCGATGTTGATGGTAGAGCAGCGAAGGAGCTTCAGATTCTCTCGTGTAGTATTTCGCAATAATACCCTATCGATTTAACAATGAAACATTTCGTCGTCCCGTATCTAGTTTGCGTGAATACGGACATATATTTTACATATCTATCGAATTCAAACCGGATATGCTCGCATTATTCTCATATACGTATTTCAAGCTAACCCGCGGACGCATACATACGCGTGCACACACGCATGCACACTCACGCACGGCCCATATTCGGTTATGTCGCATCCAGTTGAATGTCGAATTCGATTCCGAACGTAAATATCTTTTTAAAAGCAAACGTCGTGTATCTTCGACGTCTCCTTTGCCTACCGCCTTTACGGCGATTGTTCTATTCAAATGATCTAATGAATACAAATTGAACATAAATTTAAATCGAACCAGTTTGGTTATGCGACCGCATACGAGTCAGATTCACTTCCGCAATTTTCGATGCAATTCCTGTTTTATACGTTTCTATCACTGTACGATCGTGTCGATGTTTTCATTTATTTTCAATCGATCGATACGGTATTAATTTACGCACGATTTTACTATGTGTCGCTATTGCGAGGATTCATTTCTAGAGGAATTCTGTTGAAAATTATCTTTGATTCCAAACTCAGCCAACTTCAGCCTATGAATATTTGATATCGACGAATGAATTGAGCTGGCAAATTTAATTGTTAATATAATATAATACGATCGCAAGATGAGTTAAAGAGAGTATTTAAAGTCGTGCAGAATTCAAATATTCAAATCAATATTCATAACATGGTAATGCGAAACGGTTCTAGGCTGTTTGTTCCTGTTTCGCGGACGAGTTTTTCTTCCTTTCTGATTAGCTCTTTGTAATCCAGTTAAATGTGTATGTTTGCACTAATTATTAACTGTTCGTCCCAGTCGCCGTCGTGCAATATTTGTTATTGAAAGCTTTATAAAGCAGATTTCGAGCGGAATCGAATATAAGTAATTATCAAATAGAACTAAAATTCTATTTTTGATTATTAAAATTTAATCGTCGAAGCGAATATAGGCATACGGTTGGTTTACTTTTCTAAAAGAAATTGTAATTATCGTGGGGCAAAGGGATGAAATGTAAAAATTTCTAATATGTTCCTAACTCAATATTTATAAACAGATTTTGGATCTTTATGCAAAATAAAAATTATTTGCGTCAGTTGCGATATACAGGAACCAAATTTCTTTCTTTATTTAATAGTTTCGATAAGTTGTAGATTACGTTCCTTCTAATTCTTTTCTTTATTTTCCTTCTTGATGTATTTTGACATATACCTTACTGCGCCAATAATATACTATTTTAACAAAAGATCTACATAAATATGTTTTTCATTAGCTGATACGGTATACATAGGTATATCCTTCCTTATAACGTTACCATGCACGAAAGGATTAAGTCATTCCGAATCTGCTGCAACGTATTCCAAATAACATGAATACGTAATATTCTCTCTCTCTCTCTCTCTCTCTCCTACTACTAACAGTATAATCAGTGTACGAAACAAACTTCCAGTTAACTGTTTACAAATGTATAATAAATCTCTGAACGTAACTGGTCACTTTGGTCACAGAATTTGCCAGAGTACTGTTCTACGTTTGTGAAAACATAAGGAGGAGAATGTCGTGAACGTTAACGAACTAGAGTCTTTCCATTTTCATATTTAAGCTACTATATGCAATTATCAATACCGTGTAAAATTTGTATCGACATGACTCGATTAAAAACTAAATCAGAAAGCAGTTTATACATATTTCCATGAGACAAAAAAGACAATTGAATCTTATCAATCCAGTTCAAGAGTCTAATTATCCATACGATACGAAATACAAAGCTCCCAATGAACGACATTAATTAAATAATTTCGCTATGGGCATTATAATGTATGCTAACGCAATACACACGCACACGGTCATTACTAATCAGTATTATTATTACTACCGTAATAATCTCTAGCTTGGCGTGACAAATCCCTGTGATTTCAATATTAATCCACTATTCTACAAAATGAACGGATTACTAGATTATTACCGCAAAATTCATCAATCTTTCAGTTTCTATAACTAAATGGTGTTTGTGCTTATTTCGAGGTACGACAAAACTCGTGGACAAAGAATCGTAAATAAACTTTACAAACGTTGTTGACAAAGATCGAACTTCTTATTTCCTACATTTTATCAATGATGCAATCTTACATATTTGACTTTAGAATACTTTACAATTTTGTAACATTTTACAACGATCAGTTACCGCTGTTTCCACAACTGTTCCACAAATTCGACCACACCATGAGAAGAAAACGTGTGATTTCATAAAAATCAATTTTGTCAATAACCTCTTGACCTACGATTTATGTTCAAAGTAACGCGCGCTCGCGCGGACAATTTAATTTAACGCAATTTAACGTATGTGTGGAGTTATCATAAAATAAAACTGAAATATTTCTGTTTTAATTTAATAGATTTATATAAATGTGGTCGCTATATTTCATTTGTGATAGACCAGATTACTAAAGTAATGCTAATATTAAATAAAAATTGAAGAATATCCCCCCCCCCTTCCGAGTCACAATAAAATTAAGACAAAAGATTTTAACATAATTGAAATTATTATGAACAAGGTTTTACAAACTATTTAAATTCATATTTAATATTGTTTATTTTCTAATAATTCATTATAAGTATACGATATAATTATTTTGGTTTTTAAACGATTAGAAGAATTTTTTCACCATTTGGAACTACTTTTTTGAGGTGATCTTTACCTCATGGAATTAATCCCTTACGGGATATTTCGTATTTTCTTTGTATATCGACTAGTAAATAAAATAAAATCGCTGATCTGATATTTTCGCCCAGAAGAACGAGCGAGCCTTCGTACCATACAGCGAGGATGAGATTAAAACCGTTAAGGGAAGCGCGAACAGTTAGAAAAAGGAGCTGGGTCGCCGTGAAATCGTATAAAAATATTTTCCAGCTTATTTAAACCGATGTTCCGCGTTCATGTTCGCGTGGAGATATATCCTCGGAGGAACGCGAGATCAACTCGGAAGCTTGCTGTAATAACTGACAAAGTCCTGGCACCCGTTAACGTTTACGATCTCGCTGTGAACTACATCACACGGCTGGCGATCCAGCGAAAAAATACTCCGAGGAAATTCCTGGCAGCCTTCGTTACTCAGCGGGAGGAACGACGCTGCGTACACAGTCCCAGGATGAGCAGCTACGGCGTTGGGGGGGAAAAACACCATAACGCGGGCAAACGAGATTATTCATGAACCTAGAAATCCATGAGGAACTAAAAATTAATTTTCTCGTCGCTTCTTTCTCGTCTTAATATCACGAGACGATGAAAACGGGAATATTGAACGCGGCCAGGTAGCGCGGAATTAGAGGTGTGCATTTCGGACGGGCTTTTCCTCTTCACAGTGCCGTGCTCAAGCCGATTTTCATTAGTCGCACGAGGCGTATTTCCAAGTAACATCCGATTTAAAAGCAAGTTTCGGAAACCACGACGAAAGAAATGTTTATTTAATTAGCTAAATTATATTTGAAAATGAGTTGCAAACGGTTTTCAATTGCACATTGATGACATGAAATCCTCGCTTTTCAAGCCGATTTCATACGTTACTTTGTAAAAATTAGAACTAGAGAAATATTTCATCTGTCGATCAAAAGATTGCTCACACTGTATCAAGAAAACACGAATGCTATTAGTTCTTGTCACTTCATATATTTTCTTGCATTTTCGATATCTGAACATGCTACAAATACATAAGGAATCGTAGTTTACTGTGGTGGTTATATCATAATTTTATTGAGAAATCTTTTATCATCCATTTTTTAGTAAGTATAATACGAAATATTAAAAAAAAATACGTTCACATACTTTCTCCACGCAATATTCATCGAATTGAAGCATCGAAGAACGTTATTTTCAAACATTTGCAAATTTCATCGAAATCAATTAAGAATTTTGTAGACATTGCCTAACAAACTAGTCTCTCTCTCTCTCTCACTCTCTCTTCCTAAGATAAAATACAAGCTATTCCCTCCGCTTTTAAAAAAAGTTATGACGTTTTTAAAACGTGTCCGAATATTAATGCGAGTCACTGTATACCGCGCAGGATGCATAGGGAATATTGAACGATAGAGAATGGAGGAAGAGCCCCGAGGTCGAGGGAAGCAGCGTAGTTTTTAATCTGGAGAGCTCGCGGGGTTTTGATCTCATTAGACGCCGCTGGAACGCGTTTCCTTCTTCACGCGTTGCCCGAGGCTCGCCGACGCGCCAGTCAGCCCCGTCCCTGTTTCTTAACAATTTAAAGAAATTCCAGTCCGAATAACTGCACCCGCCGACCCAGCCAGCGAGAGGGATCGCCTAAAGAGTTACGGTTAATGGAGGGGAAAAATAGCGGACGGGGGATATAGGGCGAAGCGTACCAGCGCAAAGAAGAGCGGATTGAAAGAGCGTGGGAGTTTCAAAGCAGCCACGGTCCGGCGAGAGGAGCAAATTGAAAATCAGCCACCGCCGTGGCCGAATACTTGGCGAATAGTTTCGCGCGAACGGAGAACGGCTGCGTGAGAAAATTCGATCGGTACCGTCATTTAGGCGACCCGCAAAACTCTTTTGTTCGAGGCGTTCTCGGGTACTCAAGGCGGACCTCCATCGAGATTCCACGATCGTCGTGTAAATTGCAAACGCAGGTGATGTGGGACAGCACGATGGAGAATAACTATAATATCATTCCCGTTTTTACAATATTTTAGCTCGAAAAACATGTAGACTGCGGATCTTTATGCAAAATAGAAATTTTCAGGGACGGTTGTAAGAAACAGAAATTAAATAAAAATACGTTGTTTCTGTTAATAATTTTGATAAGTTGAAAATAGCGTAACAATATTATTAAATTCTTCTTATCTTTTCATAATTTTATATTTCAGCCACTCATTTTTGCCATAAATGCATACAATACGCAGTCTTGTTGTAGGTGCATCGATAACAACTGCGAAATGTCTTTTTTCAACATCAACATCAAAATCGTTGTTCTAATATTGTTGTATTGGAATGTAGCTTAGCATTAACACTCGAATTATGCTCCTCGAAAAGCTTCTGAAGGGTGTACTTTGCCATGAAGAAGAATGTCATTTCTCATTTTAGTTATTCATTCTCGCTATGACGATTCGGAAACTTTTCAATTCCTCCTTAATTCAACAAATGACTCTTTCATTTTGTTGCGGCACAGTGCCTACATCGGTATGAAATTAAATACATTGCATTAACATCGACTGCGACAAAATTCTTGCAACGCCAATTTGATTTGTCTCGCTACCTTTCGATTAAGATTAAGATTCTAATCTCCAAAGCAGAACATGGACATTTCCCTAGGAACAAGAGTTATTAACTGTTCACTTTTTGTTTACCGTCACCAGACCGCTGTTTCGCCTACTATTTTTCCACGGAAAGAAAATCTTTCCTCGAAACACTTCGAATAATCCGATTTATCTAAATTTCTAAGCGATTGCATCCAAGTTGCTGAAATAGGTATTGCATTCCTGACGAGTTAGCAGCTTCGCCACGATAGAAACGCGAGGCTCTTATCAGAGCCGTGCGGCGAGGGGGGGGGGGGTGTAGTTCAACGCGAATCGGATTGTAAAAAGTTATTCGATTAGCCGACTTTTGTCTACATTAATTATGATCCGATACTACGTTGCTCTACTAACAAGTAACAAGTATCGGTCGCGATAGAACTTCCGCGTTAAGTGGATGAGAAAAGTTTCCCTAATACTGTCGAGAGATGAATAAGGGGGGATAGGGGGTCGAGGAGAACAGAATTGATCTATGGCCAGGCTCGTGGAAGAGATTAGTTGCACTCCGTCGATTTTCATCAGAGGATGATACTTGGCATTGAAGCATTCATTGGGGAATATTTCGTACGAGGCCTGTAATCGCGGGTTGACTCGAGATCAGCGACAATCACTCTCTATCGACAAAGTTTTTATTCACCCAGATTCGTGAAACTCCGATATTGACGATAAGTGGATTAAGGATTTTATATATATGTGTAACCAAAACGAGTGGAAGCATTTAGAAATATCGTTGTTCATATACAAGGTATCCCAAAAATGTCTCGCAATCCGGAAATGGGAGGTTCCTGAGGTCATTTGAAGTAACTTTTCCCTTAGCGAAAATGCAATCCGCAGCTTTATTTACGAGTTATTAACGAAAAACACTGACCAATAAAAGGCGAGCTCGGCTGACGTTCGGCGGCCGAACCAATGAGCGGAACTGGCTCCATGCGTTCGTTGGTTGGGCCGCCTCGCGTCGGTCGAGCTCGCCTTTTATTGGTCAGTGTTTATCGTTAATAACTCGTAAATAAAGCTGCGGATTGCATTTTCGCTAAGGAAAAAGTTACTTCAAATGACCTCAGGAATCCCACATTTCCGGATTGCGAGACAGTTTTAAGATACTCTGTACAACACAGCAATTTATTAACAAAGGAAATTTCGAGTTTACTCTAGTTTGCTGCGACGCAGGTAGCCCCTGTTTTGTTCTTAATTGTTCGATCGGTCAATCGTTCTCATCAATATTCGATATAAAAGCTTGTACTGTTTTCCTTATTAAATATTTGTTAAATGAACGTTCTACAATAACTTGGAATGAATTATCAGTTTCACAACGATAGATTTTAAGCAAATTTGTAAAGGTAACATTTCCTTCCGCTAGAATTTCAGAACAACAGATCTATTCTCAACCGTTGGACATAAATTGGGTTTATCTGACGGAAAGTAGCTACAAATTCGTATTATTTTGTTACGTCCTGTGATGTCGATGTTACATCCTTACTTGAATGTGGAAACCACATTTAATCATTACTATGCAAGAAGGAAGATAATTTATAATTTGTTTCTTACTTCAGATTTTTATGAAACTTTATTATGTTTGTGTATAGTATAAATCATAAGGGTCGCTTCCTTTTAGACTTTTGAAAGTCTAAAACATGATTAAAAATTACAACGCCATACCTTCGTGCACGGGTTAAACGAATCATCTAAAGACGAATAATAATTATTTAGTTCGACCCTTGCACAAAATTCCAATTCTAGTTCGAAGTATCAACTGAAGCATGAAAAGAGGAGTTACTGAAAGCAATATTATTTTCATTGAATTTTTTACTGAAGCAATATTAGACATCGTTAAAACGTGCCTCTTGAAATCAGGTAACATGCCAGACGATAATAAGTGGCCGCGAGTTAATTGGTGTATCAATGACCTCCAAGACAATCCTATTTCAATTTTTTATTTCCGTGAACCGGAAGCTGCTTCCATGTATTGAGTCGCGCAGCGAAATTTTCAATCGATAAGAAATCTGCCTGAAGGGCTTGAAGAATATTCGAAGAGCTTATCGAAGCCGGACGATACCTATCAACGTAACGGACCCGAGGCTAAGTCGGACCGTGAAGCTCATTAAAAGCTCGTTAGAAGGCGACCGCGAGCTTGGAAAGTGCAGCGGACCAAGTTCTTGGACACAGTTCCGAGAAAATCATGCTGAACGCCGGTAGCCGTGTTCACGCAAAGCGGCACGTAAACTAACCTAATTACTCGCGAGATTACGCTCATAAAAAAGTAATTTGCGATTAAATTAACCACTGCTGCGACTACGGTTAGAAAGTGAGAGAGAGACAGGGAGAGACAGAGAGAGAGAGAGAGAGAGAGAGAGAGAGAGAGAGAGAGAGAGAGGAAGAGGGAGAAGGCTGCTCGGACCGTGAAAGATTCCGCAGAAGATGGTTTTATTTTTCTCTGGTAAGCTTAATCACGGCAGACCGGCTTTATCGAGCTCGCGGATTAAAACTCACCTGCGTTTTCACCTCGCCGCCGACATTACCCTTTGACTCGAAATTACTTTGGTCTGTGAGAATCTTCGCATTATTTATGTAAACCTCCTCGCCGCGCGCAGTCTGCTTCCGAGTGACCCATAATGGCGGATTACCCTCGAACTCCGATGAAATTGATTCTCCCAGGTTCTCCAGCGTTTTCGGTAAGTTCGCTGAAACAAATAAAGAGAAAGGAGTTTTATCGTTTTCCTCTGGACAATGTATTTGCAAATTTCTCGCAGGCGTTCGTAGAAAAAAGGGGTAGACGAATATACCACATTATTTTGTTTTTTTTCGGATGTCATTTTTTTTAACTAACTGTGTTATTCTTCTCCGTGTTCTCAACTTATCTGACTCACCGAACTCATGTCAATTATTTTTATACAGTATCAACGCAAGAATTTGGAAATTCACAAATAAAATCGAACATTTGTTTTTTCTTCGGTGATTTTAAAATATTTCAAAATAACCTCGACATTCTTACTTATATTTGTACAGGGTCTTAAAAAGTGGACCTCGTTTTTATAGTTGTTGACAATCGGTAACCTTAAAAACGAGTCGCAAGTCTTGAATAATCGTATCTCCTCTTCCCAAATTGTCCATTTTTGTGCGCAATCTGAGCGCAAATTGAGGAGCAATTACTGTACTGCTTCATTTAAACAAGAATTTGTCAATTACTATTTTCAATACTGTAAATTTAAAATGCACGATATCGACAGACTTGCTCAAAATTAAATTCTATCACATAATGTGTGCACGATATGCTTGTGTCCTTAACATTTGCTGTCCCATACACGTATATATTTATACAACGTTGTCACCAAAACAGGCTTCTAGTTGAGTTAATCCTAATGCAATCCTCGGTCGAGTTACACGTTTGAGGTAACGTTGAACAAGTATAAAACAATCTTTAAGGGAATGAGGACTGGATAAACAATACCGAAGATACATTTCATTTTTGATACGGCTCATTCGGCAAGAAATTAATCATTCCAGGAAGACACCATTATGGTTCTCAATGGAATTAAAATTGTAAATTGTTTCATTGCGAGTTTGCTAAGCATAAGAGGGTTACGTTGCACGAAGGCTGTCAATGAAATAGACCCTGGTAACGAACACGCAAACCTATTCCGGAAGCCACAAGACAAAGGAAAGGAAACGTTTCCTCACGCCTGATACTCGATGTATCCCCTAAAAACAGTTTTAGTCGTCCACAGGCAAGATGTCTCGTCGACCACAGGTGATATTTGCATACAACGATTCCCAGTAGATCAATCTCGGCCTCCCGTCGCGGCGGGATCATTTTCAGATATGTCCCGGACCCTCGTAAAAGACGTTGACACCCGAGGTAAGAGGTTCGCAAAACCGAGCGAACATTTTTCGCTGATACGGCGCAAAACTGCGAGTCGGAGCACCATCAAACGAAAAGAAAGACGGTCACGCTGTCGTCGACTGTGGAATCCTACGAAACTGTTGCCGCCTCTGTGCCGGTTCAGCTCTGTGATGGCCAGTTAAAGAAAATGATTTTTACGGGAAAGACGATCCCTTTACTGCGACCAAACGGGAGACTCTCGTCCGAGTGTCTCTTTGAGCCAACAATAGTTGCGGCTGGCCAGTTTATGAAACAGAACCCAATTTCTGGCGTTCGTAATGAGCGCTATTGTTGTCGGTTCCCTCGCCGTTCCCATCCCTGAACGCACGAGATTGAACTCGCCAAGATGCAGGCCGATATCTCCCAGAAGCTGGGAATGCTAGGAAAACCTAAGGATTACGGGGACGTTTCAGCCGGTAACGAGATAACAAAGCGACCACCTTTGTGCCTTTGTCGCTTGCTCTTTGACATTCAGTTTTTCTCTCCAGCAAACCTTTGGATTTTTTCCGCGGCTCTTCGTAGCTCGCCGAGCTGGAAGTGAAAAAACGGCCTGTAGGTGTCTGCGGTTGACGATGTACGAGGAAAAAATTCGATTAATAACGTTTCATTGGGGTCCAGATTTATTTGTCTATTTTATTACTTTTCTCACCTCGGCGTGACTATGAAATCGACACTACATTCTCACCTCGGAAATGAATGGTTTCTAATTCAATCCATTCGATTAATCGGTACTTGCTCTTTTGATTAGATTAGATTGTACATTATACTATATCTTATATTCAATTGGTCTGTGTTTACCATATGTCGTACATTTCATAATCGCAATTGGATTAGATTATAAATTGTAATTATAAGCCTCTCAAGCACATGTAAGTTAACTTGTAGCACGAGAAATAAGAGGAAGTAAGTTAAATATTACCTATGTACACTTAAGACTGCAATGCCTAAACACAATAAATATGATTATAACAACAACAACAACAACAACAATAATAATAATAATTTCGTTGAAGTTGCAGAATAGTTTACGGCAGGCCAGGGCGAGTCATTTCGGCCGCGAGCCATAAGCTCCCACCACCAATCCCTTTCCTCCCCCACTACTTAGGTTCCATAAACACTACTATGTATTACTTGGCGCCGCAAGCGATGATGTCGCGTGATTGTGTAAGGGATGTCTGAAGGTGCATAGCGGGGTCGTGTCACAGAGCACGTGTTTGCAGAATAGAGGGAGAAGTGACATGAAAAGTACATCTTAAAATCATCCTCTTGGAAGGGACGATTCATATTTACGAATATCTAATATTAGTAAGTAATTAGTATCTAATAAGTCTAATAAAGCAATAATATTAGCATAATTTCTTTAACTATATAATTATATCATTATATCATTAAAAATTATATCATTAAATAATTATATCATATCATACACATATTAAAAGATATATTATTTTTTATATTATTATATTTCGTAATAACATTTCGTAAGTAATAATTACAACGTGCTTTTAATGCGTCTCTTCATAGCATCTCTTCCCTACAATTGATAAAGGAGTATGTGTCTAGTTCAATGCGAACTGTTTTAAAATACTGGAAGGGTCGAGCTTTTGATTTTGATCGTTGCATAAGTTTCCCATCCGAATTTTTCATCGGCGAATGTTATCGGGCGTGTTGTTATAGGGCTCATTTTTCATTACAGATAGCAATCCGATCGGGAAATGGGTCACTGCTTTGCCTATCTTCGGATAAAGCACAAACGGTCGCGTATTGAGCACAGTTCACGCGGGAACCATTTTTCAAGTTTCGATATTTTTCCAATCTGTATCAAGAATCGGCATAGAACACTTTTGTGGTTTAATTTTTATCCATACGTTTTTTTTTTTTTGGTGATTACATATTGGTTCATTTTTATGCGCTCCCGCCGCTGTATTCTATTTGTCATTTTGATGGTGGCTTTGAAATAAAAATTCGGGAAATCCTTATGGATTACTATTGCTCTTTCATTGGCAATTGCAATTGCAAGCTGTCTACCTGTCACTCGTTGCGCAACTGCTTATGCAGTGACGCAGTTCTCTGGCAATTTAGAGAAAATTAATCAAATCAAATCCCAACGTTATGTGTGTACAGCAGGTCAGAGTACATAACGTTCTAAAAAGAAAAAATAGGACTTAACTTAGTTGACGAGAGGTGTAAAATTAATTTAATTTTCTGTATGCAGACACAAAATCACAATCGTCGCGTATAGATATAACAGACATAAGTAAATCCAATTTGAAACAATAGAATGGTTGACAAAATTGAGGAGTATTAAAAATTTGTAGTTTAGACGTTAACCAACTCGAAATTGCTAATTGTAACGACACTTTAGAAAATCAAATATTTTAGTTGGGTATTATTAATGAAAAATAATGTTTAAGTTAATGGTGAAATAGTCATAAAATTGCTCAACGGTATCACTGGCAAAAGGAATTATTATGAAAATTAAAGAACTCAACTAATTTATAAATCGAACATGTTTTCGATTCACTAAAACATTCGTATTTTAAAAGTTATTTTGCATCACGTATTCTGTTAGCCATTTTCATTTAAAATATTAGACCGCGATTTAATATAATAATATAAACACAAAATACTTATACTTGTTACGTTCCTGAAGATTTTTTAATATATGAAACATGTAAATACAGTGAGATATGGGTTCCATGATAGGCGGGAATGTACGCGTTGTACATATAATGCATACATAATACGAACGTAACTCAGTGTTATCAGTAACACCATAGCAAATGAATGTAAAATATTCGCAAAATACAATGTATTATAAAATACCTCAAGCATACAAAAAGTTTCGGCGATGTTCATGATCGCTGGAAGAAATTATTAACAAGAATTTAATTTCTGGATAAAACTAATTCTCTGACATGGGAGTGTTAATGAACGAGATAAAATGTTCCTAATTAGTTTGTTAAGGACGGAGCAAAATATATAAAATTCTTGATATTCAAATTCGTATTGTGCATCAACGACATCTTCACGGAACGAATTTGTGAGGATTTAACAATCCAGAAAGAGAAATATCCAAAGAGAAATTTTCTACAATTATCAAAGTGCCCAATGATATCCGTGGGATTCAGTTATTAATAAATATTCACGTATTATTCACTTGAGGCGATGATTGACCGGTTTGGTAAAGAGAAAGCAGGGCCGAATACGTTCTATTCGGCGCGCGATCAATAGCTCCGTTGATCTCTGCATCGTTTTGTCCCAGACGTCGCGTCGCTTTCAACGAAGGCGGATGATTAAGCCCTCGATCGAAACCCATTTATTTTCGCAGGGAAGCCCCTCGGGGCACAGGTGTGATGGCCGACCACAAAACGAGAACATTCCTACAAAGCTGCTTGCGCAATCGATTTATATTCCCTGGCCGAAAACGTCTATAGCCCGACTCGTTTCTGAAAGTAGACTACCGAAACCTCGACTAACAAAAAGAATACGCACTGCCGAATTGTCGCTACGAGGGATTATTATCCATTTGTCTGTTGCGACCTCCCTGAAAGTGTATACCTAAAACGTGTCGCAAAAAGTAAGCGATGACATTGTCATCAAACACACTATCTGCGGGTCACAGATCGAACTTTATTTAGGTCTAACGGAGAAAAATCAGTAACTTTTGAAAAAATCCGCATTTTAATAAACATTTAATATTTGCAAAACTGACAATAAGATTTTGATAACAAATATATAATATCATAATATATAATATCATAATATCAAATATATAACGAAATTATCAAGAATTAAATTTTTTGGAACGTTATTAATACCTCTGTCGCAGATAGCGTGTTAATATTGAACAATCTAAACGCAAAATCGTATGCTTCAGTTTCATTTTCCTAGTCCTCATTCTTTCGATGACTGATTTTATATTCGTGAAAAATATAATCAAATTGTGCACAACTATTCAGCACAACTAAGAGTTGATTTCGAAGGTACGAATGTCGACGCCAATGCACTTTATAAACGCAGGACGGACATCGTAGCCCAATCGAGTAATATTTAATGCTAAATCTGTCGAATGTATTTAGATGTTGTAAAGGTTTTATCATAAAACTTGCTCCAATAATATAATTTATTGAAGCACTTCCCATGAAAGAGTTTGTAAAGTTCGTGGAATTGTAAAATAAGGAACACCGGTAATTGGCGTCGCACAATGACTTACTGGTCATCGCACGGCACCAACGGAGTAAGTATATTTTTACTAAATGGTCTTGACCAATTTGTTGCCGCAGCTCCATGAAATCTGCGCACGGATTTGATTTAAATCGGACCCGATGAAGAAAGTTCGCGACGTCTCGAGCACCGGCAAAAGAAGATTTTCTCTGGCGTGGTGGAGTTTAAAAAAGAAAATGCTTTGTTGTATTCGAGAAAGAAGGAAACGAAGAGAGTTTCGGCAGGACCTGATAGAAATACGGAAGCGTGACCTGCGAGTTCGGAATAATCTCAGTTCCGGTGCTCGTTGTACGGTCGTTTACACGCTCGCACACTGTCGAAGGTGTATTTCGGTATATTGCGAGGCACGAAACGCGGCATCTTGTTTGGACACTTCTTTAAATCAATTACGAGTTCCGGGCAGGCAAGTTCTGCGGGCAAGTAGCACCGTTCACTCTCATCCTTCTCTCTTCCCTCCCCCTCTCTCTCTCTCTCTCTCTCTCTTTCTCATCTCTCATCCCTCATACCTCCTTTCCCGAACGACCAGTTCGACGAAAGTTCGACGGCCACCCCCGTCACTCTGCGCCAACGAGGAAGCACGGTATCAAACTCTCGGTTTCCGGATTGTTTGCTCGGCCTCGACGAATTCAATCGGCGCATTTGCGATTCAAATGATCGTAGCAACTTACGCTCGCGAAATCCGCATGACATGACCGCCAGCCCGGCTCCTAATTCGGAAAATTTGGGTCGCCATTACGGATCATTCCTTATAACGCCGTCCGAATGCATGATTGTAGTTCTTTGTTTTTTATTTTGCGATATCACACTGCACAATATTTTTTAGAGGCTTTTATCAGTCGATGATGATAGTGCTGTTCAATAATTTAAATGTTTATGATGAAATTAGGTAACTAAGGTGTTGTATAACGCAGCGATTAAGAACTACTGCTCTGGGATCGTGACCGACGAGCAAGCCGATTTCATTCAAACTTACGTGAGTAAGTTATGTGGAAAAATATTTGGCACATAACTTTTTATCGGCCATCATCAACATTGAAGGGGTGAAAACAACTTTTCAAGTTGAAAATCAAAAATAGTTTTCTTGAGACATTTCGGAAACTATAGGAATTCATTTGTAATTATTTTGTTTCGATTTAGAAGAAATGAATGACGCTGATATTTAGTGACGCTGATATTTTGATTCGTTATTATTGTGTAAGGGGCTGAGAGGTAGCTTCAATCTCCGCACGTATAGATGACTCCTTTAGAAAAAAAATTGTCGAATGTTTTCGGAAGCATTTTAATTTGTAAAAGTTTCGGAGAAAAGTATTCTACAATGATGTCTTTCTTTAGCTCTGGAATTATGTTGTTCATTTCGGGCATAACAATGCAGACAAAGTATTTTCGTAGCACATTGCTAAAATACAATCTATCTATATAATCTTGTTAAAATATAATCAAAATTAAAAAAGGATTTATTTCATTGTATCTTTTTATTATAGTTAGCTTACAAATGCATAATTTTGTTATAACTTTGAAGTTTAAATTATAATGCTTTTGAAGACATGGCAGTGTAAAATTTCGATAAAGAAATAAACTAATTTCAACAAGTAGTTCCCAAAATAAAAATCCTTATCGATATTTTCATCTGTCAATCATAATAAAATTTCAATATGTACGAAACGAGATTACTCTGGTCTTAGAATTGATTGGATTATAACTTTGTAATATATCTTAGTAATTTATCTTAAAATTGGAAATATATTCATTTTGAGAGAAATTTTTATTTTCGAACGCGGTGCGACGACGTGCTGCAAGCAGATTCGTAGCCAGTTACAAATTCACAGCTGCTACGATATTACTGCAGGTGCGTGCATTTCAATAAATGCTCCTGTATTACAAAGCTGCGGTAAGCCAAAAAGCGCTGTGTCTTTTCACCGCGTAACAAAAAAGCCACAGTATGCGGCTGGCCAAAATTGTGCGGGCACCGCAAATATTCCTATGAGTCTCTGCGACTCGAATTCCGGTTAGTGCTTTGTGTTTCTTCAATTTTAAAGTTTGTTAATTCAAATGTCGTGATTTCAGTTGATTTAAATTAAGTTATAAACAAATATGGAAGACTCATTAGTTTTTCAAAATCTGTTTTATATTGTCATATTATGAGAAATTATAATATAGTTTTATACAATATGTAAAGTAAAAATCTCATTATACGTCAAAAGATCCGAGTTTATTAAAAGTGAAATAGTAAAGAAATTCAATTCTTTGAATCCATGCCCCGAAGAACTAATATTAAACATTTTTACATTTTGGAGTAACTGATATATAACTATAATATAACTTGTAATGTAAATTAATTTATTATGACAAATGGATTTGATACTCGTTAAATAAAATTTTCATCCTGATAAATTAAATACCCTTTACAGTTAACACATTAAAGGCGGGGGATCTTGACGAAAGTATGCTAGGTAACGCGGCGACCGCCCCGCCTCGTTTTTCGTCCTAGAGCGGGCGATATTTTGTGTAATCATAAAAGAATTTAGACTTAAAAAAGTTTATTTAAACTCTTAAAACTAAAAGAAATATTAAAAAAGAACTAAACACTAATTACAAAAAATGTTTTAAAGTACATATTAAATCGTAGTACTACGACTCCCGCCTTTAATGTGTTAATATTATCCCTATTTAAAGAAAGAGTTCACTTATCTTAATCAATTCATTCTCCATATAATTCATTCACCAATATTAGTCGTGCTGGTAAGTAGCGCTACCTAGGAGCGCCATCGGAATCAAGTAAGTGTGCACGACAGTTGCGAATAAGGCGCAAGCAGGGGTAGTGTTCGTGCTCAGTGTTTCATTTAATTTTGTTATTTTTATATGATTTTGTTGCATTTATATAATCCTTTGATGTCCAACTAATACGTTTTGCTCTGCTTATTTCTTCCTTCAAAATGGACAACGTTTCCGTGTCGAAGGTACTGTACAACTTGTTGCATATATTTACATAACCTCGAAATACAAATGATCGATCTAAGGACGCTACAACGGTTATTTGAAATGATTGTTTAAAGAAGTTTTAACAATTTATATTGAACTAAGATAAAAATAAACTTTCTGGATTCCTTACCATCGTATAATTAAATTTCTTACTTATTGTAAACTTTATTTTGTTAAGCTAAATCAGTATTTTCTATTGAAAGATTTATGCTATACAGTGTACTAGGCTTTTCCCGCCAAATAATGCTAGGACGTTCTACGAGTACAATTATTTAAATAACTGTAGGAAAAATGCAGAGTAATAATGTACATACTGGTTTTTATTTTAATATTTTCAAGTTATTATTGTGTTGATGTGTACTGATACCTTCAGATCTTTATCTCGTATTTATATAAGGATTTTCTGTTTTTAAATGTATGCTATTAACTTCTTATTATAGAGGTATAGTTTAATGATATATTGTAGGGTGTCTTTGCACACAAAGGTAGATACAAAATTGGTGATAGAAACAGAAAGCATAAGCAGCCAGATTATTTAAATGAACCTTGGTACTTTGCTTACAAAGAATGCTGGGCGAGCATTGAGGAAGCTACAGAGGTATTACATTATGAACAACACATGAATGAATTAATTTAACGTCAAAGTTCTTTTATTCCTCATTGACAACCTTCCTTAACATTCTAGCACATAAGATCTACTATGTTTCAACAAATTCTTAAGGATATAGCATCTTTCGTTTCCAAAGTTAAAAAGAAACCGTTAGAATCACTGGAAAATGAAATTCAGACAGCTATTGTATTAACAGGTGATTATATCTTTCAATATGATATTGTCTTTCTCAAGCATATAATTTATAACAGCTGAATTGTAGGAATCAATGTGCCTGATCATGCAGTAATGTTTACCCGAATAATTTCCACACTCGAGCCAATAACAAAACACACCGCAGTTATATGGGACACAAGTTCGAATAATATGAAACATCTTCTGGAAGAAATAATTTATCAACTGATAAATAGCGACAAAGCAGTTAGTCTTCTTGTCGACAAACATTCTTTGAGTATCAAAAGAATACCTAATACTCACTATAGTATTGTTTATAGAGTGATGAAGACAAAGTTAAAAAAAGTCAATGTACAATGCGTGCCTTAAATTATTGGTATCAGGAACACTGTGAATCAAATGTTCCACTTGTTATAATTATAACTGACTTTGAGAGTTCTTCCCCATTAGTGTTACATGACTTCATTTCCGTGCTCAGGTACTATAGCTAGTTTCTTCTATTGATTGATTAATACAATCTCATCTTTTCATCAATTTTTTAGTTCCTATTCGAGTACAATGAAGTTTATTCTTATATTTGGCATTGCTACCACGTTGCATGCTATTCACAGATCTCTATCATATGATGTTACTTCAAAGTTAAATGTGCAGGTACTAATGACTATCAAGCCAATAATTAATAAAATTACTCTACCTAATATCTATTTTGTATTCCAACTAGTATCATATTTTCAGCAATCTTCTCTTTTGCCCTCAGTTTTTAACACATTGCGGACGGCTCACGAGATATCTCGTTTTTAGCAAATATTTCTGTTACGTAACCATGGTAACGAAGTCTCTCGCATTCCTAAGTAATTTTAGCGATACAAATGAATCATTCCAAGCATGTAGAAATGATCAGTCATTATAGCCAGGGCCAGTAGATCTGTGCCGATCGTTGTATGTATCGTATCTTATAAAGTGTTTTATTACTGTACATTTTGGAATTTCAAACTTCGTGTTTTAAATTTGGAAGGTAACAGTTTTTTAAGAATCATCTATATTTTCAATCTGTTACTGATAATTTATAACAAAAATTGATTTTATGAAATAAGCCCTATAAAAGCAACGAAATGACACATAGATGTAATGAAAACGAAACTCAAAGAGAATTGGTATATGATGATTTATCTGATGGACCAAACAACACATGCGACGAAAATGAATTCAGTGATAGCAGCGATATTCTTGAATTAAGTGATGTGATTAGACATAGAAAAAATCTGAGTAAAAAATATAATATTTCAAGCGAAAGTGAAGATTCGGATGTGGAGACTGATGAGCCTATAATTGAAGAATGGACAAATGAGGATACTTTTCCAAATCTGGAACCTTTTGAAATAATTTGTGGTACAACATCATTACAAAGAAATTGCAGCGTGAAAGAAGCTGTTGATTCTATATTTGGCAATGAATTTTTCCAAATTATTTCTGAAGAAACAAATCGCTATTACTTACAAAATGCACATAAATATAAGGCTATTCATAAACAAGGAAAATGGAGAAATGTCTCATGTTCCGAAATAAAAAATTTGTTCGGAATATTTATTTTGATGGGACAAATATGAAAGGATAACATAAAAGAATACTGGACCGTGGATCCATATTTGGCAACACCTATTTTTTCAAAATTAATGAGTAGGAACAGATTTGATCAGGTTACGAGGTATTTACATTTTAACGATAACACGAAAATGAATGAAAATAGTGATAGCCTCTACAAAATACAACCTGTTTACAATTGTCTACTAGAAAAATTTAAAACTGTTTATACTCCTCATCAGAACCTATCGCTAGATGAAGCCATGATCCCTTGGCGTGGAAAATTAAAATTTAAAACGTACAATCCACGTAAACTTACTAAATATGGAATACTTGTACGAGTATTATCGGAGAGTCAGACGGGATATATATGTAATATAGAAATTTATTGTGGACAAGGCAAAAAACTGCAAGACACGGTAACAACGATTCTTACACCGTATTTCGGATATTGGCACCATCTTTATATGGATAATTATTATAATACTTTGAACATTGCCGAATTTTTATTACAAAATAAAATCCGAATATGTGGCACAATAATTGCCAAAATGTTTAAAAACAAAATCGTTAAAACTACAAAAAGGGGAGAGTATTTTCAAACGGAAAGGTGATATTTTGTTGCAAATTTGGAAAGATAAGAGAGAGGTTCGAATGATTTCGACAATTCATAAATTTGAAACGGTTGAATGCACTGGAAAATATAAAACTATACAAAAACCGAAATGCATTGCAGATTATAATTTAAACATGAATGGTGTCGATCTTGCAGATCAATATCTATCATATTACTCAATATTGAGAAAAACAATTAAGTGGCCTAAAAAGATAGTATTATATCTCGTCAACTGCAGCCTGTTCAATGTATTCAAGATTTATAATTCGTGTAATAATGAAAAAATGAAATATAAAGATTTTCTACTTGCTGTGATGAAATTGTGGACGACGGAAGAAAAATCAATGGATACATTTATGGATGTAGGACAAAGTGTTTCAAATACAACAAATCACCTACGTGTCGACCCACCATGTAGACTCTCTGGTAATATGAAACAGCATATACTGGAACCAATACGGAGTAAAGGCAAGAAGAAGTTCCCAACCAAACAATGTAAAGTTTGTTCGTGCAATGGAAAAAGGAGCGAAACAAGATACTGTTGCCAATCGTGCCAAACAGCATTGCACAAAGGAATATGCTTTACCAAATATCACACTCTAAATCAATATTCAAATTTGTATAATAAATAATAGTTAAAATGTAAAAAATCTTATATAATAAACATATGTATAAACTATGTATATATAGTATTATTTAAGAATACTAAATGCAAATTAGAAATGTGCGTATCCGCTTCCTGTTACTTGCCAAGCATGTTTTTGGAGCGTTCGAAAATGTGCGGTCTTTGAGGGCGTGTTGAACGCGCAGAGCCTCGTCCGCAATGTGTTAAGAAATATTAGCTATAAAAGTCGTAAAAATTTCTTTTGCGTGAAATCTAGAAGCAAAAGTACATCTTTAATAAGACGTTATTTAAACTGATTTAGATGAAATTTTTAGCATGCATATAAGTTATTACAGAGACCTACAAAACGAATTGTTTAAATTTTTGTTACAAGCTCAGATAAAAAAATTAAAAACTGTGAGTTTTTACATTTTTTGCCATTCCAAGTACTACCATAATTAAAAAATTGTATTTTAGTCATTGTACAGCAAACTAATCTCTGTAACATTTAAAAAAAATTTAAATACTTTAGTCCAGTTTTAAAAAAGTTGTACCGTTTTGAAAGTGTACAAATACTTGTTGAACCTATTGTATATACTGTTGCATTTGGAGGAGCATAAAATTCATTTTTTAAATTCATTCATTTTTTTCTGCAGGTTTTCCATTCGCCAACACAAATAAATATTTTGTCCGATGTATTGGAAAATATTGTTTTCTGCACAAATATACCATTTAAATTAACAGGTCGAGCGTTTCAATTGTTGACAGATATATTTCTGTTTTATGATTTTTCCGTTGAGAATTTTTTGCAAAGTTACAAGGTATTATCTACCTTTCGTTATTGTATTTAATTATATTATTCCTGGCGATAATTACAATTTTCAAAGTCAATCATTCCTTAATTTGGTGGCGAACATCTCTAGGTTTGTATGATTCAACATTTTTACGCGAATGACGTAAATTCTCTTTGTTGTCAACCAAGTGAGATAAAAAATAGGATTTCCTTATTAACCGATGATCACATAGCGGACTTAAGAATGTTACCTTCAATAGACAATTATATTAAAAAATTACAAAAAGAGAAGAACGAGGAACAGATTGACAATAACAAATTCAAGGTACCGTTGGCATCACTGATAGAATTATCAACTCATTCAGTGTCATCAAAGACAAATTTCGTTCTAGGAAATATTAGCACAACTATTGATGAAATTTCACCGATATATGGATTGCTTTTTAACAGTATTGAAGTGTTTACACAATTTGATGGCGCCATTGCCAAACTCTCCCATGGGTAAACAGGTACTGAAAACGATCGAAACGAAAGCGTCGGTAAAAATACACGTCCACAAATATTAAATATAGAAATGAAACGCTTTTCAAAAAACAATTTTAGTTGCGTGAATTTTACACAACGGCAGTTTATGCAAAAGATCTGAAGGAGTCCCCGCAATATAAAGAATGTTTGCAACTGTTGGGCTTTTTGTCGAAGTCGGAGCTTGTCTCGAAATTGAATTCTTTCGTGGCAATTATGGAATGCTCGAAAGATTCAGTTTTGGAGAAGGTAAAAACAGATCTTCTGGCTCATATCGCAACAATCGAGGCGGCTAGTTTAGAAATAGACACAGGGACCAAGGACATTCTTTCCACCGGCGAGAAGCTCAGTCGACATCAATTGAAAGAGGTCTGAAATGAAACGGATGAAGAGAGTACCGGACAATAAGCTGATAAAATAAAAGACAACCTTAATGATTTCTCGTTTCGTTGTAGAAACTTTTGAAAATGTCCCAGACGCATTCACGCTCGCCTTACAAACAGGCTCAATTGGACGTAATTGAGTTTCTCGATCAGCAAATTTTTATCACGTTCTTAATCAATCCGTATCATGTACCAGCGAATGAGATATTTTGCTTTCATGATGGCGCTTTGGCGAAACAACACATCAGAGGATCTTTGAGGGCCGCGGTGCACACTGGGCTGAATAATCCACAGGTTTATTTGAATGTAAGTGATGACTGGACAAAAGGCTTTTACAGAAACTGCGACTTTTTTTTCATGTAAAAAGCAACAGAAAGAACGATTTCATACATTAGAAATGTAAATTATGTCACTGCTATGGATTTCCAGTAGGGAATCTTGTTTTTTCAACCTTTTTAGAACTGGGAGTTCCAAGTTAGTTGGGGGATAAATTGTTTAGTCCGAATTTCGTCTGGATATCTTAGCGCGACCAGAGTAATTCGATTTTCCTAGTGATTATCTTTTCGTTTATGAGAAATGTTTAAACATTGCTACATCTTAATTTTAAAATATTGTTTACTATTTCTTAACTTGAAACTAGCAAACAACATCTCTATAATCTATAGTCTAGATATAAATCAATTTTATATATTCCTTAAAAAAAAACGAATAGATGAATAATGAACTTCTGTTTGCATCTGCTGTTTCAACTAGATGCACAACATTTTTATATTGCATGAAGGTTCTCTTCTAGAAAGTCTATAAATTAACAATGATCCACAATTTTAAAAAAGTTGACACTCTAATGTGTAAAGTGAGAGTCGATAGTAGTAAGAGACAAGATAGTATCACTATATTGTGGTTACAAAAGAAATTGAGACTTAAAAATATTGATATCGGTATTCAGTATGCTTAAAAAAATTACATGAAGTTATAGATCCCTGTTAAAAGAATGAAAACAAGTCTTTTGAAGTTTTAAATTAACTCCGAATAACTAAAGTAAATTTGAACAATATCGACCTTGATTAGATCCTTTTTATTTAATGGCAAAAATGTTCTGCCTTATAAACGAAATTGAATAGTTCTATTTGGCATTGAGTTTAACATTTGCGAGTGGATCCAGGATTAAAGTGCACTCAAGATTTCGATCTACAACGAAATATTTAAACAATTGGTATCTTGTAGTTTGAATTGGAAAATCGTAAGTGTAACCGCACAGTTATGATGTAGAATCAATTTCGAGGTCCATCGAATTGACCGCTATCATCATAGAGGATATCTAATTTACAGCGGTTATCGCGTTTCACTTTACTTTCGTCATTGATCTACTATCAGTGGTCGCGATGGCTATCGATTAAGGGCCCCTCCGTAAATGGAAAACGATGCCGCGATGTGGGCGTTCAAGTTAATTGGAAATACATATTTCAGTGCAAGTGCTGCAAACTGGAGACCGAGGACGCCATCCCGTCCAGTCTGCCCGACCTCAGCATAATTTACAAACTTCACTTGGAATCCCGGAAGCTGATCAATATGTACGACTGGCTGCAGGTAACAATCCGTCCGTGCTCATGTTTACAGGTTAATTCGGGTTACACTTACGGTCACGCACCGGCCGGCTCGTCCGCTTTCTGATTTTAATCGCGCCGAGCCGGCGCGGCACGGCGGCGCGGTGTGATTCACGCGAGCACGACATTGTAAATGGGGCCCCATGGCCGCGGGGTGGTGGACTGTTTAATCGTTTGTGGTTATTAGGAGCTAGGAAATGCACGGGGCGAACGCAACGAACCGATGACCAAGGAAAATTCAGAATGCTCCGGTTCGTTGCAGCTTCACCGCGCGTCGTTACATTTGTCTCGCATATGGTGCCCGTAGGATTTCGAGGAATGCATGACCCAGAGCCGGTAGTCGGTCCAATCCGAAATACGAAACCATTCGTAAATCGACAGCTGTTGAAAACGGATTTTCCAAAGGGTCTAGTAGGATAAGCATGAGGATCTCCCCGCGTCATTTTTCATTTTTCTTGCACGCGAAATAATATTCTCTGTCTAGACAATACTTATTTTGCACAACGAATATGCAGTCTAGGTGTACAATGTCAAAAGACAAAGTAGAACTTTAGTACTTCCTTAACGATTAACTAACAAAATTTGCATGTTTAATGAAATGTGATGTTCGAATTCTTGAATCAAGTAAATTAATTGCATGTATCTTATTGGACTTTTATGGAAAGTAGCATAGCAGTGAATACATTAAATCTTCTGCTAAATACTTCTTCTGAATTAAACATCGATCATTGTTATTTGTTGTGCTGGATTTAAGAGATATTAGTCTATCGGCTAATCCAATTAGGAATTATCAGCTTTCGTTTTCACAAGGAGATACTTTAGGTATGCGTTGTTTTGTCAATTCTACTATTCCTGACTACGAATCATCGAGAAAAGTTGAAGCGAGAAAGTTGAATCTGGTTGTGACAATCACAAACTAATTTCATAAGCTAATTGAAGAAAGGCGAAAAGCACTAGTGGTTGAAGAAATCGAACGTTCGCTTGCAGGCATTCTTGATCATCGTGGATCCGAAGAGCGAGTCGAAGGAGCAACGGGACGTGGATCCCAAACTGCAGTATCCTTTTTCATTTAGGTGACTTTCGCGCGACCAAATGTCCTGCCGGTAATGGAGCGCATAAAGATTTGTCTAACCACTGGTCGTTTTGAATTCATATCGCAGCTCGTAATGGCGAAATCGTAGCTCCGGCAGAGATAACTTCCTCGGGCCGCATACCTCTTGTTTGAATAATTCACACGTGTTCCCGTGTGAATTTTATCGCGCGCCAAGGTATCCTTAACGGAGATTTAGAGCTCGTTTTACTCAAGCGGTCGCCGAGCTGGAGTTCCTCGGTTTCATCAAGAGTTCAAGGAAGAAAACGGATCACGTAAAGCGACTCATGTGAAGATTATTGCCCATTTTCGACTTCTTTGCGTCGGAAGCACAGTCACGCAGCTTCGGACATTTTTCACTGGATTGTTAAATATTTTCATACCTTTTTTTAACATAAAATATTTCTGCAGGATATTCGGCTTTTTATTATCTACCTTCTGATAACAATCCTTGATACATTCGTGTATTATAATCTTGCCGTGGTCTTATAATCTTTTAAGGAAATTTGAAATTAATACAAGAAATTTGAATCGTTCTATCAGACAAATTATTAAGAATTATTAATCAGGTTAATGACGATTTCTTCGTTTAATAGTTTCAATCGATTGAAAATAATAGATATTAAATAACAGATAATAAAAGAATCTTAGATTCCTCCAACGTTTTCACTGGTCTGTATTCTTCTTATCAATTTTTCCAATAAATGCATAAAATCCTGCTTATGATTCTCGTAGTTCCACAAATGAGGAGAAAATTTTCATAGTTGGACTGCTAATTTTATGCATATGTGCAAAAATGAGCAGATTAAATAATAAAATGAGCTTATACTCCACCGACTCTTTTCTTAACTTCCATCTATTTTAATCGACGTGTAAAATGTTTACAGTAAAGTGTAATATCAAAAAGGGTATATTATAATACTGTCTGAGGTATCACCCTCAGTCTGCTCATGGTTTCTATCATAATACAACGTATGAAAAGTAAAATTACTAACTGAAAATGACAGTATGTCTAGGCAAAAATTTTCGGAAACTCAAGAGTAGAATTAAATTAACGAGAGACGCGATGCAGCATCTAGTTTTGGTTATTGTAACAGAAATACTCGAGCCAGTATACAACACGCAGTAAATAATTACGCGCAATAGTGCAACGATATTCCCAGCCATCGTTCGTTATCACGCGCGTTCAACTAACAACCACGCGCGTTAACATAATGCACACTTTGCGGCGAATTTGAGCAGATAATTTTATTACGTCATCAAGGGCCACGATTGTTTCCCGATAACAAATACACACCGCGTAACACGGAACACCTTTGGCTGGTCCCTCGATGTCGATTTTATGCGTTCAAATTCTGCACCGTGGATTCTAGCCGATCGGGACTTCCCTAATAGAGTTTGCACTATCGTTATCTGATATAGGATGACACGGAAACTTGGCACGCCCGAATCTGTGCGATACACAGACGTAATTATTCCGGCAAACATGCGGTCCACGCGAAACTGTATTATTTGAACGATTATAAATACTCGGCGATTAAATTCTCGATTATAAATTCGTTTGAACTTAGTTCTATCCAGTGAGGATAGAAACTTTAGATGAAATTTGATGATTGTTAATGCCGTCACAGTACACTGCTTCTGAAGCCATGTGTCTGGCAATGCGATAACGGAGATACAATACTGTAATTGATAATACTGATCCTGTCCCACCTATGATTGCTACGTTTACCGCGTTTACTCGCGTTTGGTACATCTTGATTCTCCTCTCTAGAAGAAAATAATCGTAGCGTCTTAATTCAGTTTTGAAATTAAAGAGGAAGGTTCGAACCTTCCGATGCTGTGGACGGCATGTATAAAAAAAAATTGTTGCAGCTCCATAGCGGGCGTTAAACTTTACACTTTTTCAGTAACATGACCTCCGATTGGAATAATAAATTGGAATAAAGAATTTGGACGCATAAAATTGATTAGTAGAATTCTATTAATTTAATTAGAATCAGAACTTCTAAATTATGCAAATAATTTATATTCGAATAAATAGATAGAATAGTTTGTGACGAATGATGAACAATCGTTATACAAATGAAATATTCGACTAAGAAGAATTCATTCGAATAATTGTCTTGGACAAATATTTATTCGAAACAATTTGTATAATATTCAACTCTGGTAGAAATCAGTCAGACTCGTTAAAGTTCGGCAAGGGACGAATTTTAAGATGAGAAATCTTAAAATTGTTTTTAACGCGACAGTGCGATCTCGAACCTCGATCTTGGTTTCGTAGGAAGTTCCCGGCAGCCAGATAAATCCTACGAGGGCCAAGTGTTCGAGGCAGATAAACCGCGGATAGGTAAATTTGTGAAGCAAGCAGTATTTAATTCGCTATTCGATGCGCGAACATAACGTGCTATCCATCATGCGGATTTCGCGGAGGCGGAAACCGCTAAACTGTGCCGAGCTTTTGACACATTCCTTACCGATCCGCGCGCCTTTGTGCCATATACGGGCTTGAAAGCTTGCTCCGTGATACCGGTATGATCGATACCAAAGATTTCTATAACACTCAAGCTAGATACAGCCGCTCTGCGAACACGCATTGTTTCAATTCCAGCGCGATGCTGTCCGGATTAATTTCCGGATGTCTGACTCCGTTTTAATCCCGGATTAAATTGTTCTCGGTGCTTGCATCTGATATGAACCTGAGCTCCTACAGCGGCACATTTATTTGTTTTTTCGTTCTGCGATGTTCGCGCATTGTGCATGTTTCTGGCTTTTGGAATCATCGATTTTCAAAGTTAGTTTGTTCGGTGATCTTTTTTTCGAACGATGTGTAGCACGTTTCTTTTAGCGGAGTAAATTACAGTCCCTGTAGGTAATTCAAAAAGGATAGGCGAGAAACTGTGGAACATCGAAGATTATAAAACTAACTAGAAAATGCTTTGTAGCTTCTGTTTTTGAGACATGGGTGATGAGTATGTGCATTACGGATTTTTATACAAAATTAAAATTGTTTGCGCTAATTACAAGACACTGAGAGCTATGTAGATATTTATTCAATTTCTTCATCATGTTAGTTATTTGCAGATAACGTAACAGTATTTTTGAATGTTTTAAATGTTTCTACTGTTTTGTAATTCATCAACTCATTGTTTTCATAAGTGCATGAAATCTGATGACGAGAAGGGAAATACTGAACTTGGAACTTAATGATTGAAGGTCGATAACGTAGAATTTTTACGAAGGGTATACAAAGTTTAATGATCAGGGTATTTTTAGGGAGCACGAATTTTAAGTGTATATCCTAAAAATACTTTATTAGATGGAATGCAAATAGATTCTTTAGATATGGTAGCAGTGATTGTGTGGGGCGAAATAATGTTTTGAATCTTTATATAATAAACAAAGTGTAGATTTTTATGTAAGCTACAAATTTACCTCCTGCCACAAATACATCGAATCTGCAGTCTAATATTAAAAATATGGTTCAGATGCAAATAGTTCTAGAACATATTAAATTAAATATTTCAAGGAAATTAACAATGATCTGTTGTAATTATTCTCTGATTATTCGTAATCGATTGATGTGCATTTAGGGCAGCACTAATATTTGCTATAAAATGCTCTTGTTATGAATTTGACAGTTTCATAGTGACGTTTTATGATCTGAGAGGATAAGGTTAAATCGTTTCCTTTTCCAACAATATTGTCAACGTCAATCACGATACTCTGTAATGGATAACGTGTACCAGGAAGGAAAACTGTTCGTTTAAACGGATCGCCGCTATAACGAAGCTGTCAACATCAATGACGGTATAATAACTACATGAAATAGACATTGTCTTCATGTTTGAATTAAAATATCTACTATAAAAACAGATATTGTTGTGGTTATTTGATTTTCTATATAGAAGTAAACCGAAGTTGTTTACTAAAACAATTTTTTATTTGAATAAATTATATCAATGCAGATAATAGAGTACTTTGAAATGAAAATAAGTTATTGTATTAGAACGTAGCAAAGTAAGCTGTTGAACTAATTCAAGCAGAATTTTTGTAACTAGATGAAGAAAAATTCTTGACAATAATGGTTAATATATTATTAATTAAATAAATGCATTTAAAAGGTTCTGGTGGTTTAAATTTTACTCGGAAGTACGACAGAAATTATGCAATGGTCTAATATAATTAAGTGTGTATTCTAATTAAAAAAAAATTAAATTTTTTAAACGATTTTCAGTTAGTAAATAGATCTCTGAAAAATGTTTCCGACCATGCATGAACGCGTAATCCTACGGGAATCAAATCAGCGGGTCAGTGTGGCGATATTCGTAGAACGGGAATACAAGTAATAATGACGATGGGGATTGAAAATTCTTTGTATTTCGTTTCACGGAAGCTTAGGTTTATTGAATCCGTCCGTGTCACATCAAACGGAAAAATTCCGCCATGCGGATTCAATTAATCCTCCTCAATATTCGTTCACCTAGTCCGGCATCGGGCGACGTTAAAATGCACGAACGACTGCGGTTGTTTTATTTCCTTCTGTCGCTTCGGCCTGCATAAGAACGATTGATATTCAGGATTTTCAAATAAGCAGAGGAAGAACGATTCGCAAGAAGTATTGAACGAGGACGATCGAGAGAGGAGAGCGTACCAGAAGTTCGTTTCCTGGTTAAATTTATGCAAATGAACGGCACATGTTGCCATGCGTAGAAAAAGCTTTGGTTATTTCAATATAAAATCATAAACGAAACGTGCAGTTTGGATTACGAATTACTGGTACGTAGGGATCAATTCGAGGTATAACTTGTCACTGATTGAACAACCCATTAGAATTGCAATCTAATAATCAGTACTTTTACCTAATCTCAAAGGGACTGATAACATACAAATTCTTCTAAAATTTATCGATTAGTATGCATTTGTGGGATATACGAGTATTTCAAAAACAAGAAAATATGTATCAACAAAAACTAATAACGCTTGTATTTTGTTTCTATCACGAGAAATATTGTAGTAAGTGATGAAATTAATTATGCAAGTGAAAATAATATTAGTCGAAATTTAAATGTTAATTTAAATTTAAAGTGTTACTTTCAAGAAGTACATTAATTATTAACTTTAAAATATTTGATGACTAAAAATGTGTGATAATTTGTTATCGCGTTCAATCTAAATAAAACTGAAGTGAAAAAATAGATAATGATTCACATACTTTGTAGATTAATTTTAATAGTTGCATAGATACGTAGTTCGATTCAGAAGCACAATATCTCCCAACTGTTTACTTCGTATACGATGTGTTTATGATTCATAACTGGTTAACATTTTGCAGTTAATGGTCTAGCATGATTCAACAGTGTAACCCTTGTATTATATCTGCATTGGTAAACTTGGAAAGTTGTTGTTGGAAATTAACATGATTCACACGTTGTTGAGTGCAATTCAGTTTTTACAGAGGAGTGTTTTTGGTGACTGTAATTCAAATTTAACGACGCGTACACCAGTAGCTTGTTTTCGTGGACAAATGAATGTCGATGATGGTTACTACCACTGTGGGTTGTATGGAATTACCAATTATGATTTTGCGACGACTAATTGGTAAACACTAATAATAACAAGGGACGCTCATCAATCATCGGTTCCCGAATTCAGGTTATGCTGATTACAATAATTGTCAGTTCAATGAATCGTGACCGAACGTCACTCACCTACTGAGTGAACGATTGATAAGTCAATTTCCATTTGTTTAATTTGATATTTCTCATTAATTGCTGGGTTTTGCTCTCAGAGGGCCAGATCAGTTACTATATTAGGGAATTCTGCACAACATTTAAGTTGTATATGAGCATTTACATAAAAATATTCAGAATTTCAATGGAAAAATGTCAATAATAGTTAATAAAATAATATAATAAGAAAAGGTAATACAATTTTTAAGACTTAAGATTTTCGAGAACATCGAATTAGTAATTCGTTTGTAGACTGGCATTTTCATTTTTCAATTTTCTAATTTATTTCTTCTCTAAGAAAGAACGTATGCAAATGCGTATATTCCTGTCCTTTGCCAACGTGATCGACAATTATTATAACGTTTATAGAAAATCTGAAAAAATTTTTAGACGCTTATTGAAGGCTCTAAGTTGATATACATATGAGTTAGGCTTAAGTGAAATATTTAAATTTTCTAGCAACGGAAATAAACACTTGAAAGAAGCTTCGTATACAGCTTTGTTACAAACAAATATTGAGAAATGCTGTTGCAGTTTCTTATTCATCAAACTACAGTATCTCGAAAAATCACAACGAAATTGGTCGATCTTTTAAAAGAACTTTTTTATGAAAAAAATATCTTTAAAATTTTAGATATCTTTTTTTACTTATTTTAGTTGAAACATGCGACCTAAAATGAGATCGTGTTAGTGCAAATAAAATACAAGACGTGATAAATTAAATAATATAAAAGCGAATCAATTGCAAGATATTTTAAATACATCTATACTATTTAATTACATAATAATGTAAGAAATTAAGCTAATAGGGTAGTGGAGCCGGTGACTGTAGGGTGCCGTGTTTTCGGTTTGTCCTCGGGGATCATTAATTTTATATTTATCGAATAAGACACATTAAATTTTTTTATTCTTTTATTTCGTTTATTTCCGAATAAAAAAATTACTGTGTTTGAATAATCGAAATAAATGACATACACGTTTTAGATTCTTTTTGTATCGTATCCGAAACAAAAGTGTCACTTTCACATGTCATCCCTCTCCTACATAAACAAGATAGATCAAAACTATAATATTTCCTTTCGATTGGTACGAGTAGAGGAACGTTCTCGCTTATCGAACACGATTTAGAGCGTCCACGATGTGTCCGAACCGATATTGCAAGGCAAAAGGGTGAATTCCGTTCCGCCCTTCATTTTCACTGGCGATACTCATCCATTGATTTCCCATATGTCATAAAAAAGGAAGAAACGATCGAGAACGAAATGATGCGGACGAAAGCGCTACAGCGTCTAGACGCCGCGATTCCGCTCTCATCCCGATCACGTATCATTGATAATTTACGATCCCGTTGGATATTCGGTGCATCCGGTACAAAGATATTTGCCTTACGTGGAATGATATATTCGCGGGAGGTCGATGCTTGAATAAAGGATCGGCGTTGTCCGTCCGTGGGGATAGATTCCGCTCGGCGATATCGATAGGTTAAAAAAGACGCCGAAGGGACACACAGGGGTCCTCGGCGATTGAGCAGCGAACCTTCAAGAGGTTAGACGACCCCCTAACTGGAAACCCAGTCCCCCATTCCAGTGTACGAACCGATTTGGACAGCAAACCCTTCATAGATTTCTCTTCTCGATGGAGTCCTGCTGGAGCGTAGAGAGATCGATTGCCGCGCGAAAGTGCTCGAAAATTGAATCACTCACAAAAAAGCCGAGCAATCATTTTGTAACACTTCTCTCATGGTCGAGCACTGCGATCTTTCGCATTCCGGATACGCGTGTGTTCGATCGTCAAAATACACATAAATACGATTGTTTTTATTGGTTTGTCAGTTCAATGGTTGCTATTTGCGAAGTTACGCGATCTTCGTTAAATTAGACTTGATGTTGATATTTATGTTAATTTTTACCTAGATGCTTCGGTATTCGTACACTAAGTTCACAATTTCTGACAAATTGGCGACGTTTAATCCCTTGTAGTACCATATTCTTTGCAGTTACAATGATCAAGACATTTTTAATTGTAATTATTTCTTAGAAAAGAAATTCATATTTATATTATTATTTATGTTATATATATATATATATATATATATATATATATATATATATATATAATATATTATTTGTATTATATCTATTTATATTTATCGCGTGCATACAATTTCTTGGATGCTTGAACGTTGATGACCAGAGAACAGAAGCTTACCCCGATTCGAAAGAACGGAATGAGATTCATATTTAACAGGTTATTACCAGAAATCTCCACCACGAATCAGACTCATCAAAGTACGGTATGCTTTGGTAGATCGTAAGAAAATGTCGCGTACAATAATAAATGTGGACTCGCTATATCTTACGATAATTAATACGGATGTTCACCTTATTTATATTTTATATTTATATTTGAACAAGAAGAAACATTTGTACCTTATTTCTACAATGATAAATCTTTTAGTTAACGAAAAGTGCACAATTAGAAAGAAAATAAATGATGTCTCATTTTTCGCGTGTAAAGTGAAACGCCTGAGAAATCCTTTAGTTGACGAAGGAAACTGTTGTCTGATTCCGATCAGACGTACGAAAACGATTGCATAAAGGTTCGCAGAGCAGTCAGTAGTAGACGAGAAAGAAATCGTGTCTTATTTCCAGTATGCAAACATTCTCAAGGTTTGCGGATATTAGGAAGTTCCTTTTCAATTTCAAGGTACCGAATATTCTCGAAAATTTTGCGCTGCTGTCTCGGATGTTACTGCAAGATTTTCCAGCGGGCTGACCACGCTAACAGTCGATATGCCAATCGTTTTCGCAGGGGAACGTCTCGCCTTTCGACAGGCTTGTCTTTCGACGCCCGATATTTTCCCTCAGCTGGTTCTGTGCGATTTCGGAGACGATCTTATTCGGCAAGGATGAAATCCGAAGGAAGCCGAGAGGTGGCTCCGAAGAATGCGGTCGAGTGTGCTTCAGGTGTGATGCGAGATTGATACCGGAAGCTGTTGAGATTGATTTTCGCGTCGCAGAACGGATGATGGCAGCGGGCCTCGCAATCCCTGCGGACCCTTTCTACGTACTCGGGACCGTCTGCGAGCACAGCCCTCGCCATCCCAGATGGAAATAAGTCTGAAAATGAAAGGAGAATGCCGGCTCCCGTGGGAAATGTATCCTTCTTGTTCCACGTTTCATGAATCTCCTGCAAAGGCCTTCTGTACAGCGTAACACAATGACTGCTTCCCAAGAAACGCGAAATTGCGAGAAAGAATCGGCTTTGCTGACTAGTTAGGATTGGTCACCAATACCATCTGCGCCCCTTGTTTCCTTGCTGAAACCTTGGAACAACAGGCAGTCGAACACTGTTTGGATTTCGTTCGATTATGAGCAACTCATTATGCGAAATTAACATTTTCTTCATCAATTGCGACAAATTAATGAAGAATAGTCTTCCTTACTTGAATAAGTTTAAGGAGTTGAACAGAAATATGTAATGAATATGCTTGGATTCTTTTAATGTTTCCACTGTTTACAGTCGCACTTTTTTGTCACGAATGCGTAAAGTCTGTCATGGGTAGACTCTGTGTTTTTATGCAAAATAAAAAATGTCTGCATTAATTGCCAGACATAGGAGCCAAGCACAATAGTTTTGTCTTGTTTAATAAGTTCGACAAGTTTCAATGAATTCATCAATTTTTAGTTTCTTTTAATCTCTTCAATGTTTTAAATTTCATCTATTCATTTCTGCCATAAATTGCATAAAATCTGCGGTCTAGTCATAAGATATTATAAGAGAAAGAAAATCTCTGTGATTATTCAATTTAGTGATTGGCACTGACAATGAGTTTGAATGTTTCATTTGTACATCTATTTAATTTTTTGTCGCACTTTGACGAGTATGACTCATAATGGAGATTTCTAGTAATATCCTGTTAAGCATGTTGATTCCTTTATTTTAAATTGGATAGAATTCTTCTGTTTGTCGTGAGTATTTAACCCTTATAGTGTTTTAACCATTATACAAGATATATCGTTCTTTTTTAACGCTAGTTTCATTTTCCGGCACTAAAAGGGTTAATTAAGCAAATAGAAATTTTCTTTTACTTGAAGAGAGCGATACAGTGACGAAATAAGAGTTGTTTAAATAGTTGTGAATGTTTGATACTATCCAATAATTTGAATGTCGAAAATTCGAGAACTGTTTTTAGGTACCAGCATTATTAAAGAACTAACCGTTCAATTAAGAATGTTAATATTTAGACTATAAGTAATTTTTTCCGAATCTCATATAGGTGAATACGCAACTGATAGGCACAGAGATCCCACTTTACTTTCATAAAATCCTTTTGTGGGTCTTCCTTTTTGTTGAAATCAAACTCGCAATTTCGATTGCTACCGCAGGACGATCAAATTCAGTCATTTCCTTTAATACCGATTGCATCCTAAGAGGATTTGACTCTCATTTCTGCGATGCGCACGGTTTACTCGGATAATCGTGGAACAGAATCTATTACGGAACACGTATGCCATAAAATGGAACGAAATACGGATTTCGCGTAATATATAATTTCAATAGCGATTGTATGCGTTATTTACAAGTGACGTGATCATATTTCAAGTAGTTTTTGGGAACTAAATAAACGCTCGAAAGTTAGAGGAATAATTGCAAAGAAGAAGCCCAAATTAATCGATTCGGTGGACAAGATAGACAATTAGGATATAATGAGGATATCTACCTTAAAGAGAATAGCAGTTTTACAACATTTTAAAATGGATCGCTTCATTTTACCGTTCAGAGAATGGTTCAATCTTCAAGAAACTCAATTTCTTACGTTATTCATGAGAAGCTGAGGACGTTCCTCATTTCAGTTCGAAACTATTCATTTCGAAGTTAGGGCGTACAGATTATAAGTTAACTCTTTTCTTAAAGTAGCTATTTTCTTTCGTTAAGCTCGTACACGTCAGTGTTTTCCAAGTTAGAGAAGTATCACTTTTTAATATCCACACCTTCCTTTCTTCCCTAATATTATACTTTCTGCAATGTTTTTCGTAAAATGCATACATGTACGATTTTTGTCCATTTCGAGATGATCAACATGATAATGTTGTTAATGGTCTGCGGGGTTTATACATTTATAAGAAAAATGATAAGATGAAATATGAGACAGTGAACTCATTAAAATAATATGAGATGGGCGTGTTAATTTTAAATAGCAAAAATTACTAAGAGCAATACATTTTTAGAAGAACTAAATTTTAATTCGATTCTCGTTTCTTAAAATTGCTGGGGAACATTGCAATTGCGCAATGCATTTTGCGCAACGTTGTTGAATGTGATGCAGTGATACAAAGTAATAATCGTAGAAGATTAGATGCGTAATTGGCTTGTAAGAACGACGTTCCAGAAACAAAAAGATGTTGCATTATTTGGCTTGTTTTCTCCATCCGTTAGTAATAGATTAATATTAGCGTTGCCTGTTTTGCTCCTCACTCGAAATCAATGTATCTCAGCGTCTGTCAAGATCGATAATGACGGTGTACCTAAGCTTAAGCACCGTTTGAAACGCGGAGCAAGGTATTGCAAGAACACAAACATTACAAGCCGAAATTACGTGTCCGCTACAGAGCAAACATATACTCTCGAAGGGTATCTGGAGGTGGAAACGTCTGATAAGCATGTCACGTCAAATTCGATATGCAGACCAATATTACGACGAAAGGACATTCAAGTGAAATATATGTAGTTCGAAAGACAATCAGAATTCAATAACTGAAACGTCTCTGATGATTATCTTTACTCATTAAATACTAAGCAAAATTGACTGATCATTTTGATAATAATAATCATAATAATCGTCAATTATAATCATTTTGATTATAATGTATGTTTGAACGAAGTAATTTATTCAATCATTTTTTATGCCGAAGTCGTTACAATTTAAACAGTTTCGAAATTGAATATTTAACGCACAAATATTTTGATCTATTAGTGTCATCCTAGAATTGTAAATTAATTTTGAAACCTGTTTTCACTTGATTGTCAAAAGGAGATTGACGTCATTCGATTTTCTCGCGATAGAAGCTCTTGTACACGTGTAGCAAATGAAACGTAGTTTCTAATGTCATAACGTTTGTACAGTCTAAAACCATCCTTTTGTTAATTTCATGTGCCTGTGACATATGCGTGTATGGCCCGGGGTTAAAGTACCCCTCCACACGTTTTTCATTTTTAATAAGACGAGATAGTATTGAAAGACGACAAAGAAAGTATTGGAATGATGGTCTATGAAGTTTCATTCGCTACAATTTGCAACTTCGGTAGTGTTAATTTAGGCCAACAAATGCTAAAGAACCCGAGGAGTAAATTAGAAGCACCCTTCGACTGGTACAATTCTAGCTGTCAGTGACAGTGAAAATGGAAAGTTAAACGAATCGAGCCGAATAATACACTCTCTAGTACGACGTTTTAAGGACTCTCGCTTTTTAGGGTACACAATTACACCGGCAGCAATTGCATTGCTTATCTAACGAATAACGTTGTTTAATTAGCGTTATCTTTTAGAAGCAATTTCAGCAGAATTGAGATTTAATTTGTTTTTGTAGGCTGTGCGGTCCGCGACGGCAAAAGTGTGGGAAGGGGGGGGGGGGGGGGGGAGAAAGAGAACGAGCGAAGGAGGAAATTGCCAAGGGTGAAACGCGAGGGAAAAAAGACGAAAGAGAACGAGTCGAGTGGACAAGACAAAGCCGTGTTACGGGTGGAGGTGAAATGATAAATTAAACCGAGCACAATAATGTTCTACCGCAAAACAAGACGGCCTCGCTTGCAAAATTATGGAAGTTCCAAGACTAATTGGCAAACTTTTCGTGACACGTAGAATTTCCGGGCATTGTCTGGCTCGCTGTGCTTCTTTCCGCGATTTGAATGGACGGTCATTTTTAAAAACACAGGTTATTTCGCATTTGCACGCGGTGCTTCATAGTTCAGTGATTTAACGTAATGACGACAAATAGAGAATGCGGGAGGAAATATTTCACGCAATATATTTCGAATCAAAATAAACAATTTATGGAAAGAGGAACAGTGAATTTTTCTAACGTACGCAGTTATACGACTATAACATAGCATTAAGGAATAATAACATTTTAATCGTTAAAGTAATATACTAAATTTTACGTTTCACAAACTTGACATGCACGAGGAAGAATGAAATATATTCCTTGCGCGTGTATTTGATATAGCTGCCAATTTTGATGTTTCAGTGGTGAAAACAGCCCCCAATTTTGGGGTGGAGAAATTTATTCTATATGTAATAAATAATTAGAAATATGTAATAAGGGAGAAATATATTTTTAAAGGCTTTGTTTTATAATGAAAGGTTTCAAGAATCGTCACGATGTCGAGGTATCGGAAGAAAGAAGATGGTTTTCCATTGGTTAGGGTTTGTTATTTAATAAAAAACAAAGTCGACGAACTTTATCAGCGAGGCTACGTTTCTTTCGGGTGGTAACTTTAGGAGAGTTTCTTTGTTTATTGGCTGGGTCGCGCGGCAAGAAGTTTGCAGAATTTCTTGACGATAAATGGGACTACCGTTCGCTCTTATCGAATTGTTCTTACGGTAAGTTCTTTTGTGAAAAATTGCTTCTGATCAAATAATATTGGTTCGGTCGTTTCGTTTTGTCGAACGGTGTGGTCTTGCTTTCAATTATTTACACGAAACAGCCTGCTCTCTGGAGAAATTTCAGAGACCAAATCGATAAACAATTGTGTAATAATCCGAGGCATTGACAGATATTGAAAGAACATAAAATGGTTCGGTGCCTCAAGTACTAGTTTGATTGCATAACATTGAAGAATTCCGAATGGTAAGATAATTAAACAGAGTTACATTGAAATCATTAACAATTATTTCACCGACATGATTTCAGCGACATTGCATTTCACCGACATTGTTTATATACCGATACGTTGAAATCATCGGCAAATGTTTACATCGACTCTCTCTCTCTCGTCTCATCACAAATGTTATTATCGACACTTCGTGTATAAGAAATGCAGAAATAGAGATAATCTGTTCTATTAGGTGTGTGAAAAGAAGTGGCAAATGTGGAAACAGTTGTGAGCGCGGAGAAAGAGTAAGAACAGTATTTGTAAATGGAAAACAAATTATTTGTTCCCATAACCTTAGAAAGCATAATCATGCACCAGAAGCAGCATGTTTACAATTTACAATAAAATAGATGAATTGGTTGTAGCTACTGACGAGAGACCATGCAAGAGATTATCAGAAATGCGACTGTAGAGACAGAGAAAATTATTCAACCACAAATTCCGAGTAATTCTACTTTGAAGCAGCAAGTGTTATATAAACCACGAAAAAATAAATCTGCTGAACCAAAAAATATTGACGAACTTAATTGGTCCAACAAAATATGTTGAGTACTTGGAATGGAAAATCTTTCGTAAGGGTCATTAAAGAAGACTTTGAATATGCAGAGCAATTTACAATAGTTGCACTTCATTCTCAGTACCGTGACTTTCCGTTGATAAATCAATTTCTTTTATCGTAAAAAATATGTAAAACGCAGCATTAATAATAAATGTGTACGACACATCGTTGAAACGTATACCTGGTATACTGCCAAAAGTTCTAAGTGTCGATAATAACATTTATCGGTGAAACGATAGTAAATATTTGTCGGTGATTACAACGTGTCGGTACATAAACAATGTCGATGAAATGCGGTGTTGCTGAAATCGTGACAATGAAAACATCGTCGGTGAAATAATTGTTGGTGATTTCAAGGTAACTCAATTAAATAGTCGAAAAGGTAGTGAATAATACGTCGTCTTTATCACCTTCCATTTTGTTTCGTTCCATGTTATTCACATTTTACATGCAGAGAACGACTGATATGGTGCTCAAAATTAAGTGGATGCTTTCTGCAACGTAATTACCCTCAATAATTAGTTGTGCACTCCATTTTTCATTGTGTATCATAATACAATAGCATACAATTTGTATAACATGGTATAAACATGCAGAATAATTGTATCATATTTATCGCTACAATAATCTCTTCAATGTTTTCAATTGTTAATTGAATGAAAATCCTGGAAAAGGGATTATGTTATATATTCAACATACATACGATCTTATTCGAGGTTTCCATTCAATTAACAATTGGAAACATAAAAAAGATATTATTGTAATGTAAATTACAAGCAATAAATATTATACAGTTACTCTATACCATGTTATACATATTGTATTTTATTCAATTATAGTGTACTATTTTCAACGAATTTTTGTGTAAAGTAAAAATTTCGTGCACAAATTGCTAAAAGCAGGATCCAACTGGAACTTTGGGTCTTTCTTAAATCACTTTAATAAGTCGAAAGATAATACTTGATAATAACTAAATAATTGATATTCTTATAGTCATTTAATCTTTTCGTTATACTAAGTTATTTTACCTCACTTTTGTCATAAATGCATACAATTGGGCAGTCTAATAATCGTATATTTTAAACAAATGCTTCAAATTCCATAACACAATCACATTTTCTAAGATGTAATATAATTTAAGATGGGTAACGTCGCACCGAAGGAGCATGTGAGAGTTATTGACATCTTCATCATTTCGGCGTCATCAGGTCGTACTAGTCCGCTAACTTCGAGGTCTAACATAATAAGTAGGTCTGTGTGTCCTGTTAGCAAGTGATTAACAGGCAATGTACAAGATTTTCCACAAGAATCACCGCGACAAGGGCGCGATATTGGCGGTTGAACGAGTTCAGAATTCACCAGCCGGTAACAAGACAAACAGGAGAGGAGGGTAGCCTGGCCTGTGGCTAGGATCCGCAAGATATGTCGCAGACCTAACCGGCTTGTTCTTCGCTACGTCGAGCACCGTGTAACCAGCTTCTTGGTACGAGCTCCTTCAAAGTTCTCCGTCTTGCCCTCGCCTTTAACTATACACTGTCCTTAAGTTTCATGCGAACAGTCGCTTTGCTTCCTCGAGTCAAAGTTCTCCTTCCTCTCTTTCTCTCTCTCTCTCTCTCTCTCTCTCTCTCTCGTTTCGCCTCTCTTTCCGACTCTCGCTACTCTCAGAGGGTACAGCCTTCCTTTTCGTTTCTTTTATTTTAACCGTGATCTGATTGTCTCTGTCGCGCTCGGTCGATCCCCAAGGCGTCCACCGTTACCTCTGACTTTGCCGTCACTCGAAACACAAGATATCAGAAGCAGCTGGTCTTCGCAACGATCACATTTGGCCCTTGTTCAACCGGCGACATCACGTGTCTATTTAGTGTCTTTGAAGTTGAAATACGTGACCGAGTTCTGTTATAGTTATAAGATTAATGAAAAAAAGGTGAACTGGCGCCTTTGTGTGGAATTTAATTTCCGAAGAATCGTGGAACTCTTCTTGACAATTTTGTTCCTTTTGTTAGTCTTCTTATTCTCTAAGCAAGAACTGGAAAATGTGTATAAAATTTAGCCCCTGTCGATTTGTTGGACTCGTTTAAATTTATTTATTATGTCCTTAATTTATGAAGCAAAATAGACGAAATTGTTCGGTTTGATCAAGTTTTAGGTCTTTCTTTTCTAAGAATAGATGCTGAAGACCTTGCTATCTTATATCCATTATGGCTTGAGTCCTAGCCGGCCTGGATCACGCAATTATGTTTATAGCTGGAGGTTAAAGGCTCTGGTGTCTTTCTTATCTCATATTTTTATAATGGCTAAATGATCTTCGCGTAAATCCAGTAGTGAAGGACATTTTGAAACCAAATTAATCTTTTTAACGCGGGAATCAAGCGGTGACGAGTATACTCGTCAGACACGGACAAAGTGTCGCTGTTAAAATATTGGATAAAAAAAAACGATTTTACTTTAGAAAATTAACAATTTTATTACTAATATTTATTTATTCACTTAACATTAACATATACTACATACATAATTTAGCAAAGCAAGGGATGATACATAATGGCACTTTGCACGTCGAACACCAATATCGTGATTCTTCTCTAATCTTATTTTGATAACAATGTAAACACCTTCGTGTAGGATTAGCCTCAGAATATTCTAAACATCTTGAAATTTGAGAATATGTTTTTGTTTTCACTAAAATTACGATTTAAATAGCCAATGGTCACTACTCTTTACGCACAAGTGTACTCGTCATGACACAAAATACAGCTAACTGGTTAAATAGCATCTTATATTTGTTTACTCGTAGCACTATTAATATTCAACCGGATGCTAGACGAGAACATGTCGTACAGTGAAATCATGAAGTGACTAATTATGGAACTGTCAAGATCAAACATTTTTATTTTACAAAATCTTCATCACTTCACTTTTATATCGAATTCTATTTCAACAGAGCAATCATCGTTAAATACTTATTAATTCGCAAATGAATACAATCTAGCTTTTGGTAGGTGACCCCAAAAATTTCATGTTGAAGGTTTAATATTAAGAACCGAGTTGGTCATGCGAATAAATTTTTTCGCTTGACGAGCAAGCTTCGCACGACTCGATCGAGCCGCGTTTCTTGTTACCCCTGCAGCCAGGACCCTCGGTATTCCGAGGATTCGCAATGTTGAAGGGTTGCTATCTCCGCGCCAGAAGGGAGTTTGAAAAGAGATCCGCCTTGTGAATGACGATTATCCGTTAGTCACAAGGCTTGGCTACCGACGGCGAAGGTTACAAATACCCCAGGGGCACCCTTTTTAACATGGCTATCACCGTTCTTGTTTCACCCCCCTGCCCTTCCCTCGACGCGGCCATTCATCGTGAATTAAACGTGAAGACGACCTAATGAAAGCCGCCGCCTATTCCCCTTGCGCGCTCTGTTAAGTCGCGAGTGTTAACTTCTCCCCTTTACGCGTTTCTCAACGATTTTTGCGCGAGTCATTCACCGTGACAAAGGGGCCTGTTCGTGTCGCTTCTCAACAAATCTTTCCCAGCTATGGTCGAGAACATTTGGTTACACGTTTGTTGGGATATGTCTATACGAAGAAGCTGCAGAAAACCGGACGTCGATTTTAAAATAAAATAATAATACAATTATTTATAGCTTTTCATTTTATTATTGCTGTACTGATTATTCTTAAATTTTTTGAACAATCACTGAAAAGAATTATTCATTTGTCTGATCATATATTTAACTTTTGACAACAGTGTGAATATTGATTACAATGTGATCTTATAAATTGGTTTGTAAAAGTCAAATAAGTGCAGACAGCTTATTTCTCTCACCAACAAATTGATTATGGTAAAACTGAGGTAAAAATGTCATAAATGCTTCTCATCGTGATATATTATCTTGCATTCTACGTGAATACATATCATAATTAGACTGCGGACATTTACGCTAAATCAAAATTTCCTAAGTCAATTGTCAGGCACAGAAATTCGATAAAAATGTATTTATCTTTTCAGCTTTAATAAGTCATGCTTAATGTAACAATATTGTTAAGTTCTTCCAATGTCTTCAGAATTTACTATTTCATGCATTCGTGTTTGTCATAATGCTTAAAATCCGCAGACTCAATGTAATGCATGAAGGTTCATGAGCTAATGATGTGAAACTTAATAATTTGATGGAACAATTCAACTTTGCTATTCATCTAATCAAGAAACTTCTTTAATTATTCACGTTTTTTTATGTTTTTCTGGTCAAATACATATCTATACTACTTGCTGATATTTGTACGTTTTTTTCAGTACAACTCCTGTCTACTTAACTGAATCTATAGTTAGTGCGCTTGATTGCATATTTATCTGTGATTTATACAGAGATGGCGAAGATAGTTCTTTAAGCATGTAATGTTTGAAGTATAATGTGTTGAAACATGTTCGAAGCACGCAAACTGAATATTTTATTCAGGTCGAATGAAATTGTACGTTTCCATTTTTCAATTGTTTTCAACTGCTGATATGAAATTGAAGTTAATATTTCATTATGACAAACTCTACTGCAATTTCCTTAAATAGAGAATGCATTATAACAATACTATCTCTGAATTCGCGTGGACAACGAATATTCCAAGAAATAAGTCTCCGTTTAACAAAGTGTAACTCGAGGAGACGTCGCTAAATTGAACGCTTCTACGAGGCTGGTTCTTGAGGAAGAAACAGAAGTAAATATAATATAAAATAATAAAAAGAAGGAGAACTATTAAATTGTCTGGGCTACAATTTTAATAAAAAACGTTGCAAACGGTCGCGACAAATATTCGAGCGTCGAACACAAATCAGGATTGAAATCAGAATGAAATTTTTCTCGTTCATGGGATAATTTCAAAGGCCTCGGCGCGTTTCCTTCCTTTTAGCTCGAGGCGACTCGAGCACGCAAAGGAAGTTTCTTCATAAAACGTCGACGCCCTTCTTAATTCCTTGTTTCCTTCGTGGGTGCATTTTCAGCGTAGTAATCGTGAAAACGCCTCGGGCCGGGGAGGGTCGGCCGGATATAGGAAATCGCATCGTAAAGCAGGATATGACTATAAAATCAGGAATTTGCCACGCCTACAAGCTGTTGATTTCCTCGATTACTTTAAGCGCGGGCCTTAATATAGAAACATCTGGTTATTGAATTAGGGACGCCTGATAACTTTTGATTTTTCTAGCTGTAATCCTGTCATAAGTGGCAAATCTAGATCGACTACTGACATTGTCATGGTTAGACTGCGAATGTTTATGCACGATAAATATGCAAAATGCATATGGTATTTATGCACGGAAAATATGCAAAATATGCATGAAAATATGTAAATGGTTACGATATTAAGTACATACTATGCAAAGTGTTAGATCTAATATCAAGGATCAAGAAACGTTTAGGCTAAATTAATTTAACGAGAGATAGATGATATAGAGGAGCATAATATATGCGTGTACGCAGCAAATAACATATGCAATGTATTGTTGCATATGTTTTTAAACATAAATGTGCAAGACATATGCAATATACAAATATTCAAAATAAAAAATATATTTTTGGAATCACCTGATCATATTCTACTGTATTTCTAAAATCTTCTTAAATTTTTATCGACTTGTATTTCTCTTAATTATTTTTATAGTCCAGTCTAAATGCATTGAGTACAACAGTTTAGTAAGACATTATATTATATTTATTGATAATATATTACATATTTATATAAAATATAATATAATAACGTCATTTGAATATTTTCTTTACGAAATAGAGTAGTGATCACTTCAAAGTGGTACTTTTATCATATCGACATTATTTCGTAAGTACAATGTTGACTGCTACAAAAGTGATAATGTATTTATTAACTAATTCAATTTAGAATAAACGGAAAATAAGATCACACAGCTGTAAGTTTGAAATACAAGCCCTAATTCTGATTTTTTATGCTTATCCAGTTAATCGATTTTGGAAGGTCTGAAAAGTTATTCTTATTAGAAAGTTATTCTTATTAAGGATAATATCACCTGGTGACTCTTCACCTACCATGTTCTCAAGTAAGGAAGGTTGCGTGTCACGGGTCGATTACTCTACTTGCACATAAACCTTTATAATTTTCTGAGTTTGTATAAGTGCCCTATCGTTCCCCTACGATCGTTAAAATTTGAATACCTTTCGAGTTTTGCAAACAATTGTTTTCAATTCTATTACCGTTTTGCAGGGAACGTATAAATACAATTCCTTCTTTAAACGCAATGTGGGAGTTAAGGACTTGACGAGGAATAATTTCGGCTGTATCCTGATTTCTCTACGCGCCAGGCTGATCGATGCTTGACAATTAGAGAAGTCTCGTGCTATCCTTCACGGTGGTTGACTCCTGTAGTAGTCGAATTTGAGGCTTGAATGGAACCGAGACCGCACACGATTAAGTTCTCCCCTACTCGTGTTATATCCGACTGTCTAAGTGGTAGATCTCATTGCATCCCCGTCCTTATTTTTGGTCTGTCTCTATTGGGGAATGCTCCTTCGACCGGCACATATAATAAAGACAGGCAACTAAGAGGAAGGGATGAGAAGGAACATTTATTGTAACCTCACTTACACACAAAGATTATTTGAAATGAAAATAAGAAATAACTATTTCCTATTACTTGAGAATAAAGGTACAGTAAATTCTCCCCAATTGTCCCCATCGGCTTGTAAATAAAAAATGGACAACTTGGGAAGACGCAATACGATTATTCGAGTCTCGCGGCTCGTTTTTATAGTTGTTGACAATTAGTGACTATAAAAATGAACCGCAAGGATCGAATAATCGTTTCTCTCTTCCCAAGTTGTTCATTTTTGTTTACAAGCTGAGGGACAATTGGGGAAAATTTACTGTAACATCAATCCATTTGAAATAATAGCTATTTCAAATAATGAATCTTTTTGTTGCTTTTTTTATTTCAAATGTGGCAACAAAAATCATTTTCGATACAACATGCAACAAAACGATTTTATTTTAAGAAACCTTTACATCAATTTGCTTTAAGCAAAACTTTTCCTTCAAAAAGTTCATCACTAGGAGATTTTCGTCTGGTTCTGTCTAATATTGTCGCGAAAGAAAATAATCGTACCATTGGTTCATAATTTTATAAGACGCTCGAAACAGTACTTGATTTTTAATAGCTATTCATTACACTTGTTCGATCGTAGTCATTCGAAACCACTATTGCTCTATCAGAGAGTATCTTAACTTCTTTCAAATTACATATGCCCTTTAATTCGTTAGAATATGTTAACGTGTATTTCATAAAGTATTGTGGAGCATAGGCACTATTTCGAGATTTCATTCCCTTTGTCCGGAAAATTATTCAAACGATCGGTCAGGAATCTGGCCCCGTTAATCATCATCGTCTAAATTAAAAATGAAAATAGTGAAATCCTGTCGACCAATCAGAGCGTCATCGATATCCAACGTGCGTTCCCGGGATCATTCGAACATTTCGAAATTCTCGATCACCGGCGCGCGTCTAATAATTAAACAAGCGCGTAATTGTCCGGATTTAAAGTGTTCCGTGTCACCGTTCGGCCGTTTGAACTGTCAGCGCGGTTCACCGACGAGATTTCGTAATAATTGACGAAGCCGCGAGGCAGCGTCACAAATTCTGATCCGTCAAAGGGGACGGGCCGACTACCGTGAAGGATTAATCGATCACAGTCAATCGTAGTAATGCACCAAAGGCACGGGGATGCTGTCGAGGTGACGTCACGTTTGCTAAGGAAGAGCTGACTTGAGCGGGAAACGAAGGCTTCTGTAGGGATTTACGTCGACCTGTGTGCTAATAGACCTCGACCTCTTTGATTCACTCCGGATCAATTAGGATTATTTGCAGATGTACCGAGTATTGCTCGTTATATTAGCAGACGCACAATCAGGTAATTTTGGTCGATGATAGAAGATCGATACCTTCAGTTGTATAATGCACCGTATATAATAAACATCCTTACTAGAGTGTGCGAGAATTCGAAAATGTCGGGTCAGGCCGGGTCGGGAAATTTCTTCAAGAGGCGAATTCTCGAAAATTTTTAATTATGTCAAGATTCCCGACAATACTTGGGATTCTCTAAAATGTCGGAACAAATAAATGAAACAGCAAATGAACAAATAACATAAATATTTTATAATTATTACTTACACATACGGGCGGTGTAAAAAGTGTCCTTTCCAAGCACCTTTGGAAAGGAATAACTTTTCTATAATTGTTTCGACAAATTGCAATTGGTTGCGATGATAAGAAAATTAAAAGAAGAAAGTTCTTTCAACTCTTAACGTAAATGTTTCCTCAACTTTTTTTTTATCGAAGCCTATAACGTGTCTTCGTGATCAGTTATTATCAAACGTGCAACAGATGTTAATTTCTGCAATGAAATATTATTGAAAGGCAACATTTACGTAGAGTTCATTGAATTCAGCAATCTTGAAGCTCTGAGAATTTAAAGTTTAATCTATCTTCTCGACCGAATGTGTACGTGTCTCTCTCCCATTGTCTCTCTCCCACAAACCGAAGGAAAGAAAAATCGACGTGATAATATTCCGTAACGATCAGTGGTGATTCGCGAAACGTGTTCAACCTCCGACACGTATTCCACTAACCTTGATCCGGTCCACGTATAAAGCCCTCGTGTGGTTCTATCCCTATGTAGGTGTCGTATTTAGCTAGGACCACATACATAACAAGATATCATCTAGCGTTCGTTTGCTGTACGAACGGGATCACGTCGGCGGGGAGGGGGGGCGGGTATTTTCGCATTTGATAACACTTTTGGCCAAAACTGGTCCTGCCCGATGCATTCATCTCTCGCGAATTTCGAATTTCGAAGTGGTGCCCTTTGATCTTCGTGTACGAACCTATACGTGTACATAGATCCGAGCAGGATTGTTGGATTTGCACCTAAAGCGACGCTGCATTTGCCCGTAAAGGGAGATTCGATTGAAGACGAATCGAGTATGCAGATGGGGGCAACGGGTGCAACGGGTGCATTCGTGATTCAAGGTTCCACGATGAAAATGACGCGGCCATTTGGGTGGCACGTACGCCATTGTTCGCATCTATTTCGTTGGAACCGATTGCGAGGATAGTTTTATTTTATACGTAGCGCATACGCGATGAGTTTGAACGATTATTATCGAGCAGTTTTTAATAATCGTTTAATAGAAAAATTCGGCCATTAGAAACAAAGGAGATCTTTAAGTAGTTTACTTTAGCTGAGTCATCGCGAATCTGTAACGTTACAATATACAGAGAGTTACATTCAATAAAAGCATCTTCAATATTTCGCTTGTTTTTGATGGTAAGAAAAAGTATTTTGAAAGAGCACGAAATGATCCGATGCAGTGATTTTCTAAATCCATTAATTTGTTATCTTCCGTATTATTCGTACGTATATCCCGTATAATAAATATCTTTATAGAAGCTTCGTTGAATAAAAGTTACATTTAATCAGTTCTCTAATCCTCAAATACGGTATTCAATCGGACCAAGATGTAGTTGGAATGTTTACAAAATTTGTATTAAACAGTGTATCTGTTTAATGAAAATTCTTTAAGTCTAAACTACGCGCTATTCGAGTATCTTTAAAAATATGTTGTATAAAAATGCATAAATGAAGGTCGAAACTGATCTCATCAGTGTCAATCGTGTAGTAGTCGAAAATAACCATATTCTTAGTGTTGATTTCTAAATGTTGATAAACACCTTCTTCCGAATAATTTTTTCCCGTCATAACGACTTGAGTGGTTTTTTTATTTTTAGAACGAACCATATAAGTGAGCGTGATATAAACTCGGGGTATACCTTCCCCCCATCCAGAGTGCCTTATAAAACGGTATGAAATACGAAATATCGAGGATGAATATTATCACTGGAATGCATGTTCTGTTATTATTGACGACGAAACAATCGTGCTCGACGAAAAAGTAATATATTACCTATTAGCCCTGCCGGTAACTGTTTTTAATTCCCAGGCTGCACATATTTAGTCGACGAATATTCCACGGGAATCTGGTGCTCCACGGTGCGCGCTAAAAGCCGCGTTAACGGAAGTTCATAAAGACTAATATCGCCACACAACTTCTACCCTAATAAAAGCTAACGCATTTACAAAGGCGGGGGTAAACTGTAACATAAACAGCAACCACATTCAACGGAGGTATTTCAAGCGAAAGCGGCGAGAGCCTCTGTAATCTGAACCAGAAAGTATCAATATTGGACAAGCATTAAAGAATCTAAAGTCAAAGTTCGTAGCAACAGTTCATTTTGCTTCCACCGATAAGAAAACTCGGTGAAACGAGGACTGAACGAAGGCAAAATTTATTTTCGTGATTTCTTGCGATAGAAATGAACTCGAAATGTCGTTTGTCTTTCTTAATGTAAACATTTACTAATTAAAATCTACAAATGCTATAAATGCATAGCAAACTCTTAGATCATAGTTATTCAGAGAATCTAATTAATTTTCTATAAAATCTACGCGTTTGTACCTTTCATGGAACGAAATGTATGAATCGTGGAAGCGAAGTGTATAGGGTCTTTTTACATGAGAAAATAAAAAGCAAATTTGGTGTAACATTTTTTTACCCAAGGCTGCGCCTTCGAGAAAATCGACTTTAAAGTTTATTCATCTTTGTAAAGGATTTGGTTGTCGTCTATTTTTCTACCGCAATTGCCTCCGTCCGAGATAATGTTTACAAACATTGATTGTTGCAAACTATGTATGAAGGCACCTTTGTGTTTATATTCCCTCTCTTACTAGCTGCCCCACTACCGCAGCTATCGGTAGAAAACGGTGACAAGAATTGACGGTGATTGTTTTCGACCAGTAGCGACCCATAGCTGCGGCAATGGGGCAGCTAGTAAGAAGGGGAATGCAAATACAAAAGTGACTTCTTGTTGCGTGAGAACTATAGTAAACGGAATGTTTATTGTCAATGCTTGTAAACGCTATCTTGGACGGAAGCAACTGCGGTAGAAGAATTGACGACAACTAAATTCTTTACATAGATGAACAAACATTAAAGTCGATTTTCTCGGAAAAGATATCGTTGCATTTGGAGTATCGAAGAAAAAGCAATGCTTAGAGAAAAGAACGCCAGCGAGACGCTGATCGCTTCACTTATTTAAGTCACACATTTATGTCAAGTGCCCTAATAAGTTGAGCACTCGCTGTAAATAAAGTGTACTTACACATGTGGTAAAGCACCAGGTTCTTCAAGGTTCCATTGTACTTTTGGAAGGCTCGGTTCGTCGGCGCGAACACGGTGACATGCCGGTACATTAAGGTCACGTTAGCCACGTGGCTGGCCTCGAGAAGGTGGTAAAACTGTAACAAGAGGCGGACAAACGCAATCGTTAATACGGGAAAATGCAATTTTCGAAGAATGTAGCAGCGAAAAGCTATTACAGTCGCATTTTAAAGGTGATAACATCTTTTGTGCGTCAAACTAAAGTTTATCCTTGACGCAAAAACATTTTCTAATCAAATCTTGTTCTTCCAATCTCAATAAGTCCTAAATCGTTGTCGTAGTGTAATATAACGATACAGAGGAAACTGTGATAATTATCAAAAGATTTGCTCTAATGAGTAAAATACAGTCGGTGTATAACACCGAGATCTATAAAATGTGTTTTATAAATTTTCATTATAGGCTCAGAAAAAGGTTTGAAAAACCATCGTATTTTTATTTGTTATCATTCCAACCAATTACACCTTTTGAAAACAATTTTTTAGCCATTGTATAGTAAACTAATCCCTCTGACATCCCCAAAAATTTTAAATCGCTCGACCCAATTATAAAAAAAGTTAACAGAGGCAGGAGTGTATTAAGTTTAACAAGTTTCATTTGTTACTCATCAAATAGCAACAAGGATAAAGTGAATATCAAGCGATAGAGGAAAACATTATAGTATTAGTTAGGGCGTTTCCCACTTACCTATATCTATGCAACTGTAAGTGTAATTCTTAAATACATAATTGTATTAAGTATGCCTATGAATATAATTCTATGCTAGAAATACTAGAATTATTTTGAGAGTGCATACAGTTTCATCCACAAAATGACACTTTTTATTTCAAACAATATTTGCAATTGATTATACTGTTTATTATTGATTATATTCTTTATTACTATTTCGGACGATATATTTATAGTACGTGACCTACAGTAACAACTATGACTTTATCTTATACTCCTGCGCAATAGCACCAATGAAATTACTGAATTCTTCGAAATATGTATTACAAATTAAGAATGCAAATGAAAATATTAAATGACATAGTATAAGACATGGTATTACAAAAATTCACGAAAAGACAATTCAAATACATGCCTGGTACGCTTATCCTCATCGACAAATAATAATTTTATATTTCAGTCATTTTTTGAGCTGGACTTCTTCGAAATCGTGCGGCTGTGTTAATAATTAATAGAAATGAACAAAATTATATCGCTTTACCACCCAAATGAATAATTAACTGTCTGTATATTACTTTTAAATTCTGAGGGCACTTGTTACTGGGACTTGAAACGGGATTTGTTGTTACGGTTTTGGATACCCCTCGTCCCATAGCGCGGCGTAATATAGAAAAAGAAAAGATCGATTTTCCGTCAACGGCATTAGGGAATGTGGGCGTATTTTCGCGCTCAACTAATACGTGGATCAAGCGATTCAAGTCATGGCGGATTAAGTGCAGGACTGTACGTGCCGAATTAGTGATTCACGTTCCGCCCAAGCAAAAGCGTTTAATCCGCCGCGTCGAATCAAATTTCCCGGGGTCTTTCGTCTATCCCCCGAAAATGCGCACAAAGGAAGCTCGTTAGTTATCAATGCGTAATTAACCCCCGGCCAGAGTAGTCGATCCATCGCGGAATATTAGCGCCGGACGGCCGCGGCCGTGAGTCACGTTTCCTTCTGCACACGCAACACGCCGAAGACGAAAAGAAAACGCGGAAGAGAAGGAGAACGCAGGCGACAAATACGTTTTTGCGCGAAGAACGAATTACGGAGGACCTTTCATTAGGCTGCCGCTGTTGGAAACGTTCGTCGACTTCTTGCCGGATATAAACTGCGAGTCTTATGGCTTCTGAGAAATTTCAGCCCGGGACGCGTTGTCTCGGAGAGGGTGAAAATAACGGTGGTTGAAAATACTTGCGGTGCTTTCATAGAGGGAGACTCGTTTAGGTTTGATATAATAACAGTGGCTCAGGACCCTTTGCCTTTCATAGTTCACCTCCGTTTTTGATAACTTTTTGGTCGTTTCTCCTTGCGTTCTAGTTAGAACTTCATTCTTTGTCCCTTCTCGTCGACTCGTTACCGGGGTCGATCACAAACTAGATATGAAAATTGGCTTCTGAAGAAACCGCGTTTGTAGTTCCAGTATTTCCAGAGAATTGGTTAAACCGGCTTACGAATTTTTACGAAACAGAAATATTTCAACAGATATTTATGTTTAATTTACAATTGTTCGGTTCATTTAGTATATACTGATATACAAGGATTTCGGTTCAATAATCATTCAATGTTTTTGTATTAATTCCCAAATAAACTAGTTTCTAAAGCAAATAATAAGTAAAATGAAACAGTTTTTAAAGCAAGTACTTCAAAGCTAGCGAACGCTATTATTAGTTACTCTTTTATAGGAAGATTTTGTTAAGAAAATTTTTGTAATTATTTTAAGCTTTAACACGTTGAATGCCACGGGGGTCACCGGTGACCGGCACTTAACTTGGTGGTGACGCCATGGGGAGGGGGGGGGCACCGGTGACCGGCGCGCCCAAATTGATAGAAATATACATAATTTAAAACAAATGTCAATATCTAAAATTTTGTATTATTACCATCGTCAATTCAAACAGTGACCCCTGTCGCAATTAACATGTCAAACATGGTTATACACTTTAACTTATCTATTGCAGATAATATTTCAACATTATATGTATCACATAAAAGAAAATTCATCGTGGCGCCACGGACAATTTCTGTAAAACCGGCGTGGCATTCAACGTGTTAAATATGCAAATATGTAGCAACAATAATATCATTTCTGTTGTAAGAAGTAGACTACGATCATTTTCATCAGACTAGTGATTTCAAGGTCTTTTGAAGATCTCCTATAATTTTTGTAATAGTATCTCACCTATGTTTGGTTTCATAGCATAGTAATTACAAAATCGAAAACACTATGATTCGAGGGAGCACAATAATCTATTTCTGTGTCTGTTTAATTAATTATCAATATCCTACTCCACGACGTTGTCAAAAATATTCAGAGGAAGTAAAAACAACGGAAAACCGTACGAAGTATTATTCTGATAATGTTTAGTATACAATTTAGATGTATAAAAATATCAGAAAAACCGAGTAAAAATTCATTTTCCAGTTAAAAGTTTGAAAAGTAGTGACGCAGAAGAATTGTTAGCAGCGCGTACTTCATCGAATTGAATATATCTCTCTTTTTGGTACTCGTTCCCATCATTTCATTCTTTTCAAAGAACCACTGGTTCGACCGGAAACCCGAGGATACTCCAGCTTTCACGATTCTATATCAAATTGTTGCCGGTGGAATAGCCTTTGATTCATACAACTTAGTTTGCTTTGAGAGAGAGCCTAGCGCCTTGTAGTACTACTTCAAAAGAGATTCCGACTCTTTATACGAGGTTATTCTATGCTTTCCGTTTAGCTGTCTACTGAGTTCCATCTGTGTGCAGCGGACGGTTTCCACGGACTCCTGCTGCACGTACTGCAAGGTTAAACTCAAAGTGATTTTCATGGATAGAATCAAATCGATGATAAGAGCAGATGCCTCTATAGTTGTGGAGTCCCAAGGATTTTTACGAATTTCAATCCAAATAATTTGTAAATCTCGTATCACATAGGAAATGTGCAAGTTTCAGTAGATTATTTAATACCTTTAGTTTTTCTATCTAACTTGCAATAGGGTAACAAAATGATCAGAGATTTATTACACTATAGAATAGCAAAATCTTTTTACATCGTTTGAAATCGATTGAAATCTAGAACAAGTAATTTGCCTGGAAATTTTTATTCGTTTTATGCTTTTAAAAATTTGTGAAATTCATAAAAGCAACTTTCTTTCCATTCATGGTGGATAATAACATTTCTCTTTTACCTTTGCTGGAAACAATATTTCAATCAATAGAATAAATGATTTTCTTACTTTTTCAAAATAGGATAGTGTAGTGTTCTAACAGTACAATATTCAAATATCGGATACAATGAACTATCAGACAAAAGATAAAAATTCGAAGGGTAGGATCGACAGACTTTAGGGAAAACCGAATCAAAAGAGATAATAATGTGTCCAAAGTTATAAAACATCTTCGAAGAACAAACCTGAATGATTGTATAACGAGCTAGCAAGATTCGTTTATCTTTTGCATGGAAACTCTGGACCACTGAGCGGAGAAATTATTTTTCACGTCTAACAAGCAACGTGTAACAGAATTTTCAGTTAAATCGATTGATGGCCGGACAAGGCCGTACCGGCTATTAGCTAGTTTAATTAGCTGCCCTGAGGGTCCGGAAATAGGGTACCCGTAACGACGTTTACCAGTGTCATCGCAACGTTCGAACGTACGCGGTTAGCTTCAGCAGTCGACCAGAAAAAATTCTCCTGAACGCATAGAAAAAGGATACGGCGTTGTTGATCAGTAAAAGATGAGGAAAGTTTGCTGGATAGTCTACGGACAGGTGTCAACGTTGAAACTTCTTGAACGTTAAAAGTTCGTTAAATATGAAGACGAGAAGAACAAAATTCTGGCCGGCCGCTCACGAATAGTATAGTATAGCCGCTCATTTTGTAGTATCAAATGAAAAAAAAGATCGTATAATTTCGTTACTTGTTTGATACGAATGTGATGGAAACAATAGTTGAGTCTAGTACATGGCAATACAGGTTGGGAATTAAGAGAAAGATTGAGACAGTTATAATGACCATAGCGTTGTTACGGTGAAGTATGCGGTGAGTGTCAGGGAGAAAGAGACAATGTCTTTTGGTATTAAGCATGGGAGCATAGGAAGGGAGCTTTTCGAGAATAGTAGGACAAGAAATTATGTGGTCAATGTGTCTATAAACAAAAAGTAGATCAGCCATGGATCGGCGGGGATGAACGGTATCGAGCCTAAGGCGTAGTAGGAGAGGGGCATAATTATGAGAAAATATGAACATAAAACATGAAATGCGATAGGAAATATATCGAAGAAATCTGTGCTGGACACTTTGTAGTAAAGTTATTTGTCATTTTTTTTTTGTGAGTCGCCCAGATAACGATGTAGATACAATAGAATGAACAAGCGAGATATACGAAGTGCGAATGGTTGCGTATCAGAAAATAATTTAGAGATGCGAAAAATGAAGCCAAAACGTTTTAAAATATTTATGAGTAACTCCATTCTTAAAGAACATTGGATAAACTAGTATTGTTTATCCATTATCCTATAATCTAGGCTTGATTTTATCAATCTAAAAGGAAATGTGAAATTGGAAAATGTTCGATAAAAGTGATTCATTGATTGCGTCTTGCTCTGTTTAAAAATTGTTTAAACACGATTCAATGTTCGTAATATGCCATTGCCTAAAAATTAAATTTCTCAGAAACAGTTTCGTTCAATCCCTTGCAACAAACGGGAGCCAGATAGTCGTTTCCAAGACGTGAATTCTGGACGTGAATAATTTCAGTGAGTCGGAATTCATGTATAGAAACTCTTAAATTCGTTTGGTCTCTCTACTGTTTTAAGTTTCATCTAATATTTTCTATCATAGTAGATGCAGAAAACCAGCCGTCTACTTTTCGTATTTCGAGTTACAGGGATATCTATAACAATCGTCAATTAATTATCGAACTGCAAAATTAGTGATCAAAAATCACTGTTAGAAAACCGACAGGTGCGGTGAGACGAGGTTATCGGACTAGCAAAACTCGGAACACTTCGTACGTAGTGATAGCTTCACAAAAAGACCTTGAGGGAACTCAGTAAACAGTTCAACAGGTTCAGAATGGAATCCTATTTCGTGCCAATACATGTTCCTCTGGAAAATAGAGCGAGTAGACGCGTAAATTCCTTCGAAAACGTAAGTAGATTTCATCGCTCGAACTTTGTAATGCCTTGCGATGGTGAACAAGACTATGGAGAGGAGAAAATCGGAGCACAAATGGAATCACGGCGATTCCTTCTGCACAGATAAGATGGGATCGTTGGAACGTTTCTCGTGAGCCAATATGCATACCAGTTTTACGGTATCCACACGGGGATGCTATTCCTAAAATTAAGATTTCCTACACACTTCGATTCACTAATCCTGGAGAAACAATATGGATCCGGAAATAGGTCATGGAATCGACCAAACTGAATATAAAAATAAATCCTTACATCTCAGAAATAGGAAGAAAAATTTTCAAGATCTTCGCAAAAATCACAAACAACAGAAAAATCAAATTCTATTGGATACCATCTCACATCGAGATTCAGGGTAATGAAAACGCAGATTTAATGCAGATATTTTATAAATGCAGATATTCTCAATTTAATTTAAACAATATTAACATTCGCGAAGCCATCGGTAAAAGGTTTACGTGGAAGGCCACCGGTGTGTTGTTGAGGATCCAAATATTTCTATGCTAATATGTAGATAAAAATGCTCATCTATTTTTTTCATTGCTTATAATTATAATTAGAAAACAGTTTTTAAATCATCAAGCTCACAATTTATATATTCTACGAATGCTGTCGTCTTGGAACATACTGCATACTGCTTGCATGTATCACGTTTATTAGAATATTTAGTGTCTTTTCCGTGGCTCTGTATCTAAAAAGCTTCAAACACAGCAGGAGTTTAAGTGAGTTTCGAGATAATAGGAAACCGTATACGTTGTATATAATTTAGTTTTTCTAATGATTCTGTGACTAATGAAACGAAAATATTCATGGTTTACGAACTATATTTAGGTAAAAACTTATCCGCCGATGGCTCTGTGACCTTTAATTACAGCAGACTCTCGTTTATCCACATCTTGTTTAGACGAACGAAGTAATGTAATACATCAGATATACGAACTCATAATTGAAGTTCGTTATCCAAACTACTGTCGAGTATATTCACAGTTGCAGGAATACGTGTATACTTATTCATAAGTACACGATTAAATTGTAAAACAGAGTAATTAACAAAACAATTAATTCTTAGCAACACAAAGTAATCATTTTCAAATATAACGAACAAAATAATTAACTCTTAATAATAACATTAAAAATTACGAAAATCGTTTTATATTTCCGTTGATATGATAAACAAGGTTTTACTATACTTCGGAACTATTTGTTTATTCAAGCATAATCTACAAGTATGCTCCTCGTACATGATATATAAATATTTTGAACATAAGTGCACCAAATAAATTAATCTATTATCAATACTGACAGCATTGTATTCACGAGTTGATGCTTGTTAATTAAACCGCGATGAGATAATTGGCAATGTGAATTTAGATCGAGGTCTATTAGCTGTGCAACCCGTTCGTCGAAGCTGCTAGGAAATTTCAGATTAATTAGTGGAAGCTAAACTAGGATGCGGTCGATCTAGGTAGCCATATATTCTATAATGATCGGTCTGCCTTCGAATTGCGCGATAATATTGCAGTGTGTATCTATATATGTAGAACGCTTTCCGAATGTGTTCGAGCAGATAAGATTCCCATTTAACGCGTCATTTGCATTATGTATTGGAAGAAAATATGTTGGGGACTCTTCCGTAATTATTTCTTAACTGGTTTTCGGAACATACGATGCAAAACACATATGTCATACTTGATTACACAGACACGATTCCGTTTTTAAACAATTGTTACTCGAAATCTAACAATACTATTGAGACCAAAAAATTGGAGAACATAATTTGAACATTCTAGAACATTGTTTCCTTTATTAGAGGTAGATATCTTGCTTATAAGTATATTGAATTAATTGTTAATTTCAGTCTTCTTACGACGATATCATTTTTTCGAAAAGAAAAGTGGAATATTTTGAACCAGCATGACAACGGAGGGTTAGACACGGTTTTACAGATTTATGCTTCTTAAAACAGCGTTTATGATATTTCAGAACCGACTTGAACAGTTGGCTTAACATTTTATCTGCATCCTCATGAATTACTATAGTTCAAACTAAAATTATTTCAAAACATTTTCCTTGAAGTCTCTAATAAAATATGAATAAATCGATAATTAAACTTCAAAGTCCCACTGTTTTTTAAATTATCGATTTTCTTCTTTCGTTTTAGTTACTGCCATAGCCAAACACGTCCAAATTAAAAATCTTCATGGTTTTTTTACTATAGAAAATCTGCGAGATGGTCGTCTATGAAACGATCTCTTTTATAAAAAACTGCACACGAGAGAACGAAATGTCGTCAATCTTGATTTTTCCCCGATAAAAAAAATAAGACATGGCACTGAAATATGTAGAAGTATGTATATTTTACAGTCTTCCTGTAAAGAGATCTGAAGGCATTCCAGTTTACATTGTAATCAAAATAGAGAAAAGTTTAAATAAATTCATTCTTGCAATTTTTATAACACATTTATTAGATTATAACACTTTTAGAGTTCGATAGGTTTCGTGTTAATCCTGGGATGCTTAAAGTATTAGAAAAAGTACTAAGATCTGCTTAAGGAAGTGTCATTTTCTATCTATATAAGAAAAAGTGCTATAAATATTATTTCTTCTGGTCGTGGTATATTTACATGTATATACATTACTATTAAATAATACATTTGGGTACCTATCAATGCAAAAATAAAATATAAGAAATTTATAAAACGATATTCTTAGAACTCAAACTACATGTTTCAAATCCTGTAGAGATTTTTCGACTCTCTCTTAAGCATGTTAGGGCTAATCAAATAATCGCAGGGTGTCGTACAATTTTGCCGCCGCAGTACATACGACACCGTTGCACCTAAACTCGAAAGTCTGCCGAGCATCGCGAAACGGCAATGAAAATTTTCGAATTTGAATGCACCGTGGTTGCTCGCAGCACTTTCCTTAATGCGTCCAATCTCGCGAGGATGTTCGCGCGGTTAGAACGGTAATGACAATAATAATTTATGCGCGGACAACAAGCCGTCCGTCATAGGTTCCTGCGAGGCGCCGCGGGAAGACGTATCGATGGCGCATCGTGTAAGTGCATCGAGATATTGAGATGTAAGCCACGTATTCAATATAAGGGCTTTCACCGGGCACGGGCACGGTCTCACCCCCGGCCAGGGGTCTCCGCCCGTTTTGCACGCAACTCTGCCTCTCCCTCGGGCAACATTTCCAACAAACGCGCACCCGACCAATTTACAATGGAGCCGGTTCAACGGCGCGTGCAATAACGCGGCGAATAATGCATCCGCGCCACGCTCGGGATGTGCACCGTGCATCGCGTTGCAACGACAGAGACGACGCGACGCGACCCGGCGGCGCGACTCGACGGTCCGACCGCAAACGGTTTCCAGCCCTCAACAAATTCCTAGAGAATGCAATCGTTCGCGGCAATACCACCGAATTTCGTGTTCGACCGGGACGTGATCTTCGGGGGGTGCCAGATGCCGCGGATTTCGAAAAGTTTCGCAGTTGTTCGGTTCCTCGTTTCATTCTGTACAATCAGTAAGGAGAGGTCGCTGCTTCTAGGAGCAAATGTAACAAGGATGTCTCGGATGTCTCCAGCACCAACAGCAATGAATTTTGATACGGCGATGGATCTACAGTGACTCCCATTAATATTCGGACACTTTTTAAAACGCAATAATTTTTTTAAAATTGGAATAAACGATTTGAATTTTTTTTTTTAGATGATTGAGAAACTAGTATGCTAGACAATGACTAAACTACTTTGTTACAGTTTTGCTATTACTTGGAATGACAAAATAAAATAAAAGACTCTCGTTTTTTAACTTTTTTATCTGAGCCTATAATGTAATGTCAATGCAATGTTAAAGATTGTAGAAATTGCAAATTTCTCACACTTATTGATCGAAAGTGTCAAAAATCGATATTTAGCGATATTTAATTGTTTAGAGCTATTACCGAGCTCATCCGATTTCGGTGAAATTTTTAATATGCTTACTAACTTACAGAGATCTACAAGACATATTTGTTTACTTTTCGTTATAGGCTCGGATAAAAATATTAAAAAACGAGAGTTTTTTATTCGCTTTTGTCATTCTAAGCAATAGCAAAATTTAGAAAAAGCATTCTAATTATGGTCTCTAGTAGTCTGATTGTTCTATCATCTAGAAGCATTCATGTCGTTTAGTCCAGTTATATATCCATACCTCACTACGCGTTTTTCAAACTTTCATACATACCTTTTTTTAAAATTGGCTGTTCATCTACGCCTATAATTATGGTTACGCTCGCTGCAGGTGTAAATCTATCGACCTGTCTTCTTTTATTGATATTGATGAAGGTTACATCTGAGTATTCCCTTGCAAGCTAGTTGCTGGACATTAGGGGTTTTTTTGCTACAAAGTAGAACTCTATTTAGATGAACTCGACGGTGATCGACCAGTTCATACCTATATGTATAATAAGATCCATACATATAATAGAAGTTCGCTGATCATATCCACTACTTGTGACTTTTCGTTCAAATAACCGACGTTAGCGTTCAGATAAATGAATGTAACCAAACACTCAATTAATTTCTCAGACGGTAACAGCAAATGTTCATATAATTGAAGTATCGCTCGACTATAGGAGTTCAGCAGAAGGTCACTATATCGAGCATTGTCCAAAATTTCATTCGAATAAATGCAGTTCAGATAAATAGAGTTCAACTATACACAGATCAAACAACTTTTCTCTTTAAATATATATGGCCGTACTTCTATATTTAAAAAAATTAGAAATTTTAATGATTTCTTATCATTTTCGAACACAATTGTATTTTGTTATTTTAAAAACAATTTTAGACGTTTTTTAACTAAAAGACGATGCCTTAGGTGAATAATGAAGAGTTTCATCGCGTGTAAATATGTACGAAATACTTTCCGATGTGCTATTAAATACAGTGCATGCTGCAGAATATAACAAGAAGGAAAATATATTGACACATCAGTTTTGATGAAATTTCTGTCGGAGGTGATTTTCGGGCAAAATGTTTGACAGGTATTTTTATTATCGGCCACCAAAAAGTGAGAAAAATACAGTTCTTAACGTTGGGGATGGAAAATACATTTACGAGCTGCTTTTACCTTTCCAATATGTTTAATGGCCGAAAACATAATACTACCTCTCACCGAAATTTCATCAAAATCGACGTGTCCAGGTTCCCACCTCCCAGGTTCTCTCACCTCCTCTCCCCGACAGATTTTGCATCATAAACTGTATTTAATGGAAAATCCAATGTGAAGATTCTGTACACATTATTTCTAAAATAATGTTTCATTACCTACTTATTTAGAGTGTACTCATTTGGAACTCAAAAGACATTTCTTGTCTCAGCTTTATCAAATTAATTTTAAAATTGTGCGAAATGTATTCTTCCGTTTTCAATAACTATCCTGGCGAACATTCGAAGCAAAAGAAAATAAGTTTCGTCACTCGAAAGGACAAAATAAGTCAAACGAAGTGACGAGGAGGAGTTTGTGTACATTATAGAGTCGATAGAGCGTGCTTACAGAGAGGGGACGCTATATAGCTCTCGAAAGTTGAAGCAGATTCGATGAGGAACCGTCATTTTCGATCTCACGATTCCTTTCTTTGGAGTATGGCCGAGCAGATTGGAGTCCCGAGGCAATTTCGGTGAATATCGTCGAGTCGCTCACGCAGCGATAGGCACGCTATGTAATAATGTGCGTAAATAATATGCACATAAATGGTGTGCATGCACCTAACTCCTTGAATCTCCTACTGTTGGCTGATATTTCCAACAAAAGCATATTTGGTCTATTTACAATGGGATGCCGACTCAGCGGACCATGCAATATACGTGGCAAATAATGCATCCGGAATGTGTTTTTCGATATGCACGCCGCATTCTACAGCATACACGAGCGAAAACGAACAAAGACGTTGAAGGTGACGGTGAATAACCTGCAAATATATTCATACCCGTATATTATATTCACGATTATTCTATTGTCGATGGTTGGATCTATCGAGAAAAATAGGTGCTGCACGGAGTTGCAGGCGTTCCGGAATTGTATTAATCGGGCACAAAATTACGGTGCAATGACATCCTCAATGATCCGTAAAATTCATAAAAATGTCTAGATGAACAAAATTTACTGCCGTTCGCTTCGACTGTGTTGTTTTTTCTTATACCCCGTCGACTTTAAATGGACGGAATGGAAAAAGTTTTGTGTATTGTTTCTCTAGGATTAAAAGTTTAGACAGAAAGTTGAGCTCTTTATCATGGCTTCAATAGCCGCTGGAAACGAAGGAAATCGCGAACAAGTTTCCGACCGGACTATTAGTATTATTTATTATTCTTTTTTACGAGATCGACAGGACAAATGAGGGAAGGAATATTTCGCACTGACGAGTTTGAAAGTTCGATTAAATAAAAAGCCGACTTCTGTGGAAGTGCTGTATGCTTCAGATGGAAAGATTTTCGATCAAGAAAATCAGGAAATTATGAAACTTTAGGGATAAGGCATATACACGCACGTATTTCACCATATTTTTTGGCTGCTTAAATTCACCCCAAAAAAGATTGAAATTGATCCCTGAAAATTCGGTTACTTTCAAGCAGACGAAAAAGATTTTTATCTTTCTATACAGGGCCATTTTCAAATTGAATCTATCTGTTTTATGGTCGAACATCATAGTCGACAATCTTGAGAACTCGACAAAATAGACAGGGTTAAATATATTTGCCGTTCTAAATTTAAAGCGAAACAACTTTTTTCTTCGCCCATCTGTGCCTGTAACTGCAAAAATAACTAAGATATTTAAAGTAATCAAGGCTTTATATCGAAAAATTTATGTTCCAGGAGATTCAGCTACTTCGTCGGTCTCGGCCAATAACAGATGACATTCTATCACGCAACCAGATATCCGAGATACATAATTCAACTTCCCACTAATTGAATACAAGTCGTGCTCAGCGATCGAAGAAACTCGAAGGGTGGAATATCTTTCTGTATCCATAAAAAATTCTATGATCGATCCCTTCGGCTCGAGCTATCATCACGCAGCGGGGGATGCCGTCGATTCCGTCATTTCGTAATCCCTGCATGTAATTTCTCCGAAACACGAAATATAGGCAGGAAATTCGTGTAACATGCCGGTGACTCATCGCCGAGGCATCCCCTTCGGAACAACTCGAAGAAATGAATTTTCTGCGGGGGAAGGTCGCCGACTGGCGCCAACGAAAGCACCCCTAAAATTTGACCCCTCGCCGAGGATCACGGTTGCCCCCGGATCTTCCAGGTCTCGCATGACATCTCATGAATCCTTCTACCCTCGCTGACTCCCTTGATCGAACACCCTTAAAAGGGGGATGATCGATCGCCGATTCCGGCTGCGCCTGTGACGCATGGATAATTCGAAAATGATTATCGGCATGCTTAATACCGTCGAAACTGAATCCGGCTTGATTGGTTGCCGCTCCATGTAAATAGAACCGCTCCGAAACAATACGCTCCGCCCGGAGAATAAAATTTTACGGTTCCCGTTCGAATTGAGGACGAAGCTCGAAATGTTCTGGACATTGGTGTCCTTAATTGGAGGAGAAAATTGCTGGCATTCTTTATTCTCTTTTCTTTGTCTATTCTCTTTATTCCCTATTCGTTTTTCGCCCTTCCATCCCGTGGATGTAGTGGCGATACTTTTTCTTTCACGAAATCGAACTAGTACAATTATGCATTCGTTATACAGTTCTTGTTTCTTTATTCTTCTAACTCTTTTACTTAATTACTTACTCGACGAATGCCAATTTTGTATTTTAGATTTTTTAATTTCTATAATTTAGTTAACGAGTGTTAACATTGTTGATTGTAGAAGTTGTGAACATACGTACAAGGAAATATCATTAGATCATTCCTCAATATGATACTCTGCCTACTATGTAATCGATACAAGCTACGCCTGATCCTTTGAACTTAATTTTGAAAGTTCAAAGCAATGCATTGCTACGGAGAAGCTATCAATAAAAGCAACGTTTTTTAAATATGTAATTACCATGACGAACATAGAGCATATAATTCATGATTCTTATCATCAAACTGTGTAAAACTATTAACATTTAATCTATCGAAAGTTTTCTAATAGTTCTTTTAAAGTCTAAGATCAATAGAGTTAAGAATTTCTTCAAAACTTGACAAGTAACAAGTCCTTTTGAAATGATTATTTAAAAGAAAATTATTAAGCTTCTCCTAGAGTAGGCTTGCTTATTTTTTGCCTACACATTCTCCACCTTTTTAAATATCCATTTGCACTATTCACTGCAGTTGTTTGAGCAATTCGTTCTCAATATTATCCACAGAATTTTCTCCAGTTCGCCCTGTCGTAAATATTATAGATAGCAAAGTTGCCTGAAGCTTGCCTCACATATTAAGTTTGCGTGTACATTTTTATGTATCAAATATGTTATATAGTATTATTTATTGCTCGAAATGAACATTGCCCAATTTGAACTTTTTAAGTGCTGATTAAAATAAGAAAGTATAGTAGAAGAGATGTCTGTTGTCCATATTATTATTACGGCTTTATACGGGGTGTAATCGGCTGGTAATCAAGAGACAAGTACGATGCAAAAGTATCTTTTCTCGAGATTATTTTTTTTTGTGTATACGTGGTCATCGATGCTGATTTGCATGAGTGCATATTTTTTTATTGCATCGGAAAGCCGGCGTTAAAATACATTCAGGCATGCATTTAAAAGTTGACCTCCAAATCATTTTTGGAAACATACGTCATTCGTTTGGAGTCGAAGATCGTTTCAAGATCAAATCATTATACACGCCCGAATGTATTTTAACATTAACTACACGATGCGATAAAAAAAATGCACTTAAATGCAAATGCAATTAAAAGTTGTACAAAGGTATTTGATCAAGGTAATTGATCAAATATTTTATAAACAACAGAATTTAAAACAATTATTTCGTTTTAACCCTTTGCACTCGAAGCCAAATTAACGCAAAATTTAATATAGCTTTTTCGACCCATGGTGTTTCTATTTTATATAACCTGGTGTGTTTTGAACATATGAAATTGAATTTTGTGACTCATGCAACAGTTACGCTTTCGACAGTTCTTTAAATATAAACAAATTTGATTAATAAAATTATTTTGAAACGTGACGTGACAGTTTTTATTGGTGCCTCGGAGTCGTCAGTCGAATGCAAAGGGTTAAAAAGCGTTCAGATATTATACTTTGGTGCATAAATTACCGTTACGAACGAACATGTAGAAAATAAGTAATAAATAATGAACTGACGTGGCATAATTTCGACGCTAAATACGAACACGGCAGTTACCCCAGCCTTCTGACGCAATATTCAAATTTGTAGGTGTAAAGTATACTTACAGACGGCAGGGAAACTGGCGCAGCCCCAACCAAACTCTGTTGTAATCAATTGCCGAGGTCGAAGGTATTCCGTCGGAAACCGGATGCAATTCGACGTGGAAGCGTCTGCCGTGCACTCGATACAGTCCCGGGCACTCTCTATCAAGGACGATCTGTTGTTCCCACGAGGAACTTCGCTCCTCGTTTATCTTCATTATCGGCGTATTTGTCCTGGCCCGTTGGGAGTGGTGGAGCGCAAACGCGCTAAACACGCGTTCGCGGCCCGTATAAACATTTGAATATTTATGAAGGATGCATCGTTGATCAGCCGTTGTTCTTGTTTTTCGATCGTTCGATCGCTGTCGATCCGATCGTGCCGGTTCTCGGCTCGGAATCGGATTCAAAAGCGATCGCGGTCACGCACGCATGCACGCGTGCGCGCGCGATCGGGCGGCCGAGCCTTTACTTCTTCCGCTTCTTCCACCGAACAAAGCATTTCCATTTACATTCGGTGTTTACACCACGCACGGTAACTGTTTCTCTTTGGCCAACAGAGTTTCTTCCGGCGTCGTTTTACTCGTAGCTGGCCCTTTATGCGAGAATGCATCGTGATGTTCGTCGGCTCTAGGCACGTCTGTATTCCCTCGTCTGGCCGTAACACAACCATTAAAACTGTCCTCGCAAACCTTTTCCGATTTAACCCTGTTTTTTAAAACCCTTTGTCTTTTACCTCGGCTACAATCTTTTTATCCAGTTCCGCTCTTTTTCGCAGACTCTACGATATTTTCAGGAGCTTCTTGCAGCCCGTATTGGCTTTTTAAGAGCTTTAACAAGGTCCCATAATTTTGTCATGCAGCACCTTCGTAGGCACATCCTCGCACGGCTTATAATTTTTCATAAATCCTTTCGGAAAAGGTTTGACCTTTTTTCGAGTGAAATATCCTCCCTTTTGAGGTGCGTATTGCATAGCTTTTCATTCATGTTCACGAAACTATTTGATTGTTGACGTTAGACACCACGTTTGTATTTCGAATAATCGTTTGAATATTTTAACAGAAATAAATACTGTATAAGGTGAGGCAAGATGTCAAAGAAAAATATATACAGAGTGTCCCGAGAACATTGTAAGCCGTTGAAAAATGTGATCCCCCAGGTCATTTCGCTATAACTTTCTCCTCAGCGAAAATGATCTATAAGCGTCTTCGTTAACGAGTTGCTAATGAGAAACACGAACCAATCAGAGTGCGAGTAGAGTACTCGCCTTCTCATTGGTCCTTCTTTTTCATTTCTGGTCATATTTTAGATTCATATATTGTATTGCAAATAGGAGCTTTCTGTAGAGTACAGTGTATCTATTAGAGATTCTGGGGTCAAAGAAAAGCATGGAAGAATTCGTTAAAAAATGTGTTCGATGTTCCATTATAAGGTAAACGTTAAAAACGATGGAGAATAAAATAAAGAATAAAAATAAAAACTATGATTATAAATAAGATTTTGTATTTTATCTTATAAAAACTGTTTCTGTAAAACTTTTTGGGTGCAAAATTTCGTGATAAATTGCATGATAAAGTTAATTGCTTAGCAAATAAACGCAGCCCGATGTCGCCTTATCACTGCGACGGAGTAATATATTATTCACAGTAATGTGATGATAAATCGTTGCTAAAACACGAAAAGGTGTTACGATCCGATATCTTTCTGCAGGCCACTGTGTGTTGGCGGAGATAAATAGAGCATTAATATTACAGCGGGAGTATGAGCTGCGGAGTACCATTCTCGCCGACACGTGTACCCAAACTTTTGAGTGATAGTTCCATGTAACCGACACCGTCCTACGTTTCCCAAGGGAGACGGGTTGTGCCCGACATGTGCTTAACGATTTAACTCTGCGTTTACCGACTTTTATGCAGTTACACGAAGATAAGAGAAAATTACGGGGAAAGTGCGTTCGGTTACCGAAAACATAAATGTTTTAATGTTTCAGTACCGACTACGTTTACCGATAGAGAGCGTGCTTCGATACTAATTATTAGACTGCGGATCTTTATGCAAAATAAAAATCCTCTAAGTTAATTGTAAGAAACCCCTAAGTTTGATAGTACTGTCTTTCCTTTTTGAATAATTGTAATAAGTTAAAAATAATGTAACAGTATCCATAAATTCTTTTGATTTCTTTTCAACTTTGTATTTGTGCCTGTTTATTTTGGTCATGAATGCATAAAATCTGTGGTCTTCTAATTACCAACCGAATTAAATCTCTTTGTAGCGCTGTCGTTGCCAGACTGCAAATCTTTGCGCATTTACAGCGTGCAGAAGACAGCAGAAGCATAAAATTCAACATTTTACTTACATTTAATACCTCATTTTAATTTTAACTTACTGTGTGACATTTCTGTTGGGGATAAACAAGTTTCATCCTTTGTTTGTAAAAACTAATTATCATAGATAGGGTAAAGAGTTTCTTCTACTAAAAATACAAGGAAAATGTTATTATTTTTATTATTGTTACTAGAATTACTCAAACTTCGTACGATTTCGATTGTGTACAGACTGCAGATAACATGCATTTAAAGCAAAAATGGCTAGGTGAGATACAAAATGGTGTAAAGACGCAAAGTAACCGAGAATGCAACGGTCTTAATTTCAACTTATTAAAATTATTCAAGAAAGAATAAAAATTGCCTTTATGCCCACAGTCCATAGATCGACGGTCTAATAATATACGCTTACAAAACTTATAAAAAATCAGAAACCAGTTATGTTGCTAGTATTTGTTTAATTTGTCAAATTCACAAATGCCATGGATGAATAATGGTCCATAATAAATTACGAACTGTGATGACTTACAAAATAGTGTTCATTCGAGTGACTAAAAAATTGTACTGTATTTCTGTAAATTGGTATTTTACACTAGAACTGCCAAGCTTTAAACATGACTAATGTATATTGTTTCATAACAATGGTAAGATTGGATTTATTTAAACTTCCTACGATTTGTATTATAATATTTTTATAGTATTAGGAATTGTAAAAGAAAAGATCAGAAACCAATCGTTTTAACTGGTATGATAATTCTAGTGTTAAAAAAGCTGTAGATAGACTGAAGAAGACTTTGATATAATTAACGTTTAAAACAGTTTGAGCAAATGGAAGAGTAGGCATTTCCATCCGGCGTTACCCGAAGAATAAAAATACAGGGTTTTGTCTCTGTTAAAGCGTCGAAAAACATCGACTGGTTCTGTCTCGGCGTATTTATTTCTTCTCGTCGATCCCGCAACGAAACGATCCGCTCGGCCCCTGGGTAAAAAAGTTTTTCTTCTGTTCAGCAATTCTATGGGTGGAAAATTTGTTCAACGCGGCTCTCGAATGCGGTGACAATATTTTGTTGGCACTCGAATTGAACCCGGACCGGTTTCGTCTGCCCCGAGCTAGTTCAGTGGCCAAACGAAAAAAGAATCGAACGCTGCAGAATCGCGATCATGGACACTAGTACCAATCGCTGGAGAGAGGAAGCAAACTATTTTTATTATAATGTTTGGGGAATGAAGATTCTATGCATTTTCTAATTTGCTACCTTTTCTAATAGTAACTTATCTTTTCTTTACTAATCCTTTCCTTAATCATTAAATTCTTTTTATATCTTTAAAGATTTGTACTTGACTTATGCATTTTTACTTATGCTTTTTTATGCCCTGTTCGCATAAACCAACTTTTCTTCCTTAACTTTTTAACGTAGTAAAGGCTAAAAAATATTTAAAAAATCGACTAATTTCACTTGGAAGTGCCGTCATTTTGGAAATAATCGAGATTACTATTTTATTTTGGCTGAGGCCAGAGCCAAATGTATATTAATCGAGAAGATTCCGCATTTTTTCGTTTTAGCTCAGCTGAAAATCCGAAATTATGTTAAGAGTCAACGCAAGTTTCATGAAACACTCTCAACAAAATAGAATACAACTCATATCAGTTTCATTGTTTTTACTTCAAAATTATAAAAGGTTATTATGTACCTGATACATTTGTAAATATACAGGGTGTCCCCAAAATGTCTCGCAATACGGAAATGTGGGGTAGTTGAGGTCATTCTAAGTAACTTTTTCCTTTGCGAAAATGCAATCTGCGGCTTTGTTTACGAGTTATTAACGAAAAACACTGGTCAATGAGAGGTGACGGCGCGAGAGAAAGTCCGCGAGACAGTCCGCAGCACGAGGCTTTGACAGAAGGTCGGGACGAACTCGAGCTGCGTTGAAAGTATTGAACAAGTTACGAAGCGTGAACTTTCCGGATTTTTTTATTTACGTAAAAGTGATATTTTTAAGAAAAACGCTGTTCATCTCTACTTTAGAACGTCTGAAGAATATTTACTAATTTTTCGGACCCGAAATAATATGTAGTTTAACCGTGACAGCCGTTTTAATTTTCTGGTGTGCATGATACCTCATGTGTACCATATGAAATTTTGATGCAAGGTGTACAGTGAAGATTAACAAAGTTCGTAAATGATATTTTAATTTAGTATATGCCAAAATTTAATGCAAAAAGTGTAAAACAACTAAAACTTGTTAACAAAATTAAAATGATTTAATTACTCGCGAAATTACCACTAAAATGATATGTTTCTGCAAGGTGAAATATATTTGCAACCAATCGCAGCGAAGGAATATTACAAAAAGTAAATTATGCATTAAAAATCTTCTCACGATTCCTTGGAGACAACGAAATGAGATTCGTGTCGGTTGATTGAACAGGAAATGACAGAACACCTCCGGGTCTGTTTAAAAAATCAATTATAAGTTGGTTCGTAGTTATTTGATTTGTCCATCTGATTCAATATACAATTATGATGGCGTTGGTTCGCTGGAACAAAATGCAAAGTGAATCGTATTTTCGCGAGCATAGTACCCAGAGATCTTCGACGAACGCCTCAGCCACTCGAGTGCGTCAACACTAGAGAACGGCGGAGGGCCATTGTCGTTAAAAGCTTCGAATCTGAATACTTTATGTCGCTAGCGGGACATGATTCGTGGCATTGGTTATTCAACACGGTCATAAAAAAAGAATAAATGTTTCAGCAGCCGAAGCGGTGATTAAAGCGAACGGTAAAACAAAGCACGAGCGCGGACAATCGGAGAAGAATTTACGCGGGGTGAGTTTGGGGAGGCGTGGGTGGAAAACACGATTCTTCTCGCGGTCGAGCCAGAGTCGATAAAATTCGAACAAATTCGGCGGATAGTGCGGAATACAGGTCCGGGTCAACGGGGCTCAATGGAACGTTGAATTTCTGTTTTCTCGCGTTTCGCACACTGATTAACGCTTGACGTTCGTGACGATCAATAGAAGAACAGCTCCAATAATCATTCCGCTTGAATTTTTCGACATGCGTTGTTCGACGACTTTCATTGTTTATATTTTACGAACAAGTTCGACACATAGTAAATTCGCCCTAATTGACGCTCAGATTGTACACAAAATGAACAATTTGGGAAGTGGACATACGATTGTTCGAGCTTTGCAGCTCGTTTTTATAGCTGTTGACAATCGATAACCATAAAAAACGAGCCACAAGGCTCGAATAATCGTATCTCATCTTCCAAATTGTCCATTTTTGTACACAATCTGAGCGTCAATTAGGGAGATTTTACTGCATCATACAATTACTCCAGAAGATACGTTATTATTGTTGACATAAAAGTGTTAAATAAAAAATCAAAATCAATTGCTCTTCCTTTGCACATCAATAATGGAGGAATCCAAATGTGACTGAGTACTTGTATAGTTCTTCTTACATCTATGTTATCACCACAGATGGATAAGTAATTAGTAGCGATTTCACAGAGCAGCAATAGCAGTTAAATGTTAAAACTGTTTTATATTTCTAGATCTAGTTCCATATTGCTACATCACACCTTAATTTGTCTCGAGCAAAGAAAAATTTAAAACATGTGACAGAAGATTAATAACTAATCTTCGTTTAATAATCGTTTTTTATGGTTATCGATTGTTAACAGCTATAAAAACGAGCTGCAAGGCTCGAATAATCGTATCTCCTCTTCCCAAATTGTCCATTTTTGTGCACAATCTGTGCGTCAATTAGGGAGACATTACTGTAGGTAGCTTACAAAGAAACCGAAATTACTTTTGCAACAATCAAACGTAAAAAGCTCTTTTTTGCTTATTCCCGAGGGAATTGTCGGGGAAACGTTCCTCTAACATCTAAAACAATTCAAGACATTTCTTTCAATTTAAAAACAAGTTATTCTGTTCAATTCTATTCCATTTTGCGGAAGTTACAGGTTTGTTCCCGTTAAAAAGGCAAAGAATTCAAACTGTACATTTAGCTTCTCAACAAAATAAAAGATTACTGATACGATTATCGAACAAAGTACAGTACCTAAGCGACTCCATGTATCTCCATTTCATAAATACCTTTGGAATTTAAAATCTCTGAGAGTCCGACTGTATCGTTGGATTATCTGTGAATCGGCAGTCCGATATTATTTCTAAAAACGAGAACAGAGACACGTGCGGTCAATGAAACCGTTGCATAATCGTCACCAGCGCTCTCTATAAACGCGCCGGAAGTCCCAGTGCAACCATATGGAAAGATCACTGTATTATACCGCTGACAATACATATATGCGACGGTATGACTTCCAGTTTATTCAGCGTTCACTAGATGTAGATTACATAAGCCCCAGAAATATTCCCAGTTTTCCCTATTATTTCCTCGTTCTTCCAATTTATTTTAGTCCGTAGTCCTCCGGCGATAGTATTAATCTAGCGAGACAATAACTGCGAGACAAACGTCACGGAATCGTTATTGATTTGTTGATGCAAAACGATATTGTTTGGACAGGGAGCAGTCTCTGTCGAAAACTACGACAATAATCGAAGGAAAAACAAGGAAACGACTGTTTTGACCGCGGTGACGCAACGGTGCACCAATATCAGGACACAGTCGCTTAACCACCCTGGACACTCATTAACTATTTGGATCGCGCTGTTTATGCCACTAATTGATAATCAATATTCAGTATGACCATTAAAGCCATGGGGATATCGATGCCGGTGGTAATGCTCCTCCGGTTCCGGAGCTTGCTAACGCAACCGTTAAGCGAAGGAAGCCTACCGAAATAATCGTAATAGCGTATCCGTATTTGGATTCGCAACACGCGTTCGACATGGCTGACGTTTAATGCAGTGGCGTGGCACGCGTGTCGAATAGATTCCGAATTCCAAGCATTCCAGATCCCGATCCGTCGAACGGTCCCGCGGGACTTAGCGTATCGCAAATCGTTCTCGTTTCTTTCCGAATATATCTACCGATCAAAGAATAGTTGACTAACTATTAGCTAACTAGCTGCATCGATCGCAAATCTACGATACTTTACATTCGCAATCAATAATATTCGAACTCCGTCAAAAGATGAAAAATTTGTTTCTTTACTTATTTACGGTTAAAAACCCTTTAGTGTACATTGGTTGGGTACCAGTTAATTACACGTAGATGAGAAACTAAAAATGATTCGTCTATAAGTAGCCTCGGAACACAAAATAAGTAGTCTACCCCAATCGCATAAATCGGTGTCTCGATGTGCCGATATTCTTCAAGTATTTGGAAGCTCTGTTGAGGAAACCTAGGGTCTTAGAGGTCATGAATCTAAATATTTAACCCTTAAATGCATAGAGTCCCAAAAATGAATCAATAACTTTTTGCGCGGATACCCGACAACAGTTTTGATATCGATATATTTGGCTGAATGGCAGTGATTCCTTTGTCCATTGACTTATCAAAAATTAACTAAAATAATGACATTTGACTTCAATATTTGTATCTTTCTGACGTTATACCAATTGGCGCGCATTTTTGATAGCGGGTTCATTTACGTACTTTTGGAAGTGAATTATTTAGAAATATTTTGGTGTATTCGTTAAACAAACAATATTTTCTAAAGGTAAGGCTCTTATTTATTAATTTGCTAGTACTTTTGTTTATATTCCGTAACTATTATGTGTATGGAGGGCTTATTTCGTGTTGATGCAAAAATGGGACAACATGCACTAATGGTAATAATTACGACATGTATTTAGTACTATGCTTCCTTTATTGGTTTGTTGGTTTTGTTTTGGTGTGGTATGCATGTGGTTTATAATTTTGTTATAGATATGTCATACTAACTAAAGAATTTTTATGTCTATTTTGCATAGTGTACCAAAAATGAATCATTAATATTTTTCAATAAAAACCCTATAAGATATGACTTATAATTTTTTTTAATATTTTTCCCGATTTCCACTCATTTGAAAAATTATAACCCTATTTTTTAAATAAAATTCATTAATTCATGCATTTAAGGGTTAAAATGTCTGAAATATTCGAAATGTTCAAAATATTCGAAATATTAATGTAATTAAAATATTAACATATTTCACACAAATGATAGAATATTTTAAATAGTAACATTTTTTAAATGCTATCAAACTAGATTTACGGAACCTGTCAAAACGACGGATCACTAATTTTTTAATTTATGATTATTCATATCGTAAAGATACATTCATGAGTAATTCAATAGTAATTTATATGTTACTTACGGCATATGTTACAACAACGCTTGTTAAAAATCAGAATAAATGTCTTATCGATACTTTAATAAACTAATATAAAACAGCTGTTTTCTTGTGCTCCGTAAATCTAGTGTTAACTCTACAGAGTCTTCTCCTTTACTTCCTAAAAAAAAAAACACAAATTTCGTGACACGTCCTTTTTCTGCAGTCAGTGACTCAACATTCTAGTTAACCGCACAAGGACAGCCCGACAATGTTCACGGCTCCGATCCGCAAACATTCTCTCGACCAGAGTCAAGGTAAATAAAGTATGCGTGGATTCCTGGATAAAATGGTGCCGGTGAGTTGACGGTAAGCAACCGGAGCGTGAAAGATTCTTCGAAGTTTTACGGTAACAGGGCTGAGAATGGCGAAAAGAAATCGTGGGGGCTGCTGGAAACCTCCTTTCAACGAGGGCTGCAATCAGTTCAAATCGTTCGATAAATCAAACCTGCGGGAAGTTTTAATTGATCGCGACCTGCTTGGAGAACGTTCGACGGCGACTCTTTCGTGTCGCCATTCTCGGAGCACTTTCCATCGCGGACTCTTTTCTCGCCATCCGCTTCCGGTGCGGGAAGTGGATGGGTTACAGTAACTTCAGGGTAACTGGCAACTCTCTCGATCAAAGTTCCCGGCCGCAACGACTTTTGGCGTTTTCAGAGCTTTCGTTGCCCGCTTCGATTAACTTTCTAACGAGTCGATAGAAACCCTCATTAAATTCCCGTTTGGCCATGCACACGGCATTTTTTTGTCACGGAGCGAAAGCTTTTCTGATGCACGAACGAAATAAAATGCACCGCGCCGGCCACCTAATATTATACGAAAATTACCGACTGGATGAACAAGCTTTCAGAGAGAGGCACAGGAAAATACTGAGCATTCTTCATGGTTAAGTGTTTACATCGTTCCTCAATTTTCGCGTCATTTTTTTAGACGAGTCTCTCTTTTACGCGGAAAATTATAACGCTGTCTACGCGGTGTTTCTTTACACGAGATGTTAATTTAGCCGATTAGCCGAAAAATTGGAAAGTTCCATTATAGACATTGATCCAATCATTTAACGAGTCTTCAAATTTCGACAAAATTCAATGAAATGTTGCAGCGAATATCGGTAAATTTATGAAAACTTGGTAAAAGAAAATATTGAGAAAATTTCTTTCGTTTACTAAATGATTCCTTACGATGAGAATAAAATAAGAGTATTATTAATGTTTATTGCTACACATGATTTCTAATATAGTAAATTCTCCCGAATTGTCGCTTAGTTTGGAACATGCCATTTCCACGTGCCGTAAATGCATGAAGATCCCGTGTCTGCTTATTATTCGAAATTGTGCGATCGATTTTCATGCATTTCCGCTCGTGAACTCTGACACAATAAGAAATTTAGATGGTGCTAAAGTTCTGTAACGTACTCCACAATGTATTGGTAGAGTACACGCTGGGTTCATTAATCGATGTTTGAGATTGCATAATCGTGATCGCCGATAGACAAGAAGCGCAGCTTAGTACAAATACCGTCGTAGTTCATGAAAACAATGGGTCTGGGCTCTGGGTCTCGTCCAAGGCAGTAACCGGTTCATTAGGTTATCCTGACAGAAATTCGGGTACATTTTACGACGTTGACTGTAGGCGATAGCGTTGCGATCCTCATCGATTTTGTGGTTCTTCGGCTAGCGAATAGTGACGTAAACTCGGTTATGACATTACTTGGCTGTTTACCAGTATCGATCGATTCAGCTCGCCCTGTTAAGCATGCACTAAAGTCTTGGATAGCTCATTACGCGACCGCCTACACCGACTGTCTCAGTTAATTCGCTGGTAATATTTAAAGTCTTCGTTCGCCCGGGAGAACGTAATTACACAGCTCCAAGAATAGTAAGTAATCTCGATTTCTTTCCAAGGTATTCCATAACACGCGGAGTATAATTTCAGGTACTAATTAGCTGCGAAAAAGTAATTCTATCTTTCGTAGAATCTTCTATTTCAACGTCTCATCGTATATTCCGTCAGTCTTCCGTTTCATACGTTCTTTTTATTTTGAGATGCCGCCGCAAGGAACCTACGGCCGGCGCAAATTGAAATGCAAATTATTCAGACGAAAATGTATATTATTCGCGGTTTTATGCGAATTCTATTTCCATCTCACGTAACGGTTGCGCGGCGAACGATTTAAATATGCACTCGAAACGACCTAACCACACTCGTGTTTGCTTTATCGATACGCATCAGGCGCCGCTCTTCTGACTAATTGTTACGATATTTTCATTCTCCCCGGCGCGAGATCGCCGCTGTTCAAATAAAACTCAACTCAGCGCAGCGCTCATATATCCTGTGGTGTTAATCACTGTTAAATATTTGTCGACGATATTGCTCGCAGCACATCATTCCGATCATCGCGTTCGGTGGAAGCTGCTGTGCAAAACTAATCGCTTTCTTTCTGTATCGTGACTGTAATTTCCACGTAATTGTAACTGCTATGCAAAGTCACAGAAGGCAAACATGTAAAAATGGAAATTAGAAAGAAATTACATATGGTTTACCAAGAAGTTTATCGTATTAACAGCAGGAACAAACATTATTAAATGCCTCCGTGTACATTATTTTTCCAGTTTCCACGGGCTAAGCAGTAAGTAATTGGATCACGTATTTTATAGCGTGTGGAAGTCTTCACTCAACTGTTGGATACCGAAGTTAACAGAAATCACCGAATTTGTGTTTTATGTGGTACACAATTTCTGCCCGATCGCGTTGCAATTTTACGTTCTATCGTTCTACGTATGCAAACAACGGAAGAATGCGAACGTATAGCGACGTTCGATATCATTGTAATTAATCATGAAAATACATCAGTTTAAATTCATTCAAAATATAACGTTATGAATCGAATAAAATTGATTGTATTAAAGTCTAAGAGGAAAATATGTACTCAACGAAGACCACCAAAGGATCTTTCCACCAAGGATTTAATCTTGGAGATTAAATCTGTCGTTAAACGCATATCATAAACTTTCCTGCTCGAATATAACAAATAAACACCGATTGTATATGCAAACTTCAAATCAACGACACCATGTAAAATGCATAAATATCCTCAGCACAATAGTAAGAGATGGAAACACGATTAACCTGTTAACCGGGGAATTAACTATCGTTCCACTCATTTCGCAATGGGGACTTCTTTTTATTGGAGACTATTTATCTTGATAAAATATTTTACGACACATTTAGAAAATATATAAATCAAATATTTCCAGTGTCCTTCGATTGAATTGTTGTTGAAGATATACATATATCCTGTTAATTATACAGTTTTCTTTAGTCTACCTTGGCACCCTCAATACAATGCATATAAAAACCGTTATAGTTGTGGTTTGAAACTAAACTGTGCAAACTCTAGCGTTTATGGCAACGCTAGGCTTTAGTGGGTAAGAACGATATAAAGCGTCGTACGCTTCACATATTACTTTGAGACATTTTCACTACGAAAAATGACATCATGCTCATTGGAGTTGTCTTTCTGGTACGACGAAATATATGTATCGTCTTATCCGGTCAACAGGTTAAACACCGACAGTCCACTGGTAACAATCAATTTCAGAGCAGTTAATACATCATTCCCAGTCGCGAATATAGTCTTGCACCGGGACAAAAGATGAACATCCGACTCATGGAAGCGAACCCTCGTGATCATTCGTCGAAAGGAGCATTTCAACGTGTTGTAATCGTGCCGGGCGATGATTTATCAGGCGGCAAACGACAGTAGTTTAAAAGTTGTCGGGAAGAATTCAAAGGAATTTCGCGCGCGTCCCTTGTTTACCACGTCGAAGTATCTGGGGCCCTCCATGGCCTGGTCTATCGGGGCCGAGGGATCCGAAGTAAATCGAGTTTCATCCCCGTAAGAGGTTTCACCCTACCGCGTTTCACCCTCGACGCGGGGTCGGGATTCGTGGCGACGTTATTGGCACGAGGGATGCGTTTATTTACTCGGCTTTTAAGCGTCTCGCGCCGAGCCAGCTCGCGTATTGGTCGGCTTGCCACGAGGGTTCTAAATCAATTCAATCGTCACACGCCGTAAATATACCGGAAGGACGAATCACGCGACAGCTTTCGACATCGGCCCACCGAAATCCAGCCTCAGGGATCCCCGTTTCGAGAGATTGTGGAAGGTAGTATTTCTTTTTCTCCTTGATTCACGATCTCCAATTTTTGTACGGGTTAGCTCCGTCATCCCGAGTGATCACTAAAAAACGGTAAGCCTTTTAAAAACTGGAAGCTGCTATTTACATATACTATAGAACACTACCCAGGATGACTCAACAATTGGGGATGATAAAAACAATTCTCAAACGTTCAAAATAATGTAATTAATGAAGCTGAATCTAGAAAGAGAGAATATATCATAGTGGATCGTATTTGAACTCTTTTGCATTCTAAGCATTCTAGTACAGTTTAAATGTGAATTTTGGAAACTAGTCGACAAAATTTATTTATTAAGAAAAATGATTGTCACCCGTATGTGATCGACGCGCAGCACACAACGTGTTAATGTTTAGAACAATTAGTTTTGATACTGTGATGCTGTTAAACACTGTCTCTCTACTCTGTTTTATACCCTAAATTTAAAAATAAAGATAGAAATCATTAATAGAACTTGAAATAACTTTTAAACCATTGATGTTATGACCTCCCTATTTTTTGCATATGCATTCATCGACAATTCTTCGTCCGTAGTAATTTCCCTAACAAAACGAGACGATTTTTGTTTCTTGTATGTCTTCATTTAATTTCGTCCCTAGATTTTGATAATAAATTAGTCATATTTTGTTTCGATTTAGGAGAAATGTATAACGTTCATATTTAATAGATTATCTAACGCGAAATCTTGGTCAAGAGTCTGACTCGTTGTTATAATGAAAGAAGTTAACGAAACCTTTCTCGACACTTTTATTTGACACTCATTTCACTGGTATATTTCCTCAGCTCTCCAATACTCCTTGAGTAATTGATTTCTCAGTCGCCCGTTCTTTATGAGAAGAGAACGCTGGAATCAGTCGTAAAAAAAATCGAGTTAGTATGGCAGAAACATCACTGTATCGAATTAAGTTCGAATTCCTAGTATGTCGGAAGTTTTTGATACACTGCAGCGTGTGTGTTTCAGCAGCTTGATACGGTTAAAAAGAAAGTGCTCGTAGTAATGTTATTACTTGGAAGTAATTGAATTCTGTTACCGTTTAAGGTATAGTTCCATCTATGTGTGCGTGTGCGTGTAGCAGGATCTCGGTCAAACGGTACACAAAGCTCACCCTTAAACGTCCGATGGCCGACCCTTTATAGGAACGGAGAGAATCAACACTATATGTATGTAGTATGACCCATACTATATGTTCTTGGCAAGTATACTTTAAAATCAACTTTGTACTGTGAAATTTAAATGAACAAAAATTATTGTTTATTGAGTGACAATGTCGTTAAGATTTCGGAATTGTTAATAATTGTTCTTTGTTCATTCACTTATTTATGCTGGAGGCTCGTTTTTATAGAAACTCGGGGCAGTCGGCAAATGGAGGCATCGGCCAGCATGCCGATGTACATTATAATATGAACACATCCATATGTAATAATGCTAGAATAAAAACGCTGACTCAACATTTTTATTTCTAATCTTTTGCCATGATTCGAAGGCAATTCGGAGGTCAAATGCTACGATTTGATGGAAATTGGTCACGTACTTTGCAGCTCCGCGGTTTTTCTTACTTGATTCACATCCGCGAACCTTAGCATCAGCGTAGTAATAAATCACATAGGCGTGGGACTAGCACAGGGTAATCCACAGCAACCCGAAATTTGGTATTCCCGTGTAAAATCACTGTATATGTCACATTTTGTATGATTATGATTACAGAAAAATAAGCGAACATGTTAACATTTCAGAGATATTTCTACCAAGAAGAACTGAAGAGTAGCACGCTACAGAAATTGCCTGATTCTATCAAGGATCTCTGCGAACTTATAGAGTTTCAAAAACCCTTGTTTCAAAAAAGTTCCCTTGCTAGCTAACATCTTATTGTAGCACCGCCTGTTCGTAACAGGAGTTTGTTTCCTTATCGCGGTTCTCAGTTCTTGCACTCCAAACTCTTTTTAAATTAAATACTACTTCGTTGAACTCGAATACAAATCGAATTAGATATCACTAACCATCCGTTGATAGAGTTTAGGTTCATTTTGACCCAGAGGTACAAACGTTCTACTTAAATCTCAATTCTTTAGTAACCAGTAGAAACTGTCAAGTAATATTTAAAGAGCATTACAAAATCAACGTTCTGATGAACGTTCTGGTTTCAACCTTAACATTATCGTCTTCATCTAGGTTCCTTAAGTTACTATACATACAATATAATTATATGTAACTATAATATAATTATATGTAACTATACATATAATTTCGCTAAGCAATTTCGTTTCTTCTAAATAATACAAAAAATAACCTTGACATAACTTTTGCTACGTGTTTGTAGTTGCTCGAGCATTTTTTGATGGTATTGGACAGTTTTAATTTTTTAGAGACGTTACAAGATAGTTAGGGCTAGTATGCTCTATTCGAATTTTAGCACGATTTGTTGTTTTCTTATTAAAAATACAACGGGATGGATAGAAAATATACTTTCTCCGAGTTCATATAGGGACGAGAAATTTAAATGAAGCCATTCTTGGTTCAACTTATGCTAAATATTTTTTGTGAAGAGTTTCAAGTGAGATTTCAATGCTCTTTAGATCTTTGTTACGTTTACCTCGTTGTTAGTTTCTGGAATTTCAATACTGTCGAGGTTACTTTTGCAGAGGGCTATATTTTTTAAGGATTTTTAATTTCTCAATAGAACAGTCCTTTTTGTTAGAACCGCAGGATCATCCGCAAACCAGGTGTTCTAACATTTAGGAAATGTTTGGCGGGAACATTGTCAACAATCGCAGTCACCGAGAAAAGGTAATTTTTCAGCGGGAAAACGAAACGAAGCAGACGCAAAAGGAGGTTTTTCTGGTAGGCCGTGGCACGCGCGGCAAAAATCAATGGCAAAAGCCAAAGGGAAGAGAAATGCGTCACTTTGTACGCGCGCCAGGCCTTTTCCGTGGAAAAGGGGTGAAAGCCATCGCTCTTACGCTCAAAAATAGAGAAAGGGATTCGTGGCTCGAGAAGCGAGAGGGCATTGTTACCGAAGTCTCTGTGCCTGCTGAACGTCCCTTCTGCCAGTTGAAAAGGGTAGAGCAACCTTTCAACGGAAAGATCCGTTGCCCTTTTGCCACTAAAGTCTCACCCCCGTGGAGGGGTGCTAGACGGGGTCCGAGATTTCCATTGGATGCAAGCTGGACTATAAATCAAGTCCCGGCGCTCTCTTACATCGACTTACGAAGAATTAATCAGCGGCTGGCCGGTGGTTATGCGCCCTGATAACGATTTATGCGGGATTAGCGGCTGCTATTCTTTCTGCCTGAATCGAAGCTCTTTCGCCTCCCTGGTGACTTTGTATGCGAAGACTAATGGTTAACGGATAGAACACCGGCGTGTTTGCAAATTCAACGAACCGTATTTTCGCGATTTTTTTAGTGTATTCGATATGTGCAGTGGCGGATAAAAGATTGAGACAAGAAGACAGAAATTGGTAACATGGTTGTAAATCTTTTTGAGAAAGGAAATACGGCGGAACTTCGATTCGTCCGAGAATAATATTTTTTTGACAACCTTGATTCGTTTAATATTTACGAGCCTTAACGGAAGCAAGTTTTATTTCCCGATATTTAATGCTCAGCGTTGGTTTTTTTACGTGATTTTTGTGCTCTTAATTGAAAATATTGCGACTGGGTTATAGCTGTTCCAACATTTATTTGTATATCATAGTTTAAATTTATTTCAACTGTAATGCCAGAACGAAAACGATTCTTTGAGTGCAAACGATAGTGTAGCCGTAGTATGACAATACTCAATTTCATATACATAAAATGCACTAAGTCTTACAAAATAGAAATAGTGTAGGTCAGAAAATTTATTTTGCATTTAGGGTTAAATCGGCGGCGAATGCAAAGAGTTAAGTTGATTTTAACTACTTGTTTTGAGAATGTCTGAATAGCTGACTTTTAATTAGTAATAATGTGCATTTGTACCAAAATGGTTAAACGAAATGATTCTTGAAACTATTATGTATTGTTTAAACAAATGTCTCCTACGAAATTTGTACAGAAAGAAATATTATCCTTAGGAATATTTTCAAAAAGTGTTTTCGCGGAATAGATATTTAGCAACTTATATAATAAAATTTCTGTCGAACTAAATTATTTTATAACGTTTAACAAAGAAGATTTCATAACGCGCGGAAATAGGGAAGGAAATAATCTGTATAAATATTACAAATAAGTAATGTATTCTCAAAATGAACTTAAGTCCTGCCTGCATCAAAGGACTAATTAGAGATTGCATCTGTTTCAATAAAGATGAACACATAGCATAAATTTGCTTCCCTAAAAAATTAGCGCAATGCAGGTTTGGAATATTCTCTGTGTTTCTCTGAAATATACAGTGAATGGCTAATACCGTGCTTATAATAATTTGCATCATATTTGGGAATATTTTAGACTTTATCCCGGTTTAATTAAATTCTGCGCAATAAACATAAATACACTTTTGACATTTATCCTGGAATCTCTGTGCACGGGCCCGTGAGTCTGTATACCGTGTCACAGAATTACAGGGTCGCTAAATTACAATCGAGAAATTGTTGATCTTTGAACTCCCGTAATTTTTCGTAAACAAATTTTAAGAACGATTCGAATTGAGAAAATACAGATAGCGTAACCCCAGGAGCTGTCGATTAAAATAAATTGAGAGGTTCAAGAGGATATCAACATTTTCATTTCTGGATTTACCTCCTTCAGTTTTCATCCGACTTTTAAGGCTCGAAAATAGAACGCACACTTGGAAGTTCTTTTAATCAGAATAGTCAAATTGGGCATTCCATAAAATGAGAACTCCTACTTATAATTAAGTCCACGAAAGCAACAACAACAAGGTCACCGATTTATTCTGTTTTCGACTTGGCTAATCCAATTCCTTGAACCCGATATCATCCATATAACGTAACATCCGGCCGCAGCCAAGCAAAATTCCAGCATCGCTACAGCCCCGGCTGTATGGAATTCTACCAGACTCTAATATACCGTGGAGCACGTTTCTTTGAGCGAGTTAATTTGTTTTCCTTTTTGTGCCAGCCGTACTTCCACGATATTCCGTGCACGTTCCAGCATAATCCCGCTTTCTTCTTTTCTTTAGCCCCCTCCCCCTGACCTATCCCCTCGCTGGCACCCCTTTCCAACCCCCATTTCTTCCTATTTCCACTTCATCCTTCTTTCTTCGCGTTGCACCGTTGTTTTCGAAACCAAGGGCTAACCAACTCCGCAGCATCGCTGATACCGCAACAACAAAAAGCCTTTTCCTTCACTCTCTGTGCGTGCTTTCCTCAAGTTTACCGATCTCCCTGTAACGTCTCGTGGTAGCAAACACACCGCGCTATGGGCCAACAACGATTCTCACTGACAAGAAGTAAAAATTTGAATGTTCTTGGTAGACTGAGGATGCAAATTTGTATTTTTATTATCATTCGCAAATTTTAATCCTTAACCAAAAGATTCATTTATTGTTTTCTTGTATTTTCTAAATTTACACATACCATGAGTGCGTCGAATCTGCAATATAGTTTCGATTTTGGACGACGCCTGACAAATGCATACTGAACGCTTGAGTTAATTTGTACTTTATATATAATAATTTATTCATTTATCCTAAAAGTCGCTGGGTTAAAATTCGAACAATAAAGACATTAAAAGAATTTAAGGCATACCCCTCAATTTATTGAAGTTATCAAAACAAGAAGTACATTTTTCTTTAACGTCTGTTCTTTACTATTCATTAAGAAAATTTTCATTTCGTATAAAGATCTGTAGTTTATATATATATATATACAGGGTGTTCCACAATTATTTTAACAGCCGAAAATGAGGGGTAGCTGAGATCATTTGAAGTAACTTTTTCCTTTGCGAAAATGCGACCCGCGGCTTTGTTTACGAGTTATTAACGGAACACACTGACCAATGAGAGGTGACGGCGCGAAGTTCGAGAGCCCGCAGCACGAGGCTTTGACAGATGGTCGGGACGGACTCGAGCCGCGTTCGAAGTATTGAACAAATCACGAAGCGAGAACTTTCCGGATTTTTGTTTACAACGTAACAGTGATATTTTTAAGAAAAACGCTGTTCACCTTTACTTTAGAACGTCTAAAGAATATTTACTAATTTTTCGGACCAGAAATATTAAGTAATTTATGCGTGACGGGCGTTTTAATTTTCTAGTGTGCATGACACCTTATGTGTAAACCTTGACATATCAAGATTATGTCAAGGACATATCAAGGTTATCTCAAGGTTATGTCAAGATTATTGATAATATCCTTCATATTTCTCTAAACAAACATATCCCTTACGTCCTTTAACACGATTATTATTTATTAAATTAGCTTTGTGAGTCATCCGTTGAACTGTGTTCGGACACGGAATTATTTAAATTAAAATATCATTTACGTACTTTGTTTATCTTCACTGTACACCTTGCTTAAAAATTTCATATGTTAGCCTTGAGATAACCTTGATATGTCCTTGAGATAACCTTGATATGTCTTTGAGATAACCTTGATATATCCTTGATATAACCTTGATATGTCCTTGACATAACCTTGAGATAACCTTGATATGTCCTTGAGATAACCTTGATATGTCCTTGACATAACCTTGATATGTCCTTGACATAACCTTGATATGTCAAGGTTATCTCAAGGTTTTGTCAAGGTTATTGATAATATTCTTCATATTTCTCTATTATTATTTATTAAATTAGCTTTGCGAATCATTCGTTGAACTGTGTTCGAACACGGAAAAAGTTACCTCAAATGATCTCAGCTACCCCTCATTTTCGGCTGTTAAAATAATTGTGGAACACCCTGTATATATAGGTATACTACTATAAGGTAAGAGTATATTATACTATAAAAGTATACTTTTTATATAAAAAGTATGACTAATAAACGTTGTGCATCTGTAGCAACGAAAGAGTTTCAAAATTATTCAAGTTGATTGTTAGACAACTACATAGCTGGGAGAATTCTAGAATACAGTAACTTTTAATTCAGATGGAGATATAGTTTTCTGCTCGTGTACAATTTCAGTTGTAAATTATTTTTCTGCCCATTTTACAGTAACTTTATTTTCGTTATATTTATAAGATTTGGAAAGTGTTCCTCATCAGCATGAATTTTTTATAAAATCAGAATCGTTGTTTGTACTTTTAGCAATTAAAACGTTATTTCATCAAGTGTCTCTGCACAAATTCGAATTCTTTGTATGAAGGACTCAGGAGATGCAATGCTTTTATAAAGATTGCCACGTTTGTGCGGGGTCAAATAATCGTGGGTACATTTCATTACGTTGGAAACGTTTCATATGGCACTGAGATTAGTATGATTACTTTTGTTAATGGAAGTAATCTATTTCTTTTTTAGGGTGGCTGGGGTCGATAAGTCACTGGTTAGGATTGCTGAAAGTTGGAATTATAATACAAAGTGATATGTGCGGTTGGGCCTGTTTTATATTCTTTTCATTTAAGCGCAAATCCAACTGCCGATTGATCTACACGCGAGATTTACTCAAGTTTAACAATTATTTATTCTATAGTACTGTAAAACGCATGGAATTTCACGTGTTTCGTGATTGTTTATTATAACAGCTCTTTGATAATTCGACAAAGAAATTTGAGAGCTGTATCATTCAAATCATGTGCTCCGAAATTGTAGTTGTATCAACTATTATTTAATATTTAATATATGGAACTTAAATAATATTTTTATAAACATTTCGAACCACCGTGCGCCGTACGTTGACCTGACCACCAAACTCTTGTCCACAACGGACAATTCGAATGCCGCGTTCCGCAAGTTCCAAACGTTCCAAAAGTTCCAAAAGTTCCAAAAGTTCCAGAAGTTCAAAAAGTTCAAAAAGTTCAAAACGTTCAAAATATTTCTTAATACTTATTTCTAAATATCTCTTATACTTATTACTTAATACTAATATAATCTTAACATAACCGAAATATTTCCAATATTTCGGAAGCATCTGTTCTTATGCTGGTAATAGCACGTATAACTAATTCGCAAAGTGTTGGCGTTTACGGGCGCAAAATAATAGGGCCGGAAAGATTTAAACGAGATCAGCAAATCCACGCTCATAGAAAATCCTAGCTCGATTCGGGTTATCCGATCATAATCCGTCCTCTCAGCTCGTCCTTTTTCTCGTTGTCGAAGATTCGAGGGATCGGCAGAAAGTATAGCCAGTCCGAAAGAGGAGACAAGAAAGAAAAGAGATTGGATTAGAAGAGCTTCAAAGAAGATGACACCGTGCACCTGTGCCATCGAGTTGGGACCCATAAAAACGCGATAAGCGGTCCACGAAATCATCAGAGTCTTCATTTCAGAATTTCGGTTCACGCGGAACCAATCGCTTTATGTTTTTATTCAATGTGTATTATAACTTCTATATTGTTAATTTAAAATTGTAATCGATTACCGATACACTGTAAATTATTGTATAAAATTCGAATTGAACAGCAATACACTACAAATTATCGTATAAAATTCGAACAGAATACCAACGCATTATGAATTATCGTACCATTTGACTTTTACCGATCAGCATTTGTGGAGGAAGAAACATGTGCGATGAATTGTGAATCTCGTACATTTATGACTGAATTAAGTAAAATTCACTAAAATCATTAACAACTGAAAATTTTATGTGGCTCTTGTTTGTTGCAGTTTATGCAGAAAATGTTTATTTCGAAGATCTACAGGCCATTTATATGGTTGTTTGCAATATCCTCTGTACGTAATAACATCAGACAAACAACTACTGGCATGATTCCAGCAGGTAGTAATTCTAACTCTATAATTCATTCGATATAGGGATTTAATTTATTATCATACATTCTTTTAATTATTTTTAGTTTAGTATTTTTTAACACTTCCACGACCGCAGCTAGAGACCTCAAAAATTTTCATAAAATTAAAATATTTCATTCGAATAAACAAAAGTTACGAAGCTAACTTATATGGCACCAATTACTTCTTCAGCATTCGTACTTCATGCAAATCTTAATAAAATTAAGCAATCAGTCTTAATTTTTCATTGATCATCCATTCTATCGTCAATCGACTGAATTTAAAACAGGGAGATCTCCCCATTCGGTTGGTTAAGTGTTAAAATTAATCTTTAAAATTGATTACTAAGTAATTCGTTTAAATCTTTGTCTACTTATGGCAAATTTTGGTAAATCAACTTGACCATGTTCTCTTGTCAGACACATTACCTTTCGCTAGAATTAGTCGATTATACGAGAATGAATATAATTGTTGACAGACTTATTTGAGTATATAAAAGAGGAAAAACAATATCGTACACATGTTTTAGAATGATAAGAACGTTAACAACTTCTACAAAAAGATTACTAAACTAATAAATGCTTTTTAATATTCATTTAACACGTTGACTGCCGCGTCACCCGTATTCGGGTGACAGCAAAAGTTCTCATCAGGCCACGTCACCCGTAATTCGGGTGACGCTGATTTGACTACTTCCGAAAATATTTCGACAAATATTCTACAGGAGGTAATGAAACTATTGAATTCTTATAAAAATGGTTAATTAAAAAAATTATTCGCAGTGTATAACGTTAAAACATTCTCTGCAAAGTTGAGGTTGATCAGGACAGCTTGGACAAAAAGTTGTTTGTTTTTTCAGATATGCTCGTGCCTCTGATCGGTCCATTTCGTATCTTTTATTTGAACTGTAGCTTCCTCAGTATCATCAACATTTCTTTCTTCTTCCATGACCAATTCACGTAAAATCTCGTCAATAGTATCTTCATAACATTCATTATCACTAAGATTATATTTATCAGTATCCAAATCAGAATCTGACGATGTAATTTTATTTATGCTTCTCCTTCCGGGCAATCCGATCTCTTTTCATTATTGAAAAAAAATAAGGGCAGAGATTTTAAGTTATACCATTCGGTACTCGGCAAAGATGCCAACTGTTCATGCAGGAACAGAAACAGATATGAATTAACAGCGCACGCTTCCTATAGCGGCACGGGTGGCCTGTAGGAGATTTTGTTGTAAATGCGCGTGGCAGTCAACGTGTTAATGATACTCACATTCGCATTTTCGTTAATTAAAATTCTGCAAACAAAATCTTCGAATATAGTGTACGGTCTATCTCCAGTAAGAGCATAATCAAGATAATTTCCGAACCAATTGAAAGAAAAATCGAAAAGGAATCGCACAATCAGGGGTCCTCTCATATTACAGGCGAGTGTATTTTTAGGGTCTTAGGTGATAAGATTCTGGCAGGGAACAGGGGTTCGGTCACGGTTAAACGAAAAACGTACGGATGGCCTTCGGAAGAGGGCTGTTTCGCCCCGCCTCGAGACGCTTTACGATCGAAGATCCGTTTTCCTTGACAGCTGCTACCGAATCCTGCATCGCCGCCGGGCGAATGACCTTCTGCCACCAGACTAATACTGTAAACAATGAATTACGCCTGAAGGCGGGCAAACACTGCGATGTTAGTCGCATTCCGGCTGACTGATTGTACACACGGGCACTTGGATGCTAACAGATGCAAGAGTTTCGACTAGCATGACGCGTTCATCTGGAGAAACCGTGATGGGAATCCGTATTTTCTATGCCGGAGGAGCTGTGCGATAGTTTAGCGACTTGCGAACACCATTCGCAAAGGATAGTGCTGTGGTAGTAATACTAGTAATACTAATTAAATAAGCGTCTTTAGTCCTTGCAAAGCTGATGCTCTTGATCATTTTATGATCAATGTAACCGTAGTCAGACCCATTCGAGTCTAAAGATTATTCAAGCAAATAGAGCTAATTAAGATTAATAAATATATGAATATGAATGCTATTCAAGATTAGTAGAGCTAGAGAGCCATGCAATATTAAAAAAGTCTTCTTATTTTTCGATTTGATGGCGCAATTTGATAGTTCTTTTTTAAGAAATCAATCAGCATATCTTTACAAAAATTCACTTATTCGTACAAATTCAAGCTACTTTTGTAAATGTTAATACTGTGTTTGCATAAAGAAAAAATGACATGTGAGACAAAGTAGAACTATACATCGACCCATCCATCAAAATAATTGTATTGTAGGAAATATATGAGACAGAAACAAGAAAATGACATTCGAAGACAATTTTACATACCTAAACAGATTTGAGACAGAATTACATCCGAGTGTGATGAATGATTGGAATACTACAAGGAAAATTGACCTGTTATGGTTCTGTTTAATCAAATGATTTGTTCAGAAAAATTTATTCAGCGATAATGTTTTATAATTTTGTTTAAGTGAAACTATTATTTTCGTTTTCATTGACAACGGCTTCTATAATTCATTTAATCGATGAAAGTGTTGGTTACAAATAATCATCTGTTCCATATACAATGCTATTTAACATTATTTTGTTCTAAGTCCACAACGAAGATCGGAGAAGCTGTCTTACCATATTGTCAGCTAGTATCGAGGAATACCGAATTGTCTTAACCCTTTCGCTACTACGGGTGACTATAGTCACCCGCCACAAAACGACACCTGCATACGATGGGTGACTATAGTCACCGGCCACAAGATGCCACCTATCCACGACGGGTGACTATGGTCACCGGTCACAACAATGGAGCCAAAAGTTAAAACAAGGGCTATCGCCTCGCTTTCCTCTGTTCGCAGACGCTATCATCTACCAAAAACTACGATGAATTGTAATAAATCTGGTCATATTAATCCAACGTTTTTGAAGCAAAAGACTTGGCCCCGAATGCTGAAGACTGCGCGCGCTTAATGTTCCTGCTTTCGGCAGAGTGCTCCGTTCTACACGAGGGACTCCGCGGCGAGGCCCGCCGTAGCGAAAGGGTTAACATGTCAATTAGTACAGGGTACTAGGGAAATGCGTTGACACCACTCGGATACCACTCTTCGTCAGACTGAGCGGAACAGCGACAGGCCTGGGAAACACGCCAAGAAATCGTTCTGCAAGCGATTTCCATAGAGACCGGTTGTAAAGCGAACAATTCCCAGTAAATTCAGAATTTCAATATTCCCCGGGTTGTCAACTAATTGGGTTTCGCCGACTAATCTCCGGCAGTCACGTGAGATTAAGTTGGCGCGGGGACATGTGGCTTACTGCGGCCCACCTAACGAAAGTGCTAATTTATAGTGACTCAATGCCGGTTGGCAGACAGCTCGTAAAGTCTTTATTCCGCGTCCCAGTCGGAATTTGCTTGGCATTGCAGGGCTCTGTCGCGTAATAGATTGCCCGTTGGCGATGCGTTTCAGCCTGCGATTGTTCTTTCCAGAAGGAGGCTGGGTAGCTAGCTAGCTAGCGGTACTGTAGCTGCCTTCTGAGCGGATCTACGACTGCGTCAGTAGTGGATTTCAAAGGCAACCCAGCTCGGCCCGGCCCGGCACCGGCTATTACACATTTTTCCACTGTTGCCTGATTCGCAAACGAAAGACGGCGCGATCCGGCGCGGAGTCCAGAGCGGAGGAGTGCGGCGCGAAGCGGCCCTTTGAAACTCGAGATAAACAGGCTACGGTCTCTCATCCGCTTCCAGAGGCCACATATTCAACCGACGCGACGCTCGCTCTTTTTTCCTCCTGCAAAAAGCAATCTTCCTTCTGTGCCTGTCGCCGGTGTCGGACCCGCTCTCTGTGTTCGTCTGTTCGCGAAAGAGGATTCGCCCGGAACTTGAATACGCAAACGGTGAATCCTCCAGATAAGATTGGAGGGCAGATTTAAAGACGTTTGTCCAGTTCGCGATGCGTTTGCGTGCCAATCGGATCGCATTACGGTTACCTCGACCCTTTGACAACCACCAGGCCAATTTCGCGCGAATGAAATTGTTTGTAATTGAATTTCTTCTCATAGGAACGTGTAGTCACTTTAGATCAACAATTGAGTTGAAGCAGAATGTGGAATGATATATGTAGATCGTTTTACCCGTAAGAAGCTCCGCTAAGGAAGCATAAATGCAATATGTGCTCCAGGAGATTGGAAATTCTCCTCCTCGTTCGACATGGAAATTTTAAGATATAAAGACCTCTCAGCGAGTATTTTTTAACGGAACCTCGTTGTCATGAAATTAGAAGATGTGTTTATGTTCTAGAGCACAAAGATCCCCGTGTGGAAGATTCAATTTTCTTTCGTATGTTTCACAATTTTCAAATAAACTAATCTCCGCATGATCATTCTAAGCATTTTTAAACATGTTTCCGTACTGCTACTATACAAATGAAAACTCTTCAACTATAACTACGAATTAAAGCACGAAACATCTTCAAAGCCGACGATTTGAATATTTTTTTAGCAATCAATTGTTTCGAAAACTCCACACGAGAATAAAAAATCTCGCACATTCGTATTCAGTCCACGAAAACAGAAACCTAGACTTCAAGTCGCAACCTCGGAAACAGTTGAAATTTCTGGAAGCTTTATCTCTGGAAAGAAGATCGGAAACTTTGCTTATTTTGACACACCTTGGGTTAGCCTCCTCCTCCCGCCTCCCACAAAGGAACTCTATATATAATTTTCATTTAGAAAGGTTGCAGCCAGCGGGAAATACAGCCCCACTTCCGGCAGTATTATTCGAACTCGAAGCCATTGGAAGCACTATTTATTTCATTTCTCCAAGCCATTCCCGGATGTTCGAACGAGTTCTAAGCGAGGCGGAAGCGCGCGTGCAACACCCATTACGATACCCGATAATTTTCCACGATCTTATTTTCGCAACACGAAACACCAAATTGGCTTTCCACTTACCCGAGCTTCAATTTGCCAGTTTGCGTGGTTCTCACCCCTTCCCCCGTTCCCTGTCATCCTAGCTTTCCTCCAGTTTCTTTTCATCTTTCTGCTCTCACCGTTCGATTTCTCTTGGCCCTTCGGTTACTTTCCAATGGCGCCCTCCGGCCGCCATCGCTGCCGGCCCAACCATATCGCCTTTATTACGTTTCTACACACGCGCCATTTTCCCCATCTCCCCTGGCATCCCGACCGACACTTTCCTTTGTCCCGTATAAAATCAAATCCACCGGGAAGAACAAGCCGTTCGCCGCGCCCCGAGCATCCGCGGAAAATAAACTCGTTTCCCCGGTCGTGTCTTACCGACACACGTATAGCTACCGACATGAAATTGAATATTCATGGCCCGGTTTACCGAAGGGATTTCGATACTAATGCGCGGTCGAGGTGAATTATTCACCAGTTTTAGCGACCGACGATGTTTTCCTCCGTGCCCTGACTTTTACGCGGCTCGATAGCCGCCATAAAAGTCGGCCAAACTACCAGCGTTGTTCAACTGAACGAGCTCCTGCATACAGTGATCCCGCACTTTGGTCCTGATTAATTCCTTGCGCTACGTTTTATTTCACGTCTACGATAATTAGCACTTCTTCGTCCTTGATCATTTCCCTGATAGAACGGGACAATTTTTATATCTTCTATGACTTCGCTCCTGGATTTTGGTAACGAAAGAATCAAATTCCGTGTCGATTTGGAAGAAACGAAGTCACTCTGACTCGTTGTTAGAGTGCAATGGGTTAAAAATAGATGATCCTAAATAAAGGGTTGAAATAGATGTAAAAATGTATTTAGCTTTGTTTAACAATTTTAAGATGTCCCGAATGTGTCCGTTTGGACCTTTCTTTGACTTGTTACAGTAAAGATTTTACCATCTTTAAGGTATCGCTAAGAACGAGATTTCTTCAACTTCGATGATTTGTATTTGAGAATTTATTTCAAATGTCATCCAATAAACCAATCCTAACCCTTTGTACTCGAAATCATTTTAAGTCTGAATCCGAAATAGCTTTTCTGACCTGCAGTATTTCCATTTTACATGACTTATTGCGTTTTATGACTCATGCAACAGTTATGCTTTTAACAGTTTTTTAAAAATATAAACAAATTTGATAATGTAAAAATGATCTTAGAACGTGATATAAAAATTTGTGATGATGCCTCAGGGACGCCACTCGAGTGCAAAGGATTATTATCTCGGGCAAACACAGGCGGTTTAATTCGCTTGAAAAAGTAATTTCGTTTTCTCCTAGTAATAGTAATGCCGGTCACTTCGAGTAAAACCCAACAAAAGCAGAAGAACCATTTGCAAAGAAAAGCCGAACAAACAAAAGATCGGTAAATAGCACAGGTGGACGATATCAATCTCGGCGGTAAGATTCAATTCCTGCGAATCGCGCGATCAATTTCCACGATAATCACTGCCGGCGTTATCCACGGGACGAAGAACAAAAATAGAGCGGGTTAGGGGAGCTGGGTATGTAAACGGGCGGTGACTGTGCGCAATTTGTGTGGATCGGTCGCTCGATTAATTTACATAGGGGACACAGCGGTGCATTTGGAATCCACGCAGGCATTTAATTGATTTTACCGGTCGCCGGAACAAAATTAAATTTAGACACTGGTTTACGGGACATTTGTTTACGCGGATGACGAAACGTTCAACGAGATTATCAGTCGCCGTCGCTTGTCTGGCGCAGCTGAAAATACGTGCAATATACCTGACAGCGGCTTGATGTCTCCTCTAACACGCACTCGACTCCGAAACCAACCCTCTCGCACTCCCCTGTCCCGCTCACCTGCTATTTTCGACCCCGTCGAGTCACTTTATGGGGAACTTTTTTACGGCTTCTGTTGACACTCGGCGAACGCGATAGCTATTCGCTGATTTAAACGGTTTCTCTTCGTTGCCCGGATACTCGTTGACATGCTCTGTATTTTTACCGTGAATTACCGAGCACCTCGAATCGCGTGTTAGGCTGATGAGGATTTTGCGGATTACTACTTTGTTTCAATAATTTTGTATTTATCGCGTTGCGACGTTTAGTGAGTTCCCGCGGATTTTCAGTGGTCAGTAAAACGTATTATTTCATTGTATTTACATTAATGTTTTTCTTACTCGCTTGCTATCATTAGTCTTGTTTTTTAGTGGATTGGACAACTTATGAGCAAGAATGTTTAATTTCTCGTAATTCGTAGTAGGAAAAAGCTGTGAAGCTTTTACGTATTCGAGCATTACGAGCAACAGTTTACAGAAAAAGTCAGTTTCTCGAAAAAACCATGGACGAACTTTTTCCTTTGATGCCACGCGTTTTATCTACGTGTGCGGCAAAAAAATACAACTCTTTTATAAACCAACAAATATTACGCCACGTTCAAAGGGAATTGCATATCCACTTATATTATGCGATAAGAGAAACTGTGGAAACGAGTAAATATTCGGTAGAATTTGTAGAACCGTTCGCGGAAAAATGTGGTGAAATTCGATTCGAGGATGTATTACAGGAATTTTTCACGGAGTATCAGGACAGACGCCATTACGTTTAAGTAGAGCGTGATACATTACTGAAGAGTTCCCTTCCGCGTTGAATGTTAAACGTCAGATTAAGCTAGTCCGACGTGTGAAAGAAAAGCAAATTTGGTTAGAACGTACATTTTTCTTTCTTCGCAAGTGCTTCGGCTCGAACCGCATTTCACCGCTCGCGTAATCCGATTGAAACGCGAATTGCCGTAACGGGAATTACTAAAATCAGCAATATCTCGTTAAGTAGAATCGATAAATTGCGGAGAACAAAATGAAAAAGTAGAATTGTGTTTAACGAAATAAATAACTTTTATGGCATTCGCTATTACAATTCATATACGCGCGGAAACATATTTGCAATACAAATATCGAGATCAAACCGTGGGCCAGGATATTTGCTCCAGTTTCGCGTGGACGACTTATTTGGTACGCGATGTAAACTTTGGCAGACGAATGCAAGGGATTGGTCAAAATAAAATTCTTAACTGCGTGTTCTATAAATTATGTATTATTTTATAAGCAGATTGTGGATCATTACGCATTCATGACAAAAATGGACACGTCGAATATAGTCGAAATTTTAGAAGAATTTAAAGACGCTTTTATATCCTTTGCAAATTGGTAATGTTAATAAAATAAGAAATAACTCTCTGTGCAATATATTTACTTGCAAATGATGCAAACAATTTTGATTTTGCATAAAGATCCGCAATATACAAAGTTATATGAAAAATTTTTGCCAAATTGGAAATACTTTTACGAGCGCAGAGGATTTTAATGAATAAATTCTTTAATTTGAGTATTAAGAAATCAATTATGACGAAACATTATAAAAGATATTATTATAGATAATATGAAAGGACCCCGCGCAAAACTTTTTCAATACACATTCCGCCTAGAATTCGCGGGATGATTATGCTCTGGTTACGCTACGTTGATCTCGCAAGTTTTCAGCAGTTACTTAATGCGAATCCGCGTTTAAGTAACAAAAAATACATACTCAGAAGTTGGCCCGGGTAAAAGTTTCAGCTCTCAGTCGAATGAGGAAGTGATTAAAACACTTGAAACGCTGAAAGTCTAGCGCTCACTTCGAAGATTTCATTAATTTAAGATTTCTCACTTAAAAGTTTCCTCGTTTTAATCAATATTCGACCAGCTTTCCATGGGATTTCTCGAATTTTTCTTATAATAGAAGAGGAGCTTATTGAACGCGATACACAACATTTTAATTTATTGCCAAGCGAGAACGACGTTTCCGAAGAAAAAAGAGGGAATACAGAGGGGTGCTTTCAGACTCGTAAAATGAATTGCAATCTACGGAGACTACTGGATGAAAATGATTCATTTACATTTTATTGTTGATTTGTCTCGTGAACTTTTTAGAACTTCGATTGGAAATTTTGATTACCATTTATCTTAATTGTTCTTAGGTAGACAGAACGTTTGTATTACATCGACTATTAATCTCTTACACCACGATTACTTTCATAACTGCATTGATTAGCACTTCTTGGTCCCCAATAATTTCCCTAATGAAATGAGACAATTTCCTTCACGTTTTATTTACTTTCATTCCTAGACTTTGATTGCAGAAGAATCAAACCTTGTTTCAATTTAGAAGAAACAAATAACATTTGTATTTAGTATGTGTGGAATGTTCGTTACGATTCTGACTCGTTGTTATAGTGTGAAGGCTTAAGAATCTTCAGAAAGCGTATTATTATTATTTTTTATTATTCTTCCTACAGAATGATGGACATTTTACTTATTTTGTTAGCCAATATTTCTTTAATTTAATATTATTACGGCAATTTAAATGACAATTATTTTGCTATAAGACTATCATTTTTTTACAAGGCTATTGTTTTCACTCTATAAAAATTATTGATTTTTTCTCGTAATTTTTGTTTCTTAGAAAATTTTAAGTTTGCAAAAAAGATTCTCATTTGAAGAGACATTTGATACTTCCAAAATTCTATGCTAATGAACTAAATAGTCTTGCTTCCTGTTTGGTACTATTGTCTATATAAAATCTCAAAAAGTTCCAGCTGGTAATTATCAATAGTTAGTTCGACACGTTGCCAACTAGAGTGACCGCGAAAACTTGATAAAATGAAAACGATTTATTTAATAAAACAAGAACTGATATTAATTACTGGACTCCGGATTTTATACACTAATGGTAAAACTATCTATACATTATCGTCAACTGACAAAAATTATGAGAGAATATGTTCCTTGTATTTGATGAAGATAGTTTCTACTTGCACAAAAACCGCAGTCTATTAATAACACTTTCAACGACCTCGCGTTAGTCCATCAGCATAAAAACGAACATTTTAGTTTAAACAAATAATTTCATCGCGCAGTAAAAACGCTTTCGCTGTCGTTTCAAGAGAGTAGTCCCTTAAACTCGCCTTAACGAGGTCTCGATTTGAATGGCAGGATTCTCCGACGCGAAGCGACGTTCGTTCTCGGGCGTTGATAACGGTATCTGCACCCACATTCCGTCCGGCTCGACAAATTCCCTGCAATTTCGTTATCGGCGACATTAATAGCGTCAACGTCTCCGTTTGCACTCCAAAAGAATAATATTTCCCCACAATTATCTCGAAGGTGTCGGATGACAGGGGAGGGGGACGAAGTGAGATAAATGTATAGCACCGGGAAACGGAGAGAATGATAGAGAGGAAGATGGATGGTTAGATAAAGGTGGCTAGGCTGGAGTAGGTGTGCGGATGGTGGAGGGTGGCTGAAGAAGGTGGGGAACGGAAAGGGAAAAGTTAGATCGCGGTGGGGTCTTGAAGTTCCGAAGTGTCTGCCGGAGCCCGAGGGTGGATTCTACCCTTTGAAATTTACGGAAGGTGCCCTCTTAATCGCTGACAAGACTGGGAGGTACTCGACCGGGCTGGCTCATCTCTGATCGTATATCGAATTAGGGCACGTTATGAGGGCGCAGACGTATGCGAGTACTTCCATGCAGGAATTTGCACGCGCGAACAGATTTCCTTTGATGGCGAGTTTGTTAAGACGCTCGTAACCCTGCGGTGAATCCGAAGATTGAATTCACAGATTAAGACGCGCCGGTTGGCGGAAGTATTCTGCGAAGTTATCCATGTTGCGAACATCCAAACATTTCATTTAGAATAAAGACGCCCCCCCGCTAAGGTAGCCAAACTATGCGACGAGAAAGAAGAGGGAGATGAAGTTTGCTGCGATCCTGCAGCGAAAATCGTACGGACGGACAAAGGTAACGAACTCTTTAGCAGACTATCGGAGAAGGAAACGTCGTCGGACAAATAAAGCTCAATTTATATCCGTTCGGATCAGGAGCTTACGCCGACATAGAAAATACCGGTATTATGCCGATAGAATAGAAATTGGAAGGGAAGAAAAATGTAATGTCCACATGGATGAAGATGATAAAGAATATTACATTAATTTGCCACAATTGCAATACCAAATAATTCTTTACAAATTTTACTTTCTTTCCTTTAGTCTTATAATTTCGATTAATTGCAATCTTTTCTTTCATCAACGGCCTAGTTATCGTATAACCTGGACATCAGTTTATTGGGTCATACTTTACACTATAATAATATATAATATAATTTATATATTATATATATAATAATATATATTATATATTAATATAATAATAATATATATTATATATTAATATAATAATAATATATAATTTCACTATAAAATCTATGCATTTCGTACGTAATGATCAAATCAAATAAAATCGTTATGACAATTGTGTAAAATGTAATGTAATAATTCTTGCCTGATCAGATTTAAAATCTGGATCTACGTCACGTAATCAAGTTCACTCGTTATTTCCGCGGTAGCCTTTAAATTAATTCATCGGTATCAAAATCTCAATAATCAGATAACGTTTGAGTTAACCGCATCGGAAGTGACGTACGTGTGAACGTTTCGACACACCGACACTGTCCGACGATGCACCTACACCCGGTATCTTTTGCCGGAACGTACCCGCAGCGATATGTTTTCCCTTCGGTTGAACAAATGTTCCGCAACTGTTACTTTACTGTGGAAAACGGAGGATCGTTTTAAGCAAGTCCATCACCGTGCATCAAGGTACGCGGAAGCGCAATCGTGCGTGGTGCATATGGGAGCGGGCTGGACGGTCTCGTTTACGAGCCGATGCAATTACACATTGTCAGGTTGCCGTTGTAAGCGGATTAGACGAACGAAATGTTTAATCGTCCGACGATCAAACGGAAGGATAATGACAATGGAAGTCGGTAGCCTCGCAGCCAGCGGGATTTGGTTCCATGGCGTAGCGTTGGCCTCTGTGTCTCGCGGCGGGTGCATAATTAAATCTGCGCTGTGCCCGTGCTCCGGCCAGACGAATAATAGTCCTCCTGGAACGGCTTGCTTGTTTCCTACCGGTGGAAATTATTCGAGGATTAACGTGCTTCGTAAAATCGACGGGATGCGGGGTGCTCCTCGTGTGTCGCCCTCAATTAAGTTTCTCCCCGGGCCCTGACCGTGTCAAACGCGACGCTCGATTAAGCTACGATAGCTCGCGACACCTAGGCATTACGTGGAATTAGGTCGTCAGGCTATTTTGCCGCTTCAATTTCCACTCGGGATATTGAATCCTTCCGGGGAAAACAGAAAAGGAAGAACGACGATGCGCGGTTCGGTAGATGTTTTTGTCAGCGGTTGTTAGCACAGTTCGTAAGAACAGGATTTCGACCACATTGATCGGAGCGTGTTTTTGGACCGCTGAACGTTGACCATAGAATTTTTAGACCATTGTGTATCCAGTGGTCTGTGCAGATATTTCGGTCTGAGAAGCAGATGGGGTTGCGCTTTGACAGAAACTTCCACGAGAAAATTCGGATATTTCAGGACTTTGCAAAGTTTCTGGAGATTCTCGATAAAAGAATTAGTACGCTATCAAAATTCTGCAAGACTTCGAAACAACTTCTTTAACTAGCCGACTCGTCGAACGTTTTGGTTTCAAATGTCTAATGTACGAATGCTTATGTGTTTTCTGCGCAACTAGTCAAAATTGTGCAAAATATGCACGAACGTGGTCTTTTTATTTTTATCATACGAACTAGTCGCTTCTTGAAAAATTACAATGTTAAAATTGGTCACAAAGATTAAGACATCTTAATAGGACCTTGTTTGCACAATACGTTAATACATCGATCGCTTCTTAAGTCGCAATCAACCGTTAATAGTTTGTTATGTAGTGCGTTAAATAAAAAAACATTGCAAATTTTCATTTTACAAATATTTTGTTTCCACAGTCTTCAAACTTATTAGAAAGAGTTCAAGTACTTATCGGAAGGACATCGATTAATATGTAAAAAATAATTTCCCTCTAAACATTTAATCTTGGGAGACAAATAAATTCTTTAACTCATCTACCGTTAAAATTTCAATATCTGATTTTATAAGCTGTTGAAATGTTTGAAAATTTTAAAACACGTACAAATGCTTCATTTAACCTGGTTTGATTGAATGTCAATTTAATATTATGTTATTGCTTGTTATATAAACTGCTCTTACTATAATTATTTGTCAAGCATTTCAGAAATCTTTGGAACGCGACACAAATGGAACGAGATTATACCGAGTCAGTCGAGTGGCGTTTGATCATATCAGGTCGAACAAGTAGAATGAGGTTCGCGTGCGGTTGGACAAAGTGGAATGAGAATCGTGTGCGGTCGGACAAGTAGCTAGGGATCGCGGCTAGTTGAACAAGTGGAATTGTCGTGTCCAGTATAACAAGCAGAATGGGGATCGTGTGTGCTGGGTAAGTAAAACGAGGTGCTAAGACCTTATTTTGCATAGATTCTCTCGGCCAGCGAAACTCTAACCGCAGTTCCTCGTACGCGGCGCGGCCTTAAACGATGAAAGCAACGTCGAACACTTGGCCAACGTTGTCGATGATTGATTAGGGTGTATCTAACGTATCTAAACTGCCTCGGCACACAATACCATCGATGATAGATGAAGCAATCATAATGAAATCTACGAAGCCGTGAAAGATGCTTATCATGTCATGTCGATTTCACGGCCGATCGATTCGTTTGGTCGAGGAAACGTGAATAGAAAACGATAGAAAACGAGCAGAAGGGGGAAACGAGCCGACTAGACTGGAGATTTCCTCGACGGTGTTCCCGAACTGAATTTCCCACCGCTTCTTGAACTTCCAATTAATTAGGACGCTAATTAAGGCAAACCGGAGTGAACGTGACCGCCGGACCCATTATTCCCGGGGAAGTATGGTTCGGGGATGATCAAAGACCATTGGAACGAAAAACTTTCAGGTTTACCCTTTGTCGAAATTAATCGCGGAAATCATTTGAACGACCATCCCGGTCGTATCATCGTTGAACGATTCCGTTTCCTTTCCTTTCCTTTCCTACCGCTTTCCGAATCACGCTTTTGATATCCTGCTGAACGTGTTCCTTAAACTTTATTCATCGGAAAACAATAATTTGGCGAAACTAACATTCGACTGTCGCCTATAAAACTTGGTTACTGAACTGTTCCTAGTTTCGTTACTGCCGATGATAATAAAAAGTATGAACGAAGTATGAATTTAAAATGTAGTTCGCTCGTTAAAAGATTGAACTTTAGAAAAGAGAGATTTGATACAACATTGTTCAAAGACGTTCCGTACGATTCGAAGTTCAACGATGTTCCGCATCAGTATCGATTTCTCGTCAAGTAATAAACGACCTGAAACACAATTGTTCACCTTATTTATAGCTGCTCGAACCTTGAGGAACGACTCATTCTACTGTTTCTTTGCATCATTTATTAATTAATTATTGTATAAAATACAGTTCTCTAACGCGCTGTTTATGCACCGTCTACAAAATAATAAGTTCCATTGGTATAATAAAGTCGCAAGTTTTTCCATTTTAATTATAATTGCCTAAAATACTTCTCAAAACTCCATCTCCATTCGGGTTGAATATCTTCGTGGTTATACCTTCTAAAACATTACATCAGGACCAATTGCCTGTATTTGCTCATTTCTTTTATCTAACTATTTATTTAGGTCAGCGACGATCACTTGCAAATGGAGCTATCTTGGTTACTTGTTACAAGATTATCTCAAGGACATTCATAAGTATATAAATCAACAAAAATATCCTGATCTTTATTGTGCGAAAATTGAGTCAAAGATGGAAGAAATCGAACAGAACGCTTGACCACTTTTTAAGATGAAGCCAAACGTCAGATTCTACAGTGGAACTGCAAAATGTTGTAGTAAATGCCACACTATGAAATTTAAAAGAGAATTAACTTAATTAATTTAATTAATTAGGTATACTTTCTATTTTTTTCCTCTAATATTATTATTCATATAAAATGGTTACGTATATTTGTTAAAATGTAAGCTACTAATAATAAAAATAATAGTATAATAATGAATTATTTTGACAATATCCACAATATACATATCATGATATCATGCACATAATCAAGTTTACCGATTATTATTTCATTATGTTCTTATCGACTGTTTATGCATAGAAAGATCAATATTGCCCTAATTTTTTGAAACACCCCACGAATTCTTCCTAACCCGACGCATTGTGCGTCGTACACAGCACATAATGCGAGAGAAGCTGTCCGTTGTTGCATCACCATGGCCACCGTTTAAGAGTCGTCGAGAACGAGGGGCAACAAAACCCGGTGGGGTCTAATTCCTTTTCGTCGATTAGGACAAGCGGGGGTGGCTATCAGAAACAGAGTTCGCCGCGTCAAAAAAGCTGTCGTTTCTGAAAAAGATTGATCACCGTGTTGCAGGGAAAAAGCGCGGCGGATCCGCGGCGTGTTACGCTCTCGTCCCGGTAACCATCGGCACCGGCAGAGCCGCAAAAAGTGGTCGGTCGGCGTGCTGCACGGCAATATTGCAGCGCTGCACTTACGAGCAGCCGACGTCTCGGGGGTTAGGCACACACCAACCTAGACAACCAGGCCGGACCAGGTTAGGGATTCCTCGCGATAACGTTTCAGCGGAATGGAGGGCCGAGCAATGGCGGGGAACGATGGCATAGGAACAAATGGATCTTACGAAGGCCGCGTTACTTGCCGCCGTGGAACCGTCCGATGGACTCCGAACCGCTATCGCCAAGTGAGTTGCAAGACCACTGAAACTTCATCGCGATCGTCCGGCGCACGAACGTACACCCGGTAAACGCCGCGCCGCCTCTTCTTTTCTTCCTTCCTTCCTCTACACGCTCTCCCTGATCAGCCATCGGCCATACAAACGTATCACCCTCCGGGGACTAGCTTGCATCTTGGAGAATTCACGGAACCGTTGCGCTTCCACTTTATACTGGCAAATTTGTTCGCTGATGCTTCCGAGACCTCGCGCAGAGCATCATTGATTCCGATCAACTTCGAAATCGTTCCCTCCTAAACTCCAGGCTCTAACCCACCTGTCCGCATTCTGCATTTTTCAGGCTGTAGCCTTTTGAATTTCAGTATCGCCAAACAACCGGTTCCCGAATTTCTATGAACACGATGCCGTAAGAACTTGCAAAGCGCATTTATACGGACGTTTCGAAGTGCATTACCATCGAAAGATGCATTTGTTCGCGAGTTACTGGATTTAAATAAACTTCGGAAAATGAAAAGAGGTATACATTGTCAACGATCACTGAACCGTGGATACTTATGCAAAGTAGCCTGCGGATTTTTATGCAAAATAAAGACGTCTGTAATAATTGCGATAAAGAGAAGCTGCTTAGTTATTTTGTTTCGTTTCTTAACACTAAACTTACCAAGCAGTAATACTAACTGATATGTTTTGCTTCACAAAAGTGAGAAGACCGAATTTATTTGGAATTTGTACAGTTTTTATGATAAAACTTGCTCCAATAATATAACTTATTCAAGCGTTTTCCACGAAAGAGTCTCGGAACTTTGCAGAATTGCAAAATAAGAAAGCGGTCACTTTGACCGCGGTAGATTTAGTGTTAAACATTTTAACGAGGCGAAGATAATGCAACAATATTTCTAAATCCCTTAAATTTTTCTATTGTTTTGAACTAATGATGATTAATGCTTTCTGCACAGAAATTTTCTGTCTGCACAGAAATTTTCCTTAATGTACAGTGTGTCCCAAAATTATGATACTTCCTTCCCAATACAAATGATTCTTGCTGAAAACAATTCTGTAAGCATTTCACGATAAAAATACATCTTATTTTACAATCCGTCAATCAATTAATTATCGAAATGCAGAATACAGGGTGTCCAAAAATTATTGTACAAGCGAGAAATGAGAGGTTCCTGTGGTCGTTCGAAGCAACTTTTTCCTTAGCGAAAACGCAATCCGCGGCTTTGTTTACAAGCTATTAACGAAAAATAGTGGCCAATGAGAGGCGAGATCAGCTGGCGCAAGACAGCCGAGCCAATTAGCGAAACTGGGCTTCGTAACTACCGTAATGTCTCTCTAGTTGACGCTGAGATTGTCCACAAAAATGGACAATTTAAGTAGAGAAGATACGATTATTCGAGCCTCGCGACATTTTTATAGTTACGAATTGTCAACAACTATAAAAATGAGCTGCAAGGCTTGAATAACCGTATCTCCTCTTCCCAAATTGTCCATTTTTCTGCACAATCTGAGCGTCAGTTAGGGAGACATTACTGTAACTCGTGAACGAAGCCACGGATTGCATTTGCGCTAAGGAAAAAGTTACTTCAAATGATCTCAGGAACCCTTCATTTCCCAGAGGCACCACAATTTTTTGACACCCTGTATACCTGATCCCTGCTTCTACGTAGTCAACGTCGACGTTTCATTAAATTTAATATAAATAGATAACAATTTGAAGAACCATAAAAAAACTGTATCTATTTAGATCTTTCGCGATCTTCATTATAATATGTATATACTTGATTTAAGAAATTCGTTTAATCGTATTCCACGAAAGAGGTACAATTTCAACAATTTTGAAACAAAAAATCTGCAAACGATCATTCCGACATTAGCGTTACTCATTTCGGTTTAGTGTTGAACAGGTTGCCAAACAAAGAACGTTTACAAGTTTTCATCACTTCCGTCGAGCCTAACTAGTTTAAGACCCGGAAACTAAAGTAACCCTTTCTGTCTATCGAGCTATTTTATAGATCTCCCTGCGCTCTCCTCGTCATGTTTCCTTCAACGATAGCGGCGGAGCCCATTATCCAGGGGTTCGCCGTCTTCGATCTCGATCGCAATGTTTCACGCGGGCCAGCGTCGATGTACGAACTGGTCGTTACGGGAGAATGAAGGAAATCGGGCGATGTTCCCCGGAGATATCAGCGAGATACGTAATGGCGGCATCCCGCGTCAGTCTACGACTACCGCGATCACGTTAGCGATCGCTGGGAGAATATCGAAAACGCGTTACCGTACTCTATGCAACGTTACACACAAAGTCCCGTGTTTCTTCCCGCCAGCTCGTTCGCCCATCCAGCTGCGGTTTGTTTTTCCATCGGCAATGACCGATTCGAACTTTTACCATCAACCATTCCACCCTCCGACGTCTTACGATTATTATCTACCTCGACCCGGCCATTTGTTACGACCGTGGATTTGGAACGAAAAACTCCTGTTTCCGGCTTTGTTTTCTGCCCGTTGTTTTCTCCCGGTGACTTGTAGTATGTATATTTCTCGACTGCAGATCTTTCTACCGAGTGGCCTGCGAATTTTAGGCACGCCAGAACACGCATATCCTTCGCTCAATCCTTTCGAGTACAAACGACCAATCAGAATTGTGATGAAGATTTCATACGAACATCAAACATTACGTTTCAAACAAAATTTGATTCTTCTGATAGCAAAATCTAGGGATATAATTGAATGTACTAAAGAACAACAATTGTCTCTTTCTACTAGGGAAATTATCAAGCCAAAGAAGTCAGTTGCAATGGGTTTGGCAAAATTTTAACGTTAAATCATGACGATGAAAACATTTAAATTGAAAGAAAATGCCGTTATCAAAATCTAGGAATGAAAGGGGATGAAGACATACAAGGAACAAGAATTGTATCATTCAAGGAAGGAAATTGTTGACGATGAAGAAGTGTTAATCAATGTAATTGTGAAAGGAACAGTACTGTAAGGGGTTAACAACATAATATTGAGATTACCTATATATGCAACTCATTACAGTAATTTCTCCAGGAAATGCCAAATTTCGGGTTGCTGCGAATTTCCCTGTGCTAGTCCTACGTAAGAAAAACCGCGGAGCTAGTACAATCGTGGCTAGTAGAATCGTGGCATGTGGCCTCCGAATTGTCTGCGAATCGTGGCAAAAAATTAGAAATAAAAAGAGTCGAGTTATCGTTTATATTCTAGCATTACTATGTATTCATGTTAACGTATACCGGCATGCAGGCCGCTGCCTTTTACTGTCGACTGCCCCGAGTTTCTATAACAACGAGCCGAAAGGCTCGAAGAATCGTGTCTCAGCGCGACTTAGTATTCTCAGATCTGCATGTTTCGATTCCGACTCCAAACATATTTGAGAGAGATTACTGTATTCGGTTGTAGGTTATCCTCGAGCGTAAATAAGAGAATGAACAAAGAACAATTATTTACAAATAATTCGATATCTTCATGACATTATCACTCAATACATTTAAATTTCACAGTACAAAGTTGATTCTAAAGTATACTTGCCAATAACGTATAGTATGGGTGATACACTATAGTGTTGATTCTCTCCGTTCCTATAAAAGGGTCGGCCATCGGACGTTTAACCCTTAAATGCATAGAGTCCCAAAAATGAATCAATAACTTTTTGCGCGGATACCCGACAACAGTTTTGATATCGATACATTTGGCTGAATGGCAGTGATTCCTTTGTCCATTGACTTATCAAAAATTAACTAAAATAATGACATTTGACTTCAATATTTGTATCTTTCTGACGTTATACCAATTGGCGCGCATTTTTGATAGCGGGTTCATTTACGTACTTTTGGAAGTGGATTATTTAGAAATATTTTGGTGTATTCGTTAAACAAACAATATTTTCTAAAGGTAAGGCTCTTATTTATTAATTTGCTAGTACTTTTGTCTATATTCCGTAACTATCATGTGTATGGAGGGCTTATTTCGTGTTGATGCAAAAATGGGACAACATGCACAAATGGTAATAATTACGACATGTATTTAGTACTATGCTTCCTTTATTGGTTTGTTGGTTTTGTTTTGGTGTGGTATGCATGTGGTTTATAATTTTGTTATAGATATGTCATACTAACTAAAGAATTTTTATGTCTATTTTGCATAGTGTACCAAAAATGAATCATTAATATTTTTCAATAAAAACCCTATAAGATATGACTTATAATTTTTTTTAATATTTTTCCCGATTTCCACTCATTTGAAAAATTATAACCCTATTTTTTAAATAAAATTCATTAATTCATGCATTTAAGGGTTAAGGGTGAGCTTTGTGTACCGTTCGACCGCGGTCCTGCTACACGCACACGCACGCATAGATGGAACTATTACTTCCAAGTAATAACATTACTACGAGCACTTCCTTTTTAATCATATCAACCTGCTAAAACTGCAGTATGTCAAAAACTTCCGACATACTAGGAATTCGAACTTAATTCGATACAGTGATGCTTTGGAGTGAAGAGTTGAACCACAGACGAGATATAAAAATAGACATAACACTTTGTGAGCTTTCGTGTCTCAGAGTACACTGCCATACTAACTCGATTTTTTACGACTGATTCCGGCGTTCTCTTCTCATAAAGAACGGGCAGCTGAGAAATCAATTACTCAAGGAGTAGTGGAGAGCGGAAAATGCCTGCGAAATGAGTGTCAAGTAAAAGTGTCGACAAAGGTTTCGTTAACTTCTTTCATTATAACAACGAGTCAGGCCCTTGACTAAGATATCACGCTACATAATCTATTAAATGTGAACGTTATGCATTTCTCCTAAATCGAAACAAAATGTGACTAATTTATTATCGAAATCTAGGGACGAAATTAAATGAAGACATACAAGAAACAAGAATCGTCTCGTTTTGTTAGGGAAATTATTAAGAACGAAGAATTGTCGATGAATGCGTATGCAAAAAATAGGAAGGTTATAACATCAATGGTTTAAAAGTTATTTCAAGTTCTATTAATGATTTCTATTTTTATTTTTAAATTTAGGGTATGACAGAGTAGAGAGACAGTGTTTAACAGCATCACAGTATCGAAACTAATTGTTCTAAACATTAACTCGTTGTGTGTTGTGTCAGTTGCATATAGGTGACAATAATTTTTCTTAATAAATAAATTCTGTCGAGTAGTTTCCAAAATTCACATTTATTGTAATACATTGGACGAATTAAACTGTACTAGAATGCTTAGAATGCAAAAGAGTTCAAGTACGATACACTATGATAAATTCTCACTTTCTAGATTCAGTTTCACTAATTACGTTATTTTGATTGTTTTAGAACTGTTTTTGGCTCCTAACGAGCTAGAAACGATCAATTTGTTAATGAAATTCCTCCGTTTTAATGATTCTTTCATTAGTTATTTTTATTTAAAAAAACCATGATAAAACGATCAAAGGAGCGCTTAACAGCAACACTAGCCAAAATCCTTTTCTATTCTACTACGCACCTCGTGATCGTACAAAGGTCTGTGCTGCAATTAAGTCTCGCTTTAAATCACATAATTGCTCACATTCGCTACGGAATCCTTCGCAGTAACTCAGTTACTTTAATTTATAAACTTGAAAATCCGCGAGGATTCAAGGAAAAATTAATCTTTTAAACCACCTCACATCCTATAAAGTGGATTTTCTGGTGCGAAATACATCTCTATTCAACATGAAAACATACAAACGAGAATTTTTCTGCCGCGTGCGCGTACAAATTTTCAATATCAAAGATCCTGCGGACGCTGTTAATGGTATATGTTACGTTCTGCCACCGTCAGTAATGTTGCGGTCGTTGGTTCCACAAAGAAGCCACTGCGAAAGTCAGATTTATCATTTTCCGACAAGTTTCTCTCACTCGAGAGGTCAAGCCGAACCGAGGGGAATGCGGCGGGCGAGTGGAAAGTCAAGTTACTGGAGCTAATCCCGATGAAACACGTAAACGTGGAAATTAATCCGACCGCTTTGCAAAAATACTGTCTCGTTATCTGTGCTTGATCTACACTTAAGCGGATAAAAAACCGGCTTACCCCGCCGTAAAGCTGAATACTTTTTATTGGCAGTTGGTTTCGCCGGCGCGACGCCGCCCGCGCTACATACATGTTTGCCGACAAATATTACAGAGTCAATGCAGAACTGCGCGATTGATTCGTGGAACTTAAATGATTTTTAATCGAGTAAATTGCTAACATATACAGACGGGCACGGCCACACTTTGATTACGTATCGGTCATTGGATTAATACCTCCCCAGGCTGGCTCTGAATCGACGCGGCTAAACGACCGAATAAAACATTCAAACCTGTGATACTGAATTCACCCTGACCACGTGAAACATTAATCTTGCGGAACTCGGTGACGCGCGTTTGTTTAAAGACGAATACGAAAATGACCGAGTTCAAACGACTCGGCAATGATTATTTGATCGTGCATCGTTATAAAACATGGTAAACGCATCGCAATCGTTGTCATGATACTTTTTATGGAACTTCTGTTTTATGCATTTACCGCGACACGGTGGTCGCTTTGTGTAAACAGTATTCAGCGAAACGGCGTACACGATTTTTCGAGCTCGAGTTACACTGTCAAATTAATTTCAACTTTCGTTTGCGTTGCGATAACCAGTAGACGTTAACCACTCTGCCAGATTTGGGTGTTATTTAAACATTTATCGTAGCGTGTCGAACGTTGCAAATATTTATACACGCGTGAGCAATATTTAAAATTAGCAAATACTTCGATGCACTAATTTTTCTGAACATATTTCTTCAAGTAACTTTGATAGTTTAAGGTATGAGACAAAATCTTTCGTATGTGTGTTTATACAGAAATTATCGAAGGATCTTAGAAAGTAGATTTCGTTGTCGAATTGATTTTTCTAATTAATCATTGTAGGAAGACAATTCTGTGTTATTCATTACTACTTCTGTTATTCATTACTTCATTACTACTTTATATAATCATTTTAATAATATAAGTAATAATGTAATTATACTTAATTTTATGGAGTGAGTTTATTTTATGTGTACACTACAGTCCAATGCACTAATAAATTGTTGTTTTCTATAGATTTACTAATCATTGTATTTAAAAATACTCTATGCTTTGCAACTTACCCTGCATACCAAAGTGGAAAGCCAAGGGCTTCACAGATTAAGATTATGATTTCTTTCGATGATGTCGAAAAATCAATGTTACCTGTAAACAAAGAAAGGATAAGTTAGTGGTCATATATAAATGCATTTATTTTTATATTAAAACTCGATATAATAAATTAAACTCGACGAAAAATGGTGAACACACGAAGATATATCATAGTGGAGTAACGTGACTTTTTTCCATTAAAACGTTTAAATAAGGATCTATATTTATTAAAAGTGTTTTTAAAAAATTTTAAACCCGCATACTTTTTCCGAAAGCATGAATGAATCTTATTCAATTTCATACATTTCCATATTTCCATATTTCCATACATACAATTTCCACAGTATTTCATAATACACTTCACCAATAATATTTCCATTAACACGTTCCGTGCCGAGCTTTTTTTACTCGAATCTTCACACTTTGATATTTTACTAAAACTTGATGTATTACGTGCAATTATTAATTCTCGTACACATAACAACGTAACAAAAACTTATCAACGCCCATTCTTGCGGTGGAAATTGATTCTTCGGTTCTAAATTTCTTGTAAACAATTTGTTCAGTTCACTAAGTAAACATGCAAGCGTGTACCATCGATGGTACACGTGGCACGGAACGTGTTAATGATGGAAATTCTAAATATTAGTATAAAGTATTATATTTTTAAATACAATTAACATCAATGCAAGCTATTAATACGCCCAAGAAAATTAAAGGGAAGAACATTTAATTATTTAAAGCATTCGAAGCATGAAAAAAGTATAAATCTTATTAAATGCATCGCTACTAAACGGCACATATTCGTATCCAAATCCATACAAATGAATGTTAGCGAATGATGTTTATGGTTAAATATTACCATATATTCAAAAGATATATCCAAAAGAGATTGCAGCAGTGTATATGAGATTGATTAATGAACCATTCGTTGACTGACGATCATTTTCGCGAGTAGACATCTGCAGCTACCGCTGCGGTTGTTTTCGCGATAATTTTCACGGGGTGGCGACAGAAAAGGGTGGCGAAACGAAACAGATGTCTCGCAGAGTGAACGTCCTCCCTATCTCGTGCACGCACCCCGAACGAAACAGGGTAAACCCTATAATTTTCAAACTCAACTTGCCCATCCAGTGGAAACGGTAAGATCCCACCTGCATTTCGCTGTCATGTCCTCAGGGAAAACACGTATTTGCTCTTGAAACAATATTCAGCACGCGCGCGTGTCATAAAATTAGTAGCTATTTTAGCAACGTGATTCATCGATGCCTGAATTAGTCACTTTGGATTTTCTCAATTCAATGTTGTTTATCGTATACCTTACCATCTTCAATCTTCAGAATTGAAATAATGTATATTGTTTACTGTCCTACGTACACAGAGAGCCACGATGCTCTCCGAACGTCCACTAAAACGGAATGACTTCTTTAGAATTGAACCAAGTGATCTATTTATTTTAAAGATGTTAGAGAGATTAGTCTATTAGATAGTGGCTGAAAAGAGTTTGGCAAATATTGCAATAGCGTCTGTTGAAAAACAAATAAGAATGATTTTTTGTTGCTATTTCTGTTTTCCAGGCACGAACATGTGATAAGGAACAACAAATAAAAAGAACCTGACATCTACTGTGTAGACAAAAATTTTCACGACTTAACAGGCAAGTACCTACTCATGTTCAGGAAACAATAAAAGTATAATTGTACTTTCAGTCTAATTTTAAAGTTTAAAAATGACGGTATTGGTAATTTGAATGTCTGAATTAAAAAATTTAAGGTTTGGACTATTTTGAAGCGTCAATATTTGAAAATTTCAAGACATATATACCTGCACATTTAAATATTTAAGAAGAATGTTCGAGATTTTGAAATCAAACAGTGTAAATATTTGAACATTTGGGGCTCAATTCAAGCGTAGTTGATCAATATTTGATTCCGTTTGGCATTTATAAGTTCCTCATGTATTATACATGTCAGAATCTGTGAACATTACAATCATTACGATCAACCATCGTTGATCAATTACACAAATCGCAGATATTAGAGTAGTATTTAAGGAATGATCGAGTTCACCCACCTGTAGAGTTGGTTTCGTGGCAACATCGCAATCTTCTTACGAGCTTTGTCATGTCTGTTGGTCTCTAATAACTTAGACACCAATTTCGATTATCACTTGAGGTCATCTACCGTGACTAAAAACTATACTATTGGTGCAGTTATCGAAATTAACACGAAACCAGAATGCATATTCAACCAGAATATCTAGATGACTATGTTATTAATAGACTGCAAATTTTATGTATTTATAGCAAACTTCGTTAAATAAAAGAAAAAGGGATTTTAAGAGCACTGCCGCATTACTTTCACTTTATCGACACTTTTCGGAGAAGTAGCACAGTTTTATCTAACTACTCTTTTACACAATCGATGAGGATAATTTTTATTTTGCATGAATATCTTCAATCCAGTTATTAGATTATTGTTGTGGGGTTATTTGTTACAATTGAATAATCGAATGATGTGAGAAGAGAGACGTATGGTATGATCGAACGAAGAATAATAAATGTAAGGTGATTGAGATTGTTATTTATGCGTGTCGACATATTGTGTGAGAGATTTTCTATTGGTGTTTGAATTTTTCTTCCAAATAAACAGCAATGAAATGACAGTTACAGAAATAAGAATACAGTTGTACAGTTCCGATCATTGTGCAAACGTCAATGCAATGAAGAGTTGTATACAAATTTTACTTTAATCATACTTTTTATTGATACTTTATTGATTGTTTTCCCATATCTGTGATTTCGAGTTAAGAAAGTGGAAAATAATTGTTAGATTTGCACTGTATTCGTAGCTATGGAACAAACACTTCAATCAATACTGTTTAAAATATTTTCTTTTTTTAACTAACTTTTAACTGACAATCTTCTTAGACGATCAACTAGAGACAACACGGAAAGTTAAATCAGTCTTGCAACAATAATTAAAACGTCAACAACAACAGCAAGGAAATAAAATCCCAGCGCGGTATACGTGCTAGAACAGCACGAAAACACGACAACGAACGTCATCGATATTGCGAAATTGAAATACCTTCCTAAATCGTACGGTTTTGCTTGCCGTGACTTTTGTTTCGATATTGTCTCAAACTGTATTCCGCGCTGTATCAAATATTTAGGAAACGTTAAATGAAAACTGGAAACAGCTATTGAAGCGTTATACATGGTCTATTTTTAAAAATGATTTGACATTGCAACTATCAAGTAATAAAAGTAATTAAATTGTGTCGGCTTACAAAAATAACAAAACTGCATAACATGCGTTTAGTTAATAACTTTCCACAGAAGTTCCTGTACAATTTGAATGATTGCACATTTAGTGGATAAAAATCTGTTATTTTAATGGCTCCAATGGTTTTCTAGTATTAACGCAGAAATTCCGTTTGAAATTGCCAGATCGATTATAAAACTTTTCAATGAATTCAAACATTTCGCAATCATTTAAGGATCATGAATATTTCAAGAGTTCTTTTTTGCGGGTCTTAATCATTTGACTTTCTAAACAGTACACGAGCACTCGGGCAACTGAAATTGTATACTTCATGAATGTTCAAAACGTATATGAAAAAGTTATTTTTTTTCAGAGGCAGACAAACATTGTTACAGTTGAATGTTAAGGGCAGATGTCTTATAGTTAAGCATAGATCAAAGTCAAAGGAATGAAAACAGAAAATTTCGATTTTTATTATCCGTAATAAGAATTTGTAAGAATATTTCAAGTCCAGATAGAACGCATATACAAAGGTCTGAGTTGACTCAGTGATTAATGCTCAGTTTGGGTCGAAGATGATCCAGCTGTCGCCCAAAGAAGGATTAAACACCATGGACTAACACCTAAGTCCTGATATTCTAGAAGGGTTTTCACCCCACTACTATCCTACCTCTATAAGCAGATTAAAACGAGTTTTGGTACCTTCACTTTATTTAATAATTCATTATACATTTTGATGTTGCTTTAGGATCTACTATTCAAATAACTTCATATTACAAATACTTCCTTTCTCATATTTAAATGAAAAAATCAAAACATTTATTGTAAATGTTTATTTAAATTTTCAGAGTTCACAATACAGTATAATAATTCCTAACAATTGTATACATATATGTAGCAAATCTGATAATTTGAAATAAAATCACAATTGATTTCAATGAAATTTTCATCATGTGTATGAATTAAATGCATTTTTTGCCATTGCCTAGTAAATTAATTCCTTCAACAACCTCCCCCTCCCCCTAAAAAAAGTTTCAAACGCTTGGCCTAATAATAAAAAAATTATTCTGTCTTAACCAGTTAGCTGTGGCGTCTCTTTTTCAGAGTGCATACCTATATGTGTCGTGAGAATCAAGCGATGGCAAATATACTCGTCAAACACAAAGTAATTGTCGCTGTTAAAATATTGGATCAAAAAGACGGTTTCATTTTATAAAATTAATAATTTTATTACTAATATATTTCCTTATTCACTTAACATTAACATATACTACATACATAATAAACGAAAAATGCAGAAAAAATCAAATACTTATAACAGTTAAAAATTCAAATTGATGCTGTAGAGTGGTATTCAGCAAAGCAAGCAACAATACATAACTGCACTTTGCACGTCGAACGCCAATATATCGTGATTCATTTCTAATTTTATTTTTGTAACAATCTAAACACCTTCGTGTAGAATTCGTGGCCTCAGAATATTCTAAACATCTTGAAATTTGAGAATATGTTTTTGTTTTCACTAAAATTACAATTTAAATAGCCAATAGTCACTACTCCATACGCACTTCTCCATGACGAGTATACTCGTCCAACACAGCTAACTGGTTAAAGGATGTACGAATAGTTCGTACACCGGCCGTACATATAATATTCCAAGCCGATTTCAATAATCTTGCTCGACGCGAAACTTGATAATCAAGGTAGCGTCACGCGATTGAAGCGGTTCCCTAGCCCTTCACCATCGGGTTCCTCGTCTTGCCTCTCCCGTGATCCGAGACGCCCTTTAATCTCCAGCCGCAGACAACGGCCGTTACGTTGTTCACCGGCCGTACTCCATTCTCTGCAGTGGCTTATCCTTTCTGATAATTAACGCGGCGCCCGATACTATTTATATGTGATAGCAAACTCGATGCTCGCGGCGTTCGGCTTAGCCTGTAACCCGGCTGGTACAGCGGCGCGCAACCGTGCCGTAATTTCGTCGGGCGCGACCGGCCTCGTGCTTCCAATTACCGCGAAGTCGTATTAATCCCTACGAAAATCCCATGTCGAGGTGATAAACGCGGCACGACGCGGTTGCGACGGGATTACGCGGCCATGCCACCTGCAACAAAGATACCCCCGTTTACACGTGCGGGACGCTCTTTTAGGAAGACCGTCCCTTGAAAACCATAAAAGGATATCTACAGTGACGTGCGGTGAAATTTACATCGATTCTGTAGCCAGCATGGAAATTTAAACGTACGGGACACATTTGCCTTCCGAGAACTGACTCCAGGATGGCTCAACAAAGTAAGGGGATAGGTATAACGTGCGGAAAAGCGAGATAGATGTGGTGTAGTCGCGGACACATGATATATTTAGACCGGAAAATTGGCCAGTTCATAAAGTAATTATGTTCTGATGGTAAGGACGTGACCTTTTGGAGGAAATCTTACACTCAAATCAAATTCAAAATATCACGAAATTTTTATTTTTGTTCTGTCATTCCAGGTAATAGCAAAATAAAAAGATATGGCGTAGTCATTGTCTAGGAAATTAGCCCTTATGTCATATAAACAAAAAATCAAGTCGTTTGGACCGATTTTAAAGAAGTTATTCCATTTGATGCCGCTATGGTTTTAACTCGCTCAAATGTCGCCTTACCATTCTAATTTGAACACTAATGAATAGCTGAAATTCTTCAGATTAAGATGTCTTCGGATCAATTTAATCTATTTTCTGAATAATTAAGCAATCTATGATAATTAGCTCTTCGATAAACGTAGCCCGATTTACACCGTGATTGGAGTCACTTTAATCAGAAGAGTTTCAGCTTTCCGTTGGTGTCATAATTATAAAAGTAAGACGGAAGATACTGAAAATAACATTTTCTTTCTTGCATCTATACTTTGCTTAATCACGGTATTCTATTCATATATGTATGGCTGTTTTCTTTGCTTACAATCCGTGAAGGGTTGCAAATCAACGATCTAAGTGAACGAAATTTCGAGTGGATCGAATTGAAAAAAAGATCGAAATATAATTGTAGGATTATTCGAGGTGAAATAATAATTCGGTTCTGTATTCAAATGAACATTTTATTGTCAAAACAAACACCATTCGCCGAGCCCGAAACCTGACTAATGTATATCGTGTAACTACAATGTTAATAATAATATCTGCTTCAATGAAGAAGTTGATATCGAAATTCCTAACAAAAACATTTTTATAGGAACAGGAATTGTAAAAGCAAAGATCGTAAACCAGCCATTCATTACTTCTAGTGTTAAAAACGTTTAACGAATAAGTCTATAGATGGGTTAATAAAAAGATAATAAGAATTTGTAGTTTCGGTTTAGGTCACACAGGTCCAATCTACGTGCAACGGTTAAGGTGATCTGCTACACATCACGGTAACCATATCAAAAAGATCGCTTGAAGTTCGAACCGATAAAAATCGCAATAATTTTAACCAACCTAATAGCTGTGAAAGAAATCATTAAAAAGAAAAAGGTTGGAGTCGGTACGAACTCCTTTTAGTCGAAGGGAATACAGTAATTTCTCTCGCATTGTCTCTTATATGTAGTTGCTGATAATCGGCATCCGTAAAAGCGAGCCACGAGATTCGAATAATCGTATCTCCTCTTCCCAAGTTGTCCATTTTCGTCTCCAAGCTGAGGGACAATGCGAAAGAAATTACAGTATCAAGGACAGGGACAGGTGAAACGGGCCGATCAATCTAACAGTGTACATATATCAGCACTTTTCATCTGGCCGCGCGTTATCTACGGTATATAAGAAGCAGATAGCGCTGGAAAATCCCGGAAGAAGCACTTGGTATCAGTGTATCCACCCGCTCCGAAAATCGACGGCCGAGTCTCATCAGTCTCCGCGTTTGCGGGCCGTGAAGCCCCGTCACGGGTGGGCCACTCGTGATTGTCGCGGTGTCGAGATTAAAGAGAGAGGCAATAACGTCATTAGCATGAAAAAAGCGGGCTATCCTCCGTCGAGAAGATTTTCCACGTAATACCTCGGGTCTCGGGCGCGGTGATAGCTATTTGCGAGGACGTCACGCTCTCGCCGGAACGGCGGCGTCGAGCGGGAAAAGGAAAACCGGCGAGTGTGTGCCGGCCGACGATAAAACGAGAACTAACATGCAAAAGAGGGGCTCTAGCCGCTGCTGCCGGTCTCGAAAACCGGTGACGGAAGCAGGACGACAGGTGTTCCAGCTGTTGGCAAATTATTCGCCGCTGCGGAGCTGACATCGAGAGTAGTTATGAGATCAGCTACGGCTGCAAGTATCGCCGGATTCCTGGCACTTGGTGCCGCGCACTGTGCGAATTGTTTCGAGCAAGGAATTAATTTTGTCACGTAAGTACCGAGAGTTGTTTACCCCTTAGCACTCGGATGATTTTTCTGACACACCCATCAGCAACTCGGAGCAAATTTTGCAAAAATTGTGATCTTGTACAAAGCTGAATTGAAATAAAGATCCTTATGCTGCTGTGCAATTTTATAGGAATTAATAAATAAAACATTTGGTGTTTTTCTTTTTTACATGATCACCTTACAGTATGAAAAGGAAATAATAATTAGAAAGAAATGACACTTTGACATGAATACATAGTGTCGCCGTAATCGTCGATATCCGAGTGCGAAGGGTTAGCAAACAATAAAACATTAATTTAATCTTCGAAATGTATTTTGTCGCCTTGAAAATAGACTTGGTTTGATGCGATACATTTTTGCCAACGTATAATCCAAACATCGAAGCATTTCTTATAAACGCTTTCCGGCATAACTCTCGGCTCCTTCTGCGGATTTGATTTGATCATTATAATGGACTCGAAATGTCTCCCACGAAGTGGCAATTTTCGTTTTCGGAACACGAAGAAGCCACACGGTGCCATATCTGGCGAATGCGAGGCTTGGTCAATGACGTTTGTTGATTCTTTTGTTAAAAATTCGCCTACAAGTGTCGACGTGATGCAAAATCTACGAATCGTATTTCCACGTCTCATGCCTAGAACATTAACCCGAGAAAGATAACCTACGTCGCAGAGGCGCCTGCGAAGACTGTTGATTTTTGTTAATTTTTCATAGAGGTCTAGTGATTTAAGTTTAAAATTACTTAAAATATAAAAAAATATAATATAAATGCATTTTATTTTTACAATAATGCCAAACCTTTAAAATGACTAGATTAACTTAAATAAATATCCATTGTTAGTATAAAATTAACGCCTTAGAAAAGCATGCGCCTCTGAAGCGTATGGTTATCTTTTACGTACGTTGTCATATGATTATCTTTCTAGGGTTAACTAAAAATGATGCGAACAGATTCATGAAACACGTCCACATGAAGTAAAGTAACTTCATCTTCGGAACGCTACTTCGTGACTGAATCATCCACGATAACAGAAATGAAACGTAAGCAAAAGAAAACGTGCCGAGTTTACATTTGTTTACGTTTACAATACTTAGGCGTTTACATGATTGGAGCAACGCTCGACAGTGGTTCAGATAACAGGAGCTCAACAGATGTTTACCACATCGAGCATTACGCAAAATGTCGTTCCAACAAATCCAGTTCGGTTGTAAATATCATTCTAATCAGGGAAATTATCGAGAACGAAGAAGCGTTAATAAAGAAAGAAATCGTAGCGCAATGGGTTAACACTTGAATGCTGCATCCAGCTATTGCAGCATGGGAACCCCACAATGCGTCTGTTGGACTATGAGATACAGATCGTGCTTCGGTCGTTTCGTATTGGACTGTACATATCCATCCTTCAACAGAACGTGACATATTTGTCTGTATAAATAAAGGCTCTTGGCAAGAGCCTGAGGTCCGTGTTTCTACAGACAGCATATTATATTTGAACTTGGTTCCCTCGCTAATCAAGAGGCCGAAGATGAGAGACGTCTGCAAGGTTCCATGACCACCATCGTCCTCTGTACCACAAGAGCCAGACGGGTTAGCACTAACATAATAGTCGCGGAGAGGACTATGCGAGAAACAGCTCCAGAGGACTAGTTTGTTTCATTCTCTCTGAAGTTTCATTGGACCAATTCAGCTGGAACATCGATTAATAGCGCTGGAAAGCTATTCGATTTGCCGTGGCACTTTCCTTTTTGTCTTTCTCCCGTTTTCGTTGCTCCGTAGAATTTATTATGGAAGCTAAACGTCTATCGGCGACGGCGCGAGAACAATTCCTGTGGTTTTCCATGGAATCGAATCTTAAATGGCCTCGAAAGCTCGTCCGGTTACGATTCGGTTGGTCGATACGGTGGAAAGCTGTTTCGGATCGTAACTCGATTATTGGTGTCGAGTTCTTCGAATAGGTCGAATAGGTTTTGTCGTGGTAAACCTGCTTTAGAGGGAAATTAGTTGGGCGAGGTTAAGCAGAGGGTTTACTTGGTAATGGTGTTAGGAAATCAGGTGAGATTATTACATATGTATCGCGATAGCGGATCGAGTTTAAGTGTTCCATGCCGTTGGTTTTGCTTTTGTTGGACAACTCAGCACTGATCCCAAAAGTTTCAAACATATTGTTGTACTTTGCGATGCTTAATTAATCTTATGCTTTTAAAATGGGTTGAAGTGCGCAAATGATATACATATGTACGTAAAATATGAATATCCAATACGTACATTGGAAATAATTGGAAATAATTTATATAAGCAACAAATTATTTATTCGAATTTAGTTGGATGCGGAACTTCAATCTCCATCGACTCACAGTAATTCCATATTCATTTTATATAAGGGATTTTGTTTCAAAATTGCATTTCTGTTTTAAATCGCTTTTCCCTCAGTATTTCCAGGCATACTCCTAAAATTTCGTTGATTATCGCTTAATGATTACACGGATTTAATACATCGCACTCCACTCGTCTCTAACTTTTGCATACTATTGTGTATGCTAGAGAATAATACGTCATAATGTACAATGAAATGTAAAATTCATTAATGATTCTGTAATTCCGTCGAAATTAAATCAATACAAAAATGTAATATTTTATAACAATAATTAAATTATTTTCTTAATAATATCCTATATTAGTTTGTTAATTTGCATGTCTTCAAACAGTTTAAAAAACTGTGCGAACACCATAAATGCACAAAAATCCGAAGTCTGCTTATAACTTCTCACTGATATCGGTGAAATATTTAATGCGATCGTTGATCAAATTTTCCCTATTTGCTTATTGTTGGATTTACCAATACGATGACAAATGTAATGTATAAAATTAGTTAAAATTCATTAATGGTTCGCGGCCACACACGTTTGAGTCGAATGCATTCCGCGCACGTGTTGTATTACGAGTAGCAGCAGACAGCTACCCCGTCGCACTCAGAGTTATAGAAACCGATGAGTTTTCCATTCCCCAGTTTTACGATGCTCCATAGATAAAGATACGGGTCAGATTTGCCGCGGGATTTCTCTACAGCCGGGTCGGGACCCGGTGTAATCGTCCCTCTGACGTTTCCGGGTATCAAATAACGGCTCCCCGATAAATAACGAGTGATCCTCCTCGAGATCACGATACTGCTCGAAAACGTCACCGGCACGTGAACGCGTCCCCATCGAAGTCCAGATGAAAGCACTTGGTCGGATACGATTCGCGCTCGCCCTTATTTATGACAGATTTACAAAATTGGAAAAACTCTTCGTCCCCCAGCGCCCTGGCAGCATCCTCGTGGGTATGGCACCCCGATCGACCACTGACTCCTCCACTGGCCCAGCAGAATTCGAATTTATGTCCTTTCGATCTGTCATGGTTTTGTCCCTATCGCCCCGACGTGCTCCCATTCAACGGAAACCCAACGAATTAAGACATTGCGCTCGGATTCGTTGGTGCACGCTGTGCAAGTGAAGTATACGGAGCATCTCGTAATTTGTGTTACGTGCCAGAGGGCTGCGATAATGGAATAGAAAAATTAGTCGACTATGTAAAGCAAGGAAACATAGCCAATATCGTGCTTTTTTGCGAATTTTCTATATCAGTTGCAAAATAAAGCAATGAGATAGCTTGATTCTGCTCTGAATCATTTTTATACAGTGAAATTAATATTACAGTTTTCTTAAATTTGTTTTCTGAATTTGTATCATTTTCTAGCTTGTTGATCGACTGATTTTGATTATGAATGCATAAAGTCTGCGATTTATCTATTACCGAATAGGTTCGTATACACAAGTTTTGAATGTACGTAAATAAAATAAATTTTGAAGTTATCTACGAATGTTTGAGTTCTAGAAAATGGAATTTTGTACGGATACATTCGCCTTCACCGTCTAGAAATAGTTTCTTACGAAGAATTTACATTTAGTGTGTGTTTACTTAGCTTGTAACGCTGTCCACGGAACACTACACTTAAGAACAATGAATTGCGTGGAATTAATAAGGGTCTGGCAGTAATTAAAATTTCATCGCGAAGGTTTTCATAATTACCATATAACTTGCTTGTAACGCCTGCGCACTTTATCTCAATTTATACGATTAAAACAGAATCTCTGTCAAGCCAGACTTCGTGTATCATAATTACATGGGATATTATAGTTAACACATGTTAATTAATTTTTCTCGAGTTTAAAACAGACGTATCATAAACGAAAAGAATAGAATGTTAATTGAAAACATTGAATAACATTTAATTACGCCATAATGCGCTTCCAACAAAAATGGGGGTATTCTATATTATATAAGATCATTTGCTTTATTTCTACTATTCATCATCTTCGGTTGCAAATAATTAGTACCAGCATTCCTCTCTTTGTGCCGAAAAATTGTAACCAAAAAGACGTTTCTTCTAAACAAATAATTAACCTTCCCTGCCCCAATATATCCATTCTATGTAATCGTTTTCATTTCCCAATAATGAAATTAGTTAAGTGCACTTACTCACATCGCATTTCACTTTTTAGCAATTTAATACATTTATTTTAAATTTATTTTACTAGATTTAGGAATCTAAACATTGTTGTGAATTATGGTATGGCCATTTTTAATGATGCCTCAAAGTCGTCACTCGAGTGCAGATAGGTTAACGCTAAGTACTGTACATTAAAGGAACGCACGACTGCGTAGTCATTAAGTTGTGTATATTTAAATAACATTAATTTTTCACATCGACAGAAGCCAGACCCGAACACGACATTTAACAGCCGGTAGCGACAGGCATCAGCATCGATTAGGCATCAACTATGTACAAGCCTCGATAAAAAAAATCTCCTTATCTCAGCATAATACATTTTAAGTTTTGCAACCACTAAATATTTTGAATATTTTATTATCTATAAAAACTTATAAAATTGAAATTAATATAGTCTCTTCAAAATTGTTCACTTTTAACTGAGCACTCTGACAGAGCGCATTTTACGACATAAAAACTGCGTGACTATTCATGGCAGTATTTGAATACTCTAACGGGGGGAAATTCATTTCTGTGGTATTGGCCACGTTTTCGGGATTTAAGATCACTCTGTGCGACGGTCTCATCGACGCGGAGAATCACGAAAGATACACAGGAGTTATTAACAATTCGATCGAATCGGCCGTCGTGCAATCATTCCGAGCGTGCTGTAAGGATCAGAGCTCGCGCACAGTTCGCAGAAGGATCCCATCTACGGTCGCTGCCATTGCCAGCGTCGTTCTCGACTTTACAGAGAACGATCGACCGAAGCTTAGGTAGAACGGGCACACCGTTGCGCCAGGTGCGAACGGAACGCGAAAAGGGGGTCTACGAGACCAGGCGGTGTAGACAAGATTATCGAGAGTCGAACGAAACGAGAGACTTCTTCCTCGGCGACGACGACTACGGCTGAAACGGCAACCGGCAATGTCATCGTCCTCGTTCTTGGCGTCGAGCTGTTCCCATAGCCCGGTTCTATCGCATTGCAAGAACTTTCCATTCCCCGTTTCTCTATCTAGGATTCCTGCCGTTGCAACGGGAGAGATTAGCGGCTTCGTCCAGGACCGGGTGGAGAGTCACCAGCCAGGACGAAAGGGACGACAAAACCCGGCACACGTTTCTCCGCCTTTACCCTCGGGAAATTACGAGAAACCCGGCTACCTAAGCAACCTATCCTCGACCTATACATCCCTACACATCTGTTTCTCTCTGTACACGCGTTTCCTAGACAGCCCGCCCTCTTGGCTTTTGTCCCCTTTACCATTTCTCTGCTTATCCCCTTCCTTCCTCTTGCTTCGGTCCACGGATCGAGGACCATCGAGATCTCGAAGAGAAACTGTGCCGTCTTATCAGCCTACTATACTCGGACCTTACACTGTTAGATACCTTGGCTCCAGAAGCTGTAGAAAATTTCTTTGCCGTAGTTATCCTATAATTTCAGATTTTTTGTTGCATGCGTATGATCTACTTAGTGGGTGTAAAAAGTCTTCGGACACCTTTTAAAACGGTTGTTTCAAACTGGATAAAATGACTTGAATTTTTTTCTTTTTGAGACGATGGTAGAGCTGGTTTACTGTATAAGGGCTAAAACAATTTTTTTTAAATTTTGCTGTCACTTGGAATGACGACAAAAAATTGAAAATTACGTATTTCCGACTTTTTGATACGAACCAATAACGAAAATTTGGAACATGCGTTCTGTAGATCTCAATGACTTACATGGCATAGTGGTAATTTCATTGAAATCGTCGCAATTACATTACTTGGAAAGAACAGTAGAATTTTTTCCTCTTTCAATTTGTTTCTATGTTAATTATTTGCAAGAAAAACGCTGGCTGATGTTCCCGCGAGCACCTTATGTATTTTGTAATTTATGTAATTGAGGCACATCTGTCACGCTTTCATCATGAAAAAGACGTATTGTGGTCGTTAATAAAAATAGCTCAAAACGTCTTTCAAGGTCCCCAACAAACTGGCACTGTTTTAACCCGAGAAAGATAACCTACGTCGCAGAGGCGCCTGCGAAGACTGTTGATTTTTGTTAATTTTTCATAGAGGTCTAGTGATTTAAGTTTAAAATTACTTAAAATATAAAAAAATATAATATAAATGCATTTTATTTTTACAATAATGCCAAACCTTTAAAATGACTAGATTAACTTAAATAAATATCCATTGTTAGTATAAAATTGACGCCTTAGAAAAGCATGCGCCTCTGAAGCGTATGGTTATCTTTTACGTACGTTGTCATATGGTTATCTTTCTAGGGTTAAAGAAAATCGGAATTATCGGATTGCCAAATTTTGTGAGTGATATTTCTGTCTAAAAGACCCGCCGTTTAACTGTTAATACACCTGTTGAAGTCGCTTACGAATCAGCTAAGTTAAAATAAAATCGGACTTTTCGGTTGACCGAAATTCCGCCGTGAACTGGGAGTATTATTTAAGTTCTAGTGCAGGATCCAGCGCCGGGGCTGGCTAACAATGAAGATGACGATGCGCGACAGGAACGTGAGCAAGAATGATCAGTCCAGCCATCTTCTGTCTCTCTAGCGCAATTCATCGGTCGTTCCTATTGCGACGCGATGGAGGATGCCAGTCGAATTCCCGGATTTCCGTCGTGTTTCATTCCGCGCGGCTAATTTAACCCTCGCGACCTTCCGGCCGATTTCGTCCGAATGGAAATCGAGAGCCGCTAGGTAACAGCTCGCCCGAACGGAATAACCGTACCTCCGGCGTCCCGTCCAGTCGAATGGCGGACATTCCGAAATTGCCTGCCGCGAATACATTTCACCGGCAATTCTCGAGACAGACCCGGCTCCATGCTGCGCCGAAAGAAACGGCGCACCGTCCGATACCGATAATCGGAATGGAAAGTCGATTCCGCTGGGCGAATCCGGCGATCGGCACTTGCCAGATTTAAGAGGGCAAACCGTCGCCGTCGTGTATTTGTACATCGTTTCACGCGCGAAGCTTCGGAATTCATTTCTCTATCGGAAATTCTTTGATTCAGCTTGGACGCGATTTATGTCGGACATTCCATTAGATCGTCTCATGTTCCCATAATGTTCAAATATCTGTGGTCAGATGATCCTGAGATCACGAAGGTTTCAGACATCTCGTGAACCGATTAAGCACCTAGTCAGGTACTCTATCTTGCATTTGCGCTACGAATTTATGCTCTTGCAGTTCATATTCACTTATTTCCACGTCAAATACACCATTTTGCAAATGAAATTCATTTTCTGGCTGACTCGAGATAAACAAATATTTGTTGTAAATTGCTGCGAGGATTACTGTGGACACTGGATATCGAAAATCGGACGAAGCATAGTTAGTTTTGGCCAATGCTAGCTCACACAAGGTCGAGAAATTGTGTGATCTTGTTGGTCAGGCAAGGATCACTTTACTATTTTTTTTTTACTACTTTTGCTGTGTTCACTATTTTCACTATTTTTAAAGGTTAACCTTAAAGATTAAACCTTCTTTACCAAAGATGAGATACAAAGTATTATTTTTATACGATATACATTAAAAATATTTGTTTAGATGGTTCAAAGTTAGATCATCGTTACAGTTATTAAGATAACGATAATGGCGATGGTGTAATAAATATAAAACAGTGAAGCATATATCTGCTTTACAGAATTGATTAGTAGACTGCGAAACGTCAAACAAAATAACAAGGTTCCCAGACGATTCCAAGAAACAGAAATTAAATCAAATTAAATTGTTTCTATTAACATTTGTGCAGCGATGTCTAGTCATTTCTGACAACAAAAACTTTTACATTATATTTCATAATGTCTGAGGTACACTAATTTAGCTTGGATCAATGTGACTTGATACCGCCTTCCGGCTCACCATCCGTCCTTCCGCATCCCGACTGTTAATATTTTTGTCAAGTCAAAAATAGTGTAATAATATCATGTTATATGTTTCAGCTACTCACTTTTGCCATAAATGCACAAAATCCACATATGTTATCCATATTAAGTACAGTAGAGATTTCCTTATCCGAACATTTATTTTTACAATATTCTGTTGTCCATACCTTCTATTATTTAATCATTGTGTTATTTAGATGCATTATCGCTTAATGATATTTTTAGATAATAGAACGTCTTGGTATCAGGATATTACAAAAATAAACCTTCGGATAAGAGAATCCCTACTGTATCAATTTTTCGATCTGAGTAATTTAAAAATACACGAGATCTATATTTATTTTCACAGCACTATAAACACGTTTCGCAAATTTAGTGCATTTGCGGCTCGCAAATAATGAACTATTCATTATCTAATTATACATTTATATACTATTCATTCCTCGTGGTCTTGGTTAAGATTAGATTCGAATTTGCCGAGATGTCTGCAACAGTCACCGAATCGGATAAGCACAAATTATTCAGTCAGTCCCATTTTCCTCTACGGCATCGATATTCGTTGCACAATCAGCTTTGCAAAGATTCCTCGCGGAACCGATATAGCCTATCGTCTATATAGATGATCTGCTAAACTTTCAGAATTAAAGGCGATGAAAGGGGAATCGTAGGTACAAAAATACTTCGTCACGTTTCCTGCTGCAAACGGACGGGGGACACGGTAATTCTTCGGAATCTCTGACACAACGCTAATCCGTGTCATTTGCTAAAAGCTGTCCGACCGTCTTCCGCGTTCGCGACAGAGACAACTTCCTGCGAACCACCCCTTCTTCGACCCTTTTCTGCCAACAGCCTATCCTCTCCCTTTTCACAGTCCTCGACAGGACTGATGACCGATGAAAAACTTAGTCAATTAACGAGGCATTTATCGCCGGCTTTCGTTCGAGCAGCTTTTACAAACACGAGTCCCCTGTGGATCGTTCGGTGCAAAACGGCGAATCACTTTGAATTTCCAGAATATTTCTATATTCGCGGGAGGAGACGAGGAGAGCGAGTAAGAAAGAGAGAGATTAGAGTATTTCGCAGCGAGCATTTTAACCGTGGCTTTTCATTTCCCTTTGCGTGGTCTATACAATGCTGCATTGTTTAAGAGTCCCCAGGCGGAACACGGGTCTCAATGAGATCGTTTAATGTAGCATTTCTCTCAACGATTCTTTCCCATTTCGAGGTAAATGAAATCTGTGGCGTGATAGAGCGGAGGCATTAGTTAATGAGAGACCTTGAAGAACAGAGCAAGAATTATTATACGAATCGAGTAATTATTTCACGAAGTATATGTTCATTTTTTAATAGATAGAACCCAATTTGTTCCAAAGTGGTGGGGAATCGTGAAATATAAATGAAGAAATGACAAAGTTGCAATGAAAAAGTCATTTCGTCGCAAGAAACTGATGAAAAACCTTCAATTTTAGCGGCAGAATGATGATATTAAAAAATGTTATGATTGTAAAAGATTCTGCCCAATCTACATGTTTACTAAATATATGTACATGTAATTAAAAAAAATCTCTTAGACAATTTACAAGTAAATATTGGTTTCTTAAAATCTAACATATACATGTTCACAGTGAAATCTATTTCTGGAATATCAAAAAAATTTTTTCGTGATATGTACATAAATTTTGGAAGTATGTACTGAAATATTCAGTACCCTAAATTTAGTTGGAAGATGCCAGTTAACTACTGTAATCGATATCAAAATTTCAGGTTTTGTTTCATCAAATCAATTATATCCTCATTATTGATACGTCGAATAGCTCGTACGGCTCACAACAGATCAATTCAAATAGAAACGCGATTCTAGAGATTGTAGGGCATGAGATTAGGATGAGTGTAATACCACTCATTAATGTCTATTGTTATTAGGGTTAGATATCTAGCAGTTTATATGGCAAGGATTAGAAGCCCTTGGGAACAGGCTCCTAACAACATCAATTTCTGATAAGCATTATGACATTCCATTGCAGTATGATCGAATACAGAAGCAATAGCATGGTTGCTTGCATCTTTTTCACAAAGATACCAGAGATTTGGTATTGACACTTTTGGCAGAATATTCCAAATAATTCTTTTGTACTTTTTAAATTCTCTCTTTTTCTTAAGATTTTGTGTACACTTTACGTACCATTCTAAAATTAGTTTTAAGAAGGTATATGATGTTGGAAATCTTGTTTCAAACTATAATGTATGTTTGAAAATGAATCGATCGAATATTATCATTCATTTATAGATAGAAAAATTACATTTTCAGTAATACGCACGAATCTTCTTGACACTAACAAGACAGTAAATAAAAAAAAGAAACTTTTTATCCAAAATCATATGTTCGCTGCTGTAATAAGTAATATACCTGCTAAGTGGGATGAATTAGCAAAAGAAGAAGTTCGGCCATTATGTTTGCACCTAATTGCAAATTAAGTGTCAGCAAATTATTATTATTTCCAAGATTATCGTACGCCACAAATGCATCGATTAGTCTACTAGTCTGCTAGTCTACTAGCACGTTTACTTTCTTTCTTTCTTTCCCAAATAATCCTTCAATTTCTGAAATATAATTTTCAACCACGATTTGTACACCAGACAAATTAGTATGTGCAAAGTTATCCAGAACATTGTGCTTGCAAACACATCTGAAAGTCATCGAAATTGACAAAATATGACTCACTATAAACGATTACTTCGAACGCGCATTTCATGATTATTGAGAAAATGATCGCATTTCTCTCTTTTCCAAACAATCGTTAAATTTCCAAATTTTCGGTCTCGATGTTAAAATTATGTTAATATTGACAAGTTGAAATACCAAACACAGAAGACATCGGAAGAATTTAATAATGTTCGTACATTTCTCTTGATTTATTGAAATTAATGAAATTAGAAATGCATGTTTTCTTACCTTATGTTTCTTACAAATGATTAAGAAAATTTCTATTTTCCATAAAGGTCCCCAGTCTAGTCATGATTTATACACCGATCTAAGATAGGTGCAAGCAAAATTATTAAGAACATAGTACTTGAAAACATATCCGAAAGTCACATCGACATACGATTCCATGTAAACGATTGCTTCAAACGTTGCCAAACAACCTTATACTTCATAATAACAATTTCCAAGACTATCGTCAGCAGTCTACGTTTTCACTTTACTCGCGCCCGCGAGTAATCCTTAAATCGAAATACAGTTTTCTCCGATCCACGTTTCCGTGAACTATCCCGTAAAACTGAGAACCCGCATTCAGATCCGCAGTCTGCCGGCAACAATGGCCGCGGAACGATCCCCGAAGAATAAGATCAAGCAAGCAGAGGATACACGAGGCGCTGTGGATCCGGATATAGAATTACTCGAGGCTGCATAGCTCGGCATGCAGTCGACAGGCAGATAATAGTCGCGAACCTCCATTACTAGATGGGAACAGCGGCGGGGGAGAGATACACATTATAGACATTCGTCTTTGTAAACCGTGCGAAGCAGGTAAGCATGATGCTAGGGGCGCACGTGTCGGATAAAATACAACACGCTGAAGGCTCGTAACGCGAGTGGAGCGCCTCCTCGCGCCCCCGCAGCGGGGACTAATACTGAAAAGGAATTCGTCGCCGGCTACCCGGAAGGAAACGCGGATCCGCCGAGGGGAAGCTATCTAATCCATGCCATTTGCAGAAGGCTCTTGGCCGCCTTTCTCTTCCGTGCTGAGGGATGTCTATTCCTGCCGCCTCCGTGACGCTGTTTCTCCTCGCCGCTTCATCCCCACTTTCCTGGCCCCATCCGCCAACCCTCTGGACCAGCTCCAACCCCTTCCCGCTTCAGCCGATCTCGGTCTCCTTTTTCGGAATCAAGCACTCGAGGCTGCAGATCGGTGCAGCAGTTATCACGCGGCCGTTCTTTCTGCGAAATAAGTACGTGTCGCACGGGAAACAGGAACCAATCTCGGCGGGCTTAAGCCGGCCAGGCAATTCCTGCAATTTCGTGGAGAGACGAGAGAGGACGCCGTGGAAGACCGAGCTATCACCCGGATCCCGTTTCAAAATCACGGCCCAGATTAACCGCGACACTGGCTTATCCCGGTAGAAAGATCGCTCGCGTGTTACGCGCGGAAACCCGTTCTCCAGCACCCGAATAACTCGGGCCATTGTTCCGACCGAGAACTTTCGGAAGATCGATTTTTTTGGTGTTATCCCGGAAATTGGGCTTCGGCGATCTGCTTGGGCTCCAGGAAAGCTGCTCTCGTAGTCACTTCAGCTATTGACTTTTCCGTATGAACCTGACTGAATTCGCGCGGTTTGATAAGTACACATTTAACCCTTTGCGGTCGAAGCTATTCGAATTCGAAATCTAAAACATGATTTCTGATCTACAGTAGTTCTATTTTATATAATTTATTGCGACTTATGCACATGAAATTGAGCCTGATGGCAAGTACAATGCAATTTTAATAGTTTCTTTTCAAGTAGAAACGAGTCCGATGCTCTTAGAATGATTTTGAAAAATAGTACACCAATTTTTAGTGGCGCCTCAGAGTCGCCATTCGAGTGCAAGGGGTTAATATGATGTAAGGAAAGTATAAATTATGTAAACGTGGAACATGAAACAGTAAACGTGGGCAATCGAGTCGGTTGCAATCATAGCAGCATAAATCATGTTTTTATTCAAGCAAATTATATTTACACTTTTATTTGGCCAAATTTATTGTTACCATGATTTTAACCGGCTCAATTTGTAATAAAGACGGCGGAATAAGAATGTACAAACGAGGATAGATCCACGACAAGAGAACAAACTTCGCGTTATGTATAGTACCATTTGTTTTGATATTCGGATACATATATGCATTGATTATTAGACGTTGTGCATTTACGATAAAAGTATGCAGCTGAGATGTAAAATTGTGAAGACATAAGAAGAACTTAATAATATAGTTTAACTATTTTAAGTTTATTAAAATGGTTGAAAAAGCGATCTGTTTTTACTTCATTCCTGTTTCTCACAATCATCTTGGAAAATTTTTATTTTGACAACATATTGCGTACATAGATTGTACGATTATGTTTTATGCTAACAGAACCTGCTACATTACATTCGAAGGGTTACGTTTCTCAACTTTTAGACCGGGATTCTATCTGGTATTCAGAAAAGATTCCGCGCGCGGACAGTTTCATCAATCACAATTGTAATTTTTATGGTGGAACAGAAACAAAATTTGTCGGACTTTGTCGAACCATATAAGATCGTTTCTGTTGTCTCCTAAACAAAATATTGTTCATAATCTATAAAACATGTGAACAGTCTAAAAACTGAGGTTCGAACGTGAAATTACTAATTACATAGATTCTCTATTTGGTGATTGATAATGATGCTATGAATGGAAAATTGGTGTAAGGATAGTTCGAGTAGTTGTGTGGACGCTATCAAAGTCAATACCTGACTATTATCGATTTTATAATTGCGCATGTCACGCGTATGCGTCAGGAAACATTTCGCGAAAATTTTGCAATTGAACCCTGGACCAGGCGGGTCAGTTAAAATGATTTAAAACTGTGTGTGGGGTGCCCGACACCCCAACAGACGTATAGAAATAATACCGGGAACAAAATCATGCAACCGTGACTCTTAATTAAAAGCTAATGCAGCTATTGACAGCTAGGTGAAACCACTTAACGTTTCGCTAAAAATAAAGAAACTTCGATTATAAAACAAATAACTGAGGTGTCAAATACCTTACGTGACCGTTCCAGGATTAAAAATAATTCTGATTAATTGTCTTGTAATTAAGGGTATTTTAACCGTGACGAGGAACGAAAAAGTATTAAGTTTCAAGTTGTAAAGAAAGAGAAACCTGGGTTAGTAATTATTAGAGATACCCATTTTATCCATGAAATAATTAAAATAGTAATGATAATATACATCGTGCATCAAGCTGTAACGAAAGTGTTTGTGGCCGAGAATTATGATTTTCATTATCAATGAGTTACGTATTAAAGAGATAGGCAATTATGTAAGTCTAACAAAATTGAGTGAATTTATAATTTTTGTACGTACGTAAAGACATTGTAAAAATAAAAGATTTTTTCAGAGAAGATTAAACAACATTTTAACTTTATTCTCATATTTTTGTAACTTTACTTTAAGGTGATCAAATCTAGCATGAAAAGAGACACGGCAGAGAAATACAAGAGAAATACAAGAGAAATACAAAAATAAAATGTCGCTGAAGAAAATTAATTTTCAAAATAATATCAAAACGTCGTACGCTACATTGAAAATAATTACATCAAGATTACTGTGTTAAAATTGTATGAAGTCAGGTTCAAAATCGATGCTGTTCTATGTCGACCATTTGGATCTCTTGAATACCTTAGAGGTGTGAATATTTGTAAAGCACTCCACCAATAGTGCCGAACAATCGACCAGAACCGAATACTCTTTGCCAAGAGCTGAGTGCATCGAAGTACTCGCTAACTATAAGCACGCGCGGGGATTATTTACGTAGAAAACAAACCGTAAATACCGACCATAAATACCGTCTCTGAAATAATCCGTTTTATTTTAAATTGAAATGTTTTTAGTAAATAACATATTTTCTTTTGAATTAATATAAAATGAAATCTGAAAATATCAATTTCCGTAAGTTAAAAACGAATTTTCTGCAAAATATAAATTTTGGTGTTTAGTTGATATTATTTTTTATTTCTCATTTATTCTAAAATTCAGAGAAATGTGACTCCACCTTCACTTAACTTCTACAACTGGTAAATGTGTGATACGAAGTGTGCAAGTCGTGCGAAATATTTTTAACAATAACAATTAATTTATTCAATTATGGAAGTATAGTTATCATTAAAATTTTCATAGACGCTGTGTATTTATCGATAAATAAATGCAACATGTTTATTTATTATGAAAACCACACACACATTGACTGTTTGAAAATGCTAATGCATATAACATTTTCGACGTTTATCACTCTTAAGATTTAATTTACAAAATTTGTGTTGGTCAATAAAGTAGCATCAATATTTCGTTATACTTTCATTATTTCTTACAGATAGATACGTACATATCCACGAAACTCATTGTCGATAATGATATATCAGAATTAATTAATAAATGCAAAATTAACGAGGGAAGAATGAGTATTAATGAAACAACGTTTCTGATGATTTCGATATGTCGATGAATTACAGCAGTGATGGAATTTGTTCCAAACGAAACAATATCTCCTGAAAACATTTTCAGTGAAATGTTTAACGATTATGTTGTGATAATCCGCAGAATATTGGATTCGAACGTAATTATTGCATTTTCTTAAGCAGTAATACTGTAGATTTTATTATGACAGTAGAATCGATATATTAAAAACAGTTGCAGAAGCATGCCCTTATTTTGTCTATATAGAGCAAATCAAATTTATATTGAAATTCGATTGAAACAATCCAATTACATCTATTTGCTGCCGTTCGAAAATCAGATTTGCTCTCCGTAATCCGAGTGGAGATGGAGTGTGCAAAAATTTCCTATTTACAGGAAATCGACGGGAGATTGAAATCTGCGAAAATCGGATTTCGAAATCAAAACTTGAGATGAAAATGTCGCCGCAGGAAATCTTATTAAGAAATGTGCCGTTGCAGTTTTCGTGCAATTTGCTCGCGTTGTGGCGCGCGAATTCGGCCATTATGTGTCGGGGCGTAGGTATAATGATTTACTTTCATCGCTTACGGATAAATCAGAATTATCCGGTTAGCGTTGCCTGCGGAGTTCCCATTTTATGAAAATCGATTTTCCTACTGTGAAATCATAGTACTGCGATATGAGCTCTTCATATTTACAATATCATTGCAAATTATACCGGGTGAATAAATTAATTTGATCGCTTTAAATATTTCACTTGTTTTTGATAATATGAAAAAATGTCAAAGATAGACATTGTTTGGTTTGAAGAGGCAAATGTTATGATAAGCAGAATGTGTTTTCCAAGGTTATTACATATCGCGATTTTTATTTCATCGTGTTTTCTGTAAATTACATTTTCTTGAAATCTGCCATCATGAAAATATTTTCTGAAAGTTTTCAGTTAACCCCAGCAAAATTTGTCGAAGTTACACAAGCTTCATAGTGCTCTGATCACAGATCAGTGCTCTAGAGCACTGTGCACTGAGCACAGATTAGAGTGCTAATCACCAATTTTGATCAAATGTATGAGCTACAATGTAATTTTCATAAAAATATTTAACATACCTTTTTTCTCTGTCAATATCCACATTGAAAGAGTGAAAGAAGCCACCAAAGTCGACGAAAGGAAACATTAAAACTATGATACACAAGACAATTATATAAATTAGCCAATTTTGCATTCTCGAGTAGCAAATTTGAATATTCAATTCATCGACGAAATTCACACTCAACTCTTCTCCCTCGTTTAAAAAGAAAATTTTGGAGTCACTTCTATGCTGTACTGTTTAAACTATCGACTTCGCTTCAATTTTGCAGATATTTCTTACGATTTCGGTCGTTTCAAAGTCCTGCAATAATCGCGTAAAAATACGCTCGTTTTGAAATCTTCCACAACTCTTTCTGAACTGCCAAAGATGCGTAGAATACAATTAATCGATTGAAATCGATATACAATACAAAAGAGCACGTGAACACCTACAAAATGGCAAATAACTATAATTTGAAAGCGATGCGTGCAAGAAATGTAGGTTTTATAGCTACAGTCCTAACTCGGATCTTTCGAGGATCCTTCAACAAAACACATTCCAGCGTGATTGCCACAAAATCGCACTTGTGTACAAACCGTAGGTGCAACTCTTAAGTGGTTAACGAGATGTTTCAGCAATTTTAGTTACATGGGACACGTTGTGTAAACCATTCAAAGCGACCATCAATAAATACCAGCGACTTTAAGGCAACAAGAGTTCTGCTTGTCACCGTGGCTGGCGACTATAACGAGGCTCTTTTCGGCTGTAAGGTGAGAGGACTTTCCACTCACCCTAGCACAGTGATATCTAGTTGTTTGTACTGCACCGACGTTTCCATAGATTCCATTACGATAGCGGACCGGTACCTGGTGTACTTTACCCCTAGGACCGCTTTATGCGCTTCACCATGCGTTACTTACAACGACCGGCAAGGAATCATGATTTCCTCTATTCCCGAAGCTGTTTGCGAATTCTTGATTGCGACCGCTTTGGACATTGTTAAAGATTTGCCCCGGATATTTAACGTCTTCCTGCGCCAGAGGTACATGTGACTTCCGTGAAAGTCGGTGGTGGTTGTTGTACCCTAACGCAACCGTACGGGAGACCGAGATCAAAAGCAACAGGAGCAAAAGTGACACACCGCAGATAATTCCAAGTTTATTGTAGATTTTTCCAATGCGATGCAAAATAGTAATTGAAATACGCGGATCAGTATCCTTGCAATAGAATAAAATACGGGTTTTCAGTTTATAGAATTCGTTTTTTCTCGACGTTTTTCTGATAATACGTAAATCATATACGCTACAGTACAATTAATGCATCGACTTCGATTCTTTGGGATCGTTACAGCCACAGAATTAGCTCAGCTTTCTCAATTTGTTTAAAAAGCAAGTAAGAGAAAGTTTTGCCTTATCTCCATTTCCATCAATTTTCTGAAAAACGAACAGAAGACGATCAAGCTCGTGGAACCCATTAATGGATTAGTAATTTCGCGAATATTACAGCAGCCGTTTTAGAGCTCTCTATAAATATCGATTACGTGGCTTTCACGACGATGAAGAGATTCAGCGAGCGAACACATTACGGGCCCGTTCTGAATCAGTGAAAATACTCGAAGATAAGGAAATCGTAGACGGAACAGAGGGGATACTTCGTGCCAGGAGATATTCCGAGCTACACGAAGATTATTTCCACGGTCGTGTATTATTATGATCACGCAATAACCAGAAACATTATAGCGGGGAGCAGCAGGTGTATACGACATTCGAAGTAATCTTACTTCGATCGGAATGGTAACTTTTTATTGGATCGGTGAAACTGTGGAAAGTAGATTCAATATAAAAGTCCCGACGATCGCAGGCTGCTACTAGTTACCGCAACTTATAGTTAGATGTCCGTTTAAAGTATCCGTGAACTTGCACATGTGTTGCACAGTACACAACAAAGAGCTTCTGTAAACTACTTTCAAATTGGTATACCTCCGATAATATATTTGTTCTTCCCAAATATGTACCTGGTATAAAATATGTGCGATTGTTAAGTTCGTTTATGTTGGAATAAAAGTCTGTTCTCTTGTTATCGATACTTATGCAGCCAAGTAAATGCAGACACGCATCAAATATGTAGGATCAGAGCTTTTACGAAAATTAGTGGGACATTTGATTGGAAGAAAATTACAAGAACAGAACAATAGAAAACATAATACTCAACACATAACTAAAAATACAATGAACCTCCGCGGAGATCTCGTCTAAGATTTTATCGTTTTTTTTATCAATCGACTTGCCTGAATCGATCAAGCTCGAATACCAAAACGGAATCGCTTATAACATCAATCTCAATCAAAGGCGAAGATCCGTCATCCCATAAATATGATTTTCTTTTTCCCCCATGAAAGTGCAATCAAGAAAGTTCGAATTATTGCAACTTTGAAAATAACATAGAATATATTAAATAAGCGTCAACTGAGTACTGATTTTGTGCAAACTTGGGCATCATACATAAAGTACAGACGAAAAATAAAAAAGTATTATTATCTTGATTTCATTCTTTTTACTTTAGAGTTGCTTTGAGAAATTCCGATTTTACAAAAATACTTGCAATTTACTTGAGGCTTAAAAGCCGAAGTAATGAGTTTACGATATATCTTGTTAATAAAATCTTGTAACACGAGTATATATTGGAATTACATTGAATATGCATCGAATATACATTGGATATTTCCGCAAGATTTCACACTTTTCCTTCCCACACGTTCTTCTCCTTAATTTTAACGGTAAAAATGCTGATTTTTTTAGTATAATAAAATATATTTATATAATTGTAATATCGTATTCTTTCCCACTCGCAAATGTAATACACATGTATATTATTATATTAATTTCTCCAACTTCGTGACAATTGTAATACTACGTATACACATGCCAGTTTCGGTACTTGCTAACACAACATCGATAGTAAAATGATAATGGCTCTAAATCTGTGTTCAAAAGTGCTATGGAAATTGTAATGAAATGCGGAAACCGATCACTTTTCGATATTTTTAATTTAATATTTATAATTCAATTAACCCACCATCATCACGCTGGGTTAAAATACACTTCGGTGTGAAATATCGAGTTCTAATAAAAAATTGTTCAGATTATATTCTCAAATTTTTAGGTTTCAATAGTATTGCTTGTATAGGAAGTGTGACAGCAGAAGATTACAATTATAACAGAATTATCCGGTAAATGAACCGGTGATTTTGTATAGCGATATGACGCCATATCGGTATTGGTATATTTCACGTTTCATATAAGCTCTATAAGGGTCTCGAAGGTACAGCCGATAAATACCAGTATTTTGCTGATATTTTAGTTTGGTGGAAGTCTCTGGATACAGAATTCTTGGTACGAAAGACAAAATTTTAACTTTTAATCGCCCGGCACGCATCGCTATCTATTTTTCGCGGGCATAACGCTGTGCGCAGGTTGCAGTATGAATTCGACTCGAATTGCAGGGTTCGCCGCACGAAGAATAATGCCGGTGTTTGGCGAATCTCCAGTAACTACGGGGTCCGAGCACTTTCACCGTGGTAAGAAACTTTTTACGACCAGTGATTCGAACAGCGCTTACCTCATACGGCTCATAATGCAGGATAGATATCCATAACGCGCGCCATGGCAAGTATGAACACGAGACTCCGGTTGTTTCTTCCGCTCAATGGCGTAGAAGCGACTCGGAAATTGCGACGCCCTGCCTGCAAACTCTGCTAAAACTCCTTGTCTGGGTTTCAGCAATACGGGCAAGTTGGCCCACGCGCTATTACTACCAAAATATCCCGACATGGATGCTCGAAAATATCGCGGGTAGTTTAATCGATTGCTCGAAGTTGAGGAAACATTGTCTTACAGTCGGATCCATGTGAAACTGTCGTGCTTAAATCGGATTCCTAGCTATAGTAGCCAGCTGTAGCTTGTAATTTCGCGTCAAGAGGTGCAAATTTGCTAAGTGGAGGCAGTAGTGCTCTTTGGGAGCATTCCGAGCGCAATGTACTGCCTCCTTCATAAAACAGTATTATATTAAAATACCTGTTACAGGCACCGTTTTAACAGACAGAAATCGCTGAAACGAAATTTGCCGGCACGAGTGCACGTCGACAGCAGTATCGATCAAGAATACTGTATTTCGGTTTTCAGTAGATCAAAGTTCGAAACAGCGCCACGCAGAAATCCGGGCTAATTTGAAAGCATAAAGTTTCCACTTTTGCACTCAACATTGTTCGCGAATATTCGTAGAAGAAACTCCCAATTCCCGATGTTTCCGTAAAAAACCGGAAAATAACTTTCTTTCGAAAACGAATGACCCTACCGACATTGAAAAATTTCATTGAGGATGAGTACCATCGGAAGATTGAAAATTTATATCTTCCCTCTGCATAGAGCTCTTAAAACTTGATGTACGATTTTTTCTCGCCGTTTTATTGGACTTTCAATGAAACGTGCGCCGTTATTATTAGAATAACCTGAACTGAATCATATATAACCTGAAATGTAATATTACATTATTTATATATCTTGCATAAATGTCGAGCGAAACAGTTTCACTAAATCTTATTTAAAGCAGTATCACATTCTCTACATAAATATCATTTCATAGGTTATAAAAAATTAAGAGAAACATGGTGAGGACTATTATTAGCAATCATAATTTGTATATCACCTTCCTAAAACAGAGAAACTTGTTTGTTTGAGAAAAATTATTTACGAATCAAAAAAGTATCTCTGTCTCCTAAAAATTTCATTTCTCTCCCATCATTTGATGAGACTCTGATAATATCTCAGAATTTACATTGCACTAGAACAAGAAATCTGAAAATTCGCTGTATCTTGGCTCATCGTTTGGTAATCTGCGGCGCTGAACGATCTAAAGTCCGTTAAACTAATTCGATTTTAAACACCGTGGACACGGCAGGAAGTCGGCTAATTCTGTTACGAATCTAAATTTAATATAGGCAACGGGAAGACTGAAACGACCATAAACGAGATGAAACACGCAGCCTGGCAGAGGTTAATCGACACGGCCAATCGGACTGGCTATTAGACAGTATACATACACATACGTACGTATATACGCCCGGTCGGAACAGGAAACGTAATGGCTCGAACATAATCGGTAACCGGGTCACGGTTCGTGGCAGCTGGTGTCGACCCAGTTTCGCTTTCGTGGAAAATTAGATCCCAGGCCAATCGTGGCTGAGGTTGTTACGGGCAAAGCTATGCCGGGAATAGGATCAGAACAGGTCTCGCGATGCAATCGTGTAGGGTAATTATCGTGGCTCGTTGTAAAAATTGCTACTTTTTCAGCCACGGACCTAGACATTAGATAGCTGTATCTAACACGTGTATCTAATTATTTACCAGGTGGAAGTTCTCCTTCTTGAGTATACAGCGATGGGCAAATACATTGGCATAGTATAATTATTACAGTGTAATTATCTGTAACTATGAACGAAAATTCGATTTAACGATCAATTTTCGAAATACATCGGAACATCGATGTATGTAGTAGGGAGACAAACTCGTTCCGCTAACTAATTTTTTAGATCACTGTACTAAAATTCGTAATAAAATTTATAAACGACTGAGAATAAAACACTTCTTTAGAAGGTATATTGTATATATATGTTGTATCGAGAAGTATATAATAAATGTAGTTTAACATTAACCTTAAAGTAACGAGATAATTAGAAAGTATGTAATATAAAAATAAATTAATCTTGTTCGATATTGTCATTTCTCGTATTCCTTCTAGGATCACCTACTGGATCATCATCTATGATGTTGGTGTTCTCCATGGTGTTCTTCATCAAGAATGGATGTAACATCTTGTGGATATGTTACAGTGAAACACCGAAATCTGGAGAATGTCGACTTTCACCGGTGAATGTCGACTTTCACCGGTGAATGTCAACATTCACATAGTCGCTTGGTGTATGTCCGAAATATTTGCTAAATACCCTTATTTCTGACTTACACCGGTAAATGTTGACATTCACCATGCACTAATGGTGAATGTTGAACATGTTGGAGATTTATATTTTCTTCTCCGTAATTCAGTCGCTATAAAACGCCACAAGGGTGACGGAACTTTTTCGCCTCTCTTTCTGAAAGGAATGACCAAGAATTTAAAATACACGGTACATTCTACATGAGAAAAGAAAATAATAGTAATAAAAAAATTACTTACTTATGTGATTCAAATCTTATTTATCGCAACAACTTAAACTATTATGACACTTTGAATTGCACAAGAGTCCCTTGCTTTTACAACTGCATTTATTTGTGGAATACTTCCTTTTGCAATGACAGGTTTTGGCTCTCCACCAGAGCATATCTGTGATTGTCGACACACACCGGAGAGGGTCCGAATGTACAACAATGTAATGAAATATTCGATCTTTCACCGACGTATTTGGTATCTGTTGACATTCACCGGTGAAAGTCGACATTCTCCAATTTCGGTCATTCACGGTAATATATACATGTATATTGTATATAATGACAAATACTAACACAAACAAAATTACAGTGAAAGGTCATCGCATGTTTTCCCTAGAATTTTATACAAGGATAAAAGTATTTTCGCATTCGTATAATTCCGCGACGCAATTCTTCGAAAACGCATTCTTCGAAGGAGAAGATTTCTAGAGAAGAAAAAGGTAAGTTCAAAAGTTGAGTCGAAGCGCTGGAGTGATATAGTTAACCCTAGAAAGATAACCATATGACAACGTACGTAAAAGATAACCATACGCTTCAGAGGCGCATGCTTTTCTAAGGCGTCAATTTTATACTAACAATGGATATTTATTTAAGTTAATCTAGTCATTTTAAAGGTTTGGCATTATTGTAAAAATAAAATACATTTATATTATATTTTTTTATATTTTAAGTAATTTTAAACTTAAATCACTAGACCTCTATGAAAAATTAACAAAAATCAACAGTCCTCGCAGGCGCCTCTGCGACGTAGGTTATCTTTCTCGGGTTAAGTAATGATCCGTTAGTGGATTAAAGTTAGAAGAAGAATTGTGTCAGGCATAGGCGATCGACGTGGGAATCGACGTGCCTCCGAAGGTGATAACAAGTGGATGTGTAAAATCTAGTTTGCATGGTGACGGACGTCATTGTGACGCACGTTATCAAACACCTTTCAATTTCAGCCTGGGGAGCAGTTGCGCCGTTCACATTAACAGCGCCTCGGAAAGCAGGTGATAGGTAGGTGGTAGTTAACCTGCTTACCTGACCTGGCCCACCACCATCTCGTGTCGGCGGTCGGTTCAGTGATTTACGGAATAACCTAAATATCCAGAACCTCGAGTGCCAGCAATTATGAAGCATCGCCATGGCGCCGGGGAAATAGCATCGTTCCCGTTTTCCTAATCAGCGCGTTAGCGTAGTACCGAGAACACGGAAAGGGATTGCGGCACCTCGATCAGTCCACTTCCGCACAATCCCCTAATACCGGCTGCCGCTGTTATATTGATCGAGTGCATCTACAGGGTGTCCCAAAATTATGGCACTTCCGGGAAATGAGGGATTCCTGATATCATTCGAAGTAACTTTTTCCTTTACAAAAATTTTCTCCGAGGTATAGATCACGAGTTATTAACAAAAAGACACTGACCAATGAGAAGCGAGCTCGACTGGCGCAAGGCGGCTGAGCCAATGAGCGGACGAAGCTCAGTTCCGCTCATTCTAGGAATAATGTAGTGAGCACTAGTCACTACATTCTAGGATTAAAATAGTGAGCAGGCACTTCGTTACATAAAATTATAGTACAGGAGAGTTCAAACATGTCTAAATTTGTACTTTAATTTCACTGAACTTGTCCGGATGCGTTATAATTTAATATCATATGTAATTAAATGCAATTCTGCAACGTTTCGGGGATTGTTATCCAAACTAGATTAGGATACGCTTTGAAGCGTCCAGCCCTATAATCTGCTGTGCGTAACACATCAAGAACATGGGTAATGGGTACTAAGGGTGATAACACCACACCAACGCTAACCGGATTTTCATTCTTGAATTATGTTACCTTAGAAACAATGCGAATTTCCTTTCATATTTTTGGCATACGAAATACGTCATATGATCACAGCCATTATGTAGTATTGTATATATTTTTATGAATTTTCCAGAAAAAATCCTTCGATTACGTATTTGATTTTCACCTTCTAAAGATATGAAAAAGAATTTGTATTACGTATAGGGTGACCTAATAGTTAACACAACATAAATCTTAACAAAATAATATTAGAGTAAAAATAATCGTGAAAGATCATGATTTTTTTATTTCATACCACATACATAACTGTAGATGATTCTTATAGCTACAAATACATATCTCTGTATATGTATACTTGGTTCATTATGGTTGTATTCATATTTGCTTGGTTCATATTTAAAAAGGAAATGCAAGCAAAAATATTATCTTTTTATGTAATTGATTCAAACGGCTTTGACTTTTTAGATTAGTTAACAGTTACATCGCATAAAAAGAAAAGTTTTTTGAAAAAAATGTTTGGTACTCGTTAGTGATAAACATACCTATTTCAATTAAACAAATGATGTTACTTTTTTCAGAACATCAAAAGAAATTGATTTCTGGCCGATGTTCTTATTTTCTTCCCACTGTGCGACGTTTCGTTATATAATTAATAACATTAATTAATTTTATTATTTATTAATTAATATTACAGAATATAATACAATCTAATAATTTAATTAGAGAGTACACAGTATAAATTGCCTTGGAAGATTTGAGAATCACAGAAAAGATGAATGTGTGTGTTATTGCTGTAAAAGTTTACATTTCTAATCATTGTATTGATACAATTTGAGATGCAGTGCCCCTCCTCACCTACCTCTCTCTCTCTCTCTTTCTCTTTCTCTCTCTCTCTCTCTCTCTCTCTCTCTCTCTCTCTCTCTCTCTCTCTCTCTCTCTCTCTCTCTCTCTCTCTCTCTCTCTCTCTTTAATATGTTGAAAAACAATCGTGGTTCACCCATTTTTCGATTTCACACAGCTACAAATACACCTGCAATATCCTATAGTAATACTAAAAGGAGTCGAGTTTTCAATTTTTATCTGGTAGACAACACGTGGTGCGTCATGTTACAGCCGGCACTATTCTTCATTGTGAAAATATCCAATATCCATGAAAATCCATGAAAATATTTTTTAGAATAAATTCAGAAGCTGAACAATACTTCTGGATACGTTTCTATTAAAAGCAATAACATATATGTTCATTCTGCCCGTTTAAATCTTAACAAAGAATGGCATGGTTTCGAAAAGAATATTCTATGTTGTAATATTCTTAGACAAACTCAACTCGCGTTGCTTCGTTCGACTCACAGACGCTAGTTTGTTTCGAAATGTTAGGCTTAAATACCGCATTCGGTCGAAATGATTAATATTGAAACATGTGTCTTCGGTTTATTCAACGAAGCGACCAGTTTAGTTTGTAGAGTTTATGTAGCTTTCAATTTAGCAGTCGTGGTATCAAATAAAAACTTCAATCAATTCGAACAATAGCTTGATCCTGTTTTCAGTCTGACAAAAGCCACAGTAGGCAATATTGTAAGAGAAAGTCAATATATTTTGGTCTGTCTATCGACACGTACGCGAGAGAATTGGCCACGAACGGTTCCCGTATTCATTGAAGCTGTGGTCCATCGTGCAAGTCAATTTGACTGCAAAACAAATTTCAAACGAACTGCTGCACCCTTCGTAAACAAGGAATTTCTACAGTATGAAAAATACTTTATCTAAAAAGTATCAATGTTTCAAAATGAAAAATAAGCATTCATCTCGTGTTGCTCAAATAGTTAAAATATGTCTATATGACGATATTCATCCTCAAGGGGTTTCTGCTGTACAAGTTTGATATAATTCGAAACCAGCAGATATCAATCGATATTTGAATCGCGAGAATTCACAATTTAAAAAAAAGAATTGAGTATACTCTGGTACATGAAGTGAAAGTTGAAAATTGCAATGCATAACGGTTTCCTATCTTTTTTGGTTATTCTAACTTACATACAATTTTATGAAAATACAAGGTTAACCCGTTAGCATTTTTTGAAGAGCATACTCGTCGTAATGAAACGACAATAGTATGTGCTATGATGAGTGTGCTCGTCATGCGTACAAATTTGCTGTTCAAGTAACTAAAAATATATTCGTCAATTTTAAGATGATCTGAATATTTCGTGGCCAAGACGAAATAAAACGTACAAATAAGAAAATATAAATAATTATTATGAAGAAACTGGATAGTGTCTGAGTAGTACACTCGTCATTGCTTACCTTTGGCGACACATTTTAGATACACACTTTTCAAAGAAGTCGCAGCAGCTAACTGGTTAATAAGTTCAGTGTTGCTTGAATCACGTATGGGTGACATCAATTTTTAACTAGGTTCTTGAAATTCATTTTTATTGTAATATATTGAACAAATTGAATGTTACTAGGATTTGTAGAATACAAAATAGCTGAGCCAATATTTCCTATGGTAAATTTCTGCTTTCTAGTTTCGGTGTCATTAATTAAATGATTTTGAGATTGTGTGAATTTTCGGATTAATATTCGTCACTTAATGCGTTAAAAGCCATGAAAAACATGAACATAAATCGCATGGAACACGAGTTGCTCCGAATAATCTGCACCAAGCAATTGGATCTGTATGAAGATGACGAACCCATTAAAGCCGGGGTCTGCAGCCGTGTCCTGACTCAACGAAAAAGGATGATCGCCGACAGGACAGCTCGCCACTTTACTGCAGTGTTGTCTATAAGTATCCGCGGTGATGCCGGGTCGTGGCACAAGGGGTGGAGGACGTAACTAGGTTGCCGCAGAGTGACGTCACAATTGCCCTAACCTAACCCACTTTCGCAGCGGGGTCGTAGCACGCTCGGTGCCGTATTCCGCAAATATTGCCTGAAAATTACGAGTCGGAGGACCGAGACACGTCGCCAGGCCGGTCGCCGGTCGTCTCTCCGGTCGCGACACGCGAAATTAAAGGGAGCCGTAGCCAGAATGCAAATTCATTAGACTTCCCTCACCCCACCCCCGCATCTACCAATAGCCGATTTTTCTTCTCGGAGTTCCGCGTATGGATTTTCCCCCCGAGCGACCCAAATTCCCGACCTGGAACCGTAGCGTTCGAATGCCTCCGCAGGATTGGCGGGATTCTGATAGCTTTGGCCCGGTCCACCGGACTTGCCAACCCCTGACTGCATTAAGAGGATCATAGGTGAATTGCTTTGTAACCTGCTTTGTAATTTTGCAGGGCTTCTGAGATCTGATGCAACGGAATCAGACATTTCTAATTTGGCGACGCTTTGGTTCGATTCCATCAACTCTGCGCACGGCTTTCATCCTGATCTTTGATGTTAGCCTAAACTGATGCATCAATGTCTGTCATCTGCTATAAACCAACAAGCTGATCCATTGACGAATCAAATCCGCCATTGAATACGGTAGACGTTGTTTGTTGTCCTTTTACTCCAGGATCTACGCCACTCTCTTTATCTAGCTAGGTATACGTTATTCTCGAAAAACTTATGTACCTATCGATCACGAAGTAGCCATTGATATCATTCTCGTGCTGCAATTCTTGTCCTTTGGTTATTAACCCTTTGACTGCGCCGCACTCTCGAACAGAACCCTCGATACGAACGAAGTAAAATAGGCATGGCAGTCGCATATCGTTAAGACAATAATCGTAAAGAAAGACGTTCGATATTGATAATGAATAACGAAGTTCATTTAACGTGTTTAAAACAATGATAAATTGGTGTGACAGCGAAGGTGTTCACAAAATGTACATGGACAAGTCTAGAGGAGATTTACGCCTTTCGTACATATTGGTAGACTTGTGCGGGCGTATACATATACGCTTTTCGTAGTCAAAGGGTTAAACGTGTTGCACTCATTCGTCCACTACAATCCAACAGCGATCTCGCGAAGCATTTATATCGTGACCTGCGATATCCATCCTTCCAGAGTACTATAGCTCTGCGGCAATGCGGGGGAAGCTAGACTCACTGTTGGTTTCTAGCCTCTAGGTCGAGAGACGATAATTTACGGCCAAGTCACTTTCAACACCGATGGACCTCTGCAGGTGTTGCATGATAATGTCGCGTTGAAAAGAAAACCTGCCCTCGTTTGGACATATGGTTGGCCGTTGGTCTTACGAGCGGACTCTGGTTTAAATGATTGATTCCATGGGTTCTTTGTTATAGACGGCGATTAAAGCTACGCCTCTGATCTTATTTATGTTTCTGTTCAACGTCTGACCGCGTCACACGTAACAGCACTTATGTTGCATACATAGCTGCTAATATAAAGTCCGCTGCAATCGTGGCTTAAACAGATCGATTCTCGCACGTATTCTCTTACGGAATAGCAAAATTGACTAGTTCACAGCACCAATTTCCCAACCTTTCCACACTTTACTTTCAACGTGTCCCGTTTGCCTCAAATTGACACTATTGTCAAAAATCAGAATAATAAGAGGCAAAGAATTTCTTTTCCTAAATGTTTCATTGAAAATAAAAGAAACAACGCAGGGTATCCCAAAATTATTGTACGAGCGGGAAACGAGGAGTTCCTGAAGTAACTTTTTCCTTAGCGAAAATGCAATTCGCGGCTTCATTTACGAGGTATGAACGAAAAAAGAAAAAGATACAGTGACCAATGAAAGGCGAGATCAGCTGGTGCGAGACGGCCGAGCCAACGAGCGGTCGAACTCAAGTTCCGTTCATTGGCTCAGCCGTCTCGCACCAGCTGATCTCGCCTCTCATTGGTCATTGTTTTGTCGTCAATAATTCGTAAACGAAGCCGCGGATTACATTTTCGCTAAGGAAAAAGTTACTTTAAATGACCTCACAAACCCCTCATTTCATGCTTTTACAATAATTATGGGACACCCTGTATATGCACCGGGCAAACTGATTCTTTTGTGTTAGAGAAATTGTGTTTGTTAAAGAAATTCTTTTTTTCACCGTTGCTCATCGTTCAAGTTTTCACTCTTTTGCTAGCGTTTTCACTCATATCCATTCAAAATTCTTCCAAGGTATTAGATTTGAGACGTGTCTTCTCCTTCTCGTGAAATTCATGTGTAAGAAATATTGTCACATCTTTACGTTATATGATTTTTAAATTAATAATAGTAGATACATATACTTCGTGTTAATAAAATAAAAGTTGTAAAGTGTGCTTTTCAATTTTCTTCAAAACAGCAGAATGCTATAGTACGAGACTTGAAAATAGTGTCAAATTGACGCCGACGGAACTTTCTCCCCCATATATTCTCCGAAACACAGCACCGTGAGAAAGATCACGGTGATCGCGATAGGACCCTCGAATCATCGCGATCGCACTCGATCGCGGGCGATGAGCGCGCGCTGCTTGTCCTAGATCGCGAGGCAATTTCCAGAAAGGTTAGGAACACGGACAAAACCGGGAACGCGAGAAGGGAAGTTAATCGGTCGGTACGCGAACGGCCGAATTAAACGGCGCCGCGTTAAAACCTAATCCCGTTCCGCCGCTTCTATTCACGGTGGAAGTCTCGATTACTCGCGGTCATTTCCGCAGCCGGGCGCAGCCGAGGAAAGTCCGCCGCGGCGTGGACAATACGCGGGTAACACAGAAAATAACTTAAGCCGGCCGCGGAGCCGACGCGGGGGTGAATATCGTTTGATCGCGTGCCAGCTCTGTATCGCGAGCGGTCTCGCTCGAATTCTCCTCCTTGCCGCGGCTCGAATCCGTAGATCGTCGTCACGGGATTAGAGCTGTACGACGCGAACAGCCGGTTAAGCGTGCCCCGGAAGATCGTCGCCAGAGTTAAGGAATCAAGTCCACGCGAACGGGAACTGGATTGGAGTTGATTGGTCGCGGGAACCGCAGCGGGGTGCCGCACGCGATTCGCTGACCTGAATTCCGACCATAAGCTCGAACAATACGTCTTCGCGAACCCAGCGACGACGACGCCGGGCTCTGGGTCGTCTCGTTGCGCGACACATTATCGGGTAATTGTATTTCCGCGTCGAGAAGTGTCGCACGCGTACGATTTCTAGGCCAGGAAGCCACTTCTGTTGCTCGAAGCCGTGCTGCATCCGCTCGGTACGAGAGGCCCGGGTAACTCGAAAGTTACAGAGCGCGAAAGTAACGTTGCGAATAATTCAAAGTCTATGTGCTAACAATTAACAGTGAAAATTATATTACGCTAAACTACTGTCCCGACATGTACTTCGTTGTTCGAAGCATATGGAAATGCAATTAACGCGTTTGCTATCGCGTAAAGAACATCGAACTAAATTTATGAATGTCACTATTTAAAATTGTAACACATAGCATAATACGTAGAGAATATGTAGCTTTTCTTTCACGATATTTTTATCATATTCCGTAAAATGTTACGATGTATTTAATGCGATAAATGCAATAAATATAACTATATACGCTGGGGCGACGCTGGCAGCGAACGTGTTAACATTCATCGTGGCTAAAATCGATGTGGTCAATGAACCTAGCTGTTTATGCGGATATGAGAGACGAGATGTCGATCATGTCCTATGGCAGTGCCCTCTATTTGACACTCGAAGATTGAAAATCTATGATCCGAGATTACGTGGTTTTCATCTTCCTATGTTGTGCAATGTGCTACCTTACAACCTGCAAACATTCAATCTAAGATCTTATGTGCCTTCCGGAAAGATTGTGGACTATATGTATAATATCACTATCAAGCCCACTACCAATCAAGTGCCTCCAACGAATGCGTATTTTATTATACTTACTGTGTGCATTACCTACACATTAGTATAAGATTAATATTGTAATAGTTACATATGTAATAAAGACTGCAGAATCACCTCTCGGAGGTTACAATTGGATAAATAAAAAAAAAAGAAAACCACGGGCTATATATATGTATATTGACTAGAACAACTTTTTGATACTCTAAACTAGAGTAACTTTTTCTTAATGGCAAGTAAAGGCTTCTTTCTTTCTGGTGAACTATAATTAAATTTCTTTTGGTTTTAGTGAAAATTTATAAGCTTATTAATTCACATCTATAATCGGAAATGATCGTAACAACTCTGTGTCAATAAGAAAATTAACCATCTACACTGACATTTGTGAGAAACAAAAACTGGGAACAATATATGAAGAAAAGTTACAGAATAAATAAAAAATAGTAGATATAGATATAGAATATAGAATAGTGAGCCGCTGAAAAAAGATAAAAATAAGACTAACCTGTAACTACGAAAATTTATGTTTATTTTTATGTTTATTACGAAGATTTGTCTTTAGATTGAAAGCAATTATTTCATTTTTTATTGCAGCTGACTTTTATAAATAGTTCAACTTTTAAAAAATAAATGCCCCGCGTTACCTTCCTCGGCCTCCATTTTTTATTGATATCTTAAACATTACTTGTTGCAAATCGAAAACACCGTGGTTAAGTAATGCCAGATAATTAGATAACATTTTGGTATACAAATGTTTGTTGTAATTGTGGTAGTCATTGCGCAATCGTAGTCCAGAACCAAATTTTCACTACACAGTTGTTTGCGCTACACAGCCCGAAATAGGGCAATTATCTGTCTCTGCAGTAGCCGCCGAGCTATCGACGTTAATTCTTGATTAGTCCTGCAATTATTCCCGATAAGGTGCTCGCCCGACATGCAATTAACTTGACCAGCTCTTTATCTGATTCATTAGCTGCCCTTGTCGGTCGTTTACTATGACATGTTCGCAATGGGTTATTGTACGGTCAATGACTTGTTTTTGTCTGCTTCTAACGAGATTTAACATGATCTGAACACGTGCCTACTTTATATAGTAGGCACTCATTATAGTATACGTCATCAGGAATCGAAATAGTCCTGTAACATTCTTCGTTTTAAAAGTGTTCGAATTAATTAGTTTCGGTTAAGAAAATATTTGTTCCTATCGAATTTTTATGAAAGCAAACGTTATCCTGAAGAACATATTCGAAAAGTGTTCGTGTGAAATAAATACTTTAGAATCACTGCAATAAAGATTCCATAGGAACGATTATATGTGATTTACAATGCGGTATTCACTGATACAACGATTCGTGCGAGTTTCATCTTATATATGCAAAGTTAATTATGGATATCTTGTTGTGCCCAATAAAATTTATCGTGCATCTTCTGTCGAAGAATGCTAAATTCAGTACATATTATATCTCCCACAATACTTTGTGTTTTGTATTAATTATTTAGTTTTATCAACCGTAAAGATAATACCGTGTGAAAGATAAGTTAAACAACACTGAGAAAAGAGTCTGACGAAATTAATTATTAAATTAATTTTTCAATCTTTAATAGAAGTCTCTAAATTTTTGCATTAATTAAGTAAATCTATCTATCTTCAATTCCTAAACGTACACAGTTGCAGAAATGCAACACTCTGTATAATAAATATGAAATTAAAAGATGTACAAAAATGATGCTGAAAAATTTGAATTTCGTGATGGTATTTTTATATAAACAGCCATTTAGTCTTCATTGCGCAGATGAGGGTTAATAGAAGTCTTTCATTAACGATTTTCATATATTAGCAGTGAAATAAACGTCGTACTTAAATGAATCTCATTGCGTTTTCTGGACTTAAATTCCATTCAAACGCGCACACGCAGATAAAAGCATTTCCCTTCAAATATCTCAGGTCTTTGAGGAATTATAATTAACATGTTAAATAGATATCCGGGGCTCTATGACTTGCCACAGGGCAGCATATTTTCCCTGGCACTCCCCAGAGCAAAGATAATCTTAATATTCTCCAGTGTACACTTGCTAAGGTAAGGCAAACCCATACACAGCCGTTCGCTCTTGTTAAGACGGCCATTAAGGACAGAAATCGCTTTACATTAGCTACCTGGATATTGGGACGGCCGAGGAGGATCGGTATACATCGACCGTGTAACATAATCGTGGCGGTTGTATCCGACCGTGCGACTGTAGACGCCGATCACATTTGATCGAGATTACTGCACGGATTCAATTCGCGTAATGTCCATCGAGGCGCATCGTTGCTACAGTGGATCCTCAAAAGCGACCGCTTACTAAGTCAATCATTCCACGATCGATTCCCCCATCGGTCTCTGCGATACATGTTAATTTAGCACTGCGGACTACGAGTTTAGTGCAATTATGTACTAATTGTTCTCTATTAATACTCTTCGCCAGTTTTAGAGACTAGAGTTCGCCACTTTTGCGAACTCTAACTCGAGTGTTCCTTTCAGTATACAAAGAAATATCAGCTTTCGGTGCACGTAAAATTGTTTTCCCATGAAAAATGTTTTATACCTTTTAACGCAGTAGAGCACAAAGCAAACGTAATTGATTTTAGTGTCTCACTTGTGGCATAAATTGATTTAGTTATCAAAGCGTAGCAAAGGAAAATAAAGATTGCTTTACATTGTTCGTTAACTTATACGAGAACAGAAATGTGATTTGGAAACGTGCACTGTGTGTTACTGAAGTCAAAGAGATGAAAAAAAGTTTACATACACTCACGTCCGAAAATGCTTTATTGAAAAGCTTTTAGAGATATTTATGATTTATTATGGCAGTTATAAAGTTGACTGGCGATTTTAGTTAAGGAACGAAATAAAATCTATGTAACTTCAGTGTCTCGTAATTGGTGCGAACTATTTTTATTTTGCATAAAAATCCGCAGGCTAGTTGTAAGAAATGTTCGAAAATTGCTTCCCCTGCAAGAATACAGATTTCCAGTCGTCGAACTCTTTAAAATATTCCATCTGTATTGTAAATAATAGTAAATGCACTTTTTTTGTATACATTCTCAAAGCGGATCTTCTATTTCTATCCTATTTTTAAAAACCAACGCTTACATAACTTTTGAACGCTTATATTTTTTCAATAAAGCATTTTCGAATAGGAAAAACTATACAACTCCACCAACATATAGACTTGTTTATACTCTTACCTTCAAACTAGACGACGTTTAAAAGGTTTCTAGTTAAACTTGCTACCCTATACCAGTCAGCTGTTGCAGTCTCTTATGTAAAAATGTGTAATATATGGACCGTTTATTTTGAAAGTGGTGCAAATCCACTTTCTTTCGTTTCGAGAAAATTGAATGTTAGCAAATCGGACAATTAAAAAATATAGGTTAATTATGTGAAGTCTGGGAATGTTTGTACTAATTTATCAATATGTAATTTGATTATATAAATTTCTTTTAGGCGAATTTAACTAAAATAATATACAATTTTCAGGCTGCAAATGGACTTACATCACTTTCATAATTAGTCAATTGTAAATATCATTTAATTTCAATTTTGAAACAACAAATATCACTTTCTTTTTTTGCTGGAATGAATTTTCCTGTTTTTGTAAAGTACTCTTGTCCGGCATTTCGCTTAATTTTGCTTATTCGTTGCGTATATTTTCCTTTATTTTCTTTTACAAAATCCAAGCTCTCTCAGTAACAATATCCTCATCTGATGAAGATTCTATCTCTATAATTCTTCTTCTCTTTTTATTACGTTTCATTAATTTGTTTTTCATAGTGGAATTATCTTCATCCTCCGATTCTAAGATTAATTCTTTTGTTTATATTCATGGGTCTTATTTCTGTGTAAATTTATTTAAAACAAAATAAAATAAATATTCTCAATTGTCATAAAATAACATTGATTTACTATTTCTTCTTATCTATATCTCTATCTGATGTGAATATGAAATTATCCATTGTTGGAGGAAAATAAAATAAGTAACCTAAAATAGTAACTTTCGGCACGTGAAATAACACAATTGTGAAGCCACCGGTGGCCACTAACCCCGTCACCTGTCTATGGAAATTGGACTTATACCACTTTCATAATCAATGGTTAAGCAATTTCTTTTACCGGCCAATTTTAAATTGAACAAAGCATTGGCATTTTTTAAGATATTAAATACTAACTAGTTATAAACAAAAAGTTCACACTAAATTAAGCATAAATTACGTCATGTCTCATTTTTTTAAAAAAAAGGACTTACACCACTTTCAAAATAAACGGTCCATATGTAATATACATGTTTGATTTTCTTCATATTTTGTTTAAACACTGCACTTTTATAAAATGTAATAAAGTTAGGAATTAAGAATATCCATTCTTAACCAGTTAGCTGTGTTTGACGAGTGTACTCGTCATAAAAGGATGACAAGGTTTTGTGTTACGACGAGTATACTCGTCAAATACTGGTTAATAGTAAAAGCGAGAGAGAGAGAGAGAGAGAGAGAGAGAGAGTGTGTGTGTGTGTCTACAAACGTGTCTAAAATCCTGCATCTATCGATGCATTAACATATTCGCTCTGTGAGCACTTTCCGCCGACTAAAAATCCTTTCAACAGATTCTGACTCCAATTACGGTCCGCTATCGAGTACAAGAATTGTCCACGTGATTAAGTCGAATCTTATCTTCTCAGGACTTTTGAAATAACAAGGCAAATAGCCTTATTTGCACAAGTTCCTCGCGGTCCGCCTGAATGATTGACGTTTTCCCGCCTCAAGGTTCATCAATCGCGAACGTTGCTATGCGACGAGTCGAACACGGAAAATTCACGGAGAATCTGCAGAAGGAAAAACGGGGTGCGACGGATTTGTCGGCAAGGATTAAGCAAAGTTTATAAAGTTCGCGCGGCGTTAAATACCGTTATTAAGTCGCCGGTTTGCTTTCACGCCCTGGCTACGGCGTTTCCTGCGCCTCGTGCACCCCGAGCAATACACCAGCCACCTTTCACCACAGCCCCTCCATGTGGCGTTCCACCCTTTCAGCATAGCCTCCTTTCGAACGTCGGCGAACTACAGATAAAGCGCAACCAATTCCTCCCCCGCACCCGTCGCCTTACCATTTCGCCGGTTTCCTACCCGCTCAATCTCAGCTTTACGGTGCCGAGGCTAAGATTCCAAAGCCATAGTTATCTACGATTAATCCGACCGAGGATCTGGCTAGATCCAGCTCATCCACCGATGGAATTTCGGACTCTATCGATCCAGGTATTCAATATGCGCCCGCGTCCAGAAAACTTGGCGCGATCGCTTTGACAGCATTCACACTACTGCTTTGCGGAACTTGCTGAGCGCGCTGCAGATTCGGCAGAACCTCGTTTATGCGAACAGTTTAGCGAGGTAATCCTCGCAGTCTACGAGCTGGTAAGTCAGCCTCTATTATTCGAAGTACAGACCAGAACTGGGCATATATTATATTTGTAATGAAAATAACATGTTTGAAATAATTCATTTCGAACCGTTATTTTCAATACTATTATTTGAAAATAGAGATAATATCGATCCGTTTGAAATAATATTTTAAAGTGAACAGAAGCATAACAGTAGTTAATAATATTTCAAATAATATCGCTTGTATCCAGGTCTGATACAGGTTTCATTTCTTTCATAAATGATAGTGTACGCTTTCAGAATACTGAGAACTATAATATACATAGTGCTTGATGTCGTTAATTTTTATAGCTAGCGGAAGCATACCAGAATAATAATTTAATAATGATCATTAAGTGACTACAGAGAACAAGGTAACATAAAACAAGTATCTTGTAATTTGATTTATAGATCACAGATCCGAGTCCACTTATGAATGGAGTAACAGTTAGCAAAAAAAATTCCTTATACGAGTTAAAAAAGAAATTGTACTATGTTCTCTAATTTTCCGTACATTAAAAATGAGGTTTCAACTCCTTGTTTCGAAGCCTGTTATCCTATTAATGTATCACGAAGTGGCGAAAATCATCGAAATCCTGGCCAAAATGAAGATTCAATTTTTATTTACTAATTAATTCGTATTAAAGCATTTGTGAAATCAAGTGGATTATTTTTTATGTAAGTCTTTGTTTAGCTCAGGTATATCCAATAATGTCTTAAAAATTAACATCGTAATGGACCATTAAGAAATCAGTATACACCGTTTCTGGAAAACAGTCTACACTCGGAAAAATAATATATACACGGACAAATAACTCTCGAAGCCGCAAAACACCGCAAGAGATAATTACTTGAGCTTGTACGGAAAGTCCTCAGCTTTAATTTAAAAAACTGAAGCGAAGGGAAACGAAGTGAAATACTATTTACGTAGGCAAAAAAGAAAATGTACATACGTTTCGTATTTTTACTTGCAACAGCTTTAGCAATTGGCTTACATTAGCGAAACCCGAGTTAGCATAGTTTCTAAATGCGGTGTAAACTACCAGTGTCTGCAGACTAGCATGGCTGTTGGAAAATAGATCACACCAGTGTTTTGAACTTTGGTGAAGAGAATTCTTTACTTTACGAAATTATTATGTTGTTCAAAAATTTGTTGACATTAAACGCGTTTGACATTATTAAACAAAACGAAAATACACGGTTACTTTTCTGTTAATATTTTATACATTCTTGAGTCTTCATTCATGCGATCGTGCCAGTTGTTTGCTTAAAAGACACTTTAAAATTCACATTGCGCATTTTAATCGAAAACGAAACGAATTTTTGAAACTGTCTTATACTATACGTACACATCCTATAAAGCAATATCGATAGATAGTTTCGAAGAAATTAATCTCTTTTTACGTAGATTTTGATCAGGATTTCTGTCTTCTGCTATCAAAATTAATAAAAACAAGCGATGTTGATAACTACTGAACTTTCGATACTACGATAACTTCTGAAGTATCTTGCCCTTTGAAAATATTCAGATAAGCGAGATTCCAATGTATTTTCAAAGATTTTCCTAGCAGAATTTTCGAAATATGGAACAACGAACAGGTCAGGATGGTATCGATCAGGTCAAAAGACAAGCGGAACAGATTGTCTTATGGCTTTCTTACCCGACTTTCGTAGCCGATCTCGTTACCGATTCTGCTCCACAGGCTTACCTGCAACATAAAATGAAGTTAAGTTAGATAAGTTTTTTCTCGAGCTGCCTGCGGAAACGCGATTCGTGAGTTTTTGAACTACTAAGTAAGAATCTCCTTTCTACAGTGTATAGAAATATCGTGGCAGAGCTTCCTCCAATAATACTTCATTTTCGAATTCGCGATGCGATAAGGTTTGATAGATAATAATTATTAAATAAATAATAATTATTAATGCGCCGAATGCTCAAACCCTGCTTCCTTCGTTCGAATTCCATAAATCCAATTGCAAAGGTGTAGCCTAATAGTGGATTATGATCGGGTGTGTTCAATATTTTTAATACTTTACTGTTTAGCTGCAGAACCAATACTGACAAAAATGATCGTTACATTCATTAGTTCCTCTCGTTCTCCTAGAACCTAATTCCATCGAGCAAAGGAAACGGTTATAACAGTTAATCCAAATACGACTGGAACGACAGTTGTACTTTTTACATGATCGCCGACGACACGAAAAATAAAAATCTCTGAAAAATTAGGCTTTCGAAATAATAAGGTAAGCGCGCGTTGTTCCCCGGAACCAGCCAACATAAGTTAGCCTAATTAAATTCTAAGCAAGGACTGTCGGCACAACATCCTGGTCGCTGCTACGACCAACGTTATATATCAACATAATTTCCTGGCGGGGCGAGTTAGGCTAATTCACGATAAGGAGTTAGAGCTTACCTTAAACGAGCTGGAACAAGCCGCTTTGCAAAGGTAACTCGTCGCGGCCAATGAAATCCATGATTAAGCAGAGTCCGCCGGCGGCGAACGGAACAGAAAATGTAATTGCTTGAAAACTTAATTGGAAAGCGGGTCATGGTTCAAGCACCCAGTTTCGCTTACATGGAAAATGAGATTCTTCGGTTGCCCCTAGTGCCCAGATTAAAGTAAATCCACGAGTTCATTGTTGTAACAACGATCTTAAAGCGGCAGATCTCGACAATGATGCAGATGAATCATCAACGCCGAAACTTTATATTTCTCATTTCAACTCTACATTTCTTAGTTTTCGACTTTCTAGTTTTCTAGTTTCACTTCCTTCAACTGTTACACTTAATGCGAAAATGTCTGCAAAACTTGGAAGCGATCTGACAACCTGTGTCACATTTGAGCTAAATAATCATTTGAATGATCTTATTTCAGCGTTTTTTTTTGTAAATTCATTGGCAATTTGAAAAGGTTTGTTTTATGTTACTAAAGTACAGTATTACAGAGAAAAGAGTGTATTCGTTAAATTGTTTAATTGTTATGCCTCCTCTTATTGTACCGTTCCTTAGAGGAACGGAAACACTGTTTTGGTTTTTCTTCATAACTTCTACGAGCAATTGAAATGAATTTCCGTCACTGATAACACTGTCCGACAAAATCAAACTTTTTTTTCTGGGTTCCTATAGCCACTATGAAATTTTTGTAGAGCTTCACTCCCCGAACAAGAATCCGAAAACCGAATTGCTCCATCACCCTCAGTTTTTTAAATAAACGAACTTTTGTAAAAACCCAAAATTTTCGACAAAAATGAGGTATTGCATGAAAAGTACAAACGTTAGAAAGTTCTAATTGGTGTTAAAAGATAGAGGAGAGTTTCCCAAATATAGTGGCATGCAATTTATTAATTGTTTTTGGTCCTAAATAGCAACAAATTGATGTCAAAGTTTAAAAAAGTGTCGACGTGAGCAGTTTCTGCGCAAAATTTTTGTATTTTTACGAAAAGTTTTTTGTTCGGCACGAAAACTCTACCCAGGATCGGATTCTATAGACATTTCTGAAGAAGAAACGGCCCGGTAAAAATGTCGGAACGATATACATTTCGAGTAGATCGAGAAAATGTTCGACGGCAACATGTACACGACGTTTTGCCGCCATGAGCTTCGCTGCTCGCTTATCTCTGTCGGACAGGGCCGAAGCTACGCGTAGTCAACACCGATGGGGGGATCCAATGGGGCACCCACTTTTCGTAAATAATATTTGAATTTTTTTTAGTACTTCAATGTTCTGTTTCTTTTTTACATATTTCTGTGGATAATAATCGCCAAACTGTGATATATTTAAAAAAAAAATCACACCGGAGTATTTGGAGTTGGTAACGAAAGTATTCTAACACTAGTATAATTTTGACTTCTACGCCATATAATTAAATAAATATTTAAATATATATTTATATACTTGTAATTCGAACAAATTCAGAATAAAATGAATATTTTTTGTTCATTATTTTTCTTTTATTATTTCTCCATTTTTAATTTATGATTCACAGTTTGGTGATTATTATCCATAAAAATATGTAAAAGAAGACAGCACATTGAAGTACTAAAAAAATGGCACGCCCCACACGCTAAGTGGGTGCCCCATTGGATCCCTCCATCGGTGTTGACTACGCGTAGCTTCGGCCCTGTCGGACAGAGAGAAGCGAGCAGCGAAGCTCATGGCGGCGAAACGTCGTGTACATGTTGCCGTCGAACATTTTCTCGATCTACTCGAAATGTATATCGTTCCGACACTTTTACCGGGCCGTTTCTTCTTCAGAAATGTCTACACAATCCGATCCTGGGTAGAGTTTTCGTGCTGAAGAAAGAACTTTTCGTAAAAATATAAAAATATTGCGAAGAAACTGCGCACGTCGACACTTTTTTAAACTTTGACATCAATTTGTTGCTATTTAGGACCAAAAACAATTAATAAATTGCATGCCACTATATTCGGGAAACTCTCCTCTATCTTTTAACACCAATTAGAACTTTCTAACGTTTATACTTTCCATGCAATACCTCATTTTTTCGAAAATTTTGGGTTTTCACAAAAGTTCGTTTATTTAGAAAACTGAGGGTGATGGAGCAATTCGGTTTTCGGATTCTTGTTCGGGGAGTGAAGCTCTACAAGAATTTCATAGTGGCTATAGGAACCCAAAAATCGCGTCGAATAGTGTAATCGTCGTGAATTCACTCCAAAATTAATATACGTATAAGTGATTGAAATAGAATTCTCGACATCGATAACGACTATTAGCAACAAAAAAAAAAGTTCAATTATCGTGATTATTATTTGTCACAAAAATACTAAAATCGTTCAATCGCATGGTTTTCTAACAATTTCTTTTACATTTCGCAACTAGTGGCTTCAATTTGATCAATAAACACGATTTTACTACTGATATTTTTCTTAAGAATGTAAGAAATATAACTGTTATTTTGTCTCTCTGTTTATAATACGTTAAAGCGTGGTAATAATGTATTATGCGTTATTATTCAAAATCCGAGAATATTCAGAAGATTCTGTTTATCGCGACTCGTTGTCATATGGCATAGTGTTAACTAAAATCGAAGGTATCGTTTAGTTACGACAGGTAAATAGGTAACAGGATTACAAAGTGCAGACGCCGGGAGAACATTCACCGGGGATTTGGGGTGCTTGAAACGGGCCACGTTACAAGTTACCAAGTCATCTGGAGAAGGCGACCAGCAACAAACTCACGCGCAGTCCGTCAATTTGCCGTAGCTCATGTAACAACGCGATGTGCGATGAAGCGAGCACGTGGCAACACGTATGGTCCGCCATTATGCTGTAATATAGTCGGCCGAACCGACCTTAATGCGAGATATCCTCCGCGAAATTGTACCAGGACTATGCACGATAAAGCAATGCACCGGTTGCGAGCGTTCCACGGCCACGCCGCTGCTCTGCAACGCTATTAACCTCGGGCTGGCCACTCGAAGAGACAGCGCTAACGGCACCAGCAACCCTCCATTGTCCAATTCTGTTGCGATCTATTGCCTGAGTCGGCGGGGGTCCCAATTAGGCCGCACCGCCTCGCGCCGATGTTATTTCCGGTATTTCGCGCCTCCTTCGAACGAGATCAACGATTAGCTCGTCGCGGGTCCAGCTTTATAGGGTAAATCGTCCACTGAATGAACAGTTAAGGCGCGTGATTGTTATCGCTGTTTTTACCGAACGTGTCAAAAGACACGTATTCTCAAATTTTAAATTTGACATTTATGTTTGCTGTCGAGATCATTGAACGTTATTTTCATTAGCGGGATCGAAACACAGCTTCTAGAATTTTAACTTAACATTACCTTTACCAAAAGGATTAAAAGACAGACTTAGAATGTTGAGTTAACATCATTTTTACGAAAATGTCGAAACACACCGTTTAAAACTTCATCTTTGTCAAGAGGGTCAAGAGACGTCTCCTATAATTTTAATTCGACGTTACGTTTATTCAGAGTTTATTCAGTTTCAAAAAAATATTGCTGAAGAAATTCTTTTCCGTATTACATTGTATGTAGTTAAAGATGTAGAGATCTTTCCAGAATTGACTGAACAACCTGTAAGTGTAGAAATAAAACCGTAGTAAACAATAGGAAAGCATCTCGTTTTGTGAACCATGTTATACATTACACATTTTAGTAATTACGGTATCGATCATGACGGCACACATTGAGCACGTAGTAGCTCGTATCGTTATTGCAGCAAACAACTCGATATTGCGTGACATCATTTAATCAGGCTAGTACGTGTCGTTCGTCAAAAAATTGCAAACAGTATACGCGCTCTTGATGATTAACCACGATGCTATTGGAAGTACATTGGATACAATCTCCATAGTCCAATTTCATGACGAACAGTTCTCCTAGTCTCAATTTTGCCTATGTCACCGACATCATTTCCGATCCACGGTTTGTCCACGTCCATTGGATATCAATAGATTCCCGCGCAGATGACTCTTAAGTACACACACACACACACATTTTGTGTCGCGCTGTTGCTTCAACCCGTCAGAAATCCAGTTTCTTCGATCGATTGTATTCGAATGATCAAAGGAGGCTCTGTCTTCAATTATTTCATCGTTTCTAAGACTTATATTTGATTCTCTCTAGATGCTTTGAAATTCTTAATCTCTTCGGAATGAATGTCGTCGAGTGAAAGTTCAAAATTAAATAATATACAGGAAAAACTAAATTATAATAAATTATTTTGTAATAGAAATTATTTTGTGCACTTCTTAACAAACAAATACTGAGGAAATATGGCTCAACATTAAAATGAATAAATTAATTCGGCCGAACTCGATTACTGATTCGTAAAACAGCTAAAACAGATCATACATCAAGTATTAAGGGATCATTATAAAGGAGTAGATTCAGTCTCAAAACGAAATTGTTAAATTTCGTAGTAGTAGAGGCTTCAGGTTTAAAAATGAACCTCTATATAGCAAGAAATGTCTACAAAATTGCTGCAAAACCTTTAATTAGGAAACCTTCGGGAAGAAGACGATCACCTTGCATGGTAAGAAAGAAACGTCTTGAATGTTCATCGGTCTAAGATAATCATTTAGTTCTTCGTCTAAGAAAATATCTCTATAAATACAGGGCAAGTAGGAGATGCGAGCAAAGCAATTATTTACACGGCAAGTATACAGCGGAGGCAATGCGGAGCTATTAACCGAGTAGACACGGTCGCTACCGCGTCCATAGTTTACTCCTGTCGCAATCTATTGCCGAACCCTCAATTACATGCATTCACGCCACTGTGCACCGGCTATTTTGCATGTACTTGCGCATATGCATTGGTCACGCGATAATCATTCGGACTTTTCATCCCCTCTTATCTGGAGTCAGCGATAATTACTTAAACTTATCATTCAAGCTCGGTTCTTTTTTCTTATTCCGAGAACAGAGAGCACAATTGCCAGGCATCGTTACCGTTACAGTGTAATTATCTCCGCAGACTAATTAATTTTGGAATTTTACACTGCAGGTGTTGACATGTATAACGGTCATATCAGAATTTCGTTTACACCATCTGGTCTATCGACCGATGCTAATTCTCACGTTGCGAATTATAAATAACGATGCGCGCTGAATTATAATGAAATTAAACGCTTCGATTTGTTATTTTAAATAACAATTAATCACCGAACTGTCTTTTCAATCAATTTTAAGTCCTCGGGAACATAATATGTTCGATAATTCAACGACTACAAGTTACTACAAGTTAGACCGATTTCTAATTACCTTCATAAGTTTACAATGTCATTAATTGTTAGAACATCGTTTGTCATTATTTTATCTATAATTTATAATTACGTGAGGTTTTTATGTTCTCATCCATGCGATTCGTTCTATAGATTGTGCTAATATTTAAACTGCATCATAAGCGGATACGTTCAACCATTTCGTCCAGCCATTATCACGGAAGCGGATGATTCCATGCGGGATCACGTCTAGCTATGTAATTCGAGATAATTCAGCTTCCATGATGTTTCATAATAAATTTACTTAGCGATAATAGTAATTTCCTTTTTACAAATCAGCAACATTTCCAATTGTCTATTATTTTTATATCATCTGTGTCGCTATTCCCAAGCTCTGGATATTTCTGCAAATCCATATTTTTCTAGGAACAGATTAAATAAATGAGATTTCGATTTCATTTTGAATATTTGCAAACATTTTGCACATTTTGTATATTTCTTGCGTATTTTGTATATTCTGTAGATATTTCGGATATACAAAAATTTGTTTGAAAACTGGTAAAAATAGTTTTAAAACTATTTAAAAATAGTTCTAGTTTTACACAATTGCTAAAAACTTCTACTTATAACGAAATTATATTATAATTCGCATATATATAGTGATCACATGCTGGTAAATACATTTTTAAAGTTACCTCAATTAGCATTAATGAAATTAGTAAAAGAGCCGAGCTTTCATTCAATGAACACACGTAGTAGCACTTTCAATTGTTGTGCTTTGCGTGTCTTTTGCAAGTAGATGTAGATACAATATTTGTGAAAAAGAAATCGATGATTTGTTAATCGATTTGCTAATTTTACTAGTTTTCCTTGCCGATGAGGAACTACTTCGTGGCCGTTTATATCACATAATTCTGGCTATTATTAGCCACCGATAATTATCGATCAGAGCATTCCTAGACTAAATTTCTCGGCCGTCTTTCCTGTTGCACCTCCGTTGGATACATAGATTTTCCGGCCACACAAATTAGGCCCATTTGGGACAGTGCACTCCCATCGACGTTGGAATCACGCCGGAAAAGTCCCCGCGCGTAATACAACAGAAAAACGCGAGAATTGTCAGAAATACCGGTTGCTCAAAGTTAGCGCGCCCTGACAATTTCGTAAGAAGTTCTTCTCCCGCTAATGCAGGGGGGGAAGAAGTACTAGAGCACAAAGTAGACGACGTGCTTAAGGAATATCTTCGCCGGTCGTCCTTCGCAACTATACAGATAGTCTCTCGAGAAAATTGAAGCGACCGCGGACAGGTAAAGCGGGTCGACGAAAAAGAAAGGGGAAACCAGAAAGGATGAAGACGTTGAAACGGCTCGCAGTCGTTCGCAGTACATCAGAGGGGCCGTTCCCTCGGCCGTTTTTGGTACATGGTAAAAGGAAACTGTCCTGGACGTGGTCTTTATGGACCGTCGCGCCGACGAAGAATACCTCAGGGTTGTTAAACTGCTCGACGAAATATTACGATTCCTGTCGAACCTAATCCCGTGACTCCGGGATTCTCTCACTCACTGGGATTACGAGAAGTGGGCTCAAAGGTACTTTCGGCCACTTACGATGAGGTTACTACTTCTATGAAATGGAAACTAAGAGTAAATGAACCGCTTGTGGACCCGTCAAGAACTTATACGAATTTCAATAGAAATATTCTTAAAGTCTTCTATCGTATAAGAAATGTGCAAGTTTCAATAGATTATTTAATATCTTTAGTTATGATATCTAACTTGTAATAGGATAAAAAAATGATTAAAGAATTATTACAGTACGAAGAAGAAAATTTAATTCTTTAGGCTCAATTGGTGACTCTGAGGCACCACTAAACATTGTTATATCGCGTTCTGAATAATTTTTCCATTATCAAATTTGTACATATTTAAAAAATTGTTGAGAGTGTAATTATTTTATCAGTCATAAAACTCAATTTCATATGCATGAAGTGCGCTATGCGAAATGGAAATGCTGTAGATCAGAAAAACTATTTTGAATTTAGAGTTAAAATGGCGACCAGTGCAAAGAGGGTAACGGTCTAAAAATTAATTGTTCAGGTTTGGAAATTAATTTTTGCTTTGTTTTATTCGGCGTACTGATCGGGATCTGTAAATTGTAAAATGTTAAAAGCGTACCTTGTGTCTTAACTTACTCATTTTTATTTTATTAAACAGTTTATTTCGATTTTTATGGAATTTTAGGATTTACTGTGTTGGCAGAAGAATTTTAGGCGCTCATAGTATGTACAGTAATGTCTCCCTAATTGACGCTCAGAGTGTCCACAAAAATAGACAATTTTGGAAAAGGAGATACGATTGTTCGAGCCTTGTGGCTCGTTTTTTATGGCTATCGATTGTCAACAACTATAAAAACGAGTAGCAAGGCTGGAAAAATCGTATCTCCTCTTCCCAAATTGTCCATTTTTGTGCATAATCTGAGTGTCAGTAAGGGAGACATTACTATACTGTGTTTCCGCGGGAAGAAGGCACAGCGTGTTTACATTCCCACTTCTGTCGCTGTCCGCTGTCCTTCCCATGATGACAGATAGTGATCGCTTTGACCGCAGACGGTGACGTAACAGCAGGAGTGGGGATGTAAACACGCTGTGCCTTGTTTTCGCGGAAGCACGGTGCATATATTTAAAATGCTATTATTAGATTGCCAATCGTTAGACAAATTCCATAAATATTACTGTATTAACTGTATAATTAACTGTATATAAACTATAGGAAATATTCATTTTTGCATCCAGAAGATCTTTTGTAATAAAAATGAAATAAAAATATCAGTACTTTTTGTTAGTGCATAGATTTATAATTGGCCTCGCGTGGATTAACATCCAAAAATGGAAAAATGATCAGGGAAGAGAGAGAGAGAGAGTTTTGTACTTTTAACATATTTTAAATCATAGGAAGAGATCTCAAATTGGTTTGCGCAGATTATTGAAAAATACATCATTTTGTAATTTGCATAATCCTTCTTTGATACACTTTGTTGTAAAATGATAAATTTCTGAACAGAAATGTTATGATAAGAAACTGTTTCTCTCTCAAAGATTTGCGCAAGGGTAGTAAATTAAACTGAAGGTACACTCTCTATTGCCTGACCTCAAGGGTTTCTTCAGAAAATAACACAGAATGGGTGGGTACGCTTTTACGTGACCGACTGTGTCTTTGACAGTAGCGTGATGCAGGACTAAATTATGCTACAATTCTATCATATTTTTGCGTACTAAATATTTCTATGTCACTGTTAACGAATTTCTTTTATTTTTAACGATGATAAAATCAGGTGGTCCATTCGGTACATCATGTTATATACGCGTCGACACAATGATACAAAATATACTATCATATAGAAAAATTGTTATAAATTCATTTGTAAAAATTACACAAAAAATGCACTGACTTCATGTACAAAATGTAAATAAAAAAATATATAATACACGTATTTAGAAGTATGCACTTTTATATTAAATTTCTCTTTGAAAAACTCATGTACAATAGAAATTTCGTTATATTTAAACAATATAGAGAATAAAATAAAATAAAATAAAATGATAATACACATTTTCTTTACAATATGTTTTTGTTTTTACATACAATTTTATCTGAATTTAAGATTGCGAACATAACGTGTAACAATAGAAGATATTATCTTTAAAAACTCCAAAAGCTTTAAGGTAAAAATGTGGATTGAAATAAAATTATTATTATTATACTTAGAACTGAAAACTGTCAAATAAGAATAAAGGGCAAGCTATTTACTTCTTTACAAACGTTCTGGATATTTTTACTACGGAACAAAATGACCCTGCATTCGTTTTACACGTTACCCGAAAACTATTCGTCTTCCGAGAGTTATTTCATTGAAGACTGTTGATATTTTACACTGAGTTATGTAATGAAATGCGATTACGAGTCAAGAAGTGTTCCGAACTGAAATCGTCGAGCTCGATCTCCACACTCAATTAACAAGAAAAACATGTATAATTGAAAGATCAGTATATCCGTGATTGCATCAACTTGTCAGTCACCGGTGTATGGATCAGCCAGTCGGAAGGTGTACATTAAAACATCAGAAGTGCATCAAGCTGCTCGTGCCGGAAATTAGTTGGCGGAGCTCTAATACTGATAAATCCGTGGTAATTAGATGAGCGTGTCGAGGACGAAGTTCAGGCTACGAGCAATGAACATCGGAATGTAGTTTAGGTGTATGTATTCCCAATTGCTAGACATCTATGAGATTCGAATATTAATACGGAATAATCAATTTTCTAATTCTAACTTGTTAAAGATACTAGTTTGTAATTGATATATCAGAAGTTTATGCCTAACGTTTTAAAATCAGCAATTCAATATTAATATTACATATTTATATTTATACCTTATAAAATCAACAATTTAATATTAATTTAATTTATTACTTTAGTACAAGAAGAAAAAATCCTTCCTACAAATTATAGGTATACCTCAACAACATTCAGTTATATCTATATTTAAAATCAATTAATTCAAATAATTTAATATTTAATATTTTTTAAAAATCCACTATAATATAGATTTCTACTTAAATTTCTTACACCGTGCAATGACAGTATGAGAATAAATTATTAATTGGTATAATTATTTCTCATATGTCCAAGAAGTGCTAATTCAAACAGTTATTCCTATTACATCTTAATATGAATATTATTGCAATTAATAATTTCAATTCGTTTACAGTGTTTAATTTCGAACATTCTAGTACACAAAGCTAAGGAATAAAAATGAATCTCAAAATATTATCTTACTTAAATACAACTATTCTAGTTACTGTTTCCGTATTTTCTAATGGAAATATTCGCAGTAAAACTGAAAACAATTAAGATTGGAATAAATCCTCGATTAGGTAAACTAATCAGGAGAACAGTTATTTAGATACAGTGCTATTAGGTTCAGTGCAATTAGGTGTATTTAGCAGCAGTCATTTAGGTGCAGTGCATTTATTAATTCTTAATGATTTTCAAAATAAATGGTGTTCATCCCAGATCGAGCAAACACGTGAAAGGTGTTTGGCTAACAGCGAATTCAGATGAATCAACTGTATTTCGAAGACTAGAATGTCATTTTCTAATTAAAACTAAACAGCTGTATCAAACGGGTGCCACAAATTAATATTTGTTTACCCAGTATTTTGGTAAAGAATGATTGAAATTATCATGAATTTGATTTCTCGACTTGAGGAAAACTTCGCTAGGTCAGCGGCACGAATGCCAGACTTGGTTCGCGGTAACGCGCCCCCGGCCGTGTTATATTTAAGCAGAAAAAGCGTTTTCCCGTCGGGGCACGTCGATGAAAACCGTTTTGAAGTTCCCTCGGAATACTTTGAGTATCCGCGGCTGACGGGCGACGGAATTTAAACTGACACGCGGAGAAGGGAGAAGTTTTTCGGCGGCCACAGGCACGTGAAATTAAAGGCAAAGGGAGAAAGCATTTCACCGGGCGAGCCGTACGTTAGACAAGAACGAAAAAGTTTTCACCGCGTCGACCCTGGTTTTTCCACGGACAAAGCCGCGTGTAAATCCACATGCAGGCTCTTCTATCGCCGACCAGTGATAACTAAAGGAAGGAAATCTTGTTTAATGATCTTCATGGAGAACAAACTCGGACGCGTGTATTCTTTCGAACTACTTACGAGCTATTCGCACACCGAATAAACGTCTTTTCGATCACTTTTAACTCTTCGCATTCGGAAGACTTTTCTGATTTCAGAAAAGAGAGATTTAAAAATTGTGATTTTGCTATACAAAGTTGAATTGAAACAAGAATTCGTATTGCCGTGAAATTTCATAGGAAAGAAATAAAAGATTTTGCGTTTTTGTTTATGTTACGCGAGTACCGTACAGTATGAAAACGAAATGCCACTTTGTCATGAATATGTCTTTCTTTAATTTTTTGCTACAAACTCAGATTGTACAATTTGAAAACGTAAATTCGTTATTTTCTTTTTTATCATTCCAAGCAACTGTAATATTCAAACTTTTTTTTACATGTTGTATAGTCCTTTTAACGTATAAAAAAAAATCGAATTGTTAGGTCGAATCTGTATGTATATCATCCAAAATGAATAGCATTTTTACTTTAGATATGCTACAACGAATGTCTTAATCGTGGAAACAAATTGTACCACCAATTCAATTGTCAAAAAATAAGCTGCGGAGATATGAAATCGCACTAAGACATGCAGTGTGATAATCACATTTTTATAAACATTGATCTGTTTCAAGATAGTTGTAACTAAATATGTACAGTGTTTGTGCCAATCAATCAACTGAATATTTAATCAAACAGATTAAGTTAATTAGTAGAAATTGCGGTACGGCAGAAGTGAGTAAGAAATTTATTCGAGAAAGCTACGCCTTGAATGTGAACAAAATTGTAACAGAGAATAACATATGCAAATGTTATGCAAGCAATAATTGCTGAGATATGAATAGAAACAGTATTCGTTTGACGAACGAAGTAGTCAGCAGTTCATAAAGTCGTTGGCGAATACGGTGAGGAGTAAAAGAACCATTCTGCAGCGAAAGCTATCTACGTTACTCAATGGAAAAAAGTTGTAACTAGTTGGCGAACTTGTCTCCTGAAATGAGGCATCCGTATTGCTATATTTTCCTCGAGGCGTCCCATTTACCCGATTTTCCATTGTTTCAACTTCTTTTCGCTCCTCCCATTGCTTTCTCTTTCTCTTGGCCACCGTCCTCGGGACTGTTAAGTCTTATTTACTATATCGTTCGCGGGCTTGATAAAAAGTCCTGATGTAAGCATTCTGATAAGAAAACTTAAAGTTATCGTAAAAGTTATTGTACCGTTAACATTTCGTCAACGGGGTATATGACATGCGCACTTAGAAAACTATTGCTTTGAAGTAAAAAGTTCAATTATTATTAGTAGCAGTATTAACATCTTAATAGTCTGCAGTTGATGCGATAGAGTATACTCGAATACAGTATGCAAGCTAAAGATCATACTTATAAACAAAACACAACACATTCTGCTCATTCAATTCTTTTTCTGGAGTTCATGGTGCTATATAAAATTCCTTTACAGGCTAGATGTGAAATGATCAAGAGATTAAAACGGTGAAAGAGTTTTGTATATCCTGGGGAGTGAAATTAACGAGGAGTCGAGACATGACACAGCATGCGTGTGTGTATGTGTGCATGCGTACGAAACATTAACAAACTATATCAATCGTGTTTGGTAGCCTTAATTGAAGTTCGCCTTCTTCTGCTGACAATAAAAAAGTCCAGATCCATTTATACCCAGTAATTTGAAAAGATTAACTAACTACTTAGCTCTTAATTAATTTAATTTGATAGAATAGTTTGATAGAATAGAGTCAATTGAATCATTATATTGAACTAAACATTGTCACCTGTACAACCTTCAAGACCGTCCACTGTCTGAGCATTGAACATTCAATATCTGCAAGATATCGTCACAAGTCACAATTTAAAAAACTGAAGTTTACGCATTAATTGACCTGTGGAATATAAGATTTCCATATTTATTAAAACAAAATCACAAAAACAAATTCCTGATTTGCACGTTTAGTTATTCCTGGTCGCGGTCTCCCAGTAACCCCTAGCCGTACTTTGACGAGTTCGACTCATGGTTGAGATTTCTAGTAATAACCCGATTTTAGAAGTCGGAATAAAATTCCGTGGTCTTGTCATCAATATTTAATCATTTAAGTAAATGCAGGCTCGCAATAAATATAAATTTTAATTTTTTCTAAGCAATAATTACAATCGAAAACAACAATCATATTGTGGGAAACAATCGATTATAAGATCCTAACTATTTATTAAATGATATATAAATGGAAGTTAATACTTGAGTTAATATGTAACAACTATAACACGTTTGTTCTTGCACTATCTTTCTTATTATTCTCTCTCTCTCTCTCTCTCTCTCTCTCTCTCCCGCTCTCTCTCTCTCTCTCTCTCTCTCTCTCTCTCTCTCCACGCATACTCCCTCCAGTTCACACAAACACAAACCATACGCACTTACAGATGTATTCCATGTTAATAAAACCAATATCACAGACACATAGGCTCCCAAATCAACGTAAATTTATCCCTGGAAATCAGAGACCGATCAAAGTGGTCCACAAGTGTCCAAGCGTGATTTAACCGAAAAACAGCAGGTTTCCAAAATGTTGCGGATCCGGCGAAGCAATTTACCGTCGGGTCCAATTAATCAACCAGTCGTTTCTATCTTCGGCTTCATCTCCGTCGGCAAGCAATTTGCAATACGCCTGGAATCGCGACACGCCACGGAGACGAAAACTTCTCGAGAACGAAGTAGACACGCAGCAATAGCAGCACCAGAGGCAGATACATTATGCGAGGGGACTCTCTCTTACACGCGATAATCTTCGAGGAAGAACTTGCCAGAGGGGGTTCAGAAGGGGGTGAAGTAGCGAGGGACGAGGCGAAGTAAGTCGAAGTAAGGGAACAAGTAAAGTGAAAGAGCAGTCCTTGTGGAAGACCTCCGATGAAATTTATTCATAGCCGAGAGATTGTCGTCCCCTTTGCTCGCCTGCCTTCTGCCCGCGATTAGCCACGCCCAAAACCCCTCCCGCGCCCAAGAGAGCCTCTATTTTTTACGGTGACGTCCCAGGGGTGACGGAACAATAAACGGCCGGCCCGCGTTTATAAACTCCCTGTCACACGACGGCGAAAAGTTTCGAGCGAGTGTCCCCCCGGTTGCTCACCGCGGCGGAATTATGAATGGACCTTGAAGCATCGGAGCTTCGTAATCTATTTTCGTGTCTAATAGCGAGCAAATGTTTTGAAGTTGCCGCGGGGATTCGGGGCGGCAGGGGTTTTCGACGTGCGGTGGCGACGCTTAAGTAACGAGTCCGATTAAAAAGAAGTAAGTATCCTGTCTGCGGAACTTCGACGCGGAGAGTCTGGAATTTCTAATTTATTTGTAACCCGCGTCACACGGCGAGATCGCTCACTCTGTCAGCCGCCGTCCTGTCTTCCCTCGGCGTCGACGGCGAGGTCGAAGACCTTCCTCGAAATCACATGCTATTTAATTGTTGTCAGAGATCAAGATAGCCGATTCCTGACAGCTACTTGTCATTCAGTATTAGATCTGTCGCTCCAGAAAGGAAAAGATTTAAAAGATTTAAATGATAAAAAAACAGTTCTCGGGTTTATTTGGATACCGTTGTCTCCTCGAAAATTGCAAATTCATGTAGCGAATTTAGCGGCGGCGTAAATCCCGCATGATTTCCTTGCGACAATATTAACCGTTTAAACTGTTTAGGATTTATATTTCGAAATAATTGTTTGAGCTTGTTTGTGAGATGGACTGCCGTGAAATTGTAACTTTTATAAAATTGTAAAATACACGCAGTTCTGTAACTAATACTTTTTAACGACTGTATAAATCATGGGCTATTTAATTAACTTCTTTAGCGTGATGCACGCATAACCGGTAACGGAACATACGCAAACAGATTGATTAAAATAAGAATTTTCTGTATCAATTCTGTACGTATTGACATTGTGAAATTCTTAAAGTCCTTTAATTGCTTCATATTTTACTAGTTTTTGTAACAAACACATATTTAATTGAACTAATTTACATATGCAAAAAATATACAGAATATGCAGAATGCACATGATATATGCAGATACGCAAGTGTAAAACATATTTCTGAGTTTCTATAATCGGGAAGCATATTTCTTCCAGAATCGCATTTATGTAATTTATTCCCACAAAAATTGTATTTCCATAAATTTCCACAATCAAGTTATCAAAAACGTAACTCCAAATTTTCGTACGAAATTATGAGTTTTGCCCCTGAACAACCATATATCCGAAACACTATGTGCGTTAAGAAGAGAAATAAGTTGAATCGTAGAGGATGAGATTAGACCGTGAATCCATTAGCCGAACGAATGAAAAGTCCTCTCTCTCTCTCTCTCTCTCTCTCTCTCTCTCTCTCTCTCTCTTTTCTGTTGCAGCTCACTTGAACGACGAGACAATGCGCATCGTCTCGCAGCAGAATCTACGGAAGTCTGACTCATTCTATAAGAACGAAATAATTAACTTCGTTGTATCGTCCGTTAAAAGGTCTCGGCGCTGACGGTTCAGGGCGATCCTCCTCTTAATAGGAGTCTTGGGCCGTTCAAAAGACACCAGCTCGCCTCTTCCTCTTTTACGCTGACAACCTTCCGTTCGATACAGGCTATCATTAATATCATAACGTGTAGAGACACGGACTGTGATTTTTCTCGGATCGAAGATTGCTCGGCGTCTCCCGAAGATTTATGATTGCCCGAAGTTTGCGAGAGTAGGCAAGAAGAATGAGACGATGAAAAGAAATAGAGAACGGCTAAGAGGGTGGACACAGAATGAGAATGTTTAATGGATAATTCGTGGAGAAAACAATAACTCTTGCGATTCATGGTCGTGGGTAATTTGCGCCGCAATTAATAAGTCATTCGAAACATGGAGAGAAGAATAACGGATAATGTTGGGAGAAAATCGGGTGGGCAAAGTGGATAAACAAGTATGAAGCGTAAACAATTACTGCCAGTCATTTCAAGAAGAATTGTAACAAGTTAAGCGACGTGCTTGAATTTCTTCAATTTTCTTCGATCTTGTCATAAACATTAATACAATTTCAATTTCAAATACAGTGGGTGTAGAAAGTATTCGTACACCTTTTGTAACAGAATAAGTTTTTTATAATTGGACCGCGTAGTCTAAATTTTTTTTTGGAACGATGGAAGGATTAGTTTACTAGACAATGGCTAAAAAATTATTTTCAAAAATTACAATTTGTTGGCATGATAAAAAAATTAAAAAATGACGTTCCTTTCTAACTTTTTTATCTGAGCCTGTAATGAAAATTTAAAAAAATGCATTTTGTAGATCTCGGTAATTTATGTACATGCTGGAAATTTCATCGAAATCTGTTAACCTTGATATGAGTTATAAGGAATTAAAGATCGCGAAAAACGCAGTTTTTCACGAATTTCGACCGAAAGCAAGTAATTTTTACATCTGTCAGTGGCTGTAGCTTGACTATGCGTCGACATATTTTGATGAAATTTTCAGCATACATATAAGTTACCGAAATCTACAAAATGCATTTTTTTAAATTTCGTTACAGGCTCGGATAAAAAAGTTGGAAAAACATCATTTTTTAATTCTTTTATTATGCTAACAAATAGCAATTTAGACCGTTTTGTCCAATAGTAATAACGTTATCACGTTTTAAAAGGTGTATAAATACTTTCTACACTCACTGCATATTCTTTTATATGTATATTTACGAGCGCTAACGGCTATGTTTTAAACGACATGTTTGTCTAAACGAAAATAAAATGAAAGAAGATCTGAGAAATATAAATATATTACTTCAAAGTTATATAGAGTTGCACACGATCTAAACATAAAATGATCAACGTTGCCACAGTACGAAATCAAGTAACAATGTCATACTAAAAATTAAATAAAATATTAATAGTTACGTTGCAAAATATTAAAATATTAAATATGTCCTTATTCGCGGTAAAAGAAAGATCATTGAAAAGGCTCGAACGGTATAATGATTGCGCGACAAACGGTAGGAACTCTTTGCGCAAATTCTTCGCTGTTGAAATTTTAGCCTCGAACAAAAATTAATCTATAGTTTACTTAGTACTAAGATACTAAGATATCGGTTTACATTTTCGTCGGTTCCGTCAGCGGGCAACGACGGTGATGTAAACTGTATATAGTAGATACCGCGATACATCATCACCGGTACCATTAGATATACATCGTACCCTGACTGTTTGGGGGTCCCAGCGTCACGTATACAATGTGAAACGCGACAAATAAAACGTCTCTGATTGGTGGACAAGACGAACCCAAAAAGGGTATAAAAGAAGCGTTTTTTCTTGCCGGACTCTCAGTAGAGTTTGGTCGCTCGATCGTTTTCGCCCATATACCTTCTCTCAATAAAGGAATAAAATAAAGTCCTTTTAAGCAAAGAATTAGAATCACATTCATTTTCATTCCATAATCCCAATATTCGCAAAGTTAAACTGCCATTTCCAAAGAACCAAAAGCAATTTTGCGTTGTTTTCCGGCAGCGTAAAAAGCCGTTACAAGAAACGCGGAAATAGCTAACACATCGTCCAGAAAAGAGTTCAAAGAAAGAATTCACAGTCCACTGAAACTTCTGACATAGATCGCAGATGACCCAGTCTTCGTGTTTCATCTTTGCTAGGGGGGTTAACTTTGAACCCCTGGCTTGTTTGGCAAGGAGCCAGCGGTACTCTTTCTCTTCGGCCGTCCAACCATACTTCAGGTCGGCACAATAATTCTCCGCGTTCCCGTTGCCGACGTGCGTACAGCAGCGTCCCTTATCAGGGAGCCGAAGAAACAATTGGCTCCGATAGTAGTGCAAACTCAGCGTCGGGAGCGCGCGAGCCTGTTATACAGGTCAAAAGGAAATTGTGAAGGATAACCGGCCGGTCTAGCATGGCAAGGAGACAGGCACCGGTCGAGGATGGGAAGCAGAGGAGTAAATCGTACAATCGCCGGACCCTACCGGCATCCATCAACAAGATATATGGAGTTCCAGCGAATTCGGGCCTGCTTCAGATTGCACTGTGTAAGAGACCATTCTCCTGGAAGCGTCGCACAGTGGTCGATAACCATTAAAAATGGGACAAAATTGAAAGAAGAGACTTTGATGAAACTAATTATGTAACCTGATTTATTACTCTCTAATACATGTAATTGACAAGCGTCGCCCTGTTTGCAATTCAATCGTTAAAACGATTGGAAATCATTTAAAATTTGAATGCAAATTTTTCTCTTTAACGAAAAGATCATGTCCGGAATTGTTTCGATAACTGAAAATGTGACTGTTATTTATTGTACAATAAATACACACAAATTAAATAAGTTCATTCGCTATACATATACCTGTATGGTAAAATGTAAATTGTGTATGTTGAACTTAGTTACGTAATTATTTGTTTACTTATTATATTATCGTTATATTATAGGTACAGTAAATTCTTTTCAATTGTTCGTCAGCTTGTAAACAAAAATGGACATTTTGGAAAGAGGAGATACGATTATTCGACACTCGCGGCTCAAATAATTAATAATTTATAGTTGGTGACAATCGGCAACTATAAATAAATAAGAAATAAATAAAAATAAATATAAATAAATAAAAATAAATATAAATAAATAATAATCGTATGTCCCCTTCCCAAATTGTCTAGTTTTGTGTGCAAGCTCAAGAACAATTGGGGAGAATTTACTCTATACAGTTACAGTTCTAATTAGAAGAAAACATGCTTCCCAGATCACTGTGCAGTGATGAAAGAGACGTTACCAAGACCATGATGACGGAAAATCTCAGAAACACAAAATTCTCGGACATGCACAATTGCCGCAGTCCTCGGCTCGCAACGAGGCAAAAAAACGATCGAAGGCTGAAGAAGAAGAAAAAGAAAAAGGAGAAGGAAACTCGAGGAGATTACTCGTCTCCGTGGGTTTCTGTTCACCGACACGCTAAAAGTATCGGCGAAGAAACGCATTACTGTAGCCTCGGACCGGCTTATTTCTTCGTAGCTCGCAAACAATTAGTATTTACAGTCCGCTGGATGAAGGAGAACGCGCGCAGGGTTTTGTTCGATATGCCGGAACTCGGTATCTGAGATCGAGAGACGAAGGCGTTATTGTGAAACTCGAGTCCGGTAGAGTTATGGGTTGTTATTATCTAATAGGTTTTCTGTCCTGTCGGAACACTGGGCTCGTCTCTGTAGCCATCCTGACGTTCCACTTGCAATTACGCGTGGTTCTGCTTTACAAAACAAGCCCTCTGCGAATATCCTTTGTGATTACGAGCAGGCCCATGGATGGAGGAACATGGAATTAGCTCACTCCGTCTTTAGAAAATCGTTCTGCGATTTTATAGTCTTTTACAATGTAACTTTAACGTTGCAACTTCAACCTTACTGCGAGTGTGATCCCGAAATATTGAAATTGTTAAAAAATTCAGTCCGTAGTTAAACATGTACGTAATAGAAAGAACGATTGTCGTCCAATTGGATACGTAAGAACCATTGCATTATTGCAATTACCACTACAAACAATAAGACCAATTTGTTCTCTATAATTTCGATTGTCGGTTGATGTCATTCAATGTCAGTCACAATGTATGTCAACGTATACGATAAATAAGTGGACTACAAATCTTATGCTCTTACGATAAAAATGACTGGATCAAAACGAAACTGTAAAGCTGTAAGAACATTCTAAATGAACGTATAGCAAGTAGAAAATTATTGAAAGTAGGAACACACTTTCATTCAATTTTGTATCCTTACAATTGACTTGGAGTATTTTACGTAATAATTCACTCTGTTGTCATAAGTAGACAGCGGATTTCATGCACTTATTGCAAAAATTAATAAGAGAAATACAGAATAGCTAAAAGATTGGAAGAATTTATGAATACCGTTACATTATTTTCAAATGATTAAAACTATTAAAAGAAGAAATACATTTTTATTTGTTTACAGTTTCATACAACATTTTAGTTGTACGACATACAGTTACTGAACAACATTTTTATTTTGCATAATGATCCGCTGTCTAGTGACAAGATTACCAAAACTGTCACTAGTAAGTTTTCTTGTTTTACGCTACTTCTTCTTCTCTTTTTCTAGCTAAAAAAGTCACTTTGTCCTGTTCTGTTAGCTTTCTTTAAAGTTATACATTTGTAGAAATATTCGCACCGATCATTTCCAGGAATATCTTCGTATATATCATAAATCACCTGATCAGTTAAGGGTGAACACGTCACTAAACTCTCATGGGAATAGCTAGGAAACAAGCATCAATCCTACCGTAACTTCTGCATTTCGCAAGGCGGTCGTGCAGATGCGTGTAATTGAAATCGCGCTGACACATTACGCTTCCTCTATCGGTCAACAAACGAAGCGACCTAATTACTCCACCTCGATTGTAAACGGTCACGGTCGCGTGTTCAAATTTGCCAGCGGAACACGTTGCAAATATGCCGAAATCTAGAGCGAGAGAAACAGAGAGAGAGAGAGAGAGAGGGAGCGAGGGAGGGAGAGAGCGAGAGAAACAGAGAGAGAGAGAGGGAGAGGGAGCGAGGGAGGGAGAGAGCGAGAAAGAGAGTGAAAGAGAAAGAGCGAGAGAGAGCGAGAGAGAGAGAGTGAAAGAGAAAGAGCGAGAGAGAGCAAGAGAAAGGGGAGCGAGAATGAGAGAGTGACAGAGAGAAAGAGCGAGAGAGAGAGAGTGAAAGAGAAAGAGCGAGAGAGAGCAAGAGAAAGGGGCGCGAGAAAGAGAGAGTGAGAGAGAGAAAGAGCGAGAGAGAGAGAGAGAGTGAAAGAGAAAGAGTGAGAGACAGCAAGAGAAAGGGGAGCGAGAAAGAGAGAGTAAAAGAGAAAGAGCGAGAGAGAGCGAGAGAGAGAGTGAAAGAGAAAGAGCGAGAGAGAGAGCGGGAGAGTGAAAGAGCGAGAGAGAGAGTGAAAGAGAAAGAGCGAGAGAGAGCAAGAGAAAGGGCAGCGAGAAAGAGAGAGAAAGAGCGAGAGAGAGAGAGAGAGCGAGAGAGAAAGACGGTCAATCGAGAGAAGCCATCGTCTCAAGCAACCCTTTAGCGTAGCCGAGATACTGACAGTGATCATAAAGTTGCGGAAGGCGTTCCCTGCATCCCGGCACGTCGTAAAGGGGTGGCAGGCGTGAAGTAGCCTGCGAAAATTTTCGGCAGCGTAACCAGTATCCGACGCGACCCGGAACGGGCAGGAGAACCGTTGGCCACGCGATGGCAGGCCACCTGAAAACTGTGTTGAGCGAGAAAGAGGACACGGTACGGTGGTGGCAGGAAATCGTAAGAGCGACTTAACCCGGCCAGCTACCCCTCGCTCGTCCCGTGACTGCCTCGAACGACGCTGGAAGATATTTACCGTGTGCGGACGTTGAGGATTGTGCGGGTCAGATACCAGAGCCGAAGCGGGTTACCGAGGAACGTAGTGGCCCGGATTATCTCGATCTTTACGACGTTACTTTTTGGCGAAGCCCGAGGGGAGCCGAGATACTGGAGCAACCTCCGACGACATCCACCCTCCGGCTCCTTCACATCCAGAAAATCTAACGCGGAATGCTTCCATTCGACGAGTTCCTGTCGCGACGCTGTCGATTCCGAGACGACCGGTCAAAAGATCAGATGGGAGAGAAAGAGAGAGAGAGAGAGAGACCCTCCGTAAATACTCGTGTCGAAGATATCGAGTTTCTTCAGGATGGATGTCGTTAAACGTGAATACGTAGTCGGGATTTGTCATGTGCAGAGCAAACCGTCCACTCAATATTTTCTCTATTTCTAGAACTGTGTGCGAGGATACATGGAATTTGTACAGACTGTACATTGTATGCCCAATTACATGAAATTGTTTCCTGTATCCAGTGTGATCTGTCCAGTGAATGAACATTTAAGCTGCGCGTTTGTTAAAATGATCATTACATGAATTGCTATTTAACCCAGAGGTAGATATTATTTGAATAGTTTCGAATAAATATTTGCCTAAAATAATTATTCGAAGGAATTTCTTTTAGCCGAATATGTATTTTGATTCGAATAACAATTTCTAGAATGCTGTCTACACTCTTTCGTTCCCTTTTATTAGGATTTCTTAAAAAATTAGTTATTGTTATTCTTACATCGAAATTATTTTCTCGTTTATCTAATTGAATTTAGCACAAGAATTATTACAACAAATCTAATCGTTTTAATGATTTGTGTGTAATATATCCTATCATTCCGCAAAAGTAAAATATTTATATTTGACCAGCTGTTGTAATCTGCTCGAAAAATGTATAAATTGCCAAAATTTTCCTGCACATGTTTGAGTTTACACTTTACACTTGAGTTTACACTAAGAAAAAGTTTAACACTTTTATAAGATATATAATTTAATAAAAAAACATCAAAGTATCTTCCTTCGTATCCTTGGCTGTTTCTGAGGAGTATACTCGTCATAAAGATTCTGTGTTATGACCAGTATACTCGTGAAAAATAGTTAACTGATTAAATAGAATTTAGTAACACTAAACTTCATTTATAGTTACGAATTGTGTATCACAATGTGTACATAGATGCGCAGAAGGTTACATAGGTAGTGAAAAAGCTGTGCATAATAGTAATTTTGAATGAATTGTGTATACGTTGCAAGCCCGGTTAAGTTACTTCATTGTTACGAAATAGAAGATTTTTCACCAAGTTCATCGAAATTTTTCAAATACTTGAATACATGAAGAATTTTTGTTTGCTGTAATCGCGCAGACTCACCACAATATTTACGCCTTTCTGACGAGAAATGGTCGAAACAAGCGCAAAATTTAGGTCAAGTGTGCCAGCAATTTTATCTGCAGGAATACACTGGCCGCAGTAATTTACGACGCTTCATAATGAAACGAGCTAGAACCTTGGCATTCCAAGTGGTCGCGACTTACGACGCGCGTTCTACGCAAAAGTTAGCTCATCTCGGACCGCAATCCAGCTATTTGAACTTGCCCTTTGCGAACCGAAATTAATATTATGAGCCTCGGAGCGAGAAAGGCGGCGAGGCTTCTGTTTTTCAGCTAAACAACGAGAATAGGTGTGCCCGTTGCGAGGAACTAGGACAATGTCGAGATTTTAATACACCAGAGCCCGTGTCGTCCTAATGTTAGCCGCGCGGCTTGCGCCCGAGAGAAAAGCCAGCACAAGTGCTCACAAAGGAACTCGGTGTTTCCAAGGCACTGGATTAAAAAGCAGAAAACAAATGAGAATTGCTTCCAGCGGGTTTTCTGCATCTAGATAGCTGCTTTCCTTCGATTATACCCATGGGCCACATTTTTCCAACCCTCTTCTAGGGTCGGGCGCAACGACTGTCGCCTGTCTTCTTGATGATCATTCTTGACAGCTACGCTGAGAAACGGTTAATTGAATACGGGTAACAACATCTCGAGACGACGCGTTCCGGTCCCGTCCTCCGATTGCGAATAATTCAAATTGTTCTGACGGCGATTGCATGCAGAAAAATACGACGGAAGGACATTTAAATGAAGATTTTATGCAAGCCGTCGCATCACGACAAAACGGTTGGTTAAATTTATTGTCTTGTAAATCCGGAGCGGTATGACGAAGAGTTAAAGCTGGTACACAGAATCTCATTACATCTTCAATGGGTATTTTCATTTATAGCGATGCAACAATGATTTTTGTATTGTTTATCTTGAAACAGAATTGCAACAAAGTTAAAGAATTTTATTTCGTCGAATTAATATTGAAAAATTGCGTTGTAAGACATCAATTACTCTTTTTAACATTCTTACGTGTCGCTAATCCTAATAGAATTAGGAAGATATAAAAGATCAGTGTAAAAATTAATTTCCGGATCTAAGCGAATAATTTCAAGCGTAATATACATATGTATACGGGTGTTGATACATGTCTGTTATTGGATTATTTTCTCTCTTTTGAATACTCAGAAGTTTTTCCTTCTAGCATATAAGTTACAAAAACGAATCGACGCCGAGAGTCTCGCCAGAGTACCATTAGATAAACAATGATTTCATATGTATATAGAACAGAGTGCTCTTTGTCTTTAGGTGACGTTTTTGGTTTCGTCTTTGTGAATAGTCTTCAGTCTCCTGGAGCAATCAGGAGAGTAAAGACGGTCCTTCCTCGTACATCAAATTAATAAACTAAAAGGGATAAGTTTAATTCACTGCGTTTTACTTTCATTTATCTACCCATTTCCAATATCTGTCACTAATAAATTCATACGCGACACAGATAATTTACATTTATTGCATGCAACCTTTACTTCAATGTTTAAATATTGATAATAGGAGGGTTGAATTTTATTGCAAGTTCAAAGACGAGAATAATATCCGTACCTAGTCGACTATGTTCCAAATCTTCGTATCTAGACTGGAGCACGGTATTATATGGTAAGGGATAAAAAGTTGAAAACGAACTTGAAAACAGGTGTGTTTAAAAACGAATGTGCGTGTATTTAAAATAGACCCGTATACGTGTAATTAATATATCAACATAATAATTTCTATTAATACGCTTTAATCAATGAACTCTCTGTTTCGATACAGAAAACTTAATGAATTTTTGGATTTTCTAGCGAAAGACGGTTTCTTTTTGCTGTTAGAATATTTCACAAATGATATACGTGTACGAAGAAGTACGTGTACTCCTGAATACACATTCAAGATCGGAATCCGTAATTTTTGGGAACACGTTGAATCTTCAATGAAAAGAACATCTCGGGAATGGTTTACCTTCGATTGTTTCATCTGATTGTATTGGAAACGTCACGTCGCTATTGACCGACGGCCTTCAGCATACAGAATGAATTCGAAGGAGGAGGAGGAGGAGGCCGGTTATAGAGTTATACTTCCTAACGTTGTATCGGTTTCAGTATTCCGCGAAGGGTATCCCGTTTCCTTCTTCCCTTCTAACAAGCTTTCAGAATCAACAAATTCACGGAAAGTCCCGGGAGCGATCGTGCTCGCCAGTTCCCCGCCACGATAAGAAACCTATTTCGTTTTTCTCACGGAAATCGACGTTCCAGGCGAAATTGCACCTCCTAAGAATTGCGAAACTCCGCGCGGAAGAGCATCAAAACAAGTTATCGGCTTTCTTCTCGGTGCCGATTTATCGACGTACCAACTTATTGCGCCGCTCCGTGCTCATAAATCACCGCTGATCAACGATCCAGTCACGAGCACCGGCTATGAACCGAACTTCTTCACGGGCGGATCATTGTTTGCCGAGACCAATCACAGACTAATTGCACGGACTTGGATCCCAGAGCTCCTAGTGATTCCGCCGTTAATGACAGACGTATGCCATTACATTTCAATTTAATAAGAAGAAGATATTCTTCCGCGAAACTAGAGGGGTTATGTTCGCTCTAAAGCCCGAAAAATGCTAACTTTGAGAATTCATTTCGCAAATTTATTCTACAAAGTTTAGTCGCATTTAAAGTGTTTCCTTCTACATTTCCCTATAATTATTTCATGCAAACTTTGAAATGTAAACTAATAAATGCGAACGGCTGACAAAGCGTTATTAGGATATTTGAAATTAAATAAACTATTAACTTTTTCGGATCAAACAATTGGTTTATGTTGAAAAAAAAAGAAAATTTTAGCCTCGAACAAAAATTAATCTATAGTTTACTTAGTACTAAGATACTAAGATATCGGTTTACATTTTCGTCGGTTCCGTCAGCGGGCAATGACGGTGATATAAACTGTATATAATAGATACCGCGATACATCATCACCGGTACCATTAGATACACATCGTGCCCTGACTGTTTGGGGATCCCAGCGTCACGTATACAATGTGAAACGCGACAAATAAAACGTCTCTGATTGGTGGATAAGACGAACCCAAGAAGGGTATAAAAGAAGCGTTTTTTCTTACCGGACTCTCAGTAGAGTTTGGTTGCTCGATCGTTTTCGCCCATATACCTTCTCTCAATAAAGGAATAAAATAAAGTCTTTTTAAGAAAAGAATTAGAATCATATTCATTTTCATTCCATAATCCCAACAGTTTAACGTTGAATGAGTGCTGGGACAACGTTCCTTTATATTCGGCGCATCGCTTTTAGTATTTTAATTTTATCTCATCCTATTTCTGTATCGTCGTTAAAGAAGTTTTTTAATTCAAATATGCATCTTCCTGCTGCAGTGATTTTATGTAATTGTATTAACTCGACAACAAATGCATAAATTAACTTGGAAGATTTCAAACAAATGATTCGAGCATGTTAACAATGAATCACTGGTATTACATAGTTTTATTATTAGACTGTCGATGTTTATGTATTATACAAATTTTCTACTCTAATTGCAACAAATAGATGCGCCTCATATACATCTACCTTTAACACGCTGAGTACATTTTAATTTTAACTGAGCTCTGGAATTCATTTTTATCGTAATATATTGAACAAAGTAAAACTAGGTTTTTCAGAGTTACATTAATATCTCTTATACTACATATTAACTTATTAATCACATTTTTTTAACGTATTATTAACATTACATTTAACGTATTAATCATTTCAACGGATTAAAAGTACATAGTACAACGGTATTTCGGACCACTGTTTGAAATTGCTGCTCGTTCTTGCCACGAGCTACTTTTCTAGACCAGATTAATCGTATTTAACGTATTAATCATTTCAACGGATTAAAAGTACATAGTACAACGGTATTTCGGTCCACTGTTCGAAATTGCTGCTCGTTCTTGCCACGAGCTACTTTTCTAGACCAGATTAATCGCGGCCTAACTTTTCTTCCCGAAACAGAATTTCGTGACACATTTTCGACGATATTTTTCTTTGACATCGTGGCCTCGGGGCATCGTGTTTCTTCAAACAATCTCGCGTCTCGCAGTTACGCCTGAAACATTCAAGCCGGCCGGTGTGCGCTGAACTTTGATTCAACAGAACGAGAGGCGCTAAGAGAGAAGCACAGAACAAAGTACTCGACGGGACCAGGTACAAAAGAATGCTCTAAATATTCAGACCTTCCGGCCGAGGACGTAAAACCTGTGCCGTCACGGAACAAAAGTAACTACGGTTCTAATCTCTTTAAACAAGGACAGATGTAACGCCGAGAGAGAGAGAGAGAGAGAGAGAGAGAGAGAGAGGGAAAGTGTATAAGAGAGAGAGAGAGAGAGAGAGAGAGAGAAAGAGAGAGAGAGAGCGTTGCGGCCCGAACACCAAGAGACGCCAGTATCCAACTTTCTAGAAGCAAAGGACCAGAGGGGTTTTGGCCAATTTTCCGCGGTCGGGGTATAGCTCCTTGCCCCAAATGCAAATTTACCGGTGTTAATTAACTATTCGGACAGGGAGGCCTCGAGTGAAACGACGACCAAGGGCGAAGTTAACTGAATAGTGGGCAGGAAAAGGGGGTTAGCTGCTGAAGCAGCGTCCACGAGTAGTGCGCGCCGCGCCAAAAGAGGGAATTCATAATTGCTTCGCCGACGTTTGTTCAACCCGGACGTTCCCAACTGGCTGCTTAAATCGAAGCGTCCGAAAACCGCGCAACCCTTGCAGCTTGTTAAACATATTCCTCAGTTCAATGGAATTATCGCGACCAAATAAACCCGGTTGAATGTTTAGCCGCTGATCCTGGCGTTCTTACCCAGAAGACTTTTCGGCGACTGCGTTTTCGATGCATTATGCATTCCTTTTGTTTATAAGACAGATTATAGTATAATCCGCTACCTTAGATCATTGTGTTAGATACAGCGAAGATGTCAAACGGACTTCCAGAAATATGAATATCGCTTGCCACGACTGCCTTGTCAGACGTGTACGAGTAAACATCAACTGCGACCACGAACATCAATTTTTATCGGGATATATTGAGTAGATCACGTTTTGTTAGAGTGTGCGAGATATGGGAGGACTACGAAAGTAATTGCAGTGATGGAATTTTAGATTTTAAGTCATTTTACAGTTTACAAATGTACATTGTACGCAGCTTGCATTTTGCATACTATCTTCGGAGAAGACACACGAAATTGTAGGTTCTTATTATACATAACACAAAAATGGTAGAAAGAATTGTGAATTAATATCGGTTGAACGAGGGGTTACCTTGAAATCACCAAACAATTATTTCACCAACAATATTTTCATCGACACGATTTCGCCGACATAGCCCACGTGCTCACCGACTCCGTCGAACCTTAACATTGGCGTAGCAAGAAAATCGATAAATTAGAGAGCCGTAGCAATATCGCAGCGCAAATCCCGCAATACTAAAGTTCGATGAATCCCGGAGAAAGTTTTGTAACCCTTGAACAAGAGTACTAGACACTAGTCGTTTATTCTATGGAAACAGACCATGTATGTCACATGCATTTTTAGTTTCATTAAAACACGATTTTGAACGTTTACTGAAGGAACACGTGTACACGGGATCACGTGAACCGTGCATTTACGAATTAAGTATCCATAGAACCTTGTCATTATTGTACAACAATATACAGGGTGTCCCAGGTTTTAATGTTCAAACTTTGTCAGTATATTCTATGGCACAAAGTAAGAAAAAAATGTTATGCAAACATAGGTCATATAGAGCTTTATTAACACGTTCCGTGCCGAGCTTTTTTTACTCGAATCTTCACACTTTGAAATTTTACTAAAACTTGATGTATTACGTGCAATTATTAATTCTCGTACACATAACAACGTAACAAAAACTTATCAACGCCCATTCTTGCGGTGGAAATTGATTCTTCGGTTCTAAATTTCTTGTAAACAATTTGTTCAGTTCACTAAGTAAACATGCAAGCGTGTACCATCGATGGTACACGTGACACGGAACGTGTTAAGAAGTTAAAATTCAGAATAGGAATAGTAATCAACTAAAAAAAATCTTCGATCGATGTCAATCATGTATTGTCAACAACGGTTATTAATACATTTCGAAATGTACTAATAAACACAGCTTACATAAACACACGGCATGTGCTGATCTATTCACAAGCTAATGCTCGCAGTAACAGCAAGTTTATTACTATTCCTATTCTGAATTTTTGTTATAACTTCTTAATAAAGCTCTATATGACCTATGTTTACATAACATTTTTTTCTTACTTTGTGCCATAGAATACACTAACAAAGTTTGAACATTAAAACCTGGGACACCCTGTCTATGATTAGCAGCGTTTAGGGCTGGAAGGTCGTAGTGTTAAGTACAACAAAAATGATGTCTTCGTTATATTCGAAGAAAACAACTTGTACCATTTTTGACACAGCCTTTGTAAAATTATTGCTTGCGAAAATATTAGTATACTTCGGGTGAATGCATTCCGATCGAGTGTACCGTCCGTGAAAAGAATTGAGCATTTAAGTCACGGCAGCGTGGCTCATTAAGTCCGTAAAAATTACTCGGGCACAGTTGGCTCGGGATGCACGGGAGAGGCAATGGTGGGCGACGAGTGTCCACAAGGGAGTCTATGAAAAATTCCACGCTGCAGATGCCGGACAACGTGGACGGCTGAAGCAAATCCTCCGATCGGGGGAGGGGAGGGAATATTTCAGTTTGACAAGCTTCTGATTTTCATTGTGGACACGTTGCAGCTTCTATTTGCTCGGTACGCGTGCAAACAGAGGAGGGTGACGAAGGTACACACACGTATGGCCAAGGAAAATGATGAAATAGGGGGAAGGAGAACATTCTCAGACTCGTGTCACGTTGATTCGTTGTCGGAATTTCGTGATGAATACAACGATGAGTTTAGCGATAAATTTAACGCCGGATTTAGCGATGAATTTTGCGATGAATTTAGCGATGAATTTTGCGATGAATTTCGCGATGAATTTAGCGATGCTCGTTTCAGGAATAACTTTCGTGGCACGATAAAAAGCTACCTAACTTCCAATGTGCTCTTCAATTCTCCGATGTATGCTCGAGAGCACTCAGGCAAATGAGCCGCGCGCTGCATACATACTTGGCTAAGTCAAAGGGAGGCCTCTTAAAAAGTGTATTGGGATCTGCGTGTATACTGATATCGACACGGCATTGGCAATATTTCCTTTTTCTTTATTTGTACTTGGTATATCGGAATCGTTATATGAAAATGCGTATGGTCTGTCTACATCCGTTTGCATCCGTTTGTGGATGATTAGACTACGAATTTTTTGCGTATATGTGATGAGAATGAACTGGAATTACGCGAAGCTGGCGATTGGAAACATGAAAAGAATGTTGTGACAATAGCGAATAGAAACCGCACGAAACACGAGAAACGTCGGAAGAACGTTTAAACTGCGGAGTGTACATTTCCGACTGAAATGAATAGAGGCTGCATAGATGAAAAACGTGAGGGTTTTTAGACTATAGATTTTATATATTTATGGGAAAAATTCATGGAAACTGCAAAGAGCACTCAAAATATAAGGAAAACCGATTACTTTCAATATATTATAATTGTTAACCCTTAAATGCATGACTTTTTGTTTTCAATTTCTACTTATCAAACTTCATTTAAAAAATGAGTGTGTATTAAGGGAAAAAAGCGAAGAAAAAAATTATATCTTTAGGAAAATAGTTTTTTATTACAAAATTATCGTATATAGCCAATCGGCTACAAAACAAAATATTCTTCTGTATGTTGCCAAATGGCAACACGGTGCATTTAAGGGTTAAGAAAAGAATCTATTTGACTCCGGTTTCTTGGAATTAATATAATCAAATTTTTATGTTGTGTATAAATAGTCATAATAATATGAATTCCTCTTCATATTATACTACTACTGTAAAAATGTAAAGTAATTTTTTTAAGTAGTAACAAATCTGAGAGAAACAGGATCGCGTCCCTTTATAACTGGTTCGAGAAATGTAAACGGCGGTTTCGTGCATAATCGAATCTTGGCAAGGTAAATCCGAACCTTTTATGAGCGGTTTAACCAGAAGAAAACGATGAACTCGTGCCAAATTGCAGGGTGTACACGATAACATCGGCAGTATGTTGTCTCTTATTGTCAAAATTGCTACTCTTCTTCGGGACTCGATTCGATAAAATACTAAGGTGATATTCATGTTTCTACACGTATCATAAGCAATGTGAATTTCCTTTGATATTCTAGGAAGGTAAAATACAGAAACACAATCCTGGCCATTACTTCTCCATGCATCGTTTTGTAGGTAATACAAAATGCGGAAAAATATACATACGAGCATGATTTCGACTTCAGATGTGATTACGGATTGATTTTCGCGTCTGTTATTCTGTTATAAATACGAGAACTATGATCATCATATCCCGAGTATTTATCTGTAGGCCTCTTGTATTAAAAGCGACAAACAGTGACAGCGACAACTTTCGACAGTGACAACGAGAAAGACTGGAGAACTATCAAAAACGAAAACGGTGAAAGATGCGATACTAAGAAAACATTGATGATTTCGAAGCTTCGGTATTCAAGATTGTTCGCACAAATATTCATCTCAAAACTGCAGACTGGCGGAACATAATTCACAGTATAGACATTTCGAACAGTTCTAAAAACCATAAAAAATCGTTAAAGAAATTGTATTTCGAAATACAGTAAACTCTCCCTAATTTTCCTTCAGCTTGTGACTAAAAATGGACAATTTGAGAAGAGGAGATACGATTATTCGAGCCTCGCATCTCGTTTTTATAGTTATTGGCAATCGGTAACTATAAAAATGAGCCGCGAGGCTCGAATAAATGTATCTCCTCCTCCCATTTTTGTGTACAAGCTGAAAGAAAATTGGGGAGAATATACTGTACATACATCGATTTACCGAGTAGTCGAAATGATTCGGTTTTCGGGCACAAGAAAGCGGGCTGTAGCGACGAGATTCGGGGACCGCGAGGAGCAATGCGGTCTAGAGTCGCGACGAATTCGAATTTGTTGGTCGGACGTGCACGAAACAATGCCGAGGGTTCCCCGTTTTAACAAGTCGAAGGACTAAAACGAGTATGCGGTCGCGATACCGCACGGAGAAGCGAGCAAAACAACTTAGCCGGAAACAAAACTCCGGCTAACCCGCAGCCGGTGGTTCTGCTAGCCATAATTAATATTCAGGCATTAACCGGCTCTTTCTCCGCTTTTCTCGGCCTACTCCCTTCACCCTCGCTATTGCCAAGCCCCACGGTCGTATTTTTTATTTTTCCTGCGGGCGATAAATTTGCATTTCATCTCGTTGCCCACGGCTGCAACCGTTTTGTTAAACATTATCCGTGGCGCAGTGCGGCACATGGACGCGCTGCGCTTTAAGAAGAAGATTATGGTCGTGGCTCGGATCCATCCGCCCCTGCTTTCGCGATGACAAAATTATCTGCGGGATTTGCCGTTTGCCGGATTATGAATTTTAAATCGTCCGAAATCCGCTCGGGGACTAATTTGCTCGCGTTCGGTCAGATGGCAGCGAACATCTGCGCGACATCGTTTGCTGGCGGGATGGGGAGAGGGCTACCATAAATTATAGAGTATCTTGCCTAACCACACTGTTCTATTTCACTCCTTAACGATCATGCTCGTGTATGTTACGGAGATACTAAATTAATAAAGTGCCGAATATTTACCTAAAATATTTCCACAAAGTCCAAGTAACTTAACCAGTTAAATGTTGCAATCTTTTCGAAAAGTGCATAAATTATTGTAATAATAGCGTGTATACTCGATTTTCTTTAAATGGGACACTTTTATAAATTATTTTTATGAATAGTTAGTTGTTTTTGGCGAGTATATCCGTCATGAAGTAGCGGCAAGGTTTTGTGTTATGACGAATATACTCGTAAAAAACAGCTAACTAGTTAATTAATGAAACTGAAAGTAGACGATTAAAAAACATTTATGATAGTGGATGGTATTTTAACACTTTCGCATTCTATACATTCTAATAAAATTCAGTTTGTTCGCGTATATTGCCGGAAAAATGACTTCTGAAAACTAGTAAAAAATTAGTGACACCCATGTGCGATCGACGCGGCACTCGACGTGTTAAACAGCAATAAACTTTATTAAATTGGAAACTATGTCCACGAGAGCTTCTATCGAAAAAGGATCGAATTACGTCAATTTTCATTTCACAATCAAGTAGAAACAAGTTTAAAAATTTCTTTATATTTCTGGAACGACATGCCTCGCTGAAAATACTTGTGCGTTAAGAGGTTAACACATGCAGTCCACTTTATCTCTGCGTTATTTGCGGTCCTTTATAATCTTCTTTACAGTTCTGCAGTGTGTCTAGAATTCTTTTGAATATATGTAGGTTCTTATATTTTTATTTCTGAAAGTTTAGAAATTGGTTCGTTCAATAAACATAATATAGTCTCAGGAGAGTCGTGATCTATTTCGAATTCATCGAGAATGATATTTTATTGCCGCAAATTATTTTAATCCTTGTAATAATAATTATCGTAATTATTACAATAATTTGATGAACGTGAAACACTTAACATCGTGCATGCATAACCAATAGTGGACAGACATGTGTACCGATAAGCCAGGCGTTAACATCCAAATCGTGTTAATCCGTTCAATAGACAAACAAAGGGGAAAATACTGCGTATACTCATACTTCAAAGTTCTCGTATATTTATAAAATACTGAATATTTGGAAACAGTATAAATAAATTGAGAAAAAATGTTAGATTTTTCAATGCTTTTAGAAGGAAATTCAATTAATTCTACATTCAAATTCTGATATCTGTTAACTATACCGATTCGTCTGTGTACATTTCATTGTAATTGAAAGCAATTTCGTTAAATATTAAAGAGTTTTTGCAAATTCCTGAAGGCTCATCAAGAGTCTTTGTAGACTCTCTAAAGGGCCTCCAGAGAAATACGACAACACCTCTTTAATATCAACCGAAACTACGGTCAATTGCGATCAAATGGACAGAGATGAATCAGTATATGAAGCACATCTATTTACGAAAAATCAGACTTTGAATCTACAATTAATTTAATTAAAGACCAATGAAAGTCTCTCCTGTGGGAAATTTTATAGTTATTCATATTGCATCTCGCTCGATTGAAATCGTATCTTACCTTTAACGTTTGTTCGAATGAATATTTTGCACATTAAAGCAATTCGAAAAAGAATGGAAGAGTGATAGAAGTTTCAATTGAAGCGACGACAGTACGAAATCGATTCGAAGCTGCACAATTATTAAAGCCACAATAGAATTCATGTGCCGAATAACAATGTGTAACGAAGCAAATACATGCGCGTACAAACAAGCACATGTGCGTACAAACAAACACATGCGCGTACAAACAAGCACGTGAGCATACAAACGCGTACGCGTACGAACAAATATACATATATGCATGCAATAAATACTTCAGAAATCCGTACGAGACGATGAACTTGCACGGATCGCTCTTTGTAATTGATTGTTTCAAAGTGTATCCTTGTGGGCCAAGGCGGTAGCGTACAAACGAAGCAGAAATTATAACCACGCGCATAAAATGAATGGCACAAATTCCCGTAACTCGGTTCGTAACAATACGATTATTAATTCATCGTCGGCTCCGTCACTCTAGGTGATAAAGTTTTTCCGCACGCAATGATCGATGGGGGGAGGGGGGCATTGCAATAATTTCAACAGCACGACGGATCCTTTACTTTCAGAGAAAACAACGCGCGAGCACGCCGATAATCCAAGCCAATCTGCGGCTTGGCAAACAAGAATTGGGGGACGTTGCACTCGTTTATTAATCCAAATCTAAAGTATCAGCCGGGATAGCAGGCCGCATTACCGCGAACATTTTTACCGACATGTCAAACACGCCGCCACCGTGCAAACAAACCCCGTATCACCGAACGTCGGTGGAAAAACACCGTAATCCTCGGTACAAGCTGGAACAGTTCCCGCAGCGACGGGATGTCGCATCTCCTCGGTCCTCCAGTCTCGTAATGCGCACCATGAAAGCGGTCGTACGGCATGGAAAGACCTTGGCCCGCAACCGCTCGTTCATTCACGGAGGGAAAAGTGTGATTGTTGTACTTATTTGCATGACAGAAGGGTAAACAGGGGTAACGAGATTTGCGGGCTGTCCGTGCAGTCTTGACGTACAAACAATTTCGGTCGTTCCGGTTACCAGGGTGTTGGCCAAACATCATGGTCTAATGCAACCCTGTATACACTGCGCTGAAAAGGGGCTGGGAGCGAAGGAGGGGCCGGCGAGAACAAGGACGGAGGGTCTCCCTTTTAAAGTGTCACGGGTGAAAAACTTGTCGCCGATGCTCCCCGGCTCGTTGACAGCCCTCTGCGCACGCAGTGCTCCGTTTTCGGCGCGTCAAGCCTGTCTGTCACGCTCGGATTCGGAAATTACTTGCTGCTGTGGTTTTGACAGGGTTCGGGATAACTGACTACATTACCGGTCAATGAAAAGAAGCTGCGCCCATCTTAGACAGCGAATACAAGACAAATCCCGTATCAAGAACTCACCCTTTCTCTGCGTATAGCCAACAGTGAGGAATTAAACGGAATATTTATCAGAACGGAATAAACAAAAACTCTCTCTCTCTCTCTCTCTCTCCCTCTCTCTCATGACATTGTACAGAATTTCTTCTTATTAATGTCAAGGTTTATTTGGAATGACATTAAGAAATAACTATGATATATGTACTTTGGGCAATAAATTAATAGGAACTATTTCATGATGAAGTTCCCCTTGACATTTCCTCCCAAGTCACAGAACGGAATATTAAGACAATTTAGTAAAAGACAGTTACGCGATCCTTGAGTATTACGCGTATGCACTGTGGGTTTGGAGTATGCACAGTAACTTTGGAGTATGCACTCAGGATTTGAACAGAGTATTTGGAACGAAAGTAAGAAATAACTAATTGGAATAATTTATTTCGAAAACTGTTATTTTCAACAGTGTTATTTGAGAATATAAATAATATCGCTCCATTCGAGATAAAGTAGCTACTTCAAATAATTACTTACTTCATTATTCTTTGATTTCAATTGCGACAAAAGAAATAGCTCGCAAAATAATATGCAACAAAAAGATTTTATTTTAAGAAACCTTTATATCTTGCTTTCGGTAAAACTCTCTCTTCAAGCGGATATAAACTGTGAAATAGTATGGAACAAAAAGATTTTAGTTCAAGGAACCTTTATATTAATTTTCTTCTTGCAAAAGTTTTCTTTAAGAAGTTCATCTTTAAGATGAAGAAGACTCTACAGAAACGTGTTTCTTATTATCGGATAATAATAATTTAGCATGGCAATACATTATCTCAAATAATTATAAATTAAAATAACGTAATATTAGCAATAATATTTTCAGATAATATCATTTCAAATGTGCGCAGGTCTTATGTCTATAGACAATATTACTTGACATAACAATGACAATAATTATGCCAGGACTGCAAAACGACACAAACATAATTGATCAAACAACCGATAAAAATTCCATGAGATCAGGATAGATTGTTAACGTAATAAAGAGAGTTCAGATTATTTATCATACTGATTGCTCTGTCAATTTTCTTGTATTTCCAATGGTTCTGGTGAAGTTTTTAAAACCACTATGCCTGCAGAAACACTGATTTTTTAATTTGAACTATATTAGGATAGTATGTACTATCTTATCGAGTCACACAAACGTAAATTATTTCTATAATTTTCTTAACAGAGAGGGCAACCAAAACTGTTCTCTCATTTTCATAATATCTTTCACACGATAAAAGGGACGATTCTCTGCCCTAAGAAACAATATTTAAAAAATTATGTCTATACTGTCATAGTAAGTATTATCATATCAAGTCACCCGAACATTAATTATTTGTAGAGCTTTCTTAACAAACAGAACATCATAATCCCTGTGAAATTGTAAACGAGGTTTCAAAGAAACATCTGTAGTAACCATAATTGTTCTTTTGCTTCTATAATAGGCATCCTTCCCCGCAACAAAAGGAATGAACCCTAGCATTAATTATTAAAAAGCAACAAGAGCAAGAGAATATGTCTGAAGACCAGCAGTCTAAGCATCAGTCGCACGGACACTGCATTGAATCCAGACAATACATCGCGCCAGAGGGATTCCACGCCGAGATTCCGCCCAGAGATACAAAGTATCATCCCCTCGTGAAAGAATCGCACGTATTGTCCCGAATAGCATGCACGCATCACCTAATTTGACCCGGTGGATGGTTTTAAACCAGTTTCGGCACTCGGGAATCACTTCGGCATTTTATTAGCCCTCAACTCAGAAACACGAGCATCGATGTTACCATTGTCCAACTTTGTTAATCTGGACGATCTGCTCGGATTGGCGAGATGAGACCGATACGGGACTCCCGCCGTGACACGGGAGACGAAAAAAAGGAGACAGCCAGGGGAAGGAAAAAAGAAAAACACGGAACCGGGCTCTCCCTTTTGAAATTCACTGCTCGCCGGGAACGCGTCGTTGGTCTCCGAAAAACCGCAACCCCGACCGGATGTGCACGCAACGTTTAGATTCTTCAGCGCGGTTCACCGCATGCACGCGTTGCACGGGCACACGAGCCCGTTGCACAAAGGCTTGCGGTAAGTATGCGGGGATCAAATTTAATCCCTGGTGAACGCCTACCCCGTCGCCCCTCTCTGTCTTCCGTTTCCTCGAGCCTCTATGCGTTCGTTGTGCGTCTAGCTTCCTCTCCACTATAGTCACTTTCAGATCCCCTATTCGCCGCACTATGCATTTATAACGGTGCTAGGCCAGCACGTCTGAAAACTTCTGTCGTTGTCGCTGTCGGGCAGGACCAACGGCCGCGATGTGACATGTTGGTCTCGGAAGTAAGAAGTTTTTGGGGTTGCTTGTGAACTTTCTGGGCGAAGCGCTCTCTCGAGAATGATACGATTTTAAGACGAGTCGTCTAATCGGTTGCAGAAATCGAATTCTTTCTTGTCACACGAATTAATAGCACTCTGGAGATATGTTCCTTAAAATTCAACAAGAAATTCGAAGTACAGTCATTTCTCCCTAATTCACGCTCAGATTGAGCACAAAAATTGACAATTTGGGAAGAGGAGAAACGATTATTCGAGCCTCGCGTCTCGTTTTTATAGTTGATGACAATCGGTAACTATAATTAGTTAATGCTACTAAAATAGTTAATACTACTACTAACTATATAAACGAGCAAAAAAATTACTGCATTGAGAAAATACCGGTCGTTTCGCATTCACACAATTACAGACGTCAAGGGCTCGGGTGTAGGTAACCCCTTGCACTCAGAGAATTTTCTCAGATCATCTACCAACTCCGATAAAGTAGTAACGCTTCAAGCAAAATATGAAATGATCCGACATTGGAAATATTTACTTTATTTTTATAGAATCTGGTGTGATATTGTATTAACGCAGTCTTTGAAGACACAGAGAAATGAAGAAATTCTCTTTTCAGTGAACATGTTTGTACACCTCCCTAACGTTATAATCTATTATATAAGCAATGTAAACGACTGAATTTATAAATCACAAATACAACTAGTAATACATAACATCTTTGAAATCTTCCACGTCTCATCTTCCACGCACACCCACTTAAATTACCGCTCGTTGAACCATTTGTTTCTCAGCATACAGGAATCGATTCGTTTCTTCAGCAGTTATTAACACTCGGACGGCGAGGATCGGGTCCATTTCGACCCAAAGCATGAATGTTATTGTTTGACTGCAGCTTAGAAACTATTATCTAGCCTCTGACAAATAATTTAAATTTTCACATGTAATTAAATTACATTTTTACGTAAAAATGTATAAACTAATTCAATTGCACGTTGTTTCTTAAAGTCATGATACATAGCGTAACGTCCAGAAAGCTCGTAATTTCGTTTCGTTAAATTGTCTTAATATTTCGTAACAGAGCTACGATGCATTTAATGAACTGTTTTGATATTGAAGGTAGATGACAACGACGGTCGTGAACGTGTTAAAATTGCATAGAAAAGCTAAGTGTCTAGGGTGTATACCTTAAAGAATAATTTAAAAATATAATTGATAAATCAAATTAGAAATGATCCCAAAGATTTAAAAGAAGAAAATTCGTTTTCGAATAAAATTCCACGCTCTATCGATAAACGTTATTTCGTCGCACCGAAGAAGGCTCCCAAGCAAGTGTTCGAGGGATTCGTTCATTTATGATGGATAGTGACAGATCTCGAAATTCGCGCGCATGTTCTTCGATCACCCGGGACAAGCAGTGATTTCACAGGTCGTGGAAGACCATCCGCCGTTACGGTTCGAAGGCTCTGCGTTGTTCCCTGCTAATTGTCACACGCAGGTCTCCGTAAGACTGTAACAAAGTTCAACAGACGATGAGGTAAAGGTGAGCCAGCCTGCGCGTGGCTTCTCGTTATACACGTAACCGCGTTAATGCGCAATTATGCGTGACTACGCGATCCACGTACTGTGAAACATCTGGGTTCGTTGAATTTTGTAATTGAATTCGGTAATATGACAATGGATGTTCGTCAGCGTACTCGTCTAAACGGCCACCATTTAAATAGTCGCACTAGAAGTGGCCAGCCGGAAATGAAACTGAAATAGCCGATAATTTTCAATTTTCATAAACTTTGGCTATCCCCTAACTAAAGACTGTAAGCGAATTTAAACGATTGCTATTAAGTTCTTTAATTGTCCGTAACTATAACTGGTTTCAATAACGAATTGGTAACTAATGATGATGCAGTTCCTCAACATTTCCTCACGAGTCACGAAACATTGCTAAACAGTTTCGTGGAATAGAACGTACCTTTTTTGTTGGATATTGAAACAATCTAGTAAGGAATAGTCATTTCAGGAATAGTCATCAAGAATACTCCTTCAAAGCTAGGTTATGCACTTAAAATCAATTCTTCTGTTTGCAACGTTTTGCAAATCAAATTAATCCCAATGCAGGTTTTACCTATTTTGTTTCAAATTATATTCACCTTTTTGCCAAGTAAAATTAATCTTTTCACAGGTCAAAATTAACCAGTCTTTTAATCAATTTTAAAAATATGAATTTATATAGTTACTTCGAAAATAATTCAAATTTCATTACGAATTATTAATCTAGATTAATCTTCAACAATCATGTATGAAATGATATTCTACTATTTTATTACACATAATCACAAATAAGTGAATCTCATTTGCAAAAATGTGAATATGATCTACAAAAGGGAAATTATTTTGGATTGGAATAAAAACATGTCGAAATAAACGTCGAGAAAATGACTTTATTTCGGCGATCCCGTCTGCACGTATTAAGAAAAGTGTTTAACCGTCTCCCATTCGATAATAAATAATCCCTTCACCGTAACCGCCCTCAGCATTCTTCTTCCGTTCAGCTGCTGAACAATAAAAAGGTTTCAGTTTTGCCGGTTTCCACAGTCACACGGAGTTCTTATCGGAAGTTGGAAATAGGGACAAGATCGACACTTTATCAGCAGGCTGGGCTTTTTTCCAGATATTGGTCGGAGTCCCTCGATAATTTCCGCGGGAGAACGGAAGCGACGGTTCCATTCCGGATGGAAGGTTGCTGGCCTGTCGCCGCGCCATCGACATTGTTCTGAAAACAAGAGAAAGAATCGCGGCGCCCCGACTTCCGTGGCTAGTTTTATTCGGCCGTCGGTCGATTATAGTCGTATTGGTGGCAAGGACGAGAACGGAATGGCGATCCACCGCCCCTTCGTGTATCCGGCCTCGAAAAACAGGACGAACTTTTCGATACTGGCGAAGACTGGCCACGTCTACCAGGGAACTTCTTATATATTGCTTCACTGGGTTACGACTTACAACTTCCACGCGGGTAAAATCCGGACGAGTTCTAATGCTTGAGTGTCCTGTCATCGAAATGCGAAACAACCGTACAGATGAACGTCAATGCGACTGGCCAACACGGGATCGATCAAGACCAAAGGCCAAACAATACGGAATCCATTTAGGGTTTCTTATCTGACCCCTGCGAAACGACCTCGTCACTGATTCTGTTTCACGAGCTTACCTGTAACATAAAGTGAATTCACCGTCGACGAGTTCTTCGCGCTTCCGGATTGAAAAGTTCGGGAACATTTGAGCATAACTTTGAAAAATACTGGAGAATACCAAAAGGAATTGCTTTATAACCCTGTACAATTTAATATGTCTACTTTGTGCCTGTTTAATTGTTCTTGTCACAATTTTTAGCGTGTTGTTGGCCTGAATGTAGGAGAGACCAGAGCAAAGTTAGCCGAGAAAAGTTTGGAGAAGGATATAAAATGTTTTCTTTGGCAAAAGAATATTAAAAGAAATTCAAATTATAGTTGAAAATATTCCAAAGCATCACATATGAAAATAATCTTGAAGTAGCTTTAAAACTCCGTATAAACGAACGAAGTCTTTGCCCTACGTATGGAGTAAAGAGATCTCATCATGGAGCATTAAGAGCCCGGAATAAAAACACAATAATAAATTAAAAATGAAACAAATCAATTAATTATATTGATCCATTGAAATGTTTGTAAATAAGAACAAAACTTTGAAACACTTTTAGGTAGTTATATTTAACTACATTTTTTTGAGGTTAACAAGCCTTTCATTAAGAAATGTAGAAGTTTTAGATTAATTTTAGGTTGAGTCACTGCACACTTCGTTCATGCATCTCTCTGCTCTCCAATGCAGCTCAGTTAACCCGGAATAACACATTTATCATTATACATATAATAGATTAATTTAATCATTTTCAAGTCATTTTACAATATTGTTAATAAAAATATTAATATTTATAGAAATCACGTACGCACAGATAAAGATTTCTAATCAAATTTCAAATAACTTACTTATCCGAATTCCATTGTTTAGAAAATTATCGATCGGAGGTGCTGATACTTTATTACTTTATTTATTTACTAAATAAAAGTACTATTACAATTTAACGGGTGTAGTTATTACTGTACCGATAAATCAATTTCGTATATAACTTTATATCATAAATTTTAATTTTGTAAATAAATGTTCGACAGAGTTCTCTTTAACCCAAGCCCACTATGTTAAATGGTCTACTATGATCTTCCCTATATCAAATTTGCAGCGTAATTAAATGCACATTGTGTGGAAATAACAAACAATGCAGACATTATGTTCAGTAGTTATCGTCGGACATAACCATTACGCTTCTAAACTGATGACTTTCGAACAACGAGTTTTGTTGCTTTATCTTAATTAATAGTTCAGCTACATCGGAATCCAGAGTTCTTGATTCCCCATTAGATGATTCTATACTTAATACACAGGTATGTTCTACATATGTGACTAACAATATGGAACAATGATAATTTTCATAGTTGCAACAGGTACGTTCAACTACTATTGCCATTAAAATTGTATCGAAACGTATACCTTAATGTCAGACATTCGATAATAATGTCAAAAGAACTTACCGAAGTAACTGCATACGTTATAGTCGATAAAATACGTTTTTTTTTAAGTTTGGTCTTAAAAATTGCTCGATTACTTTCAAGGACGTACAAAGACGCGAAGCCTGAAACATCGCAGTCTACCTGATTTCATCCTGAAATACTGACAATGACGAATGAAATGTCAAAAATCTGCCGTAGCTTCCCGAGGGTTGATTGCTTGCCAAACGAACGAGATGTCGCACGTAAGACCCCTTCGCCATGGAAGATAACTTAGAATCGTACAAGTTCATGATTTCTAAGTATTCAGCAGCGGCAGCGGCGGAAAATGCATTCAGCCGCATTACATATATTTGAGCGTCCATCCCTTTCACGTGGTACATACTTATTCAATCCATTAAAAAAGGTAGAGCACAACGCTAGAGTAATTCAAGCCTAACGTCAAGAACACGTTGAAGTCGAGGGTCGCCGGTGAAAGAAGAAGAAGAGAGCGAGAGAAAGAGGAGAGAGAGAGAGAGACGGAGAGAAAGAGGGCGAGCAGAGAATTCATTAATTTGAGGCGAACCATAAAATCCAGCGGGTGGAAGCGAAACCGCGTTATAAGGATCCGATCCATTCGCCGGAAAAAGAGCGTCGTTCGAAAATGTTTGGTTATTTCCGGTTCATACAGTATGACAATACCGCGCGATCGTTATTGTCAGCGGTTCTCGTATAGCAGAGGGTTTTAAACGACCGTTTACGGTAACGAAAAAGCGACAAAATGGAACTCCATTCCCCGAAGTTGGCCCGTTACTTCCTCGAACGGAACGTTCTCCACGGGATATGAAAATGTAATAAGCCCGGCCGTCCTGGGGAAAAACTTTTGCGGCCTGTACCGAGACGTTTCCGTACTCGCGGCCGCTCTCGGGAAACGTCAATATGAAAGTCACCGGGAAAAGAAGCTTTCTATCGTTTCTACAAAAATGTTGTTCTTCTGGATGCTATGCAATTCCGCTCCGCTGCGAACACCTGGCTGAATATCCCGCGAATTATAGCTCGCGCGCGGCCCGCCGGCCAACCAAAAGTGGAATCGAACGATACCGGCAACTCGAGATTCAAACTTTATGTTTACGAGGTTTGGTAACGTGTACCGTCATCGTCGGTCGCGGTGTAAGCTGAGAAGAAGTAACGATACACGACGGGATACATACGTGGAAAATTTAGTACAGAATTTGGTCATCTACGACCTCATTCACGACATGATTACGTTTGATTCGGTGCAGTTTATGCGCTTGCATTGCGAAATATTACGATTTTTGAATCATTTCAAGGTCATAATGTTGCGAAATTGTTTTTATAATTCATCATTATTGTTCCTTTGTTTGTAAATTGTTGCACTTGAAACTTGTTTTTCCTTATCGACGATCATTTCAAGGCTATGACGTAACAAAGTCGTCTTGATGAGAAACAAAAGATCGCGTAATAAAAGCAGACGTTGATGAATAATTCATAAAGATAATCATGACCTTGGAATTACGTGAACAGTAACGTAGAAACCGCATAGAATACTGCTATTTATTTCTCTTGTTACGTTCAATATATTTATTATTATAATATATTTTACGACGACCATGATTAAACTTAAATTTTGAATTTATAGTGAATTGATTTAAATGAATTAGCAAGAATAATATTTCAGTCTGGTGTATATAAAATAAAAACAACGATTCCAAGGAAACAAAATAGTTTGGATTATTTTAAAAGTTTCTTTCAGATGTTTTCGCGGGAAACCTGTTAATATGTAAAGTTTCGTGCTAACGCACTAATTCCATGAGTGCACCGAATACACTGTAGTGAAAACTTTAAAACCAATTAGCAGAACATATGCTTCCAACCAACTTAGAACTTCCAAAAAACTCGCAAAGCTGCAAATTTTAATTATTTTTATTTTCAGTAGTTAGTAAAACATGTCGGGGCCAACAAAAACTAAAATGTCCGTAAATATTTAAAACATGTTTTTTAATCAATTTTTCTGTGGAACACACAAAAATTTCTTTCTCGTGGCACAGGCAAAAACGTTTCAACTCTGTCAAAATCATCAATGCATCGCGACATTTCGAAGCCTTTCGAGCCGGGTCGTAAAACCAGTATTATACCAGCGAAGCTCTACCGAAATCGCCGTATTGTCAAAAACCGAAAAAAATTCCAGCAGGTAGATAACAAGTCAAGGTTCTTTTTACAACTAGCAACAATAATAAAATAATAAGTGCGTTAAAGCTTCACGGCTATTGAAATTAGTATTCGCGAGTCGCCGCTCATCGTTATCTAATTTGATACTCCGGAGTACAACAATATTTGATAATCACAATGTGTATTAAAAATCTTCAATGGAAGGTAAACAGTTAATGAACAGTGACAGAAAATAATTAAATGGTCATAATGAAATGTAGGGGAAAAAGTGTTGCATACATAGTGCAAGGGAATCACATTTCTCACAAATAAAGTTGCCTTTTCGATCATAACAGGTATCGATTGTGCACAGTTCTTTTAAAGTGCATCAGACACATTAAATCCGGTTTGTTTTTCACGATCTTCATAAAGTTCTTCAAATTCTGGGCATCCATGTGAAGATGCAGTGGGAATACTGTAAGTGCATTAAACAGTTGTATTTGTTCTTACACAAGTCAAATTACGTACTACTTATCTTATTTTTAGAATTCATCTAATGAAGCAAATGTTGTCGTTGGTAACGATTAACACAGTAATCATTAATAATGGTTAATTCTTTTTATTGTGATTAACTGAAAAATTTGGTATTATGGTAGTTAATAAAAATTCTGAATAGTCTTTTGAAAATCTACATGTATTCTATGACTCAACGGAAGACTTGTTTTAATTCGACCGAACTTAACACATTAAAGGCGGGAGTCGTAGTACTACGATTTATCTCGACTTCTCATAAATATGTACTTTAAAACATTTTTTGTAATTAGTGTTTAGTTCTTTTTTAATATTTCTTTTAGTTTTAAGAGTTTAAATAAACTTTTTTAAGTCTAAATTTTTTTATGATTACACAAAATATCGCCCGCTCTAGGACGAAAAACGAGGCGGGGCGGTCGCCGCGTTACCTAGCATACTTTCGTCAAGATCCCCCGCCTTTAATGTGTTAATAGCAAGTGATGAGAAATGATAAATTAATCATTCGTCAGCGATTAACGACTACTGATTAACACGTTCCGTGCCACGTGTACCATCGATGGTACACGCTTGCATGTTTACTTAGTGAACTGAACAAATTGTTTACAAGAAATTTAGAACCGAAGAATCAATTTCCACCGCAAGAATGGGCGTTGATAAGTTTTTGTTACGTTGTTATGTGTACGAGAATTAATAATTGCACGTAATACATCAAGTTTTAGTAAAATATCAAAGTGTGAAGATTCGAGTAAAAAAAGCTCGGCACGGAACGTGTTAATGATTACAGATTACCAAAACCGATTAATGATTACAAAGATTACCAAATGTAATCATGATTACTGATTTATTCTAGTAACGATTAATTGATTAATGATTATGATTATCTTTCGTAATCAATTAAAAAGGTAATTACAAAATAATCGATTACTGCCCAACACTGTCCTATTTCATCTTACTTCCTGCATGAAAGTATCATGGTAAACACTTTTTCATTTCCTGTGAATTATGGTCGCTCTGTGGAAGGTGTTCATTCACTGGACAGATCACCCTATGATATTGAGTATTATCTGATCCGTGTAAACGAGGTTCTACTGTGTCCGTAACACAGGTCCGGTGTAAAAGATCCGACACGCCATTGCGTTCAGGTTACGGAGACAATGTATACGAGCACGCGAGAAGCCAGAGAATTGAGGGTATCGACAGCCCGGTGATGATTAATCGCGTGTGACGAAATATTTGGTGACAAAAAAAAAAGCGGTTCGCGACGAAGCGTAGCTACGATTCGTCGTCTGCCAGCACGTCGCGCGGCCGCTGAGGCACGAATTGCCCGTGACGCAACCAATTCGTCTCCCATCTCTTTTCGACACGTATATCATTCATCGGACGGAGAAAAATCGCGGAATCGTGTGCCCCGGTAAATTCGTCCATTTCCGTCTCGGTCTGCCACGTTTAATCCAATATTCACAATGACGGTACGAAACTCGTTCGCGTGATCTGTCTCGTAAGCGATGGTTATACATACATATGTATCTATGGAATAAAAAGACATTTCTTTTTTTATTTCATTAGTTCAGATTGCATCTATCCTTTTAGTACTCCCCGGAACAACCGCGAGACACAGCTACGGATTTCATTCGAACGGCGAGTTTATCTTAACACCGTATCTATCGACAGTATTCTATAATACAGGGTTCCCCGGAAAGAATCATCCGATTTCAAAAATTTATATTTTAAAAAATTACACACAGAAAATTATAATTCAAACACGAATATAACGGGAAAATGTGTAAGTTTTTGTTTACAAGTGTTCAATATGACTTCCTTTCGTTACACGTATGATATCATTGCGATATGAAAGTTCTTGCCAAACACGGTGTAATGTATCTCTGGTAATTGTTTGTACAGCATCACAAATGCGTTTTTTCAGTTCATTTACACTTGTAGGTAAAGGTGGTACAAAGACAAGATCCTTCACAAATCCCCAAAGAAAGAAGTCGCATGGGGTTAGGTTGGGTGATCTCGGAGGCCAACTGTGTAGAACCATATTATCGGATGAACTGCGACCAATCTAACGGTTTGGTAGTTCCGTGTTAAGAAAATTCCGAACCTCCAAGTGCCAATGGGGTAAAAAGCAAAACTCACACATTTTCCCGTTATATTCGTGTTTGAATTATAATTTTCTGTGTGTAATTTTTTAAAATATAAATTTTTGAAATCGGATGATTCTTTCCGGGGAACCCTGTACTTTTAAATGCCCTAAAAGCGACAGCAATTTCGTTATAATTCAATAAATTATTGGGATTAATACTACATAACAACTTCTGAAATTATTATTTAACAAAAAATTATCGAATTTCAATTACACACAACCCGATGGTACGAAAAGCTTACTAACACGTTGAGTGTCGAAAATCAGTCCCAAAAATTTTCACGCAATTTAAATAATTTGATTAATGAAACTGAAGTTAGAAAATCCTACTTGTGAACAATCGTAATTTAACTATTATAATTTTATTAACATATTTTGGAATGACTCTTTCTATTAGACACTGTCGAAAATGTTTCTGCAGATATTCCTTCTTTATATACTATTTGTCAATTTTTCATTATTAAGTTGACAGAATGGACGTTTTCTTAATTTAGCTGCAATAGTCTTACATAACATCCTACTTTATAGTCTGCTTCAAAATTAAGAAATCAACATTTAAAAAGACATAGTCTATGTGTAAAGAAAAATTATTGAATGCAACAAAAAACATATTTTTTCGCGGTAATAATAAGTATGTAGGAATTCTAGGATACAATGTAAAAAATGAAGAAATAGAATTACAGTTCGCTGATCGTACTGCTCTAATTTTCATGTAATTAAAATTTCCCACTTTCGTTTATACATATATTTGTAATATACATATGATCTGCTGATAGATTATACCTCGTCATACATGTTTATGAGACCCTAATAAATATGATAGCTTCTCAATAGATATCGTAGTACAGTACATGCAATAAGAGACAAATTAATTGAAGATTTCATTATATTATTTGAACGTCGCATTATAGAACATTATATTATTGTACGCGAGGACCACGATGAAATATATTATGTTTTCAATCTTCAGAGTAGATACTGTTACGAATATTGGATCACTCTGTAACAAATGTAACGCAAGTACAATGTTTAAATTGCATTTATTGAAACAATGAAAATGGTATAGCGTGTGTATTCAGTGTAAAAGTTGATTAATACGAATATGTCATTTTTAAATAGCTTTCTATTGGTTTGCTGTAACTGCCCGAGAGTTGGCGTCTCTTTATGCACCAGCCCTTTCAATTCGATAAAAATGGATATGAAATACGCGAACAGAGCGGTCGCAATTTTTAAATTCATTTTCAGTGCCAGTTTAAGTGTTAAATTATCGTGGGGTAATCGAACGAACAAAATAAAACTAATTGGAGTACGATTGAATGGGTTTCAAATTTTTATGATCAAAGAGACCTTTTTCAGAAATCTCAATTACGGAGTAATTTGATCAATCCCGAATCGAAGCAGAATGAAAATTTCGGATTTCAGTGTCAACATTCGCAGCATGTTTGGTTCTGATACGTTTAGATCACAAGTATCAAGGAACGATGTTAGGCGAACTCGAATCGCGTCGGTTTATGCATTTCTGACACATTAATGAGTCACTGTTCCTAGAACATGTTACTGCAACTAGAGAAACTTCCTCCAAGCTACGCGACAAACATTTAACGTGTGCGCGCACAGTGAATCACAGATTTGTTCACGTGGAATCATTACTTTTGCTACCAGGAATACAAATTATGTTTCGTACCATTGTGAAACTAAACCTGTTAGTCAGACGATTACGTGATCATTATCCTCGTACAGGCGAGAGAAAATAATTATCAAAAGGATCACTCTAATGCGACAAGTTAATTTGTTTTCTTCAATTAGCTCGATAACAGTAGAGCCGACCTCGACCTATACGAACATTATCCGAACTATAGTCCAGCGTACTTTCAGTTATAGACACAACATTAACCCGAGAAAAATAACCTACGTCGCAGAGGCGCCTGCGAAGACTGTTGATTTTTGTTAATTTTTCATAGAGGTCTAGTGATTTAAGTTTAAAATTACTTAAAATATAAACAAATATAATATAAATGCATTTTATTTTGACAATAATGCCAAACCTTTAAAATGACTAGATTAACTTAAATAAATATCCATTGTTAGTATAAAATTGACGCCTTAGAAAAGCATGCGCCTCTGAAGCGTATGGTTATCTTTTACGTACGTTGTCATATGGTTATCTTTCTAGGGTTAAGCTTATTTAACGTACCTGTGTTACAAAACTTATGAAACAATTTATAAGCTACACTGATGGAAGCGATCAATATGGTAGTATTGTAATATGGTACCGGCTAAAATTTTTTGAAAATAGGTCGATACCGAACATTTCTCACCCTTATAACTAAGCTGCAGATCTAATTCCTTTATAGTACAAACGAATAGGTGAAATATAAAATAGTAAAAATTTACAGATAAATAATAAGAAACAAATTTGGTATAACATTTTTTTATCCGGGTCTCCGTTCTCAAGGAAATCGACAAGCTCATGTTTGTGAAGGATTTAGTTGTAGTCTATACTTCTACCCCAGTTGCCTTCGTCCGAGATAGTGTTTACAAACATTAATTGTTGCGAACTACGTAAGTAGTATAAAATGCGGTAGAAGAATAGACAACTAAAACCTTTACAAAGATGAACAAATTTTAAAGACGATTTTCTTGAAAATGGATCCCCGGATAAAAAAATGTCATATCAAATATGTTTCTTATTTTCTCACGTAGAATTACTCTCTGATCGGTTGTACTACGAATTATGGCCCACCCTGTATACGATGTATTTAAGATCTTGATTACGGGACCGAGATTCGAAGTCGGATCTTTCGCTTATTTATTTATTAACCAATGCATGCCTATAACCACTGCATGTACCAATTGTACAACATAATCTGTACACCATGAATGGTCCAAGTTCTAAAACTTTAATTGGGACTCTAAAATTTGTTTGTACACCGTACAACTTTTTTCATGGACACTTAAATGTTCCGTGAAAATCTATAATTAGTTCATTTGCACGGAATTTGTTCACAAATCGCCTAACATTTTGTCAGATATCCTAAACTCTATTCCATGGGCTTTAAAATGTTTCCGTAAGTTTCTCAATTAAAAGACGTAGAACGCCATGCTGCAAGTGCTTATTAAAAACTATAAAGGTAACACCCTGATGCGACAAGGTAATAGAACGCAGCAGTAGAAATTCAAGTAACAACGCCAAATTAAAGCCAATATACGCGATTGGTTTGCGGCAATGTCCATTCACCGCCCAGCAACCGTTTATCCGGCAATGAAAAATTATTCTTGTGATTCTTGAGGCTTATCAAACGAATTATCTACACGGCGCAAGTCGCTAATTTAGAACGCGTCTAAAGCAGTATAATTCCAAAAATTCAGCCACGCTCCGGGTTGTTTCCAAGTTTCATTTAGATGATAATTCCGCGGGAGATACGTGTCCCTCGACCCTGACGAGTAATTCAAGTTCTGATCTTGGCCGACGATAGAAGGAAAAAAGTTATGTTTCTGGAGTGCAGTTAGACTTAAAGTGGCTCGTTAGTCCCAGGACGTCGTTTCGCCAGCATCGTAATGATAACGGCACCCACCGCTGACGTCGTTCCCTCTTAATTCTCCTCTTCGGTCCAGCTTGGTACGTTCCCTTTACAACGGCCGAACGCAGCTCGCTCTCCGTCTTACGCATCGCTGACTAAAGCCGTGCGGATAATTCCATTATTATCTTTCACGGAATGAAAATTACTGTGAAAGTACCTGCGCTACCTAGCGCATCACCGTCGATGCTTGAATCTTTACAGCCACTTCTCATATTCACAAGCCACCCACGAGGATTTTCTATCGTTCAATTGGCTGGCGCGTTTCAATGAAATAGGAAACCGATACCGGATCCGCGATAATAACATCTAATTGGGACATATCATTCAACGCCTGGCACGCAAGAACTTGAAATTTCATTTTTATTGGCCCCTTCTACTGAAACAACATGTGCACGACAGCCTGTCACAAGCTTCTTGTTAGGTGAATAAAAAAGTTTCTATGCTGTTTCTCAATATGTATTCTTTGATTTATAATGTCCAGACATTCTGTTAGGTAGTATGGTAAATTCTCTCTAATTCTTGCACAGATTGCGCACAAAAATGGACAATTTGGTAAGAGGAGATACGATTATTCGAGCCTTGCGGCTCGCTTTTGTAGATATTTTTTTGTGATGTTAGAGGAGTGAATAATGTATGCCGAACACTTCATTGGTTATCGCAAAGACAAGCTAGAAGGATTGAAATGTATAAAAATCTTTAGATTTCTTGCAGATATTCATCCAAAATCATGAAAAGCTTTTCACGATTTTTAATTGTTTTTATCTCGGAATAATATCAATCGATTTCGATAAAATTTTCGGTATGCATTTAAGTTGTCGAGATCTACAAAACGCATTCTCAAAAAATTCGCTCCAGATTCAAATGAAAAAGCTAAAAAACTATAATCTTCTATTCTGCTGTCATTTCAAATAAAAGCAAAATAAAAAAAAGGTATTTCAGTTATCGTACAATAAACTAGTCCCCGTAACATCTCCAGTTTTGAAAAAGTTATACCGTTTTAGAAGTATACGAATTCTTTCTGTCGTGGGTAGCATTACGAATGTTTTTCTGCTTGTGTTTTATCACACTAATACAGCTAATAGCGTTGAACTTCGGGATGCGAATACCGTAGCATCGATGAGAAACTTGCTACATAAATTCACCCGGTCGTGTTGAAAGGGTTAAACGTATTCGTGACTTTGACCATGACGAAAGTTCAGATTGTTTGCGGACGATTGCTCTGTATGCGAGTGTTTGAACGCGTTTATCATGGTGCGTCCCGTCTAATGGTTCGTGAACGAGAATTTCAACGAGATGCGATTTCTTCGACAGTTTGTTAACAGGTGTTTAAACGGTCGGATCTCCATGTATTTGAAACTCCAGCGATTTCGCGAGTCTACGCGAACTTGTTCGTTTCGTCACGGGAATACCGGAACGCCGCTTGGTGCGTTTCTGGAATCTACCCTCTAATTGATCTTCCTCCCACGATGAGATGGCAGTCCGACATCCAGGGTGCAGTCAAAGTTTCGTTCAATCATCTGACGTTACATGCAATGAACGAAACTCTATAAAATTTGCAAACCACTCCTCATACCGCCGAAACTTCGACGAGAAACATTGCACTATAAATCATGAAAAAGTTCCTCCGCACTTTTAAACGATTTTTTAATATTACTACTTAAATTTAAACGATACCTAATTTTTCATTTTGCAACTGCATCGTCGTAATTGGACTGTTTGCTTTACCTAATAGTTATAGAAAAACGTGTACATTAACTACAATGAATAATATTTACAATTGATTTTGTTAACAAAGAATCTTCTAAATTGTACAAAACAACATAAACATCGGAATTTCCATAATTATTACCGGTCTAGTGACAACATTTACACAATTCCAAATTTTCGCAAGGAGCTCCTCCAAAAGTAGAAACAGAACTAATTACATTCATTATCCCGTTGAATTAGATTTTATTAGTCTTCAATAGCGTTTGGACGTGAAATAATTACACGCAATTACAGCGAAGTTCTTGCTCATCGGATTTCATTTAAGAACTTTCTTCCAATTACTCGCGATCATTAAAGGATCAACGAAATCGGACTAAAACGAATTCTATTCTTGAATACAAATTTCATTGCGGACGACTGTTAATTATGTAATTCTCCACTTCATTCCAGTTTGTACATTGAAATTTGCTGTAATTGCACGAAATCCGCGATCTACTAATGACGACAGCAACCTTTACCGGATTTTCACTCGGTGAAAATGGTCCAGAAGCATTGGAGGGGGGGGGGGGGGGCGCCGTCACCGCAAAAACGCCCGTGAAAAAGAGATGCTTCCGATTTCGACTAACGATGTAATCCCCCCGCCACGTTTTTCTTGATCATGCTCGCGTACGTTAACAACCCGTTCCGGGAAATTTCCGCCACGTTGCCAGCTACCTTCCTGCGGCCTGGCACAGGAGAGGCTGTGCGCCGATGGAGAATGCAGAGCGGCGCGCCGTTTCCATCAGTTCATCCATCAATCCATCGTGCCGGATCTCCAAGGTCGTCAGCCGTTTATGGTTATCGATCACACATCTCCGAACCTTGCTGTAATAGCTAATAAATTTCGACCGTGCCTCGGGGATGTTCTCGCTGAGATACAAACGACGCAGCAGCCCCCACATCCGGAGGAAAGTGATAATCGTGCTGTAAACAATGCTGAAGCACGTTCAAGAGCCTGCATGTATTATCAGGAAAACTGTTCGGTATTGTCTCGAAGCGTTCATGCTATCTAGAGGCACATTCTCAGGACAATGGTACAAATTGCGTGAAAAAATAATTGCAAAACTTATGACATGCGTATTCTGTGGGAACTGAAGCGCGCTCCGAGCGTTAATCTTATAAAATGATGAGAGGTTTTATGAACCGTTTCTGTATATTTTACTGTTTGCAGAGTTCTGTGGTATTAAATTCGTTTCTACAAAATTGAGCGTTTCATGAAGAAATCATGTTCACCAGTTGGCAAACGAAGCAGCAAAGCAACGTTAGAAGTTTTGTGAATGAAATAGTGCATCTAAGAAAATTATTTATCCATATGAATGCAAGTTGTATCATTTAAAAAAGGTTCTACCGTAGGACGCATATTAGATAATTACAGACTAAGAATAATGTATACAGTTTTAGATAAAACAAGTTCAAGGATGTGACTGTTTTTATGTTTTTCTTTTTTTTTGTCATTCCATCAAATCGTTATTTTTACAGAGGATTTTTTACACATTGTCGAGCAAACTAGTCCTTCTAAATCTAAAGAAATATTCAACTTGTTTGGCCGAATTTTATAAAAATGTTATACCGTTGCACATATCATTTTGCCTGTCGAAACAGAGCCCTAGGTTCCGTCTGGATGACAGGTGTGTAATCTTTGATACCTGGATTCCGTCGAATGATTTCGTATCATAAATTAGGTAGAAAAGGAATAACGCTAACGTGTGCCCATCTATTTATATCTATAATATCTCAGAAAAGAACAAAATATGTTACACAAATATTGACTTAATTTTGTGTCTCTTTGAAACCTGACGTCCTCGATGGCGAATGGAATTTCTCTCTTATGCTGTGACACTATAAAGGGATCGTTATACAGTGCATTACAGTGCGTTATACAGTGCAGAAGACGTTATTCTATAATAGTTTCTGCTTGTAACTGGTTAAAACGGAACGCTGCTCGCCTGCTATTGGTTAGAGATATTACGAAATGAAAACTGTGATTAAACGTGATTTCTTCTGATTTACGCACATAGGTAATACAAAGAAGTATAACCAATCCTTACATACAGTTGCTTTTTAATTATTCTTTAAAATGAAGCACTCGCATTTTAATACTCCGCTAAAACGTTTCATGTTTCTGTAACCAATGAATCATACGCTTCACTAAAACTCGACTGTATTATCATATTAATCATTGTAGTTCAGAAGCAGCAGTTTCCCAACTTCCATAACTCCTACAAATTGCTACCGTACGAACCACGTTACAATAATTATAATTTTTCGTGCGAACATACGGTATGCGAACAACCATACCAAACAGTCGAGCAAACCCCCGAAAGCTCGACTCAAGCTAAATTAATAAATAACGAGTTGGAAATTCCGTTCTGCTCATCGCACTTTTTATTTTATTTAACGTAGCATTTTTTTAACGAATTTGGCGACTGATCATTCTCTTTTTAGATTTTTAAACAACGGATTCACTCTTAAGAAAGACATATTCGAGACAACGACCGACTAATGTATATGTTGCAAATTTTTAATATTCTGACGTTAAGCTGTTACCTCAATAAAAATTGATTAATGCACGTTACGTTTCCGAATGATTTTGTGCCCATAAAACATGTGATTACAAAACTGTTACGGATCAAATGTACATATCGATTTCCAATAACACTGTCCGACAAAATCAAACTTTTTTTCTGGGTTCCTATAGCCACTATGAAATTCTTGTAGAGCTTCACTCCCTGAACAAGAATCCGAAAACCGAATTGCTCCATCACCCTCAGATTTTTAACTAAACGAACTTTTGTAAAAACCCAAAATTTTCGACAAAAATGAGGTATTGCATGAAAAATACAAACGTTAGAAAGTTCTAATTGGTGTTAAAAGATAGAGGAGTGTTTCCCGAATATAGTGGCATGCAATTTATTAATTGTTTTTGGTCCTAAATAGCAATAAATTAATGTCAAAGTTTAAAAAAGTGTCGACGTGAGCAGTTTCTGCGCAATATTTTTGTATTTTTACGAAAAGTTTTTTGTTCAGCACGAAAACTCTACCCAGGATCGGATTCTGTAGACATTTCTGAAGAAGAAACGGCCCGGTTTTCGGATTCTTGTTCAGGGAGTGAAGCTCTACAAGAATTTCATAGTGGCTATAGGAACCCAAAAATCGTGTCGGACAGTGTAATTGAAATGCAAGAGCTACTGAGAAGATTTGTAGTAATAACCTGTTAAGTCTGAATTTTGTTGAACATTCAAGTAAATCCAGACACAAAATAAAAAGAGATTGTCGTTCAGTTCTAAATGAAATTAAGATTAACGCATAATCTACCGGCAATGATTTTATAATTTCCGGAAGTTTATAATTTACAGTTAAAAACTGCTTACTAAATCGTATACCAACAAATCAGTGCTATCTAACAATGTTATCTAACAATTTCGTTTTGGGATTATCATATAGAAGAAGATTTTTTGGGTTTCTCTCTCAATATAACATGATATTTGAAAATTCTATCAACAGATAAAATTACAAATGAAATCATTTAATTAAGAAGAAGCTGCAGCCATGGTAACAGTGGATTACAGATAATACAGAAAACAATGATAATCACATGCTTTCGACAACTAAGAGAATAAGAAACTCCCCCACGAATTTGACCCATAAACGGATCGCCAATTACTGCCGCAATTATTGTTTCAGTAAATATTGCATATTTCCAAATTGTTAAGTGTAAGTAATACGTTGAGACATTACAAGCTTTTCAAGTCGATAAAGGAATATGTACATGCATTTTTAAATAGTTACATTAACGTGTATTAATGATGACTTGTTTAAAGTTCCGTGGAGTCGCCGCGGGCGCCGTAATCCGGTTAACGATTAAAATTGCACTGAAAACTGGATACGTGCAAAAAAAGCCGGCTGTTATCTGTTCTCCCTCCGTTAAGTTAGGGAAGGGAGGGATGTGCAGGAGGCAGAGAGAAGACTGTCGATGCGTCAATGAGCGGCGCAAGCCATGCTTCAGACACCGAGCCAGTCGATAACAGGTCTCTGCCTTCGCTCTGGAACCGATACACCCGTCTCTCTGCCTACTTTACTCGATCTCCGTGTAATTAATGTCCTCGCTTGTCGGGGCTAATGACGTTTAACACGTGTCTGACGATAGAGAATGTCGATCGATCCGGTACACGACTCCGGTAATAAGCGCGACGAGCCGCGCCGCTCCGGGATCGTTGCACCGAGTTCGTTTGGATTTAAATTATACGGCCGTGTACGTGCCCGGTTAATTTTAATCTCATTACAGGTCCCCTCGGCTCGATAACGCGTTCAGTTATTGAAACGTTTTCAAACTCGCCAGATAATGATGCCCGTGTTTGTTCAGTCGCGAGGAGGGGGAACGAGAAATCGAATCAGTGTAAAGCATCTTGATACATTGATCGGTTGATAGTCAGTAAGAGGATTCTGATTGTACGATCACTCAGCATGCTACGGCCCTGGAGATATTCTCTGTTTCCAGTTTTCATTTGGCGCAATCAGAACAGCACTTTTGTTTCATCCATTCATAACATGTACTCAAATTCAGCTCTTGCTTGCTGGTAATAGCATCTGATAATATTGATGCACAAAGCGTAGACTATAATTAGCAGGTTGCAAATGGAAGCAAAATCTTCTAATTAATTCCTAATTCGCGCTCAGATTGCGCACAAAAATAGACAATTTGGGAAGAGGAGATACAATTATTCGAGTCTTGCGTCTCTTTTTTATAGTTACCGATTGTCAACAACAGAAGTTAATGTTTCCATATTTTTACTTAGTTTTTGATATAAGAAATTTTCCACTTGGAAATGTTTCATCAGAAAGATGCGTAGACTATAATATTTAGGTCTAGGCTGTACAGGTAATGAAATGCAAAAAAATTGTCTGCTTCATTAGAATTAAGATTTACAAATGAATTTTAGAATACTTTAAATTAGATTAAAACAGTCTTATTAAAACAGTCAAATTAAAAAATGTATAGTACAAATTATCTCATTTCGTGTTTCGTCTACTGTGCCTGTTCGTAATAGGTTCATGATTGTCAATTAACTGAATAATTATTTGGCAAAATTGCAATCGATGCAGTCAATTGAAGCTAACCGCCAATTACTGATTTTAAATATTCATCGATGACGACTAAAATCAATTAGTAATTTAAACGTTCCTTGCATTTGATGATAAAATATATTACAACTGTAAAATTAAGTTCATTACATATTAATCAAGTCTGTAATTATATCATTGCTTGATGATTGTGACGAACCTAAACGTGTTTCATAAATTACTTTTATAAATTATACAGAGGCTTGCGGATAACTGTTGAAAATGTTAGAATGTTTAAAATATTAGTTATTATTATGCGTTGTTAACCTAAGCAGAAGATATGGTTAACGATCTTTATATATATATATCTGGATATAAGTTTTATTTTATCATGTATTTCCAATATTTATCAGATTTCGAAGAAAAAATGTTTAGAAATCATGTTCACAATTTGTGCATTAATTATGTGCATCTATTTTCGGCGATTTTTCATGGTAATTTAGATGATTATAAAAATAAAAATTTGGTCTATAATTCGAAGCATGTACTATTATTTGAATCCCCTTTAGTTTGATATCTGTAATTGCAATTCTAAATTCAGAACTACCACATACATTCTAATAGGCTATAAATTGGTATTATTATTTGAATGCAGATTATCTGCTCATCCGGTGAGATACACATAAATAGCCCAATCAAGGTGATAATAATGAATCATTAATTTCAGTTTTAAGGTATCGAATATCTCTAAATTTCTAATCCCAATTTTAATTCAATGCAAACATCATTTTATTAGTTATCTTAGAATTAATACTATTATTATCTGTCCCTCAAATTCGTAAAATCATAAGTGTAATGCAATGCACTTGCTAATGACCCTTTGTGACAATATATGTATAAACGTTTTAAACTCTACTGAATTCGTAAATAGATCATCTTTGTTCTATACTTTCATGAATACAGCTCTTTCTGCTCGTATTCATCGTTTTACTGCAAATCTCTAGTACAAATAATGAACACAAAAAATTGACATAAACTGTCAAGAAGTTTCACGAAACCAAGTAACAATGTACTTGACAGGTTCCACGAGCACGACCTGTTCCAGAGGAATATCCTAGAGTAACAACATTTAACACAGTTTCCATCGTTTCAAATAAATATTTCACAATTTAATAAAATCAGCTCAACAGTAAAAATGGCTGATGTGCATTTCCTATGTTCAGTATGTACAATTATCGTTACAATACCTGCTCCAATAATGTAATTTATGCATTCATTTCTCACGTAAGCAGTTTACAGTTTTCACAATTTCAAAATGATTCGTAGCGTTTATAATGCATATGAAATTTGTTTAAATATAAACAAATTTGATACTACAGAAATTGTTTTGAACCGGGTTGCAGTAATTTTTATTGGCACCACGAATAGTTCCTGGACAGTGCAAACTGTAGCAACAATTGTTCAGCGAATTAAGAATTGACGAGGAGCGTTACGGATTCAAACCGGGGCCTTCAAGTGTATCAGAGGTTAGATAAATGGTAGCTATCTTAGCTGGAAGACGCATGACGGGTACACCAGGAATTACTGCACCGCCGTGAAGCATCCCTCTCGACCACAAGAAAAATCAATGTGAGTGATAAACACTGCGGTCTCAGTCCATTGTATTTATGCGTGCACCTACCGGAGTAGCAGAGCATCACGTTCTAGGCTAATGCCCTTTGGCGTCGCGCGGAGCCAACGTAGATCGTAGCTAATGAGGGCACGTTCGGTCATTTGTGCATCGACGACCTTACACGCGGCGAGGCTCGTCGTCGTGGCCACGTTTAATTCGTCCAATCACGTTAGTCACGCGATAAGCGACTCTACCGTCGTCGTCGCCGTCGTGCGCACTGAGTCATCGTTCGGCTGGGAATTGTACACCGTCGATGAGCACGTCATTGTCGAACCACATCAGACGTTCATCCTGGTTAATCTCGTTAATTTCGTCTTGAGCCGAGTGCTCTTTAACAATTGCTTGGCCATCGACGCCGTGTTCCAAAGCACCGCACGAACTGCTATGGTTGGGTCTCTACGCATCCGTATTTCTCTATTTTAACTCTTTGCTGTAGAAAAAACGGATTTCTGTGCACGAGCTGTAATAAATGGGCTGTAATAAATAAAGAATAAAGAGCTGTAATAGATCTTCTTTCTTCGATTGCTAAATACTCGCTTCTTCAGAGCGAATAACTTGTTTAAAATTGGACCTTTAATTATAAATTAAAATTGAATTTTGACAAATGTTTCTTCAAACGTTAAAATCCTTTTAATATATCGTAAAATTTCAAGTTCTTTTGTCGAATTTCAATAAAGATATTCGCTTGTGAATGTGTGACGTGAAGGAGAGCGAGTGCTTCAAATGTTTTGCTCATAACTTCTATTAATTATGAATGGACAGCGAATTCTTATTGCAAAATGAAAATTGTTTGGATCAATTGCACAGAACAAGGGTTAAACAAAGATGTATTTCTTCCTTTAATAGTATAAATAAATTAAAAATAGCTTAAATTCTTCTGATATCTTTATTGTTTTATACTTCACTTCACTCGTTTTTTTCCATAAATGCATAAAATCCGCAGTCTATTTACGGACGACATGGGCAATCTTATTTCAGACTTATCCCATTTCTCCATTTTACCATTCTATCATTTTTACACCAAGGGATAAACTAAATTCGAAACACGGCCGAGTTGCAATACATTTTAATCATGTAAATAGCAAACATTTGCATTTATATAATCAAAAACGTGTTTCAGGCAACAGATATATTTTCACTATCAATTGTATATTTGTATATTTAACTAACACCATAGAAATTTTGAGATGACAACGATCTCTTGATGTATCAGATAAAATCTTCAAAAACATTCTTAGATGCTCTAATGTTAAAGTCCTCTTTTACAAAAATTTGTTAAAGTGTCTTGATTAATGTCGCAAGCAATTTCTGTTATCTTGTAACCCATTTTGAAACACTTGAATTCGTATTAATCAATTGCAATTTTTACCAAAACTTATTTCGTCAGTTTATACGTTGTTTGGAAAATTGGTTCATCAATATCTTAGTATACTGATGGAAATACATTCTATTATCCTATATTATGCAGATACAAAACATAAAACGTGTATAAAAGAGCATTGCTATAACAAAAATAGATGTTTAAAATTCTGTTGACATTTGTTGACCTTACTTTGAGCATGCCGGGATTAATATTCAGATACTCAGAGCATAAATATTATTTGACTATCTACGTAGTCATTTATACAATTAATTTAAATTTTACATGTTCCATAAAAGTTTGCAAAATAGCTGACCTATTCAGAAGGAGTACTTTAAAAAAGACGTTAAAGAAAATGATAAATAAAATTACAAATGATCCTAAGCATATCGAGTTATATTTTTGTTAAAAATATCCACCGTTTGCGGTGCAAAGCACGAAAGCAAGTAATTTTTCTTTTCAGCTTTCTTGTCAGCATATTGATCAATGCTCTGATATCTTTCGTCCCAGCTCCAGCATAAACGTACCCTTAGGGCCTTGCGTAATCTATCGAACTTGTATTCCAGTTACATGCTCCACCTTGCACGCTTGACAAAAGAAACTTGCGTCTCAATTATGTAAATAATGAAGTCGGCCATTCAGCGCTTCTCTAGCAGCGACGCACTTTTGCTCATCGGCCGATACATGCGTAAGTGGCGCTCTGTATGCGACCGCGTGTAAGTGCGCTCATAAATTTCAAATTCTTTCGTCGCGCGATAGCGGCTTTCCGCGCGGAAAGGTCACATTATGTGAAATTGCTACACGCGGCTGGAAACGAGGGTGGCCTGAGAGCTACGGGGAGACACGTGTGCGTGTCGTCGAGACCCACGAACTTCCAATTACATTACAGGTTGCCTGCATGCCGGTCTGACGTGCGCGCTTAAACTGGAATTCATAGCCGCAGCATCGACCGGCTACGCCAGACGAGATGCAAATTCGAAAGACGCAATTGCCGGACGACGCGACGTTTTACCCTCCAATCGCTTGGGTCCGTTTAGACCCGGAGCGGAGCCACGAACCATCTACATTCGAATCGTTCGGAGCCGGTGTCAATAATTACCCATTTGCAATGTTAATTCTTTAATCTGTTAACTGTAAAATTAACTTTCCTTCAACTAGCTTCGCAATGGGGACTTAATTCTTTGCAGTAAGAAGTTATATTGTCGCTTGTTGATTGTTTATTTTGACAAAATATTTTACGACGTATTCAAAAAATACGTAAATCAAATATGTCCGATGTATAAATAATTTAGTAAATAAATTGAAATAATTACTACGCGATATAATATTTCTTGAAGCAACAAGGCATACACGAAGCAACATTACAGTCAGGACACTAAAATCACGATTCTTTTCACAAACTTTTTGAATAACACAGTTTCCATTTGCTGGTTACGGTTGCTCTTGAATAATTAGATGGTATATAATCAATGAAATGTCTTTCAATTAATTTACTAGATGGTTTTGGCGTCAGAAGAGGACGTTCTGTGTTAGTAGATGATGACAATCCAAGGAATGATACTCTCAGTCTATTACATATAAAAAACGATATAGTAGTGTTTGAAACAGAGCTGTGCAAATTTTAAGTGTTACCATATATGGTCACGCTAGGTTTCAATGGACAAGAACGACGTAAAACGCAATGCACTCCACATATTACTTTGAATAATTTCCACGGCGAGGAAAGTCGTCAAGCCTTTTGGAGTTGTCTTCCTAGTATAACAAAATATTTCGTCTGCATTCGTTTACAAATGTTTAATTGAAACCGCGAATACGTTTCTTGTTTTACCTTTTGATTTTTAAGTAGCACACGCAAGATTTTGTATTATTCATAGCCTACATATTCGTCATTAAACGAAAAGGTGCCATCTTGTGTACTCGACATAAACATCCGAAAGGGATGGAAATATATTATAAAAGAGTAAGACTTAATACTTTACGAAATGACGCAACGAAAGTGCGTTCATTTAGAAATGCTTCTTGAGTAGAATATATTTGCTACTCGATGAATAATTAATGAGTAAATTCAGACGGAAAACCTAATAATAATTACGCGAAACGAAGAAGCAGAAAACATCTCATAAATTCGTAAATTAAGTCATTCGATGCAAAAGTGACGCAAGATAATTTTATGCCCACTTGCTCGCGCATCGCGTCTGAAGGAAGCTTCATTCTAGAAAACGACAATGCCATCTCAAGTCATAACTTTACCGTATCCTGCATAAAAGGGTCGTAACATTCTTTGATACCATCGTATTACAGAAGATTTTACCATCCCTCATTATATAGCGATCACCTTTTTTATCTCACTTTGCATTAAACGGCTGAATTGCAAATTAATTGAAACATTTCGAAGGCGTCGCAGTGGGTTAACGGTGTTGAAGACGGGAGCTAAAATGCTAAGATAAGTTTTAGCAAGTGTTAGTTATGGGCCTTGGAATGGCAGATAGTTTGCGAAGAACAGCTGACGAAGGATTCATTGCTGATGCAAGAAAGCGTTCGCAGGAACGCCACGGAATTTACAATTACGCGGAAGATTCCAGTTAAACTGCAATCGACGGATAAAACTGCTGGGAGTAATGACGGCGTAGTTAACTCGCACGGCGTTCCTAATTACACCGGTGTGGACCGGAACGGACTCCGATCGTAAAAAGCCCGTAAGAACGGGCACGTTTTATTAATTTCGCTAATCACGATCGCCGGTTACACGAGAGACCGGGGTTGCGTACCCCTTCGTTGTTGCAGAGAGATTTACGGCCTCGTTCACGCGCGTCATCATCGCAACGAGCGACCGCGTTCAACGAATAACTTTATTACGGCGACGACGACGCCAAGTTGTAAGATGTTTATACATACTCGCGCGAGAGAAGCGCAACATTATTAAGTCAGCTATCCTACTTCCCGCGCTCGCGGTCCGCGTGCAGCAAACACTTTCCGCCGCATCGCGCCGGTTGTTTCTTCGAGTTACAGCCGTTTAGTGCGTTTACGCAGCTTTCCGCGCGAAGATTAACGAGCGAGGTGTCTTTTCACGAGCTATGCCGGCAGTTCACCCGGGTCACGGTTAACCCCCAGGTCCGAGAATTTTTTATCGTTGAAATACACGGGTGGAAAATGCGACCTCTCCACCCAGGCGAGTCTTTCACGGTCAAATCGATAAGGTGTACGTGCTTTGAACGAAATGTTAACTATTCGATCGTGTAATATGAAATCTCGGGCGATTCGTGGAGAAAAGAAATTGGTTTTTTAATTGAAACAAACATTTTGTTAGTCGAAGTATGCGTCACTTGCTTGAACACATATTTCCCCGAGTTTTCAACAAATTCCTTCTTCGAAACGATCGGGAAGGATTTCTCGAGCGATTCATCTTTCCAGAGCTGATTAAAATGAAGAAGTATGGTAGAAGGAATTTTTGAGAAATTTTCTACTTCTTATATTACTTTTACGACTTTGTGTCGTATTCGTAAATACGATTATATTACTCGTGCTTACATTATAGACATATTATAAATTACATGAAGATCGTGGTAGATACAATTTTTTGTAAATATCGCAAAGTAAATTAAACTAAACTAACAATTAAAAATGAAATCTAAACTTAAACATTAAAAGGGTTCGTTTGCAAGTGATAAGAAATCTCACATGTCACATTACGCAACGAATTATGTATATTATGTGACAATTAGTAATTGTGCTACTTAAGAAATCGGGAACTAAGCCATACTGTTTAAAACAGATGTATAGATCTACTCATAGTGCGGCATGTTGTTCCAGTAGGTCAATGCAAAAATAATTTCGCAGCACAGTTCTGGGGCATTATCTTGAAGATCATACTTCCATATGTTTTAACTGGTAATACATTATATGTGCACAAATGTAAACCATTTACATTTACATAATGATACCAACAAGAATCTAGTCTATTGTTTCTAATAAAGTCACTCAACCTTACAACTTTTACCGCTTTATTTCAACATTGTCAAATAAACTTCACAAGATAATAGAAGCAAAATTCATTTTGTGAAATCTGTAGAATGCTGCGGCACAGAAATATGTTTAAACAACAATTGATCTTAAGAATTGTAATTATTTTTGCACCGATCTAATAGAAAAGCTAATCACGATTCAGAAGTAAAAATCAATGCTGGAATAAGAAAAAGTCTGTGTATAAAAAACATTGTACGCATTTGTTAATTGTACTTACACGTAGATCCTTGAATGTGTAGTTCTCGCTATAAACTTGCATCAACTATTGTTCTTACCTGGAAATAAAATTACAGATTTTAGTGAACTGATTTATAGGAAAAGAAACAATTTCTTAAAGTGTAGATTATACATGTTGCCTCTAGAAGTCTTCATTTTTGTTTTATACATATAGTAAAATAACTCGATTGCACGAATTTGTGTTAACACCAGAACTACCAAACCAATTACTGAAATAATATTATAGTAGAAATAGTACGAAATTTGAACATATCCAATCATGTTATTAGATCGCGGATTTTATGCGTTTATGGAAAAACTGGGTAAGAGTTATCCAAAACAGAAGAAAGATTAAAAGAATTGTAGAATATTAACGTTTTAAAAAATTATGAAAGAAAACAGATATTTCTAAATGACTCTTGTTTCCGCGGTAACTGAAGCATTAAATTTCTGTTTTGACTAAGAATGTTACAAACAAAAAACGCATTAGTTGTGTCCAGGACTCGATCGTTCTAGTGTTAAGTAGTACTACTTTCTTCATAAATGTATATCATGTGCTAGAACCATAATCTATTTCTAGACAACCCAGAATGTTGACAAAAAAATCAAGGTAAGTGTTGATATCAAATTGTATCACTTTATTCCAAGGTGCTGGAAAGTAAAGTACTTGAAATAAGATTGGTGGAAAATATAGCAGCAGCATTATAAAATTGGTAAAACGGTGAAATAGAAAATTGTACGCGAATCGCAAGGGGAATCGAGAGATGAAATCACGAATTCCGTGTAAGTGGCAGGCTTATTTCAATCCCGTTCCGCCTTGATACGTCGAACACTATTTTACCGAGATTATCAGCCGCCGTGGACACACCGGAGCGTTGCTCGGCATTCATGTTAACTAGGGACGGAAATGCTCGGCTGTAAGGTCGATTACACTCGACCCTGCGCTTTCAGAGTAGAAGACAATGTTGATGCGGCAACGATAGCAATGTGGAAACCTAATTGAAGTGGGCGTAGACGATAATAGCTCGGCTATACGAGGGACAGCCACGCGAGATTCTCGTTCGAGACGCATCGTCTGGCTGCTAATATTCCTAAGGAGATTCGAACCCGGTCCAATCCCGCGACAATGCTCCCAACCATTCACCGAACGCGTTTTTCCAATTTTCCCGTCGAGACCTATGGCCACGATTATTTCGGTTTCTTTAACGATGCTTGATTCAATTGCCTTCGCAAGCTATTGTTAGACTTTACCGCGTCCATGGTTTAGGATTATTATTTACTACGAGGTAATACGTAGATGCGACTGCATTTTATTTCTGGTTTAGTGCTAGAAGTACGGACGTACAAGTGATCGAATAATTCGAATTACTTAAACATTAAATTTCAATAGAATATTGTGCCATTTTCATAACAAAAATTAACTAGAGTTTGAATTTTCGAGATTCGTCTTTTATAATAATTATCTCGTAAATCTATTTAAAAATTACTTTGTAATAACAAATTATTTTCATATTTTACTATTCAAGAACCTAGTAATTATGTAATAATGCAAATATGATATTTATTCATATACCCGTGATTTTAATTATGTATCATTATTTGAAGTTCACAAGTACGAAACCTCTACCACGTATTTATATATATAAATACGTGGTAGAGGTTTCGTACTTGTGAACTTCAAATAATGATGTATTTTACTGCTGCGGTTTTACTCATATAATTTACAGAGATCAATTATGTATCCCAATGACATAATAATAAAATGTGATGTAATTGATAAATATTATTGAAATCATTAAGAATGTATCGAATAATGATATTTGATGTTTCGTTTCTTTTTTTTATCATTTGTTGTAATTTCTTACGTACTAATTACATTATAATTAGTCAAAAATAAGTAAATGTGTGTGATCGTGTGTTTATCGCACGTTTATCACGTTTATCAGGTTTATAGTAGTAGTTTATTTAATGAGGTTACACGCGACTTCCGCTTCTTACACTTATTACTTAAAATTAACGCTTAAAACTATCCTTTAAACCTATCTTTCTACCTATTCTAACTACCTTTCTCTCTACCCTTTCTCTCGCCTCTATGTCTCCTTCTTTTCTCCATTTCTTTGTCTCTCCATACTCCTATTTTGTCGCTTTTACTGCGTCATCCCATATTCCACATAAACATTTGAGCATAGTATTCCTTTACCTCCCGTCCTGTATATTCATGTTTATCACGTTTATAAATGCATAAATGTATACACAAGCAAATGTACACACAAACCAAATGACGTATTTTGTCGCGCTACATCGATTTATACGTGCTAAATTTGCAGTTAATTATCTCTAGGCTCAAGGGCGACAATTGGATATATCGGATTTGATTTAACTCTGTGTACTTACACAGGGTTGTATATGACTAGCTCGACTCATTTTCAAACACTCGAAAAGTAAACATCGAAAATACGTGTCGAACGTAGCGATTCGGTTTGAAATACTACAGGAGTACACTCTGCTTCAATTTCGTAACACGTGATTAACCCCTTGACAATGGAATTTGATGCGTCCGGAAAATACTATTTAATTTGGCTCGACTGAACAGTTATGTGTAAGCTGAGAAAGCGAATGTTGTATTTTGAAATTTGGATTACTGATTTGTGGATGCAACTTTGTCATTGATACTGTCGAGGAGGTGGGAGGGCAGGGAATCTCGAACATTGTAAATAAATCAGAATCGACGCACGAGTGAAGCAACTGAGCAATCTAATAATATGTATACTGCACGGCGTCCGCCGAAAACAGCTCTTGACGAGTTAGACTCGTCAAAGCCTGCACTGGCAAATGAAATGAATGACGACAATTCGTCATTGTATGTCAAAGGGTTAAGAGAGACGAGGTAAACAGCTTTCGCAACAGTCAATAAATCTATATCCTCATAATGGCGTCAGCTACAGGATGCAATAGAAACAATATGCACTCGTATGCAAATCAACATCGATGATCTGTAAGACTCCGAAAAAGATGACCTAGAAAGAAAGCTATTTTATGCACGGTATCCGTCTCTTGGTACCAATCAAATTCCGAAACACCCTGTATATCAAGTACTTGGGACCTGATATTTGACTCATTTATGATCCTTATTTATGGGAGTTGATATTTAGTTCTATAAGTAGAAAACTAAATAATATGAAATGCAAGAGAAGAAGGTTCACTTTTACGTGAATTTCTGCTGAAAATACATAGATGAACGAAAAATTATGCTTAACGTGTCGGTGAGTGAGACCCTCGCTCTACGTAACTCTAATCTATTAATCCTCCTTATACAGATTTTACTGGCGAAAACGCGAACGTGGTGTTCGTATGTATCTTGATATTTTGCAAACTCAAATCCTGCGTTGAAGGAATCAGTAGATTTTCCGAAGCCACGCAAATGATCGATTTGATCAGCAACTGTGCACGATTGCCGAATTCCAGGCTTTTCGGGGAACACGGACGCTGCGTGGGCTGGTGTAGGTACCGCGGCCCCGTTCCGCCAGGAATCGAATCGGCATGCAGGAGAGAAAGACAACCGGTGCGCGGGGCCGGATTTAATAAAGGAGACATGGCTGCAGACGAAATCGGCACAAACGACGGATAGCGGCGGAAAAAGCGGAAGTCGTAAATTGTCCCGGAAAAGGATCGTGCCGTAAAACTCGACGGAGGAGGGTTTTATCGATTCAATATCTCTCTTTCCTAGTGGCCTGGCAAGCCAGCCCGCTGGAAACGCTGTTACAAAGGCAGACACGATTCCGCAAAGGATATTCGGTATGTGCTGTCTATGCTCTTACACCGCTCCAGCTACCTTCCGCCAACCTCCGTGGATACCTTCTCCGCCACGAAGGTATTTCCTCCGGCAGCGGCGACGACGGCGACGGAGACGGCGACGGAGACGGCGACGGAGACGGCGACGGAGACGGCGAGGAAGACGGCGACGAGCACAAAAGTTCCTGCTACACGGCTTCGGGATCGAATAATATACGTGCGTCGCGTTAAGGAAATTTAGGGGACCCACCACCGGCAACGAAACCGCCATACCGTGCCGCCAACCCATCGCCATCGCCATCGCTATCGCCATCGCCACCTCTGGATATGAGAGTCTGGATTTATTTGCCAGAAATATCGCCGAGACACCGCGCTCGAATTCCGCGAGTCCCGAACCGTCACTTCCTCCCACGTATTTTATATCATTATTCGAATACCTTCGTATTCTTCGGCCGAACAATATCCTTGGAATTTCTGCCTCATCGAGTCACCGTTCCGAATCTTTCTCCAGCTGATCCAATCTCTTTTGTCGGTCTGCTTGCGTCATGTATTAGAGCTGTTAATACTCGCTGTTTCTACGCGGAGGACGATCTTGTGCTATTGCACAAGTTGTACTTTTCTCCAAAAGATTGGCCATAATTCATAATTTCATACGACTTTTATGGCAATCGGTACTCTTATGTTTTCGAATATGTTATGCTGAATTTGAATATGTTATCAAAAGTGCAAAATTAGCATTGTTTTAATATTATCTTTTGCGCATATCAATCATTTCCCGATATTTGGCTATAATTATATAATAACTGGAATATCGAATTTAACATGATGATATTAACTTCAACATTTTTAATCCCTCGCACTGTGACTTCGCGCAACATAATTAAACGTATTCAATGTAACACAATGGCAACGATAACGAAGGCGACGCGTGAATTACAATTTACAGACGAGTATACGATACATCGATTATACGACAACTTTATAACACACTTCAGCTGACGCATAGAATAAAAATTCTCTGCGTTCGATTGTAGAAAAACAGAAAAAGAATAAAAATGTATTCTCTGTATTAATGAATATAGTAAATTGAAAATAACATAACGGAGTTTTTATAATTTTCAATTGTTTTCATTGTTCCGTACTTCGCCTGTCAATCTTTCATATAAACTCATAAAATCCGCTGTTTAGTAATGAAACAACTAAGTAGAAATTATACGACAATATTACAAATTTTTATGAGTACACATGCTTCTCTGTTCATGAAACATTAGCATACAGCATGAACGGATAAGGACCCGCAGTATACTCGTCACACTGTGTCCGAAATTTGCTTCTTCCCGAGATAGATCAGTTCCACGCGTACGCGGAGCATCGAGCGCTGATAATGTTAGCATATTTAAGAGTCGCAGCGCACGATACGAAGTGATGTATTTCCCGGTCGGTGTGACTCACAATTGATTAGGATTAATAGCCCGGTTTCCTTTTGTAGTACGCCCGCATACATCTTGCGCTGTTCTGTTCGAAGCTTAAGCGCGGCTCCGTAACTTTTCTGCAAGATAAATCAACGTTAACCAGATTTATAACCATAGTCGAATGTTTCGGGTCACCCTTCCGTTGGTATCGATCACCGTTCCTCTCATCGTTTCGATCTACTACCTTCCGCCCTTCCCGGCCTGATACATATACATCGGGCCTGCGTACATGCATAATACATAATAGCGTGTCGAATTTCAAACCCGCAACTCCAACTAAATCTCATGCCGCATCTATTTATGCGGAAAAAGTGTGAGGGGTCTCCGTGTAAGTAGGCCAGGCTTTAAAACGGTGGCGAATAAAAGGGATATCGCTGGGGAAAATTGAACGGCTTTAAATGATGCATCGCTTGCTTTGTGCGCCATCTCCAGAAGCGTCTATGTTTCAAAGATTTCATAGTGATTCTTGCGTTTTAAAATGGAATCATGCACAGTGAGGGACTACTATTTATATGCGGACTATACTCTTTAAGACGGGGAATGATTTTTTATTTATTTACTTATTAGTAATAGGAGTTTGTGAGAGTGTAGTTGGTATTACGTTATTGATTAGAATGATTTATGAAAAAGGTAATCAAAGATTAAAAATTTTTAATTTGAGTATATAATGAAAATTCAACAGAAATTTATAATAATTTATTTAGGTAATTTTTTAATATTGTTAAGTGTGATAATATTATTTGGGTTTAATTTTTTTTTCTGTTTAAATGTTCGAGGGTGTAATAGAACAATTGTACAAATTTGAACGTGAAGAGGTTACGATAAACGTTACTTTTCCATATAATAGTTTACTTCATTTCGTCCAAGTACAATATTCCCGAACCATTGCAATAATGTAATAAAAGAATTTCTTGTTCCAGTTCGCCATAAGTTCGCCTCGGCATTAGCTGGTAGCCGAACAGAAATTCTAGAAAGAACGGTCACCTCGAAGACGACCCTGAAAATTGGATAAAATCAAATTGAAGATCCTTAAAAATCATCATCTCTGACAAAAGGAAACTTATATCGGTTCACTGATGAAGTCAGACAGCCTCTTTACACGAACGTGTACGCATAAGCCTTATCCCATGAATGACCAAACTTACCCGAATCTCCTATTTTCATTCGCTATTACTCCGAGCACAAAGCGTGTTCCCGATCGCGGCGTATGGCGTAAGGACGCGAGGCCGGATGCAGGAAGTAGCTCGATGAAAAAGAATAGCATTCACCTCGGAAAGGATCATCGGTAGCAGCGATACGATCGCGGGATAGGTAGAGGACACCGGGGACTGCGTAATTGCGGCTGAGAGACGAGAGTAAGTACCGCCGATCCCAAGTAAAAGCACCGATTCCCGGTTACTGGGATTACGCTCGCCGGACCGATCTAATCAACCAATGAGAGGAAAGGGATCCGGTCCTATTTAAAAGGACGGTATCCAGTTCGAAAAGATAAAGACCGTGGAGAAGATAAAGTTCCTGCGTGTAGAGGGATCAGATCCCGGCACTGGCAGAGTGTGGGTGATTGGAAGGGGGGTAGAAGACGACGGGAGCAAAAGAGTAGACAGTCTCTGAACGGTTCGAGGAAACTAATGAACCGTGTATTCCCATCCGAGGCTCGTGATTTCTATTGTGGAATAGCCCGCCGGACAGGCAAAAGGAGGCGGTCGAATCTGATGAAAGAGATTGCCGCTCTGTCTGTCTTCTTGTCTTTCACTAGGTCGACGCGACGAGACCCCGTCCGCCATAGGGGCAGGGACACGCGACCAGGATCCCGGTTTTTGGCAGAGCAACGGCGCTCTTCATGCTCGGGTAATTGTTCGCTGAAAGGAAGGTACAAAAGCTACCGCATCTACGGCTCCTTTCTTCCGGCCTGCTACGATCGGATCGCGATCGCGGATCTGATGACTGGCGTCGCCGAGATGTCGGCCTTGCGGACGTCGCGCCGGCAACCTCCGTGCGCACCGTTAACAGAATTTCCACGGATTCGGGATTGCGTTTCCGTAGCAGGACCTTTGAGATACGATCGTTACGGGATTCTTCCAGGTTTTAATTACTCGACGCAAACGTTTTTCAACGGCGCCGCCAACGCGGCAAGGAATTTTCATTCAGGGGTTGCGTGTTTATTCGATCTTCCGTTTGCCGACGAGAATTCTGTGTTTTTAATTAAGCCCGCTTTGCCGGTACTTGCTAGAAGATCGAGGCAATGTGGTTTTCTTTCTATGATGTGGGAACCACTTACTTCTGCGACAGGAACGCGCGTTTGGTTTCTTTTAGCCGCGTCTTCGGCTGGATTGCTCGCAGGAAGAAATTAAGGAAGAGTATTTAACCGTTGTTGCTGGCTGCCATATGGGTAAACAGAATTTTATGGCTTCGGTATTTACGGTATTTACGATTCTTTCACCTTGATATTACGAATGGATGGAACATCGTGGAACAAATTACATGCTAGGATTTTAGGATATTTTTTTTTAGAATCAATGAGAAAACATGGAATCAATGGTAGTCAACTATAATTTCATAAATAAATGAGTACAGTATTTTTTTCTTAATTCGTGCTCAGATTGTGCACGAAAATGGACAATCCGAGCGTCAATTAGGGAGAATTTACTGTACGTATTATTGTCTTATGTTTGCTACCGTTCAAATACTGTGATTGTGAACGCTGGTATTCTGAGCGTAGAAAGTTATATTTTTCTTATTTTTCAGGTAATTAACATTACGTTTATACTATTAAGTTTGTGTTTGTTGTGTAGCATGAACATCAAACGGTTCTTCAGTACTGATTCTACTGTTTCTGGTAGATTGGGATAAAACTGATCTGATTTCTCGATAAAGGTTGACGTCGCCTTATTCGTGACGTTTGTAAATATAATTCAAATAAAAGATTTTTCATATTATAATAACGTGTTTCTGCAAGCATTATTGGAATATTTAAAGTTTAACTCTGAGATTGTGTGAGAAATTTGCTCCAGTTTTGTTCCTTGTTTGTACACTTATTCCGCGCAGTGATACGTAATGGTCAAGCAGTTCTTTCTACTTAGGTCTGAATAATTAATGGATAAAAGCCATTAACTTTTCGTACTCTTTTAATCACTGAAATTGATTTATGTCGGCAATACGGTGTGAAGTTTCGCGCAATTCCACCGGGTAGAAATTTTCAAAGGAATGTAAATAGATTTTCCTTCGTCGTAAGAAAGTTATCGCGTAATTCCGAGAGATGCAATTAAAGAAACGCTGGAAAATCAGTAGTAAGGAGAACTTTAACTCTTAAACGAATGCGATCAAACTAGTTTCACGGCAATCGTTCGAAGAAAAACGTATAGTCGTTTGGAAGCTTGTGTGAGGGACTTGTGTGTGTGTGTGTGTGTGTGTGTGTGTGTGTGTGTTTGCCATTTGTAGATTGAAAATCAATTGAGAGTTGAGAGTAAACAAGCTGAAATGAATTTTATTGAAATGAATTAATTATTATCTTATTATTATAAAATTTGAAATGTCCTTTGTGCTTCACATTTCAAAATGGGCAAGTGTATCAATTACTGTACCCACTAAACAGGAGTCCGGAGTTTTCGACAAATTAAATAGTTTTTCACCTCTGTCGCACTTCTAGAAACACATTTCAATGATTTTTATATAAGTACGAATTTTTTCATACGTGAAATTATATTTTAAATGAACTTAAATTATTATTTAAATAAAAAAATACATCTAAGAAGTCGATTATATTATTGTTTTTCTGTAATTTGGTCGAATTTTATGAATATAATAGTAGATTTTTCTGTTTTTGAAAGCATCATTTTTGTATTTTTTAAAATATTTATTTGCAACGTGTCTCTTAATTCTTTTAACAAGATCAAGGCCGAACACATCAAACCATTATTAGAAATTTAAAACGTCAGTTTTCGCACTTTATAGGTCTTAAGAAGTTAAAGTTTTGATTCGGTTATGAAAATTACAGATAATCAGAGGGGAACATAGTAATTTACTTACTTACTTACTACATTTACCATCATCATCAATGGTATTTACTATAAAGGAAGCTCACGGTCCACTAATTATCTCGAACAAGAGGGAGTAGTTGAAAATCTGGATATCGACAATACAGAATTAGCCTTTCGCTTAGTTTCAGAATAAACGAGCAATACCTGCCACTATTGCACTCATTCTCAGAAAAAAAAATATCTTCACCAAGACTCGATTACGTAAGGCACGGGTGTAAAGTATAAAGCATTCTGTGTGCAAATTTATTGCCACTCGAAATTGAAGAGAGTGGAAGGAGCACATTTCTACTGCCATTTCGCATGGTAATCAAATGTCCAAGAAAGTCGTGGAACCCTTACGAGTCTCCTTGAAAATACGACGACCAGCTGGCAGTTTCGCTGGACCGTCAACTGACTCGTTAACTATTGGCCGATTACCGATTCAGGATAACGACATCCTCTTTCCTGCAGCGGCTCATGACCAAGTAAGACGTGCTTTGAGACTTAACCGATCACTGACCGTCCCAACTGACAACCTAAACGACTCTCACGGCTGGACTACGAATGTCAGCCACATAAAATTGTCATGAAATTAAATTCTATATGATTGTTAACGGAGATCGCTATTTCACACAATGTATTGCAGACATTTTCGAGTTTCGAATGAGTTATAATTGCACAGTGAAAATATGCAGAGCAAACATTTTCTGCATCATTTACAAAAAATTACAGACACAAAATATTTATTTACACTTCTGTATTTAGAAATTTAGAAATTTAGAAATAATATATCTTTGTTCTTACATTCATCCTTGTTAGAAATGCACAAAACCCTCTCATGAATACCTTGTGAATTTATATCTGCAGATTGATATTTTAAATTATTATTTCTGTAAATCTCACATAAAATATTCCGACTATGAAGAGTTAATAACGATCGCAATAATTATAGAAAATGTTTTCTATAAATTACCAACAAGAAACTGATTTTACATTTTTTAGCGCAGCCGCAGAAGGCAATTAGAAAGTAAGCTATTCGTTAGACACGGCACTGGTAACGAGCATTCGAGTAAAAATTCCATTTACTGAAGTAGTTATTTTTGTGGAGAAAAACCGAGCTGAGAGTATTAAATTCCACTGGATTCGCCATTCTACCATTTTATGAATGTTTTCATTTATATATCCGAATTTTTATTTTAGCTATAAATTTATAAAGTTCCGCGGTTTACTCATGGCGAATAAAAGTCGAGCGCAACACACGCGGATATGAAATGAAATACCAACAGAAACTTCAGTTGTAGTTTACTTTTTCTTACCTCATTTTTAAAATTAATGTTTCCCTGAGAAAACGTTTGAAATCTGATTCGCAGAACGTCTGAAACAGTGCAACGCAGAAATCGGAAAATTGCAGGAAACAGAAAAGGTTTCAATTATTTCAAAGTTTACAGAATCTTTTATCATGCGTTACTTTTCTTAAAACTCAAAGTTCTTAGAGTGAACTATCAAAAATCTGCAACATACTTTCCGACCTTCTTCGTCGTATATTCTGCTTTTTAAATTCTTTATAATCTTGAAAAGTTCGAATAAAAGTAAGGAAAATATCCACGAAAACTGAAACAACTAGAAACTGAAATTTTAACACCTCCGGTTCATCTTGACAAAGTATGACTTAAAGTAACGTAAAAGTTGTGCTAAAAATCTCCTACCTCATTTTTCTTTAGAGACTCTCGAAAGTTATAAATGCTTATAAATTCGCAATTTTCTGATGAAGCTATAATTACAATTTTAAAAATCTGACGAATCTTATTCCGTAAATTTTATATAAATTACTATGACAGGCAAACGACGGAGTAGAATGAAAATGTGAATTACAAGTAGACTGCGGTTCTTTATGTAAAATAAAATTTGATGTCTTTAAATTCTTTTAATATATTCATTGCTTGAAATCATACTGATCCATTTTTATTACGAATGCACAAAATCCGCAGTTTATTTATAAAATTGACAATGAACTACAGATAAACCAACAAAAGAGTAAAATGTACTTGGAGACTGAAGGGAATTCTCAGCTTTATCAGCTACAGAAGATTGAGTACTTATTACATCTTCGAATGCGTTTCGATCTATTGGACACAACTCCGGGAAAACTGACACCTCTGCAGACTGTGAAATCGAGTACTCTGCAAGTGCCTGCGCGAAATGTATTTCGAATTGACTGTCACGGTATCTCGAAAACCAATCATTAGATTTACTTCAAACTTGCCAGTTATCCTACGTAGACGTCCTATTTCTGACTGAGTTACCAAGCTTTATTGTAGATATAAAAATACGAATTAAATATATTAGATCTACCGTTCTGAAAGTCACCGAGATACAAAAAACGATTCTTTTAAATTCTCGTTATACGCTCAGATAAAACAGTTGAAAGTAACATCATTTTTTAATTGTTTAATCATTTCAACCAAGTGCGATCGAAAAAAGAAATCTTTTGTATACTCATTCCCGAGAAATCTAGCCGATCTAACATTTCAAAAGAATTTAAGAAAGTCTGTACGTCAGGAAGAAAATAAACATTACAAAGAAATAATCCTACAAAGAAAGGATATCTATAATCTGTGTTGATTTAAAGAGACCAAAATTTTCTTAACTACAAAGTAATAGACGACCGTCCCCTCCTCGGTTCACCAAAGTCGAAAATGGGCGTCCGTGTGGTAACACAAGGGTTAATCGATTCCCGCGCGACCCAGCTGACAATTAGGCGATTCTGATGCCGCACAAGGGAGTAACGAAACATGCGCTTTCGGCAGGGATGAAATGAAGTGGCAAGTGGGAACAGAAAACTTTCGTCGTAGGACTTCCCCGCGGCTAGACGCGTTTCACGCGTTAACGACATCGGTCACGGTGTGTCACTCCTCTAGAATGGCCGTGTGACATCTGGCGCGGCTGGACTTGTATAATAGAATACAGGGCCGATCGACTGCCGTAGAACCGGCTCAAGGGTGGGCCGACAGGAAATTGACGGTGTCGTGACGCCACGCCTGACACCAGGTCGGATTAAGTGAAACCGAGATGACCGTGTCATTTTTTGGCGGCGCGGCCTATTGTAATCGGCGGTTAGGCACCGTGAATGGGGCGGCGCAGCGTTCGCGGCACCCCATTCTGGAGCAAGAGAGGGAAAGAGGGAAGGAGAGCCTGTGGGGCATTCATCAAATCGTAATTTCTTCCCGCTTTTGTCAGCGCGATGTCTGACAGTCGATATCGGGATCGGTAGAAAGTCGAAAAGCGCTTTCAACCGGCACGAAAAACCACTCCCGCGAACCAACCCAGAGACGGTTGTTCGACGTCGACTTTTCCTATGTCATTTCTGTGTACCGGGTGGCTGAAGGGTGTAAACGATGGAACACGGGGCGCAGGACGGGGAATTTTACTTCTGCACGAAAACGGCGGCGTCGTTGTGCTTTTGATCTTTCAATCGGCCGGAATTTCTTTCGCGAGCTAGCGACGCCTAACGTCAGCGGAATGTGAATCTCTTCCTGATATCTTAAAACGCCGTATAGCAGCGTATTTGAGCCGATTAATTGTGCGAAAATCGTAATTTTTTATTTCGTTCAAAATGAATAAAACTTTTCTCTTATGTTCTTCTTTATATACAATATGCAAGTATCTCTGAAGTAATAAAACAGTAGTTATTAGTAAGAAATAGGTACTAATCATTTCTTTTCGCGGCGTAAGTCATATTTTCATTGTTAAGATAATTTAGAGCTAAATTAATTTATAGTAATTTTATAATTTGTTTCACTTGTCTTTTTAACGACGTATAGATCACATTTTTAAACGCAAGTCAACATTTTCGAAAATGTGACTTACGCAATTATGATTCTAACCCACTCATGCAATGGTATGTTTCTATATAAATCATTTTACAGATTTCTTATTTATTTTATTCCGTGGTTTTGATAGAATAAAAAATCGAAAGCAATATCCTTTCTTTCAAAAAATTAATATTATACATATAATTATTCTTTTATACTCCCTAAGATCTCTTTATTTCTTGTTTATATTTCATGTTTATACGTTGCTTTATACAATCTGCAAAAGATTAGGTGCCAAGAAATGCCTAAACTGAAGATCAATTTACGTGTTATTTATTCCATAAATTTGTTACTTGGGGCCAATATTACAATAAAAATCGCAGAAGAACAGATAAATATATTATCGTTACTCTTACAAAGTAATAAAAAATAGCTGGTTCGTAGATCTTCGTACGTCTAGTGTTATTAATGACAGATAAACGTTCTGAATTAATTCGACCGCAAAAGATTAATTTTTCTTCACATACATATTTCCTTATATTCTGAATACAATAGAAATTTATGTACGGCATATTCCGGCATGTCCGCTGTCTAAGCACGAATATACGAGAGATATTAAATAAAGATTAGAAAGATGCATTCTGCATGCAACTCGTATCATACCGCAAATCGCAATGAACAAATGTTGGATTAGGTCGAGCTCAAATAGGGCACGAATCTCTCACTAGGAGGGACCCGAGGGCAGAGTTCGAATTCCGTCTCCTTTGGGAAACCGAATACAGCTGAAACCTTCGTATTTACAGCGATCGTTAAAAGGCGAATTCAATAAAAAAATCTCGCGGCTCATTCATTATGTTCTTAGAAGATCAACCTTTGCAGATTACGTGGTCATTCCGTATAATTCCCGGGTACGCGGTGTTAGTGTCGATAAGCCGACTAAAAATACTACGTACTCCTCAGCGCGATATTATGCGAAGATAATCGCTATTCGCGAAGGATAACGCGTAGGATTAATTTTTATTGCCGATCGTGCTCTTGTAAATTACATGGATGTCGCGCACGAGACCATTAAACATCTTTTTGTGGGGCTCGCGCCGCCGTTCTTCGTCAATTTATAAAATTTTTTCTGCTTGTGCCATCGTAACCGTGCCAGTGAATGTTTTTTCCGGGAAATGTTCATGATTCGAGATAAAATATCGCACGTGAGACCATTCGGAGTTACTGTTTTGCCGTCAGCGAAGGACAGAATTGAAATTATACGACCGCATGAGAAGTATTGTTTGTTGTTATATTGGTGCAAAAGTTCCCAGCTAATATATCGTAACATTTTTACTAATTGCGCGATAGGTTTCTGGAATTTGTGCCACCGTCCTGCAAGACAGATTTGCGCATATTTGATCTCGAACGAAACGAAGCATAACAATTTCATATAACAAACTATGTGAACCCATTTGTTACTTTTATTTGAAGGTAACTTCATTTTGTGCGACATTCAAATAAATCATTGGCAAAATATGAATAAATCGTCCTAATAAAATTACAAATAGAGCACGAGAGGTTGCAATGAAATTCTATTTATGTCTGTATCTATTTTTCAAGGTAAAATTAGATTATGGAAAATAATAGATTATAGCAATTTTCTATTTAAATGATAGAACACGGACGGAAATTTGTCGTCCGTTTGCCCCACGAAATGAGACGTCAATCTCCAGGAAGAAGAAGGAAAAGAAAACGAAATACGTCGACCATGGTGCAAGACATCGAGTGTCCCTTAGACTGCTATTTTCTTCTTTACACCCTCCACGAACGTTGTATACATAAGTGAACGTCATCTGTCATTCCCGAGACATGTTGTTAGCTTCCTCAGGATTAGGGGCGAGGCAATATTCCGTGAAGTAGAATCGCTTGCAACCCTAATGGAAGTATTCCTTTAGCGAGAAAGAAAACCTGGGCAGTGTAGACTTATGTTTCTTGCTACGTCGACCTAGATCTCTACGCTACGTAACAGATGATGATGTTCTAAACCTCAAAATAACCGCAAGAATAAAAATAACTGCAAGAAGGATTATCCCGTGGTTTTCACCTAGTTTAATTTTTCACTATAATTTGACCAATTACGTTTAATTCGCATTCGGATACTTTAAACGATTATATGAAAGTGGATATTTGATCCGCATACAAGGGTTAAATTATTCTTAACTTACTAAAACCATTGTTACGGAAGTTACATTTATAGTATCTATTTTTAAAATCGACTCCTGCCAGTATCGATAACATCCACAATTTTTTAAATGCAGCATCGTCGCGTACTTCTGAGCATACATTATCAAAAGTTTGCTTCTTCGACGAATCTAAATTCGTCCTCGTTGTTATAGTAAGTTTACTAAGAACCAGAACACGAAGGGATCATCAAAGAAAGTTGTTTGATAATCGACGTTCGATTCGCGTGCGCAAACAAACCCTTTTTACCTTTAAAACATTAGATTTCCCTAAATTTCTGGCTCTTCTTCGGCGATCTTCTGCCGCGGGAAATGCTTTGGAACAGGAAACGTAAATGTTAAGTCTACAAAACGATGTAACGTGGTTTGCGGTGCATAATTCAAAGCGCCAGGGTGAACGAAACCTATAATAACCGCGGCAAGAAAGCGTATAAGCGACGTTATTTACAACCCTCTCATTGCCGGCTGCAGTCTGCCGATAGCAAACGGATCGACTCGCCCCATCTGTCGCCCTGCTTTTTCATGCAACGTTTTTCCTAGCAGAAAAAAATCGCCCGGAAGCTATTCCTCAAAAGTATAGCGGTACCCTCGTCGGTTTTGAAAAAAAATGTTCTCGTCGCGTCGCTTCCATATGACTTTTTTCACTAAGCACCGTAGAAGCTTTGCGTAACATAAGCTGAAGATATTGTAGATATTGGCATAAAATGTTTTCTAAAATTCTGTTGAACTTTCGCATATCCGTGAACAGTGCATTGTGTTATATTTGGTAAAAGGACAAGAGCAGTTATCATTTTACTGAAATGTTTTTGACATATCTTAATTCTTGTATCATGTTTGTCTAATAGGAACAGATGTAAATTTCATGTTCGACGTACTACAATTTCACTAATCATATTCACGATTTCAATCGAATATTTTACAGCTCAGAGGAGAAGCAGTATATTTTCAACATTTTATCCAGCGGGAGTACATTGATTGGATTTTCAATTATTCTGCTGTATGTATAATATTAGGGGGACCGGAAAGTTATATATATATATATATATATATATATATGTCGTTTGTTTACATTAAATTCAAACAGATAAATATGCGCAGAAACGACATTACTTTCCGGCCCCCCTAATATATTAAGAGGAATTTAAAAATTCCCCCATTTTTATGACAATCCCAAACGAAATTATTAGATTATGTTATTCACGATGACTTGTTGGTACGCAATTGGAAGTTCCGCTCCCATTGAATAATTCATTTAAGAAGTTCCGAACAGTAAATTGTAGACTTATGAAATTATCGCCGATAGATAATGTGTTAATATCTATTCAATTGTTTCATTTGAAAAGCTTGTCACATTGGCTTCTCGAAGAAATCAGCATTAACAAAGGTTTTACTGACGAAGATATAACTATTCAACAACGTGGTAAAATCCGCGTAAAACTAGGCAAGACCGTGTTAAAATTAATGAAACTTGAACAGAACCCAGAGATTTTGTTGTTTTCGTTAATAGATATCGTTCCATTCATTACAATTTAAATGTTTCTTTAGTAAGAGTTAATATTATAGCCAACAATGCATGCCATCGCGGAGCAGAATTCCAAGATCTGAACCACGTTATATGGCAATGTCCATATTATGACAAAGATCGTATTACGCTACAAGAAACAAAGCGCCTCAGAGTCAAGTACAGTAAATTCTCTTCAATTGTCCCTCAACTTGAAAACAAAACTGGATAATTTAGGAAGAGAAGATACGATTATTAATGCCTCGAGTCTCGTTTTCATAGTAGTTGACAATTGGCAGTTATAAAAACGAGCCACGAGGCTCGAATAATCGTACCTCCTCTTCTTAAATTATCCATTCTTGTGTACAAACTGAGGGACAATTTGGGAGAATTCACTGTATTACTTTTCTCTTTGCATCGGGGGGTATCTTTTTATGTAATCCTAAAATAATAGAACTAAGAATATATATATATATATATATATATATATATATATATATATATATATATATATATTCTTAGTTCTATTATTTTAGGATAATATATATATATATATATATATATATATATATATATATATATATATATATATATATATATTATAAAGTATTGTAAAATTATAAATTATTCTTAGTTCTATTATTTTAAAAAGTATTAAAATAGTAAAATTTTATAAAGTATTGTAAAATATAAAGTATAAAAAAATATATAAAGTATTGTAATATATATATATATATATATATATATATTATATATGTGTTATTATATATATATATATATATATATATATATATAACAATATTATAATAATATATAACAAAATAACAATATTCAGTAAGAATTTAGAAACTAATAATAAATAATGTCGAACATATGTACATGTAACAATCCTGCATTTGTTAAACGAACCATCTGGTTTCAGGCATTGATAAATAAATGAAACCGTGCGATACGTGATCGTGTAGATAAACACGAGATGAAAAGAGAACTAAGGAAATTACCTCGAACGAAGTTTGCGCGTAGAATTTCACTGTCGAACGTTTTCCGTTCCGCGTTCGTTAAATATGAGACAAGGGAAGCGGGCAGAGCAGTACGCGTATCATGATAGCTTCCTGAATCGAAAGATCGTTATTCGCGGGAACAATTGCCGGCGAAAGTTTGGCAGCGAGCACTCAAAGAGAGGCAAACTTAAAATGCATCCCGGGGAGCAGTGGGTTATTAAGTCGGTGCCGTGCATCGTAGCCAGAAGAAAGGACACCGGGAATACGAAAAGGCTAGGTAGGAAAGTCCTCCCAGACTTTGATGAATTTACCTCGCCTCTCGGAGTCGGCGATGGCTGCGTGCTGGCGAAAATAACTGCAAGACGGGAGAGACTTTGTTTACCTTTCGAGCACGTCCGGGCCTACAATTCCGCGGAGGTGAGGATGGAAGATTGAAAGGACGCGGCGGCATGCAAAGGGGCCGCCTAGATGCGAAAACTAAAGCGGGAATAACGGGCAATCTCAAAGAAATTCGTGCCTGAATGAACCGAAGCAGGCGTTGTTGTTTATACACAACTTGTTTATACGGTTCCAGTGATTGCCAGAGTTGTGCTTTTTTTCGCAGTTAGCTTTTGCTTTTTTCAACTTCTATCTTGATTGTAATAATTTGTTACAAGAGAAAGAAAATTTATATTTATCGTGTGTAAATTAAATATTGATGACAAGAGAACAGAATGTTATTCTTAAAAGAACGGAATAGCATTCATACCTAACAGGTTAACGGAGAAATGATCGTTAGCGTTTGCTCATCTTTGACCCGAAACCTACCAAGCATTAAAAGTAGCTGGCCTGTCTTGCTTTAGAAGAAAGGCACGACTGAATTTATTCAGACTTGTGTAGTTTTTAAGTAACTATATTATATTGATGGCAAATGCTGCTAAATTACAACTCAACGAATTAATAATTTTAATGAAATTTAATCAGAGGATTGCTTACACTTGTTATATTCGCTAAACAAATATATTTATATTTTCATTCTATCATTATTTTTATATATTTTATTGATTATCGTTGCTAAACAAATACATTTATTGCAATACTCAGCTGTTACTGAAATTCTATGTTTATCAGTTAATTCTCGGGAACAAAAATTTGCATGGAGATCACCTTATGTACCAGTAGACCAAAGGTCTTTTAGCAGAAAAAATCTTAAGAAAGTTATTAAATGAAAAATTGATTAGATTTATTTCAGTATTATTACCAGATTACGGATTTGATGCATTTATGGTATAATTGAGTAGGCGAAACTGAAAACAGCAAGAGGACTAAGAGAATTGAAGAGTCTTAAAGCGTTACTTTTGATTTCTCGAAACGATTCAAGAAAAAATGAAGTTTCTATTCGATTTCCATTGCTTACAATTCGACGCAGAGAATTTTTAATTTGTATAAAAATACGCTGTCTTATCATTACGGGTTTATCATAACTGTTCGCGAAGAAAGTTCAACGGTTCTCAAGATATAAAAGAAAATAGTAAAACAAACATATTAATGTGGAAGGGGTGGTTCCATCGTGAAGAACCGAAAAGCGGTTAAGAACAAGGATTGCCCGAGGCACCCTTCGAGATTCTGTACAAACCTGCTATACTTCAAAAACATCGTTTACAGAATATATCCTGATAATATTTAACAACAAAGTTACGTTGTAATATTTTCAATTTTCTGTTTTTGTAGGAATCTGGCTCGCATCGCCGTGGAAACTACTGAAAACCGTTTAATGAGAAAAACCGAATTTGTTTTTTTTTCAATAAGCGAGGCCTGCACGATGATGCATTAATGGAGCTTCTGAATCGGGCAAATGTTGTTCTTGCATGCTACGACATTATCAAGAAATACTTGAAGCGGTACGCAGCCGGATACGCGAAACTCGTTGCATGCTCCCGCGCCTAAGAACATTAGCAGCAATCGAGGGAATGATAAACAACGCCATGACTTCGAGTGCCGTTCCTCTAAAGTGCAAGCTTGCAGCTTACAAATGGCCACGCTCAGACGTGGCCGACCGTTTCTTCCAAAGTTCTCGCAAGATTTATCATTTAATTAAAGTGCTTCGGTTCCGTCGTTGGTAATTAAAAATATTTTTACGCTGCGTTACTCTTGGAATTGTACTGCGAAAGTTACGTTCGTTGGCTGCCTCGGTTTCTTTTTTCATATTTTTATGTGGCGAATGTCAGTTTTAACCGTAAACCTACCAAGCTCTGGAAGTGATTAACGTGTATTGCTTTATAAGAACGATAAGGCTGAATTTATTTAGACCTTCCGCGCCGATTTTATTATAATGATTGTCTTCATTATTTCGCCGATCTTCAAGCAAAAGATCTGCCAGTCATTTTGACAACTGCGATAGTTATCATACATTTAACGTATAAATAATCCTTTCAAAAGTTGATCATCAAAGTGGAAAAATCGTTCTAAAGAATTGATTGAAAAGCACGAACGATTATTGTCGGTACATGCACACTGAAATTCAACAGGCAGGGCACACGCTGCCGCGAGATAATAAAATATAATCAGCGTGCAACACCAGATTTTCTCCGGATACAAACAGTTACACAAACACATCCGGACTGGTTAGTATTTGGATGAATAAAAAGTGCGACGATATTCAGTTCACAATGGTTCGTACACAATCAACGTTTTGGGGTACTATCGAACGATGAGCACAAGTTTCATTCAGAATTACCATTTAAAACGAAATGTCGCTACCACTAACACAGGGATTACAGTCTAAAGCTGACAGCTGGACCGGCTACAATATTTTTTCTTGCATATGCGTACACGCAGAATAAAATAGGAAAATAGCACCCAAATACGACGAGTATAGAAAATCGAATTCTTTTAGTAAAAATTGTCGCGGTCCTGTTGCGAATGAGTAGATGCCACTAATAACCAGAGTTGGACATTATTCGAATTGTTTCGAATAAACATTTATCTAAGATAATTATCCGAGTGAATTCTTTTCAGCCGAATATTTTATTCGAATAACGATTATACATTATTCGCCATAAAGTATTCCATTTATTTATTCGAATAATTCTTTATTCGAATGGAATCTTATTCGAATAAATTCCTATTAGAATAAATTTTTCTCTAGATAAATTTGTATTCGATTGGATATTCATTGGACAATGTCGAATAAAATTGTATTCTTATCCGAATAAAATTTAGCCCAACTACGCTAACAACAAGAAAAAGAATTTAAAATTTACAATATAGCATTTGTTTATGCTTCATGTTTTATCAATATCCACTCAAACCATATTCGACAAAGTTCCTATGTTCTATAGACAATACAATCAGTATAGAATTTTATTATGCTTATGGACAAATGGAATGTTGCACGTAGCACGACATTTTGAAGTCACAATGGAAGGATAGTCCGGAAGCATTATTTCGTATTCAAAAGCTTTTAGCACACGGTAGAACGATAAAATACAATTTGAATCTTCCACTCTCGATACGACCAACTTCACATTTGTATCGTCCATTTTGTAAACAAGTTCTTCTAATTAACGATCGTAAAACGTCAGTCGTTGTAAAAAATAAACTTTCCAACTTTATTCGGAATGTGATAATGCCCTTTATAAAATATTATTTCTCAATCGTGAATCCCACTTCATAGACAATAAAAAGTGTATTTCCCAATATTTTCAAGTATGTCAACTAAAATATAAACTGAAGACGGAACATGTTCAAGTTACACGAGCCAATTTTAACACTGAATATACCACGGTCAAATGGCCGTTTTCTCATTTTCAGATTATAAAAATTGTAAAGATATTTTCACTCAGTAAGATTGAATAAATCACGTTACTGGAACAAATATAGTACTATAATGAAAACTGCATAAAATGTAAATAAATTCGATCTTCTCACTTGTACGCGGCAATGCATACCATTGTCATTTTTACTGCTCGGTAGGTTTAATGTTGACGAAACTCACATTAGATATAATTCTACGAAACGAAAGATATAATTCTACGAAACAAAATTTGTGACGTATACTTCTTTTCTATTATGGAGTCACGTTTCATAATATATCACGGTAACTATCGATCGGTGAAATTTCTATCTAATTTGTGTGACTTTGAATGAGAAATACAGTCACGTAAATAAATTTGAGAGACAAACAAATGTTTGAACGGTGTCGATAGTGTTCGCAATTTCTCCCCTTTATCGTCAATCCATTTGCCGTAGAATTGGCCGGTTAGAGAGGAAGAGTTTCTCGAACTGCGTACGAAATAAAAGGGCTGATATTTCTTCTGAAATTCGCTGTGGATGATATCAAACAGCTCGATTCACGCGCAAGAAATCTATTCGTGTGTTAGAGACGGAGGCACACGCGTGTGTCACGCTGCGTTCCCGTTCGTACATATTTGCAGGGGACGGGAGAAGCAATCAGTTCCGTCTACCAGTACGTATACACGGACCGTTTACAGCCCCCTCGTGTAGCTTTTGGCGCGGCCAGGTAATTCCGATACTCATGCAGATATCCGGCAAACGTTGCTCGCGGTAACTGTAGTTTCTTGCCGAGTATTTCGAACGGGTCCCGTTTCCGCGTCAACCGGGCTCCCTTTGCCTTTCGGCTGTTTCGCGCCTCGTATGATCCTCGTAATTGACAATGCAAGAGTAGAGGCGCGGCGAAGATTAATTATTACGCGAATCGCGTCGCGGATCCACTGCTGTGTTTAAACGGAAGCGAAAAGGAATTGAGATGGAAAGAGACACCGCGAAAGTGCACGGGGTCGGACAAACTAATGGAAACACAACAAATCCTGCGAGAAGCCCTTTGTTAATGTTGTGTAAGGTCAGGTTTGGTGTTGAGTCGCACAAAGTCGAAATTCCTTGCATCAGTTGCAGGAAATAAACAATTACTGTTTAATTAAACTTCTATCAATAAAATCTTCAAATTTTATTTAAATAGTTTAATTGTTTTCAACGTTCTATCGGTTTATATTCTTTTTTTTAAACGTTACATAGTATTTCCTGTAAAAATTCTCCGTGCACAAATTACTTATATGTACATGTAATAAGTTGAAAATACGATTGAATATTTGAATTCAAAATATACTATTTATTACATAGTATTTAAAATAATATTTGTAATATTATATCGTCATCGATATTTTGTTAAATAAAAATGAAAAATTGAAAAATTCGAAGAACTTAATATACTAGTTTAATATATTAGTTGAAAGAGCTTACTGCACATTTTATATATCATTCTCGAGTTATTAAAATTATTAGAGGAAATCAGAAATTTCCATTTCGTACTTGCTTTTCACAACCGACGAAGGCAATTTTCATTAAAATAACAAGCAAAATAATTATTTGAGCGTATACGAAAAGTGAAAAATGGTATTTTCTGTAGAAACTTAAAATAAAATCATTGGTAACGTAGCAAACATTTTTAATAAATTGAAACGAATTTATTTTAATTGAAACCTATTCTTGCAAATAGTCTGTTGTCATATATATTTTTTTTTTGCTAGCGCCGGAGTCTGTGAACGAGTGTTAATATTTACGGCCCAGCACCGAGGAAAGTATTGAAATCTGCACGTAGCACAGACGGACGGCTTATTTCGAATTCTTTTGGCAATGTTGTCCCGAGAGGAATGCAAATTTTAACGTATCCTGTATTCGACGGAATTGTAAACAACCAAATTTCGCATATTTAACAAGGTAACACTCGGAATTAATAGAGCAACAGTATATCTTATGTAATTATCTTAGTAATATCTTAGAGTGCAAACTGCAAGCGAAATTGATAATAGAGTGCAAGTGAAATTCTGGAAAGCAAATTATAAGAACAACACGTACAGTAAATTAGAATTACATGCAAAGAGGTCACACTTTTAGCCAAACCGGTTTCAAAGAGTATCGCTTATTCAAATTTTTATTAAACAGATAGATAAAGTGATCATTTGTGCCTTGACATAACCTCTGCTAAAGAGAAAATTTCAAATTATTACATAATAATAATTTTAGATGCTTCAAACTCGCCAGAATCGTACGAGTATTATTTTATTATTAAATTACACGAAATATGTATCTGAAACAGAAAAGAAAACTGCGTTTAATCTTCTGTTGTTATAACACATTAGGATAATTACTTCCGCGATGTATTGAAAAATATTGTTCAAGGAAAAATGTGAATAAGCTGATTCAAACAGAATTTTTCCATCGTTGTTTTATTTAATAATGAATACCCATATTAATTACTATACCGTACAGTATACAGAATGCAGAGATGGAAAATGGGAAGATACATATTTATACTTCAGCGATTGTATTGCAAATTTATTTCGAAATTCATAAAAATCCACGGGTTGACATTATACAGAGAAACCATGCATGTTCGCGAAATGAAAATTATTCGTAACAATTGTTATTGAATATCTTCTGCATATTTAATAAATTGATCGCAGAAATGCATTCCGGCCGCAAATTGATTGGTTGTTATATGAATATTAAAGCTTCGTAATTTTTTGTTGAAAGCTTTTACATTCGATGCTTTCGTATGAAGAATATTTAATAAAAAATGCAAACACACACACACACGTTGCGGTATGCCGAGCTGATGAGAATTTTCTTGATGAAAGCCTCGCAGTTTTTAAATTACGCGAAATCTCGCTTTCTATCCGGCGAACAGTGCTCGAGGATGGAGATGGTTCGAATAAACACGGCGATTTGCATTCTCCGGACGCTATTCCGAAAATATGCCTCGTATTCAATTATTAATCCCTCAAATGGACATGCATGGGGAAATCGACTGAATGCTTATATTGTACGTGAAAACGTTAAAAGTTTCATCCAACTATTTTACTCCACAGTAATTTTTATCTGATCGATTTTTAATCCTTCAAAATTGCAATAAAACGGTTATGATTCCCGAATTAATAAAATGCGTTCGAAGCTTTCGAATTATTACAGAAAATATGAAGAATGATATGTAAATGTTTTCATAAAATGTATGAATATTAAATGTAGAAATTGATTACTGCTTTCGTAAATTCATTTGCATTTAGTCAGTATGTAATTATATTAATCTCTCTCAATCATCATTTCCTACATTAATAAAGGTTTTTATGTAAATAATAGTTCTATATAAATATAGGTATTATTTCAGTGTTCTGCAGAAGGAATATTTTTACATGAACGTGTATTCATTTAGAAATCTAATTCATTATTATGTAAACATGTGGCACACTTTGTGTACTGTAAGCGTTAATAGGATAGTTAGCACAAAATGCTCCAATAAAAGCAAGCCAATTAACACTAGATTTATGGAACCCGTCAAAATGACGGGTCACTAATTTTTTAATTTACGATTATTCATATCGTAAAGATACATTTATGAGTTATTTATTCAATTTACATGTTACTTACGGCAAATGTTACAATAACACTTGTTAAAAATCAGAATAAATGTCTTATTGTTACTTTTATAAACTGATATAAAACAGCTGTTTTTTTTGTGCTCCGTAAATCTAGTGTTAATGAGCTTCTTTAGCTGTGGCGATAGAAGCAGTATTTCGCGTATAATTAAAATGTTTCCAATGCATAAATTAAAGGAAAAACACATTTTCTTATGAATGGTATTTCTTGATGTTTTCTTTCACACATAATTTTGTCTCCGATATTTTACAGTCATTATATTACATTCATATTTACAGTCATATTTTGCATTCATTCAATAGTATAACTTCCGGTTTTCTTAAAATATAAATATATATTTTTACTCAGCTACGTATATAATCTATTTCGATACGAATTCATTGATCTGTAACATGTCCTCTTTCGAAGCTTGTTCAAGCTAATTTATTATTGTTCAAGATTTATCATTAAGCGTTCTTGTCGTTGTATCTTCTGTATCCAAAAGAATCTTGTGATTTGCCCAATAATTTGTATTACCTCGAAAGGATAGTTCCTATAATGAATACTTACAATTAATCAATAATTATGCGGTTGAATTCAAATAAGACGTCATGCAACACGTAATTTGATAATTGAACAACGTACACAATTGCAGACTCAAGTGTGATTGACGACAGTTGAGTTGTCGCAACACGAACTAAATGGCTTTAAACGTAACGCAATACACATTACAGCAAAGAAAATCATAGCTCGAACTAAAATCCGCAAGCATTCTTCGCGTTACCGATCCAGACATTGTTACCACGAGTGCATTGTTGCGGATCCCTCGCGTTCCAGGCCAAACGGAACTTAGTATTCCGCAATTAGCACGATTCTACAATTCCGGTAAAAGGCTTACAGGTTCGGCAATAATAATAACTCGAGGGTTAATGCCACGACATCCCTTTCCTGTGGCGCGTTCAGTTTGCCGCGGGCCAGGAGCGGGCCTGGGCCGGGTCTGGGTCGGGTTTGGAGCGGTTGTCAGAAGACATGGGAGAGCGTGGCTCACTTGGCATATCGCTCTGCTCGATTTACCGTGCAATTACAGCCAGCTTAGAAATCCGGCTCGCGATTGTCGATGGCGGTGTAGGTAGAAAATCCGCAGAGCGCGATTTCGTGGGCCGCGATTCGCCGAGGCTCGGCCTCGAGCAGCTAGATAGCCGGCTCTATCTTCCTCGCCTCGGGTCCGCATTCAATTTCCTTCTTTGGCAGGAGTTTACAGAGCCGTTCGCGTTATGTCGAGCATATTAATAGGCTGGCGGGTGCACATGCTAACCACGTAAACCCGGGACACGGCGCGTCGTGGTGCCGCTAAGTAGCCCTGTATACCGCGTGCGGCCTGATACCGACGCCGCGGCCGGCGACGCCCTACCGCGAACGTCATTTAATTACATCCGCGGCCAAGGCGCTGGTAACTGGCGTACCCCAACAAGATTTTTCCAGTCAAATGATTATTCATTGCGTCGCGACGAACAAGCGTTAATGAAATTGGACGTGGCCGACGTGTCAGCAATAATCGCCGGTCGATGCCCCCGGCGGAACGCGTTCGGCTAGATGGGAGTAGAACCTCGATTATCGGAACCAAAACATGTGACCGGTGTTCGGACAATCGAATTGTTCAGACAGTCGAATACAGACGATTCAATCCGTAATATTCTCTAGAAAAGGCATGTTGGCGAATGAACGATGCATGTAGAACATGCTTTTACGAAATTAAGACCGTTCAAATGTCGGGGCGGTTGTTTTTTGGTTTCGCACTCGTGCAAAGAGTTACAAGGAATTATCATATCATGAAATTGCCGATGCGTCGCAGTACAGCTGGAATCATTATATTAATGCTGTAGGGAAGCGGATTCTCTCTGTCGCAATATCCTAAAATACTACATTTATTTAGAGATTTAAGCTTCTAGAGCTCAAGCTCGATAGAGGACGTTCAAAGGACACGTATGTATAAGCCGTGTTTTTCGGAATTATTCTCTTAACGTAAATTCTCCAACGTTCTCCTTTTGTCAAAGGATGCTGATGAATGTGTATTTTGACCCTCTGCTGAAACTAGCTGCAGAACTTCGAAACGTTTAGAATATGTATAATCCCAAATGGACACGATTTAACGTCGATAACAACTACACTGCGAATTTCTATGAAAATTTAAATTCTAATACAATTACAAAATTCTAATACATTTACGTTCTAATACATTTTACGAAAATTAGGATTGAACAAATGTGTCCTTCGACAATTAAAAGATTATCCATTGCAAAACGGAAATAAAAATGTAACTATACCTTGTTAACTTCGATCTGTTGAAATTTAAAAATATGCAGACGTCAATAAATGCATAAATTATGAATAACTGTTATTCGACCATGTGCAAACTCGTCACTTAATGCAGACTAATTTAAATTTAACTCAATACTTAATATTATTTTACTATTATTATTATAAATTAATATTATTTTATTTAATATTATATTTCCTATTATTTACTATTATTATTTGTCTGTCTAGCTCGCACAATCGTAACGGTATGGTAATATAATCTAATTATTATATATAATAATTAGACTGCGGATTTAATGTAGCTATAACAACAATAAGTCGATCAAATGCAAAATAGCAAAAACGTTCAAACAGTTTGAAAATGTTATCGAATAACTGTAAAATCATTAAAATTGTTAAGAAAATAAGTTAATAACTATGTAGAGTTTCTGAATCATACAATTAATGAAGACAGTATCTATTTTGCATAAAGACCCGTTGTCTAGTAATAATATTTGCTAATAATCGGAAGACTGAAATAGTAGAAGATACGCACGTTCATAAAAATTAATAACATTTCAATCTTGTTGTGATCGGTAGAAAAATCTTATATTCGACGATTGAAATGATTGAAAACATTGAATAAAAGGATAAAATGTTCTACACACTTGACAGGTGTGCACATATTTTTTCACAATGAATGTTCAATATATTTGAACATTTGGTCGCGTTTTTAATCGTCCGAAGTGCAATATTACTGTTTCTCGTAACAATAACTTTATGCGTCTGGCAATAATTGCTAGAACGGAAGCGGAAATGAAAGAATGCGAACGCTAGGCGGCGAGGAACGCTAGGTTTCCGTGAAAATTTGAATACATCGGAGGAGGAATTCGGACGACGGCACTCGACCGCCATGAATATGCACATCCGACTGCAAAGTGTTTTACAATTAATATTTTTTTGCGCCAGCTTTCGGCTAAAGCGTCTCGGAGAATGAAACCAGAATTGAGTTTGCCTTTGGCCAGGTTTTATTTTCGGGCAGTGACTGCCACGTGAACATCTCGTTTCGCGGACGCTATTTTAACAAACGTTTCTCGTCTGACCACGTTAAACCGTGTCGCGGGTCGGCGAACTAAACCGTGCCAGTCGACAACTGTTCATTGTGTTACGCTCGAAAAAAACTTGTCTCATTAAGACGAAGGAACATGCAGAACTATACCAGTAACAATAAAAAGTTTGGAAGTCAGTAGCGACACGGAACGGTCGTGAAATCTGCGAATAATTAAACTTCTCTACGTCAATGATTTTATCAGAAAAATATGTGATAAAAATACAATAAGTTATCCGAATTTTTGTTACCTAAGTTCTTTAGTGTTCGAACACGTTTCAAATGTAAACGGATCAATTTAAGGTAATCTATACACAATTACCGTACAAGTTAATGAGCATTTATTTCAGAACGTTGATCAAGAACTGTTCTTTTATCAGAACGGGAATAAACTTATAAATATGAATATTATTCATTTCGTCTAAATCTTGATTTATTAAATCTTGAGCTAGTAAAAGCTAGGAAGGAAAGTACATGAAGACATAGAAAAAACGAGAATTGTCTTATTCTATCAAGAAAATTGTATTAAGGATGAAAGAGTGCTGATCAACGTACCTGTTGAATAAATTGTAGTGCAAAGGGTTAATACGTGTCGTATTAAGTTTGATAAGAATGTCTACGACTCGTTTGCTTAAAATCCGCAGTATATTACCATCGTGTTATACAAAATTGCAAGTATTCCGTGAATTTTCTGTATTTATAACACAAAATTAATAGAATATACATACAGAGTTGTAAAAACATGTCACGAATATTTCTGTATTATTCTCAACTGTTTTTCATACAATTCATTCAGACAGTTTTTAGTTTGTTATAAGAATCCACAGTCTGGTTATAGGACTCGAAATTGTATAAAGCAAGTTCCCAATATTTAAGTTATTCATTAAGACTTGACCTTATGTTCATTGATTATTAATTTTAGTTTATATATATATATATATATATATACAGGGTGTCCCACAATTATTTTAACAGCCGAAAATGAGGGGTAGCTGAGGTCATTTGAAGTAACTTTTTCCTTTGCGAAAATGCAATCCGCGGCTTTGTTTACGAGTTATTAACGAAAAACACTGGCCAATGAGAGGTGACGGTGCGAGAGAGAGAGTCCGCGAGAGAGTACGCAGCACGAGGCTTTGACAGATGGTCGGGACGGACTCGAGCCACGTTCGAAGTATTGAACAAATCACGAAGCGAGAACTTTCCGGATTTTTTTTTACTACGTGACAGTGATATTTTGAAGAAAAACGCTATTCACCTTTACTTTAGAATGTCTGAAGAATATTTACTAATTTTTCGGACCCGAAATAATAAGTAATTTAACCGTGACGGCCGTTTTAATTTTCTAGTGTGCATGACACCTCGTGTGTAACATATGAAATTTTTAAGCAAGGTGTACAGTGAAGATTAACAAAGTACGTAAATGATATTTTACGTTAATGGTATTTTATTTAAATAATTCCGTGTCCAAACATAGTTCAACGAATGATTCGCAAAGCTAATTTAATAAATAATAATCGTGTTAAAGGATGTAAGGGATATGTTTGTTAGAGAAATATGAAGAATATTATCAACAAGAAACTCACCCATTTAGTTGTAAAATCCACTTCATGCACGAAAATGTGTGCAGGAGGATAGTGCATTGACCTCGTACAATGTATGATGAACTGCACAGCTGATCTGTATCCGACGGCGACGAACAGAAGGATATCTCCAGGCAGGCAATTTCAACGTTTACTTTCACTGCATTATCACTAAACACTGATCACTTATCAATAATATTTATGGACCAACTTTCCTGGGTTAATATGTATGGCCCTGAAAAGAGCCGATTGTTTTATGCGACGCGTTCGAAGTTCATATCGTTAAGAACACATACCGCGTTGACGGGATAAACTGCGGAAGACTAGCACGATGGCTGACAATGTTCGCGTTCGATGGAAAACAGTTGAAATTCGCTCGTAGGAGAACGAAACACAGTCGGCCATCGTGCCAGTCTTCTGCAGTTCATCTCGACAACGCGGTACATACGTGTCGTTAACAGTGAGAACTTCGAACGCGTCGCATAAAAAAATCGGCTCTTTTCAGAGCCATACATATTAACCCAGGAAAGTTGGTCCATAAATATTATTGATAAGTGATCAGTGTTTAGTGATAATGCAGTGAAAGTAAACGTTGAAATTGCCTGCCTGGAGATATCCTTCTGTTCGTCGCCGTCGGATACAGATCAGCTGTGCAGTTCATCATACATTGTACGAGGTCAATGCACTATCCTCCTGCACACATTTCCGTGCATGAAGTGGATTTTACAACTAAATGGGTGAGTTTCTTGTTGATAATATTCTTCATATTTCTCTAACAAACATATCCCTTACATCCTTTAACACGATTATTATTTATTAAATTAGCTTTGCGAATCATTCGTTGAACTATGTTCGGACACGGAATTATTTAAATAAAATACCATTAACGTAAAATATCATTTACGTACTTTGTTAATCTTCACTGTACACCTTGCTTAAAAATTTCATATGTTACTTACACACGAGGTGTCATGCACACTAGAAAATTAAAACGGCCGTCACGGTTAAATTACTTATTATTTCGGGTCCGAAAAATTAGTAAATATTCTTCAGACATTCTAAAGTAAAGGTGAACAGCGTTTTTCTTCAAAATATCACTGTCACGTAGTAAAAAAAAAATCCGGAAAGTTCTCGCTTCGTGATTTGTTCAATACTTCGAACGTGGCTCGAGTCCGTCCCGACCATCTGTCAAAGCCTCGTGCTGCGTACTCTCTCGCGGACTCTCTCTCTCGCACCGTCACCTCTCATTGGCCAGTGTTTTTCGTTAATAACTCGTAAACAAAGCCGCGGATTGCATTTTCGCAAAGGAAAAAGTTACTTCAAATGACCTCAGCTACCCCTCATTTTCGGCTGTTAAAATAATTGTGGGACACCCTGTATATATATATATATATATATATATATATATATATATATATATAATTAGAAATGCTATATATCTTATTGAAATGGAGTGACGCTGTTCGCGTTCTAAAGAAAGGAACTTATACTTGACAATAGATATAGTAACTAATAGTAAATAAACTAATTGTAAAATAATGTACAATCGTACACTAGAAGAATTTGTATTGCCTTTTGCAAGTAACAATGCCTCATTTATCAAGGTAATTATGCCAAGGTAATGCATAATTTTAATTATAAAATACATCTGAATAAGTAATTACATACATATCAATTTTTTAAAAATTTAATTTATTTAATGTCGCATCTGTTTAATAGCAATTGTTCCACCACTTGTGGAATAACATTTATAGGGTTATATGTAGTGTAATATATACAATAATTTTGTATTAAATATTTACATCATTTTTTTAATCTAGGTTCCTTAAGTCATTATATAATTTCGCGAAACAATTTGGTTTCCTCTAAGTATGGCATAACTTTTGCTGTTTGTTTTGTTTATACTTTTTGTTAAAAATTTCTAAGCATCCTCACATCGGATTTCAATGTGTCTTAGATCTATATTTATCTCGTTGTTATTTTCTGGAATTCCAATACTGTCGTGTTTATTAAAAATAATTATTTATAGTAAGTATTTATATATATATATAAAATAATTATTTATAATAAATATTTATTAAAAATAATTTTGTGAGTTGGATTATCAGGTTTAGTAGCCAATTTATATATACATATAGTTACAATATATATCAATTGTTCACATAGCAAATTTAGAATCTCAATAATTGTATTATGTCAACTCATAAGTAGTACGTATTTTCCCATTTTGAGCGATGATAAATAATAATAAAATATTAACAATATTCTACTGTTAATCGAACTATGAACCTCGCTCAGAGATTTCGGTGTGATTAAATAAAGAAGGAATATTAGGTACATCGAGCTCGGTAAATGATTTTGATAATTGGCACAAGGATTGCGAAAAACTGTTACAGTACGGCGACGCAGCCTCACCCGAGCATTTTACGCTCGGTTAAGCCATAAGTTCGGATCACGCGCTCGAATCTTCCCTTTCGAGGTAAGTTTACGAGTCAATGGGTCAATCGGTTCATCGTGTAACTTCATCCGCAACGGAGCACGCGTTTGAGAGCGCGTGGCGCGCGCGTTCCACGTCCAGCACACACGCTGCGCCAGGCCTGCGGATGTGCATTCATCGCATGCATTATTGCCGCGTGGGTGGGGCCCCCGGCTGACGTGACTATGAATAGAGAGCAAGTTTAAGACCACGCCGGAGTACGTGTGCGCGCCGTGTGCGTCTGATACGCGCCGTCGGGAATCCTTGACAGATTTACACGCGAATACTCCTCTGATACTTCACCGTGAACGTGCGGCCGAGAATACGGTAAACCATTTCCGACTCGAATCACGTAAAATTTGATATCGTGGATTTTTGCCTTGTTCGAGGTTGTTGCATTTTTTAAGCAGGTCTGGGAGAAATCCTCGAGAAATTTCATGCCGCTTCGGGAAAATCGATGTCACGATAAATCATAAGAATGCAGATGCTGAAATTAATACACGAAACGACAGACGTTTTTATTTTACGCAATTCGGTGGATTAGAATTATAATGGAGTTTTATTGTTTACTAACATGTGTATACGTTACTGGCCAGATTTATCGTTAAAATAATTTGAAGTTTAGTTAACTTATAGTAACTTTGTAATTTATTTCATTTGCCATTTTAACATTTTGGTATGTAAAAATTACATTTTAAAACATAGGGAAAAATTTGAGAAAATGCCACTTGCGCCACTGTACTCGTCTCGGTACAATAGACAATAGATGCGTTGCGGCGATTGTTTTCTATAGACGTTGTATCAAAATCGTCGTACGATATTATATATTTTAATTGTCTAAATATTGATTTGATCTATTAAATCGTGGACGTCGCACCTTCTTTTCAAGATAATTTTATATTTCACAGTGTATCAACGTTGTAAACACTACGTTCACAAATCATGTCAAAATGACTTGTAACAAATATTTAATGACGATTGTTGAAATCGTAGAAATACATTTGTGTGGAATTTAATCAATAAATTTGTCTTATTGGACACATATTACGATAAAAGTCGCTAACAATCTGAATAAATATATGCTTGCTATTTTTATGAAATTGCTGTGTAAACAAAAAATCAATCGAACGAAAGATGCTATTCGATAGGTAACCGCTGATATATCTGATCACAAATGACCGATTCGACTTCGCCAATACACTCTACTTAGGATTCACCCTGTACATTACAGCTGTCATACGTGTTGCATTTGTTATAAAATAAAATCCGAAGATCAGATAAAATTAAAAGTATTTACACAAACATTTCTTGCACAAATACATTTAACACGTTGACTGTCGCGTCACCCGGGTCACACGTCCATGTTCGGGTGACAGTAAAAGTTCTCATCAGGCCACGTCACCCGTAATTCGGGTGACGCTGATTTGACTACTTACAAAGGATTTCCGAAAATATTTCGACGAATATTCTACAGGATGTAATGAAACTATTGAATTCTTATAAAAATGGTTTATTAAAAAAATCATTCGCAGTGTATGACATTAAAACATTCTCTGCAAAGTTAAGGTTGATCAGGACAGCTTGGACAAAAAGTTGTTTGTTTTTTCAGATATGCTCGTGCCTCTGATCGGTCCATTTCGTATCTTTTATTTGAACTGTAGCTTCCTCAGTATCATCAACATTTCTTTCTTCTTCCACGACCAATTCACGTAAAATCTCGTCAATAGTATCTTCATAACATTCATTATCACTAAGATTATATTTATCAGTATCCGAATCAGAATCTGACGATGTAATTTTATTTATGCATCTCCTTCCGGGCAATCCGATCTCTTTTCATTATTGAAAAAAGATAAGGGCAGAGATTTTAAGTTATACCATTCGGTACTCGGCAAAGATTCCAACTGTTCATGCAGGAACAGAAACAGATATGAATTAACAGCGCACGCTTCCTATAGCGGCACGGGTGGCCTGTAGGAGATTTTGTTGTAAATACGCGTGGCAGTCAACGTGTTAAACAAATGTTTAAATTCGAAACGATGATTTCTTAATAAGAAAAGCTACCTTCCCAATCAGCGTCGAAGTGTCGTAAAATTGTTTAGATTGTTCATTATTATTTTCAGCGTCAGGTGTTATCAAGACGTCGCAATCGATTCAGCATAAATCGCCAATCAAAGTTTACTTGGTAAACAATCTAGAACATTCGGATGATGAATTGCGATCGCTTCGATCCACTCGATTGTTTTGTACTTTCACGTCTAGCGGGCTTTAGTGCGCTTAAATTTTTTATACTCCCATTCTCGATCCCATCAGCCATTCGCGCCGTATGCTCCCGATATTGAAACATCGTTGCAACCGTCGTTTACGACATTCGATACGAGAGAATTGATAATAAACATATCCCGTCACGTCGTTCGAAAGTTCTGTACGCCGGAGGGGGTAAACCTGGCGTATCCTTCGAGATTCCCGTGCTCCATAAATCCTTCGAGGCGGTGGTGCGAGACTCGACGGGAACGGCACTCGCTGACCACTCAATTTTTGTAATCGTCGATAAAACGGCTTCTAACTTCTACCCGTGTCCTACACACGACACTGGCCGACCCAACGGCGCCTTAAGTGTCTCTTAACCTCGAAAGAGGTGAACGGTCGATCTTCCGTTAAAGGGAAGCACAGTTTCATCGATTTTTTTCTCTGTGGAACGTGCAACGTAAAAAGCACCCCACTTTCGGCAATAAATTCCAATGTTCGTGAATAGCCTCGCCTTTCGCGTGAAAGGAATATTTAAAATTTGGGGTATGATGCCTGAGCCCGTTTTTTATCGTATCATTGCAGTCCATTCGTTATCTAATTGGCGCAGTACTAAATGAACGAAAATGAAATGTTAATCCGTAAGAAGGGCAATTTTTCTCATGTAGTATCTGAGAGTTAATTACGACCATTGCACTGCGGTGAAATGGCTCTACGCTAATAAAGTACGTAAGTAAGCAACTCTGATTATTTCTGTATCTGTCAGAATAAATGAGAACAATTCTTATCACTTACTTCTGCCTTCTTGTAACGTACAATATCATAGAATTGCTTTCAGATCTCTTTCTGTGTTTACAACACTTCAAAATATTCTTGAATACACTTCCTTTTTTCTTGTCTCAAATTTTTTAATATATTGAACGCAACACGATAATGTCTTCAAATGGTTCTGATGCTCTTAGTGTTTTCTGTTTCATTCGAATATTATTCGGTCGATGCAAAAGTAATTTCGGTCTTTCGTAAGCCACCTATTTCGAAAACCGAAATTACATTTACAACAACTCAATACTGTCATAAATGTATGAAATCCGTAGTCTGTAAGAGAATTTATCCATTTCGAATTAATTATACAAGCAAGATCGTTTATTTTTCACTAACACATCCACATAACACAGTTATGAAATCGATTTTTCGATACAACAAAAATTGTATCATTTTTTTGAATCGTTCAGCAACCTCTAACTTCGTGAAACAATTGTAGCACAGAAATTGTTCATCAGTCATTCGTTTTTCATCCAAAATCAACGACAAGGCAAGCATCGATCGTCGATATGCATCGACTTCTCTAAAATCCGAAACACTGTACAGTCGTTCATATCGGTCAATCTGAAAATGCATTCGCGAGGGACTGCATCCGCGTCCAGAACGAGATCATGCAGAAAAAGGCTTGGTCAATCCAGGGTGAAAAAGGCACTCGATATTTCCGACATCGGACGTGGGGATCAGTTGAAGGAAAAAGATACGAACGACTGGAGAGGCCGGTGTTCGAAAGCTTGCGCTCGACAGAGTGGTTCGTGCAGGAATGATGGCCGTTCTTTTTTATCCTGTCATACCATGGGCTTGCACGCGCGTAGAATCCCCCTATCGTCGCGGGGGTGCAGGAAAATATCATAGTTTCGCGATAGTGTACCAAGTCGTGAACAATTTTTCTTTATTTAACTGGGATACAGCATTATTTTTAACCCTTTACACTCGAATGGTGACTCTGAGGCATCACTAAAAACTCTTACATCACGTTCCAAAGTCAATATTAAAAAGCTGTGGAACGTGTAATTACTGTATGATGCACGAGACTCAATTTGACACGCATAAAATGCTCCAACAATAATTCATTTAAAAAATGGAAATATTGTAAGTCGGATACTTATGCCGTATGCACGTATAACAAGACTGTTGATAACTATGCCATCTTCAAAATTGAAAATATCCGTTTCATATGATCTGTGTCAATTCAATTTGATACCAAATTCTACATATTTAAAGAAATAATTATTTTCAACGTTGCATTACTGTTTTGCATTATAATACTGTTTTATTTGAAGAGTTAGTTAGTACTTTACCAATAAATATATTTATAATGGACTGGCAATGCGTCATTAATTTCGACTGACCGATGCTGAAGTCTTTAAAAGAATCGAAAGGCAAAGTTTTCTCTTCTACTAGAAAATTACTTGTGATAGAAAATGGTAGTTTTGCACATGTCAATTAATCGATCAATTAATCTAGTTCAAATGAATTGCTTCCCATTTTCCTTTGTTGAGAAAATAATGTTTTAATCGATTACTTAACTTGCTGCAAATCATTCATGAAATAAAGAAGATTACATTCAAGTTCAATTCCTCGAGGTTTCTCTACCGTGTTCATTTGCATGAACTCTGCAGTCTAGTCATGAACTTTGATCCGCCTTCTTCCTCGCGTATTCCCTATCTTAAGTTCCAAAATAACCTGCACTTCTGAATATACTTAACTCCGTGCGTATGATTCATTCCGTGATTAGACAGTCACGTGTTGTCGCATTGTTGATCATTCGTTAATAAAGAAAGAACACATCTATTTACTGCAAATACATATTTACTCTAAAGATTCAATATTCGTAGGCTTAAAATAATATTCTAATATTTAATAATATTAATAATATTTCCCAATATATCCTAAACTAATAATTATCTGTCTAAATATTTAAACTTCTTCAACTTATTCGTGTCAGTTTGCAAAGCTAGGTGTTAACTAAAGATATTGCGGAGAACTGATACGTCGCTCGGTTCATTCTTAATATTTCCATTAATTCATAATAATATTCGGTACTTATTTGAATTTAGAATTATATTAATCTTACCTATTAATGAGAATATGCAATGTTTCCCTCCTTTTTGAAATAAATCATATCTTTATATTTGATATTTTCATCGTACGCTTAAACTATGAATTAATTGTAAACTTTACGTCATTGCACTTCCTAATTCAATCATGTTTGTCCCATGTCCAATTTCTAGAAATAAAGTGTCCAATACTGGGACCTACATATATTTCTATCCAATCACTGAGCCATAGTAAGGATCTCACATTTTTTGCAACTGAAACATTTACCTTATATGCCATCTTCTAATAGTGTACAGTACACTAGCGTTGTTATCTCAGAATCCACGGAGAACGGTCAAGCAATGAGAAGCGAGTTGCCGCAAAAAAGTGTCGCAAGTGAACCGGCAAGGGATGTTTATAGTCGCGGGAATGTCGAGGGATGTTGCGCGAGATTCTCAGACGCCAAACTGTCGAAGTTTGCCCTCGCGGTCCAGCTCGTTAATGGCGATCCTACCAGGCTTTCCATAGGGGTTGTTTGAAAGTTTAACTAGTTCCTACTTGTTTCAGGTTGAACCGGTAACCCCATGAAGCGAGATTCAACGTTGTCACTGGGACACTTTTCCATGGAATTAGTCGGATGAGGTGTCCAGCATGTTTCAGCCGCGTATGGAAACGCGGATATTGGAATCGAAAATATTTCCCGTAACTCTGAATTTGCTTTCATCGACAACGATAATTGACATAAATGCGAAAACACTGTTCCCGTTCCATCGGCACTCGCTACGGAAAAATGTTGCATTACATACTTCATATCTTTGTTTCGCCGCGAACATTTTATTTGCGGCGGATAATATATTGCAATCGATTGCTCCGCCCTTTCTGCTCGAACCGTGAACTCTCTGCTGAATAATAAAATTAAATTGGTTAATGTGCACGAATTTCTTCGGAATAATGAACATCATTTGGTAATCATTTGCAATCGTACGAAAGTTTTACAACGAATTGTTTGAAGTAATGTGTATTTTCGAAATTATGGTTAGACGTGATTGTATGCCGAGGATTGTATGAGAGGATGAATATTTTAAAGCAAATAGGTGCGATAACGATACATCCTAGTTTTAGTACTTTGCACTGGCGTGGTGACCCTGAGAGGGCTATTAGAAATAGATACATCACGTTCCGAAATACTTTTTACATTACCAAATTTGCTTATATTTTGAAAACTGTTAATGTAACTATTGCACGAGTCCAAGATTTAATTTCACATGCATAAAATGCAATAAGTCGTATAAGATTATAATGCTGAAGGTAAAAGGGACTAGTTCAAATTCAGAGGTAAAATTGCTACAGGTGCAAAGAGTTAATAAAATTGAAGTATATTCTGTTGAAAGTAGAGCAGTATTATATAAAAGCATTGCATATGAGTGTCTGCACAAACGAAGTACATATTCTACGTACATCAGAGCTGTTCACCTCATACCTGCGTTTAAAAACGTAAATTCATTGCATGTTGTTTTCGAACATATTTCGAACTCATTCTTCATAATATAACAACGATACCGTGAACTATTAGAGAACAAGCAAGCGAATCATCAAAAGTGTATAGATATTTCTAGTACAAATACATACTTATTATTTCTTATCCCTATGCGAATAAATATCGTACACAATAGAAGGAGATTCGATTACAACATATTGGTGCATTTTGCATTGTGGGAATTTCAGTTTCGTTACTTCCGCCCGCAGTCATTACCACGAATCCATTGAATAGATGGAACGGCTGCGATGAATGGGATTGATTTTATGGCTGCTCATTAAGCATTTAGGATAATTAAGACTCTTCCCTATTGCTACGATGATCCCTACACGAATTACCGGTGCCGATCTCCGCTGTTCTCATTTTCATTCGAATAGCCGAGTTAGGGATAAATTCTATTCATGCTATCCGCGGCGGAATTTCATTAAATATACACGCATACAAACACAAACCTGCTCATACACGTGAATAGACACACATACACGAGGATGGGGAATTATATCGACATTAATTAGTTGAACTTCATTTTACATTTTGTCTAAACTAACACGAGATAAGCTGACATTGTAGCTTACAGATACTGTAAACTGAACGGAGCTTTGTACTGAAAACAGAAGTTCATCCATCTTTGCGCAATCTCTACGCGACATAGACTAGTTTTGGACATGATCATCCACTATGCACCTGTTCGCAATTTAATTACATTTCTGATTGGTAGAACTAACTCTAAAAACAGCCAGCCTGTTGTTCGATCGTGTCACTAACAATACGTAGAGTGTTCCATAATTATATTAACACCCGGAAAGAAGCGACGAGCGGTCAAGGCCTAATTCTCGCCTCTCATTGATCACTGTTTTTCGTTAGTAACTCGCAAACAAAGCCGCGGATTACATTTTCGCTAAAGAAAAAGATACTTCAAATCACACGTGTGTTCAAGGAAAGCAAATATTTAATATTGAATACGATTCGTGATTCTCAATTAGCAACCGACTATTCTCATACGTGCAGTGATAATGTTCATCATTTCAGATGAAATACCGAGTTGTAACGTGATATAATAATTCAATATATCATTAAAATCTCCTACTTGTTTAATTATTTGTATCCACGGCCTTGTGCAGAAAATTTCAAATATTTCAAATTATAATAACATCTTTCGAAATGCAAAAATCAAAGTAGTTTCTATACGTATAGCCTTTTTATTGTAGGAAGTATCGATTACCTGCACAGTATACCTGATAGGTCTATCGCCATCTTTCCCAAACTGTTGTATCCACAAACGTCAATTAATCGAAGAATTTTTAAGGAACATGTTTCTACGATTTGTGATTCCATCAAATGATCAACCATTTTGGTACTTGTTATTCTTATTATTACGAAGCATTATACGTCTAAGGAACTGTCCAGCCACCGTTTCAAACTTCAAACGGTACAGCATAACTCCGCATGAAATCAATGTCAGTCTCCAAGGTTTTACCACAATATTCTCCCGTATATTGCAAATTTGTTCCCAGTACAGGAAAGTAGTGAAGAATTTGTGGAACAAGTCGTTTGCCGCACAACCCGACAACTGTCCTTCCCAGAGCCTTCGTCTTGGCCGATCGTCGTTGCTAGCACGTGTGCCAAATTCACCGCAGTCGGCCGTGCAAAAAACAATCCGCACACTTGGTGAAAATATTCTCGAGTCTTGACCGGACGTCGCTTGCTTCGTCGGAGACTTTTGCTGCAACGGAGACGCGCACTGAGTCGAATGAATCCCATTGAATAAATTTTGAATGTCCTCGGGCTGTTCCGTAAGCAGCAAGTTCTCCGCGTTGGCAGCTGAAAAATCGTTTCGAAATCCGGAAAAATAGAGGAACCTTTCGTTCTGTACACTCTGAACATTCTTCTTGACCCTACACGATATTCTGAAGTTCGCGCATTTATTATTTTTTACTTTGGCTATAACTTCGAATAATATTTTACTATCTTATCATGCCAAAATTGAAGACTTCTATTTTATTTCAGTTAAATTGAAATTGTGTTATATTTTCTTGAAAGTCCTTTCACTGTGCAGGGTGGTTCATATTTAAGTAAGATTGTCTAAGTATTATTTACAAATTGTGAAGAAAAAGAATTTTTTTTCGGTATAAATTAAATAAATCAAATAACCAATCTATCAAGTGTATCATCTTCTAAGATTATTTTATGAGAATAAGTGGATTAAATACTAACGTATTGAATATAATCTTTCAACTAAGGGCTTAAAAATTGACAAACTTTAATAAAAACTCATTCTTAATACGAAGACAAGATCATGCTCGACAAGCATAGCTCTGAAATTTTGTTCTCACTTTAGTGTGCTGAATGTGACCTAAAGTTGCGTCCACGTGCTCTGATACACCCTGTATAGCACGTACCCAAAGGATATGTTCAGGATACATGATCACACACAACTTAAACATTTTATGGCTTATTTTTGCTCTTGAGCCCGGCGGAAAGATATTGAATCTTTAACAGGCTAAGACAGAGTGTAAATTGGTATGCATACTCGAATTGGCTCAGGTGCGAGTCCATCCACGTAAAAACGAGTGCAGTGTAGTGCTACAAGGTGCATAATATTTTCTCATTTTTTACGTTCACTCCTCGCATGCACATTTTTCTGTTACAACGTTGCTGCGCGTATGAATTTCGTACTTGTTTAATTTTCCAACAGCGAAACAAGTAGCTTATTTGCGAAATGTAATAGTAATAAACTGGCTACAGTAGTTCAACGCAAGAACGCTAGAATAACGCTAGAATTTCAACACAGTAATTGTTGCGTCCAGAGACAAGGGCCATAAAAAAGGTCCCACCATTGGGGAAACCCTCTCAGGCCCCAACAAGGGTCAAGGCAGACACCCCCCTCCAAGGGGTGATTCGTGCCTTGACCAATAATAAACAATCTACCTCCATCCACGGGTGCTCTTCCACGACTTTCCAGCGTTGGAAGAGCATCCTTCCACCAGCGCTCGCAGAGAGTGCAACACAAAAAATAAAGTTCTCTAAGACTACTAGAGACCCTTCCACGTCATTAGTTTGCCGTAGGAAGCGCGAATCGAGCGTACAATAGTTCGGTCGCGCATGTACGTTAGGCGACTAACCGAACGTACGGACGAAACAGTAATCTCTAATGTAAGGCAATACTTGTAAAATTATTAACGATTCTTCATGCATTTATGCCACGTACAGATTTTTAAAATACAAGACATTCATTTTCTTCTTAGTGTGGATTAGTAATCCTTCAAATGATGAGGGAAACATTTCTTCAATCTTAATTTTTGTAAAATGACGTATGAAAACGACAATTTACGTAAAGATCCGCAGTCTATTTATTCGAAATAGTTACAGATTAAATTCATATTTTCGTGAATGAAAGTTCATTAGGACTTTTAGGATCTAAAATGAGAGTAATCGTTGCGATAGAAAAAGTTCTGCACTTTCGGTGTCGCTAAATAAATTACTTTGACTTTTTAAGATTTCTTTAAGCCACAGGTTGATTGATCGACGTGTGAAGTCGCCAATTTCGTACAGAATTGATTAGTTAAAGTGTCGCATTTTCTGGCACCAGCATGACAAACGGATTCACTCGTATTATAACATGACTGCGCTCCGTCGGCCATAGCGGTTAGCAAATGACGAGGAAATATTGTGTAACGTCAGAAACAGGCTCGAAATACGTAATAGTTCGGTACGCGCGATCCTAATTCCTGTAATTACAATATCAATTCCGACCGAGAACGAAAGGATGACAGATTTCACCGAAAATGTGTCAGCAATTCGAAACTTTTGGGCAATACATGGGTCCGACAACAGTTCCAGATACATGGCCTCGCATTTGCTAACGCATTATTATTCGCCACGATAATTTTGCACGTTTATCTTATCATTAAATTCCAGCCGGACGGCGCGGCGCGTACTCGTTAAACCAGATAAAATGTTTAGGATATAGACATGATGGTTATTCTGCATATTTTGTCGCCTCGCGTCTGCACTGGCCGATAACTACGCGTGGCGGTTAACCGTGCGGTACGATTAAAATTGCGACCGATTAAACGTATTATAAAGCACCGGCGGTTTGCGCATTCAGACCGTAGTTCCAGCCGAAGCGTGACGGGGAAAGGTTAAAGCTGCCGCAACGATTACACGCCTGCATTTGCCCGACCAGTTAATTTCCACGAATGCTTTTGTTAGGAGACTTTTACATGGTAACCCGAAATTCAGTCCGCCGAATGTTCAATAATTGTCTGCGCAACCAGAATCTTTCGGTTAATTTAGCCCCGCCACTCTCTCTCTCTCTCTCTCTCTCTCTCTCTCTCTCTCTCTCTCTCTCTCTCTCTCTCCCTCTCTCTCTCTCTCTCTCTCTCTCTCTCTCTCTCTCTCTGCTTAAAATCTATTGATTCGCGGATTGATCTGCGCCATGGCAATGCCGCAACGCCTATACTTTGATGCATTGTCAAGCTAAAAGTCACAATTTGACTTCGGTCTCTGATTACACCAAAACTATTACAATTACAATCATTTTTGTAGCGAATTCTTGTGCACAGAAGCCGACAGGTACTTGTAAAATTTTGATCTTTAATTTAATCACCAATGAAAATTGATTGATTCAATTCTCTCTCTCTCTCTCTCTCTCTCTCTCTCTCTCTCTCTCTATTCATAAATAACACTGAAAAATTATAGTCTATCCTTGTCCTGATTTCACGCGTGTGCAACTTGACAAAATTACACGTAATGAATGCTTTTTATAAACTTTCTCCACTGCGCTTTTAGGAGTACGACATGTTCGTAATGTCACATAGCAGCTTAACTTTTTACGAAAGTCCGAAATAAATAAGTGGCGAGTTTAATTTGAAATTTCTTTTGTTCTCGACATTTTTTCACAGACGAAGTTACTCTGACAAAGAAATCTTGAATTGCTACTGTCAGATTTGTTTGAGACTATTGCGTGTAAGTATGACTGATCTGTAAAGATTGTTTACATCGCCGTTGCCGTGAATTCCCCAATGTCACGTGACTTCTTGCGTGGCGTCAGGGATGAGCAGTTCAGCAGAGTCGGGGCAGAGGGCAGCGTGGTTGGCCGACGCGACGTGACCAATCGCAAACGTGAAAGCATCCCTGGCAATCCTGCTACCTTCCATCCCTACTCTGCCGTTCTGCTCACCCGTGACGTCACGGATAGAGTTGCATTTGAGGGAATCCGCGGCAACGGTGGTTAACATTTCTTGCCTTGCGTTGTTACTAAGTGTGCACGTACTTTTGTCCGTTAAATATGTAAATATATATTAGTTTGAATTTTTCATTAAATAATTTATATACTGTAAGGATGCAGAATTAGTAAAACTTAAGTTCACAATAATAATATGAATCCGTTTGAGTTTCATTGATATCCATTTTCCCAATTTGTTCACTTATTCTTGTCAAACGACTGTATCTTGCAACAGTAACGAGTAAACTGCGGAAATTGAAAACAGTGAAAAGATTGAAAGAAGCTGAGAATGTTGATGTACTAATTTCAACTCAATAACATTATTTAAAGAAAGAAAGAGAATTTCACTTAGCTCATTTGTCTTGAAATTGGTGTAGAAATTTTTTTGTTTTACATAAAGATCCGCAGTCTAGTAACGAGAAATTTTCGATTCGTTCACCGTAACGCAAGTAACTTTAACGTTCCAAAAATCAAAACCAATCCAATAACTAGAAAAATTGTCTGTATCAATTGAACAAATTCCGTAATAATTTTAATCGATTGAAAATGATACATTGACATTTTTAAATTGTATTAATATTTTTACTAATTGTGAAATTACAATTATTCAATTTGATCACAAGTCTCACTCTTTGTAGTCGTGCAAGGGATCGAGAGAATAGCAGGATTGGTGTGCGACACATTAAAATTGATCGCGAGTCGTTTCCGAGACAGCCCAGTAGCCAACAAACATTGCATTTCACATCGAAGCATATTTCACCGTTCATCCAAGCGTAGGTGATCGAGTTTCCGCGCGGACATTCGCACGTAATTGAGAATCGATGAGTGTCGCGCCGAGGTCCTAGGGTAAACCGGACGAAGTATAGCGGGGGCGGACCGTGACAATGCAACGACAGTGGCAGGGAAAGGAGAGGCACGAATCGTTTAGGTTTAAGTGACATCGGGTACCGCACAATGGTGCTGATTGCCGAAATTAGCTGGCGCAGTCTCTGGCAACGGTAACCGGCTCACGAGCCCGTCGCGTCGTCGCCGTAGTCGTTGTCGTCGTCGTCGCCGTCCTTGTCGTCGTCGTCGTCGTCGCCGAGTGAGTTAGCCGAGGGCGTCACTTAACGCGAGAAAGAGCGACGAGATTGCCACATCGAACAGTGCAGACGGAGAATGCACGGGAAGGAGATGGGAGCCGGCTGAACTACAGAACCGAGTTACACGTGCCGTACGGATTGCGGAGACAATTGCGACTTCCTCCACGACTGCATCCACGTTACGCATCTGCAACGAGTCTAGGCGTGTTACAACTATCTCGGGATTCTCTTGATCTTCAACCGTTTGTTCGTTGTTCCGCAGCTGCACGTGAAAACCCGCAGTCACGTCGTGATCAGTAAACATAATACGAGAGAAATGTCCATCCAATTGCATCTCTGTAAAATGGATTGTTGTTTCAACAAACTATTTCAACGGGGTTTAATCCACGCCGGTGGACGCTGCACGATAGGTCAAAGTGACGAAATTGTGTCAAAAACAACGAACTATTCATAGAAATGAGATAAAGCGATGATTTTCTTTTACGTTGAAGCTGAAACGTTGCACAATAAGGGAAAAATAGAGAGAACACACATTTTTTAACTTTATATATATATATATATATATATATATATATATATATATATACATATATTACATTCAGTTACATCATAATAATAAATATTATAATATTATAATATTATAAATAATAAATATCATTATATAATAATATATATATATATATAAATATATATATATATATATAATAATATATAATAATATATATATATATATATGTAAATAATAATATAATATAAATATCATAATATATCATAATAATAATAAATATCAATATAACAACAAAGTAAACACTAATTTTTAGGTTTTATAATTGTATACGATCTTATTAACACATTAATGTCACCAATTAAATTATTGAATTCCACTAAATATATATCGTATACAATACGTATAAGATCGTATACAATTATAAAACCTAAAAATTAGTGTTTACTTCGTTGTTATATTGATATTTATTTGTTTTTACTTAGTAATTATTCTTCACTAGTTGCAAATTAGTTGTTAACTGATGGTAAATTGGTTTTCAAATATCTATATTTAATAGTTGTATTCTATAATTACATTCTTATTTATAAACGTTACCATGAAATGAATTTGATTACATATTCTGTGTTAATAAGACCACATACGTACATGTACAACCCTTCACTGTAAGAAATCAAAACATTGGGTACAAAAGTTGTTTCATATAGAGATTACTTTATGTCTTCTATGCTACATCCACCATTTTTATGTGGATTGCGTAAAACCATAAATGAATAAAAATGATGGACAGAGTAGTAACTTTTGGTGAACTCAGGTACATTATTTAGTAACGATTTAAGAGCTGTACATGTAGCAATCCATTCGTAATCTCACGAAATTTAATTAACTTTGTCGTCAGCCTGTCAAATGACCGCACGATGGAGAAAATTAAGCAACTTTCTTTTCTCTCTGAACGAAAATGATCAGGGTAAAATGTTCCAACACTGACACTGCTTAGCACGATACCGTAAACGCTGCCGAGGGCGCATAAAAGTCGAAAACAACTCTTGAAACCCAACTTGAACTCAGTTAAAGTTGGTCCAACTTTGCTGAATTACAGAACAGCGTTAAGGACGCGTCAGATTCAACTCCTGACTATCTGACAAAAAAAAGCTTTGGAACGGGATGAAGTTGACTGTCGTAAAGTATGCCTGTTCACAGAAGTACATTAATTAATGTGCTCATAAAATTCAGTTAACAACGTCTCAAAACTGTTATCGCTCGCAGTTATAATTTTCTTTGCGTTTCGTGACAATATTACAGACGATAATAGTAATAATAGGTGACAGCCTCGGAAATGTTCATTAAGGGCATTTAGTTTCCTTCTCGTATATATTTTCCGACAATTTCAAAATAACAACTGAACCGTTGTTTTTTTAAATTGCAGATACACACCGTGTGTTGCATGTAATTTTCGAGAGGCTTTTAACGCGAAAAACTTTACTGGGCGCTGCAGACTGGGTTGTGCTATTAGAGAACCTTGCACCCGCATAATTGCATTCTGCTAATTTTAGAGACAACGCGCACATTTCTATGTAAAGTATGGGAACGTGATGGAAACAAGGCTTTCTAATTATTGTTATTCAATTGGACGCCATTGTTTTGCGAACAAACTTAATTCAGCACAAAATTGTACAATACATTTATATATTAAAACAATTCAATATAATTAATGTCCTCCACGCTAATGGTTTTCACTTGTACGTTTATGTATTTTTTGATATTGCTATAGGCAAAGAAAATTATGCAGGGGGATGTATAATATATTCTCTGCGAATTTATTTCTCTATCTTTAAGCATTATGTATACTAACTGCATTCGAAAATTGTTAGCGACGTAACAACGTAGTCTAGTATTTCAGCAATATAATAACGTACAATCTTGATAAAAAAACTAGGTTTAAGATGCCGATTATGAAATGTGTGGAATATTTGATGTTTACAAATATTTGCGCATATATTAATATTTTAGTTGCAGCGTACCGGAATTGAAACATAAAACTTAATTCGCATACGTAATCTTTGCTCAACTGATACCGATTCTTGCTACATTCATCACTTCTCTGTCATGGTTAATGGTAACACTAAATTTATAATATGTCGAATAAATTTGCGAACAACATGAAGAAAGAAATGCAATCATTCATAAACGAAGAGTATAAACTTTTTCAACATATTCCTTCTTCTTTCCGAGTTACAGGTATTGTATAATTTTGTCTCAAAATGCTACGTAAAAAGCGTGTAGACGAAAAATTCTGATAAAAGAATGATGTGAAGAAATAAACAGACTGGAAAATTAGATGCAAAAGAGAACAAGTACACTGCTGACGTACATGCAAATATCCACTTTTGTAGTCAGCTTCAAGCATCTGACGCAGAACTCCGCATCCTACAGTAATAAATTCTCCGTCTAAAATATTAGGTCTACTACGAGGTTCTGTATAGTTTTTAGTGTACCTTCAAATGAATCTCGACGTACTACATTTGTCTCGTTTCCGCTCGCTGTTATCTATTTCCCGTAATTTGTCAAACATCTTAACATTTTAAAATGCGAAGAAGACCTAGCTCATTTATTTCACTGGGTAAGGCATGCAAGATATGAAAACAAAACAAAAATAAAACTATAAATACAAAAGAAAAACTCTCAATTTCTGATTTACCTTCCGCAAATACACTCCGACCAAAATTTTACACAAATGCGATCACCATCCATCAAGGCCGGCAACCACGACAGATACCAAATACAAGCAAACTCGAGAGGGGAATTAGACAGAAATGAAAGATTCGCATATCCAAATGAATCTTATCGTGCTCGAGTCTGTTCTTTGGAGAGGAAGGTGTCCTAAAGTGGTGAAACGCTATCGATAGTTCTCTATCTTTCGTTGTACCATGAGAAATATGTATAATATCAAGTTTCGGAGACATTAAAATTTGAAGATACCAAAAAGCTTGAAAAATATGAAACTTTTATATCATATTCTTTTTACAATGTAATGAAAATACAGTAATCAAATACAATTTAATAAAAATATCTACCATAGTAGATATTTTAAAAAGTGAGAACCTCGACATATTTCGGCTTTAGCACTAAACCTGTTTCGCTCTAAATATTCTTTCCTACTTTCTCAAAAGTGCCGGTACACGAAAGTATTTTTTAACGCATTTTTTTAAAGGCATTCTCATTCACCTATAAATACTAGAAATATTCAACTAAATATATTATTAAAGCGAGATAGAAATATCTAAAAGTTCATTCTGATCTATGTATCGACAATAAGAATAACGCTCTTCGCTATCGAAAACTATCGATAGCACCTATCGAGTTCCCGAATCAATATAAAATCGCGCATTGCTCCATTGTAGACTTGAGTTTCTAGAAGCAAAATGCAACCAGTGTGCCGCGAGAAGAGGAGCATTACTTTTCCATAAAAATAAGGATGGCATGTACGATTGCAGCAGAGAACTGGTCCAGCAAGTTTCCGTTGAAGACAGTAAGGGACTGCTTGCGGCGACCGTAAAACCTCCCGAGGAAGTTAACGGCGGGTCTTAAGGGCGTCGAGGAATCATAGTTCTACCGCGGGGCTGCTGAAAATGGGAAACGTCGGACATTTTCCGGATGTCCGCGTTGGTTCGATGGACGTCGCGCGGCTCGTGAACGTGATGTCACAGCCCCGCAAACTCCTCCGTAAATTCTTTCGCCGCGTCGCCTCGCGGCAGAACGAGCTTTACGGCACGATCACGTACCGGTGGCTCTGAAGGGACCGGGGACCAATGAAAAAAGCCGAGCCGCAGGGACACGGCCTCCTTAAGAGGACGAGACACGCCGGAATCCCCCCGACCGGCGAATTCAATTACCAAAAAGTTCTCCTGCTCGCGGTACGTGCCCGATCTAGCGCGACGCAGCGCAGCGCGAAATTCTGATTCATGATCAAACGGGAATTTCACGCGAGGGGGAATTCGGAAACAGATGGAATATTTAATAAATATGCTGCCGCGTAATTGAGTCGAAAAGTTGGCGGACGTCCTTTATTACGCAAACATGAGCCCAGCTTTTAGTGCGAAAAGTTGGAAAAGTTCGTATCGCTTCGTCGAGTCCTTATTGTATTTCATTATCGAATCCAGGTAACGGTGAAATCATATTGTAAATCGTAAATAAAATATCCATTTTATTGGAAAACTCAGAGATCGGTGGAGCACAATGTTTGATCAATATTATGGCGCTTTTGTGTTATTGAAACGATGATTGAAATTGAGAATTGATTGAGAATTGAGTAAGATTGATTGAAAATTATTTTCATATTCCTTTTACTTTATCTATGAATGTTTAATTATTTGAGAAATAGATTATTATCGGCATTGAATTGAATATTACGTTTCCATTAGGAAACCAAATAAGATCGCAGAAAATTATTACTCCCCTTATTATAATAATTTGAACCAGCTGGCCTTCTGAAATGTTATGACCTATTATAATAATATATTATTAATAATATATAATAATAATAATGTAATAATAATAATAATAATAATGTACAATATTTCGACGACTTCATTATCGCAGGTGTATGAGAATAACCTTGGGAAAAAGTGTTTTCCGTTTTCGTTTTACTAATTACAGCTACATAATGGATCTGTTAAATTATTTCTTTTGTTGGATTTTTTACGTAAAATATGTTTCGTTCATACACAATAAGAATATTATGTATTTATGTCACCAGAGGAAACTTTTCGTGTAACACGATTTACTGTGACACGAATTTATATTTTCTTCGATATGTCAGAGGAATAAGTGATCACTATACTGTAGATTTTTATGCAAAATGAAAATTTTTCAACTAGTTTGTAAGAAACACAAATGAGAAGTAAAAATGTACATATATATATCTGTTCTTGAATCTGCCTAATGTCTTTAATATTTGATCTAGTCATTCTTATCATACATGCATAAAACCTGCAGTCTAGTTATTAGTTATAGTCGACACAGCATAAACCATTTGGATGGTTTCAGCCTGTTTTTTCCTACATCGAATACAAAGAGCTTCACTCAAATTTCAATATTAAAGAATTTTCTTAATTGTTACTGGGGCGCTTCAGCGGCATAAAATAGAGTAGTTTAGAGAGAGAGTAGTTTAGACTATTCAATTTCCTTGCGAAATTAATAAGGAGAAACTCATTTCAATACCTGATAGCAACAGAAACCGACAGGAAGGAAAATCCTGATTAAAAAATGGTTTCCACATAGTCCTCTGAAACTGTTTGAAGGAAAACAAAGTGGGGCGGACGGGAAAACGAACAGTGCATTGTAACGAAATCTTTTTATTGCAAATTTACCTATGCAAAGAAGGCCGTGGGGAAAGCAGCGAGGACAAAGGGACGCACATATGTACGTATGTATAATTCTAATTGCCTGCATACTTTTTTAGCTAAACGAGCTGGAATATATGTACGTTCACTTCAACTTGGAAACATGCGCATGTCCGGATTGTACCTGTTTTCTCTTAACCCCCCTCCCTTTAGGGGGATAACTTTACGTCTAATTATAATTTCCTTGCTTCCACTTCGATTCGTACACTTCGTCTATTGCGACTAATTTTTGCGGTAAATTGAGTAAACGTTAACAATAGAAATATTAATAGAAACCAATAATATCAATGTATAGTTTTCAACATGTTAAAGTTATTTAACGAAGATATGAGCTTCTTCTTGTTTTGAGAATTTTTATTTTGCATGAAGAATCACGATCTACGAGCAAGAAGTTATGAATCTTACAAATTGAACTGACACGCTTTTGTATAATAATTAAAATTAATGATTCAGTCATTTGACGAAAAATTTCTGCATGTCTACGTAGCATTTAACCCCTTAATGCACAATTTAAAAAAAAAACCGACCAAAAAAAATCAATTTTTTTTATCTAAGAAAATACATATTTGGACCTTAATTTCAATAAATATGTAAAAAAATGCAAAAATTACTAAAAATTCAATAAAAATAGTGGATAAATAATTATAGTGAATATTGAATCGCTTTGCAGATCGAATTTTGTACCCATCGTACTGTTTTTCAATTACCAGTTACTATTTTGAAGGGGAAGGAGGAGACGAAAAAAAAAACTGAAAAATATTTAATTTTACCTAAATTTGTAATAATATAATAATAATATTTATTAGCTGAAAGATATATAATAAACTAAAACTATTCAAAATTTTCTTTTGTATGGTAAATTTCAAAACAAGGTGCAGCACATAGCCCAACATTCCTTATTTCAACATTAGAAAACATACCTTTTATACACTAAAAATCCAATTTACTCTCTATAAAAATACACCATAAAACAAAAACGTTTTTATATGTTGACACTAATAATATTTGTAAAAAATAAGAAACAATTGTCTTTGAAGAAATTTACTTTGATAACGTCTACTTTACTTCACGACTTGCTCACGAATAATACACTAAATGTTCATAAGTGCCATCCTAAAAGTGCATATTTTATTCCTGAATAAGCAAAAAATAGAAAGAGATCGGAGATAACTGGAGAGTAATAAATAAATTAGTCATAACAAAACTCACAAAAGTGCCAACGCTAATTAGATACGCAATAATGGATATAGATAGATAGAAACAATTACCAGGTCAGAGATGCTTATAAGCGTCACCCTAAAAGGCTATATTTTATAATCCCAAATAAACAAACTTTACAGCTTACAATACAGAATTACACGATGAATATCAATAAATTGAATGTTTTCCTTGGTTTTTATTAAGTTATTTTTACTGCCCGGATATATTCGGATCTGAACATTTTAGCGACATAAGTTGCGACGCCGACCGTATATATACGGGTCTGCACATTTTGGCCGGTTTTGCACGCCCGTGTTAATACGTTTCTGCGCGTTAAGGGGTTAAGCAGTCAAGTAAAGTATTTGATAGAATTATTTTCGCACAGATTTTGCAAGGCTTTCCGCGAGAGAACGTTTATTTATTGGTTAACTGTCGCGATGAAAAAGTTGTTCTTTTCCGTGCGGAAACTCTGTCGGACCTTTTCGATATCGTTTCCCCATTTTATTAAATATTAATAAAGTTCTCGTGTTTCAAAGCCAACGACAAACGCTTATCGAAACGATTTATCCGGTCAACGAAAGTCTCGCCGGTTACATAGCACACGTAGATTATCGCATGGCACACGGCGTGTCTTTTTCAGGACCAACCGTGTGCAGAATGGCGGTCTGTGTGTGCAGCGATGAGTACACACGACTAAATCCCTGCGCATATAGGGCATTCCATTTAACTTGGCCAACGCAAACATCATTTACATGAGTTTTTCTTCGAAGAACTGTTTAACAGAAAATCTGCTTATCGTATCCACTGGTTGCACATTTACGTTTCACTTTGCAAAGAGACAACGAATGTTTCAGGAAGGAAAAAGTACACTTTTCTTTTTAAGGAACGTCCACGATTTCATACCGTTAACTTGAGCGTGGTTCTCCGTTCAATTCTATCTACCTATCGCATAAATATTTACTGTTTAAAATGCAACAATGTCGAATTCCCAAAAATTACGATTATAGTAGAAACTACAATATAATTGTAATTTTTGAGAAAGAGAAACTATAATCGCAATTTTTGAGAAAGAGAAACTATAATCGCAATTTTTGAGAAAGAGAAACTATAATCGTAATTTTTGAAAATTCGACATTGTTCGTCCACTCTACGAAATAACACTTTGGATTTAGTATATTTTTAGAGAAGTTTCAATATGGTAGGAATTTTTGGGGGATTGGTAAATGAAATATCCTGTAGCGAAGCCAGCAGGATTCCGGAGCTGAAGCCAACCTGTCGCCAGGATCGCGTATGGATCCTCTATACGCCGCTGTTTCGGACCTGCTGTTGTTCCGGGTACCATATCGTTTCTCCTTTTACGATCAAACGAGAACTGTTTTTCTTTATCGGCCAACTATTCTGCAGAAACTGTCTGCACAGCGACTAGCTAGGATTTCGTTCCGCCTTTACGATTTCATTTACTGCGACAGGAGTCCCGATGAATCTGAGCGTCGACCTCGAGTTTCGCTGACGTTTTACGATGTTGAAAAGTGATCGCCGAAGCAATGTAGCTACTGACATTTTTATCAGTCAATGCCGCACCTAACGATGCTTTGTATATACGGTATGCATCATCCGGGCACAGCAAGTAGGAAACGGAACGATCTTACTCATCTGCAATTGGCGCAACTGGTCGAGACGTCACGAGATGCTTGCATAACATTTTTTACGCAAATATTCTGACGTTTATGGTACAGCGTTGCACTTAATTCGTAAACTTTCGCACACAACATTTGGGAAACCATTAGAAATGTTGACGTTGCTCAATTCGTTTTTATGATGACGAAATGTGAAGAATCACTTTTCTACCACCTGTTGCGAAGCACTCTCCATACTTTTATGTTCTTCCTCACTTTATGCTTTAACTGTGGCAGTTTCCAAAACACGGTATATCGTCAAAAGATACGAAGTCGCTGCAACCATAGATGAAGTTAACAATGAATTTAATGTATTTGGAAATAAGATATCGAGTTCTAATAAAGGAGACGATGCTCTATAATGTTGAAATTACATTCTTAAATTTTTGGATCTCAATAGTGTCGCTTGTTTTTGAGTGACAGTTGTTCGAGTACTGAACTGGGTCTGAGTTACCCAATATGATGTAGGTTATGCAGTATTAAAAAACGTATACCAGTTATGTACTGCTCTATTTATTCTAAAACTGTACAAGAAATGTTAATGTTCATGCTTTTTTAAAGCACTATTTTAATCGAGTGAAACCTAACGATTTAAAATTATGGCCAGTTACATAAATTCGATTTCTTAACCATATCGATAAGCGAAAAGTACATACCTCTTAATAATTGTTTTAGAACTTACAGTAAACTAACGGAGTACTTAAATGATTTTATTTAATTAACCCCTTAACGCGCAGAAACGTATTAACACGGGCGTGCAAAACCGGCCAAAATGTGCAGACCCGTATATATACGGTCGGCGTCGCAACTTATGTCGCTAAAATGTTCAGATTCGAATATATCCGGGTAGTAAAAATAACTTAATAAAAACCAAGGAAAACATTCAATTTATTGATATTCATCGTGTAATTCTGTATTGTAAGCTGTAAAGTTTGTTTATTTGGGATTATAAAATATGGCCTTTTAGGGTGACACTTATAAGCATCTCTGACCTGGTAATTGTTTCTATCTATCTATATCCATTATTGCGTATCTAATTAGCGTTGGCACTTTTGTGAGTTTTGTTATGACTAATTTATTTATTACTCTCCAGTTATCTCCGATCTCTTTCTATTTTTTGCTTATTCAGGAATAAAATATGCACTTTTAGGATGGCACTTATGAACATTTAGTGTATTATTCGTGAGCAAGTCGTGAAGTAAAGTAGATGTTATCAAAGTGAATTTCTTCAAAGACAATTGTTTTTTATTTTTTACAAATATTATTAGTGTCAACATATAAAAACGTTTTTGTTTTATGGTGTATTTTTATAGAGAGTAAATTGGATTTTTAGTGTATAAAAGGTATGTTTTCTAATGTTGAAATAAGGAATGTTGGGCTATGTGCTGCACCTTGTTTTGAAATTTACCATACAAAAAAAAATTTTGAATAGTTTTAGTTTATTATATATTTTTCAGCTAATAAATATTATTATTATATTATTGCAAATTTAGGTAAAATTAAATATTTTTCAGTTTTTTTTTTCGTCTCCTCCTTCCCCTTCAAAATAGTAACTGGTAATTGAAAAACAGTACGATGGGTACAAAATTCGATCTGCAATGCGATTCAATATTCACTATAATTATTTATCCACTATTTTTATTGAATTTTTAGTAATTTTTTTGCATTTTTTTTACATATTTATTGAAATTAAGGTCCAAATATGTATTTTCTTAGATAAAAAAAATTGATTTTTTTTGGTCGGTTTTTTTTTTTTAAATTGTGCATTAAGGGGTTAATATATTGTCAAATGTTGTATTTTGTAAAAATTTTATTATTTATAATCCTCCGTCATACTACTGTGATTACCGTTAAAATAAATGAAAGTGACGGTATCTCGGACAACCTCTCGGTATTTACAAATTTTGGGCACGAAATGCCACACTCTCCAGAACACTGTGCATCGTAAAACCTTGGTGTAACCGAATTGACTCTGTCCATTCCAGATCGATACAATTTTCACCGGCAAGGACATAGTGCAGAGTGCGGTCTCAATTAAAGAAGCGGCAAGTACAGTGTTTAATTGGATCGGATATAATTCAGGCGCGGATCAGCAGAAGGCAAATTGCTGGGCGCATACCGGGCGCGGGCACTCGAGGAAGGACTATATTAAGCTGGAAAGGATGATTCGATCGTTTCGCCACGCGATAACGTGAGAACCCGGCATAAGGTACATCCACGCATCTGATACACGTCCCTCGTACCGTACCGAGAACGCGAACTATAAATATTCGTCCCTCCTCATTTCTCACGAGCGGGACGAGCACGCGAGCGCGCGCGCGTTCTCCGCTCCAGAATTCGATAATGTTATCGCGCCGTCGCGACGCCTCGCGCCGCGGCTAAATTACATTTGGAACAAGAAAGAAAGTCGCGAGCGGAATCGTCGGTGAAAAAGCCCCCGCGGGCCGATAACGGGCCGCTGCGAAACACTTTCCCACTGACAAATTGGGATGCTAAAATGTATTGTTGTTCGGCATGTCTTGTTAACGCGCCCGCGAATCTCCCGAAGATTAATTGCCGGCTCTTGTATCCATAAAATTACCAGACTGCAGTTCGCGGCAAGGATTCAGGTGTGCCGGAGACCCGTATTCCTCGTGTCTCTATTACTAATTTTGATGCCGGGCTTGATTGATGTTGTATTACGGAACGCGTCAATCTTCACTCAATGCTGAAAAGGATATATTACATGGTTATACTAATGTGGCCAGCCTAAAGGTACGGATATCTCCATTTAATGGTAATGATTAGATTTCGGAACGTGGTGTAAAATGAAAATTTTCAACAATTTTAAAGTGTGACAGTCAGTATACATACATACATACACGGTTTTTTTTTACTACGAATTCATTTCTTGATAGATCATATTCACTTTTTAGAAAATCAAATTAATTCTTTTGCAGATCATATTCTCTTCTTTTTGCAAATAAAATTAACCCTTCACAGATCAAAATTGGACGTTGTTAGGAACTCTAGCTACGAAAAGGATCGATAGGGAGAGGGTAGAGTGGACTGTATAGGTGAAAAGAACGTGTGATAATGAAAACAGAATATGTTCAGAGAACAAAGAAAGAATGCAGGATTAGACAGAAATAGAGACATGAGAATGGTGCAATAAATGACGAGATGACGTGAAGCGCACGGAGGACAATGTAGATGAACTTTGAAGCGCACAGTGATGAGTATGATGAAGCGATCGTTGTTGGTTACAAAGCTGTAACTGTGTGATAGATAAACTAGTCGTAGTGTATAATAGTAAGCGTTATATGTGATTTACAAGTGTAACTCTAGCGTAACTGTAGCTGCAAGCACAGTTATTATTACAAGCCTAACTGTAGTTGCAAGCACAGATATTATTGCAAGCGTAACTGTAGCTGCAAGCGCAGAGATAATAATTAACTAACTAACTAACGCGGTCGTGTTTCGTTGGCCTATTTATTCCGCCGCAAGCCATCGGGTAGAACAAGAATGGGATTTTTGAATATCGGAAGGACTAGGCAACACCGAACGTTCGTTATAGCAAACAAGGGAAATGCCCTAATGAACTGTATTTCACGGCAGACAATGGAAAATGGATAACGAGTTTGATGGTAGGATCCTTAGAACGATGGCTCAAGCGACAAGTACAGTAATTTCTCCCGGAAATGCGAAATTTCGGGTTGCTGTGAATTTCTCTGTGCTAATTCTACGCCTATGTAATTTATTGCTACGTCGATGCTAAGGATCGACGAATCCCCGGAAGACAATACAAAATGATCTGTTTGGGTGTGAGTCAGATAAAAAAATCCGCGAAGCTACAAGATACAGTACAGATTGTACACAATAATGGACAATTTGAGAAGAGAGAAGATACGATTATTCGAATCTTGTGACCAGTTTTTATAGTTGTTGATAATCGGCGACTATAAAAACGAACCGTGAGGCTCGAATAATTGTATCTCCTCAACCCAAATTGTCCATTTTTGTATAGAATCTGAGCGTCAATTAGGGAGAATTTACTATACGTGGTAGGTACTAAGTACGTGACCGTTAAATCATGCCACGTGGTCTGCGAATTGCCTTCAACTTGTGGCAAAAAATTAGATAGAAGAAAGGTTAAGTTGCATTCATGTTAATGTATACCGGCGTGCTGGGCGCTGCCTTTTTTTGTCGACTACCCCGAGTTTCTATAAAAACGAGTTTCTATAATATTCTCAGATCTGTCGGTTTCAATATACTTAGTATAAAGTAATCCAAATATCATTATAAAGAATTAATCGTCATTATTAGATATTAATTATGTATGAAATGTTATTTCAGTTTTTAAATTTAACATGAATTTTATTACAAACAATTACAAATAAGCGAATTTCATTTGTAAAAGGATAAATTTCATTTACAGAAGAATGAATAAGACCTGCGAAGAGGGTTAATTTTATTTGCAAAATGGTGAATATGATCTACAAAAGGATTACCTTCGAGTGCGAAAAGGTGAATATAATCTACAAAAGGATTAATTTCGAGTGCAGAAAGGTGAATATGATATATGAAAGAATTAATTTCGACTGGAAAACCTGTACCAAAATTGTAATTCTGTAGAAAAAGTATTGCCCTTGTGGTTATTATTAATTATTCTGTTGTACTGTTGTTATGTACTGTTTAAATATGAAATAAAAGGTCTCAGAAGCCATTGGTTTTATTTTTATCACAATAGTTACGAATTTGTTCCGTGAAAGAATCAATTCAATTTCCGAGAGGATGAATATTTGCAGAACTGAAGTCAAATATGAAATTCATTTCCATCAAATTGTATACAATGTGCTTTTTATGGTATCATAATTGACGAAGATATTACAAGAAAAAACTTTTCTCGATTTCTAGGTTTCTACGTTGCATGTAGTCAACAATCGATATTACCATAGTTATAGAAGTTGGTTCTATTAGACTGATGCAGAGATAATTCCGATTTTAAAGCATCAACTTACAATGTCCCAGCTTAAATTAACCTTCCTATATGCGAATAAGAATTATTTGCATTTATACAATAATACTAATATAAAATAAATCTTTTATCTTTGTTGTCCCACAACACACAGGAATACCAATTATTTAATTTATGATTATTCAAATTCTAAAAATACATTTATGGATTATTTACTCAATATAATCGTTACTTGGAGTAAATATTACAATAAAAATCATTAAAATTCCGTATAAATATATTATTGTTATTTTTATAAAGAAATGTAAAGCAGTTACTTTTAGTCAAGGGGGTTGAAAACACTTATGATATCGACTCCAGTTCTTGAAACAGTTATGAAGAACTGAAATGTTCTGATAACTGTTATAAGGTATATCGGTCAGCATGTCTATGTACATTAATATGAATACATAATATAATGCTAGAATAAAAACTTTTTTCTTTCTAATTTTTTGCCATATTTCGAAGGCAATTCGGTGGCCACATGCCACGATTCGAAGGCAATTCAGAGACTCAAACTGACCATTTTGTCGGGTCTTCCAGGAATTCGCATCGCGAACCGCAGCATACGCAACAAATCACATAGGCGTAGGACTAGCACAGGGAAATTCACAGCAACCCGAAATTTGGCATTTCCGGGAGAAATCACTGTATATTGTGTAAACGTAACGCCTTAAATTCTAAATATAACCGAAATCCACAATCAAGATGCATAACCGAATTCCAGAATCGAAATTCAGGATCGAAATCCAGAGTCGAAATCCAAAACCGAAAAATAACAGTTATAGAGTTGATATAATATTGGTTCTCAAGGGCCGCAACCGGTATCATAACCGTTATGATACTTTTTCGGTTCTTCATAACTGTTTCAATCAGGACCGGTATATAACAGTTCCAAACAGTTATTTTCGAAACTTTTTCAATCCCTGCCAGAAACCATCGAATACCCATTGAATTACATCTGTTAATTTGTATGCTGGCAGATAGAATAGCATAATAGAACACGTGCGTGGATTTGAATCTCAAATGCTAGCCTGATTCATGAAGCTTAGTTTACAGCAATATGGCAGCGCATACATAGCAATTTCAAGTCAAAACGTCAACATTCTCGCTGAAACAATAAATTACTTCAGATTTAAATGCCAATTTATGAATTTCATGGAGTTCGTAGAACACGGTCTTTAACAACCAGGTTCTTAAGCCGTTGCCTGTACCATTTTGATCAGAACAACATTTTCAATTCAAATAATTTCTTCGACGAAAACAAATATTTCTGTTTAACATGTACCTGCACTTGCTTGAATGTTCAACATGTCGAGCGCTGTCTAATTTTTTACTGGTCAAAGTAATCAAACATCAGTTAAAAGGAGTTAAACATCAACAAATTCATAGCTCTACCATATTTCAAAGTATCCAGAAAATCTCGTCAAATTTTCTGGAACGTTTTACTTATCGGAACGTTGCAGACGCATAACGCGCTTTTCACGAAAGATAAATGAGCTGCCTGGTTGACTAAAAACTCCAATGATTGATGGAGTAGACACGGTAGACTGTCAGTCGTTTGCCGCAGTGGCACCGACTGCAACGGAGGATCTACGGGCGACAAGGCGGCTGCGTGTAGCACAAGCAACCGGAAATCCAGAGGAACGCAAGATCCCGGTTCTACCTAGCGACATGAGAGTGCACGTCGCCAAACCCTTAAAACGGGGCTGGGAGTCGAGTGCAATTGCCCAAACAGACTGTCGAGGAATGAACACGTCAGTGTCGGGGAGAAGGATTTTCTTCCTGGCATACAAAGTAGCCGGGGACGATGCCAGGGAATGTTACACGGAAGACCTCCTAAACCAGAATGCTGGCCTCCTCCTCTCCGTTCCGTTTCTCGAACCATCTTCCGCGGGTTTCCCCTCTTTTCACTCTTCCTATTCTGACCATGCTGGGCTGGGTGGTCGCCAGATCCGGGCGACACGCCGAATACAAATGATCGCGACAAATTAGGTCGCCGCTGAAGGGATTCTCTCGACCCTGTCCGCCACAGAACGTGTCCAGCGATAGGCTCAACCACGGCTGTCTGGATTCTTACCGTGATTCGAATCCGGTGCACCGTTCCCTCGAGAAATCTCGCCAATTTCGAACACGTTATCGATCTCAATTCGAACGGATACCCTTAATGCACGCTGCGATCAACGCACGTCGGTGTATTTTGGCTTCAAAAGTTGGCCGCAATGTCTTTATTCGTCAGAACAAAAGTATATGTATGTACTTGGGAATGAAATAATGACGTTATTTACTACAGTTTCACAAAAACAAGTTTACCGGGATTAGGAATTTACAAACAAATTTAAAACGTTTATAAATATCGCACGTTTTCCCATATTACTTTTTTCTTAATACAAATTTGCAATTATTTTAAATTAATGCAATTTTTCACCTACACATTTTTTTCTAACAACAAGCATAATAGAGATATTACGTGTGCTGATAGTAACGTGAACATCCGTTTTCAACAGAAATTTCTCCTTTAAAAAAAGAAACCGAAAGGTTCCGTTGACCGATAACCGAAATCTCGCGTGAGTGACACGATAGTAGCCGAGCGAATAAAACTCCAGATTATATCTAATCGAAATAATACAGCATCAGGATTGTACAAGACCAGAACAGGGACTGCAAAGGTCAACAATGCCGCGGCCAGGAATGCGTATCCAGCAAACCATGGCTAATAGCGAAATCCCTATAGACCGTGGACCAATTCGTGGAATTTTGGGCAGCGGAAAACCGGGCATGGCAAGAGGGTAGGATCGTAGCTTCCGCCTCTTTCCCTCTAGCCGGGTCCGACCGCTATGGTAAACCGCCGTGTGCACGCATCTGCGAGCCCATATCTGAACGGGAGGCGCTTTGCGCGATCATCTCTCTCGTCATTGAAACACGCGTCAGTGGTTGACCATATAACACATAGCCTAGGTTTTGCGGCGAGTTAGCGCACGGCTGTATATCTCTTCTGCCGACATCGCCCCTCGCAACCCCCATGGCTGCTCGAAATAATACGTGATTTATTTGAATCACCGTGATTTACTGGCCCCCGACACCATGCGACTCGTAACAGGTTGGCCGGGCCCGATACTTCCCACTTTTTACCCTTCTTCGGTCTATTCGCACCGTAGTCGGTGTTATTGCGTTTCGCACCTGTTGGCGACCGAAATGAATCCGATTCGAACATATTCCGGGCCATCGTTGCTCGATGGCGACTTTTTGTCACGACCATGCTGATGAAACGTTTCAATCCCTCACGGATTGCCATGGGAGTGATTACGCTGCATGGTTTTGCGCGAGAACATGAATACGAAGTGTTAGCAGTTGTTTTATTCGGAACTGGAACAGCTTGGTTTTCCATTAATTAAACGGAACGGGGAAGCTGAGCACATATTTCGCATGCTAGAAATCTAACAAATGGAATATCTTGTCTGAATAATTCTCGCTTAATCGAATAATGTATGGGGCAATTCGCTTGTGATGTGGAACGTCGGAAAAAATAAGCAACGAACTTTAATGATGGTTGGGTATATAGTAATTTGTGAATTTCCCTGTGCTAGTCTTACGCCTATGTAATTTATTGCTACGCCGATGCTAAGCATCAAGCGTGTGATGCGGCACACGACGCGATTCCTGGAAGACAATACAAAATCGTCTGTTTGGGTGTCAGTCAGGTAAGAATAACCGCGGTGCTACAAGGTATGTGAGCAATCTCCGTCGAATCGTGGCATACAATTTCCAAATTGCCTTCGAATAGTGGCAAACAATTAGAAGTAAAAAAATTAAGTCATCGTTTTTATTCTAGCATTACTATGTATTCATGTTAACGTATACCGGCATACAGACCGCTGCCTTTTACTGTCGACTGCTCCGAGTTTCTATAAAAACGTGTGTGTGTCGCGAGATTTCAATTCCGATCTCCCAACATATCTGGGTGAAATTATAGGTAATCGTTGTCCAGAAGTTATAGGTAATCGTGCCAATAATTGAGCAACAGACAATCATTCATTATTGAAAGAGTAACGTTTTCGGATTTCGTGGTGTACGATACTTTCTGAACATGGATGAAATGGTCTAATGTTCTACCAAAGATAGGTAATGGAGCAGTTTACTGTGAGGTGATCAATTTTGTTATTCTTTTATTTTGTTCATTTTTGAATAAAAAAAAATCGAACACGTATTATTCGAAAATTAAACCAACAGTCTATCATAACCTTGACATAACCGTGACAAAACCTTGACATAACCTTCACATAACCTTGACATAACCTTCACATAAACTTGACATAACCTTGCCAATAATTGAGCAACAGTCGATCATTCATTATTGAAAGAGTAACTTTTTCAGATTTCGTGTTGTACGATACTTTCCGAACATGGATGAAATGGTCTAATGTTCTACCAAAGATAGGTAATGGAGCAGTTTACTGTGAGGTGATCAATTTTGTTATTCTTTTATTTTGTTCATTTTTGAATAAAAAAAATCGAACACGTCTTATTCGAAAATTAAACCAACGGTCTATCATAACCTTGACATAACCGTGACAAAACCTTGACATAACCTTCACATAACCTTCACATAACCTTGACATAACCTTCACATAAACTTGACATAACCTTGCCAATAATTGAGCAACAATCGATCATTCATTATTGAAAGAGTAACTTTTTCAGATTTCGTGTTGTACGATACTTTCCGAACATGGATGAAATGGTCTAATGTTCTACCAAAGATAGGTAATGGAGCAGTTTACTGTGAGGTGATCAATTTTGTTATTCTTTTATTTTGTTCATTTTTGAATAAAAAAAATCGAACACGTCTTATTCGAAAACAAACCAACGGTCTATCATAACCTTGAAATAACCTTCACATAACCTTGATATGACCTTGACATAAACTTGACATAACCTTGACATAACCTTCACATAACCTCGACATAACCTTGACATTGGTAACTCCACAGTAACCGGCTGCACTACCCTATGGAAGTTGAAGTATGTTCATTCCGTGTGGTGTCTCATAGAATATGTTCTGCACTGTTTAAAAATAATTTATTGTGAACATTTCTTGTCATCAGGGTTAGATCAGGATTAGGGTAACTTCAAAACTGTCTGAATTTTTCTAATCATGACTATGGAAGTACATTTATGTATTAGTCCTTCCATCCCCTTACGTAGGTTTGATTGCAAAAGGAATTCCTCTACTTTGGCTATTAAATCTACATCTCCAATGAATGTATACATATCATCGTGTCGTCATTGCTCAATTTGTTCAAGTTTGAACAGAATGTGTGTAACATGAAAAAAGTTTGAGAAGTACACAAGGTGGTAAAAGAATCAGTCTCACGACATTTCAGGCATTTCTGATGGTTTAATAAAAAATAATAATAATAATTTTATATTTTTGATACTTTCTCCGTCATATTCTTGAACTATAAAGAATAAAAAAATGTATAGATATAGTTACATGTCTTGTTCGGACCAGTTTATTTATATCACGCTAATTTACGTCATAAAAGTAAGTACTTCCTGAAACCATATAATAAACTAAATTCACTTTGCTTCCTAAGACTCTATTTACATATAATTAGACGGTTTTCTTAACAACGATATTCAATAGATTTGATAGATTCGGAACCGAATCGATTACTTCAGAGTAATCAATTCCTTTCTGACCGAGCCGCACCGTCGGCCGTTCCATTGCGTTGATTGCATTCTAATTATCCATCGCGGAACCTCTCGCCGAATGGACAAAACATGGACATTGTATGTGCCGTAAACAATCTCCATTGTTGAAGAACCTTTGATGTCAGCCACGCCGGTTATCCGCGCCGGTATCGTGCGAAGGAATAAATGGTTCAGTGACAATGGCGATTAACGGAATAATTATTCAATTAACTGAGTAACAGAGAGCCGTGGTTCAGAGGACAATAGCTGGTGTTCCTGATCAAAATTAATCAGTTCTATGCGGTCCGTGTTCGTGTTGTTCTATCCGGAAAGTATCGATAATATGTTGATGTATTTTCAGATTATATCAACGTTGCTTGAATGAATTTCAGACTACTTGTTGTTGTAGATTCAGACATCGATCAAACTAATTTATACCATAGTTCCCTGCTATTTAACCCTTTCGCTACGGGCGGATTCTCCGTCGCGGTACTTCTGCTGAACAGAGCGCTGCGACATCACTGCACGCTACGCGACGGCGATCGTCAGCGGAAGTCGGTACTCCGCGGCGGTCGGCGGAGAACCTAAGCTGTTTGAATTGAATGAATTTTTCGAACGAAAAAATTTTTCTCCAAAGGGTATTTATAAATAAAGGGTATTCCAGGGTATTTTATAACGTCTTAGCATGCGCTCTTTAATTTACAGTATGAGAGGAAATAACATTATGCAATATAATGCATCTTATGGAAAGCCACTATAGTGGTCCGTAGTACCTCAGTGGCACCAAATGGAAAGCCACTATAGTGGTCCGTAGTACCTCAGTGGCATCATATGGAAAGCCACTATAGTGGTCCGTAGTAGCGAAAGGGTTAAACGTATTCAACGCAAAAGCCAACTTATATTCTGAACCGAGAAGTTTTTATTCTATTCTATTTGTCAGTAAACGATGTTGATTTTTATAACGTTCTCATTTCTGTTAATATAGACCAGTTTTCAAGGAAAGTATCAAATAACCAGATAATTAGCACACTCAAACTATCATCGATTGTTCCGTAGTTACAGAGTCTACCGTAATATAATTTCGGAATAAAACATCCGCGGTGCATCGATAGCCACAATAATTGTACACATCGTTTCTGTTAGGATGGGATTGATAGTTATTACAACCATCAATGTGTATCACGGATCTCGGATCAAAATATATGCAAACACTGATTAAACTAACGAGGCATTAGGGAGAGGCTCTGTGTAACAACAGATTATACATATATGTATAATTAACAACGATTCAACTAAACAATATTTTGTCAAGATAAATAATCAACGAGTGAAAAGCGATATTTCTTGTTACTTTTAACGCGATAATATAACTTCTCACTGCGAAGAAAAAAGTCTCCATTGTGCATCGAGTTGGACAAAAGTTAATCCCCCGGTTAATGAGAGAAAACTGCTGCCTTAAATAATTCTATTGTCGAGGAAGATACATCCACATCCGAACATTATTCACACAAACATTAAATATCATCATAGAAAATTTTGCATTAATACGATCAAATTATAATTCACGTTTCACATATACAAAGGTAGTCCCGATTTAGAATCTTACGAAATAATAAATATCAGATACACACTAGAGAGTTTTCGAATGTAAATGAATTCATACCTAAAAGAGGAAAATGAAGCAAGAATAAGAAAACGAGCAACAAGCCTCGAGTCGTGCAAATAATAAGAAATGGTAAAAACACGACGTTTCATATCCCAATGGTGATGTTTTCGTCAGCGAAACGAGGAGAGCAACGCGAAAAATAACTTTTATTCACTGTATCATATTGCCGAATTTAAAAACAGGAATTCGATCTATGTTTTCACAGCTGCGCAAACGCGAACGTACCTTCAGTCATCAGCGTGTCCAGATTTTTCGCCGCTGTGGTAAAACAGGAGACGATCAATTACCCGGGAAAGTTTACCTGTTCGAACGCGCTGAGTGGATTAAACGTTCAGCAAGATCGCATTCCGCCTAAAAAAAATACGGTCCCGAGTCACGGCGGATGGGCGGATGGAGCAAGCGGAGAAAGAGGGTGGCTAGGAAAGCTTGTGGGAATAAGTCTGCGCAGGATGAAGAGAGCTGGAGACGCCGAGTCGAGCCGAGCTGAGCCGGTGTTCCTCCTCCTCGTGTTCTCGGTTGGTCGCATCTCGCGAGAGCGAGCATAGCACGGAAGTTCGATTCGAGAAGCAAAGGCTTAATTGAGTGAAGTTAATTTTACCAAAGTTCGTCTACGCCGAGGTGCTTAGAACTGATGGGATCGGGAGAAAGAAGGGGAAGCAAGGTGGAGCGGCGAGATCGGGGATGATTTTAAAGCGAGATAAAGTAGGATGAGGAACGACTCGACGGAGGACGAGGGATGGAGACTAGAAATCGTTCGGCGCATTAATGAAATTCAGTCACGGGTCGGTTACCCGCGTGAAACCACCGTGGCATCGATTAATTTTCACCCCGGTGAGGCGGCAGCTTCTTCGTTGTCTAAAGCGCGGGCCTTGTCGTTTCCGCCGGTTCGATTAGGGGAGGAACGTATTGAACTTGGAACATTCCCCGATCGACGCCGATGACGCCAGCCCCTAATAAGTCTGCGTCCACCAAGGAATTCGATAACGCTGCTAACCTAACAGTATCTAGTTGAAGAGCCTGTAATTTATTTAACCTCGACGGTCACGTTTGATCGTGATCCGCAACGCTGCGAGTCGGTCGATTAAGCACCGGTCAGTTAACACGATGCTGACTTAATTGCAGCACCGAAGCTGCACGAATATAATGTTTTACATATGGAGTCAGTCGTCCGAGGCCATGCTCATAATTTGTCTTATTTCGTAAGAGACTTTTGCAACGAAGCAACATGTTCGAGACATGCAACAGTTAATTGACCAAATTAGAGAACCCACCTGGAATCGCTGTGACCTTCGCCATATATATGATTATAAAATGACCTTGAGCAGCCCTTCAGAGATTTTAGCTGTCGCTCGTTGTTCATTAAAATGTTAATAATAGAAACAGGTAACCTTTTAAAGTTCACTCAGCGCGATGATCTTGGCACGTGCGAAGATTATGAAATCGTGCGAAGACAATGCGAATCCCATGAACAAGATTACGATACAATATCTTTTAATCAAAATATGTGTCCTTGGCAACACATGTGAAGTTTTACGATCGATTTTACGCCGAAATGAATTCGTTTCTATGTCTAATAAATGAAAGCACGATGGCAGACGATTTATAGAGTTTCGACGGTTTATCTGTTGAAACATCGTCATCGCTCATAGAATTTGTTCCGCCAGGTGTGAGCGGCGAGGTGTCCGAGGATCGATCCCCGTAATAGAATAATCTGGAAACCGTTGAAGCACCGCGGGCTGAGCTCGTACGTCGCAGCTCAGCTCCTGTAAACAGCCGGGCTTCCTTCTTCGATGACACACGACACGGCTAGGAGCAACGGTATCCCGTACGAACACACGACCATTCCGTCCAGCCTGTAACCGTACGCGATGACCACCAGGAATACGCTGCAATGTACAGAACTTCGCTGATCCATACGTGTTATTCGTTTCCACGTGCGCAAACCATCGCCGCATTGTAAACACCTGGCCGAAACATCACCGCAACAAACACGCTCTATTAATCCATGGTTTTTCTGCACAAGGGGATGTTACGCTAGGTAGGGGAGACTTGGGAGGGTCGAGATGTTTTGGAGGAAGAAAATCGTGTAGCCGAGATGAAACAGTATTTTAACGATCTTTTTATACGGGCCGTGCCCGATATTAATCAATTTAACTGTTGCGGTCTTTTTGAAAGTGTACCTACGTCCGGTTGTTATGATGTAGAATTAAATTGTAATGAAATGACTGTATTATTTTTTAGTTTTATTTTACTAACGTTAACTTATTTATTTAACTTAACCAGTTAACTGTTTTTGACAAGTATACTTGTCACGACAGAAAATCTTGCCAACAGCGAACTGGTTAACGAAAAACACTGATCAATATCAGAAAATGATTGTGGCTGGCATACTCTTTTGCTGATTGATTTGTATTTTTCGTTAATAACTCGTTGCCGAAACAATGACTTCAAATCACCTCGGAAATATCCTTTCAAAGGGCTTACAACAGTTTTGGGACACCCTGCAGATGTGATATATCACTATACAGAAAGACGTCGATTATGTGAACGCCGTTTATTTTCTTGCTCCATGCTATTTACGCGTGTATCATCGATATGAAAAGGAAAAGTTAAACGAGAAATTAAATTCAGAGAGCTTGGAATAACTTATTTTTAAAGCAATTGCCTTGCAATTCTAACACCGCCATGAATTTTAAAAATAACCTCCATCACTTTAAAAATAACTTTTAAATGTTATTGGAACGTGAATAAATATGCCCGCAAATTTTTAACAGCTGAGAATATTTTAGTCGTTTTTCGGGAAACTTAAAATAAGAGCAGCTTAAAAAGCCCGTTCGTGAAATAGACTTTTAATCCTCACTCGCCGGAGTTCCAGTTATTCTAAAACGTTTCATGTTTCCAAGGTATATGCTACTAAAAGCTATTTTTTCGTTTTTCTTTTTGTTCTTAAAGCACTGCTTCAACGTTTGCAATTTGAACCATATCAATATTCTTAGTTGCTATTATTTCATACACTTTATTCTAACTAAGTAATGCATTTGATATTATACAAATGAATTTGCAATACGTCAACATAAATACTAATACTTTGAATTTAATATTGAATTTTTATAATAAAGAGCATATTTAGTTTATTAACATACATTAATGAAAATAGCACTTTGAAGTATTACTTTTATTACTTACCTGTTTTGTGCATTTTCGTAGATGTAAGAAATATATAGATGCTGTTTGACAAATTATACAGAATATGTTTCAAAAACGATCAAAACAACTGACAGCTTCAGTAATTTACTCGTGTACTTGTACAGTAAAATTTAACATATTAAACAACCACAGTAATTTCTCCCTAATTCGCGCTCAGATTGCGCACAAAAATGGACAATTTGGGAAGAGGAGATACGATTATTGCGTCTCGTTTTGTTGTTGTCAATCGGTATGCTCGAATAATCTTCTCGAAAGAATCGTATCTCCTCTTCCCAAATTATACATTTTTGTGCGCAATCTGAGCGTGAATTTAGGAGAAATTACTGTACTCTCTAATACTTTACAAATGACCACGTCGAGTGCAATGTGATCACCATGTGCAATACGTAGACTGTATATGCGCGTATACAAATTCTAAAAATAACGCAGGTATACACGATTATACTGGACGTGTGGTAATTAGCAGTAATAACATTCCTATTCGTCATCCATCTCTCGAATATAATATCCAGCTTGTCGAGTTTTAGACCCACGCATTAGATCGATGCATACAAAATCTCTTGCTTGTGCATTCGAAATTCTGCTACGTAATAACCAGACAATTACGTTGAGCATTTTATGCGTGTATAGTGTAGCCTAGTTATACTTGAAACTGAGACACGTTAACGCGAATACCATCACGCACGTACACTCATGAAACTCCATATTTCTTTTCGGCTCAATCAAGTTCGTAATGATAGCACTAGAGCTGTACTTAACTTTTACTTTAAAATTAACGTTAAAAATAATAGCATCGATGATTATCCTTAATATGAACCACGATAACATAAAAACAAGGTTAAATTATAAAAAATATAATATTTCCCAAATTATCCGAACGGAACGCTGATTCACGTATGAGATCAAATCTAATGTCCCTGAATTTTTAACAATTGTGTACAACTTGAATCAACACTTTATTTAGAATTAAGAATCAATGGCGGAATATGAAATAGATTGTTCAAGAAATTTTATTGATTTGTCAATATTACTTACTCGCAGAGTCTCGAATTATGTAGTTCTTGCTTATAGTTTTTTTCCAAGTGTTCTTACCTGCAACATATAAAATTACAAATTTTAATAAAGCACCTACGTTCTTGAAACGAAAGGACAATAATAACATGAGATTTTTAACGAAACGACGTAAATGTACGGTAATCTTCGTTGTGGTTATTTTTGCCGAAACGTACTACGGTGTATTCATTGCCAAAGTATCGATTTATGGATCGAAGAACGAGGCACTAGAAATGCCGACGATTGATAAGGCTTCGGAAAGAATGTCTGATCCATTTTTAACAAATACTGGACGTGGTGGCGCGGCACTGAGTTATTTCTTTTTTTATCACGAAAACAGAAATACCTCGCGCGACGCTCGCGCATTTTCAATTATATAGAATCCTGTCAATCAATGAAACGTCAAACCTTGGACATCGAAGCTTCATTGTCCTGGATCAGCGTGCTGAGAAATATCCTACCGTGCTTTAGCCTTTTAGGCACGACGCGCCAATATAGTGGCTTCCGCGGATGTCATCTCTCTGAACGACGCGCCACTATAGTGGCTTTCGCGGATGTCATCTCTCTGAACGACGCACCACTATAGTGGCTTACTCTAGTAGCCCGCTCGGTCATCGTTTGAATCAAATAATCGTCTTCATATGCATTTCACACTTCTTTCGTCTTCACATCGATTTACAATATACAGACTTATCTTAACAATACAACTGTTAACAATATAACTGTATCTTAACAATATACAGACAGAATGTACAGACACTCTGTACAGTACATATCAGACTCTGCCGTCCAGAGAAATAGCCTCGCGCAGAATTCAGCCGTACCTAAAAGGTTAATTTGGGGATGTAGGGATTATGGAATGAAAATGAATATGATTCTAATTCTTTTCTTAAAAAGACTTTATTTTATTCCTTTATTGAGAGAAGGTATATGGGCGAAAACGATCGAGCGACCAAACTCTACTGAGAGTCCGGTAAGAAAAAACGCTTCTTTTATACCCTTCTTGGGTTCGTCTTATCCACCAATCAGAGACGTTTATTTGTCGCGTTTCACATTGTATACGTGACGCTGGGATCCCCAAACAGTCAGGGCACGATGTGTATCTAATGGTACCGGTGATGATGTATCGCGGTATCTATTATATACAGTTTACATCACCGTCGTTGCCCGCTGACGGAACCGACGAAAATGTAAACCGATAGCTTAGTATCTTAGTACTAAGTAAACTATAGATTAATTTTTGTTCGAGGCTAAAATTTCCTTTCTTTTCAACAGGGGAAATGAAAATTCGCTTTGTTATTTCTCTTTTGCGTGACCTTTCATTAGACTGCTTTGACGAATTCTTTCGATCGCACGAAATATTCCATATTTCTTCTTTACCTTTATCAATAGACCGACGGTATTAACCATACAAAGGATCGAGTTATTAAAAAGTATTGGGAATTTGAAAATTCAATTTGCTTTCCTTGATATGATTTACAGAGAGCTGAATATTCAATAACACTAATAAAAGAAAGCAACTAATAAAAAATAAATGTCGTGTACTACTTTTAAAGTCGGCAAATGTAAACTGTGAAATGCTATAATAGCATCCTGTTTACAACGCATAACAATATTTTTGTACACAACGAAAAATTAGGTTTAGTTTTCATTTCGTCGATATCGTAATAATTATACGTAATTATAATGAAAATCTTTAAAAAAAGAACCGTTACCATCAGTACATTGTTCAACATGGCGTAGAAACGTCATTGAGAAATCAATAAACTGTTAGTATATCGATTTTTAATGTTACATCAATTTCTGATATTTATTAATGTGCTGGTCAAAATGATCTGTCCCACATTTTTCATTTTAAAATTGTTCAAATTGTGCAGACTTCTTCACGGGAATTCATTGAATAAGTTTCATAATTCGAGAGTACATTACAATAAAAATGGCGAAGAAACTACGTAAATTCAAAGTTATCATTCTCATAAAGCAACACACGTCCACTCGTCTTGATTGCTCGGCAAGTTTAGTGTTAAAAATAATTAACGATAAATGTAAGGTTCTGATCATTGTTTAGAGACGTGTATGCATCCCATAAATTTGCACATGCTATGGAAGCATGAAGATCCGCAATCAAATAATAATTTTCCAGGCTCTCTTGTAGGTTAAAGTAAGAAAAACTTTCTGAATAAACAAAATTGACCGAAGGAAAGATGAAAAATGTCAGCTGTTATGAACGCGCTCGCATCAGCGAAGAAATTACTCTTATCGCGATCCTCTTTATTCCATACCGATACAAACTCATCGGACAAATCCCCATCTTAGGGATGTATGTTTCCCCTGCGGCGAGCACTGTCGAAGGGCGCAGCCTTTCGGGGCGAGGAAGACGGTAACGAAAAAGAAGGCGTTACCAATGTTTTGCCCCGGAGGTATTGACAACCCTTGGTTGGGGTTTCGGGGCGGTGCCCCTGGAGCCTCGTGCGGTTGATATACACGGCGTACCCTGGTCACATCAAAAGAGAACCTATTTTCTAACCAATCGACTGGAGTTCACTTTGTCTCATTGACGGATTGCAAAGCGGCAGCTGCGGCCCCGATCAATTCAATAGAAAACCAACGCCCGTGTAATGTAGAGGCAACAACGGATTTAAGATTTGCATGAATCCGCCGATCATTGTTTCGGTTTGTTTGCTGCAGAAGGGTAAGTGCTACGGATACACGAATTTCGAAACCTGGGCTGGTCCGTGTAACGCGAGAAAAGTGCTGTGGTCCTGATGAATGGGTTTAATTCACGGGCGACGTCAGTGTCGTGTAGCGCACTTCATGGTTAACCGATGGTTGAAATCGACAAAGGGAAGCGCGGCTGCTGGCACTCGATTCGCTAGCGCGAAAATGTTGGAGCAGGGAAGACCAGGACAGGTTGTAGCAACAAAGTTTATTGCTATTTGCATATTTATTATTCTCGAAAATGTTCTTGTGAATCAAGAAAATAGTTTGAACATCTTAATAGTTGTACGTATAAATGTTTAACACATTTTGGATAAGAAAGTTGCCAAATATATGATGCTTGGATGTATGTGCGTATGTACAGTCGGTCACGAAAATATTCGGACACCACTATAATTTTAACTATTATAATTCGTACTTTAGACAAATATTTAAAATGAACAAAAAGAGGCTTCACGTATGTTACTATGCAGTATGTAGTTAACAAAAACATAAAAAATATTTATTTACGATACGTGGTTATATAAATAATTAATGAAATATAGAAAGAAGGCCTATTTTAATGTCACGAAAATATTCGGACACTTGCTATACACCGCAAGTTTCCAGGTTCCAGGAAGTAACCGAAACAATGTTTGCAAACACACCATTTATGCTATCTACAGAGTGTGTTAGAGATCAAATATTTATCAGTCTTGTTCGAAACATATGCGAAATGGGTCGGAGAAGTATGAATATATCGTTTAATATGCGACAATTAATAATTTTTCATCGGGAAAAGGGGAAATCGATTCGCGAAATTGCTAATTTATTGAACATTAGCAAGAGCACCGTATGGGACATTGTTCAACGTTACAAGAACGAAGATAGAATTGAATCTATCCCTTAAAGCGTACGCAAACCGATCTTAACTGTTCGCGATAAACGCTCTATAATTAGGAAAATCAAATGTGATCCTCGAATAAGTGCTCCAAAATTAGCAGCTGAATTAAATGAATGCCGTGGAATATCAGTGCATCCAGAAAACATAAGGAGAGTGTTACGATCGGAGGGCTATAATGGAAGAATCGCTCGAAAGAAGCCGTATATCAACGCAGCGAACAGAATGAAAAGATTGAGATTTGCACAAAACTACATTGCAAAGGACAGTGAATGGTGGGAGGACGTAATTTTCGCGGACGAGTCCAAATTTAATGTTTATGGAAGTGATGGAAGAATTAGAGTCTGGCGAAAGTCGAAGGAAGAATTAAATCCGAAACATTTGCAGCCGACTGTGAAACACGGTGGTGGATCTGTGATGATATGGGGCTGTATTTCGGCCCATGGCGTAGGAGAACTTGTTTTTATCGACGATATCCTCGATAAAAATAGATATTTGCACATTTTGCAAAAAAATTTAAAAAAAAGTGCGGAAAATATGGGTCTTAAAAATGGGATAAAGTTTTATCAGGATAACGACCCAAAGCACAAATCGCGAATTGTGCAAGAATTCCTTTTATATACTTGTAAAAATGTCCTCCACCCACCACCGCAATCACCAGATTTGAATCCCATTGAAAATTTATGGGATGAATTGGATCGTAGAATTCGGACAACACCCATAAACACAAAAGAAGAACTCAAACGACGTCTGCAAGAAGAATGGCTACGTATTGGGCAAGTTTATTTAAAAAAAATAATTTGTAATATGCCAACACGATTGCGACACGTCATAAAGCAGATGGGATATGCAACGAAATATTAATTTATAAAAGTAAGATTTATGTACAATAAAATAAATTTAATTTTCATGGTGTCCGAATATTTTCGTGACATTAAAATAGGCCTTCTTTCTATATTTCTCTCTCATTAATTATTTATATAACCACGTATCGTAAATAAATATTTTTTATGTTTTTGTTAACTACATACTGCATAGTAACATACGTGAAGCCTCTTTTTGTTCTTTTTAAATATTTGTCTAAAGTACGGATTATAATAGTTAAAATTATAGTGGTGTCCGAATATTTTCGTAACCGACTGTATGTATTTATGTATTTATTAAAGACTCTAGGCACGATCTAGCCAACGGTCTAAGAACAAAATATACATGAATTACCTCTGTCAAGTACACTCAGCAAAATATTATATATTCATATGTATGTGGTCGCAATTTAATCTTTTCGTCAATAAACATATTTACTTGCGCAACATATTGCCATTTTCAACTAAACCTCGGAGCTCGCTCAGATTGCATAATGAAATATAATCTGTGTACACAATTATCCCGTGCGACTAGCAGGCATACATTACCGAGCACATACGTTTAAATTTAGCTAACATCTGTTGCACAAACTTTCGAGGATATCAATAGCGAATTTTCAATGAAACTTTCATTATCGCGCGGTGAATTATCTAGGAAACTATCGGCATCGTGATAGCAGTGAAAGGGGCAAGAGCCATCAGAGCAATGTTATGATTCAGCTCATTTCGAGTGAAACGTTTCATCAAACTCATCTGGAGTTCTGTCGCGAGGAGGAGAGACGTCTGCTGCTGTGTCCGTTGCTGCGACATATTCTCGAAGCCATCAAGACACTAGAAATGACAGCATTACGAGCGAAAATAAATTCATCCTCGAACGTTTCACCGGCCGTATCGAGTGCAGGAATTTACGATTTCCGACGCCGTGCTTTGTCGTGTCACGGAATTTTACACAACGGATCCGGCGGATCCGTTTATACGGATCGTTGTTCGTTGACGGTCGAATTCCATGAACGAAAATCAAATTTCGAGTTTTTATAATCCATTCGCAAAAAGTAATTTAGGAATAATATCCGAGGCTTCTTATTTTCACAACAAATTCTGTAGATACGTACTTTATTTGTTATCTATTTTGGACGCCATAAAATGTGCTATTAACACTAGATTTACGGATCCCGTCAAAACGACAATTTACGATTATTCGTATCGTAAAGATACATTTACGAGTTATTTATTCGATTTATATGTTACTTGCGGCAAATGTTACAATAACACTTGTTCAAAATCAGAATAAGTGTCTTTATTGTTACTTTTATGAACTAATACGAAACAGCTGTTTTTTGTGCTCCGTAAATCTGGTGTTAAACGAATACAAATCAAATCTATCTCAAGCAAGAAAAATGGTTATCCTTCTTGAAGTTGCAATATGTTGCAAACACATTCCTCGACCAATCATACAAATCTCAATAATTTATATTCACAATTTGACCGGAAGGTGAGCAATTGTGTCATTTCTACAACGAGGGTGCGTTGCAATAAAAACCGATCATACTTAATGTTTAATACTTATTTATTAAATGATAGAAGAATTCTCAACTCAATCATTTATTCATACGTGACTATAAATCTAATGAAAGATCGTATTACGTACATCCGCCTTCCTTGACGTCTATTATCGACTTGCTGATGTTGTTCTAGTCAACAACTACCGACGACCGGAAACGACAAACTCGATACAGAAGTCGAATTGTCTTGGTTCGATTTTAACCGCTTTGTTCTCATGGACGTGTTATGTTGCGACATTGATATTGTTCGTACAAGATCACAGACGAGATATTGCGCGAAGTAATTCCGTTTGTGCGACGCAATACCGTTCATGCGGTGCCGCAGACAAGTAAACGCGCGCTTCTGTTTTCGCTCCGTCTGAGGCCATTTAGCTTGCTTCTACTACTGTGATCAAAAAGTAAGGTGAAATTGTCATTTAAAACTCCCGGACATTAGGAAGGCAGGCAATTGTTTTTTTCCTAGGTTGGTAGGACTGTCTATAACAATTGCCAAGCGTCTGTTTGTTAAAAGGTTTAATTATCTCCGAGTTACACGTGTTTTAGTAAACGACCAAAAGTGAATTTTTCGATTTTTACAATGGGTGATTTTGTTGAGCAAAGAACTTGCATCAAATTTTGTTTGCGGAACGAATATTCTTGTGCGGACACGTTGAAAATGTTGCGGAAGGCCTTTGGTGATCAAACTATGGCACAAAAAAACGTTTATAAGTGGTACAACGAGTTCAAAGCGGGCCGAGAACGCGTTGAAGACGAACCGCGCTCTGGACGACCATCAACGTCTACCGACGAGGGCCACGTCCAAAAAATCGAAGATTTGGTGCTTGAAAATCGTCGATTGACAATAAGAGACCTCGCTGATAGTGTTGGAATATCATTTGGCTCAGTCCAAACCATTTTGAAGGATGTTTTGTGTCTCAAACGCGTCAAGTCTCGATTGGTGCCATGTCATACTGCATTGGTTCTTCGCGACTTTTTTGCCAAAAACTCGACTCATATCGTTCCGCAACCACCGTATTCGCCTGATTTGGCTCCGTGCGACTTCTAGTTATTCAGCAAACTCAAAAAGCCAATGCGGGGACGTCGTTTTGACACGATTGAGGAGATAAAAACCGAATCGAAGAAGGTCTTGAAGGCTATACCGGAAAAAGACTATTCCGACTGTTTCGAGGACTGGAAAAAGCGTCGGAAACAGTGCGTTTTATCGGACGGGGATTACTTTGAAGGGGATGAAATTGATTTGGAAGAATAAATAAAGAATTTACATTTTATAAACAAATTCACCTTACTTTTTGATCACAGTAGTATGTTGCGTCAATGGAACCAAAGGTTTTTCGAATTTTAGCTCTCGGATTAAAGCGTGTTTTTACTCGTCTGCGGCACCGCACGAACGGTATTGCGTCGCGGGATAACACGTCCGTGGTGTCGCACAAGCGGAATTACGTCGCGAGATATCTCGTCTGCGACCTTGTACGAACAGTATCGGTGTCGCGCGACATAACACGTCAGGCAACTTCGTTACCGTTACGATTAGACCGCGGATCTTTATGCAGAATAAAAACATTCTGCATCAATTGCAAGAGACAGATGGCATATTAAATTACTTCCTTATTAATTTTCACTGGTTGAAAATAATGCATCCATACCCTTGAATTATTTTCATTTGTCCGCCGTCTTAAATTGCTTCTACGCGTTTTTATCGTAAATGCATAAAATCTGCAGTCTAGTTACGATTTCACAGCGTCATATAAATATTCTCGATATTCGTACAAAGTAATACAAAATGGTCACTTTTAGTGGTTCGTAGGTCCAGTGTTAAATTATTCCGTTCCATTCGAATGGTAGAAATTTCAAGCGATAAAATTGTACAGTTGGACGCGCCGTGCGTCGCCGGCAGTGGGTGAGCGGTCAACTTTGGAATCGCCACAGTCGTTTAAAAATCACAGGCGTAATGATAATAAAAACCGGGGAAAAATGCTCTCCCGAGCCGATCCATCCAGTCTCTAAAGGACGAAATAGATGTCTAGGACCTGGGGCCTCGAGGAATCGCCACTCGCCACTCCTCCGGCGTCACCATTTTGTCAGAGATTCCTTGGAGGAATGTCTTCGGCCGGATGTCCCCGAGGAGCCCGACCGCTAAGAAAGCTTTCCGTTTCTCGATGGATTTTTCGATAAAGCTTCGCAAACGACCGGCCGGTTACAGGGCAATGCAAAGGTTTAGTGCGCGATCTGGTTCCCCGTTCAAAGGTGAGGACAGATACGCTCCAGACGGCTGAAAATAGTATTTCCCGTGTTATATCTACCGGCTCGATAAATCGGTATTCGACAAGTATTTCGCCGAGGAGAGAAACTTGAATGATATCTCTGGCAGGACGTGAAAGAAAAACTACGCGAGGACACTGGGTGACGGATATCGGCGGAGGATATTTTACGGTGATGTTCGGTAAGTTCCGTTATGGCAGCTATCGCGGCGACCTTGCTTCCGAGTTGGGCATTATTCGAATTGCATCGAATAAATGTTTATCTAAAATAATTATCCGAACGAATTCTTTTCAGTCGAATGTTTTATTCGAATTGTCATAGATTATTCTATCTATATATTTGAATAGACATTGCAAAATTATTCGAATAATAATGAGAATAATTGTTGACCGCTTTTGTTTTTACGTAATCTTACAAGAATATATTTGTACGAGTTCATTCAAGATCGGTTCAGTTTCAACTACTGTGGTCACAGTGTATCCGATATCAATCCAGTCTAGTCGATCGAACTACGACGTCGAGGAAACGCGCACAATTTGAATATAATATTATTACATAATATATTAAAGTATATCGTAATATAATCAAAAATTCTACCAGTTTTATTGAAATTGATTATTTTCCGTATAAATTCTTGTTCGAATGAATTTTTATTCGAGTAGAATCTCTCTGGAAAATTTCTCTTTAGATACATTTTTACTCGATAGTGTCGAAATCTTTTAGATTTTAACCTCATGGAAATGCGGTATTACGGTGACATTATTTAAAGGTGTATGTACGTCGTGAATAACAGACGTTCGTGTAATCTATAAATAGTCTATGATTTTTGCCCGTGAAGCATCAGACTATTCTGGCTATATTCAGACGTTGAGGTATTACGAGAAATCTTTTGACGTTGACTAAAATATCTGTTGGTGTTGACAAGAACTACTATCAAATTCTGTGGATTTCTCAACAGAAAAAAGAAACACATATATATGAAAATTTTATTTTGTGACAATTATATCACAACTTCCATGCAAAATTTTCGATATCAGTGCTAAATGATATAAAAATTCTGCGAATCACGAGATTCACGTTATCAGAATGTTCTCCAACGCGAATAACGATAATTCACTATTAGCGTTTAAAACGCTGACGCGAAAACAAGTAGAAGGAGCTCAAGTAATTTTCGTGTTAACCAAGTAACTATGTGGTTGGGCAAAGGATAAAACACCTCTTAGGAAAGTACTGTGGAAATAGCTACTGAGCTGCCTTCTTCCTAGACAGCCCCACGTCACGAACTGGTATTATCTCGTACCGATAAGTCCATCAAGTTCGCGAAACTAACGGTCTAGCGATGGAGAGTTCTCTTCCCCATCGTACGCGAGGCATCGTTGTTGATTAATGAAAGTGTTCGTAGTTAGACCCCAAGTGCTATCACCGTGTGCTTCCAGCAGTAAACGAATTATAAATGAATCTCCGCTCGCGTAGAAGGATTTCCACACAAACATAGTTTTTCACTTACCCGCAATAAAAGATACGAGTTTATGCAACAACTTCCCCATGGCGACATTTCTGAAAACCGAAAGCGAATTGCACTTGGCTAACTTCGTAAATCATTTTAATCCTGAGCGGCTCGGTCTAAGAAGGCTTCGAAGTCAGATACCTATTTATCATGTTTTTAACCTGATTTTATTTTTAGCCACAATGTGGCTTTCCAACTTTTACCTCACACATCAAACAAAACTAAATCTGTTTATATTTGCTAATTCGTCGTTAATTTATATGCACAGATTAGTATTTCCTGGTTATACAAAATTTGGACTATACATAGAGGCTTAACACATTTGAACTGGATCATTTGTTGTCAAATGTAACAAAGGTGCTGGCGCAAATTCGTAGAACAACAGCAGAACTTGGGAATATATTAAACTCTATTAAACTCTAATATATTAAATTGGGAATATATTAAAGTAACTCTGTTACTTTAATATTTACGCTACTACTTTAATATTTACTCTATTACTTTAATATTTACTTTAATATTAAAATAAACAGTTTTAATTAATTGTATATTTTCTATTGTGTAAGAAATTCGAACATTTATCATGATGGTCTATTCAAGATGGTGAAGTTAGGTGGAACAAGTATTACACCTATAGTTCAGTGTCTGTCGCTCATTGAACGAAACGCTATGCGAAAAGTAATCTAGGTTCGTGGAAACCACGAGGATCGATCAAGATGTAAATCTATCCGATTGATGTTTGGCTCGGCGTGTAGTGAGGCAAGGGCCATGGGATTTGGCGTGACAGACAACTTCGTTCCTTTAAGTAGGCGTGAGTGCACTCGGGGGACAAAAGTACGTCGGGACCGAGAGAGAATCGACGACAACGAGGACGTCGCGTCGTCAGTCGAGTCACGGCGGCGAGGAGAAACGCGAGGGGCAGACGGCAGTCGCGTCAATGACGAAGACAGTCGCGACACGACGTAGGCAGTAAACTTTCGGAGTAGCTGCTAAAAAGACACCTTCGCGTGGGACGCGTAAACAGCGCCGGGATGAATGAACCATACCATATATGTAAGATTGCGATTCTCTTTTGAGTTTACCGTTTGTGAAAAGGGACCAAGTTGCACTCGATTTTTAGCGATAGACTAACGGAAGGGCAATATAACAAAATCAGGGTGAAAAAAAGTTTCCAAACGATGCCAATAATTTTAAATAATATTCCAGTAAACGAAAGTATACGTTTGTGAAAAAGTTACACGTCACAAGAAGCAACATATTTCAGTGTGCATGGCTTAATTGTATTATTAATTCTCAAACTACAGCTATATTTTGCTTTTTTCAGTGAAATTATGTTGTATGTTTTGTTGGGTCGGTTATCTTCTTCACGTTATAAACTTCATCTACGTAATACAGTTACTCGAGAACTTCCAGTGTTAATAAATGAAATGCTCGCTCGCTACAAACAAACCCGATTCGTAAAAACTTATAATGAGAATGAATTAAAATCCAGGTATCATAAATGTTGCGTGATAACATTCGTTTGTAACACGCCGAAACCATATTAATTAAAACTCTGCTAATTCGATTTAATCCGTTACTTCCGCCTCATCTGACCTAACTTCCCTTTCAATTAATCCGAATTAACGAGGTTTTATTGCAATTATGCTCGGCGAATGTAGCTACACAAATGTCATTAGAGCACGTAAATCATCTCTCGACGATTTTGTATGACACTAATGACCCTTTGATCGGACACAATTTAAAAAATCAAAATTAGCCAGCTGTGTGCAATCTGCTTTACTGCAGATAAGGCAATCGGAGTTGGTTAGTCGATTTATCATCTATAATTCGTGTGACCTGATTTCTGTGCTTCGTTACGAATAGCTAATGGGGCACTTTTAAGTTGCAAATTCAAATATGAAAAATATTGCATCACTGTAAATAAAATTAAAAATTGGGAAGAACTATGAAATTGATAAATTATAAACTTTAAATGAGAATTTAGAAATTCGGACTTTTCGTGTTACTTGCCTAAAACAAAGACGTTTTAAGCATTTTCTATAAATATTTTAGACTTGTTAACGATAGTTATTGTTTAACTATATATGCATCGAGACATTGTAATTGTTACAATAATTTTTTCCCTATCAGGTTTACTAATTTCAAGTAAGCAATTTCAAGCAGAACGCATTTAAGGTTTTCGATAGAAAAAAGTAATAATTACTAGAAACTTGAAGGATTCCGAGAGGCTACTCTATTAATCAATGTTCACATATTAAACCATCAGATTCCTCGTTCAACTCATTTCGTTCGATTTGGCGAAGTTTCTGGGTCATTCTAACCTTGATGTTAGCTGGATTAAAACGCTCTTGTCTCGAAACTCATTGAAATTGCAACTTATGAGCGTTGGCGAATCATTTGCACAGATCTTTGAATTTTATGTATCTACCATAAAAATGACTGGCTAACATACAAAATTGTAAATACATTAGAATAATTGTTGAACATTGTTATCTTCTCTTTGCTTTATTAAAATTATGAATAGAAGAAAAATATTGGACATTATTATTTAATTTGTGTTCCTTAATATTGAGATTGACAATTAATATTTGGCACACAAATTGTTTCTTTCGCTGTGTATATTTATTTCTTCTTACTGTGTGCAGCTTATAATTTTAAGGAAAACGCTGTTTACGCTTATTTTAAAACAAAAGCATTTCGGTAATTGCCCGGTAAACTAGTCGCTCTAACATCTTCAAAAAATTCAAGTCATTTCGTTCGAGTCAATACTTGAGAGAAAGGACTGTCAATGATAACATTTTACAGAAACAAGTTCGACAACGTTACATTGTAGCCGTTTCATGTCGCATCACAATGCCACATAATTATCCGGAAAGTCCTCGAATAAACACATGCATCTGTAACGCAAATAATACTTGGCCGGAGAACGAGTAGGCTCTTAGGGGCAGTCGCCGTTATTCTTTCTCTGGATACAAAGGCGGCTGCAATGGGTGCGGTATTCGGGATTTACAATTGCGCCTCAGAGGTCGACATCCAGCGCACGCCCCCCGAATTCTGTTCGAGTGGTCCTCGCAACCGTGAGGCAATTGAAACGTAGACAACAAGGGGAGAAACAGGTACCGTGTACATGCGAAACGTTTCTCGTGTTACGCGTCGACGATAGTGTATTCTTTTTGGTGACGGAAAACTGAAAGCTTCATATTATTCAGAAATTGTTTAACCAGTCAGCGGTGGGGCGCCTCTTTTTCAGAGCGCGCACCTATATGGGTCGCGAGAATTAAACGATGACGATTATACTCGTCAAACACAGAGCAAGTGTCGCTGTTAAAATATTGGATCGGAAAAAACGGTTTTATTTTATAAAATTAACAATTTTGTTACTAATATTTACTTATTCACTTAATATTAACATATATTACATGCATAATAAACGAAAAAACCAGGAAAACTCAAATACTTTTCTAATCCTATTCTTACGTTTTATTTGTTTGTTTTATTCTGGCCTGGCCTCAAAATATTCTAAACATCTGGAAATTTGAGAATGTGTTTTTGTTTTCACTAAAATTACAATTTAAATAACCAATGGTCACTGCTTTTTACGCACAGCGAGTATACTCGTCATGACACAAAATACCGTCATTTCTCCATGACGAGTACACTCGTCAAACACCGCTAATTTGATAAAGGAAACTGGGACATGTTATAGCACAGGGTAAAATTGTAACACAGTTGAAAATTTCTGATTAATGATTGTATTTGATTTTTTTTATTAAATCTGACTTTGATAACAGAAGAATCAAACGTTTTGATTCAGTAGTAGATTATGTATGAAATTTTCATTACGAGTCTGACCAGTTAAAGAGCAAGAGGTTAAAGTTTCAACTTCAAGAATTTTCTCGACTTTAACTGTGGAAGAAATGTATTATATTTAAATAATCCTTATGCAGAATGATTCTGCAGATTTCTCTAAATACTACAATGGCATGTTTTTCAACGACATTATGAACATCTTTTGGAACATAATCAAAGATCTTGTTGTTACACGATAAAGGGTAAAATCTTACCCAAATTATCACAAATAACATATGTTTACTATTTAGATAATATTTATTTATATGATTTGAAAACCAAAAAGAGCACAGACATCTTTTATCTTTAACAACAATTACATCATTTACAATTGAATTATTTAGTCTAAATAATCCCGTCACAAAAGATGCACACATAGTATTTAGCGGTTTCTGCGGCGCATTTAACGTGACGTTTTACCGTGGAGTGACAGTCAAAGTTGTCGCGAGCATTTGTCTCTTCGTCAAATTCCGGTAACTACCATCTTTCATCGGAGATTTCCACTGCAACTCTTTAGCCCCAGTCTCTCCCCTGCAAACTTACAAGAGTACGAAGCGAGTGCTTGGATGCTCTGGCGTCTAAAAATCGCGGCTCGAAGACACGGTCGAGCAAGTGAAACCCGTGATTCAGGCCCCAGTGTTAAGTGAAAAGCTCGGTATCGATGCGAACGATGAAGTCGAGTGGCTACTGACAGTAGCCGAGCCGTTAAATGAAGTCAAACAAACCCGCTGGTAGGTGTGCAAACCGTTCGGGTAATATCATTCGCATCGGGGGAGGGGCGAACACAACGTGCCTCTCGTTTCGAATAAAGTTCAGAAACGCCACTCGATGTTGGATGATTCGAAGGGCGGCATGGTGCGAGTAGTGGCTGGAAATAACGTTTACGAATTGTATATTCCATGCGACACTCAACGAACGGAAGCTGGGTATCGTAGCGAGAACTCACGGCCGATTAGAAGTGCCAGCCACCCTCGACATTTCTTCCTCCGCCACTCGAACCTATGCGCCGGGTGGGGGTGAAAGCCAGTGAACCGAATACGCACGCATACGCGTAAACACCCGCGAGCACACGAACACGAATGCGCGAACACAAGTGCGAGTACGGGAGGAAAGAGCGCGACACAACGAATGCTTTTGAACGGCAATCGGGACTCTTTTCAGCCCGCCTTCTGCTTTGCATTCGGCACCCTCCGCGGCACCACCCTTACCAACCACGGCCATCCTCCATGAATCACGAGCCCCTTCCGACCTAGAGCTCGTGCCCTATCACAGGACAGATCCGGTCGCCTCTTCAGGACAGCCTGCAACGGTATTTTCGAGCTGCAACCCTTGACCACTCTTTTTCCGCTCCACGAATCGACGAATTCACGGCTGGAGACGAAACCGAGTGCTTTCATACGCGTGTTTCTCTCGTTCATGGCGGATCGCCGATGCTTGTGGGATACTCGTCGATCATCCGGAGCTTTCCCAACCCCCCCTTTTTTTGCATATTTACGAATGAAAAACGTCGCAAGTTACAATTTCAAAACATTTTAGTTAATGCATTAATTGAACTGTAGCATATAGGATTTATGTACTTATCAGGATAAAAACCATCATGAAATCAAATTCTATAGACCCGAAAAAGATTATGCAATGCGTAACATTAACTAATACGAAGCATTAGTGATCAGAACTGTAAGCGACAATATCTCGGAAGTGAAAACATGCGACGTTCTTCCTCGCAGCCACAGAATTATTTGCTCGCATTTGTGCCTTACTTCATAATCTCGCGGCAATAAGCATGCAGAGGGCTATTAGCAACACCTTCTTTCTTCTATTTTTTCTTGCAAATATGTATTTCTGTTTGCGTCCTGTTTTGTCCTACTATTCCACGTGACCGCTTCGATTTCTATGTATAGCATTACGCCACACACACGTGTTCATTTGAAAACTATAAATTTAAATATCTCGGAAACAACACTTTCCCGGGAAAACTGTTAAATACAAAACTCGATTTCACCGGGGAAATACGGCTATTATTTTGTATTTTTTATTGTCGATCGACTTGCATAAAGCTCTGTATAAAGTTCTAAAATATTAAAGTGTAAAGTATTATAATACGTGCATAAATGCACTGCTGTTTCGATGTAAATGAGCATTCGTTCATTGTGTATTTCGGAATCCATTCCATACTTTTTAAATGCTCAAAATTATTTGTATGTTGGAATTATGCATTGCTCTTAAATTAACTGAATACTAATGACAATACTTCAAAGTCTTGCGATCGAAATTGGGTCGTTCGAAAAATTGTTTTGTTCTTTCACGAGAAAGCGAAAGACGATTTATTTTATGTTTAAAGTAAAAAGTAAAAGACTTTTCGACATCTTTCTGGTATCTTTGAAAGCTTATGTTCGTGGAAGTCCGGTTTTTTATTGGCAAGATATTGAATAAAGTGCATTTTCAACGCCTGTACAGAACGAACATTTTTTGAAAAACGAAACAACTTTTCGAAACATTTAAAATATTAACCTTTTAAATATCTGCAAGCGACTGAGAAAAGTAATCAAAGTACATATATTAAAGTCTATTACTTTATCTAAGTTGTTAGACCTCCTTCGGTGTGTAAACATGGAATTAGAAGAAAAAATGTCTTCAGCAATATGTTTCTTTTCCTTTGTTTCCATAATATGGCTGAACTAGTACTAACGTAATGCACCAATCAAATGATTCCTTTCGTAATTGCACTGGTAAAATAAATTACAATTACATAGTTTGAGCTGAGGAAAGTGTTCCAATTCTTACATTACATTTACTGGCGAAGCGCGGAGAACTCTGAAAGAAGATATTGATTTCCGTACATTTTTCACAATAAATAATTGAAAAATTTTATACAAAAATTAATAAAACAGCTGTAGATATCCCAGAAAAATTACACATGCTTCGTTACAGTATGCAAAGAGGAAAACGGTGTCAGAATTTGTAATCAAACGCGTGTGAATTGTAGAAGATATTTAGGTCAGTAGAGCTGCGACAATCTTATTTTGAGGAAAGTTTTGATTCTTTGCGCAATAATATGGATTTTCAGTTTCAGCTGATAAAACATCGTGCCCAGAATAATGAACTAACAAATAAATTCAGGATGGCCGAACCCGTTGAATTAGTCGCGTATTATCGCAATTAACGAGGTTACTTTTCTCGGATTGCCAGGTTCCTGACAGACTACGAAGCTGGCAAGCAAAACTATCGCATGCTAAAACAGTGGAAGGAATCGTGTCACAAACACCGAGCGACGAGTATTGGTAATCGAGCAACCTCTTCGCTTTCATAACGAGTCCTTTAGAATCTCTGGTTTCCGATATCCCGAAGGGGGAAAAGCAGTCTCTGGGAATATCGCGCGATCACCGTTGCGAGAGAAGCTCGATGTCAAGGCGTTTATGCAAACTGACGACGACGAAAGCGTGAATTATACGAACGCTAGGCTCTCTCTCTCTCTCTCCTAGCCGGTGGCTTATTGCGACGACGACGATGACGCCGATAAGTGCACTTTCGATCCGAGAAACTAAACGGAGTGAGTAACAGACGGCCCGTGGAAAATCGGCACGGAGGAATGAGAAGAACGGAGAATCGAGTCGGAAAGGAGAGGAGAACTACGATATTTATGAACGGGAACCTCGGCTGCTCTCGACAGCCATTGAATCTTGCACCGCCACCCGTGTGTTTATACGGAAGTCTCAATGCGCGGAGTGGGTACACTGTAGCCCAATTTTATTTATCGGCGCGTGATTGCTGAAAGAAGAAAAACGGCCACGCCGAGAAACGGTGCGGGCTTTTAAGCGAATTCACAAGCTTGTTGATCGAAGCATATATTTTCTTCGAAATTAAACGCTGCGTTGTACGAAGCATTAACACTAGTAAAATTTTCAGTAAAATTGATCGAGTTTACTAGGAAAAAAAGCAATATAATGTGCATTTAAATAATGATGAAAAAGGAAAACTATGGTAATCAAAAAATTATTTACATACTATTGATTTAAGAAATCTTATTACACTAATCGTACATCAGGCTGTAAATCTTTATGCGTTTACGATAAAAATAAGTCGGTGGAATGCAGAAAAGATATTGTAACATAAAAAAATTAGTGACACTTACTATGATTTATTAAAATTATTATGAGAAGAAATACATTTTTATGTAGCTCTTGTTTCGTATAATTGGTGCAAATCATTTTTATTTAACAAACAAGATATTATCGACATGCTAAAAATATCGCAGTTCTCTCTTGATAATCATTTCCATCTATTTTTTTACTTAAAATTCCAATATTTCTAATCATTTTCCGTTTGACAACATACTGCAAAAAGATCTCTTTAAAACAGAACCAAGATTTGTCTAACACTGCTCTCAGTCTGATATTCGGAAAGCAGAAGAACTGTAGCGAAACACGAGATAAAATACAGACGGTGTTGAAGACTAATTTCGAGTCATTCTATTCCGTTTAACCTGTAACGAAAAAAAAATGGCGTGTAATGACAGATTAACAGAGCTGCATGAAAGGAAGATTTCTATCGATTCCAGGCATCGACGGGTTTCTACGGTCTACCGATGAAATATCTTCGACACTTTGGACAAGCTGCGCAAACCGAGGACCAAGGTGACGCGAAATTTCCTCCATGGAAATCAACTTTACTGTGGCAGGTGTACGGGACCGTGTTCGTCCTCCTTTTGCGTCGCACCGCCACCGGAAACTCTCGATCAAGCATTTGTCAGGAATGGCCGTGTGAACACGAACGATAGAAAACAATTGTCGGGACGTCGCGCCGTCGCGTCGATTCCTCGGGACGATTCCTCGCGGCGGAATAAAAGGCTGAGTGTTAGGCTTTATGTGTTCTCCGCGGGAGGTCCTTCGCTAGGATTTAATCGACGTATTGTTATGACCATTTCTCATGACAAAGACTTTTATCGTTTCTAAGCTATAGCAGAGCCGGGGTTACCGTAAAAGCGACCCAGACAATTTCAAGCGGATTTAAAATCATTTTCCTAGTAATCAAGCTTCCGTTCGTTGATGCGGAAAGACCGTCGACTGCAGCAATCAAAATCCCCGTCTCAGAAAATAGATGACTTTTAGGCTGAATGATTGCTCAAATACAGCCGCCCACCAATTTACGCAAAGTATCCGTTCTGCGTGGGCTTGTTCGACGCGTATAAAAATCACGTAAATATTGGGTTGGCAACTAAGTAATTGCCGATTTCAGTTATAGATGTCTCTCACTCCCATTTTTATGATATCTGTAAATATTATATTATAAAATTATTGTTATTATTATTATTATTATTATGTTATTTTTTATTATTCGTGAATGTTAGAAACTGGACAAATTGAATGCAGCGGTCAAGGAAAAGCGACCAGAATTGGTCAATCGTAAAGGTGTCATTTTCCAGCAGGACAATGCTAGGCCGCACACGTCTTTGTCCACTCGGCAAAAATTGATGGATATTGGTTGGGAATTGATGTTACACCCACCATATAGCCCTGATCTCGCGCCATCGGATTACCACTTATTTCGATCCCTGGACAACTCCCTTCGTGGTAAAACTTTTAATGATGAGGACGCTGTAAAATCTCACTTAACTCAGTTTTTGGCCGAAAAGGATCAGACTTTCTACGAGCGTGGAATTTTCAAGTTGTCAGAGAGATGGCAAAAGGTCATCGAACAAAATGGAAAATACATTACAGATTAAACTTCGTTCCAAGTAAAAAAAATTTTTTATTTCATTGAACAAATCGGCAATTACTTAGTTGCCAACCCAATACATAGAGACTTTGTATATTTCAAAAAAGAAAAAAACAACACTTCAGAAAACAAAAGTAAATTTTATTCGGTGTCAGTATCGCTACTGTAATTTAAAACGATCAATCTTCTCTTTTCAATTGGCACAAATTCGTCATTTTTATCGCTTGAAATATTTGAAAGTTCGACATCATTTTCATTGTTCGTTTGGACATTCGCTGCAACATTTCACGTTGTCATGTTGTCTTTCCAATGTCAGATCGCGTAGGAAAAATTAAATTTAGTGTTATAATGATTCTTATAAGGCGGGAACGCTTTAGCTAATTCGAGTATGCGTCATTGATAGTTGCCTCAGAGGATATTTTTTCGTTCCGAGAACTTTTTCCGTTAATTAGTAATTATCAACAGTGCAGCTGAACATGGCGATTAATTGGTTTTATTGGTTTACCAGAATGGTTACGTAATCGATATGGCGGCTCCAGCAATTTAACCAATTCCACCGTTAATTGGCATCAAATGTTTGCAATTAAACATTGATTACTCCGATCTCCACAACGTTTAGAGTGTAAATAGCTTATTACTGATTAATATTTACGTAATTATGTCCAGCAGTATCTTTAGTTACCTATGGTAATAATTAATCGTTAAATAATGCAGTTTGCATAGAAATCTCGGTGAACAACCTCCGAAGGTGTATAAAGAAAATTATCAATACAAAAATATTAAGAATAAAGTGATAATAAATAAATAATAAAGTGTTTTCTCTTTAGCACTTCGAGTGAGCATCACTTGTGGTAAAACTTAAAATTAACGAAATCACTACATAAAATCAGTTATTGTAAAACTATAAAAACTTCTCGGCAAAAATAAGAAAATGTTGGATCTCGAAGACAATATTCTTTATACTTTGCAATATAATTTCAAGGACAACATGTTTACATGTTCAAGAAAACATATTTATCAGCTATAATACTGTAATGATAAGATTATGTCATTATTAACGAAAAATTGTCGTTGACCTTGAAAACTCGGAAGATCACCTTGGACATATCTGACAGTGAGCATTAATCTCAACATTAATCTCAAATAGCGTGAAATATATACAAAAAGAATTGACAATAATTTTAAAGGACCTATCCAATGGTTACCATGGAAACGGGCGCCTAGGCCTATGTGTCTTTTCCCCATCGATGACTTCAACAACAACTTAGCTCGCTAGCAAGTTCACGAGCTAGGAAGACGGTCCTTCCTCGCGTAAGCCTTGCTCCTTTGCGCCTAGTCCATCGTCCTTGAAAAAAGTTATGCTTCTACACGTCGTCGACGGAAGGAAAGAACGAGGGAAAACATGTATTAAACTGGGGTCACCGTGGCAAATTACAAAATGACGTAGTACGGCGTTTGATCAGAGTCCGTGATTCATCGGCCGGAGTACGCTCCATTGGTCATGTCAGTCATGACCAAATAAGGCCACCGCACGCCAGGGCTGCTTTCGAGCTTTGCTCAGAAACCGCGTGAACAGCCAAAGCCATAAAACAGTGGGTACGATGGTGTTGTGCAAGCGAAGTTTACAGAGGGTGTCCAGTTGTGTACGGCTCGCGGCTGCGGCATTCGCGACAGTGTTCCCCCACTCACAAATTACACTACCATAAGACTCCGGCTCTTAGGAAGTGTAACTTGCTTAGCGCGTTGCTCTTGGCCCTCCAACTCGTGAAACTGGTTCTTCCGAGCACAAGCATTTATACGTCTTGTTATGCGAATGCTGCAGCTTCCGTGCCTTTACGCGTTACCTGTTGGCGTTTGTCAGGCCAGGGCACATTTGAAATATTATTTCAAATAATATGTAATTTCATTTCATTGTCATTTCCAAGGCTATGATGTGCTTGTCGTTCTTGATGTTTCAAGGAAGTATAGAACACCAGTTTATAAAACATACGGTAGAATAAAATCATCAGGGATCTCGGTTATCCAAAGTTCTCTGTTTACCAACGCAGTACAATCGAGCAGAGGGTGATTCTACATGAAAAAATGAGAAACAAAGGTATGGCATTTTTTATCCGGGGTTCCGTTTTCGAGAAACTCTGCTTTAAAGTTTGTTCATGTTTGTAAAGAACTTAGTTGTCGCCTATATTCTTCTGTTGCAGTTGCCTCCGCTCAAGATAGTATTTACGAGCATTATTTATTGCGAACCATGTACCGTACCTTGCTCAGCAGAAATCAGTTGTTTCGGCAGAAAGGCAATGGGGGTACAGTAAATTCTGTATCCGGACTGTATGTGTCCCAATTAAACAGAATTATCGGGGTCCTACTATAGTTTACAATTTGTTGGTTGTCAATACTGGAAATGTACTTGTAATAATCAAAACGAATATTTGCTCTGTAAGATTAACACTGAACCAAAAATAAACTAATATAATCCAGTAGTATAGTAATCTCATAATAGGCAAATATTATTGAATCTAATCTAATCTAATATTATTGATCTAGTATATTATCGTATTGCAATGTGGTTCTAATAAATAGTCTCAATATTGAGAATACTAGTAGCATAATCTGATTTGTATTGAATAGAACGAATCTTCTTCCATGGACACTGTTGGTAGACTTTACAAATAACATTTTGTGTAACGTACCGTATCATATTGTCCACATTTTGGAAATGACACGTGAATTTCAACGTCTAACAATGTCATATATAGGTCGAAAATTTGCTCGTCATGCGCTAAAATTGATCTTTAGTTTTCGAAATAATTGGAAAAATATTCTCAATTGTTTAAATACGTTTTCGTGTCTTTGTAGTGCAATTGTCTCCAAAGTTAAAAATTTGAAGCCGCACACGAGAAAGACTTGCTCGAAGTCGGAAATACGGGAAAAAGTTAAACTTTATAATACAGTGTACATAATCGGGTGGTGCCATGTTAGACGAATCAGCGTGAGGCAGAATTTCTCAGCTAGGAGAGGAAGGCTCATTATAACAACAAAGCTGTTTTATATTGTAGTATGCCAACTTAAATTCATTACGTCAGAGATTTTAATACGAAGTGACGTTTTATTATTCTACAACGACGCTCTAAAATTGAACGTTGAAATCAATGCAATGATGGTCAGAAATTAATTACCGTCAATCAACTACACAATATTCCATAAAATCAAAGCAATTTAATTATTTGTTGTCATTGGCAGTAATGTAACTCTCATCTGCATTCTAAAAATCTTGGAAAAATTCATTTCGTTTAAAATGGAACCGAGACTATGACAACCGAGCCAGTCTCAAATATAAATTGAAACATGAATATCGTTCATTTCTGCAAAATCGAAACAAAATTTGATTCTCCTGTTACCAAAATCTAGCAAATGAAGAGAGTAAATGAAAACATGCGAAAACCAATACTTGTCTCGTTCTATCAGGGAAATTATTAAGGACGAGGACACGGTGTTAATCGACGTAGCTGTGAAACAAACCGTGGTGTACGAGGTTAATAATACACCATTGTCCGTTGCCAAAAAGAAGCCTCGAGCAGTGAGCAATTTTTTCGGAAAACTTCCCCTCCGAAATTGTTCATATTTCCGGGTAGGGTCCGGGGCTGTATTGCGCCCGAATTAAAAACTAAGCAGCGTCAGTGCCCGGGTGCAGGTAATTCGCAGCGGCGCGGCGGCAGAAGCGGCGACCCAGATCCTGAAATTCCAATTTCCCGCCGCAGAGTAAACGTATAATTAATAGTCGGCTGTGGTGGGAGTGACTAGTGCGTCGCGAAGGGATCGCAATACGAGAGGCAGCGGCAGCTGGCCGCTGGCGAAAACTTTCCAATTTCGGCGAATTTTACGCGGGCCTGTCTATCTATTTACTTTTCCATGCGCCAGCTGGTGCGCCAGGTATAACAGGGTTTACGTACCGTTTCCTCGTCTCGCTGTCGTAATACTGGCGAGTGTACCAAATTAGGACGGAGGACGATCGTCCGTGGCGAAACGTTCGAAACTAACCCCTCATTTCCGTAAGCGGATTTTCTGTTGCGCGCGTGTGCCACCCCCGCGCGCGTGTATGCAGAAAGACCGGGAACGATAGACTGTGCCAGAGATATTCGTTAGCGAGGACTCCTGGCTATAAAGTGCGGTATTAAACGCCGGGGTATCAGGTGATCCTAACGGGCCGAGCGATTTATTTGCCGATCGAACCGTCCGTTGAATTAGTGGCCCGTAAACCGGCGAACTACGTTAACCGCGTTTAATTATTATTTTCGACCAGGACTTTACGGCGAGATATATTAAATAGGCGTTCCCGTGAAAGGCCCGCGCCCCAGATCCTACCCAAATATCGTAAAGCCAACGATCCAAGTATTTACGACGCTTAAGAAGTTTGTTTAGCAGGAAAATATTACATTTCCCGGCGCTGCGACTTTCAATCTTGATGCTGCTATACGCTAAGGAGATCCATCGAATATGTAGGAGATAATGGAGCCGACCGATCGAATAGATCGGGACCGGGATTCGATCCCGGATATTTCGCTTGTCGGACGACTGCTTTAACACTTCCACGATCGCGCTAGAAAGCTCAAAAATTTGCATAAAATTAAAATATTTCATTCGATTAAACTAAAATTATGAAGCAAACTTATATGGCATCGATCACTTCTTCAGCATTCGTACCTCTTGCAAATCTTAATAAAATTAAGCAATCATTTTTAATTTTTCATTAATCATCCATTCGATCGTCAACCGACTGAATTTAAAACGGGTAGATCTCCCCGTTCGGTTGGCTAAGTGTTGACCAATTCTGTGACTGCAAGAAAAAACGCCGCAAGCCACATGTTTTTACTTTCGAGATATTGTCGCTTAACCCTTTGACTACGAAAGGCGTGTAGACATGTCCTCACAAGTCTATCAAGATGAAAATAATATTATTCTCCAAGATTAAATATACGCCCTACACGTTCTGCGGACCGCAACACCTTCGCTGTTGCGCCAACTTATGATCGTGTTAAACACGTGAAATGAAACTTGTTATTCATGATCAGTATCGAATCTCTTTCATTATGATTATCTTCGTAATAATTGTAACAGCCGATCACAACTACTGATTCGTCTATTTCGCTTCGTTTGCATTGATGGTTTTATTCGAGAGTACGTCGCAGCCAAAGGGTTAAATTTCTGAACACAAATGCTTCGTATTAGTAGCGTTTTAAATTGCATAATTTTTTGAGTCCACAGAATTTCTTTTCACGAAGTTGTCTTTTCTGAGAAATACGCGAATCATATACGCTACAGTTCAATTGATGCATTAACTGAAATTTTTTGAAATAATGGCTTGCGACGTTTTTCCTTATAGTCGCAGAATTATGCTATCCCGGCCGACCGACAAGACGTGTTCTCCTAGTTCTTATAACGTGAACACCTCAACAGTGATAAATCGAGGGATTGCAAGAATGTTGTATGCCATTGATAAGGATAACTCGTGGGGTTATTTGATGTAACTTTTTGTTCGGCGAAAATTCTCTCGGCGAGCTTGTTAACGAGTTATTAACGGAAAACACAGACTAATCAGAGGGCGAGAGCTGGCACGTTCCGGTGCGATAGCGAACTCGATACTGCATTGTGTCGCGAGGACGGGGCGGTAACTGCACTCCTCCTGTGATTGGTCCGTATTTTTCGTTAATAAGTCGTTAACGAAGGTGCCGAGAACATTATCGGGAAAGAGAAAATTACTTAAAATCACCTCAGCATTTGCCTTTTTTAATGTTCTTTTTTCGGGATATCCTGCAGACTGCGGATTTTATACATATATTTATTGTGAAGATCAGTGGATGAAGGAGAATTGAATATCATCATTCGTATCAAATTATTAACGATTTCAGCGTTCACTGAAATCAAAAAGTATAAACTTTTCATATTATTTGTATGACTTTATATATGTTATGTTCGTGTTATACGAATGCCAGTCAGATTATATAATATTACTTGTAATTACTTGTAATTACTTGCAAACGCTAGCACGGTTCAAGAAAGAAAGAAACTTGTTTCGACTCTTGTTTGCTGCGATCAATAAAGACAATGTTCATTTTGCTCTGATACGCACTTTTTACGAAGACATTACAATCTTTATGATCTCCACAATATGGCAGCGAAGATGACAAAGTGGTAGATTCTTAAATATCTCTGTACCGATGGTTTATATCTCGGAAGATCAATATTTTCCCTTATTTATTTTGTTTCAATAAATCTTTTTCCCTTTCAATTTCGTCGTATTCGTCAAAATTTTGTTCCTCTTTCTACATACGTTCCCCTCCTTAACTTTTCCGCAGTGTGCTATAATTTTATTGCGATGTACAATGCGACGAAGGAGCCAAAAGGTCTTCAAAAATAATGAGCACTGTCGAAAACGGCGAAATATGGCTGGATTTATTTTTAATCTGGGGCTCATAACAACAAGCTTTACTAAAATCGACCTCTCCTCGCCAATTGTACTATCGAATATCGGAGCAACGATAATATTCGGACAATACATTTCAATACAAGCTGCACACTTCCGCAAATAAATGTGCTTTGAAAACAGCCTGCAGATTCACCAGCTTACGCGATCGTTTAGGTGAATCAATATCGGACTCGTCAGAAAAAGATGAAACAGAATCGAGACTTTTACACATAAATGGCTGGCAACGTAGTCCCACGGGGACCGATTAAAGAACACAGACGCAGAGAGAGAGAGAGAGAGAGAGAGAGAGAGAGAGAGAGAGAGAAGAGCTGAAACAAGAAAACGGAAAAAAGGAGCATCAGGTAACGTCATAATTGGACGTCGGGCGAGGAGGCCGAAGAGAGCGAAGCGTGCAAGCCGTGACGGCGCTTGGGAAATCAGCGTTTCGCGACATACGCGACCTGCGAAACGAAGCTGGCTGAAAAGCTCGCTCCGCACTTTACGGAAGAATCAGAATCGCTCGCCGGAACCTTGCGCGTTCTATATACAGATCTACACAGACCATCGAAACGTTGCCAATGGGACGTTAATCCGGATCATTCGGTTGTTGCCGACAACTTACTATGCTTCGTCTTCGACCTACGGCTCAGCTCCGAAACGGATTTGCCTAGCAGACCTGAAAACATCTGGGAGTAGATCGGGATCTAGTCTAACGACAGGCAACACGCGATCACAGGAAAAACACTATCTAGTCTTTTACATGGACGAGCAAAAGTGTATTCACACGCCGCTGGTCTCATGAAAACGATGATCATGCTACCATTGCTTAACATTATTTCTACCGAACGGTGTCGAGAGATAATTTCTATTTAACATTATTTTTATCGAAGGATCAAAGGACACATCTTTTAATCATTTTTCATAAAAATTATTTTGTACGTTCTGTGTTTTTGTTGTGATCGCTTCTCGACTTTTGCTATAGTGACCACAAAATTAATTCGGTGAAAATATCGGTAAAAATAGTGTTAACTAATCGAATCGGATTTGGGTTTATTTTCGTTTATGTTATAATCTACGGAACATTTTACAAAGATAACACTTGACACGATTTAAAGTGGGATGAACCAATTAAGTGGGGACGCTGCATCGCTGGGCTGTATTTCAGTCGGTGTGAGGGTTCTTTTGAACGATTTTGCCCAATCAACTTAGAACATTAACTCCTTCAATGTTTAATCAATCTTATGTTAATATTATCTGTGGTATTTTCGAAAAATTGAATCTATCATGATCATTATATGATTTATAATATAAATATAATGTAAGTGTGAGTGCAATACACAGATGTGTTGAGTGAGAAAAAGATGTCGGTAAATAGTTCGCAAGAATTGGATTTACATAGCCGAAGCTATTGTTCTAGGACAGAACATCTAAAATTTTACGAATTTGCAAATTCTTCGAACATATATAAATTTAGAATCTAATAATACGGAACTGTTTTCTCATATCACAATTCTTTATTGAAAATAGAAAATAAGCAATTTTCGTTTCGTGCTCTGTAATTATACATGTTTAATGGAAGCAAATCTTTTACGAGAATCAGATAAAAGTTACCAAACGGTATTTTACAAGATATGAGTGCAGTTTGTAAAGTTGACGATCTATGATTTAATATTTCTGTCTAATGAAATATTAATACGAATGTATTAATACGAATATGCATGTAATATTAATACGAATCACAGAAACGAAATACGTTAACGAACACATTTTTCACGCTAGACTTTTCATTCGGCTCGCTTATCACATACGGTACAACGAGCAGCATGTTTCTGGTTTCCAGATCGTGTCAATTAATGTATAAAATGTATGGTGCTAATTTAACTGCATCAAAAGCAACGACGTAACAATTAATTTAATTGCGTTACATCAATGCCTTTCTTTGTTTGCCTTCGTGGAGGTCTAGTATATGATGTCCATTAGTCGTAACGATCGATAAATGATCGAGCGCCGGGTAAGATGGCAGAAACTTGACGCGAGTCTCGTTCGTGGACGCGCGCGATCCGCTTCCCTCGATAATTATCGGCGCTCGAGTATTTTTTAATTAAGTTCTCGCGTCTATCGCCAGCATTCTGCAAAAATTATTGGTATCCAGAACAGATGGGAAGAAGACTCCTGTCGATATTCTCGATATCGTTCAAGAATGGGCATCGACAGACGACGGCATACCGGAATTTATTTTCGCTTCTATCTTGTCTACCCGCATTGACTCTCTCGTCGATAGGAAAAAAAAATTCGTGGATACAGAACAAAGGGGGCTAGCGATAACCATTCTACTGTTCGAGGATCAAAGATGTCGACTTTTTTCGCGTCAAATGTCAGAACGGTATTAGTATTCGTTAATTCTGACGTCTATGCAATAGCTTGTTTCTTTTTTAATATTCCACCACATTATAAATTGTTTTCTATTCACGGTTTTAAAAACAAGAATGAGTTGTTCGAAGATATTCTACAAGCATTAAAAATACACATGTAGCACGTTAGAGGTAACTGTACGCGTCAGTTATCGAGATAAAAATTCTAATACTTATTATTAGACGCTCTTTTGAAGTGTCGTCATTTATTTAATTTGTCCAAAAGCGTATGAAAAGATAAGAATTATCCTCTATAATATACACATGTATATATATTACAATAAATATATACATACATTACTCATATTAATGTGGTGACCAGCGCAACGCATGACCAGCAAAGCACGTTTGTATAATTAACTTTCTCGCAATTATACTTTAAAACTGTACTTCATTCGATGGCAATTATAAATGCACATGTACAACGGATAAATAATTGACACGAGAAAGGCTACGTTTCATGTTTCCGTGAAACATTTCGTTGTATTTTAATCACTTTACATTAGTAAATTCAATTGCGAACAGGGAAATTGAATTTTCTATTTATTTGTTTTTTCATATACAGATCTTTTAACGAACTTCAGCCGGCTGCGCTGGCAGCGCAATTGTGAATTTCGAAAGGATGCGAGAAAAGGGTTAAAGTCGCCTCACCGCGAAATCCACGAGACAATTTGTACACCCGATAACCTCGCGAGGACATTACAGAAATAATTGAATGCTAGGGATACATCGGGTAAGTCCGTAAATTCCATGGAGTATTAGAACGCGCGCTCGCGCGTCCACGACACAGTGGTCCAAAGGATCAAGATTTTACGGTGGTCCGTCAGGAACTGGAACATTCGGTTGCCCCATAGATATTTCACATGCCGCTCGATTCCTCATATATCATCCCCGCAACACATGGCGCCATACCCAGAAGGGAATAGCTCGAGGCAGAGACAGCCGAGGGTGTGTCTCTCGGTCGAAAGCAAAGGAGCAGTCGCGTGTGGTTCGGGCAAGGATGCTGCGCCTTAATTTATCACCGTTCCCGAGGTGACCCGCGTCTTCTGGAGACGTCGTCGTCGCCGTCGCTGTGAGACGCGCACTCCCCTACTACCATCGTTGCCCATGAGAACGCCTCTTAATCAGCCCCGATATAGTTGTCTGTGTTCGGTAAATACCGGTCTCCATTGTCAACCGCCGTACACTTCCGGGGAATTTCGGAGAATTCGGAGACAATGAAGTGGATCGGTAAGTGACGACTGTTGAACGTATCGCGATCAACAGTAATTAAGTGCCTCGCGTAACTCTGTCCCGTCTGTTCAATTGCGCTTTGGCGAGTTCGTAGAGCCTCTTCGTTAATAAATTTACTCTGGGCCGGCTGATTAAGCTGCACGAGCTGAGGAGAAATTCTACTTCCATTCCCCAGAACTTTTCGGAACTTGAGACTCAGATATTTCTTCTGGCCTCGAATATTTATAATTCCATATGTTTTCATCGATTTGTATAGACAAAGATCAATAAATTTGTCGAAAGCAGAACTGGAGAAAATTTCATTCGTATGACGGATAACAGATAAAGACTAACGAATAGAATTTTATTCGACGCTATTCAATGAATATTCAATCGAATACAAATTTATCTATTGGGTTGGCAACTAAGTAATTGCCGATTTGTTCAATGAAATAAAAAATTTTTTTTACTTGGAACGAAGTTTAATATGTAATGTATTTTCCATTTTGTTCGATGACCTTTTGCTATCTCTCTGACAACTTGAAAATTCCACGCTCGTAGAAAGTCTGATCCTTTTCGGCCAAAAACTGAGTTAAGTGAGATTTTACAGCGTCATCATCGTTAAAAGTTTTATCACGAAGGGAATTGTCGAGGGATCGAAATAAGTGATAATCCGATGGCGCGAGATCAGGGCTTTATGGTGGGTGTAATATCAATTCCCAACCAATATCCGTCAATTTTTGCCGAGTGGACAAAGACGTGTGCGGCCTAGCATTGTCCTGGTGGAAAATGACACCTTTACGATTGACCAATTCTGGTCGCTTTTCCTTGACCGCTGCATTCAATGTGTCCAGTTGCTAACATTCACGGATAATAAAATAATAATAATTTTATATAATATAATAATAATATAATAATATAATTAATATAATATAATATAATATAATATAATAATAATATAAATATAACAATAATAATTTTATAGTGTAACATTTACGGATACCATAAAAATGGGAGTGAGAGACATCTATAACTGAAATCGGCAATTACATAGTTGCCAACCCAATAGATGACAAATAATCGATGACAATTAATCTAGGTCATTTTTGATGACAAATAATCTAGGTCAGGAAAACATTTTTGGCTGTAGAGTTCAAGTAGCTTCGAGTGTGTGCAAAACCTGCAGAAACGCAGATTGTGCATTGCGCGATACTTCGGAAAATCTAGTTTCATTTTCCATGAAATGCTTATCGGGTAATATCGTCGCCGATCCAGCAACTGGAGCGAGTGATGTCAACGTGTAATTTTGCCTCGAACGTCGGCACATGTAACAAATATATGTTTACGCCTTCAGTATGCCGAGGTGTTACCGATTAGACGAGGGAACCCACGATTTCGCAGTGGTGCGTCATTGGCCACTCAGAAATATTCAAATTACTCGGAAATGTCGTTTCTCCAGCGGTCGGCGAACTTTTATCAGAGACAGATATGCGCCAACTTTGGCTTAACATGAGAAATATGCATCGTTGGAAGTGTTCTCGACGGTTCGAGTTCATCAGGGCAACGTGCTATAGCATTAGCATATATTCACCTCCGGGCCATGTCGCCGGCTACCAACCGCGACCGGCATAGTAACTCGACTTTGTCGTCCAGAGCCAAAAGTTACGCCGATAACTTCTGCCCGGCGAGTAACGAGCCGTGCAGCCTTGAAAAAGGCCCAGGAATTTTGCTATCTGTCCGACGGTACTTAGCCCGTCAAAGGGACATGTTTCTTCGCTGTATGAAAACCATTGTCGCCGTAATAAAAAGATAATTATCGTTGGATAAGTTGATCAACTGTCACAATGACAGACTGCGCACAATGGGATATTTTAACGGTCTGGTTGGACAAAATACAGTATTGTAAAATTCATCGTAGTAAAAAATGACTTTCCACCTGTGTAAGGTTATGTAAGGTAGGTACCTGAAGTACAATAAACTGCATTTGCTTTGCCTTTCGCGTAGCGTTTGACCAGAAACTTGATCGAGCGGAGCGGACGCGTATTCGGTTTGCGTTTTATGCTACAGCAAACTCTTCGAGTGATTACTTTCTCTCAAAGAAAATTTTTATCAATCACAAGTTGCGGATCAATGAGAAGGTGTTAAATGCGTATACAGGATGGGCCCGAATTTGTAGTACAACCAAGCAAAAAGTGATTCTACGTGAAAAAATAAGAAACAAATTTGGTATAACAGTAGTGTAGTGTGTAAATTTTGCCATAAATCCTCATAAGACTGTCTAGATCGGTGAAATAGCCGGCAGTGCTGCGCATATTCGTGTGGTTAAACGTATGTAGATAGTAATAAGTAAAAGTTTTAATGAAGTTTAATGCGACTTTCGTGTTATTTCTAACTTGTGTGCAGTTTATGGCAGATTATTTAAGATTTTTGATTTTCTACTATATTTCATTAAAAATGAATTGCCGAAAATGCAAACTGAGAAATATATACACCTTCTTCCATCCATTGTAATAAACTGTAACCCGATAGAAACTTTCTTTCCTTGCAACAAATTTTAATGAGTTGAAAGTGATGCATCGATATGTTTAAGTTCTCTTATTACTGAACTGCGAATTTGATGCACTTATAATAAATAGAGGTAAGTGAAATTTCAAACAATGAAAATCTTATAAGAATTTAATGACGTCTATGTATATCTGTGACATTTACGACTCACCGGTATTATTGAAGAAAAAAAGAAGTTTTTATTTGACTCATCTTTACAGCAACTGATGAAGATAAGTTTTATTTTGCATTAAGATCCGTAATTCTACTTATCACTTTTACTATTTGTTAAAGCCTGGACGTTGCTAATTTCGTACTTAATTTTGATGACACATTTTGATAAATCGACCGCAATTAGAAATTCGCCATCAAGTATAATGTAGCCGTAATTACGCCAATTACTCAGACTGTTTAGTCTTCCATGTTAATGCAGGCTGCTACGCCCATTGTTTCGTGCTGCGCCCTTAACGATGAAACGATCTGTTAGTCACTACCATATTTCTAACGAAACGAAATATTCACGAGCTGTTCGAGCTGCTCAAGCAAACAAATAATAACAAGCAATTAGACACGAGGACATCGTTCTCTCGTTCTTCGTATCGGAAGGGCGTTTTCCTGGGTGCAGCCGGTCGCTAATTGCTCAGCCACCTGCCCGTTATTCAAATTTACACAGGGATCCCGTTTCGCTTGGCTAACCGACATCCGATGTAATTTAAGAATTTGTATTGTGCATGTTTGCGACTGTGAGGAAGTATCGCTTGCCCGACCCGGTAACGATGTCTCCAATTTATCGGATGTAATTTTATTTTGCTCTGCTTCTAACTTGTGCACCTTTACTCGCTTCAAATGTTCAATCAGCTGTGAATAAATTCAAGACAAAGCAGAAAATCAAGGTCTTGGTTAGATCTATAAAATTACTCAAACAATCTGAGACGTTCTATCAAGGGTTCGCATCCAAGATATTTTTGTTCTTAACCCGAGAAAGATAACCTACGTCGCAGAGGCGCCTGCGAAGACTGTTGATTTTTGTTAATTTTTCATAGAGGTCTAGTGATTTAAGTTTAAAATTACTTAAAATATAAAAAAATATAATATAAATGCATTTTATTTTTACAATAATGCCAAACCTTTAAAATGACTAGATTAACTTAAATAAATATCCATTGTTAGTATAAAATTGACGCCTTAGAAAAGCATGCGCCTCTGAAGCGTATGGTTATCTTTTACGTACGTTGTCATATGGTTATCTTTCTAGGGTTAAAGAACCATCCAAAATCTTGAGGGCTATCCGCGGCTCTTAAGATCATCCTAGTAACTCTCTAGAGGCCATCATAGCTATTAGGAGACCACCGATGTGTTCTGGGGGACTTTTAGTGTTTCCTGAAGGATCGTTGTGGAACCTCAAAAGACACCAGGGGTCCAACAGCTGGAGAAAATTCTCCAATGGCACTTCATAGACAATGCATATCGATCAAAGGTTAAGAAGGGTCAGTGATCGAAGAAAATGAGAGAACTCTCGAGAGGGACGGCCGATGATGGCCTCCTCGATGGTTTCGAAAAGGTGAATGATGGGTGAATGATGGCTGAATCAAAACCATCGGAGAAACGTCAATGAAAATGACTAAAAGGATTGGAAGTTGAAAGGGTGAATTGGAAATTTGAAATGTCAGGTTCGACTTGTTTTGACGAAGCGTATTTTGACAAAGTTTCGTGCATAGTAATTGAGTATTACGCCTTCAATATTTTCTTCATTATTTATCAATGCAACGAGATAGACACGTGTATAGTGTTTTCTAGGGAGAAGATTTACGAAACGATTTTCCACGACTACGTAAACCATCTAAATATCTCATCCAATAGTTACAAAAACATTTTATATGGAATTTCGCTGCTATCAAGAGGCAAATACAATGCACAAGGTAGTTTTTTCGAAGGACATTTTTTTCCAGACTTTCCCAGAAAATACATCCACACATGTATAATGATTTGACCTTGAAATGAGTTTTTTAACTCCGAACATAAAAACGAAACGTAAAAGAAATCAATATCGCATTTAGTAAAAATTCTTTTAACCCTAGAAAGATAACCATATGACAACGTACGTAAAAGATAACCATACGCTTCAGAGGCGCATGCTTTTCTAAGGCGTCAATTTTATACTAACAATGGATATTTATTTAAGTTAATCTAGTCATTTTAAAGGTTTGGCATTATTGTAAAAATAAAATGCATTTATATTATATTTTTTTATTTTTTAAGTAATTTTAAACTTAAATCACTAGACCTCTATGAAAAACGATGCAGTCAGTTGTTTATTTCGCAGGCGCCTCTGCGACGTAGGTTATCTTTCTCGGGTTAAAAATCTCGATAACAAGTCTGTCTTACACCTTCACTTTGTGGACAGTATTTGTTTCACCTGATTTGCCGACTGGAAATATTAAGTGTCTTAAGTCATTCGATATTAACTGGCTGATTTAGTCACGATCGAATAAATGGTTGGAATCTATCAAAGAACCTTTGAACAGGTGGCGACCTTCCCGATCGGTCGATTTCCTGTATTTCAATTTTCACGGGGCGAGAGGTCTGGTTTCGCATCGAAGCCTCCCCGGTTCATTTATCCCGGCCAATCGACCGTAAACAGTTTCCCGACTGCATTTTACTCAAGAAAGGAAACGCCCACCGCCGATCGCGCGTACCTCGAGCACAAAGGGACAAGAGGCATATAATTAAAGGTAACCGGGGTGCCAGTAATGAGTGCCAGTTAATGGGAAAAATTATCGCTGTGCACGAAGTCGGGAAACTGCGCCCATTCCGACAATAGAGAAATTTCGCAATACTACGTCACGTTAGGTTAATGAAGTATTTATTGCGATTACGGGGTTTCGCACATTGAAAGTCGGATCGATGCTCCAGCAAGGACTTCGTCGACGATTGATCCACACGAAACGTAATAATAAAGGTCTTATTAACGCATTAACTGCACGTTATCGTTATAAAAGTGATGCAATTATTCGTAGAAATATTAATTTTTGTGCCGACAGCTATGAAAAAATAGTTTTTGAAGTTTAATTTTCGAAGTTAAGCGTAAGATAGAAAAAATAATTATACAATGATTATTATATATTATTCCAGTTTACACCAGGATGATAATTTAAACAATCTTGTAACTTACTTTTTAGAAGTGCATTCGATAATTGTTGGGTTAATATTATATATTAAAAGATGCCATACCTACAACAGAAAACAGAATTGATTACTAAATATTCGGGTTAAATCTTCAACTGTTATAGACAATTACACTGTCTGTCATCAAGATATAGTAGATACAGTAGCGTCTTGATTATCTGTACTAGTCGAGGACACGAATGTTCGGATAACAGAATAGTTACTTAATGAAAGTGCAGGTTTAAATTTTTACTGATTTGTGGAATGAATAATGAAAATAAATGAATGTGTGTAGATTGTTTTGGGTCAATTAGCTATTTAGATCAAGTATTCAGGTATAGGAGGTTCGGGTAATCGAGGTTCTACTGTATTTAACTTACAGCAGAAAATCAAGTTTCAAACGTTTCTTGCATAGAATAATTCTGCAGACTCTGAATATTCAATAATATCAAATTTTTAAACAAGTTTTAGAGGGACCGAGAAGCCTTTAACGTGTTAATCTTCCCACCACGTGTAAATAAATAAACGAAATGCAATTATACTTATGTAATCGGCGAGCTTGCTGCGTCGTCTGCTGGGGCAAAAATAGAATATCCCTTCAGGAACAGCTTTTCTCATTCACGGTGTAGGAAGGGATTATACAGAAAGTTTCTGTGTCCGTGAAGTTACTTTGACGGAATTATTACTCCGCTCGAAGTGTGCGAAACTATTGCTTCGACAAAAACATTTATTTCAAGTTAGCGATAACAACAGTTAATCTCCTTACTATATTAAATTCCAGAAATGAATTTTAATGAACACGAACAGTTACAACTATCACAAAAACAATTTGCTCACGATTGAATTTGAGGTACGGGCAACTGTTAATCCTTCGCTGAAATATTGCTAAAGGATTACGAAGTAGAAACATTAACGTAGAAGCTTGAAAGCCAAAGTTCTGATTTTAATGAAATTGAAATAAATTACCTGTTTGTGTCGGACAAAGCAGCCTTTCATTTGCAAGTTAACAATTCCCATTTAATCCTTTACTTGCAACTATTTTAATGGCAAAAGTACTTTAATGTTTCATAACTGGATCACAAATGTTATGCATTTACGACAAAAATGGGTAATTTAATAATAATAATACTGTAGTATTATTTTAAACTCATTAAAATTATTAGGAAATAAATATCCACGTGCCTCCTACATTCATCTCGATTCAACATTACGCAATGAATGCCTGATAAAATCAGTCAATTTCGAATCACACGAAGAAATCCAAACTTTTCTTTATGACCGAAAACCTGAAATTCAAAGCATTCCTTATACAGGGTGTCTCAGGTTTTAATGTTCAAACTTTGTCAGTATATTCTATGGCACAAGGTAAGAAAAAAATGTTATATAAACATAAGTCATATAGAGCTTTATTAAGAAGTTATAACAAAAATTCAGAATAGGAATAGTAATCAACTAAGAAAGAAATAAAAAATAAAAAAAAAATCTTCGATCGATGTCAATCATGTATTGTCAACAACGGTTATTAATACACATTTCGAAATGTATTAATAAACACAGCTTACATAAACACACGGCATGTGCTGATCTATTCAAGCCAATGCTCGCAGTAACAGCAAGTTGATTACTATTCCTATTCTGAATTTTTGTTATAACTTCTTAACCCGAGAAAGATAACCTACGTCGCAGAGGCGCCTGCGAAGAGTGTTGATTTTTGTTAATTTTTCATAGAGGTCTAGTGATTTAAGTTTAAAATTACTTAAAATATAAAAAAATATAATATAAATGCATTTTATTTTTACAATAATGCCAAACCTTTAAAATGACTAGATTAACTTAAATAAATATCCATTGTTAGTATAAAATTGACGCCTTAGAAAAGCATGCGCCTCTGAAGCGTATGGTTATCTTTTACGTACGTTGTCATATGGTTATCTTTCTAGGGTTAATAAAGCTCTATATGACCTATGTTTACATAACACTTTTTTCTTACTTTGTGCCATAGAATACACTAACAAAGTTTGAACATTAAAACCTGGGACACCCTGTATATTCAGATTTTCTGAAGCACGTTTCGAGTGACCAAAAATGGCTAGCGTGTATTTTCTAACACAAGATTCGATACATTTGAATGGACCGGTGTACAGTGTAGAGTCTACATACACGTCTGCCACAGAATCGACGGTGAAATCGACGAAGAATATGTCATGGGCACGAGGACATGGTTCGATCAATGAACGAAGCCAATGAATTCGAGGTTTGTAGGTAGCGGGGTGATGTGTATTCATTGAGCGAATCTATGCGGAAACACAGGTATGTATGCCGACGCAAAAGGGAACTTCCCTTGAGGGGCACTGGGAATTCCGACGCGTTGAGCAAGCAATGGTGCATCGAAAAGGAACTGGATGATCGTTGTTATCGCGTTCCGCAAAATTTCATCCGAAACGCTTCTGCTGGGACGGGTGAACGAGTTTTCAACAATTTTTCAAGCGGATTCGAATAAGCGTATCAGCGAGATTTTTGGATTTCTAAACTTGTTAACGCGTCGAACTTTACGATTTCAAAAGACGAGTCCGGTTCGGAACACTAAAATCAAAGTGATTGTTGCGATTTAGTTTTCACGTGTGTGTCTATGGTGCGCTTCTTTTTGAAACATTTCAGATCATTTATCTCGTTCTCGAAGAGTGTGCAATAATTTTTTCGTCGTGAAATTTTCAGCGAAGGTGGATATACAAATATTTATACAAATCAACGGGCATCCTGTAGCGTTTAATTTTTGCCAAAAACGAAAAAACGAATTATGATAGAAAAAATATAATGTAACAATAACATAAAGTCGCTAATAACCGTAGCAGTTGATGCGACGATTAATCAAAAGAAAGAGAACAAGAAAAGGAACGAACACTTAATGTGCTTGTATGGACTTAAAAATTTGGAAAATTGACAGATCAACGGAACTTTGAATATGCAGGTCAATCTCAGCAAATGAAGTACAAAATTGTTTTCAATGGCATCAAATTCCCGGGGTGTAAAATTAATTATTCGGCTATAAAAACAATTCAGACATCATTGCTTAAAAATGTAGAAATAATTATTCAACCAAGTACACATCACTATTCATTCATGTATTTCAATATTTCTAAAGAATTGTATCTCAAAAATTTATTATTTAATGCGCCCGTTCTGAACTGACATAAACGTATATCTGAGAAAATTCGCAATTATTTTTGCCGCGATCTAACAGAAAGAATAAATGGATTATATATGCGAGGTTTTTTGTATTTCCACTATTGCATCGGCTTATCATTATAGTGTTTTGCCATGTACTCTTGCGAGAGTTGCTCTCTGGAGAAACTGTTCGGTTTATAGATAGCATTAGTGGTGAATCTATTAGTATTCCCAAGACGAAGCGCTCCTCCGCCTTCCTCTCCACATCCATCTCATCACTATTTCAACACTGACTACATAAATAAAACAACGAAAGCCTTCGTACCATTGATAATGAAATTGATTCTCGCTATTTCCATAGCAAGCTATGAATGGAAATCCTCGTTAAGTTTACGTTCTTGACACATTTTCTGCCACCTGTATGTCGTAAATTTTGTGCCAAATGAAATTATAATCCTCAAGGGAGGAAATCTTTGTGATGCATTGAAACAATCGAAATTTCTTCTATTTTTCTTTAATGTTTGCAACTTCTAGAACAAGCCCGTGAAAAGAGAGTATTATTTAATACAGAAATTCTTGAATAAAGATATACTGCAGAAAAATAAAGAAATTACAGAGTTTCAATAAATTTGTCATCATAGAGAAAACTTTGAAATTTCTTAGTTATTGCGGCTATAATAGAATTTACGGTATGAATGACAAGTGTCATTATAATGATATTAACTTGTGAAGATGTGATTTATAAATATTTATTACAGTGCCACAAGAGATGTGAACAAAGAATGTTGGAATGCCTTCGCAGATTTCTAAAGGGTAAAAGATATTTCATGTGATAAAATAAAAATTTCTAAGTATTTATATAAATCAACGGGCCTTGTAATTTTCATAACAAAGCGTTGTCAAAAATACATCAATTGTAATATTTCCTGTTTCGAACGATTTGGAGCAATCACTATGGGAGATCAAATTATTAAGCCAAAAACGTAATGTTTGACTAACTGTACATATATGATTCGCAACTATTCACTCTTCGGGCAAAAATGATCCAATGTAGCTATAGTCCCACTTAACCCATCAACGCACAACAATTTTCAACTATACTGTTTTTTATATTAATTTAGTGTACCCATGACATACACGGGCATGAGCGTTAACTTTTAACATATTGAGTGCCACGCTAATTTTTGACAACTTTTCACATTCACCTTTATTGCACTATTCTCGAACAAACCGAATTGTACTAGAATTAACATACTATCTACTATGATAAATTTAACCCTTTGCGGTCCAACCGCAAAGCCTGACTGGCATAATAAGTAAAGACGAACCACTCCAACTATCAATGCACGAAGATCAAAGGGTTAATTCTCTAGTTCCAGCCTCATTAATTTAATTATTTCGTGCGAATGCTTCGGGTTGAATTCGGCACTTGGCGTGTAAAGGGTTAAAACTCGCTTGTTTCAGTGTAAAATCGTGAAGGCACGTGACTGCCTCGAACAATTGAATCGGCCATCGTGTTCGAGCAGTACGTCGGAGCAGCCGTGTTACCTCAGCAGTCCAAAAGCTCTCGGTTTTTCGTCGACGGTCGGGTGGTCGCAGATTTTTATCGTCGCCTGTCATCTCTTCGAAAAATTCATATTACTCACGGAATCGCGCGAAATCCGGGTAGCATAGTGAACGAAGCCAGATGAAGGACGCCACGCCGGCACCAGCACCGTCACGGACAGACCCCGTATCCACCACGGAAAAATAAGAAGCGGGGTTACACGGCGGATGACAAATTACCAGGGATTACGTTACTCCTTTACTCTTTTCCGCCCCCTTCGGCGGGGGCTGCTGGCCACCCTCGCGCACGACGTTTTACCCTAGGCACGTCGCGACCACTGAAAATATTACCCGGCATATCCCGTTTCGTGGTCGACGATGCTTAAGGGGCCGCGATTCTCCACCGAGAAACCGAGTGGATCTTTACAGCGTGGCCCCCTCGTAGACCCCCTCATCTACCCCCTTGTAGACCACCCTCCAATCCCCGCACCTTCACCCACGTCCACCTGCTGCTAGGCTGAATTAGTTCCGTCGCGAACTCTGCTTTTCTCCGTCGTTCTTGGATTAATTTTGTTTTAATGCCCGAGTGCCCGGCAGTGCCCCGGACACAGGCTGGCCACATTTTCCACGTTCAGCACCGTTCCCGTGAACGGAATTTATGAGAAATTTTTAGAATTTTCGCGGGCCACTTCCCTTTAGTGTCGTTTCTCCGGCCCCCGTCTGGAAAACCGTGTCCTCTTGGATTTCGGGTGAAAACGCGTTCTCCGTCGGCTCGTTTCTAATCCCTTGGGGGAACTTCCCAATGTTGTATCGTTTGAGATATTTTGGGCCATCCGAGAAATTTCGAAGGGTTTTCTTAAAAGATTTGTGGGTCGAATGGTATCGTTCTACTTTGTCGCCACGTCGGTCACATTCGGGTGACACTAATTCTTTAACTAGCTTTTGAGATTAATTTTTATTGTTATATATTGAACAAACCAAATGTCATTGAGATTTTTGGAATACGAAAGAGTTAAACTAATATTCCCTGTGGCAAATGTTAGCTTCCTGGTTTCGGTATCATTCGTTAAAAATGACTTTGCTGCTGTAGGAACTTTTGGGAGTTGGATTCGTCTACCACGTTGTCAGGCACATGTGGGAGACACAATTTTTTTATCATACTTGAAACTCAATTTTCGTTAGAAATCTGTCAAATAAAGTTTTTTAGAATCTAAACTGAGCAAAACGGTTTAAAATATTAATTGATCTAGTCTGATGTTATGAAATAAGTTGTTCAACTATCAATTGTAACACAAACTACTATTAGTTATTATTAGTGGACTGCGGAGTTTATGCAGTGAAAAGACATGTGTTCCTATCGCATAGGAACAAATTTCTATTTCTTTAGACGATGCAGGCGAATTTTGCATAAGAATCCGCAAATTGATCGTTAGCGACCACTACAGCATATTTAGTTACATTAGTACCTAAACTTTAGCGATTTCCCTATTATAATATATTTCTCAACTCTGCCATGTTCTTAAATTCGAGCGCCTTCTTTGAGAGGATATCGTCATTGAGGTAATACCACGGTCTGTACCAGTATGTATTTGTTGATTTCTGAACTTTTTAAAAAAGATAAGTAATATCTTGTTCTAATATTCCAAGAAGACAATCTATTCGCAACGACTTGTCACGTATTATGAGTATTACAAGTACGATTTTGTCAACCGGTATCAAAAAGAAAAGTTAAGTAAAACTTGATTTGAGAGTAACAGAACTGTCGTGTTACTCATATAGTCAAACATATGATAGATAAAGCTACGGGAAACATTTTAACCCTTAAATGCATGATTTTTTGTTTAGAATTTTAAAAGATCGTTTTTTATAGGAATGTAGTCATAGGTTACGTAAAAAATAAATAGAAAAATCCAGGTAATAATATTGAGTATTTATTTTGAAAAAAAGTTGTATGTAGACTTTTGGCAACAACATGCGTTTATTACTAAAATTATTGTAGACGTAAACAAATGGTCATGTATTTATATTATCTATTAGTATAGGAATTTTCACATTATTTATAAATGAGATGCAGCAAAGCAATTGCGATTTTTGTTGTGACACAAAGCAACCTTGCATTCGATGCACTCGGTCCGTGAAAATCCTTTGCAACCTGGAAGTTATCACCCAGCACATTCAAATGTCAAAAAACATATAACTTACTCGCCAAAAGTAATGTCGAGTCTTTTATTTCGCACATGGTCTATTGTCTATTGTTATCAACGTGTGTTCGGAAACGCGCGTACTCAGGTTTTCGAATAAAATCAAGTGGAACTGGAATGTAGACAATTGGCAACAATATGCATTTAAGGGTTAAAACATTTTTAGAGATGCTTCAACTTGTATGTACTATTTTCGAAAAAAAACAAAATGTGTACGCACGTGTACCACGTAAAAGCACATTACAAGGAAATAAGCAACGAGTTGCCCAAATAAAGGCTTCGATCATTTTGAGCAAGTCCAAATTAACTGTCGTCCAATTCGTTTTCACAAAATGACAACCATATTTCGAGAATCTGAAATTCAGCGTCTGAATATTTTCGTGAGTGGTTCTGCATACGTCCGATTAGCAGGTTCGCCACCGGCATCGTTGCATACATATTACACGCGACATCCTCGAGCTCGTGCTTCACACGACATTGTCAAGTTAATTTTATACAGGTTGTTACATAAAGTCATAGTGTATAGCGTAGTAATCAGGGCGTTCATAACTTTTGTTTGGTAAATTGTTTGAATATTTCACAAGCACGGTTTTAATGAAACATTTAGGCACCGGAAACAAGCAGCGGGAAAGCGTGTCGGCGGTGAACGCGTTGAAGTGCAAATAAACATAAAAACGGAATTTGATCCTCGTGCGAATTCGCAGGAGCAGCCCACTTTTTCATTGAATGAAGTTTCCGTGACCGTGGGAGAACATCGTGGATGATAAACCATCCAAAACAAATACAAAGAAAAATGACGGCTCCTTCGACTCGATACTTTCTAACGAAAACAATGCAAGCAAGGTGATACCGGCGCTGGCAATCTCCGTTCCCAACCCTATTCCTTCTACCATGGCCAACCGCGTACAGTTTAGGGTGGTTCTCGACCAGCCTCGGCCCGGTTTTCCCGCCCGCAAATGGGGCGAGCGAGGCGGGGAGCCCGAAGGGCCGCATCGTAAAGTATCGTTAATATAAGTTTGCACGGTGATTCACGCTCGCCGGCGAGTGTAACCAACGCGGGCTAGGGTTAAAATTACAGCCGGTGTTGCCAGTACCACTGCGTTTTCATGGCCGTAAAAATGGAGGATGATCGCTGAATCCCGTTCACGAACTTTCGCGCGACCTCACGAGGCTACTAGCCCGTTTCGCTGCCCCGTTCACCCCGAGCTTTTTTCGTCCCTTTTCTTATCATTTATCACGATTTCCGAGTTGTAGCGTCCCGAGAGCGAGGCACGGACGAGAGCGAGCATGTAGGTGTTTCGTGATCTATCGGAAACTGAGGTTCCTTCTCGCGTCGTCCTTCGGTGATATCCATCTTAATTTCAGAGGTCGGTTTTAGTTTTTGGAGTCGTCTGGCGAACAACTGGTGATAATGATTACTTAACACTCGGTTGCTCGTACTGTGTTTCTAACGGTCACAGTAAATTCTCCCTAATTGAGAACCCTAATCGTATCTTCTCTTCCCAAATTATCCATTTTTGTTTCCAAGCTGAGCGTCAATTAAAAGAGATAATAAAAGAAAAGACATGTTCTCCTAAAAGAAAAGTGATTAATTTAAATTATAAAAGATTTGTTTATACAAAATTATCAGGTACAGACATAAAGCGAGCACGGAAATCGGGAGGTCCAAAAATAAAGCAGCGGTTTGCAGACCTTAATTAAGTCTGTTCATGCTGGATAAAGGTGTCGCATAAACTGTGTGACTTGAAAATGACACGTGTCGCATAAATTGTGACATAAAAATGACATGTGTCGCATAAAATATGTGACTTAAAAATGACAATTATGGAGACATCTATAAAAGAAAGTAAGGCTAAAATAGATTATCGACTTATTCGCCAATGTTTCAGAAGTTAAAAACCATCGGAACATTATTGAAAGAATATATATTAAATACGAATCCTATAGCGTTTAGTATGTATTATGATATTCCATTTATCTTGTTCACTTTAAATAGTTCATTTATTACTGATAACAGACAAAATTATCAAAGGAAAACATGTAAAGCAAAGGTAATAATCTCTACTGAATACTTCATGGTTCTTCTCAATGAATCCTTATCAACGAATTTTGATCACGTAGAATCCCAGTATCCAAGTTTCGCATTCAAAATGATATCAGTTAATTATCAATACAATGTTGTAGACGATGAACAAACGAGACTCAAATAAATGTTGCATATTAACATTAATAAACGTGTATAGTAATTAATAATAATAAGTGAAATATTTAATTTTTGATTTGAATTGCTCCAAAATCTGAGGAAAATTCTAAGATACGAATTGAAGTCTCTGCCTTAATGCACAAACGTTAGTTAAACGAAATGTTGAACAGTTAAATATAATATCTGAATTAAATATTAACAAATAAATTCGAAACCTATATATAATAATGCTAATAATCTTTAATGAATGCTTCGTAGTTCTATCCTCTGTTTCAGTCTTTTAATTTAAATAGTTCCAGACTGTATAAAAAATTGAAAAAATCTGTGATACTTATCGAAGTGCCTTTTTCAATGTAAATCGTAAACGTATAATACAATGTAAACGTAATTACAATGTAAACGTATAATATTTAAATTAAACATTTGAATTAAATATTAAAAAATAAATTCGAAACGTCTACATAAAAAACTTTGTGGTTCTACCCGATGAGTTATTAAACAGTGAGTTTCGATCACATAGGATCCTATGGTCCGAGTTTTGCGCACCCTTTGAAGAATAGGATTGGTAGAACACGCCTGATCCCATTAGCCTGGAAGCTCGTCAAGGGAATCAGCGGCAGACGCGTCGCTTTGTAACGAAGACGAGGTGTTGTCGGCGCCGATATTACCCATCGGGGTCGAACCTCTTCTAAAGCCGACGGCGTGACACGAGCGACCTATTTGCCGTGCAAAAGGGTGGAAACGATAAGTGACATGGAAGTGAGGTGGAGGCGCAGTCGACTATGATCAGGAACATCATGCTCTTTGGCCGAAGGTTGCTTTGAGACATGAAAAATGTCCGACGATTTTCTGCTAGCGGCACTGCGCTTTCAGAATTTCAGTTCTCGGTGGCAGAAGCGAACGCACATCCGTGTATATGTATGTGAACGTGCGCGTACGTGTATCTTTGCGTGGATTCAGCAAAGACAATTTCCTTTCTGCTTTGTCAAGGAAATGGAAGTTGATCTTGAAATTAAACTTCGATGCGGTTTTCTCGATTCAGAGTCGCTAGAGAGCTGGTGTTTATGCAAATTTACATTTGGAAGTAAATTCGGTGAAATCGAACTTCTTCACGAATTTCGGTAAACTAAAGGTAACATTTTAAAGGTAAAATTTCTGCTTCATAATCGATTAAAAATGTTTCACTAATGCTTGTCAAAAAGGTGATCGTAGATCAATTAAATATTTTTCATCCGCTTTGAGGGATGTTTCATCCTTTCAACGTGAATGGTAATTTATAAAATATTTAGAAAAATGTCAAAAATTTAGAAGCGCAAATATTTTTGAATGTTCTTCGTTCTAAGATAAAATTCAGTCCCGACTTTAATTTTCGTGACAACAAGTTCTATCAAGAAGTTTTTAAACGTATCCAAAATAGGAGAACTATCGACTAGTTTTCACCCGCGGCTTCATCCGTTCGAGGACAAGCATAAAAGAGACATCGCTTTATCGAGTCTTTTCCAACTGAAATCGAGTTCGGAAAGTTCTACTGTGCGCGTATACGTCAAACGGCATGAATGAGTGACGTCTTGGAAGGTAGTGGACGTTGAACCAGCAACGTCTGCATCACTGAATGATGCATGCGCTGACGACGCCTGGCTCTTGAACCGTGTGACAGATTCCGAGAGGACGATAACCAACTTCCGCCGAAAATAGTTCCATCAACTGCTGTATTTTTGTTTCTCTTATTTGATCGATCGATTATGCGATTCTTGACCTGACGAACGACCCTTCCCGAACGTTCAATGAACGATAACTCTCTGTGCACTGTTAAAATGACCGCATTTTCTCATTTCAGTTTTGAAACTTTAGAGATTTTTTCATGGGAAATGCTTTATTGGAACAGGTTTTTTAACAAAAATTTTCTTCAATGTGTAATTTATTCAAGCGTTTCCCATGAAAAAGCTTGTCGAATTGCAAAATAAGAAACCGATCATTTTGACCGTGGTAGATTCAGTGGTAAAACGAAAACCAATGATGGTTTGAAATGAGATTATTAGCGTCACTCGTAACGAATTAAACAGAGTGTAAAAACATGTACACAAATTTTCTAAATAGAAACATATCTCCATTTTTACAATATTTATTGGATGTGTAACGAACTGTCGTTCGATCAAAGGCAAAGTAATAGAGACGCCTTAAAAAATTATTAAAGCATTAAAATATTCGATTTTTATATTTAACACGAATGAGATGCTTAATGAAGAACATATGTTTATGTTGGATATCTGTAATAAAAATAAATTGACGTGAGTCTTATAATGCAATTAATTGAAGTATTTTTAATTTGTTCTCTGCATCCATATACAGTAAATTCTCCTTAATTTTCCTTCGGCTTGTAAACATACATGGAGAACTTAGTACTCGTTTTTATAATTGTTCTCAATCGGCAACTATAAAAATGAGCCGCGAGGCTCGAATAATCGTATCTCTTCTTCCCAAATTCTCCAAGTTTGTTTACAAGCTGAAGGAAAATTGAGGAGAATTTACTGTAATTGTTTCAAAACATGTAACTGTTATTTATTTCATTTCGAATTATTCCCAATGCTATTTCAATCATCTACTCTGAAATATCATTTAATTGCTCAATTTTACTTTTCTCTCCATTCGGCCATTCGATCATTGACGCACGTATATACGCGGCTGCAACACGCAATAGACATGCACGCAGGGGCAACGCAGGGAACTACTTGTATAGTCTACCAATGATACAATCTAAAAATAGCAGACTACGCCCGCCATTAGCTGAGCTGATCAATTGCTGCAGGGGAAGAACAATTAGAGGGACTTGATCAACGGTTTGAAATTATTCAGAACTTTGAGAGGGCGTGCACTGTTACATTTTTTATGAATCGATTAATCAATCGCAGAAGTAAAAGGAAAGTTCTCAGTATATACCAGTATTCTACAGAATGTCTGAAGTTTTTATTGCAACATTAACGTACCGTATTAACATCTTGAAGATGATTAATTTCACTTTTTCATTTATATTATACAATCTTATCATACATTATTTCCATTGACCGAAGAATGTTCGTGGATGTTCGTAATTAATTTCATTTCTCCTGTTAAAATCAACGATAGCGTCGTGAATGTATGAAACATTGGAATTGGAAGTTATTTGTATTAAGTAATATATTGTTACGGCGACTTGTCCAAAGCAAGTCGCTGTAATGTGAAACTACCCTGTTGTGAGCAACTCCTTAACCCTTTCGCTACGGGCGGATTTTCCGCCGCGGTACTTCTGCTGGACGGCGCGCTGCGACATCGCTGCACGCTACAAGACGCCGATCGTTGCGGGGGTACCGCAGCGGAGAACCCGCCCGTAGCAAAAGGGTTAATCCAAATAAAGTTGAACAAAATTGAAAAAAATAAGGCATATCTATTTATCCGTTGTTGAGAGAAAAATAAGGTGAATTAGCTTTCTGTAGTAAGCACTGACTTTATTCGCTACAAACGATCGAACTTATGGAGGGCCACTATAGTGGCCCTTAGTACCTCGATGGCATCTTATGGAGGGCCACTATAGTGGCTCGTAGTACCTCGGTGGCATCTTATGGAGGGCCACTATAGTGGCTCGTAGTATCGAAAGGGTTAAAGAAAAATAGAAGAGAGGGGTTGCCACGGAGGTGTGTTATCAACGGACAATCGAAGAGTCGGGATCGGACCGTCGAGCGATCAACACCATCTAATTCAAAGACCTCTAACATAATTGAATTTAGTTGTATTATAGTTTATGTACTCTATTGTAAATTGCCAATACAATATAAATTGTATTGTACTAAGTATTGCACTTGTGATCATATGCAATGTTTAACAATTTCTCATCCAGGTCTTCTAACCAGGAGTTTTACTTAGAAATTGATTTCTCCTTTCAATAGTTGTTCAAAATTGGTTCAAGGTCAACAATCGTCTTAAACGTCCCAGATATTTCTACTATTTCGTATTCGACCAAAATTATTTCATTCCTGAACGAAACGTATGATCACAATAATAAGAAAGCAAACCAGAACCCTCGCGTTACTAGACAATAAGAACTGTCGAAGTTTTCTCTGAACTCATTTCGTTGGAGAAATGACTTCGCAATAAACTTCAACTGCCGCAATTAACACTTTAACGGTCACACAAATATGACAAAATAGAAAACATCACCGGCGCGGCGCAGAAAATGTTAAATATTATGTTACCGAGAAGCTGGCACATGTGTGCTCTTTGTTCGCAGAAAGCGGAGAAGTCCAACAAAAAACCCGGACGAAAGTTATCTTCGCGGCGCGGCGTCGTCCAGGTAAGTTTCTGCCGAAGTGCACGTGAGGTCAAAGAGAAAGAAGAGCGCCGCGGGTCTGTTAATGAGCTTCAAAGCCCTGGGACTCGCGAAGCCGACGCTTGCTCTCCGCAGAAACAAGTTCCGAGTGAAATTGAAAAAAGTTCCCCGCGATTATCTGAATAAAAAGTCCTAAAGATTAAGAGGTCCTAATCTCTCCAGTCGGATATTTTCTGGAGGTTCGTGGTACCAAAAATGGGGGAGGGCTAAAGTGGTGTAGCACGAGCAGAAGAGGATGATCCCGGTCGCGTTCTATAACGTGTCCCGGTAATTGTAAGCTCTCTCTCTCTCTCTCTCTCTCTCTCTCTCTCTCTCTCTCTCTCTCTGGCCGCTATAACTCCAATTATCGTCGCCTCCTTCGTCCACAGGACAGTCAACTTTGATCGAGAGCCGCGGGAGGGCGCGACAAGGCGAAGGAGTCCACGAATCGGGGTCGGCTGATGCATTTTCTTGCGCTCTCGAGCCGTTTAATTAAATTTTTCAGCAAGAGCCGTTCGTTAAGGATAAAAATTCTCCCTCGGATGCGGACCTGGGCCTGGTCTCTATTCTCAGGAGCCTGCATCGAGTCCCCCTCGTCACTTCAGAGACCGGCTAATATGATAATTAAAATTACTCTGTCGAGGAGCACCGAGCACGGAGACACGGTGCCAGGTCGAAAGGGATCGTCCGAGCGTTTCCCATTAAAATACCTGGCCGCGGCGTGTCGCACTAGCGAGCTTTTCGAGGGATGCAGGTGTAAACATGGCCGCGAGCAAATCCAAACTTCGTTCGCCGTGACACCGAGCCATCCGGCCCTGAGCTAACCAATTACCACACCGGCTCCTTGGAATTCACGAACCCGTAATTATGCCTTCTTCTATGATAATGGTTAGTCAGGCCGTGGACAATGGGTCGCTGCATGCAAATGCAAACCGCTCTCTTCTCGCGTCTGTAAAAGACATTTTCAAAAACGACCACAGCGATTGACGAAAATATTTTGGAATTATCTGGGATCCAAACAGTTATGGGATTTTTTAGTGGATTCTGTTTAGAATATTTTTGAGAGACGTTCTCAGGTTAAATGTATGTAGTTTAAAGGTTTTGCTTTGAATGGAACCTGTAAGATATAAAAATAGAAATGTTTCTGTGACGGGACAAATAATTTGCTCGCAAATTTTACGCTGCAAATTATAATCGTTTTTTTTCAAATAAAATTAACTCTTTTGCAGGTTTTATTAATCCTTCTGCAAATCAAATTCAGTTTTTACCAAATAAAAATTTTGATCTGCTCTCGCAGATAAATAATTATTTATAAAATATCGTGAAATTTTTTAATTTAATACGAATTTTATTACAAATAATTACAAATAGGTAAATTTAATTTACAAAAGAATGAATTTCATCTGTAAAATGGCGAATAGGACCTGTAAAAAGGTCCTTTTATGAAGTTTAATTTTATTTGGAAAAGGGTGAATATAATCTCAATTGAACATTTGTCTAACAATAACAAACGGACATAAGTAAATGGTCTGCAGAATTTTGTACAAAACAAGAAACAAGTATAAAATAGAAAATAATTTACTCCCTAAATAAAATTCCGAAATTAAATGCACGAAATTCGCTTGTCAAGCGAGTTATCAAACATTATTCGGTTCTTCGAGGTATTGATTGTAAAAGCACTGACACAAGTGTATGACAGTGATCCTGTATGAGAAGTCGCGTTGTCACGCACTTGTGACACGACCGCGATAAGCTAGGTGTCCAAGTGGCAATGACATTTCTTTAGCAATGTAGGTCCATAGCCTCTCAAAGGATTACCGAGGCGTTAATCTATGCTTCCAGGTGCTCTCTCTACAGTATTATTTTCAACACAGTACCTGAAATCAACCGGCTTCCACTGAAACAGGGCTTTAAGGATCAAACACTTCGCTCTTCTAGCCGCAAGGAATTTCGCATTTAGACATTTAGTTAGTTAATTCAGATCACCCTGTATCACTTTTCGGCGGGGGGTTAATCCGTTAAGCAATCATATTACTAATATTTTCTATGTCGGAGCGGTCAGGCTTATATTTGTGGTTACAAGGAAGAACACCGCATGTTACATGTTTCAACTTTCGAAATTACATCGTTATTAAGTTTATAATTAATAAGTAATTATTCGTATTAGTAGTGTTTCAGACGGTATTATTTTTTAAACCTACTGAATTTATTTTCCCGATTTTTTTTCTGATACATACGTAAATCCTATACTTTACAGATCATTTAATTCGTGATCTTAAATTTTTTAACATTCTGAAGAATGACACCACACTTTCTTCATCTGCATCAACGTAACAATTCTTTTCTTCCGCTACAATATTAAGATGAACCCAGACCAAAATCTGTTACGCATGAACTTTATGGAGAAAGAGAGAGAGAGAGAGAGAGAATAAAATCCTTTTACTGCATATTATTTTGAGGATTATTTCTTTGGTCGAATTTAAAATAAAAAAAGAACGAAATAATTCATTAGTTGTAACTGCTTGAAATCATTTTTTGTTTCAAAAAAATGGATCGATATTATTTTTATTTTATTTTCAAATAGTCATTTCAAATTAAAAAGTAATCAAAAACTATCCTAAATAGTCGTTTCTTAGTTCCAATTCAAATTGCAATTTGCATTTGCAGATGAAAAACATCTGTACATCCAGATTCCGCAGTAAGTAGGCGATATTCGATGTCGTGGGTGGAACAATTTTCGGAGTATACCGGAAACAAGAGTGACGCATACAATCACCAGCACCATAGTCAAATGAATACAGTAATTTCTCCCTAATTCGCGCTCAGATTGCGCACAAAAATGGACAATTTGGGAAGAGGAGTTACGATTATTCGAGCTTTGCATCTCGTTTTTATAGTTATTGACAATCGGTAACTCTAAAAACGAGCTTCGAGGTTTGAATAATCCTATCTCCTGTTCCTAAAGTGTCCATTTTTGTGGGCAATCTGAGCGCGAATTAGGAAGAAATTACTGTACCACGGTCACCTTGCGGTCACGCGGCTAAAATGTTTAATGAAGACCTTGTTTGACTCTTGTTATCGGCAGCAAGTGTTTGCCGTCGGCGATCTTTCGAACAGCACGGCAATCGAGAAACCATTAGTGAAACGTTGCCCGGAAGTTACAGCATGCAGGATCCCGCGAGACTTCAGACGAGACTTGAAAACTGTGAAATCTACGCGTCGTGGCATTGTACGTTTTCTCTCGTTCGTGGCCGCCGCCAACGTGCGCATGTAAGCAATGCTTATTCTTAAAAATAATTTCCCCGGTCTCTGAATAATGTTTTTATGCCCGTGGAACGTGGAGTTATCTTTCACGGGGAGTAAAACACTCGCGTATTTCATCCGGGACTGTTTTCTCCGGAGGAAATTTTATGGAAAATTGAACAAACAGGCCCGGATGCTCGGCAAAAAGAGCAACCCGCGAAGCTGTGAAACAATGAAACTTGCACTACGTGACGCGTTAGCACCGATGCAAAAGGTGTCTACGCCGTGTGTGCGGCGGGAACGGGTGCAATAATAATGTGCTCGACAACAAATCCAGCGAAAAGAGGAAACGCCGGAAACACCGGGACAAAGAGAACAGCAGGAGAAATGGGCGACGAGCAGACGTTCACAATAAAATTACAAACGGCATGGCAGCCGCGATACCTTCCGCGAGAATTACCGAATATTTTTCTTTCTTTCTTTCTTCCTTGGGCTCCTCCATTTTTATGCTTTCGGTTTCCGCGGGCTCTTTGTTCTGCCTCGGCGAAGCGCTCGTCGGTTCGATCGTCGCCGGATAGAAACGAGACGCAGACAGTTTGTCGACGAAAGCGATAAAGGTTCCGGCGTCGGTTCTGACTCTTGATGCATTGTCCTGTTGTAAATCAATAGCGTTCATCGGAACGAGACTCTCGAAATTTACGAGGATGTGCCAGGAAGCCCGTAAAAATCGCATTCCTCGGGTATGGTCACCTTCGAATTGACAAAGTATTTAAATCTCGTGCAATCGATTCAATTACTGGTTTCAATTACGCGATGCGCAACTGTCATGTAATTGCTGTTGTTATTGTATCATGCACGTTCTTTGTTTTAATGCAGTGAACAGAACTTGTTTACTCCAGTTAACAGAAATACGCGTGGTCGAGAATAATATTTATAGATTATTTAGGTAATGATTGGTATACGATGGACTAACGTTCTGAAATAATGCCATCGCAAAAAGTTAATGTCTATGTTCGTATTAATATTATTACTGTTTTGTATATCAGAACTTAATTCTCAACTTAAATTGTTGCGATCAGTAGACTGCGGATTTTATGAATTCATGCTAAGAATGGGTGGGTGGAATTTAAAACAATGAAAATATTAGAAAAACTTAAGGACATCTGTGTATTATTTTGAACTCACTGAAATTATTAAAGAAGGAAATATTAAACTCAGATTTTTGTAATCGAGGAAAACAATTTTTATTTTCTATATAAGATCCACCGTTTATGCATGATATGTATTCTGTACTATAATTATTTTATGTTTTTTCTTGAGAATGATTGAAACAGTAATTACTAACTATGAACCTCCTGTACTATTAAATTAATTGATTAGACCTTGTGGAGTTACCGAAAGCGGCGTTCAACGTGTTAATAATTAAATGAATATTTGATAGCTCGAAACACGGCAACTCCATGAAAACAACCGGTGGGGAGGAGGCAGCGAATGTTAATCACTGACAAAGGCAAAGTGTAAGCCAAGAAAGGAAGGGAGACGAGGGAAAGTTTGCCAACGTGGTGAATTTAAAACAAGCGGCAGTCATACGTACTTCCAAACTTGGTAATTCAATTTGTGATCTTGCAGCTGAAAAATTCAGGCAATTCGCTTTCTGTGCCCCGTCTACGGGTTTCGTTGTCAACTTTTTATCTGAAGACCCACAAAATCTCCACGGAAAATGTTCCTCTTGGAAAAGTGTTCCAATCATTGAACAGTTCATCGACTAGGGCAAACCGGTACTCTTCCACTGTCTTATACTAATCTAATTCTACAATTTCTTTCTTGCATACGTCTATCATTGATATTCTAATAAACGGAAACAGTATTCAATATTCATTATTTAATTTTCCCCGTTTCATGGAACAGTACTAGATTGTCCACTTTAATGAACTTTCGACAACATTCTTTCATTTAAATCACGAGTAATTTCGGAACCAATTTATTATTACATAAGAAGATATAAGTGATATCATTATTTATCAAATTATGAATCATTAATTCGCAACTTACGAGCTTTATTTTCCCAATGTTCAATGTCCATGAAAATCATGCTAAATCAGAGGTAAATAATATAGAAATAGAAAGAACAAGTTTCATCGTAGCAATTATTTTTTCATCTTTTCGCACCTTACTGGTTTTAATGAAGTTTAGATTATCAAATAGGTTTTCATAAAAATTGATTTTTAAGTTTAATAAAAAAATTGTGTCACTCATTACTCATGATATAACGTTGCAAGTAAAATATTAAAAGCTGTTCAATAATAAGTAAATAATAATAATAAATTCCCTCATAAGTAAATAGTTTTATTCTAAAATACGTGAGGTATTTATATAAGCAAATGAAAGTCAAATTTAATGAGATTGAGAAGAGGGTATTAAATCGATTAACTTGAAATTTTCATAGCATGTTCACAAATAATCATTTTATCATTTGACCTATACTAGACGGTAAATTATACAGGGTGGACCTGAATTCGTAGTAAAATCGAACAGACGGTGATTTTATGTGAAAAAATAAGAAACAAATTGGATATAACTCCATTTGGGCTCCGTTTTAGAGAAAATTGACTTTAAACTTTATTCATCCTTATAAAGGGTTTAGTTGTGGTCTATTCTTCTACCGCAGGTATCTCCATCCAATGTAGTGTTTACAAACATTGTCATTGATGGAAACGTCCCCCCCCCCCCCCCCGTTTACTACAACGTGGCACTATCTAAATGTTCTACAAAATTTCTTATTTTTTCATGTAAAATCATCCTCTGCTCGGTTGTACTACGAATTTCGTCCCACCCTGTATATTTTTCGTTTGGTGACGCAGAAGATTACCAAAAATTGTAACTAAAATGATTGTTATTAGATAAAATAGATCATAGACAGAACAGAAAAAGTTCGGTAACATCACAAAATCACAGCAAAAACGTGTAAAATGTTTCAGATTAGTAAATTTCATTCGTTCTTCGTAAAGAATACTAAATACCTATTAACTTTATTGAAAAATAAAAGAAATTATGCTTCAATACTTTTTAATAAATTGATTTAAATTTGGTTAATTTAAATTTAAATTGATTTATTCCTGTTTCTGTTGCATATTGAGCTCGTGGTGCAAGTTTTACTTAAAATAAATATTCTGTAAATTCATTTTGGTCGAAATGCTGGGAAAAGTGAACGTTTGGTCAGCGTAATAATTTAGTAATAAGTATCGGATCGTGTTAAACTCGGACACCAAGACGTTCGGCGCGAGCTGTATCTCAAGAATTTTCGAATAGATTCCTTAAACATAACGAGATCGGATGATTAACACTATTCCTACCGACACTTCACGTATACCTATTCCTACCGCGACCGGTCAAATGACCGGTCTTTCACAACTTATATTTTCAATATTGAATGCAGACCAATAGCCAGTTTACCAGTATAAAAATATATTTTCTTTTATTCAAGAGTACATAATCTACATTTCATTCTTTTTCGTCGCATTTTGTACAAATGGGCTTCTCAACTGTACATTTTCCGCATACGTACTTTTTACATTTTAGACAGATTTTGTTCGTCTTATTATCTTTACAATACCTTATCTGACATGTTTTCCGTTCACGGGAACCTGTACTTGTACTTGCGATGGGTATTGGTTGATTTTCTGTGCCGAGCTCTCGTTGATATTCGATGGCAAGTTCTTCTGCCAATTGGAATAGAAATCTCTGTCTTGTAATTTCTCCTCCCGCAGTTTCTTTATATAACACCCATGCATTTATCCCGGCTAAATCCAAGATATTAAAAAATACTTGCAAAGGCCATCTCCGAAATTTAGATTTTACCGAATAATTTCTGGCCATTTGATCGGTCGCATCTACGCCAAATTTGGTGCTATTATACAATTGAATTGTTTCCGGTGATCGGGTGTCATTTACTTCAACTTGTACGGAGTTGTGCATTGAACTGAGAACTAGAACTTTCTTTCTTGGTTTGGCTTTGTAAATTGTCAACATACAATTATTTGAGCGATAGAGTTTGGTTGAGAAAAGTGCCATGTCGTCGTTTTTCAGTTTTGCCAGTCTTGGTAGCTCTTTTCTATTTGCTCTGATTGTCCCAATAATCGTAGTTTTTTTTTTGCTAAAAGTTTTGTTGCTAAAGGTAGGCTTGTAAAAAGTTGTCTGTGGTTATATTTCTTCCACATCCTACATACGATTCTGCTAATTTCATAGTGACGAACTCTCCAAGAGGAACTGATGGTTATGTCAAGGTTATGCCAAATATGGAAAGCCGTTTACGTACATCGGATGCTAACCAAAATTTTATACCAAATTTGTCCGGTTTATTGGGCATGTATTGAGTGAATCTACACCTTGCTTTCGTTGGAAACAATTGTTCGTCAATAGTAATATATGGTCCTGGTTTATAACAATTTTGACTGTTGTCAATAAACTTGTACCAAACTTCGGAAATCATGGCGAATTTATCGGTTTGTAACCGTTGGCTTCGTTGATTTCTGTCGTCAAATCGAATAAATCTCATAATCTCCGTAAAGTCATGTCTACTCATAGTATTTGAGAAAAAAGGCGGGCCCCACTTTTTATTCCATAGAAGTGCTATATCCATATTCTTAGCCTCATATGCGCCGCGTGCATACATAATTGCAAAAATGCATATAACTTTGCAGTAGACAGTTCCCATTTATATCCCAACACTCTAAATGCCTCTGCCCCTGTGCACTTTCTTATAACTATTACAAAAATGTATAAATCGTACTACCGGTCAAATGACCGGTCGTGGTAGGTAAGACAGACTACAAATATTTCTCAGAAAATAAACAATAAAAAAATAAGTGAATATTGAAAAATGTATCATACATATATATGAGGAAAAGTCGTAAAGTTTAAAGGCGATTCACTTACGTTGAATGTAAGAAATTCCAATTGAAAATTTAAAAACGGTCATTTGACCGGTCCCGGTAGGAATAGTGTTAAGCTGAGATGGAATTCATCAGGCACGGGAACGCAGCGAGTCAATTTTCCATACCGCAATGTGCTGTTCTATCGCAGCAACCACAGACATTCATCGAAATCCTTCGCGCCGAGTTGGTTCTCGGAGCGCCATTACGATAGACAGATGATGTAAGATAATGCAATTAACGCAATAATTCCGCAAATTGCAGCTGTAGATGCTGGGGAACTCGGAGGGTTTGCTCGGTTATTCTTGGACGCAGTGTCGATACTGATGAAGCTGTGCCATGCCGGCTAAGACCACCGCGAAGTGAACAGATGGCTCTAAATGATGGTCGACGAAGTTTCAAATATACAGTCAAACCTCGATAATCCGAATCTCAAGGGAAGTTCTAAAATATTCGAATTATCGAAGTCTTCGAGTAAGAGAGGTTTACCGTACGAAAATTTGGCTCTTGCAGAGGGTTTGAACAAGAGTTAATAATTTGGTGATTTTAACAGTTGATAAATGAAGGCAGTAAATACCGATCGATTGATTATTGACACTCGACACATATTATAATTTAGAATTTATAGAAGTAGCGGGGATAAAAGTTTGACTTGTAGAGATAATCTGGCTATTTTAAATTCGAGTTACGGAGATAAAAGTATGCATTTGAACTGGTGGAAAATAATTCGAGTTGAACGAAGTTTTATTTCGATTTATAGAGGCTTTTACATCGCAGCGAAAGGGAATGAACAAAATTTTCGCTTTGATGTTTCCGAGTTAAAGAGGTTCGAGTTACCGAGGTCCGACTGTATATACAGTGGTGTACGGTTAAATTTACGCAAAATTCGTATGCTCAAATTTACACTCGCTCGGCGAGACCTCATCTCGGTAGACGAGGATAGAGAATGACTGTAGTGAAAAGAAAGAAAACAAACACATTCGATCGGGTGCCGCAAGAACGGAACTTTTATTGTTAGTAATTTTCGTCTAACTTTTATAATTTTAGCACCAACGAATAGCTGAGGTTCTCCTGATTAAAATGCGTCCAAACACAGTTTAAATCAAACTATGTTTATCGAACAGCTTATTATTATACCGCGTGGGTAACGTAACTTGCACACCTCGCATAACTTCAAATTAGTTGTTCTTAAAAACTTGAAAACTTCTCTACATACAAGAACCTCCACTCAACTCTGAAATCGTATATATAACAATTTCTCATAAAAATCATAATTTGAAAGTTTTTTGAGGTATGTAAACTACGTGATTTACCTCGCAAAATGCTTGGTAATTACCCCGAGAATAGTTCAAATTCATCCGAGTCACGACTATTCATTGATATTACAATTACAAAGGTAAGGCAATAATTACTGAAAATCAAATTTTCTTTATTGCAGATTCCTTGTTCTGGTCGCGATGTCCCTGAAAATGTCAAACTCGGAATGTAGCCTAAATTAATTTATTTATCTCAGTCAGACATTTCCACTGATTCCATCGTCTGTTTCCCAATTCTACATGTATTTATTTTATGTATGGATCGAATTCACACAAGTGAAATAATAATTTGGATTACGCGAAGTATTAAATGTGTCATGTAAAAGCTTCGTTGTCGAGTATTTGGAACATCGAACGTGTCAAAAGCAATGAAGACATCTCCCGCAAGGATAAATCTCAACATCGCGAAGCGATAAGCTCAGAATCGCACCTAGGAACCGCATTGTACGCGGCGCGGCATGGCAACACGATATTAAGTTCGCATCTCGTGGGAAATACAGGGACGTATTCTTGGAGAATCGGGGAGATGATCGCCGATTGCTCGACGCAACGAATCACGATATTTATGCAGTAAAGCAGCCGACACGTCCCACTATAGATATTCAGACATTATATATACAAGGTGTTCCACAATTATTTTAACAGTTGAAATTGCCTGCCCGGAGACATCCTTCTGTTCGTCGCCGTCGGATACATGAAGTGGATTTTACAACTAAATGGGTGAGTATCTTATTGATAATATTCTTCATATTTCTCTAACAAACATATCCCTTACGTCCTTTAACACGATTATTATTTATTAAATTAGCTTTGCGAGTCATTCGTTGAACTGTGTTCGGACACGGAATTATTTAAATTAAAATATCATTTACGCGTACTTTGTTAATCATCATTATACACCTTGCTTAAAAATTTCATATGTTGACCTTGACATAACCTTGAGATAATCTTGACATAACCTTGAGATAACCTTGAGATAACCTTGACATTGTACGAGGTCAATGCACTATCCTGCACACATTTCCGTGCATGAAGTGGATTTACAACTAAATGAGGGTGAGATTCTTATTAATAATATTCTTCATATTTCTCTAATAAACATATCCCTTACGTCCTTTAACACGATTATTATTTATTAAATTAGCTTTGCGAATCATTCGTTGAACTGTGTTCGGACACGGAATTATTTAAATTAAAATATCATTTACGTACTTTGTTAATCTTCACTGTACACCATGCTTAAAAATTTCATATGTTACACACAAGCTGTCATGCACACTAGAAAATGAAAACGGCCGTCAGGGTTAAATTACTTACTATTTCGGGTCCGAAAAATTAGTAAATATTCTTCAGACGTTCTAAAGTAAAGGTGAACAGCGTTTTTCTTCAAAATATCACTGTTACGAAGTACAAAAAAATCCGGAAAGTTCTCGCTTCGTGATTTGTTCAATACTTCGAACGCGGCTCGAGTCCGTCCCGACCATCTGTCGAAGCCTCGTGCTGCGGGCTCTCGAACTTCGCGCCGTCACCTCTCATTGGTCAGTGTTTTTCGTTAATAACTCGTAAACAAAGCCGCAGATTGCATTTTCGCAAAGGAAAAAGTTACTTCAAATGACCTCAACTACCCCTCATTTTCGGCTGTTAAAATAATTGTGGAACACCCTGAAAAATATATTTTATATGTGCAGAAATTTTCCAATTCACAAATTTTCCTAGTATCGTTTCGTAGAATTGTTACACATATTGAACAAGTATTAGGATACTTGCAGAGAGAGAAGGTGAGTAAGCATGAACAATTGTTAGAAAATTAAAGTAATTGCTAGGACTCCCACTTTTTCTGGAAAATACATCGTATGCTTGCATTCTTCGTTTGAAGCAACCATCTTCCCACAAATTTTGACTTTCGAATAAAAACTTTACAAATTTAATAGTTTGTCATACTGACTTTGTATCATGACAATTTAACATTGCGGAACACATTAGAAAAATGTGGAAATTGCGATGTTGCAGATTTAATGAATTTATACAGGGTGCCCCAAAAATGACTCGCAATCCGAAAGTGGTGGGTTCCTGAGGTCATTTGAAGCAACTTTTTCCTTTACAAAAATTTTCTCCGAGGGACCGTTAACGAGTTATTAACGAAAAACAGTGATCGATGAGAGGCGAGCTCAGCTGACGCGAGGCGACCGAGCCAATGAGCGGAACTGGGCTTCGTGCGCTGGTTGGCTGGGCCGCCTCGCGTCAGCCGTACTCGATTCTTATCGGTCACTGTTTTTCGTTAATAACTCGTTAATAGTGCCTCGGAGAACATTTTTGTAAATGAAGAAGCTGCTTCAAATGATCCGAGGAACCCGCCATTTCCGGATTGCGAGACATTTTTGAGACACCCTGTGTATACATACATACATATATATATATATATATATATATATATATATATATATATATTTATTTATTTATTTGACAATATGATGCAAATCTTATTGATTATTGACAGGAACTAATAAGGCGAACATCGTATAAACTTTCTTTGGTTTACAGAGTAACTAATATATTAAACTACACAATGATATATAGAGTATATTAATATAATAATATTAATATATAGAATATACATAAATCAATATAATAATATATAGAATACAAAAGGATAATAAATACGAGACCCGTACGTTAATTTAATATAATTAACGTAGATGTAATTAACGTGGGCCAGTTAACTAATGACAACAAAATGGCATAACGATTGACCTCAAAATCAATAATTATAATAAAAATCACAATAACGATGTTCCATCCGGTCTAACAATGATGTATTATTTCATATTATTATTATTTCATATTAGAATAGGGGTTTTCCGCAAAATTCTAACTGAATACTCCCAAGCTATAAAGATACTCGTTTCCAATTAGATATTTTTAATCCTATAAACGTGTATCGTTTCTGTGTTAATTATTCAGAAAATTTCAAGAACAATCTCCAGAAACGTATGTGTTGATTGGTAATACATATTGTGATCCTTTGAAACGTGGCGAAGGTGCGACATCGACGGAAGGCAATATTTTACGCAGCCGCCACCAAGATTTAAGGTTTCCTCGACACCCCGCGGCCTAACGGTGCCCATTGTTACACAATATTTCTTCGATCCCTTCGCAGTTAAGTAACTCGCAAATCCTTGGCGTTCATTAATCACAGGAGCACGCGAACCGGGTGCCATGCTGAAGCATTTACACCGACGACGATTCAACAAATTTATTAGCTTCGCAGGTAATCGTATCGATAGCCGCAATTACAAATGTCCCGTAATATCTCAACTAACGGGAAAACGGAGAGGGCGGTATCGATTCCTAATTCCTACAGTTGACGCCGCGGGACCAGGGCGTCAGTATCGAAAACTGCATTGCGTCTCGACGAATTGCAGCTACGTCATCGCTGCAGTTGGATCGCTTCCGAAAACACTATAGCTCTCCACGGAAAATCAATTGACCGCTGAAGGCCATTCTTCTCACTTTGTATAATTAACCACTAACCACTACGGTAAAGTCCCAATATCGTTTGTTCGCTGTATTAGTGATATAACTCAAAAATCGCGGTTTTGGAGGAAAACGCGAGATTGAACGTTCTAAATTATTCCAATTTTGGAACAACGTCACGAACGTGGGGTGAACAATTGCTGTGACTTTGTTTTGTTCTCGGGCATAATTAGCTTTATGTTTATCAAATGAGACATATGAAATTTGTTTACTCAGAAATAAACAAAATAAAAGAATAATAACATTTAATATGTTTCATTCGATAAATATAAGACTAATTATGTCTGAGAACAACATCAAAGGCGCAGCAATTCGTCGCTCCACAGTAATCGGCTCTGTTACCCGACATGTTCTTGGAAGAAACAAAGAATCCCTTTTTTCTTCCGGCAAGCATTAATTAACAGAACAATCTGGCGATTAAAGTTGCGAAAGGATTCGCGCGGCAAGGAGCCAGAAGGCAGTGGCGTTCGACAAAAAATGTTCGCGTTAATTACACGTTCGCTGACAAAGGGGGAAAAGGAAAACTAGGTCATCCGTGCTCGAGAGAAAACTCAGAGAACATTAGAATCTAGGCGCGCGGATCCAAGCAAGTGCGATCATTGGCATAACGCGCAACGTCAATTGTCCGGTGCCATTGGGACCGATACACCGAATGGATACAAGTGCGATATCATCGAAATAGTCCATTCGCGACTGAATAAGCCCCGGCTTTAAAACGCATTGAGAACTCGCGAATCCGCCAATTTATCCGAGTTAAGTTGTTCCAGCATCCACGGGAATCCGAAAATCTCGGTTCCGCGTTGTGAGCGCTATTAAGAGGGACTTTCCAGCCTCCATATCTGGCACCTCTACGTATATCTGCCAGTATATCTGGCGCCTCCCGGCTAATTTGCAGTTGACAGTTTGCTCCATGATATTGGCTACTTTGTTGCCAATGACAGAAGTAACTGGGCGCGGTAAATAAATTGTGTAGCCTAATGCGAAAACATTAAAACATTCTGACTCCGATAAAAATATGTACTGGGAATATGCTTTAACACGGATTTGAAGCATAACGTTAAAGCACATTAAGTGCCTAAAATCAACGCCAAAAATTACCGCTAGATCAAAGACAATTCAGTTTGTTTTAACATATTACAATAGAAATGAACTTTTTAATTAACTGTTTCTTCTGCCTTCTAAGTTTCAGGCAGAAAGTAGCAGTAGCAGTATCATGCAGATACATATGTATACTTGAAATTGAAATTGTATGCGACAAAAATAGATACTTCATCGTTTGACTTACAGGCAAGACACTAGTTCGTATATTCTTTGTCTCGTTACTAAGAGTTCCAGGAATTGTTTAAACGTAGTTTCGTCACGAAAATGATATCTAAATAAATGTGAGACAAAATAAATGGAATATTTTCAGCTGCAGAGAAAAAAATAAAACGCAGCTCGTGGTACTTTATTGGCCAGTTCCCGAACATTGATACAAATTAATCGGATGATTCCATTGAAAATTGACGATTCTACCATGACAGGAAATAAACCGACAATAAATTGCGGTGAATTGTTTCGTCAACTAATACGGTTGATATTCCGCGATGAACGTTTGAAAGGGGCAAAAAATAATGTCGTCCGTTTTTCGTTAATTAAACTTGCGACGGGCGATTGCGCGAATTCACCGAGCAAAAACGTTTCATTTATTTCGAGTCCCCCTGAAAATTCCTCTCTCTAGCTATAGGCTTCTATCACTTTTCTAGGACGCGTTTGCGTAACGGAGTGACGTAACGTGGTCAATAAAATCGTCGGGAAACGTCAAGTTTGGCAAACAATTTAGTACGATTCGCTCGTCCCGTTAGTTCAGCAAATAACAGGAAAAATCGTCGGATTTTTCCAGCTGACATTTAATTGATTTAAGCACAGTGGTAACGGAAACGAAATGCATTAATGAAGAATTTCGCAATTACACGGTTCTCCGATGCAGCTCCTGTTTACGTACTATTAATTACGGATAACGATACGAATATTTTTCCGTTACTTATTGTACGAGTACACGCTGTTGCCGTTGTATCTGCAAATAAATGCTTTCTTTTTGTTATAAATGTTTTTATAAAGTGTATTTGCAATCGATTGTGTACAATACTTCGGAACCAACATTCATCTGTTGAAACGTTCTTGTTACAATCGAATATGTTCCGAATTGTTTTATAATACCATGGTAACGACAATAATACAAAATCTTTGAAGCATGATTTGGTTTCATTTATATGTTAAAATATTCATATAATCGAAACTGAAGTTTCAAATACTGTGGTATTCATTTTACTTAACACGAAATGCAATTGATAAAATTTTAATTCAAATATGTCCGTGTTCCGCGTTCACGTTTGAAAAGGCAAAGGAAAATGATATTCAACGGAAAAGCAAATACGTTTACCGTTCTGTATTTTGGAGGATTTATTTGAAAGCTTTACGCGCGTAAGCGTTAAAAAATTGCTTATTTTTGCTGCAGTACTGGCCTACTGTCGTCAGCCTTTCGAGTACACCGGTCTATCGATTTCGGTAGTGGTTCGCGCAGAAAAGAACTAGTTCAAGGTAACTCCTCCCTCGACTTTTCAAAACTTATACATTTGCTATCTTTTAGACCTTAAAACCGGGAGAGAGAGAGAGAGAGAGAGAGAGAGAGAGAGAGAGAGAGATTGACGCTAAAACCACCGTGCACTAAAATCAAATACAGTAAATTCTCACTAATTGTCCCTCTGCTTGTACCCAAAAATGGACAATCTTGCGGCTCGCTTTTATAGTTTCTATAAAAACGAGTCATACGGCTTGAATAATCGTATCCTCTCTTCCCAAATTGTCCACTTTTGTTTACAAACTGAGGGGCAATCGAAGAGAATTTACTGTACTTCGTATTGACTTACGAAAACTAACAGGATTAAACTTATTTAGATCCTGTGCAATTTTTGTAGCCGGTATTGTGCGTCTGAATAAACGACTCTACTCAATAACTTCATGTAGAAGCATCTGTACGATTTCTATTATTGTATAATAAAAAGTCGGGTACCAGTTTCTTTGATTTGTTTAAAAGTAGTAATGTTACAGCAACCGCATAGAAGAGACTTTAAAATACTCGAGAGAGACTAATTTATACAGAAAAATCGAAAAATAGCAATGTCGCCAATTAGTCGCCGCAGCAGATGCGACGCTTAAGACAGAGAACAAACTATATAAAATTTTAATTATGTATGAAAAACTTAAACAGGGGGGAAGTCAGCAATATGTTCTGATATTTTGTTATGTACGTAATCAAATAATCGAGTCTACAATCTATTACTAAATTTTGTCAATATCAATTTTATCTTACACGATGCGAAATTTTGCAATTCTATTACATTTATTTTGTTTTCCTATAAACTATCGCAACTGAACAGATGCCTTTCTATATTGTGTATTAATTGTTTTTTGCTGTATAATGAATAAATAGATAAATAAATACAATACAATAAATACAATGAATATGTTAGACAATTTTTGAACAAGACGTACAGTTCTGATGTCGTCACTGTGTTGATATTCGTCCTTAAAGGCTTGGTATGCAAGATAAATTATCTCGACTGCTCGATACTCAATGAAACTACGAAAACTTCACTGAGCAAACTAAAACATTGAAGCCCATCAGCTTGTCAGTTAATTCACTCAGAATTGACACGTATAGGATTAATCTCGAAATGGAGTCTGGAAAAGGATTCTTTAAGCTGGAATCTTTTCGGAGAAGAGATGATCGAGTGTATCGCGCAATGGCGGGATGGACAGATCGCGGGTCGACGCAATATGGCGTTCGAACCCGATAGAGAGACTCCATGATTCATTGGCTAGGGGGGACAGTCCATCGGTTATGGGAACGAAGCGGTCCCTCATCCGTAGCTTACCCCTTTCTCAATCCTGCCGAGCCGGCTCCACCCCTCGAGCCGCGACATACCGTGCAGGCTGCAGGACATATTGCGTATGATCGCGAAAGACATCGGAAACAAATGGCCGAACGGCCGGCAATCCTCGGCCACGATGGGGCCGGATTATTCGAAGACGAAGCGAGGTCTTGTCTGAATACCGAGCACCGCCATTACTTCCGGAAGTTCCGCGGACTCGCTAAAGCGTGCGACTCTCTGAGCGAAACCCGAGGAACCGCACGATTTACTTCTCACGAAGTGAGCTTCGTGGACGTAAATTTTGAGTGCTAGAGCGAGAGGAGGAAGTTACACGAAGAACACGTTTCGGAAGAACTCGCAGCGAAATTTCGAAAATTCTCTGTAAACGAACCATTTGCTACCCAATTTTTATGAAGCCTGAGCAGAATGTGCAGGAGAAAGTTTCCAGTAGCGTGCTCTTTAACCTTTCCAATACGACTGCACTTACGCTTACCGACAAAAGTTAAGAAATTTTGTTGTATATCGTTGACTAACACTTGACTAAAATTTTTTTTTGATATTTCAATAAATATACGTCTTATTAAAAAGTGAAACATTATTGGACGTATCATCCCAACAGCGACCAAGAGAGAAAAAACATTTACATAACATTCTGTAACATTTTACGTGACATTTTACACTTTAATTTAATTAATGAGGAGAAAGTAAAAATTAGTTACTTGCATAAGAAATACAATGCGCAACAGTTAAGATGGAGTTCTTGTGAGACAGGTTGAAAAATCGATCTTGTTGCGCGTATCGAAAGTGCGGCACTTCATGAATATGTTTCTAAAATTTTATAGCCATAGTCGAGGAAATAACGAAGTTATAGATCGTTTGGTGTGACGTAACGAATGCCGGTAACGGGGATGTGAAACTTTAAACGGTCTTTCCTGGAGAACGTGGTTTTCGAAATGGTTGCCACGACACTTCAAAAACTGTCGAAATATGCATTCGAGATGCACGCCTTTCTACTACGGTATACGTGGTGTAGGCTTTCATGTATGGTGAGTGAAGCCGCATGCTCGTAAACTGTTTCCTGGTCTCAGTTGCATGCGTTTGTAAAGCGATTGTAAAGAGTGTTTATCGTGCCCTGTGCAATTCTTTGTTAATTAAATATAAACACCTGACTGTGTTTTCGTTTTGATGGATTTTGCTTAAAAATTTTGTACATATCGACATTTGGAGTGTTTAAATGACAAGTGTGCTTATGTACGCTAGAACAAAAGCTTCTTCAATTGAATGGAAACCTCTAATAGGGATCTAGTTATAATTAAAATGTGACCCTCATTCAAGGTTTCCACTGAATTGTAAACTTAACTAAAGATTATTAACTCATTTAACACTAAACTTATCGAGCACTAAAAACGACAGACGTTTGCTTTGTTCTATAAGAATGATAAAATTGATTATATTAAGATCTTTCGCTATTTTTATTATAATATCCGCTTGAATTGAGAAGTTTACTCAATCGTTTCTTACGTGATAGTTTCCGTAATTTTAATAAGTTTACCGTTAGTGAGAAAACTATTTACGAAACGGAAAGGATTCGAAAGGAATAAAAACATTTCTGTCATACCGGAAGGAGAAATTTTTAATAAGAGTAGAAAGGATGTTAAAAAATACCAGAAATAACTGAAAATTATGATCACGACCGAATAATATTTTAGTAAAAAGCTCCAACAGACAAATCAACTTATGGGACGATCTAAAAGATACATATTTTCTCTTCGCATGAATTAAACCGTATTGCATAATAAACGTTTAGTGATTTCGTAATGCGGTTAAAACTAATCTCTCTCATCTATCCAATGAATAATTAATAATCCTCAAATTTATCGTCTGAACGGCAACACCCAGACGTCGAAGTAAGGTCACCATCAAATATGCACGGTGTTTATTAAGAATTCAACGTGTGCGAAAACGGAAACAGTCCATCGAAAATGTATAGCTTCTATCCGCAGACCGTACCAGCTCTATTCGGTCGCGCTCAATCATTCGCAATTAACACCGATGATCCACCGGCCAGTGATCTATCAACGGGATTCGCGGGATCGGCATCAGCGCGCGATCGGCTCAAACCGATCGTGAAATCATATTTACAGGAGTATCCGGTTAAACGCATCGAGAATTAATCGAGCCGGGTGGTCGGCGTGTTCGAACTGGCCTCGCGATTTCGATAAAACTGGGTTCTCTCCCTTCTGCCGCTTCCTGCCGAGATAGTCACGAACCCTGTGACCCGGTTCCTCTGATCTATAATCATCGTAGCCGGGCGAAACGTGTCCTGAATTACAGGGCCGAGCTTTTAAATTGCAACACGGTGCTCTGCGGAGACTGTTACGTGCCCGACGAAGCCTTGGCAAGGTCGACCCAGTCGAAAACTCGATCGACTCGGGAATCCAGCAATTTGCCATCGGACCAGGTAGCCCGGCTGGACTCTCTCTCTCGGTCAGCTTCGAGCCGACGATATCTTGTTTAAAACTGGGTCCCGTCCTACTTGCACCTGGCCAAGGACTCGCACCACCCCGTGCAGGATATCAAATTATCCTCCAGCCTCGCCCCCTGGCATTCTCCTGCTCGACCACCATCCTTTAAGAGGAACCGGAGCGTTTCCGTGTCGAGGCTGAATTACGCTATAGGACTAGCCGGTGACGTAAGCTAGCACCGACCTGCTGAACTTCGGCACCGCGAATCGATACCGAACGACCTTGAACTATTTTAAGCTTACCCGTTATATAGACAAACCACTGCAGAGAAAACGGGGAGACCCACTGCAGAGGGAACCCCCTCCGACCCGACGCTACCGAAACTTTCGACGAATTTCGTGCGCCACGCCGCGCCGCGTTTCTCCGGTTTTACGTGAAACGCGCCGTTATCTAACGCTTGTATGCTGTAACAGTTCTTCGCCTATTATTGATCTCGCTTTCAAGACCCTTCGCTTCTGCTGATTTATTAACGAACGGTCTCGGATATGAAGACACGAGAACGAGACCCAATCAGCTTCCTCGGCGATGACGCTGAACGTGGGATAGCGATTTCGCTTCCAACGTCTCCGTTGACGCATGAAACGATTGTTTTTAAGTGAAATCGTTTTAGGTAGGCCAGAGTTGTCCGATCTTGTAGGAGCATTTCGGACAAAAATAAGTAACTTCTAAACTTAATCCAGTTTTGATGTAGAATCCTAAACACTTCTTTAAGCAGTATATAAAGGTCCGCCAATTGATGAATAGAAACATTTTCTTTATTAAATATAAACTTCTGTTTGAACGATTTTTTGTCTGTTTACAGTCTGAAACAGTTTAATGTCTGAAACATCAAGATGATCGTATAGGAGAATAGGAAAAAGATAATAACTTTACTCGAAAGTGAAATTTTTGTAAAAAAGATTGATTAAACAAAGCTTGCTCAATTGTTACGAAATCTTTTATTCAATAAAAAATTAAGATTGTTCAACAAAATTCTTTAAAAAATTGTATACTGTTATTCATCAATTGCATTTGGGGTCCTACATCGAAGTAGAATCAGTTTAGAAGTTATTCATTCTGTTCTAAAATCTCCCATAGGATCGTACAGTGTGAAACTTTGGTATGCTTTTTTGCAAGAAAATAATATAGAAAATAATATCTTAGACCAACTTGTTATTTTTATATATTTTACCCCTACATTTCAAAATTATCCGAGGTTTTGACAGCCATGAAGTTGCCGAATAGAAGACCTCAGCTTATCTCCGTTACGTAACTCTCGAGCATCATAGTAATGGCCTTCTGTTTCGTAACTAAACCTGTATCAGGAATTTGGCCGCACGTTAACGTTGAAATCGTTTAAGCGTATCCAGTAAGCGCATTATTATTAATTTGTTATATAAAGACGTTCTAAATGCTAAGTACGTGATACGTTTCATAAGTACTGTTGTATAGCATAAAGTTAAAATGGCTTCAAGTGCAAAACGTTAATAAATAATGAGGAATTAATTGCACAAAATTGTGTCCTATAACACGAACTTCTAATGACCTCTTATGTGGAAACAAAAAGATGACGGTCATTAAGTAGATTGGTACTCGAATTAGATTTCCAGGTAAGAGGCCACTAGAAGTTTAATTATAGGACACAATTTTGTCCAATTATTCTTCACTTTCAGTAGATTCAACTGAAAACCTAGATATTTGAAATTGTATGCAGCAAATCGTATAAAATTCCTGTAGTCGTAAACTCATCGTAAAGTTATTTGAGCACAAAATAAATATGCAAATTGATATTTAAGAAAATACAATTCAGATATTTTTGTTACTCACATAATTGATGAAGGTTACATCAGTTCTACCTGAACGTCTCAACAAATCTTCGATAACGTTTGTTAGCTTCCGAAGTTCGTGATTGAACCCTTTCGGTACGAGCGCGCTGTCAGCCGTGACACCCCCATTGTACGGGGTGCCGCGCCGAAAATGCGCATATAGACTGACAGGGTCAGTCCACTTTTGTACGAAGATTTTCTTAAGCGTTAAGTAATAACTGTGCTTAATCCGTTTCTCAATCTTTTGTTTCCTGTAAATATTCTGTAAAGGGCCTACAATAAGTTTCGAACAAAAATGTAACCTCAAATTTTTTAAATCAATTCAGATCAAACGACAACTGTACCTGTAACTGTTTTTTCGGAATTCTTGTAAGAAAAGACTTTATCGGAATAATTTCTAATATGTATGTCAGAAATATAGCTCACATTGATGCCAGATGTATTCGGCACTTGTCCATACCGGTCATCAGATGGGTGCCAGTATACAGGGTATCCTAAAATTATGGTATTTCCGGAAAATGAGGGGTTCCTAAGATCATTTAAAGCAACTTTTTCCTTAGCGAAAATATTCTACGAGGCTTTGTTCACGAGTTATTAACGAAAAACACTGACCAATCAAAGACGAGCTCGGTTGGCGCAAGGCAGCCGAGCCAATCAGCGGATCTGGGCTTCGCGCGCTCGTTGGCTCAGCCGCCTCGCGCTAATCGAGCTCGCCTCTCATTGGTCACTGTTTTTCGTTAATAACTCGTGAACGAAGCCTCGTAGAATATTTTCGCCAAGGAAAAAGTTGCTTCAAATGACCTCAGAAACCCCTCACTCCCCGGAAATGCAAATCTTGGATTGTTATTGGTTGGACATTGAACGTTGTATGAAGACTAATTCATTTGTACTAACAAAATTATGATTATGATTATGAAAACAGCCGATGTTTTATGTTAGTATGCACGAAAATTTTACAGAAGTTTACGACTTGCACATGTGAAAATGAACAAATTATTGCTATAATTTATTGCTATAATAATAATAATGAAATGTCTTGACTATGTCTGAATTTTCATGTTTTTTTGTTTTCGAATTTGTACGATGTCAAATAAACACATATGGGAAACATCCTAATTTTTCAGAATCTGTGGGATTTAATGTCGTAAAAAATATTGCGTAATGACTAGACTGAAGATTTTTATGTATCGATAAGTTATGAAAGCTTACAAAAAAGGTGATAGAAACTTTTACAAAAAGTCCTTTCTGTTTCACATTATTTTTAATCTTTAAAACTGAGTACTATTATCGCCTGCTGGTAGAAGCAGGAGATCTAAGGTTCACTGAAACTCGCAATAGCTGTCCAGCTCACTTAGATCAATCACTTGCAACGAAATTGAAGTGGAGTGGACAGCTATTATGACAGACGTTTTACCTTAAGTCTTTTTTCAAAAAGACATGATATAGTACACAAAATAATATTCCATTAGACGATAAATAATTTTTATTTCAATGTACCATTTCATTCATTACTTAAATTGAAAACAATTATATCTCGATTAATTATATAGGGTGTCCCATCTATCTCCAAGTACCTTAAATATCTAACTAATATTATTATTATTAGGCAAAAAGGACTAAGCTTAGTTGTACTGCGCAGATTTTCTTTCGTCGTTTCTTTCTCAGTTATTTAACTTTCCATTCATTTTAATTAATCAATACTTTGCCACTAACAACATTGATAAAATTGAAGTGCCGAGAACATCTTGAACAAAACTGTGCACCTACGATAATACTTTCTCCTCCGAACCGGATCATAATTTCCTCTGAAATATTTTTGCATGATTATTGATTTGAGTATCTAAAATGATCCAGTATCGGAAATTAATTTTTGTTTCTGAAAACGGTAATTGTTCACCGAATAATCGTCAAATACATTGTTCGGAGTTGAATACATCGCAAAAACAGGCACATTAATTACGAACCAGATTCGAATAATTTTTACCGTTCTGTTTTTGTTTCTGAAACACTTACCCCGCACAGGTACACAGCTCGGCGGAATTAATTGCGCCTTTCCCCGGAAGATAGGTACGTTTAAATTTAACAAAAACCCTGCGAATATATTTTCAGCCGGCCAGCGGTATTATTAAGTGCGAGATAAAAGGCCGGTCGGTTACGCGGAGACCCGTTATCCGCAGAACCCTCGGCAAATTAAGCTTAACATTATTTCCGAGGGAATTGCGACTGCGGTTGGCACCTCGTGTCGCAGCTTACGCAGGAGCCGTGTACGCGTCTCTCTGCGAGTGGCCCCAAGATTAAGAAAGAAAGTGTTGGATTCCGGGGAACGAGTCAGTGAAACACGTTTCAGAATCGAACGAAGAGGTTTCAGAAAAGTTGCGCCTAGCGAATATAATCTTGAGAAAGGAACAGAAATGTACTTGCGCAAGAATGAATCTGAAATTATCTCCTTGACCATTTTGCAATTGATACATAATACAGAGTGAACGAGATAACTTCGAACATTTTACTTGCTTTTGATCATGCGAAAAGTATACAAAGTACAAACCATTATTTGGTTTAAAGGGGCAAAAATAAACAGAATAATTTTTTCAAGGTCATATTTTTTTCTATTTTACGTTGCGTCATAATAATAAAGATATGTATGGAAAAATTGTATGGAACAATTCTATAAAACTAAGTTCAAATAAAAATATATTACATCTTACAATAGTTTTAATGAACTGCAAATAATGGAATAACATTCTTAAATTTTCTGCTACTGTCTTCATTGTATTTCTTTAGCTCTATATGATTCTTTCATACATTTTTGCTGTAAATAAATATCAGATCAGTCTACTAATAAGTAAAGAAAAGATGTATGCTAGTGACTAACTAGAGCAAATAATGAGCTGGCCTTTTACAAACAGTAACTAGATAATGCTGTGTGAATAGGGGCTGGTATCCAACAGAGAACAACGCGACGTTAGAGAGAAGGTAAATGGCCCCGTGTGTGGTCCCCCGACAAGAAGCGTAAGAAGCACTTCAACCTTCCTACCTGTAACTCGATATCGCGTTAATGCGATATACGTAAGTGTTTGATGCCCGACGAAGGCCAAGTCGACCGCAATATTTCGTCCTCCCAGTGTCATATGGTCCGGCGCCCAGGAGTATTGTATTACCTCCAGGACCAGGGGATTAAAGAGGATACGACGTTAAGGGTGATTTTCCGTTTCGAACTTTCTCTGTAGCAGCAGTTTTTTTATTTACTAACCTAGACTGCTAATTAAAGTGGTAAATATATATGTACATGAACAGTACTGATTATAACAATTTGCAAATAATGTTATTGTAAATATAAACGCTTAAGAAGAGATAAACGCTTAAATATAAACGCTTAAGAATTATTATAAGGTTTGTTCACCTTACAAACTCCAAAAATACGTCGCGAAACTAAACATGCTGAACATTGAATGTGTTTAACAATAAATTTGGCAGAGCATGCACGCGGCTAAAAATCCAGGGACACTTTTACAATGTGACCTGCTCTTCGCAACAGAAAAAACCACAACGTGATAATTGCGTCACAATTTATCTCATCGTGGCGCTGGAGTAAAATTTAAATACCAACGACTCGGGAACTCTTTCACAGAACAGAAAGTTTCAACCCAAATTTAAGTTCGCCTTCTGTTCCAGTGGAACACTTGGTCTCCATTTTGACGGTTACGTTCCCGCGAATAACAAGTTGAAACTTGTCGTCCGACAGTGGATTTTACTGTATCCTCATTCTCGCTCATACAAATATGTACTATCACCCATCGACGCTACTCGGATGTGGTATATTTATTGATTACAGTAATTCCCTTTATTTTGTTCTTTCTTTACAGCATCACTGTTATTGTTTTCACTTATTCACTCATTCGTTTAAAACGAAGGTTGACGAGGTCGCCAATTAGAATTGTTAATTCTTTCGACGTTCCACAAATTGATTTTACTGTGATTACAATAATGTTTATGGCATTCTTTTATAAATTCATCTGTCGCTTAACGAAACATATCGTCAATGGTGCAGGATTTTCAATAAAATATGAAGTATAATTTTCCATGGAAGATGGAAAATCAACATAACAAAAATTGCTATGTAAAATTGCTAAATATGCAACACAAGACGATGTTTGTAATGCAAAACATCAAACGCATGCACAAGCGGAATTAACGTTTGTAAGTATGTAAACACATGCGACTGCAATTTCGCGTTTATATCGACGGTTGGAAGAAAAGGAATCAGCGACGCGTTTTCAACAGTATCGAATTATTAGTTGGTCGAACGGACAAACAGCGGGAAATCATTTCGTGAGGAGAACAGGTCAACGGAAATTCGTTTCAATTTCGGCGCTTCTATAAAAAAAAATCATACACGCGAGGCAGACTAAATCTCTGTCGCATCAAGCGTGTCGTAAAAAAAAAATGCAAAAAAACATTTTCGCTTTGGTAATTTAAATTTTATACTGGCCACCGCCCATAACGTCATACATATAAATTGACCAACAGGAGCGCAAGGCGCATCCGTTTTATTTTTCTTTCTTTTTTGTTGAAGTACGCCAGACAGAATGGATTCCGCGCATAAAATATTCGTTACGTCATTAATGCGAGCAAGTGTGGCGTTATGAAACAATGAAATGAATTTTATGCTTTCCAGTTTCTGGAACGGCTGCAATTTTTCAACGAATAAACCGGGAGGATGAACTTCTCACGTGGCTTTAAATACAGTCTTTTTTTTGCAGATTCGTAATATGCAATGAAATTGCACGCTAACCGAAAATTAACATCGGTTAACGAATATTCATGAGATTAATTTTATTTCTGGAAAATCGCGCAAATTTTCAACATCGCCCGAATGGCTGAAACAGAGACGAGAGCAATTTTCTCGAATGGATGAAATTAACTGAAGGATCATGTCCTGTACACACATTTATCTGTGCCATTTAGAATAACGAATACGCGCCGACGCACCGAGCTTTTTAACGCAAACGAAGCTCATCAGCCTAAAAAAAAATTATACGAAATTTTAAAATGAAAATTACATTTACATCTTGCTACTGACTATTCAGATAGAATTGTACTTGCCCAAGTCAGCTCAACTTGATAGTGTTTCCTAATTATTATTTATGCTTCTAATAATTCAGCTGCAATTTCTTGTTTCTAATTTTGCCATCACGTTTGTATTGATATTATTTATACTTTAATCCAGTTAGATCGAGCAAGAAGTTTTAACCACAACCAGTGGAAACTATGATGTAATTACATTTATTATGATTACTATATTATGATTACAAACTATTATGATTACTATATCTGTAATTGATTGATATACAGGAATAGTTCAACGTACTGGTTTTAGAAACCTCGTTACAAAATTATGTTTCACACTTTCATACACTGTCTGCACCGATTCAAATCGAACTACGAATTCATTTTAATAATTTGTAATTGCTATAATTGTAATAATTCAATATAGGCATCATAAGTGACTAGTAATCGGAAATAAATCGATATACCACGCATGACTCTAGTAATTGTAAATGATAATTTAAGAACCTAATGTGCCTAGATAAATCTCTAATTAAACTCCAAAAGGTTTCACAAGAAGTCTAGTTCTCTGCAATCATAAATCATAATTAAAAAATCTAATAGACTGATATCATATTCACAGGAGACTCCAAAATATTTAACAAACAGAATAAGCAGCGATCACAGAAAAGAATAATAAAAATATTCAAAATGAAAATTAAACGTTGTTCATTATAACATTTTGCATTGAAGATATACACATTATGAAACAACCTGGTAACACATAGAATCGAATCTCGCCCATTAAAATGCAATTAACGTAATCGTCAAAAAAGGTTGATCGTTGAAGTGATTCGGTAAATATCTGAATTTCGGTTCGGTGTGAATAGTTAATGTGCTGGCAGCGGGATTATTTGACCACGGTAAGTGTTTCGGCAATATAGGGGATGGCTAGAGGAAGAACTGGGCCGCACGAAGGCTGAAAGGGTAATCCGAAACTCAGATGCTACCCGTATGAGCTTCTACGGCCATTGTGTGCGTCATCATATATCGTCTGGACCGTTGTTGCCGGTGGCATTAGTGTATCGAACATCGGCCTCTGGTACTGCTATCGGATGTGGCGAGCGTTGCAGGCCAAAGAGAAGAAATATAGGAGATGGATGGTATTCTGCGATCCAGACTTTTACAATGAATGTCTTCGCTATTTTTTACCATGCTCGCGATTTTGCGATGTTCTTTTTTAATGCATACGGTACCGATAACGTGTTAATCTAACAAGGAGTCAGGGAACCTTTCTTCATCTATTATACCCCAAAATGTATTTGTTTACGTCAATGTTACATGCTGGCTTCAAAAGGGAGAAAATCATGGATTATTTAAATTTAAAAAGAATACAATTATAAATACGGAAAGTATAATGATGAAATAAATAATTAATTTTTAACTAGGCTTTGAAACGCGTATTTTTATTGTAATATATTCCAGCAAATTGAATGTTACTAGGATTTTTAGATTTTTCGAATGCGAAAGAAGTAATCTTTTAATAGTTACTATGATAAATAACTTTCTAGCTTCAGTTTCATTAATTAAATGATTCCGTTCTTAAAATATTAAATATTTTATTTATGAAAATTTGTTACTATATGTAGACTACCCAATAAAGTAGTCGGCATAGTTTGCTTTCAAAGATATAAAAGTATATGTATATATATACTGATGATATTTCACGGCACTGTAAGACAAACACCAAAAGTGCAAAAATTTTATTAAAAAATGTCTAAATTTCTTTATTTTGAAAAATACACAATTTTGCTAATTAAACCACTCTTCTGGTTTTAATAGCTTCCAATTGTTTGTTAGTAATGAATGGCAGCCGATAAAAAATATACAAATATTTATGTACGAAGTATTACTTCTAATATTCCATTAAAATCCTTCAATGTGAAGTCAATATATGTATCCTTCGGAATACATAGTATTTAAACATAATTCTCTCGACAGAAGGCAGATGAAGGGAGATTACGTACATACTTCGCTGGTTCTGTTTACAAATGCAAACGACTCAAAGCTGAGAAATTGTGTAATCATCGCTGAAATTATATTTCGACGCGTCAACGGTTTAACAAACTCAACTTCCGAACGGGCCTTGCAAAGCAGTGGAGTGCAATCCTCGAAAGGGGACACTGTGCATACAATCATTATGCAAATTCGTTTGTTGCAATCGGTCTGGAACGAATAATAATACACATTACTACCGAAACTAGCAAATCAAAATGAAACGGCTTCCCTGCAATTACCAGCGTAATGAAAATTCCTTTAATTAAAGGTTAGGAACCCGACACACACAGCCCAGTTTTCCCCAACTTTTCTCTACCGGGGAAATGGGCGTGACGAGGTAGCAAGGTATAATTCTTTCGGTTCAGAGGTAAAATGTCTGTGGCTCGTTCATCGTGCTTTCCCCGTTTCATAGCGTTGCCAGGTCGGCAGGCACGGAATTCTGCACCCCTTGAGAATTTCGGGCCGATACGTTATCTGCCCGGGCAGGAGTATTTAATATCCAGGATATTAGAGGAGGGAACTTAGCACGAGCCACCGCGCCGTCGACCTAGGTGAAATCAGGGGCATGAACGATCATTCTCTGTTTCCCATGGCAGCGATTTTGAATCAAAATTACGGCCACGATAAATATTTCCTCCTCGCATGTTTATCGGTTGCATCGGTTTCCTGGGGGATCAGAGGGTATTTATTTATCTTTGCCGAGGGGAATTAGTCGTATCTTCGTGTTGCAATTATTCGAAGGCGATTCAAGAAAGGCAAAAAGTTTTAAAACACGTGGAAAATATTCGACCCTCCAGCGGCGGCTCGTATAAGTCATTAATTCCAGCATACGCATTCTTCGATTACGTGTAATAGTATTTTGATGCATCATGCATGAACGTTTTCTCAAATTATTTGATTAACAAAAAATAACGAAGATACAGATCGGATTAATTACAGGTATACGATTACAATTTTATTTAGCGCATGAAATGATTAGAAGAAAAAGTGAATCTTTGTATTCTTCTTTCTCTCGACTCATCTACAGCTTACATAATGTATTCAATTATAATTATTTATATTCATATTACGTTTATGTAACAATATACGTTGATTATGACACGGACAATTTGCTTATAAGTGAACTGCGGACTTTATGTAATTATGTATCTTGTAAATTATACAGAAACGTGTGCTGTAACAGAAATTGTCAGTATTAGAATTTTATGTCGATCGCAAGTTATTCTTTGCTTGACGACAAAAACTTATTTTCGGATCTGATTTTTATAAAACAACTTTGGAAAATAAATATTTGTATAAACTTTCACACATTAATTAACAAATTTATATTTGAGACACTACAAAATAGAGAAAAGCTCTAAAATTAAGCATTACTAACCATAGATTTTCTCCTGTTTTTATTTTACTGTATTTCTCATATTTATACAAATAATAACCGATAATGCTTTAAATGCATACATTAACAAGCGTATTCTCCGAATTTCCGTATCAAATCCCGCATTTGTATTAGTTATTGTTTATGACCGCAGCATTTATCCCGACAACTCCATACAGCGAGGTGAATAAATTGTCGCAATATCAATGATACATATTACCGGTGATAATCAATATCTCTATGCCTCGGAGAATCTGGTTTATCGAACTGTAGAAAATGAAAAACCGTCACAGAAACATCCGAAAATCACATAAAGTTAGAAGAATTATCTGTATTATCTCTGTTGCACGTTGATGGTCATTTAACCCTTTGAGAACAAATGTCGCAGCATTGATTCCTGATGCCATCTGCGAATGTTGTAAATAAATAGTTCAATCGTTCGAATAACAAGAGGTCAATAAATATTTTTTATTTCTTTCAGAATAGAAGATTTTAAAAATACTTTTAACTACTGTAGAGGCACCCTTATCCGAACATTTATTTTTACAATATTCTTATATACAATCATTGTATTATTTAGATATATTATCGCCTAGTACAGAACTTGAATGAAATTTTTCGATAATAGAATGCTTTCGTATCAAGGTGTTACAAAAAATAAACCTTCGGATAAGAGAATCTCTACCGTACAATAGACCGATTAAAATAGTTTAAGAATATCATTATATTCTTTTCCACTTTTATTAACAATCGGACAGTTTTGACAATTCGTTTTTATCTTCGTACGTTTCATTAAAATCTATGAAGAATAAGAAAAAAATTATAAATGACCCGAGGCATAATCAATTATATTTTTGTCGGAAAAGACCGTCGCTTGAGTGTTGAAGAAAGAAGGAGACTATTTATCTCCTGCTTCTTGAAATTGTTGCAGAATATTGTGCCTAAACATCCGCTAATCTAGAGATTATCACTAGACTGCGGATGTAATGCGTTTATAATAAAAATTAGTAGATTAAACACAGAACAGTGGAAACATTTAAAAAAAAAATAAAAATAGTGTTGCATTATATTCAACTCCATAAAATGATTGATTGTACAGGCAAATTTTATTTTATATAAACGTCTAATCATTACATTGCGAAGACAGGATTCGATAATTCGAGAAAAATTGATTTACAGTTCACGGCGTGTATTTTGTTTTATTTACACGAGCACACATTCTATTGGAGGTTTATGCAAGTTTATGAAAATAGTTCGGCAGGAATGCTCGTCGGTTCATTTCCCCGACACGTTGAACGCTAGGAGAAGTTAACGCGGAAAAACTATCGGCGTTACAGATATTTCAGGAGAACAGAGAACTGGACGAAGGGAAGAGTCAAACTTCGCCTTTGCTCAGCGATGCGGTAGCAATAAGCTTTGGCTCCGTCTGCCAGAGGAATCAAGAAAGAAAGACGATCGACGTTTGGTTATGCCTGGGGATCCTACTTTAGGATCCGCACTCCTCTCGCGGAGGATCTCGGTAACAGACTTCGCCCGAATGTAGGTTACACATGTTGTACGTGCCTAATGCACACGAAGATTCTCGTTCCTGGACTGGAAACGTGACTGGAGGGTTCTTACCGCAACCAAGCGGGAGGATAGACGACAAAATCCAATAAGAAGTTCCGGATCTCTTTGTACTTATACCTCGTTTCCCTCTTTTTTCCCTTAAATTCGTCTCACAGCGTTCCGACACTGGGGAACTGCGGAAGAAGTGCCCGTAAGTTTCTTGAAACGGCAACATTTATCTGTCCGGTTGCTAATTTCTATTAGACATCTATTACACTGCTCAATACATTTGTATGTATTTGAGTACGTAATAGCCAGCGAACGTTCCCGATAAATTTTTGTGAACTGCTGAGCCATTAACATTAAATCTATCGAGTATTAATAGTGACTGACGTGTGATGCTTTATACGATTAACAAGACAGAACTTATTTACGATTCTCGCCGTTGTTATTATAATATATTTACTTTAATATATTTTACAACTATATATAATATAGTAAATATAGTTGTAAAATGTATTGTATATATATAATAAAAATACACAAACACGCACACACACACATATATGTATGTATGTATTTTTACTGTAATATACTTCCTACGAAAGTGCCTACAATTCTAACAATTTTAAAATGAAAATGTATGGTAGCCTTAGTGCTAAACATATTTTTCGAGAGATACGTTTTTGATAAATTAGAATCATTTGTCCAATGAATGAATATTTCCCATGTTATACGAAAAAATAACATTTTTCTTTTATACAATTGTTATTTAATAGTTTGTACTTTAAGGCACATCAACACAGCAATGACTATGTACAATATCATTCACTGGAACATCACTCTTTATTTGACATATTTTTCACAAAATCTTACGTTGGACTTAAAAAAAAAAGCAATAACTATAAAAAATGGATGTTTGGATGTACAATTAGTGATAAAATAGCACTCATTTCGTTCTTTTAAGTCGGAATAATATTCTGTTCTCTTGTCATCAATATTTAAGCATGCAATAAATGTGAGTTTTCTTGTCCTTCTAAGAAATTATTACAATCGAAATAGTTTTAATCATCGTAACTGTGAAGATAACGGTGCGGCAAGGATTTATGATAACAGTAGTACCGTCGTAAACTGCACGAGGTAGCAAAATCCCAAAAAATGGTCAGCCTGCACATTGTACACCCAGTTGAGAAAATGAAACGTCTGGAAGTTTGGAAAACGGACAGTGCCATCCAGTAGACGCTGCATATGTAGATATCGAAAGCATATGTAAATATCGACCACTAGAATAAACCCGCGACTAACAGTGCAAACTCATCCTCGGGTAAACTGAGGCGTCGTGTTTCGTATAACGAGGAAACGCGATGATAAATACGTATAATCTTTCTATAAATCCTAAGATGGCGCAGTGAGTATCCTTTCATAAATCTCCGGTGGTTCGGGGAGACCCGAATCCATGCTCTCCATGTTTAAGAAACTCGCATCCCGGCTTCTGTCTAAATAATGCAACATAATTGAGATTTATGGCCGGCGTAGCGCGCATTCACATACCGTTTGCTCCGCGCGTGCCCCTAAATAAACGTGTTGCCGTGAATTAAGTTGCTGTTGGCCGCGTACACGGCACGCGATAAACTGCACGAGCGTGGAACGTCGAACACGGAATGAACGCAGCACCCTGCGAATTCGCCGGTAAGTTTTACAATTTTACAAGTGCATCCGCGAGAGTCCTCGAGCCTTCCGGGGAACGCGGCACGGAGGAACCGGAAGAAATTTCATTACGGTAGATCACGCACTTAACCTCCATCCCTCGCCGGTACACTTTTAGCTCTGTCGGACCGTGTAACGCTGTCCGTCGTTGCGCAATCTTAATTACGTTTATTCGCCCTCGGCCACGTGTTTCTCGCGCTGAAACCGCTAAGAAACTTTGTCGGGATCCGCGCCGGGACGTCTGAGAGGGCCGCGCGGCCCGCAGCTCTTGTCACGGGGAACAAATTTTTTTAAGAAGCGAGAAAACTTTCACAGAAATTGGATGTCTGAAACGTTTATAATGATAACTGGATGCCCGCGCATTCTTCCCGAGTTCAACGGCACCAAGTTCCGACGAGCGAACAGTTTTAATGAATTCAAACGCCGATTTAATGTACGCTGATAGAGTCTCGTGCGAGGTATCGTTGAGACAAGATGGTTCGCGAGTGACTATAATATGTTCAACGTATACGGGTGTATGTCAAGATCTTACTCAGCCTATTCAGGCAATTTTGACGAAACACGAAGTTGCAAGTGCTCGTGCTCAAGAAAAAAAATCACTTTTCGCGTCCTCTTTCCGTGTTTACATTACTAGGTGTATGCTATATTTTAATAAAAACACTGTTGACTCAGATTTTACAATGTCCAAAGAATATTCAATAATTTTTAAGAACCAAAACAATAAATAGTTTTATTAAACTATTTTTAAAAACCATGTGTACACCACACCGATCGTACACGCTTACGTAAATATTTATTTAATGCTCTGCAAAGATGTACTTTATAAGTTCAAGACTTATGGATATGTTTCCACCAAAAGAATGAGGCATTACGAAATTGCGGTAAAGTAGAAAGCGAATAAGCTTCTTAAATAAGATAATTAATAATTAGATACAATATATCAATCTTCGATTAAAATATCATATGGCCCCAGTAAAAAGTCGCGGAAAAACGGCTCGGCACGGAACGTGTTAAACATGACAGCTGTTTGAAGTAGTTAGAACGTGCTACATACCGTATTATTATGCGACGTGTAAAGGCTAATATAACGGAATTAACTATATTTGTGTGAAATATATCTTATGATTCTATTTTTGTAAATTCGTTGTGTTCCGGAGGCCAACTTTTGAAGGACAGCGACGAATGCCGCGTCAGTTAACTGATCCGCGTCAGTTAACTGGTGAACAGAATGGCCTCGGCGAACGCGTAAACGCAGAAAAGTGCAAATTGAATAGTGAAGGAGCGGAAAGCCCGGGAGGATGCGAATCGGGGCCGTTGCCCGGCCATGTTGCCGGCAAGATTTCCGGTCGAAGGGGTTCGGTAACGATGATCCTCCGTCCCGAGCGATGTTCAACCCCTGACGCGTTTGCTTATCCCTCTTTCTACCTTCCGACCAACCCCTTTCGTTCCCTCCGAGCCCTGTCCCGTCTTTTTCCTCTATTCCTTTGCCACACATCCGTTCCATTTCCGCTTCGTTTCGAAACGTCAGCGGCGATACGCGCACCACGAGCACGGAGAGTAAGATTGCTTAAGCTTAAGCCATAAGCTGCCATGGAACCCATTCTCGAATCACGCATATTTAATGCCGCTGCTGCTCGACTTTCGTTTTGACATTTCCCGAGCTTTTTATACTCGGAAAGTGTGCAGGAAATTATGGCGTTCTGGTTCTTAGCATTAAATTCAATCAAACTTGACAATCGGTTAGCACCGATGTTCAAGGATGCACTAACTAGGTACCGTTTTTTGGTCCTCCTCGACGACGAACATATTTATTTATTCACTAATATGACAACTTTGAAAGACAAGTGTAATCTACAAAGTTCGAGGTTCAAGATCTTATGCTAGAGTTTTATGATTTGTACGTCATATTTTTGTTGCATACATTAATGCACGCGTGTCTCTTATTTTCCCAGAAGTCGTGGCATTCGAATAGAAATCTCGAATAAGGGTCTCCGTTGTATGCGTAATATTTTAAGTCATTAATTATGAAAAGCACAGATTTTATAGTAAAATGGTACAGTGAAGTATGTATTTCATACTTAATAACCTAATATTTCCATTCAGTTGATAACGACATAATGAATACATTGCTGCTACATATGTATCGAGTTGAAGAAATATTTTCTAAATTTTTTGTAGGAAAATGGAACGTACTTTTGCATTAAACCAATACATAAATCGATTTGACACTTTCACGTGACGAAACACATGGTATACCATTAAAAAAAAGAATCGAGGGACACGCTCGACACGAAAACAAAAACATGGATCCGCCATTATGCTCTCTATAAAATGTAGTACTAGTTTTTCCGCTCCTAAAATAACCTCTGGTTTACAATAATCGCAGAAAATTTCTGAATGAAATGCACTTTTGTCATTTTTATACGTCAAGCCAATTACTAAGCAGATACGTTCAGTTTTCGATATTGGCAGTACATTAAACGCTGACTAGAATTACGCGAACGTTCACATATATGCATGCAGCTAATAAAAAGGAATTCGTAAAACCTAATTCGAGCTGCAACTGCTCCTTCCGGTGCGCATAGAAAAAGACAGCCATTGCAATAATTCTCAACGAAGACGATGCATCTCATCGCGCAGTTTCGGCAGGAAGCATGTTTCATTCGCAAATGAACACTGCATCGAGGCAAGAAGAACCGTCGGGAAACTGCCCTGAATATGTGTACTTGTAATTTTCCGCGATGCGTTTTGCCGCTGGCTTGTTATCCGTCGGTTTAATAACGCGCAACCATGCTCCGTTCCCGTTGCAAGGGGATGTTTAAACTGGACGGCCGGTATATTTTATGCAAAATGTTTCTGGAAATTAGTTTGCCGCACTACGGAACCACGATTTTTCAAACTTACCAGCAGCATCGTTGTTCGGGAAACCGAAATAAAACAGCAATTTTTTAGCAGTTCCACTCCCTCGAAAAAATGATAAACCTGGAATACCTCGAAAAGTCCTAAAAGTCATAGCAAATATTTGGCGTATCTTCATCTGTATATGAATCTACCGAAGAGTGATTGGATGCATCGGAAAGCCGGGTCAAATTTTCATTTCAAAATAGTTTACGTACAGGCACACGCGTGGACGTGCGTTCGGTCTTCAGCGCTCGATCGTCTCTTTGAGGATGCATCGATCCGGCTCGGCTGGTTTAATTCCTCTCGATAGCAACCCTCTGAAGCAGGCGATTGACTGTCTCGACGAGCGTAAGGAGCACGTGTTTGAGAAACGCGCCAGACTACGGCGCTTTATAGTGTTTACATTGATTTCCATTGACGTTGGATCCACGGCAAATGTTATTGAAACAAGTAGGGCCGAGAGGACTGATGAGCCAAAAAGCGCAAAAAATGAACCGTTTATTTTCGCGGGCTGCGTAAACGTTCTCCGAGAATACAATAATAAACTGTCGCCGCACCGCCTTCAATGGCCCGGTAACGATTCGGCAAACCTCCCGGCGCGTTGTCCAAACTTAACACGTCCAATTTCACGTTGGGGTGTCTACGGAGGCTCGTAATAGTTTACGATAGATTTGCCAAGTTCTAAAAAAATGCAGATTGTCGCTTGCGAAATAGGAAATTCATGATCTAAGTTGGTTCAGTCGAATGAGAATTGTTTCGATAATCGAATGTGCTGATTTTATAGAAATTCTACATTGAAAACGTTACGTCACCAGACGATTTGATTAGAAAATTGAGTAATTAAATTTGAAAATACTAGAAAAACGGAAAGAATTAAGAAATGTCAATGTATTATTTTCTGTTAATTAAAATTATTACTGAAAGGAAGATCTCGCTACTTAGTTTCTATTTCTTGCAATTATTGCAGACAATTTTTATTTTGCATACAAATCTGCAGTCTAGTCATCATATAAGATCTTCATAAGCTATAAACAAAACAAAGTCCTCGGCAAGGATGAGAAATAACGTAGCAAGAAAAGTACAGTAAATTCTCCCTAATTGACGCTCAGATTGTACGCAAAAATGGACAATTTGAGAAGAGGAGTTACGATTATTCGAGCCTTGCAGCTCGTTTTTAGTTACCGATTGTCAACAAATATAAAAACGAGTCGCAAGGCTGGGATAATCGTACTTCTCTTCTCAAATTGTCCATTTTTGCTTCCAAGCGTCAATTAGGGAGAATTTATTATTTACTGTAATTACAGAAAATACGGATTTAGTATGCGGTGTATTGCATTTGGTTTCTTATGATGTCTTGGAGTCTTTTTGACATACTTTCAGCTAATTTATTAACTATTTCTGATAATGCCCTCCAGAGTCCGAACATCTTTTTTACAATTTTACTGATGTACGTATTTAACCCTTTGTAGTCAAAATTTTTCATACGAATACAAAAAAGTTGATGTAACTGGAAACCTTTGCATATAAATTAACAACAAATTTGTAATAGTGATTAAATTTTCTTCACGATTGTGAAGGAGCAACAATAGAACGAGGTATTTTTCACATCCCAGATCGGTTTATATGTCTTCAAAATCCCCGTGAAAGGTGGAAGTTGCGTTGCCATGACGCGCTGTAACTATGACCTAATATCATGTAGAAACGTACGTGAAGTGTTGGTGTCTGACTTAATTGTAAGATTAGGACTGAAGTGAACTCCTTAAGTACTACTGCGTAACTTACGTTCCTTAGGGTAATTGAGGATGAAGGTTGTTGGATAAGGGTGCAACGGTTAGGAAATGAATAATACTTCAGTTGCAGAGTTGTGGCAGAGAAACAAGGGTTAAAGTGGCGTGGTGAAAGACAGTAGTAAGCGACTCGAAAGATGTGTGACAAATGTTGGGAAATGGAGAAGTAAAAGTAGAAATCAAATGCCCAGAACGATTCATTGACTACCCTGACTCTAAACTAGCAGATTCTGCTTTAATCCGTTTAGCACCGTTCAAAAATGCACCTAAGTAAAAAAGCACTGAATCGATTTGGTAAGGTTTGGGAAAAGAATTACACAAACATTTTGTAAAAAATACAAATTACAAAATTCATAAAGGAGCACACTACGAAATAAAAGTTTTTTCTATTAGAAATATTATGAGAATAAACTTTGCTTAAATGTAGCCGTTATTTGACTGATCATAGTTATTTAATTTGATTATTATATCGTTATTTGACATTACAAGGATTAATAACAAATACGTTGAATGATTCGTTAATATCTTGACGTACCATTTTCTTGTGTAGTATGAACGTATGTAGTAGAACATAGAGGAAATCATATATACAGGGTGTCCCATAATTACGTTAACACCTAGAAAGGGGTGTTTCCTGAGGCTATTTGAAGTAACTTTTTCTTTAGCGAAAATACAATCCGTGGCTTTGTTTACGAGTTATTAACGAAAAACAGTGACCAATGAGAAGCGAGCTCGGCTAGCGCGGCCGAGCCAACGAGTGGTCGAAGTCCAGTTCCGCTGATTGATTTGACCGCCTCGCGGTAGCTGATTTACGCCAAGGAAAAAGTTACTTCAAATGACCTCAGGAATTACCCCTTTCCGGGTGTTAACATAATTATGAAACATCCTGTATAAATCGTCAAATGCCGAGGGAACAACTGGAAATGAGACGAAAGGGGCGATATGTTCTCTGCAGAGTCTTGGCGGCTAATGAAAGTAGCAATCGTCGAGCTGCCAGAGATTGTGGCACCATTTCGCCCCGATATCCTTCGACATCATCTTAAGCACCCGCAAGCAGTAACCTTGACATATGTTGCAGTTGCAACGAGAGATGAGTGTGCTTAGACTCAAGGACTCATTCCCTGGACAACTTGCCTCGGAGAAAAGCTACGATCCTGCAAGTGTGGTGATCGATACGCGAAGGATCGTCTGTATCCTAGAGGGTTTTAACTGCTCATTAGTTGAAGCATCAACAGAGATGAGAGATCTCCAACTTATTGCACAGCAAAACCAACAAATATATGAGAACTGACACGCGAAAACTTTTATTCGCTCGGCCACTGGTTCCATGTAAATTATTTTTCCAATAATAGTGAATATTTTTTTTATTATCTTAGACTGCATCTGCTTTTAAAGAATGTGATTATCGAGAAATTATGGAATCTATATATAGGAATATTTAGAACCGTAAATATTTATCTTTTACCTCTAATTTAGGGAATGAAACATTTTCTAAGGATATTTATTAAGATTGAGGTAAACGAGATGATTAGTTTATAAAATAATACTATAAACGTCTCAATTAAAAATTGACAATCGCTAAATTGAAATATCGCTTGAAGAAAAGCCTGTTGGAAGATCAACGCACCACTACGAAGCTTATAAGAAGTGCTTTATTTTAACACATTATCTGCCGGCAATGGTTTCATAATTTTTGAGAGTCCAGTTGTATACCAGTTATATACCAACTAGTCATCCCGAGTAGCATAAATTAATAATTTCGTTTGGGATTGTCATGTAGAACAAGCATTTTAAGTGCCCTCTCAATATAGCAGAATCATTTAAAAATCTATTAGTTGGCTTTCGGTATATAAAATGATAACAACGCTTTAAAGTGGCAACAATAAATCTGAATTTTATTTTCAAGATCCAGGATCGGAAAAGAATTTAAAACAATAAAATTTGACGTTTCGAATCGCGGCCAAAGTAGTTTTAATTGATTTTCCTTTGCAGAGAATTGCAGAGCTTGCTGCATCATCGATTGCGGAAGACTTTGTATGATCCTGTTTCCTCGCAACACAACTACAAAGGGTTGGAAGGCCCCCAATCCATTGTCGAAGCAACGTGTTCTTCCGACTGGTTAACAATGCGGACGCTCTCAACTTCTTCCTGTTATCCAGGATTTTCCGTAGAAATGTTCGAGTTCAATAGGTATCTGCTCCTATTTCCCCTGGCAGATACGAGCCAACGCATTCTATCGAAAATAAAACTCAAAAATCATGTTAAACATTCGATCTGTGCGAAATTTGAGATAGTCGAAATCTGATTCGAAAACGCTTCATTAAACAATTGGCAGATTCCAGAGCAACCGCATGGAAAGATTCCAATTCGACATGCCATACATAACGGGAGGTCCACATACCTAGAGCAAGTTATATCTCTATTCTGATTACACTCACAAAACAATTTTGCTGAAATTTTGCTGAAAAAGCTGAATGGTTCAAAGATAACCACGTATTCGTGACCAAACTTCTATCGCAAGTGCAGCGATCCGTATGCATTTTACACTTGCACCCACCTTTTTTATACTGAAACACATTCGAAAATATTTTAAAATGCTTCGCTCTCGGGTTTTATGCATAATCTCAACCATAACATTAATTTTACGTAAACGAAAGCAAATGAATTTTATGGGTGAGATTGTTTAGTATTCTAACACGTAGTATAATAACCTTCCACTGACCATATTTTTCGATATTTTATAAGAGGATGCGCTGCATTTAGTTATATTTTAGATTGATAACTATGAGAACGTGCTCAGTAAAGCTCTTCATAAATCAAAATGATTGACTTTTTAGTGATGTAGTATTTCCTAATTTATTGTAATTAACTTGAAACATCATCGAAAAATTGATAAACATTACATTCAATAACAACGTCAACGCTATAAAATTGTTCTCAATTTTAATATTCGTGTATCTTATTGCTTGAGAATGATAAGTATAACGGAGCCAAAATTTTCTTCTGGTAAAATTCGACCAACAATGGCACACGAAAATAAGTAATTTGAAGAGGTGACGTTATTATCGATTCAAGTTCCTCAGGAAAGTTCTTGGTAGCGAATTGCCCCGATAAACAGAGATAAATACGAAACCAGCACATAGATTCTTCCAGATGATTTTCGAGGATACATTCTTGAAGCAGTGGCCTGGAGAAACCTTCGGACATACCTTAACCTGATTTTTGCGGTCACGTTCTCCTCGAATTCCCTTTTATATTCATCTCGCCGTTACCTAACTCCGAGCTCCATGAACTGATCGTTGTGGCAGCGAAACCACACTAAACAAAAGCATTGAGACCAACTTTTCAGCTTCAGTTCCGAGAAAACATTCTTTTTTTGGAAGGCGTCCTGTTCCAATGTATTGGAAACAGATAACGTGCTCTAATGCCTCGTTATACGTTGCTTTAATGAACATTGGATACTTGTGTACAGTATCAATGTATTTATTGATACCGGAAACATTCGGGCAGATATTATTTTCAACAATAATCGATACTGGCGGATTTTGTGAATTTCTGGCAGAAAATGAGCACGTCAAACGAGAACAAGGAAAGCATCAGATGCATTTGAAAATTCTGTGGTATTCCTATCAATTATTATTACATATTCATTATAATTATATATCCATTTAATGTCTGTTTTATACATCTGATCCAGAAAATTTGTATTTTAAGATCCATAATTATGCATAAGTATTCGTATTATCCCAATTTAAAATTAATATAAATCGTAAATTTGGGATGAAGCGAATAGAACTGCATAGTTCGTTATAACGAGATCTTTAATAAAAGCATACGCATATACCCATTCTTGAACTATCGCCAGCAACATGAAAAAGTTTCTCAAACCATTCGAGCCAGTGAAAACAGAACGATAAAAACACGCTCGCCAAAACGACCTAAAATTTTCGAAAGACATACCGAAACCTCGGACCCGAAAGCAAAGTGGAGCTTCCTAGTTTACCGTATTCATTTTCCCGGGGTAAAAAATTTTTTCGTTTGGAGGTCTTTCCATGTCAAGGAAGTCGAAAGCACGGTAACCGAGATTTCACCATTGTAAATAGAGTACGGATGGTGGAGTCGGTGTGCAAATTCTTCTGCGTAGCTGGAGGAGCAAACAAATCTCGATGTGGTCCACGGACGACAACAACCCGCGTCCATTCCGACAATCTCATTATTTTCGCGTAATTAAAGTCGACCTGCTCGAAACGAAAGGACCGTGTCCGGTAAACGAAGAATAAGCAAGGTGTGCTCACAATTCGGCCGGATGCATTTAAGAAGATGAAAGTCGCGGTCACGGCGAAGTCTCATGAAGCAATTGCCTGAAATATTCGTCGGAAGCTACCAGATTCGTACAAAGACAATTCTTAGATTTTGCACCTCGACAATGCTCCGTCGCACACGTCGATCTTGATACACGAATTTTTTACCAAAAATTCAACAAACCTTATCAATCCGGCACCGTATTTATCATACGTATATGGCTCCGTGTTCTTTTCTTCTATTTCGTAATCTTTTAATTACTATTTCGGAGATGGGGATTTTCGCAAGTGAAAAAGATGCGATAACGCGAATGAGATGAATAATTGTTCCGTTCAAATACAAAGGTGCAATTACGCGTTTTTAATTAGTTATTTTCAATACTAAATACACGTGCTTACATATATGTATTTCTGTAAAGCCGTGCTTGCTCAATATAAAAGAAAAATTTATAGTACATTTCGGTTTTTTATAGTACATCAGTTAGTATAAGTCTATTGACCCAATATCGATACTAAGATTATACCGATATTACGCCCGCGACGTAATAGCGGTATGAAAATTTTACAGGTCTCTCTCTCTCTCTCTCTCTCTCTCTCTCTCTCTCTCTAATTAAGTCCCTGCAATGGACGCATCATGTGACGCAATAACACGGATCCGTAGTCAAATTACTGTTAAACTCGAGGAAGTTCATTTTGCTATGAAGTTTCATTCAAGCGTGTGGAAAAAGTATTTTATCAACGTTATTAAAACAGTGTATAAAGGACGACGCAGTTGCGAACAAAAATAGCGATTCTTCATTTGTTTCCTATTATTTTATTTGTTTTTTTTTTTAAACTTCGATATTGCTAGTGTATATTGCATCGCTGGGTTATTGGAGACAGCCATCTGTATCTTTCTCGCGCGCGCGCGCGCGCGTTATGAGCATTCGAAAATTGATTGGAGCTTTTATTTGTATTTGCTTCATTTTCCTTCAGCCTGTTAACCTAAAATGGACACTTGTGTACAATATACATTAAATCGAGTGAGAATCGATGCCAGTTTGTTTGCGCCTCTAAAATTTGAATGTAGAATAATGCGTGCCATGACGCTCTATCACAAATATAAATACAATAAATTCTTCCCAATTTTCCTTCGGCTTGTAAACAAAAATGGATAATTTGGGAAAAGAAGATACGTTCATTCGAGCCTTGCACCTCGTTTTTATAATTATTGACAATCGGCAACTATAAAAATGAGCTGCGAGGCTCGAATAATAGAGACTGGTTCGGATAATCAAGAACTAGTATAATAATTCTACCGTATTATAACTACCGTACTACATATACATATGTATGTATATTCATATTATGTTTAGTACCGACACAATCCTGATTGTGTGAAATAAAATAATTAAAAGTCACACAATATTTTCTATATTCATATTTCAAAAGCGTGAACATATTAATTCCTTGAATAAGAACTTCAGACTGTCGTACGTGGCCCCTCAATTTCTCGTTCTACAATTAGTGTACTTTCGTGAAAATGTATTCAATGATTTATTTCCACATATATTACGTCGAAAGACAAGTGAAACCTGAATAATTACAACCTTGTGACATTAAATTTTAATTGTTCTGTATTCTCGGCGTTAAATTACATTTACAATTCAACAGAATTTTAATTCAATTATATACTACCCTCCAGTGGTAGATAGTTGTGTCTGTAGTCTGTGGTATGAATGATATCTCTATCTACAGTTTCGATGGCTCTGATTGTTCTGTTACAATTAAAAAGGACAACCCTTCCTGGAATGCGGAAAATACGTGAAAGCAGAATCGGACAAAGGAAAGCTTAATTCAATTCGAAGCTTTAATAAATCGTATCGTTATTTTATCACAAATCCGAGCACGGTCGTGTATGGGCGGTACACGGAAAATACATATCTACGTATGAACTGTCCAATAATAAAAATCGCAATCCCGCAATTCCCAGTTAAATTAGCAACAGGTTATCGAAAATTTGTATAACGAAATTTACTGCCGTTATCACGCGTAACAATCATGTCGCGAACAGAAAGGCGCGCGATTAAAACATCCATTAAAGCCTGCCGAACACAGTGCAGCCTTTCATTAATCGAGACTAATTGCTCCATCTAATCGTTCTAAGATTACGCGAATTTTCGAAACTAAAATCACCATTTTGTGTGTATGTATTCCGTAGCACCACGTATTCCATCTTTGAACGTCAATTCATGCATCGATCGATGAAATAAATTTTATGGGAAGAAGAACGGGCAAATCAGTATTTCGAAAGTTGTTTTACCATCCAATATTGCATACCCTGTCTTCGTCGTAGAAAAAGAGAATAGCTCTAACGAAGAGCTGTTCGCCAAAATTAGCGAACAGTTGACTATTAATTAATGCCTCGTCAACGGCCCTAGAAATTCTGCTACGAAATTTTGAACCCACCGTAAGGAATTAAAAAGCTCCTTCCGGTTTCTTAGCAGGATCTCCGCGAGAAACTGAAATTTACGGGCCGCGTTGTCCACCGCTAATCAGATTTAACACGAGCACTTCCGCTTGCGAGCTCGCTTAATTTTCCGTCCCTGCGAAGAAAAACTCTCGCGATATTTTCCGTCTATGCTGAACTTAATTAACGTTTTCAACTGTCGCAATCCTCTTAGTAATCTGTCCACACCAACGCGGGATGGAACTGCGGCATTCCAGAATACGTACTGCGAACTATCAAATTACTCGATTTTGAGGCACAAAGGGTTGTATTGATTCTCGCCTTTCGATTCAGAATCCGCGGATGCAATTGTAGCTGGTGTGACTGACTAAAACAATACCTGAACTATGTTCGACTCGTTTTAAATCCTTCAAGAGTCACTCGGTAACCTGGATTCTTAACCCGAGAAAGATAACCTACGTCGCAGAGGCGCCTGCGAAATAAACAACTGACTGCACCGTTTTTCATAGAGGTCTAGTGATTTAAGTTTAAAATTCCTTAAAATATAAAAAAATATAATATAAATGCATTTTATTTTTACAATAATGCCAAACCTTTAAAATGACTAGATTAACTTAAATAAATATCCATTGTTAGTATAAAATTGACGCCTTAGAAAAGCATGCGCCTTTGAAGCGTATGGTTATCTTTTACGTACGTTGTCATATGGTTATCTTTCTAGGGTTAAAGTATGCGATCACAAATACGTTTACGGTTGTCACGAAAATATCCTTCGGTTTATTAGCGAAAGGGCATAGGGCAGTGGAGCCGGTTATGCTGCGGTGACAAATTGTTGTGAATTACAGTTTTCTATAAAAAAGTACAGTTTTCTATTGAAAAATAGACACAATAAAAGAATTTAGTTCAATTTAATTTCAATCAGCGACTGACGATTACATTCATCGATCGATTAACTCAATCGTCCAACACCAATACACGTCGTTCCCACAGTTTGCTAGATAACCCGATACTATGCCCAGCAGAGTGCCATTTGTCACGAACTAAATTCCATGTTTGCTAAACTCGTATTAAAACCCAATCAATAACGATTCGGTAAAGAGGTTCGCGGCAGGAAATCGCGCGACTCATCGTCAGATAAATCTGCTGCGCACACGTTCTGCCTGCTGTTCGCTGCGATATTGCGCAATGTTTCAACACCGATTCCACGTTGAGCAGAGGAAAAGAGAGGGCTTGGAAATAAAAGGATTACCAGACGCAATAAAGTTAGATGAGACAAGCTGGAGAGGATCGCGTATTACCATCGCAAAGCAGCGAGTCAGATCGATGCGACGATGCCAACCATCGGCAGCGAAGTTCAAGCCTTGGCTGGATCCGGAGGTTTTCATCCAGGTGGTATCAGCCGCATCCAGGAAGTACCTGCACGGTAAATACCTGGCAGCGTAACAAGTACGTTATTTACCAGCCGGTACATGAGCACCGGGCACAACGCGATACGGGCATCAGAGCAAGTGCATAGAACACTCTTTCATCTCGCGCGTCGTCGCGACAACAGACATTACGTCTCAGTTGCTTCTTGCCTGTTCTTCGTGCGTCCCTTCCGATCCAGGATGAAATATGAAGCCCCGTGTGTACCTGCGCTTCCGCGGCCCCTGGTCGGACCTGTTTAATTTATGCACAATATCGCGTGAACTTCGCGGTTAATGCTAATGAATTGCCCGCGAGACGATTGCGCTTGTTTTCGTAACAATGTAAGACAGACAGCCGTTACGTTCGCGAGCGCGCGCTTCTAATTCCCGTGTCAGTCCCATGATGAATTGTACGGATTTACGGGAGCGAGAACTGGCAGGCGCATGGGCTTCTTTTACAGGTGTCTTAATTAATTGCATCTGGCAACCGAGCCTCCAAAATTTCGTTTCGATATTGCAAATACGTATCGAAATCGTCGCTTGGATCGCGGATTGTTGGGTCTATCACGAGATAGACGGTTCAGAGTTCAGCATTGTTCAAATTGATTCGAATAAATATTTATCTGAGATATTTATCCGAATGAATTCTTTTCGAATGACGAATGACTGAATGGCAGAGAGATTATTAACACGTTGAATGCCACGCCGGTTTTACAGAAATTGCCCGTGGCGCCACGATGAATTTTCTTTTATTTGATACATATACGCGTTGAAATATTATCTGCAATAGATAAGTTACAGTGTATAACCATGTTTGACATGTTAACTGCGACGGGGATCACAGTTTGAATTGGCGATGGTAATAATACCAAATTTTAGATATTCACACATTTGTTTTGAATTATATATATATTTCTATCAATTTGGGCGCGCCGGTCACCGGTGACTCCCATGGCGTCACCGCCAAATCAAGCGCCGGTCACCGGTGACCCCCATGGCATTCAACGTGTTAAATTGTTCGACTAATCGTGCGAATAATTTTTTACCGTTTCTGTTTTTTTTTTGTAATTTCACAGCAATACATTTATACGTTTTCTGTAAATATTCACGGTCTATTTAGACAGAGTGTATTAACAATTCAGCAAACGAATAAAACGCTGTAAACATTTTTACACTTTCCCGTTTTGTTATCCCGACCAATTTCAACCGACTAGTAGATCGTATTTCATAAAAGTTTTAATATTTCAAAGTTGATATCTGTAAATATCTCTTACAGTAAATACAGATTTCACTTATTCGAATATCATTCACAAAATAATCCGTTAAACGAAATCTCCAATGTGAAACAGATGCCGCCGCCGCCGCCGCTGCCGCGCTGGTAAACTGCTAGCAATTACGTCAATTACAAGATTTTATCCTGTCCCGACTATATTAATGCTGCCGCGCTACACGCCCGCGCATCAGCCGCATCAAACTGGGATACATACACTCGTTCACGTGTCACCGTTATCGCGATTAAACTCGTTAGCTTAGTTTGCATGAAATGAAAAATAAAAAAGCGCGAAGAAAGAGAAGAAACGATACAGGCATACCGATCCCGTCGATATGTGACGCTGTAATAGAAACGAGATTGAATTTTATGTATGTTTTTTGACATTTCTGGTAAAACATACCAGTCGAACGGTTTTTACCTCGACAGCTGTTTCTCACGTTATCGAAATTCTGTGGGATTCGTGTGCACTAATCCTGTTTGCAAAAATTCGTCTGTCCACTATCGCGATCGCTTTATACACGCTCTTCGGAATCGTCGAAAACTTACTGTGAAACGAAAGCTACGGTTTTAAATTCAAACATCCTCTGGCGTTTCGGTGCTCCTCCCGCTCGGATTCATCATGAATTACTGAACAGTATAACCATGTACGTGCATGCTTTGGCAACTGCACTATAATATAATGTTTTTAATTCTTATAACGCCGAACAACGACATGTTATTGATGGCTGTATTCGAGGAAAGTTTACTTTCTTATTATTTTTACTAAATAAAACTTGTATATTTTAGTCTGCTCCTTTATAAATTTTGTAATTATTACTTTTTACAAAATTAATATAATTTCTTTCTCAAACCTTACCGAATTATATTAACTTGGCTCGTCATTTTTCGCTTAGGTACATGTTTGGCCGACATCAAAAGGGTTAAGCTTATTATATGAAATGATATAATAATTACTATGAAAATACAAAGGGGGTCAATAAAGTCTTTAATAAGGTGTTAACTAGATAAGTTATATAAACTTAATACACGGTGTGAGTCATATATGTAAACCGAAACGCTAAAGAAGTGTTGAGATAAAACTGAACGTGTGAAATACAGATCAGTAAAGATATTAGGAGAATCTAAGGATATTGTTACGTCATTTTTGTATTATTAACATCGTTGCGAATAACAATTCGTTTTCATTTCAGTTCTGTTTCTTGTATCTAATTTATGACATCGTTATTTTGCGTAGAGATCCACGGTCTATTAGTTACTATGTAAGACTGCTTCTTCATTGAATTGTCTGAATCATATTAAAAAAACAACGTGAGTGAGTACTTTTCTATATTCTCGGAACGATTTCTCATTTGATTAGAACATCATCGTAACGAATACCATCCAAAACAATTTTAAGTTTCACGAATAAAAAATAATGATAGGTAACTGCATTGGATGATCATGGCGGACGTGCCAATACTGCTATTGTTTGTTTTTCTTAAAATGAAAATTCTTGTACAGCAGAGGTACGACAAACAGGTACATTCTAACGAGTTGTACTACTGCAATTATAGTAAATTGTATTGCATATTATCTGTATGTGCAATATTTACCATTCATGAAATCTCAAGGAATCTGCATATGTATACACAATCATCGAAACGACCGATATTTGGTAGATGATGTTACCTGAAACATTAAGAAATGTACCTTGTTAGTTTTCGATTACATTATATATTTCCCACATTATCGAAATTCTGCAGGATATATCTATACAGGGTGGGCTGGAATCCTTAATGCAACTGAGCAGAGGGTGATTCTACGTGAAAAAATAAGAAACAAATTTTGTATAACATTATTTTATCCGGTGCTCCATTTTCGAGAAAATCGACTTTAAAGTTTATTAGCGAGACGTGACGGGAGTCAGGAGGCGTTGTTTTATTTCAATTGGCCGGACTCGAGTCCCTCGATTTGTGGAAACTCAGTGTTGCGGCTAATTTGGGGCTAATAGAAAACAATCGTTTCTACCAATAAGGGGCGTTTACTCTACTTTGACATGGGTGGATTCGTGGGAATCGGTCCTATACTTTTCTCAGCTGAGTACTTCTGAGCACGGGCCAGTACATAGTTCGCAACAAACAATATTTCTATACACTATTTCGGACGGAGGCAACTACGGTAGAAGAACAGACGACAACTAAATCCTTTATAAAGTTGAACAAATTTTAAAGTCAATTTCTCGAAAAAAATATCGGAAATTCCGAATAAAAAAATGTTATACCGAATTATTTTTTTGTTTTTTTTTGCGTAGAATCGCACCCTGCTCGGTTATACTAGAAATTCCGACCCACCCAGTATACATATATGTGTATCCCGCAGAATTTCGATAACGTCGAAAAACAACTGTCGAGGTAAAACCGCTCGACGGATATATTTGACCAGAAATGTTAAAAAACATTGAATTCATAATATTGTCGAGTGTATCGTGATTTCCTAACAACATTAAAATTAACATATCTCCTAAACTAATGATTCTTTAACATAAATAGGTTAATACTTTTTTGTAAAGAATATCGAGATGCATCAATTGATACACTAAAAAATATATGATTCCATTTAGAAAAACATTAATGACTTTCATATGTCCTCTACACGCTCACCTACAAGTAAACTAGTATCATCAGAATGTGCCTCTCTCGAAGCCACTTCATTTCATCTGAAACATTTTTCGCTACGCATAATAATATAACCCCTCGCCGTACTTTAACGAGTCAGTCTCTCGCGATGGAGATTTCTAGTAGGAACCTGTTAAGTGTAAATGCGAATTATAGTCTGAATAAAATTCTTATCTCTTGTCATCAGTATTTAAACATTTAAATAAATGTAAACACACAATAAATATAAATTGTCTTTTTCCTTCTTAGAAGTTATTACAAACGAAAAGCTTCTAATCATTGCAACTATGAAGAAAATGGTACTGCAAGAGAACAATTACGTAAATCTAAATGGCAGTATATGGTGATTCAACCCGTATATAACAATTAAAATTAAGATTTAGCTTGTTACCAAACAATAACACCTTCGCGACTAAGAGAACTTCGCCGCGTCGTGCTCTGAACATCCGCGATTCGAAGAACTTCATCGTGTCGTGCTTTTTAAACAACTCTCGAAAGGAGATCGATAGATAGCATGACGTAAGTTCCCCTGAAATCCGTGAACCCTGTCGGCGAACAAATATCTGCGATCGAACCGGGAATTTTGTTTGTTAGGTGAATCGTAACGAATCGCTATCATGGCAACGCGATTGCTGGCGAACTTTTATGATTAGCATATAAATCGCGCGTGCGTTTTTTTTTCGTGTTCGTTTGGTCGTCGACGACGCGACGCGACGCGTCGCGACGGGGTGATACGGTCCGCGGCGCGTGTACGCACGCGATTTCATGTTAGTTTTTCCACGCTGCGTATCGATCAGCGCCGCGCACCGCTACACCCCCAGCCAGTTGTCTCGCATGACGTGTTGCGTGACAATAATCAAGGGTTAACTCGAAAGGAAAAAACGGTAATACGTGTCCAACGGGTCCGCCTCTTCGGCACCGAAACGTTTCGTTTGATCGTAGTTATTTCCACCGCAAGGTCTGTTATCGGCGCGAGGCGAGAAATACGCGCGCGGAACGGAGCGGAGCAGAGCGAATGAGTGCCATCTCGCTTTTTCCCTCCCGCCTGTCTTCCGACCAGTCCGAGACGCGAGCTCTTTAATTAACTTTACTTTGTTCGGGTCAATTGTCCCCTCGTCGAGGAAGACCGAGTGCGTGCTGCCATCGACACTACTCGCGGTCGCGTCCGCGCCCGCGTTCGACCAACGCGATCGATGACATTATAAAATTATGTCGTAAATTGTAGTACGTGGACTCCTTACGCAACGTATCAAGGCGGCACGTTCCGTTTGTATAATTTAGCACGCGTCGCCGGCGCTTTTTTCATCATTCTTGCATGCGAAATCTGCAGGCATGAGCGCACTCTTTTCATGACTTTTGCATGCGAAATCTGCAGGGGCTGTACTTGTTGCTTGGAAACTATTCGGTCTGCTGGAAAGTAACGTGTATTATTTACCAGCACAGAACTGGTGTAAGTGATAGAAATCGTGGGACGAGAATTATTTTTTCAAGTCAAATGTCTTTGATCTATATTTGTTTAATTATGCAGATCTTCATGCGTCAGAATAATTTTCTACCACGTTTGCAGTGGACAGAACTTGAACAGAAATTGATTTCGTTTCGTAATAAAATTATTAGGTTAATTTGTAGTTAAATATTGCTTTATTTATGGTTAAACATTGTTTAATTTGCAATTAAACATCGTTTAATTTGTGGTTAAACATTGTGTAATTTGTGGATTAGACGTCAATTTGTTTCGGGTGTACATGAAAGATTATAATTTATAATGTGAATATAATGCAAGTACAAGAGTAATATAATCTGAATGGCATTCGTACGATACGGATGTTATATAAAGTCATACGAATAATATAAAAAGTACGTATTTTTTGTACTATACTTTTCTATTCCAGTCAGCACTGAAATAGTTAAAGGCAATGTGACAATATTTCCATAAATACCTACTCGTTCTCAACGAGTTAGTTGAGAAGTTATTGTCGATTAAAGCGTACTTCAATTGCACAAAATTATTTTAATTGAAATTTAAAATCCGTAGTTTATGTTGTATCACTGACAAAAACAACGATGCGTATGCAGAGAACTGTATTCACCGAATGCAAAACAGTGCTTTGTGCTATTATGATCAACCGAAATCCAATTCCACAATAACCATTATGAACAACCGAAACATAATAGAATTCCTCTCATCAATAATAGCTATCGGTAACGAAAATTATTTTCGGTTGCCTATGATCGATACGTGAAACCAAAACGTTTAACATCCTCAACTTAATATCCGTAACTGAAATAATAAACAACTCATCGTTACTGATTTACTTTATAGTCATTTTGGGGATTATTGTATTGTAGTAGTTTTTAGTCTATATTTTTTTGGAGGAAGCAATCAAAGTGAAAAGGTCAGAATTGGCAAATCGCAAAACAATCGTGTTCTTGGTTGAGCTTGGTTGGGAAGTGATGTCGCATCCTCCATATAGCCCAGACCTTGCACCAACGGATTATCATTTATTTCGAAGTTTACAAAACTGTTTAAATGATACAAATTTCAATGATAACGATAGCCTAAAAATCGCACTTAATTGAGTTTCTTACTGAGAAGGGCCAGAGGTTTTATGAGCGCAGAATCATGAAGTTATCATAAAGATGGCAAAAGGTCATCGAACAGAATGGAAAATACTTGACTGATTAAAGTTCATTTCTTGTATAGAAAAAATTGAGTTTTATTTCGCATTGAAATACCGAAATTACTTTCCTGCCAACCCAATATCACTATAAATTCCCGTACTTTATGATTATTATACGGATCGCGTTAAATTTCTTATGAGAAAAAATGATATGACACTCGTTTGTTCATAAGAAGCTCCTTTTCTGAGAATTTCTTAGCTGAAACAGATTGTCTGTATCCATCAGAGTGACTGGCCTGCTCTCGAGAGTTCATTGGCATGAATTATGGTGTCATTACGTATGTTAACACGTTGACTGCAGAGCGATTTTCCAATATTTCGGCGGAAGTGAAATCTTGACCTATACGAAATGTATAACATTAAATTATCAGATGAGTTTATAATTTAATTAAATTTTGGTTAAATACCTCCCGACTTCGTGTGCCGAATATCAACAATTTTATATTACGATATTATTAAAACTGAGAAACGCGAAAGGGTGAATTATTTAATTTTGTTGCTGTAGTTTACTTTACGATTTAATTAATAAGGATATAATTCTCTGGCTGTCAAATACAGCATATATAAATTTATCATTCAACTAGATATAGTGGAATTTTATAGCAAATTAATGAATTTCGTAATTGTTTACTATAAAATGATTAATACTGATGTTGTTCGTCGTCATTTCATAAAATTGTTATTGCATTGTATTGAGTGGAAAGCTCATTCCGTTGTATTAAAAAGTGAACACTGCGAGAAAGCATCCAAAAAGATATTAATAAAACTAGGTTAATTGCAATTTGTTTGAATGCAGAAGACAAATGGAACGAACCACTCAACTCAACCGTATACAACCGAATATCTGAATTTATTTAACTGTTTCCTGTGAAGTATTTCCACGATTTCAGTAATAATTATAAAGTATAAAAATGTGAATTCAGAATGTTAACGAATCATTTTATTCCGTTTGGTAGTACCAATGTTAAGAAAACAGTGAATTACACAATTTTACCAGTGGACTTCCTACATATTGCAAAAATTGTTATCATATTATACTCACATCTTTCCTGCAGCAAAAACTAGGAAAAGAAAAATTGCTGATTCATCTACGCAACTTTCGCAAACGTTCACATTAATGTAAAAAGATTTTGTACGATTCTATAGTTTGCAGAAACGATCTGCAGAATATTTTATATGCAAATTGGAGATAGCTGCGCGGTAAATCACACTCGTATCATGACACACTTTAGTCTAGACTAAATAATTTAGAAATCACCACCACTTCCTATTGCGCGTACATCCCACCCTAGTCTCTTCGCTTTGCTTTCGCGATAACCACACAACGGGTGACTCGCACTTTCGCACGTAAACTACAAAATCCCGAACAATGTTACCTGAACGATGAATTTTCAGCAGCGACGAACACTGGCACTGACTTGAAGAAAACCATTGTTTAATCGATAAACGTATAAATGTCAAATATTCTCACACTTTCAAAGTCTGCGATAACAGACCCATTGAAACGGAGAGATGAAGTTGCATTTGAACCGAAGAATATTTGTTCTCGTCGAAGAAAAACCTTTTAACTGGTCTGCAAAACGAATTTGCTTAATTATCATTTATAATCAATTCTCGGGAATAAAATTTGTATTCAGGAGTTCGTTCAGGGAGAAAAGAAAACAAAGAGAACGAAAAGAAATAAAAGAACGTCCAACGGAAGGAACGAATGCAAAAGAATTCATAATTCATGCATAATTCAATGTTTTTTCGGTATATAACAACGTCCAGAGCAGATGCATTCTATATGAGAGAGTACTACGCAAATTTACACTTAACAGGAGAAAGATGTGTGGATGCATAAAAGGCCCTTTGCCAAAATGGAAGCGCGACGATCAAAAGATATGAATATTAAAACGCGATGGTTATCAAGACATAAAATCCACGAACATAAAATCCAAAGAGCAATTTCACAAATAATAAATATATACTCATATACTCATATACTCATTTAATAATGTCACTGTGTTGAAATACAAGTTTTAAATGCTCTTTGTTTCGTCGAATGTCCTTTAATAATCAAGTTCTACTACAAAATTTAGCATCGATACTAAAATCGCTTTTGAACATTATCCCGCGCACATTGGTCCCCTATTCCATCACATGATAGACAATTATAAAAAGCAAAAGTCTCAGATTAAATCACCTGTGCAAAGGCTTCTGTGAAAACAATTGGTCTTAACACTAGATCTAAAAATGACGTGTTCTAAATGTTTTAATTTGTAATTATTGAGATTAAAACACACATTTATGGAGAACTAATTCAATAAATTAGTTTCTTTAAGGGATATATATTATGACCAGACTGCGAATTTTTATACAAAATAAAAGCTGTCTGCACTCATTGCAAGATACAGGAGCTGCATAGACATTTATTTTGTTTCTGAATCATTTTAACGAGTTGAAATTAACGCAACAGTATTTTTTCAATCCTTTAAATGTTTTTACCGTTTTGTATCTGACCTAATCGTTTTTATTGTAAATGCAGAAAATCCGCAGTCTAATCATGAAAAAAAATCGATCGAATTATGAGTACATCATGATTACATATAAGTAATATAAATGAATTGCTTTTACCGTTCCGTAAACCTAACGTCACTAATGTCATCGAACATGTTGAACAAGAAAAAAATAAACAAGCCGGCAAACATGCATTGACAATTTCTTAGTGAACATTCACGTGAGATTTCACTTTTGCGGTCTACAAAGGGACGAATAAATCTCGTTCAGGGTATATATGACGTTATGAATTATGCGAAGAGGATAGCATTGAGCGGTAATTGAGGAGGTAATCATGTCTCATCCTCACCCACACCTCACCGCAGTGCCCTGACAGCGTACAACGATACCCCTATGCATAGTTCACACTTCGTTCCTGCCAATTAACACTCGCGGAAGATATTTTGACCGACGCCAAGGCAGCCAGGTCAGGAAAACAACCGCGTGACCGGCGACCACACATTTTCAGCAGCTTTCGCCGAAATTTCCCGGGGAAACGCGGCGCGACGCGTTCTGCGGAAACGGAATTTAATGAAAATTCTACGCGCCGCATGTCCAGCCGCGATACATCCGCGCGTTACGGTACAAACGGTTAATTGGTACTTTGAATCGATCTAACCAGCGATTTTGAAGCGTCTGGCAACCTTGCGAATCACGAAACGATGCATAAACGTTGCCAGCAATTAGTTTAATAACCGAAATTGTTTCGCGATGGGTCCGCGCTATGAAAAATCTCATGCACGACAGAAGTCGACGATTGCAATTCCTTGAAATCGTTTATGTCCGACATAAAGTTTCAAATGGCGAGCAGATACTTTATTTATTTTAAGGAAATTTAAAACTGTTTTTGCATATGCATCGAGATGAAAGCAATTTTATAGTTTAATGTCTTCTGAAACGGGCATACGTGGAGCATGGAGATACGAGCTTTGTGTTAAGATATTTGCAATCCTAAACAGTCACTGATTATTCCGCTGTATTCATAAATTCATGGCATAACTGGACATCACCTGTAAGTTGGGCCTGCGCCAATGTAATCTGATGAGATTTCGTGGAACTGTATAAATTAATAAACTCTGGTGGACAATCGTAAGTTTCTTTATTGCTGATTTGTGTATTAGGCAATTGATGGTTAAATTCTCTTCTGTATCCGTCGTCAATTAAAGAAATTGAAAAATTAAAGAAATTCAGGTAATACTGCTTTATAAAGTGATAATAAAAACATAATTTTTTGATAAATATAATTACAACAAGTGTTTAATGCATTAATTACAACAATACTTGTGAAACATAAATAGCGATGTAACAAATCAATAATTCACATTCAACTATCTCCTTCACCCATCTTTTCATACATCCGCCAGAGTCTCTCACATCTGATGCCACAATCTTTTTATAGATTCTTTCACATTCACTGATTTGCATTCAAACCACGTTCGCCATAAAACAATCTCACACAGGTGTGTATGTCCACTAATAACAAGCTAGCTGTTACAATCACTTTGAATAGTCTGTAAGTTACTGTAATTATATTGCATGTGTTTGACTTGCTTAATATTTCGTTTAAATACAATACTTTTATAAAATATATAATTTAATAAAGATCCTTCTTAACCATTTATCCTTCTTAACCAGTGAGCTATTTTTGACCAGTATACTCGTCATAAAGAAGTGGCAACATTTTACGTTATGATGAATACACTCGTCAAAAAAAGCTGATTGATTATATAAGTTCATTCTTACATCCAGTAACGGTCATGTACTTAAGGACACTTAAAAAACGTTATGCCCTTTTTAAAACTGAATTAAATGACTTTAATTTGTTTAGATAATAGACGGACTAATTTATTAGACAATGATTATAATACTTTCTATTTTTACTATTACTTGGAATAACAAAGAAAGAAATAAAATAACTCACGTTTTTCAACTTTTTTATATGAGCCTATAACGAAAATATGAAAAAATGCATTATGAAGAACTCGGTAACTTCCATACATGTTGAAAATTTCATCGAAATCTGTTGACTTTGATAAAAGCTCTGAATAATTGAAAATCGCGAAAATTGCAGTATTCTAAAAAACCAACGCCTCTATCATCTACATAAAATTCAAATCGTTTAGTCTAATTTAAAAAAAGTTATACCGTTTATCAAGTGTCCTTAAATATTTGGCCGCCATTGTACATACAACAAATTAAAAAATTTCAGAACAAGACACTATTTTCACTAAAACAGTTTAAGAAAACAAAATGGAAAAACCTAATTCGCAAAATTTGCAAAAGGATGAATTTAGAGTGCAAAACATGTATCCATGGAATCGAAGTCATTTGGTTCAATTTTAGAAACGTTATTCCCTTTCAAAGAGTGTCCAAATGTCGGTTGGGGTCGGTGTAATAAAAAAATTAGCCGTTTCCAAAGAAGTTCAAATTTAGCCGCATGTGTCGGAATTCGTGCGAGACGTTTCTTCAAGGTCATGGTGCGCAACCATCGAAAAGTAGAAGAGACCTGGCACATGTTGATCGTTTCGCTCCTTCCCCCGACTGGCCACGTTCTCAGTTTCGAGTAATTATAGCACTTAAAGCATCCTGCAGCGGTGAAATGCCACGGGATTGACTCATCGTGCGTGCACGTGAAGTTTGTCTGCGAATGAACAAGCCGAGGCGAGACTAGAATCGAGGAACGAAACCTGAGTACATAATTCTTGCGTGCTCAGCGTACTGTACCGTGATCGATTCTTTCGCGAAAAGGGACGTGCGTACGAGTGAGAAGGTTCTTTGCGTGCTAAGGCGGCGCAGTTTCAAAATTGTATACAGTAAATTCTCCCTAATTTTCCTTTAGCGTGTAAACAAAAATGGACAATTTAGAAAGAGGAGATACGATTATTCGAGCCACGCGGCTTATTTTTATAGTTGTGGATCGTCAACAATTACAAAAGCTAGGTGCAAAGTCGAATAAAAAATAAATTCTCTTCCCAAATTGTCCATTTTTGTTTACAAGCTGAAAGAAAATTAGGGAGAATTCACTGTACTCGTATCGCAAGAATACAGATAAAATAAAATATTTATAAAATTGTATAAAATAAAAATTGTTTACAGCAAACACAGAAGCCGTGTAGGAATTTTACTCTGCCTCTAAAAATTATTGAAAGCTGATACTAATGCGTTAACATTCTGAAATTGCTTTAATCTGTTTACTGTTTAATATTACAGATATAACATTTTACGGACGTAAAAAAACACTATCAACACTGTCGTTCATGATTAAAATTATGATTGTTCATACAAAAGTTCATAAAATACGGACTCGATATTTAAAGTTTCTAAATATGATTATGACTGAAATAATACAAACATTTTGAACTTGGAAGTACACTGTGCATATACTGGCAAAAAGTATTCGTTCACCTTATAAAATGCAATAACTTTTTCAAAACTCCATTAAATGACTTGAATTTCTTTCAAATATTAGAGATACTAGTTTGCTGTGCAATGACTTCTTGTTAATTTTGCTATTACTTAGAGTGAGACAAAAAAATAAGAAACACTTGTTCTTCAACTTTTTAATTTGAACCTGGAACGAGAATTTAAAAAATGCGCTTCGTAGACCTAGGTAACTTATATGCATACTGAAAATTTCATCGAGATTAGTTAACGTTGTTATGAGCTACAAGCAATTGAACATCGTAAAAATCACAGTTTTTTACGAATTTAAATAAAAAAGCAGGTAATTTTTCCTTCTTTCAGCGGCTGTAGCTTGATCATGCGTCAATTGATTTCAATGAAATTTTCAGTTTGCGTATAATTTATCGAGATGTACAAAACGCATTTTTTTCACATTCGTTCCAAATTCAGATAAAAAAATTTAAAAAACGAGTGTTTTTTATCTTTTGCTGTCGTTTTATGTAATAGCAGAATTTTAAAAAAAAGTATGCTGATCATTGTACCATAAACTAGTCCTTTTAACACTTAAAAAAGATTCAGGACACTTAGACCAGTTTGAAAAAACTTATTGCGTTTTAAAAGATGATCGAATACTTTTTACCACTGTACAGTACACTAACAGGGATTTATTTGGCCACAACGTCAAAAGTAAAACATAAATCTCTACAACTCCAATTTGATACACAGGAATTTATTAATGAAATCGAAACGCCTTTTACGCATACACGAGTTAAAAATCGTAACAGAAAATAAACGAGCATGTTTTATATTTCCGCCATATCGTCCAATAAACTTGTATGTAGAAGATAGTTGATCCTTAACGAGGAGTTCGAAGCACGTAAGTCCACGATGGAAATGCAGAAAGAAATATTTGAACAGAAATTTATACCGCTAAACTAGTAATTCTTGAGGAGCAAGTTTCTCGATGCGGCAGAATTCAGAGGAAAATGATGGAACCTGAAGTGGATGGGCTTAGGAAGCTATCATAGGATATCTCTGTGAGTGAATGTTTAATAAACCGCAGACTGTCGCCGACGTGGCTAACTTTCCTTCTATCTGGACGTCCTCTCTACTATTGCCATCTACACCATGCCGTTGGCATGACGTGGAAATTCATCGTGGTCACCAACTATTCCAAACTATCGCTACTTTCGGCATACTACTCTAACTATCTTAAACTGCCAATATACTGTCTACTCTGCGGCCCTTGAATCTGACCCTGTGACACCTTCTGTTCAACGCGAGAAACGACCATAAACGATATTGTCTTCTCCTTGTCGATGTGCTGAGTAAATCACAACTCGAGATCATACAATATTAATCGTTTCTAAATCCAAAATAGTTTTTCCGATCTACATTTAATATGACATAGCTCATTTTATCCATATGAAATTGAGTCTTGTGACTCATTTTTTAAATATAAACATAAAAATTATTTTGGAAGGTAACATAATAATAATAATAATAATAATAATAATAATAATAATAAACATTCTTTTCTAATTATTAGTGACACTTTAAAATTAATCTTTGTTTAATTCTCACCTCTAATTCTCACCTCATCCATTTTCAAATGTGTTTTTAAAAGAGGTATTCAAATTATTTGCAGGTCACTTTAATATATTTAACATATCGTTCTGCCCGCAACGTGGTATTGATCCAAATGACTTGTAAGACCTGTACACCAGCTTTAAAATTTGAAAGTGGATGCATTAGCTGTGTTTGGTGTACTTTCGCATAAGAGTGTTCCGAAAGTTCAATGCCCTCTACTTTTATTACACTGTAGAGTACTTTTGGAATTTCGCGAGATTATACCAACGGGATTAAACGGGAGTAAATTCAGATTCTCGAAATAACTAGACACGCGAAAATTTAATTTCGCAATTTATACGTGCGTAAGACCAGAAAAATGAAAGCTGAAATCAAAAGAAATCAGATAGTAATATAGAGACTATCATTACAATAGGCGTTAATTTCGAGATATGACTAGTTCTTAGATTTTCAAATGAGATAAATTAGAAAGATTCTAGAATATTATGTATAAAAAATATATATGTTTAAAAAATTTAACTACCAAAATAATATGTTATCATTAAACTGTGGATCTTTTTTCCAAATATAAATAACCTTCATCGTTTGTAACAAATATGTATCAAATAGAACATTCTTTCTTCCTGCAAATAATTGCAGTGACTTGAAAATAATACACAATTGTCCTTAAATTCTTCTAATATTTTGATTATTTGAAATTTTATCTGCCCATTATATTCTTATAAATGCATAAGATCCGCAATCTAATTATCATGTCTATTTTAAATGGAGATTTGATAACGTTAACAGTTTCCATCTTGATGGACAAAATCACTATTTAACACAAGAGTAAGAAAAACAAGATTTCTAGCAATTGCTTTTGGATTAACATCCTCGTAGATCCTAACAAAGTTTTACTTATTTAATACTATTAAATCGTAATATAAATTGTAAACTACTTGAAGCAATGTTGAGATAAGCAATCGGATAAAATCCGTAAAAATTGCCAACAACTTTTTTGACGTTACAATTCCGTATCTATCAATGCATTAACGGGTAAAGCCAAAAATCATTTTACCTGCAGCCAGCAATTACGTGTGCATGTTACCATCCAACCAGGCGTAATAACATAATAACGCGTTTAAGACTTATCTTCATACAGATAATAATGTGGCACGCCTAATCTGGCAAATTAAATCTTAACTCATGCGCGCGCGGCTCCGTCATTGGCCGGTTAAAAGCTGCGTCCCGTCGCGTCGCGGCCGAAATATTTTCGCTGAAAAGTCTCACTTTCGAAATGGCTGAATGCATGTAAAAATTAACATAACTCGTCAGCATTTGTAGTCGTCCCGCTCCCTGTGTCTGTGATGCATAAACTCTTGTTCCAAATTAATATTCATGTCCAGACACGGAGTCTAGGGTTCTACCAATCTACGGCGAGCACAGTTGTAGAAATAAAAATGTCATTCCATTAAAGACAGTTCGAAATTCGTCGCGTGTGACCATTTCCCCATCTGTACGTGAACATTCTCTACGCGTTTGTCTAAAATAATATGAAAATGGTGAAAAAAATTACAAAATGAAGAGATGAATGATAACAAAAAATGGAAGTGATGGAATAACCAAATAGTACTCCTGTTAATTCCTCGATGCTCTATCGCAGTAAATCCATTTTGTTTGGATTATATTTACTCTTAATTCGGCATTCGCGCGTGACGAGTATTTTAATAACAATATCTCTGGGAAACGTGAGCCGAAACCTCAAACTGGTTTTTGCAAATAACGCAAGCCTGGATACCGGTGCACCCATTCGTTTTTTCATAGTTAAGGATTTAGTATTTAGAGTCGGCATGAGAGTTTAAATAAACAGTCGTTGCATTCAATTCCATTTTTCACGAAGCCCGTCGAAGATTTAGTTTTTATAACAGTATACAGTTTTTACGCTGGGTAAAGCTTTCGGCGTAGAATGGTTTCCTCTCTACGTGCGCGCGCGTGTATATTTGTGCGAGTGTATGCGCTGCCGGCACACGTATGGAGCGTTGATCGTCATGCAGGAAGCTCGGTTATGGACATGGCAACAATTTTCCCTGCTGTGTACAATCATTTTTTACGTGTAAATAACATAACGATTCCATGAATTTCCTCCCGTATCCTAAACGATTATTTATTTTATTTTTATTACCGGAAATTGAAATGAACGTATGAATTGTTCAATACGGTTCAATTGAATTAAACATTTCAAAACTCGCCGAATTGATGCGTACAACGAGATATTAGCAAAAACTATAAATGACGTGACAACTAGCTACTTTAATGGGAATATTCGAACAGTAGTGCAACGTTGATAATGACCTTTGTTGTTAAAACAACGATAAAACTTACTAGAAAATTAAAAAAGAAAAAGCAAAGATCATTGCGCAGGAAATAAAACTTCGAAACACGATAACTTTATCAGAATTTCTTTGTCCTCAAATTTCTGGATCCTAATAGTATTGCTAGTTTTCGAGTGACAATTGTTTGAAAATCGTATGTCATGAGTGCTGCACGTAGGAAGTTTAATATCGTCGGAACTATAAAGCTCCTTTCATAGAAAATGATTGAGTGAATTTCTAAACTCAAGCATACCTTACGCTGAGAGTAAGGAAAGATCAAAACACATTCAGTTTTTCAGTTTTCGTGCTCGGTAGGTTTAGGATAGTGGAGCTGGTTACTGTGAGACGACCAATTGTTATGCCTTTTGTTTGCATAATTAGCTTTATAATAATCGGATAAGACATGTTGAATTTGATTACCGAAAAGTAAACTAAATAAAAGAATAACAAATTTAATATGTTTTTTCCGATAAATATAAATATAATTAAATATGTTTCATTCGATAAATATAAAGTTAATTATGCTCGAATTCGAACCAGAAGCACAGCAATTGGTCACCTCACAGTAACCAGCACCACTATCCTAGCGTTAAATAGTTTATAAGCGACGATTTTTAACTCGGGATTTTTTAGCCTGCGGAGTTTTAGCCCCACCCTTAATCGAGACTCTACTGTATCGTGTTATCGATTCGCATCGATAGCCGGGAAAATAGTCAGCTGGTCGTTAGCGGCAGGCATGGATCCATAAATAACGTTAGGGCCAAAAACCAGGGCGGAAAGTTCGGGCAGTGTTAGGGAAGTGCGAGCAGTATGCGCATTATATCACGGGGACGCATTGTCCCGGTATTCCAAGAGTCGGTGGGCACGACGTTATAGCGCGTATCACTTATATAATTTACATCGGCGCGTATTATAACCTGGTGGGTGGCCGGGCACGTAACGAAGTGTACCGAGCGCATACCGGATGAACGGTCCGTAGTCGTGGCACCCTCTCAATGGAATTCCTGGCTCTCTCCCACAGGCTCGATTTCTTCGTTTCTCGTGCATAATTACTCATTGGCCCGCTTTTCTCGGCGATTCTATCAATGGCGGCGGACTACACGTCGGGATGCCCATACGGCAGGAGATCGTATGTTGGTTGCGGCCCGCTTCGAACGCCTTTTCAATGGGACACGACCCGAGAGTTCCTGCGATCCAGAAGCGTGAAGCGAGCTTAGAATATCGAGGATGTTTCAACGGCCGAGAATTAACCGAAACGGGACTGCCGCTGCGGAAGGCTTTAGTTTCAGGTTAATAATGGTTCGACGGTTAATAATATTAGGTGTACAAATTAATTCTCGGTTCTTAAGTGAAATCAGTGGTAGCATTTATTCAAATCGAACTTTTTTTTCTCGGCACATTGGGAGCTTAAAGTAACCACGATATATGGACCAACATTAAAACAATACAGCTTGATCCTGCAACAGAAGAATATCGATATGTATATACAAGCATCAACAAGTGACTCTTATAAAAACATGTGACGTTTATAAAAACAAACGACGATATTGCTGCGGTCAAGTAACAATATGAAGAGAGTAAAGGAAGAATGAAAAAATTGAGCAAACATAGCACGTGTATCTTATGGCAATTTTTCTACAACGTATATATGTGTATACGCATAAAATTTTACAACAGAAAGACAAGAAAAAAGGAAACTGCTTTGCATAATTAATTATGTACATATTTTAGAAAAAGTTGTACAAAATTTAAAAAAAAAAAAACAAAATATACTGAAAATGAGTAACGATTATAAGAAATGCCAAACAAGTTATTTTACTCCCCTTAGATAGTTCTAGTGTTAACAGGTGTTGACTTGATTTTGCTCTTCACTGTATGTATTCGATGGTATATTTTAGTCTGAAATAATTCAACGTTTCCAACTACGCTATTCCGATATTCTGTTCATTTTTAGCTACGTTAGTCTGAATTAATCCTACATTCTTAGCTGCACTGGAGACATTCTCGGTCAATTAAAGTTATTAAAAGAGAAAAATTAATTTTGATTTGACATCCATTTCATTGATGTAGTCTCAACTGTGCCTAAATTTTCCCTCTTTGTACACTAAAGCCAATATACCAAGAATTTTTCCATTTGAATGGAACATAATTTATGCCATATTGAGCCAATTATTTTAGCTGCATATTCTCTAGCGGACAACGTTCAGGTGCCATGTCAGATTAAAACCAAAGCCATGGAAGCGAGTTGCGAGTTAAATGTTCGCACGGTCGTAAAGTTTAGCGTCACAGAAGCAGAATTCGTAAATTCGCAAAGGCGGAGGACGACGCGTCTCGTTCCGGAATCGAGTTTTCTAACGAAAGCTCGCGCTCGCGCTCGTCGGTCCTTTGTATCCACAGTCACATTTCAATTTCAACCCGCCTCAGAGTAAGCTTCTTCCGTTCTGCTTGTATAATTAACCGCTTCAATTGCTTCATTTTATTTCGGAAGGAAAGCACGGGGCCAGAGTGCGTCTTTCGCAGTGTCGGCGTCCCGTTCCTTTCTTTCCTGCACCGAATATGTACACTATTTTAGTCGGATTACATCATAAAGGAGCATATCAAACACGCGTTATCAAGCTTCGAAAGTTCCTTCGTAATTATACCCTCGTTTTTTAAGCAAATGAAACAACAAAATTCCGCGAAACTATCGATCTGCATCTTTGTTCGCGAAAATCATAAATGGAAACTGTGCTGTGGTTTTGTGAATAATTAATAATATTTTAATAATAATAATAATAATAATATTTGCGATAATATTCCAAATACGATAACGTAACGTAGAAATAAGAATTTTAATTGTTACGTCAACGCTCGTTCTGCGGTCTTACTCGACAAAAATACAACCGGATATGCTTAGAATCATCTACAATGTTATTTATCAAAGTTTAACAATATGCATATTCTGGGTCTAAATGAACCCGAACTCCGTCATCTGAGACGACATACATTGTTACATGCTGCTGCAATTTGGTATTACATTTCAAATTTATTTGAACTCTAAAATACTGTAGTGAAGTATTGCATTCCTCATTTCTGTTTCAAAGATTTCTGAGGTATGGTTTCTTATTTATTATCTTTAACAAGTTTGCGACTAGAAGTAATCTATATACGAGTAGTGCAGTAACAGTACACCATACGCAGTAACATGAGAGTGTAGCTTGCTAGAGTGATATAGAGGGTGTTCCACAATTATTTTAACAGCCGAAAATGAGGGATAGCTGAGGTCATTTGAAGTAACTTTTTCCTTTGCGAAAATGCAATCCGCGGCTTTGTTTACGAGTTATTAACGAAAAACACTGGCCAATGAGAGCTGACGGTGCGAGAGAGAGAGTCCGCGAGAGAGTCCGCAGCACGAGGCTTTGACAGAAGGTCGGAACGGACTCGAGCCGCGTTCGAAGCATTGGACAAGTCACGAAGCGTGAACTTTCCTGATTTTTTTTATTTCGTAAAAATGATATTTTTAAGAAAAACGCTGTTCACCTCTACTTTAGAACGTCTGAAGAATATTTACTAATTTTTCGGACTCGAAATAATATGTAGTTTAACCGTGTCAGCCGTTTTAATTTCCTGGTGTGCATGACACCTCATGTGTACCATATGAAATTTTTATGCAAGGTGTACAGTGAAGATTAACAAAGTTCGTAAATGATATTTTAATTTAAATAATTCCGTGTCCGAACAGAATTCAACGAATGAGCTGATTTAATAATAAATAATTATAAATGCCGTAGGTATAATAGTAAGTATCGTAGTAGTTATGACAGTTTTCAGAATCTATTGAAGTACTGTTCGTTGCTCAGAAGAAGTCCGCCAGTTCGACAGAGGGGCAAAGAGGGTATTCCACTCGCTTCACCTAACCTGCAAATCCATTGGTAAACGAGAAGACCCACAAGCTAGTCGACGCGAGGGGCAAAGGGTATATGTCGCCCGCTCCATCTCATCACGTCTCTTGTTTAGCGCGTAACTTAGCCAATAATGATCAAAAGTCTGAAAATTGAAAAAGAGGCTAAGTGGAGCGGCCGACCGATTCCTCTTGTCCCTTGCGTCATTTAGTTTATTTACATGTTTCATTTTCTCGTTTCTCGATATCATATGGTACAACATAAATATAAAAAATATGTGCACAGTACAGTACGTTTGCTGCATAATCCAATGGAAAGTTAATCAAGATGCTAATTTGTAATTAATAATTACAAATAATCATTACACATCATCAGAAGAATCTGAAGTTAATGCTTTAGGGATAAGTCTACGCAGTTACTTTATGCGTTTGTTTCACTTTCTTTCGATTGTTCTACGACTACTGACTCCCGTCGCGCGTCTCTGATACACACACGTGCACGCACACGCATGTGTATTTACAGTATTTATTCATGTATTTACAGTAAAAATGAATAGATCAAGAACAAAACTCTAATGACACATTAGAAGAATTTAAAGATATTCTTACATTATTTTCAACTTCTTACGATTATTTAAAGAGGAAAGACTTTTTATCGAATTTATGTTCCACAAAATTAACTTCGATAGTTTTTATTTACATTAGATAATTACGGTAAAACTCATATATGGAACAGAGCTTCGTACAAATTGGATGAACGAAGTAGAAGTAATCGAAATTCTATTGCAGTATTTATTTTTAACAACTTATTACACAGATTTTATTTCCATAATTAAAACGGATGACACAATTTTACTTTTCGTTGCATCACTGATCAGCCCACATCCGCACATCCAATCAGACTTAAATGCCCTATTGGGCAGAGATTTGTGCTGTGCATAATTGAACTTGCAGAGCTGGCCAAGCGTCCAATCCTGTTGATCTTGGCAAATACAAGCTAACCAGTCTATTACCAGCGACCTTCGATACGTCTAAGATCGATATATGTCGCAGGCTATCACCCACATACACCTATCGATGTACATCTATCCAATCCGTCGTGATTGCATGCTGGGGAAGAATATTCATGGAACAGTAAATTGAGATTTCCGTTAAACAAATGAAAACACGAACACGTTCAGGAACTTATTATCATTGCTACTATCTACAATCTGTTTTATTATATATATAAGGAGCCCTTCGTTAGTATTCATAATCATAAGATAGAAATTATCTCCATTGCTATTAATAGAAATGTTTGTTATGTTTGTATAATAATATAATCTAATTATCATAAAATTGATCTTATCATTATTATCATTTACAATCCATTTTTTATTCATTAGTGTTCATAGGATTCCCTAATTATAAATTACGAATCTTGTGGTTTTAAAGTATTATATTATATTCCTTCGACATTTTTCTAGCCGGGGACAAATATATATGGACACTCTTTAAAACGATATAACTTTTCGTCTAGTTTACTTGGCAATGACGAAAATGCCTCATGTAATTTTACTATTACTTGGAATAACGAAAAAGAATCAAAAAGCTCTCGTTTTTTAACTTCTTTTTATCTGAACCTATAGCGAAAACTTAAAAAATGCATTTCGTTGATCTTGATAACTTATATGCATGCTGAAAATTCCATCGAAATCAGTTGCCGTTGCAAAAAAATAGCTTTTTCGGAGTTTTCATTCATGGTCATCGATGTTGATTTGCTGACGAGTGCATATTTCTTTTTATTGGATCGTTTAGTTGACGTTACACCACACTCAGCATGTGTGATGACTTAACCTTGAAATGACCTTAGACTCTAAACATGACATTTGTTTCCATTTGAAGGTTCACTCTTTATGCATGTCTGAATGAATTATAACGTCAGCTACACACGATGCAATAGAGAAGAATGTGTTCTTACATGCAAATCAACGTCAATGATTTTGAAAATTCCAAAGAAAAGTGATTTTGAAAAAGATAATTATATTGTATATTCTATTTAAAAATATACTAACAATTACTAACAACTTTCGGATTCCTGTGCTTTACTATACTATACCATACGATACTTTACTATACAATAACAACAGCATGAAAAAAGATTATTTTAAATTAGTTAAAAAAACATGATCTTTTAATTTTTATTGTCATTTCAACCAACTGCAATTTTTGCACAAATTTGATACTCATTCTTTAGTAAAGTAAGTTAGTGTACGTATCTCAAACAAATACAAGTTATTTGATTCATTTTTTAAAAAGTTATTCCCATAGTAAAAAAGAATTTTCTTCCTTGGGATCACATTTATTTCGTCAAACGATACAACTTTTGTTTGGGACATTTTTTCATATACAAAACAAACATTTTACTATTTTCGTTCATGCGTCTTTTTTCTTATCATCGTTGTCGTTATACTCGTGGTCATAATTTAGATGACTTATTAACCTTATCATGAGTATAATTATACCGATGAAAGGTACAGGAATCAAGTACAGTAGTCTCAATTTGTTACCGATCAAACATGTTTCACATATACTTAAATAATTGACACGACCGAATCTCTTCCCTCCCCTTCCACGGCATCGTGTTCCAAAGATTTTCAGTATCTTGTACTCTACCAACAACAGCAAGTAAAGTAAAGAGATACAACTAGTCGGATAATTCGATTCGACCAAGTTCTGCGAACCGGTATGCCATCGGGATGTGTGATTACCGATTGAAGCCCGAATAATCGTGGACTCCATAGACTGGTCGGCACTCGAGCACAAACTCCGTCGGTTTTTCTTCGGCGAATTCCCAGCCCGCGCGCTTCGCACGGGAAAGCAGTGCGTCCCGTACGTACCGACTTTTCTTTGCCGCGAAAGGGAAATCCCCCCGGGCTGTGGAAACACGCGACAGCAATGAGGGAAAGGACGCGGCAAAAGTTGGCGCCAGGAAAAATGCTCGACCGAGCGAAATAAAGAAACGAATTCGACGAGTTTATGTTTGCCGATGTGTGCGCGTCCGTCTGTGTGCCCGCTCGCGAGAAAGATAGAGAGGTAGAGGAAGAAAGACCGTGTCAAGGGTGACGGGAAAAGGAGAAAAGAGAAGTTGAAGGAGGAAAGGTGGGCGCGAAGAGAAAAAGGGAAGAGACACTCAGAAAATTCCCGGTCGCCTTTTCGCTAACACGGCACACGACGCTGATCTTTATGGGTTTCCATATTTCACGAGTAACACGAGCGTAGCTTCTTCAGCTGCCTGGGGGCGCCTACGCGACGTATTGTTCTCGTTTTCGCAAGCAGTCGTTTCACTATCGTCCAGAACTGAACCTCCGATGAATCGCAGTACTTGTCTGCAATGTTCTTAACACTGAATTTACCCGGATGCCGTAACGATTCGATCTCGAGATGGCTTCAAATTTCTAAGTAAACGAGAGCTTAATTACTTTTTAAACGTTCTTTCTTGCCTTATTTCGGTTCTTGTAGTCTTAGAAATTGGTTATAAAACGTTTGGAGAGAGAATCTGAAGTTGGAACATCAGCTATTTGAGCGACTTAGGTGGAGCGCTTCTTCAAGATGATTCACACACGTATGAACTCTTATTATGAAGCATAAGTTTCTGTTAACTTCTCTACCTCTGCTTAGTTGTATACGTTTACGCGCAATCTGTTTAAAAATGTATGGAAACAGTTTTGATCACCAAGAATTATTTTTGACACGTTTCTCTCATTTAGCCAGTTTAGTTCAATGATAATTAAATATTCAATATAATATTCAAATATAATAATATTATAATAATAATAATAATATAATAATAATATAATAATAATATAATAATATAATAATAATATAATAATATAATAATAATATAATAATAATAATATAATATATATAATTATAGTATAATAATATAATATAAATATTCAATAACAAATGTAAAGTAATGGACGCGATGATTCAGCTGTCATAAAGCATGAGGCTGGGAATCATCGGTACTCCTAGCAATGCGAGTCTATGACTTTCAAAGAGATTATGATTGCAGTTAACCTCTTATGCGGTTATATCATATTTGTACATCTTGATCATAGCTATGTATGAAAAACATATGCAGGATATGAAAATCATTGCATATTTCAATGTTTATGTCTGAGTTATAAGGCTTACTATGTTAGACCTTGAAATAACTCCCAACACTGACCGACTTGTTCTAATGCATCGTCTTCTGTTGAAGAGAAAATATAGTCTTCAAGATACTGTTGTTGCAGTTGCATGTTTCTAGCAAGTCTGTTAAAGCAGGAGTTGTATTACAAACATTTCCCAAAAGGAAGACAAATATGAATAATATATTTTCAAGAGGTAGTCAGAAGGTTGTCAACATTAATGAAAGTGAAAATTTTCACACGTTATTAAAGTTGTTAGTGCATTTTCTGGAACAATGATTCTATAAAATTCTATCAAGATCAAGGAAAGCTACGCTGGAGCTGCAAAACACGAGTAAAACTCGATTTACGTTTCACAAATTGTATTATTTTTTTCTTTTATCTACTTTTCCTTTACCCTAATTTTTAATAGTAAATAAAATCAGCAAGTACAATTCCTATCACTACCAACGCATTTATTAAGAAAAATTATCATACAACTTCCTCAATGCATTATCATCAGACTACGGATCTTCATGCAAATTTTCATTTTCGTACGCGAGTTTAAAAAATTTCGAATTCATCAACTAAAAAATTACTCATTCTAGAAAAAAAATAAAACTGCTATTATCTACATGTTTTCTTGAATTCTAAAAATCTTCACCTGCCATAAATGCATAAAAATCCGCAGCATAAGTATCACTAAGTTGGTAACATTGAAAAATCATCAAGATCAGAGGATACCTTTTCATTATCGAATCTTCCCATATCTGAATTTCCTATTATTGTGTGCGCAAATAAATCGATCGAAGCCGATCTATAACACCATTTGTTGCACAAATCAGTACTGATTTAATCTAGCCCCGTAATTGAGTAACTGTTAAATTATCCGAACACTCGTGTTTTGTGACTACTTAGAAGATTCTGTCGTAATTACAAGACTGCGAATTTTTATGCAAAATAAACACTTATTTCTAGACTTACAACAAATTAAAGTGAAATTTAAAGTTATTCGTTATCTTAGTAAGTTTATTAGATGAAAACAATAGAAGGATTTAGTATAAATTACAATTTCTTTATACATTGTTCAACAAGAATTTAGAAACTAATAATAATAATAAGTTATATCGAATATGTATACATGTGGCAATCCTGTATTTGCTAAATAAACCATCTAGTTTAATGCATTAATTAATAAATAAATACAAATATTTTCAAATTCTTTCAATATTTTTACTGTTTTGTGTTTCTTCCGATCACTTTTGTCATAAATGCATAATTCCATTCAATTGCGAGGAAAACCATTCGACGATATCACTGGATTTATCGATGTATCCTCGGGAAACAGTTACTTAGAGGGAAAGGGTAAAGCAAGTTTTCTCGTTTGGTCGTTCGATGGGAAAGACGCCCCCGCATCTTCCTTCTCTTTCTCTCGAAGGGATGCGTGTGCGCGCGGACTGTGTATAGGAAAGAAGGGAGCCAAACGCAGCGGGACTCGCATTGTTTCGTTTCTACATGAACCGCTTGTTATAAATATCCGGTGGTGGAGCCGAGGCAGGAGAGAATCAGCGTCACTGGCCGTTAAGAGAAAGAGAGAGTGAAAGAGAGAGAGAGAGAGAGAGAGAGAGAGAGAGAAAGAGAGCGCGAGAGAGAGAGACGAAGCTAGGCGGCTCGTCTGCCAGTGTTCGTTCACCTCAAGCAGTCGTCCGGCCTCTTTATTTGCTCCAATCGAACGCAACATACACAGCCCAGACACAGACACGCATGCTCGCGAAAATTCTACTACTTTACTTGGGAAAATATTTGCCTTAATTTCGAGCACCGACGACGTCTTCGCGAAACGAATCGGATCGAATCTACTTAGCAGAAGTCTGCTAGGAGCAAATGTTACTGCTGACTTGTTGGCCAAAGAGATGTCTTCAATCACAAGGCCATGTCTAGTTATCTCTTTGACTACCGAAATCGTGTGTATAGGGTGTTTATTTTATCCTGAACATTGGAATATGTTTGTTATTTTTGCTAACATAAAAAAATGTGTCAGGACAACCTAGTTCAGGTCAAAGCTAGGAATATTATAACCCAAGCTTTTCTCTCTCTCGAGATCATTGTTTGTCAAGTATTGAAGGTCAACGTTATTTTTTGCACATTGGCCACTATATTTTTATAACGCAGCATTGTGGTGCGCATCATGATAAACTCAACGACTTCTGACACTATGAACTTTAAATGACTTTTAAAAAATAAGGGTTAAAGTGCAAAAAATAACGATGACATTCAATACTTGAAAAAACTGATCTCGGGATAGAAAAAAAACATGGATCATAATATTGTTTTGATCTAAACAAGGTTGTCCTGACACATTTTTTTTTATGTCAGCAAAAATAACGAAGATGTTTCAATGTGCAAAATAAAATAAACACCTCTTATATACGTCCTCGAAGTGTAACTTTTTTACTGAAAAATGAATCACTCCTTTTGTGAAAGAATAGCTACATTGAAAAAAGTGTTAGAAAACTGATAGTAATTTTTTCGGTAGTTCTAACTTCAGAACTATCGAGCATTAAAAGTGACTAGCTTGTAGTGCATTTGAAAAATAAAAGATACTTATCGAGGCACTGCATAATTTTTATTATAAAGTAAAAAATTAAACGGACACTATCTCACACAATAGAGATGAACAGTGGAATTACTCATTATTAATCCACTAATCAATAAAGTTACTTACAGTGCCATCTTTACTGATTCGTACCGTAAATTGTTATGCGTGTGGGTTGCCTTAACCTAACAGCTGATTAAATGTGAAACGTATTTGAACAATATTACAGCATTTTAATATTACAGGGCCGGATAATCGAGGTTCTATTGCAATTGTGAAATAAGAAATTTGAAGTTCGTCACTGATCACACTGAGAAATTAATACAATTGATACAGTTCTAATAATTACATTTAACGCAATTATGGTACACTCTTGCTTAGACTCATTAGAAATAGGGAACTGAGAAAGAAATTTGATAATGTAACAGAAACCTAAATTTTACGGGAATACCATGAAAAGAGGTCACTATTAGAACATCAGAACGTCCATACGGCGCGGCAGTAGTAACGTGTAAAGTATCTGGTGGTAAAGAAGAAAAGGGAAGCCGAAAACACTACGGCCAACATACGGTACGCCTCCGGGACGAAACGACTTCTGGATACGCAGAAGTTCCTTGCGTTTCAGAACTCTGAAGACCATCTGTCGCGCGTCTTAAAAATGACATCCGGTATCACGATTCCTTTCTCGACCAGTCCCTCTTTCTATCGATTCCAGTTACGCTTCACTAACGAATTACATATTTAGGTCACGGATATAACGAACTCGGTGAAAACGAGCAGTCACGTGTAACTATCAGAATCTGATAAATTATAAGTCTTCTGGCGGGCAAGTCCCGTTTGCTAATTTTAAATTAATACAAACCGCTGCGTCTAAAACTCTGCACAAACGAAGTTCGCGCTAACTAAATTAGGAATTCGATCTTTACGTGTGGTTATTATGAACATGCTGCTGTAGTACATATTGATAAGATTGTGTCAAAACGTTGCATGTTTGTGTTGTACATTTACTTAACAATGATACATGAAATGATACATGAAATAAGTACGTGGAAAACGCAACAATAAATACAAAGCATAAATTTAACAATGCCGTTAAATTATTTACAACATTGTATAAAATTTTAATAACGTAAATTAATTTCTATTTAACTCTTGTTTGTTTCCAATCGGACGGAAAACTTTTATTTTGAATAAAAATTTGTATTTTGCTTATTTTCAATGATCTACTAATTAGTCGACCAAATCTATACCAGATACCGCCCGGTGGATATTTGACTCACGGATTTATCCTATTTTACAGTTGAAAAGAAGGCAAATAGTCATTGTTACTTTTTTAACAGTGTAATATTGTCTAATTTAAAGTTTCAGGGTATTCGCTTCTGTCTGTCCAAATGTATTTGTAACAACCGCGACTTTGTTATTTAATACAAGCTGGTCGTGACAGAAAAAAGGTAGACAAGTAGAAAATGAAGAGAAATGTTTAAACCAACCTGGAAAAGTCCTGGAATGATGACTATACTCCAACTATATAAATATACATACATATAGCATTAAAGGTTTGTCAGTACATTTTTGTACTTAAGTATTTTTCATCTTAAGTAACCTTGTGAAAATGAAAATAAATTAACGAAAACATTTGGAATCTCTGTACATATATATACATGAACAATGAGTATCTATTCAAACTACAGTAAATTCTCTCTAATTGACGATCAGATTGTACATAAAGATGGACAATTTGGGAAGAGAAGATACAATCATTTGAGCCTTGTGGCTCGTTTTTATAGTTACCGATTGTTAACGACTATAAAAATGAGCCGCAAGGCTGGAATAATAGTACATTCTCTTCCGAAATTGTCCATTATTGTTTCCAAACTGAGTCAATTAGAGATAATTCGCCATTATAATTTGCAAGTAATATTCAGAGAAAAAACAGCACGAAAAACACTAACTATTTCTTCGAAGTACCGTACGTCTCCGACTAATTATCCTTATCTTCGTCGAAAAAATATCCTGAAGCCGCCCTAGTTTCCTTAATCACCCAGATACAAACACTGCACAGAAAACAGTGCGCCAATCTCGCCCGAAATCTGCAAAAGCGTTACGTGCGCTCGGTTCTCGTAAATTCAGGTGGAATTTAATTTGAAGCTGTTGGAAGCAAATTACGAAGTTCGAGGGGGTAATATCGAACAGAAGCCTCGAAGGTCAACAAGGTCATTATCGCGGCGGACGGGTGTGCATACACGCCTGCACCGCAAACCCCCCCGGTCGTCTGTGCACCTGTTCACACCTGCCGCCGATGCCATGAATGGGGGCTTAGCGGGACTTAACGTAAGCACTGTATGAAACGCACGAAAATAAAAAGTACGAGGAGTGAAAGGCAAGGCCAGTTGCTGGCAGAAGCCGCGGTCGAGAGCAGGGAAACGACATTGACATTGGCAGTGGCCGTTTTAGTTACACCGTGGCGTGACGGCGACGTAACTTTTCGCCAAGAAGCCGGTCAAGTGGAACTGCGCGCGGAAATTCGCGCGGTAACGATATAGAAAGGTCAAGTGATCGGGACGAATGGATTACGACGAACAGTGGAACGTTTTCTCAAAAAATTGGCCAAAATGCAATACACGGCGGGCGGCAAATGTATGCGGACACCCTTTAAAATGGTACAATTCTTTCAAAACTGGATTAAACGTCTCGAATTTTGTTCAAATATTAGAGGAACTGGTTTACTGTACAATGAATAAAATATCTTCTTTTTAAATTTTGCTATTATTTGGAATTACAATAAAAAATAAAAAAAGCTCTAGACTTCTTAACCTTTTTATCGCAGCCTATAATGAAAGTTTAAAAGATGCGTTTTGTAGATCTCGGTGACTTATATGCATGCTGACAATTTCATCAAAATCGATTAACACAGTGTCGAGCTACATGCGTTGAGAGATTGAAAAATCTGCAGATTTCTGACAGTTATTGGTCGAAATTGAGACAAAACTGCGATTTTCACGATCTTTAATCGTTTGCGTAACTCGTAACAACTAAATCCATGTTAAACAGTTTTTATCGTTGAATTTTTCTAATCTACCTCAAAGTCATACACAACTTTTTGCAGTCCGAAATGGACGAATACCACATATTGATTCACATAAACTTTTAACAGAATTGACTGCATAATAAAACCGTCAGGGGGTGAAAGCGGCACAAATCCATAAATCGCCAAGCTTTCCCGAAAAGTTTTTATTAAATATCATCTATTATTTGACGGAGTTTATGTGGTTGTGCAATAATTCGGAACCCTTTTTGGAGATTGATTGGTGGCTTTGTTTTTTATACGTCTGTCGTTGTACAATGCGCACGAATATTTACTACTCTAATGGGTGGTCGTTTACCAACCGTTTTCGTGCGTAATAATTACTCCAACAATAGAATTTTTATGTGATTGTTACAAACATTCCATTAGCAGTAGTTTGAATCTTTTCCGGTAACGTTGAAGTTAACTTTTAATAGACTTAATGCGTTTGCTGTAACCATTCATCGTAATGTAGTTTTCATGAAAAAACGCATATTTTAAGACGCGTGACAATAAAGGCACACAAAGATATGTATGATATTGGAAGCGAACGTGCCAATTGAAACATTATGTGTATAAACAGCGTGATCACAGGAAACAGAAACGTGTAAAATTATAACTTCAAGAAATATGGAAGGCATCAAGATAAAGCGAAAGTGCGAAGCGTGCATGATCTTCAATTGGAGATCGCGATAACTCATGGGTTAATGAAACTAGCAAAGTTTCCGAAACGATTTCTCTCCGCTTAATATCAAGCACTTTAAAATCTTCGATCGACCAGGCAGCAATTTTGTTAATTATTGCTAGAGAAATAGTTAAATACCTTTCACTTGCTGTGTCAAGACTATAAACAAAAAGTCCATACATTTCTAACAGAGAACATCATTTTGACATACTAATAAATTATTGTAAGAACATAATACCGCAACGAAACTATAAGACACCCCCGAATTTCTGGTGTTTCTAATATATATATACAGGATGTATATATACAGGATGTTCTAAAATTATTATTATTGATTATCTTAGCGAAAATGCAATCCGCGGCTTTGTTTACGAGTTATTAATGAAAACGAGGAGCCAATATATTCACAAAAACCATAAATGTAAATTAGTATTACAAAATATACAATTTTGTGCATGTTACTAGAATAGAGAGTATATATATTAAACGAAGCTTGTACTTTTCGAGCAAACAAAACTTTCAGAAGTGTGCTGGTAAAAATAATTACAACGAACAGCACCATAAGAAAATATTAGTCCAAGGGAGAAATTATCGTTCAAGGCACGTTAGCCTGTATTTTCGGGTCTCGTTTCGTAGGCGTAGGGTGCGCCGTATAGACGGCAACGCATTAATAACAAAATTTGATAACGGAATTAAAACCTCGCGCGTTCGCGGCAGAGATTAAAAGGTGTAAATCGCGTTTCCGACGATAAAAAGAATCGCGGAAGTTCGACGGAAGCGAGAAACGAAATAAAACCCGCGAAAATCGCGTTCTATGGGGCGCTCGCGCGCTGGCAAGTAGTTTGTTGAATCGATCGGTGCCCGAAACTAGCCTTGAGCGAAAACGTCCTGACGATTTTTGTCGCAGCAACAAGTTGGTGGGTGGGATCCGCTCGCCCTGCCTTCGAACCTGGACACGCATTATTGTAATATTCAACGAGATGAATTCAAAGCGACCGCAGCTATCTCCAGGGATTTAATATAGATCACTCCATTAACTAAACGGTTTTATTGAAATGGGAACCGCGATACCGATGAAAAGTCACTTTTCGCGAAAAATTCTATGAAACACTGCCGCGAGTCCAGTTTGAATAATTCAGTTTGATTTGTTGTCGATCGACTTTCATTATACTCGCGTTGTTCCGAATCTTTATGCGCAAATACAGTTTTATCGATTGAAATGTATAAACAGAATTCGACCAGGATTGAATATCATGTAGATATTAACGTCTCCGTGTTTCGTTAAAAACCTTTCCATGTTGTACAATATGCACATAATATGTATTTCGCTGGTTCCGTTTCATCTGATTTTTGTTTTAATTACAGAATAATGTTACCCGTATCAATATTGATCTCTAAATACCAGTATGATTCTTTCTACTATTTATGTGTATTTCTCTCAGTTAATGATTATATTACGTCTTTTTTATGTAATTTATTTAATGCTCACAGTGTTTCAAACATTATCTAACTCAAAAGTGTCGTTACACTACAATAGAAACATGTTAATGTTTGTGCTAATTTGGGTAAAAAACCGTGCAACTCATATTATCTCCATTAAACAACATTATAACTATATCCTGTTAGAAAATTAACGCGATTTATCACTTGCAGAAGCTTCTATCCACTTTTCTAAAGTCTTCCCGAAAGTTTGCTTGCAAGATGGCAAACATCGGTCACTTTAATAAGAAATTATCAGGTAGATAAACATTCGAATTTTCGTCGAATTAGTATCATTTAATATCATGGATCGCAGACCAAGATCTTTTACAAAAGGAGACACGGGAAGAAGGAACGACGTCTATTTAATAATATAACAAAAAGAGTTGGGTAGCTCTCGATTTTATGTCAGTCGACCCTCCTTTATTGGATCATTAATTAACGGAATGATCTGAGGCGGTGCGTAAACCTCGCTATAAAGGTTAGTACAGAAGGACCCTAAAATTAAGTGATTCACTAGCCGTGCCAAAGAAAGCCTATTATCGTTTCTATTGGCAATTCGATGAAGACATAAAACGAAATTAATTCCAAACACTCCGAGGTACGATGGCGGTGCTTAACCAAAAAAATCATCGTAAATGCTGTACCATATTATTGTGTGACGTGACACATAAAAATCGTATACAAGCATAATTAAATTTGCTAACTTTGCCCTAATTCCTGAGTGCCTAAAGATATTTTGATATCTTTATATTTTAATAACATTATAATTTTGTACAATATAGTAACGGAAACGTGAATAAAAACCTTTTTGTTCTGAACATTGTCAATGGATAGCGCAATAGAAAATGACTGCTTGTTATATTATCGTCACCAGTGCCCATTCGGAGTAATATTTGTATAACCGTTCGTTTTTACTGGTAACAGTTACAAGTATATAAGCATATGAAATAACTATAATTATGAAATCTTAGAATTACATAATTCTGACTACAATATTATTTCAAAGATATTTGACTGTCTCAAATAATTTGATAAAATCGTTGACTATTTCAAAAATTGTTTTAATTAACAACTAATGTAAACATTTCTTTTTTATACAAACCTAGAAAATGAAATAGGATAATTTGATTGATTACACTTTCGCTGTCCATCGAACAATGCGAAAGTAAACACCAACCGAGGTGTGTATGGAGATTTAATCTCACACCACTCGTACCACCTACGTGCCTAACAAGTAAATTAAAAGTAACCTTCGTGGTTATACGAACGTGTCGGAAATGCACACCATATTTGATTTTGTAGCATTTCTTTCCACGGATTCCCACGGTTATAAATTGCATACTTCCTGGTATCAACGTTACGATCATGAAAATGAGACTACAAAAGGTCAAGTGTACTCTAACATGTACTACAATAATTTGTTGTTATTATAGTTGCAATATTTTATTAAATGCAACTATCTTTTTAACTTAAATTGAAGACTTTCGAGGATCTTCTAAAATAACCAAAAGAAATTTGTAATTTATACTATTTATTAATAAAAATTTCCTTTGTTAGCAAGTGAAGGAAAGAATTTCTAACTTTTTGCCTTTTTTGACATTCTACATATATTATAAACGCTCAAACAGGTAATTAATTGAGCCATTTATTTTGAAAATGGTGCAAATTAATTCTTTTTTAGTTATAAATAAAAATGTTACGCTAAATTAATCATAAGTTATGTGATATCTCATTTTTTTAAAATGGATTTACACCACTTTCAAAATAAACGATCCAATTAATTAGAGCTTCATCTAACAACGCGTATAAAATTAATTCGACTTAATTCGTTTTAAGTATGGAATCATGAACGTCACGCGTACATGAAACTGGAAATACTGCGCTGTCATTTAATAATTATCAGCAAAAATCATTCTGTACTGATTACTTGCTAATTAATTGTCAAGTCAACATATATAATATAAATATATAATATAAATATATGTCAGTTCAATTCTGACATATATTTCCATTTAGATTTAATCATTATCGGGTTTCAAAGATATTTTATACAGTATCTAACCTTTTCGAATAGACGTAAGAAGAAACGCGAAGGGATTTAGTTTGGAATCTAGTACTTCCAAGCATATCACGAACACTGTGTCAACGAACGGAAGAATTGCATATCAGTATGCACAACCTCGAAAAAGCGAAAATTGGAATGAAGCTTCATCTAACTTTGACGTAAACTTCGTCCAAGTTTAAAAATCGATAAACCTTATCACCAGACTAAAGGCAGAAGAAATAATTAAAATATTTCAAACATCAAGTTTTAAATGTGGAAATGTAGTTGCATTACATAATAGGCAAAGTGTGCCAGACGCTGTGCTGTACAACTCCAATTTTCTGCAAACATTATTTAAACGTCACAGAGGTGGTATGATTATTCACTTTCTAGTAGTACAAATCTTAATTGAAATATTTAATATACGTATATTAAAACATTAAAAAATTTCTATCAATTTATAAAACACAAATCACAAGAATAGAAAAGATAATCATATTTTTTGCAAACAAATCAGGCGACGTAATCTTAATCTTAGCTTATAAATTGTTCCAAAAAAGTACCACCTAATCAATTAATCGAATATAAAATATCTGGATCCAGATAGATCAGATTTTACCGCTGAATTTATCCATTTAGCCGCAAGGTGTTATACATATACAAATCATTACATTCTAGTATTATCAACTTTCGCATATCGATTTACACATATGTCCAGCACAATTGGCTGCCACAGTCATTTACGAATATGTGACTCTTATCAGAGTTCCTAAATTAATTTTTACTTTAATTTATTTCAATAAATCAACTTTTATTTGAACATATAAAATGTGAAACAGGTTAACGTAAAGGTGTTTACAAATTGTAACTGTTTAATTTTGTTAACCGAATCATTAAGACGATACAATTTAACATACCGAAGATGATCTCGCAATTAAATGAAACGGATTGAAGAAACAGTTCGCTAAGCGCACTTACCTGAGACAAATCTGGATCATCGCGGATCTTCGCGTCCATGGTCTGGGTGGCGTGGGTCTCGGTCGCAGCGACGAGGATCACGAGGACCACGGCGAACGACGTGGTTGACAGCATAGTTCCCCGTGAAGCGGTCACTAACGGCAAAGCAAATGTCACGAACCACACCAATCCACTGTTTTACAAGAAGAGTAATTGCTTCACAGAGAGGGAGAAAGAAAGAGAGAGAGAGTGAGAGAGAGAGAGAGAGAGAGAGAGAGAGAGAGCGAACAATCTAGCAATCTATCGGAACCGCACAGGGTCGAGCGTATCGGTAGCGCGTCGTCGATCGTTTTTAAATTCAGCGACCAGATGGCCGTACGGCGCGCGCACTGTCTTGTCGCGTTTTATCGTTCAAATAAAAAGACTCGGACTGCACTGTTGGTTCGAGATTTTATCGGTAAAGGAACACGAGGATAGATAACTGCAGGAGGAAATATTCCCGCCGAAAACGCCGCGAAACAGCGGGATTCTGATATTGTTCGGCGCGCGTGGGACAAGTTACGAGAGAGGGAAATGTACCAACTGACTCCGCACTCTTTTCGTAGGACGTGTCAACGATACGGAGGATGGCGCGGAACTGCGCCCTCTCCATGCCTGGACCCCCATCCCCCCCACTACGCCGTCGCAACGAGTCTTCGGAGTACCGTGCCGTACTCCCCCCTCCCTCGTGGTCGACTTTCCCCCACCCTGGCTGATCCTGACTCCCCTAACGCGACACACATTTCACACATCCGCACTGGAACGGGACTCGTGAGCGAGCACTGATGGTCATTCGATTCCGTGCGCCTTTGACTATCGGTGGATTTAAATCGGCGCACACTCTCGCCTTAGTTTGTCATTATCGGTGAAGAATTGTAACCAGGAGATACTGGTCCTAATCGGAAGATACTAAAGATTTCTAGCTAGAATTTCGAGAACTATTTCAAATGCTGTTCAAAATGGTAGACGCACGGTGCTGAACGTTGACAAGCAGATTTTTGCACTTACTGGTAACTACGAGTTTCAACTGTTTCTGCACAATTTTTAAACAACTGTACACGTTTCGAGTAAGTACAGTATAGCGTCAGTTATCCAAACCAGCGTTTTACCATCGCTATCTGCACCAGACAGTCTTTGATGGTGTAAAGAAAAATTAAAAACTACTTTCAAAAATAAGTTTCGTTGACATTAAATGCATTGCGAGTGTATACATGCATATATTTTGAGTAATATACAGTCGTGGACAAAGACATATATGTGGACACCTTTTAACCAAGTAGCTGTTGCAATCTCTTCGAAAAGTGATTATACTGTATACGTTTGATTTTCATGATATTTTGTTTAAATACAACGCAATTTCAGAAAAGTTATTCCGTCCTAAAAGGTGTACACATATGAGCCGTTTATTTTGAAAGTGGCATAAGTCACTTTGTTTTTAAGTCGATATATTTAAGGGTTTGCGTTTTAACACGTTTAAAAATATGGATGCTAACTTTCGAGAAGATTTACTTGTATTTGTTATCTCAGGATACTGATATTTTTCTCAGTATAAATAATTTCGTATAAACATTAAAAAAAGTGACTTATGCCATTTTCAAAATAAACGGCTCATATATCTGTTCACAACTGTATATCACATTTCAAGTGACAGAAGTAGCATTCTTGTAATTAATAAATCGTGTTAAGTGTAATTCCTATTACTGTAAATTGCGTAAGTATAATATATCTGTGTTTCATTATTCAAAGTGTTCGATTATCCGAACAATTCGCAACGAACATCTCGATCCCGATTAGTTCGTATAATTGACGCTCTACTGTAATCGATAGAACTAATTGTGTTTAAATGAGATAACAGTTTGTGACATATTTTATTTCCTGGTTTATGAACAAGATCTGTTACGGACAAGGATATTTGGAAATATCCGTTCATTGTATTTGTCACGTCAATTATTATTGAGAAATGGTTACCTAACACAGTGCGAGAAACGTTCAATTCAAATAGCTATTTCAAAGTACTGAACAATGCATGGTAGAAATGTATGTATATTTCGTAAACATGTAAAAGCAAATGTATAAAATAGCAAATAAATAAAATTATGTTAACAGAGTTTAGGAAATAATTTTGTACTGTGCATGAAGATGATTGAAGAACAAATTATTGAGAATGTAGAACAATTTTTCATAACATTAAATATTCTCAAAATTTGATTCTCTTCTGTTGTTACATCTAATTAGGATCATAATGAATGCATCATGAAATTCTTCATTTTAAAAAAGGAATATTGTTTGTTTACATGATTGCAAAGAGTTACGTACATTATGAATGAAACTCTTTATTAAATATGCAGTTCCCTGCACAATATTAATTCTCGCGGTATAATCTGGCAAAGTATTTCAGAACTCTCGAATAGAAGGAATTCAACACATTCTTCCCAAATTTTCCAATTACTCTTCCGCTTGATTCGGAACGAGCATACTTTCAATCATAAAATGACTATTACTCAATGAATCGTTCGATTCCTCTCGTCATTTCACCCTCATCCAACAATTCGTTTCAATCAATTCATCCCTCTCGTACTATAACGACATTTATCAAACATCGAATACGTATTATTTTCAATATTTACGCCCAAAATACGTCTCCGAATAAATTTCGATAGAGATGCACGATACAGTTGATCGAGGAAGGAATTGAATGAACATCGCAACTCATGCGTCTAATGCCTGTATGGGCGTGCGAAATGTGACGGACCATGTGTTAGGCCAATCACAAAGTTCCATCTAATATCAGAAAAGAAACTATGTTTATTAGAAACTACACTTGTAATTATATTACTCCATAATTTTGCTTTACCTGTTATCTACATCCAATGCTACCCTTGTAACCTTTTCGAGGAAGAATTTTAATATACGTTTTTTTTTTATAGATCTTAGTTTTATGTCTCGGTTTGCAATGTTTTGGAAACAAGTATGCACGTTCTTACGATAATGTTATTCTCCTTTTATAAAAATTGCTGTTCTATACAGTACATTGTATCGGGTGATGCTGTACGAGACTTTCATTAAATTAAGTCGATAACTTTTAGTTTATTGTGGAGTACACGTCAGAATTAATAGAATGTAAATATGGATATGTAATGTCGAGTAATGAAATAATCAATATTGTGATAACAAAATTCAGAGCCGATTAAAGAGGTACGTGCATATCGTTGGAATCTGTATTATAGTACAATGTTTGTATGCTTGTTATATGAATAGGTATAAACATATGATGTATTTATTAAAAATAAACAAAGTCAATTTTGACGCCGATAAAGTGGTAATGGAAGATGTTATATAAGCCTAACACAGGGTCTGAGTCATATGGACCCGAAACACCATAAAAGGGTTAAATAAAGTTAGAGAAAATTAACAGTTTTGAACATGTGTTCATTCGCGCTCAAATTTAAATAACTCTGCATCTCCATCAATGATTAATTCGATATTTTCAAAATGAGACTCATTATAATCGATGAGTCTTTCTCAACTACGTTAATTAGCACTTAATAATTTTCCTAATAGAATCAAGTAGTGTTTATTTCTTGTAGACCTTAGTTTACTTCAATTTCTAAAATGTGTCAACAGAAGAGTCTATTTCAATGTATCAGTAGTGAATATCATTCATATTTAGTAACTTGTGTATGCAATATTAATTAATAATTAATTATATTATTATAATTATATTATTATATATATATATATATATATATATATATATATATATATATACAATAAAGAATATAAACTATAATACAACTCAATACAATTATATTTCAGATCTTTCAATTTGAAATGTTGCTCGTTCGACGGTCCGATCTCGACTCCTCGATTGTCCGTTGGTAACACTTTTCCGTGGCAACCGCTATCTTCTATTACTTTTTTAAGGAGTTGTTCACAACAGAGCAGTTTCACATTGCAGCGACTTGATTTGGACAAGTCGCCGTAACAATAGCTTTTGTTTTAACAATAATATATGCAACTAACAACATATTCAAATGCCACATCAATCACAAATGGTTGACATTAATCTTCGATTACTTTATAAATTCATTTTTTTTTGTGATCTGTTCAAATAAACTGGATGTTATTAGGCTTTTTAGAATGCAAGATTAATCGGTTAATATATGACGAAACTCTGTTAGTATTCTACCATTGTAAGACGGGAAGGCAAATGGTTTAGAACGTCTCAAACGTTCCCAAGGCGTCGCTATTTCCAAGCAGAGGCAGCAAGCACGTGACGTCATTCAGCCCTCATCCGCCCTCTCCTTGACCAACCACCACGAAATCCCTAACTATGTCGTAGACAGAGAGTGACATCACGTCTACAGACTTTTCTCGTTCTACGAGTGCCCTTCTAAAGCCGTGAGTCGCCTTTGCTTTGCTGCTTTGCTCCGCGAATCCGTGCCACGTGGGGCCGTTAACCAAGAGCGTAAAGTTTCGAGAATGGAGAAAAAAGGAGGAGCACGCGCTCTTAACGAGATTGTTACACCCTGCTACGTTCCTCCTTTGATTTATTAACTTATACCTCGTTCGTTCTGCCCGAATAAAAATCGGTTTCAACGTATTGGCTATCAAGCGTTACAAAATTAATGGCAGGCATCTCGAATCCTAGCATCTCGTCCCTCATCTCGCATACTTCCCTCTTCGTTATACTATTCCTGGTTAAAAAGCACACGATCGATTAAAAAACTACACTCTCATGAATCTGAACGTGATGCTTTTTAACCACTTTATTGTGACGTACGTGGAACAGAATAAAAACAATTATTCTTGTAAAAAGAAGAACATGCATAATTTTATAAACAACATAGGGTGCAGAAATAAATTGTAGGAATAAATAGACAGGAATAAATAACAGAATGCAGGATAAATTGTTTACCTACCACACCCACATTTAAGAAACACATATACGTATATGCGTTTCTAGCAAGTTGCAAGAGTTCCAGACAATCCGTTCTAAGTATCGCAATGATCAGTCCGGAGGTAGTCAATCATGTTTATTAAAAGTCCAGCCTAGGACTGTTCGGTCTCCAAAATGGCAACTTTTACATTATTGTGAAGTAACTTGTAATATTCGGCAACATATTCACCGGCTGTTTCACCCTATGTTTCTTCCATGCGCGTGTAATAGGGCCTTGGTAAAGTAGTTAAACGAAGCCTCACGCTGAAGTGCCGAATACGGAGAGTCACTGCTCAACTTCAATTATCCCTCAGCTTGTAAATGAAAATGGACAATTTGGGAAGAGGAGATACGATTATTCGAGCCTCGCGGCTCGTTTTTATAGTCGCCGATTGTCAATAGCTATAAAAATGAGTCGATTGTCAACAACTATAAAAACGAGCCGCGAGGCCCGAATAATCTTATCGCCTCTTCCCAAATTGTTCATTTTTGTTTACAAGCTGAGGAAGAATTTACTGTACATATATCACGCCTCCGCTCGTTATACAGTAAATTCTCCATAGAAGGCCCGGAGCTCGGAATTGAAAACGGTAATCGCCAGACACTCAGACGCGATTCTTCGAGCCTCGCGGCACGTTTTTTATAGAAACTCGGAGCAGATGACAGAAAAGGGCAGCGGCCAGCATGCCGGTGTACATTAATATGAATACGTAGTAATGCTAGAATAAAAACGATGACTTAACTTTTTTATTTCCAATTTTTTTGCCACTATTCGAAGGCAATACGGAGGGCACATGTCACGATTCGAAGGCAATTCGGAGGCCACATACGACGATTCGACAGAGATTGGTCACGTACCTTGTAGCTCCGCGGTTTTTCTTACCTGACTCACCGCGAAACAGACCATTTAATGCTGTTTTCCGGGAATTCACGCCGCGTGCCGCATCACACGCTTGACCGGCTCCGCCGAACCTTAGCATCGACGTAGCAATAAATTACAGAGGCGTGGGACTAGCACAGGTAAATTCACAGCAACCCGAATTTTAGCATTTCCGGGAGGCACTACTGTATCTATTATCTTACTATGTGGCACCGTGCTCGAGTCAAATGATGGATCATGGAAGGGAAAGGTATCCCATACGCGAGAATTTACATGCTGGTTCTTGAAACCATGTAAATTTAACCGTGTACTGCTGTAGGTGTTGTCCGATTTCGTGGCATTGTTACGCGGAATCAATATAATTGTAAACTCGATCGTCGAGTTCACTGAGAATTTCCTAAGCGTAGTGGACTTAGACCGATCCTCGAAACCCCCTGGGGCAATGTGGATTAAGGAAAGATCCTGGTCGCGAATGTAAACGCGGAAGGGTTGTGGAAGTTCCCTATTGTTTGCTCGCTTCAGTTCTACACTCTGAGAGTAGTCGCGCTAAGTTTGGCCCAATCCCGCAGGTAATTAGAAGTCCAGATACGCCTGTTTGACCCCACCAACGATCCAATTTGTTGTTACTTAAGCAAGTTCATAACTTACCAGTTCCCGCGATAGCTTGATTCGTCAAAGACCTTGTCCTTCATATCCACCTTTCGCTGAGGTCTATTAACCCTTTACGGGTCAGAACGGGCCCGATATTAACATCCATTGCTTGCATCGACGTTGTTTCATTCAACGGTTTCATAAATTTAGTTACAAATGCAACTGTCGAGAGAAAATCGAAAGCCGCATTGGCCGGTTCAGGCACAGTTAGTAATTTACTTGGACGGTGAGTAGCTATTTGCTACTAAACGGTTTAATAGATAGAGAAGTATCCGGATCAATTGATTCATCGAAATGGATCTACTTGATCAAATTGTTTTAATAATCGACTCGACTAAATAATTTTCTAAATTACTCGCTATTCTACTAACTTACTGGTCGTGCCTGAACAAGCCTTAACATTCCATAATCCAAATTTTTGATGAGTGTGGAAGAATTTATGCATCTTGAAACCAGGAAATATCAACCTTAATATATACATTGACAACAAATTAACCTATTTAAAGAGACTGAATCTTCTCTGATATGTGAAATAAAAGTTGAAAATCATAATGCGTAATATTCTTGATTACGAAGAAAAAAACAACAGAAAAAGATATTTTTGCAGTATTGTGGCTGAAAGTGAAATTAGGTTAAAAAAACATGATTAGTTTTAAGATTGGGTAAACGTTTGTTCTCCTTTGGTGCATTAAAAGTTGAAGCTAATGGAGAACAGCTCACAGAGGTGGCAAAAGCTTAAGAAAGAATAGAAGACTGGTTAGGCTGATATTACGTCTGAAATCTCGAAGAGTTGTAAAGTTTTCACTATTCGTCTCAGAACATGTATTGAAGTAAAAGAACGTCGTATTGAACATGTGTTGAAGCGATAAGCACGTTTATTAAATCACGCTGAAGATAAATTTCATAATGATTAAACAATGTTAGATAGCCAGGTTACTGTACGATCATGTTCCTACATGTGGATGAATGCATAATAATGTTGATCCAACACAGGAATATGTTCATCTCGTGTCATTCGCGTCGAGAATATCACGTTATTTCTTAAATCCACATATTCCCACACGTATTTTTCATATTACTCTCAAAACTTGAATAAATAGAGAAATATGAGCATTGAAATGCACATTTAATTAAATTAAATCTGCTGGGTTCTACCAAACCCATTTACGAGTTATGCGGAGATAGAATTGCTACTTCACTTACTCATTTAAATATTTTGCACGAGTGCAAGTTATTTGTCATCATGCGCAAGGATAATTAATTTGCATTACATATAAAAATCTATGGAATCTTTGACTGAAAATTTCCGACGTTCTCATTCAATCTGCATACATTATAGTTTTATAAAGTCACATGTCACATGTCTAATTACATCGTGATTTCGAAATATCTTCGAAACGAAATAAGTAATAGATCTGTCGTCGTTAGCGGGACTATACTTAGACAAAACTAGATAATTCACAGGTGCAAATGAAACCACACACACACACACACACACACACACACACACACACACACACACACACACACACATCGATCATGCGATGCTCTACGCTCGATTGAGCACCGCGCCAGCCTTTGCAGTCTTTCCTATCGCGATATGCCGTATATTGGTCGTAAAGTGTCCGCGCGTATGGTTAATTTACGTTAATATACCGAAATCCAGTTGCGATTGAAAGGCGGACTGCACCACGGTGATCGATTTCTATCGGATCGAAATCCTGATGCGACGCGTTAAAGCAGCCCCGATAACGGAACGGGAACATCTGCGCTCCAATGAACGCGCGCCCCTCAATTCTATGAAAAATTACGATTTAAACTTTGTATCGCGTGAGAATCATCGCGATGCGATGACAGTTTAATCAAAGGCTCCATCGAAGCGTATTACTTTATAGTGCTTTTAACTGACTCAAAGCCAAACGAAGAACAGTTTCATCATGGCTGCATGACGTTTAATTGTAAAACCGAATTAGTGCTTTTACGTGCGTTTCGTATTACTATCTGACCGTCAAACGAAAACTTCGGTCCCTCAAAAAGTATCTACCGCGGATCAATAAAAATGGAAATAATCAGCATAATAGGACACGAGGCCAGGAATTTCGGTCCGTAATGCAACATTTAGCTTATACGCAATCATACGGAACAAAAAGCTTCATTTATTCTTCAAATATACTCTGGAGAGGGAGGGTGGAAAAAGTGTACGCGATGCGGAGCGCATTAAACGTGGAGAATCCGCGGAAAATTAATTGTGAATGACAAACTTCTGCTCTTTGCGCTCCAATGAAAACTGCGAAGCATCACTCGAAGTTATTATGCAATTCGAAACAATTTCCACATTACTCTGTATTTATAACGAATTGCTAAAAATTCAGGTCAGTTGCATCGGTACATGCACACATGCATAATGCATAATATACGCTGGTGGATGAAAGTATTCGCTCAGTGTGCGATTCTACGTACACACAGTTACTATAGCTACTGAAAGTATTGCCTGCAGCAGTCCCTTTTACGGCTTTTTGTCTTTCATTTCTGACAAAAGCGAATAGGCGCAATAGAAAACGGCACGGATGTTGGACGAACTGTCGAATATCACTGCACTGTTCTTGACTTATTAAAATCCTTAAGAGATAAAAGTATTTTCCATTTAAATCCTGTTCCTTACGATTCACTGACCAGGGAACCCCGGTAATAGATACGCGCCGATTTTAACGAAACATTTTGCACAAACGCTTAACAGGTCTGCCCAAGAATTTATATCGTTCGCAACCGCTTGTTACTTTAAGGGAGAAAACCACAGTTTTATCCAAACTGGCCCTTGTGCAAGGTTTCATCGAAATCAGCGTGTATCAGTTACCGGGGTTCCTTTGTTAGCAAATTTGTATTTTGCCTAAAGGTCCGATATCTACTAATAAATTCGCAAAAGTATACGCAAAAGTCCGCAAAGACGCAAGTGTCCGAATTCTGATTAACGGGGCGTAGTTCACACTTGTTCTCGCGACACTAATTCTTCAGAAGTGGCACGTAGAGTGGTTGCAGTGCAAAGACACGCTCCTCGAGAGAAACAGAGAGAGAAAGAGAGAGAGAGAGAGAGAGAGAGAGAGAGAGAGAGGAAGAGAGAGATAGAAAGCTACACAGACTTTCAGACGGGTCTTATATATTTTGTGGAGAAAAGGTGAGATATGCCTTGACACACTTTAGCGTAACCATTTCTGCAGCGAGAATACCGCGGCGGAAGCCCCCTTAGGGAACTCCCTGCAAGATGTAGGGAGTCCAAGTTTGCCAACGTTACTTGCTACTTCCGGTAAGGAAGAACGCGCCTAGATTATGGAGCAACGCGCGGGAGTCCCGGCAAACCGTCGGGGCAGGGGTACATTGAGAAACGTATTTGTAAACATACATCCTACCCATGAGGCTCGAGCAACCCGTGTCGCAGTAAATCCCGGTACATTAATATTAATGCGTCTTCGGCATGTACGGCACCCGCGCCCGCACCCTATCCTCGGCTAGTTCCCCACGTCGCAGAAAGCATGAGAGTTCAACAGAGTTTACAGCGCACCAAGTGCACACACCGCCTTCTACGGCTCTTCACAATATCTGCGTTCTCGCATCCAGTCGGAGTGCTCTTTGCCCCATCTCCGACAACCACCATGCCACCCCCGTGCTACCTCGCTAACCGGAAAATTAGGTCATTATTTGCCAATAACTTTGCCGACTTTCCGCACTCTGGTTTCGCCGGCAATCGGTATCGAGGAATATTCTACTCGCGCTAAGTATCTATTTAGGCCAGTGTTTCTTAACGTGAGGCGTACGCATGTCAATGTTTTATTTTTTGTTTATTTTAAGCGCAATTATGATTATTTTTAGGCGCATTAAAATTACTGCCGCGAATGAATCTTAACACGTTCCGTGCCACGTGTACCATCGATGGTACACGCTTGCATGTTTACTTAGTGAACTGAACAAATTGTTTACAAGAAATTTAGAACCGAAGAATCAATTTCCACCGCAAGAATGGGCGTTGATAAGTTTTTGTTACGCTGTTATGTGTACGAGAATTAATAATTGCACGTAATACATCAAGTTTTAGTAAAATATCAAAGTGTGAAGATTCGAGTAAAAAAAGCTCGGCACGGAACGTGTTAACCGAGAAGAAGATGGCAACTGTTGTCGATCCAACGTGACGAGACAGTAGAGGTAAACTAGTGTATTGCGCTATTCAACTGTCAATTTCAACTGGTTTTGTAAGAAAATTATTGTTAACCTTGGTATTGCCATATTTAGATAAATGTGATTTCAATGCCGTAAACAACTTGTCAGTGGGAAAAAGACACAGTCTGAACATCACAAAATGTGGAGATTTCAGATTGAAATTGACTACAAGTAGTACCCCGAACGAAGACTGTTTGCAGCACACTTCAAGTTCAATTTGTTGTTATAGTGGTGTAAAATATTAAAGTGAATCAAAATAAAAACAATTTTACGAATGTGTCCCTTGTAAACTTGGTTTACTATTATACGGGAAGGGACGTCAAAATCATCGAGGCGCTGTGTTTGATAGTGTATGATCCAAAAAAAGGTTGGGAAACACTGGTCTAAGGGCTGATAAAATTGACTAGCGAAGTTGGCGTTGTTAAGCTGCGTACAATGTCCGCATAATGAAACGAATTCTTTAAGACATTGACTGCCGAGCCACCAACTTGAAAAGTCCCATAAGACCGAAATGATCTAATTTATGAGTTCAATATTGCTGAGTTCAGATCATGCAGTGTCATTGCTCCTTCTAATCTTTTGGATCCTATCAATCCTAATGAAATTGGGTATATGACGTAATAAATATTGGATGATAAAAGCGATTGTGCCATCCACATATGACTTATGAAAGTGTCAACGAGTTATAGAATATGCATGGTGGTATTAATTGGAAAATTGTTCTCCTTTATTGTGGTGGGAAGAACAAACAAATTCCATGCACAGAAAAATAACTATTCCATATTAGAATAACTGATCTTACTACAGTAAATTTTCCCTAATTTTCCTTTAGTTTGTAAACAAAAATGGACAACTTGGGAAGATGAGATACGATTATTCGAGCCTCGCGGCTCATTTTTACAGTTGCCGATTGTCAACAATTATAAATACGACGTGCAAGGATCGAATAATCGTATCTTCTCTTCCCAAATTGTCCATTTTTGTTTACAAGCTGAAGGAAAATTAGGGAGAATTTAGTGCACTCGGTCATACATGGAACATCAATATGTTCAAACTAAATCAAAATCCTTTCTCTTTTACTGCAGATTTTATGCATTTTCGACAAAGATGAATACATCAAATACAAAACTGGACTATAAATTAGACATTACTCTTAGACATTAAAAGAATTTAAGACTCGTTATATTTTATATAACTTATTAACCTTTTGCACTATAATATCGTGTTAGACTTCGAACATCATTTACTACACATTTGGATGTTACGTATTTCTTTAAAAACAAAATAAAATTCTACTCTTCAATTATTAATATTTACACAGTTAAAGTAAAGGTTGGCATCGCAGAAATGTTATCGACGTACCTGAAAAATAAATCGGAATGCAAGGGGTTAAAACGATGAAAATAAACTTTGACTATTTACCGCGGATCAAATTACATATTTACAGGACTATACAGAAGCAAAAACACGTTTCTCCGTATCACCCGTTTTAATTCTTCGACCTCAAATAAATCTGTCGCCGTTCCCTTAATACCAGTGTTTAAAATTTATGCAACAAATTTGCATACCGTTCGCAGAGCTCTTCGCTTTAAAATGCTTAAAGTGTCAAACTCGGTGCAAATTGCATTATCACAACAGTCAATATGTCGTGCATCTAATGGCTTGCTCGATCGCTTGTTTGCATGCGTCTTGTTCGTCTCTCACGCATTCGTTTCGAGCGTCAAGAAACACTTTTGTGTTTGCATGCACGCGCACACTTCGTTACTTCCGTGGAAAACAGCTTCGCAAATCTGTCACATAAAATAACCATATTTTTCGACACATAAACCTGCGATATTTCTTTGTCGGTCTTGCTGGAGTGGCGCTCGGTGTCGCGTCGCGGCGCTCGATGGGACATGGACTTCCGTGGCGTCGCGTCGCAACTCCGACGTGGGATTCCCCTGGCTCCGGAAAATAATGATCGCGTCCGATGGCGCGTACGAAAGGTGGTGTGCCGCCGCGATGCTTCAGATTTTTATGTCCTGCCTTTTTCTTGCAATCCCTTGCGGATCCTGTTTTCAGTGGATTCGTTCCGGCTATACGGTGATGTAAGAACATCACGATGATAATAATAGAAACTGATCACGCAGAAAAAGGAAGAGGAGACCGTGCTTTATTACGTTTTACGAGGAAGGTATCGCGCGCGAAGAAACTTCCCTTTCAAACAGCAATGGAGCTAATTTGTCATAACCTATTGAGAAATTAAGATCGCGCTTATATTTCCTTGCGCTTCCTGCCGCGTTTTACTTGACAAATACAAGAATATAGTCTTAGACAAATACAGGAATATGGGATATAGTTATTGCGTTAGACAGTGAGCAAAGCTCGTGTTGTTTTGACACAATGATTGCTAAATATTGACGCGGAAATATCCCACGGAATCGAAATGATTTGAGTAATGAAACGGAAACTGAGAAATGAAAATTTTCTTTATTCCAATAAATCGCTATAGAAATTAATTTGTGAACCGGCGATGAATTTGCGATATGTGATCGGAAGAATAGGAAGAGAATCAAACAATATATTACACACGACTACATTCGATTTCTACAATGTGTTTGTATTGATCTAACCATTTTTCTATTTATGTTTTTAGAAGTTTTCGCTTTTGGATGCATTTAAATGTCTCAACTCGTAAATGGTTGTCTAGCTAAACAACCTAAATTGTAGACAAATAATTTACCAGTTGATTGCTTCCAAATTTTGCACACATTATTTTCTCACCGTGTATCATAATGTAAACGGCTAAGACCAAAATCATCCTAAAAAGATATTTGATCCCTGCAGTTAAGGACCATCCTAATGTACATTGACGAAATTAATGGTTCTTAATCTCAATGGTTGGAAGTTTCATAGACCGTAATAATTAGCGTCATAGCCCTTATGTTATCAGTACGTAATAATAAATAATAATAGTAATAATAATAAATAATAATAATAAATAATAATAATAAATAATAATAAATAATAATAAATAATAATAATAAATAATAATAAATAATAATAAATAATAATAATAAATAAATAAACCGGACAAAATGGAGAAAGAAGATCCTCGTCGAACTGTATCGATGCTTTCATAAAAGCCGTTTCATGTTTCCCTTTGAATCTGCGCTATACATCTGGCCGTTAAGAGTACCACTGAACGTACCAACAACGTTTCACACGTAACACATTTTACCAAACGCTATCTTTGTTTCCCTAAGCTTTGCTCCGGTTCGCGCCGAATCCGGCAGCGAGCTCAAACGTTAATTTGTCGCGGCACTGCGTCCGATGTGTCAATGTCTGGCGTATTATGCACCAGTTGCTGGCCACGGGGTTCAGGGATAAGGGCGGAGAACGACGGCTCGGAAGAGAGTGTGCGATTTGCGGAGTCCCTAACTAATCCAAACATTCCTCGGGACGATACAGGTTGCAGATGGTGGTTCAGCTCGCGATTCTGGTAACACCTTGTTGCAGGAGACTTCAGCCGACTCTTCTGAAGCTAGAATCCAGTTCCCGCGCTGCGATCTGCCCACGTTACGAGCCATCTTGAAAAAAGAACCGAGCCCAACGTCGAACATCATACCACACATATGCTTGTGCAATTACCGGCGTATCTCGACTGAGCTTGCAACCGCGTTCCACGATTTGGATTCGGTTAGGCATCGTAATAACGTGATATCCTTGCGCGGGTAGTCTGTCGGCACAATGTTTCCTCTGTTCTCTGCGAAGCATGTTGCTCGGTTCCCAGGGAATGTTGGATCTTGACTTGAGTATCGACCGACAGCCTGTATCACGGGAATTTTCGCAACCGGCCGACTTTCGACGTAGACGGTTATCAAGGCACAGAGAACGCTAAAGCGCCTTTGCTGTGTCGCGTGTTGATTTATCTATTTCGCAGATTAAACAAGATGAAGCCTGGGTCCGCAAATCTTTGAGCTGTCTCCTTAAAGACGGCAGCAAACTGCAGTAGACAGTGTCTTGTTAACACAGCGTCGCAGTTGGAGGTTCAATGAAACAAATTCTATTAGCCTCTTGCTTTTTGAAGAGCGAAGTTTCATGGGTCTTGGAACATGGTTTTCGTAGGCGTATCGAAGTGGCCACTTGACAGTTGACGCTCTTACGAGATGAAGGCTAATGCGAGTATGCATGGCCGAAGGATTGTTTGCTTTGCGAGTGTATTAGCTGTGGTCGTGAACGAAGCGGAATCTGTTCCACCACCGAGACCCATAGGATAGGCAGGTATGTAACTTGCAAACGAGCCGACGCAGAGTGGGTTAAATTAGTCAAAGCGCGGACGAAAATCAAGTCAACTTCGATCAAAATCAATTGCAGTATGCATTCCAAAATGCCTATACTAAATTAAGATGTAGAAATAATTTGCAGTAAACACGCGGGGATATACTAACTGCCTAACCGTTTAAACCTGCCTTTTATACTACCAAAATTGGTCTGGAAATGGCGATGGGAATGTGCGTACGTGGTTTCTTGGAAACGTTGTATAACACGTTGCACTAGTTCGGAAGGGTACCTGTTTCGCTTAATGAACGGTACTTTGTACTCTTTGTACAGGGTGTCGCAAAATTACATGTCACCATCATCGTAGCGGGATTCCACATCTCTGGATCGGTGGAGATCTGTTAAAACAACTTTTCGCAAAATTATCGTTGATCTTGAAAATAACACACATAATTGTTGTATCGAATAGTACTCGTCAGGAGGAACAATAGTTTCAAAGAAACTCAAGGGGATTACTTGATTCTAATATCAATGAGGTATTCAAGAAAGAAAGTGTGAAATTAGAATAGTGCGAGAAAAAAATTAGTGCGCGGAAAAATATTAATCCGATAGTTTGACTTATTCAGTGAACTGTTCGATAGTTCATAGTCCCTTCGACATAGTCTTGTAGTTTCTGTGGTACCTTTCCGGAACTTCAGACAGAAAAATGTGGGGAAAGTTATAGACATGGTCCAACTCTTGTTTAACCAGTTTACTTCATCAAAAAAGAATGCCCAATATTTTTGGCTAACATTGCCAAGTTTTTCTCATACAATATTATTGTCGATGAAATTCTTGATTTATTAGGATGTTAGCAAAGTGTATTACCCATAAATAATTTTAATGCTCGCGGATTCTAAGCATTGAAGTTCCAATCTTCATTACTTCATTTAATATCACATGTAAGTAGAATTTGTTTCCGAGATATTGCGATATTCCATATTATTTACTGTTATAATACTTACCAATTAAAAATATTGCTTTATAAAAGACTGATGGCTAAACCGTGGATACCCGATCGTAAATTTCATGAAAGCATGCACGAAGTATCTTGAAATACGAGTACCAACGTTCAGCTTGTTGTCGAAGCTAGACGGAATTACAGAATTTTTTCTATAATTTCCACCGGTCTACATGTGGATTACCCCTGACAGTCGAACGACTGAGCCAATTTCGTTTAAATTTGGTACGTGAGTTTCCGCGAAGCCACTCATAAGGTTTCCTGAAAATTTTATCAAAGGCCGAAGTGGCGAAGGCGGCTTGAGTACCGTGGAACGAGGAAGCGGAAAAAGTTAATCGATTAAATATAAATTCAGGGGGGCAATCATAGTATCGCACTCCAAGCGCAGGTAAAGAGAGATTTTCAATTTTAGCGCGAAAGACCGTCAAGAGTAATACGAAAATTTAATGGAATATACTTTCGCGGAGATATTGAGAATTGAATTGTATTAAGAAACGTATTGTGAATGATTATTAACGTTTGTCCACCAGCGTAACGTAAGTGGACGAACTAATTGCGCTTTCAACTCGGACGCGGCTCCTGAAACAAACGCAAATTAAATGATCATGTATCGGATTAATTCTACGATAATAGAACCGAGCACGACACTAACAAATTGTATCTCTGTGATATATTTCGATTAGCCAATGGTAGAAGTGCATTGCTACCACGGAAATTTGATCAACCTCTAGTGGAATGTTTGTACATGCAATTATTATGTAATCGGAGCACGTTTTAATTTGCAAATTTAGTTCACAGTACAATCGAATATGACCGCTGCTGTGTTCCAATATTTCCCTGTAATCAGTATTGGGGACACAATCGAATATTCCAAATCGAATGAATTTCAAAAACTTTCACACCCCTTTGAATCCTGTGGCCAACAATGATAGATGTAAAATGAAAGTATGGAGAGCAGATATTAATACAGCACTCAAAATCAATTTTGCTCGAATGAATGACAGATAAACCTGGTTTCCTTTAAATAATAACCACTTTATAATGAAAACGCGACATTTTAATAATTAGTAGAAGCCAAGATATAAAAAGACTTTTAAAATCAGAATATTTTAGTCCTCTTTCAATCAGAGATATGTCTGATGGATAAAAGATGGAGATTAACGAGTAAAATTTTATATATATTCAATCGTTTTTTCATATAAAATTGTATTCGACACTACCAAATAAATATTTAATCGAATAAAAATTGATCCAGATAAAAATTGATGCCAATAAAATTTTATTCGAGTGAGAATTTATTCATGCAGAAATTCATACGGAAAATAATTGATTTGAATAAAAATGATAAAATATAAAGAGTTTTCTCATAGTTTATCCATTTATTTCTTACTTTTGCGAATTATTCGGATAAAGAATTTTTCGAATTATTCGAATAAGTAGACAGAATAAATTATGACGTAATTTATTCGTTCGGATAATTATCTTAGATAAACACTTGACAATCCGATTAATGCCCAACTCTGCTTTCATTATAGGCAAAATGTATCGTTGTACCAATCCCTATTGACAAATTCCCAGACGTTACTGTACATTATCCCCCGATTCCCTTTTGCAAGAAGCTTGCACCGTTAATGGAAAAAAACTTTAAGCAGCTGATTACGCAGCAGGTATGCCAAGATTGGAAACGCGGTTACACTTTTGTAGGCTAAAGCACGAAAACGAAACGGTTTTCTGCTTTCCCTTTGCCAACTGTCTCCGATGCTCGGGTTTCGAAAGATTCCGGTGGACGCATTATCGGAAGTTCACTTTGTAGCAGTGCTGTTTGAGTCAAAGGGACGCGACGATCAAAGTAGGGCCGACGTATCCGTAATTGCGATCGAAAACGCATGCGCCCTGCAAACGAAGATTTGGCCTTTGGAATGAATTTATTGCGAGTCGCGTTGCCTGTTAAATAAATGCGATTTTATTAAAAAAATTTGATTTGGTGTGTGCATACGCAATGGCCGTCGTTATATAGAGGCGACCACTTCGTTCCTTACTTCCATCGATGGAATTTTTCTTCTAACATTGTATAGAGAGTTGTTATTATACTGCGGATTTTATGCGTCTATAACAGAATAAAATACAGAACAGTGGAAACATTTGATGAATTTAAAAATACATTATTGCATTAATTTCAGCGAAATAAAATAATTAAAGAATGAAAGAAATGTCTATCCAGCTTTTGCATCCTGTAATTAATTACAGGCAATTTTTATTTTGCATAAAGATACGCAGTCTAGTTATTGCAAACTGCAGTAGATCAATATTTCACTGAGAAAAATCGGATGAAGTTCTGAAGACGCAGCTTGATCCAGTTTGAATCGTTTGGAAGTTTTGCTACAGTTTTGCTTACAGATCTTTTATCCGAATTGATTACGATATTGCAAAGTTGTGAATGTGAGACTAAAGAGTAATTTTATTAACATTGATGTTTGGACGCATTTATTCATATAATATTGTGTCACGCTTGTAAAAACAGCTACAACTATTAAAAACTGCCAGAACTTTGTTCATTAGTAGTAGACCACCTCAGGATAATATCATTTAGGGAATTAAATAAAAAACATGTTATCAAACATGTAGTTTTAGTGTTCATTCAGTGAACAGGCTATCCTATGCAAATTTTGCAGAAGGATTAAACACATTTCTCCACAGAAAGTAAACTTTGAAAATCAGGTGTTCCAACATACTTTAACAGCATTATCTGATTCTTGTCACTCATAATCAGTCGGAGATCTTACTAATTTTCTGTATTTTTCTTACCGAATTTTCTGTATTTTACATATCAACGGCATTCAGCATCAACGTCAGCGGCATCAATTTCCGCATTGACATAACAGCCATGCATATTGGTGGTTCACGCGTGTACGAATACACGGAAGAATCTCGGTGGTAAAAGGTCAGGACGGCGAGCAAACGCGGGAAATTATGCGCCGGTCCAGAAGTCCAGGGAACAATGCTCGGTAACGTGAGCGGTATTTCGGTGCTGAAGAACGAGCCACGGGCCAGAAACTACCGGCACTGACGTTGACCCGCACGCTGCGGACGAAAGCTGCCCGTTCTCTGAGAGCATGCAAGTACGCCGACGATTTTGCTCCCGATTAACTGTGGGAGACCCAGCTGGAACCGGAGGAATATCTTCCCTCACGTTGAGCTTCTGCATACTGATCAATAGCCGTCGATAATCTGCCGATGCTTATGAAAATTCTCAGCTTTATCAAATATTTTGCGAAATTATTATATTATTGTGATAATTGTAGAATAATGTCGAAATTCATGTTTTTTTTATATGCACGCTTCCTTGCATTTTACTTCTAATATATACCATAAATGCAAGAAAGCTTGCAGTCTAATCGTCGATGATGGACACTGGAATATATTGCACGAACAATTTTATATTTATCATAAAGATTACACTTTCTATATTGTATAATTATTAACCCCTATGCTACTGTGGGCGCCTATAGGCGCTTAGAAATTTTGCATTTGTGACACTGAGAGCACCTCTAGTGGCTCGACAGGTTTCCTGACACGAAGGGCGCCTATAGGTGCCCTGATAATTTTATCGATATTTATTCCGATAGATCTTATCTCACTTAGACGAGAAAAAGAAGTTTCACATTAATATTAAATTTGTAATATTTATAGCAATTCGGTTCAAAGAAATAAATAATATTGTTTCAATGCAGCGAAATTCAGTTTTTTTTGATTATTGAAATATATTATCACAAAAGTGCATCCGTATGGTACGGCCGGTGCATCTCAAAATCTGCCGTAGTCAACGGGTTAATATATTAAAATTTTATAATGTATAATTATTACTATATTAAATTTTTGTATGGTATAATTATTACTATATTACATTCTTACATTGTGTATAATCATTATTATATTACGATCATTTGGGTTGTTTGTTATTATGCAACAGCATAGATTTGTTTAATATTGTGTGAATTCCTCATTACAAGAATCGGTAAAAAATTATGAAATGAAAATTAAGAGGTAATAAAAAATGTCAAACTATCGTGTTCTTGTTATATACGTAGGTATCTACGGTAGTCAACGAAAAATGCAGGCAACACAATTTCGTCGTTGATGGTGTATAACATCATTTATAACGAAGAAAACTGTTGTTTAGTTGTGCACAGTGCTGCACAGCATTTATTTACAAATAAATGGAACTCGCTCGGACACATATGTACGGGTGGTTTAGAATCATAGTGGCGTAAGTCACATTTTCCTCATTGTGATTAGTAAGCAGCGTTATTCTTTACTAACGTGTGTATTGTTTACTGACGAAATTGATTGATAAGATAATTGTCTTTTTAACATTTTTGGCGTTTCAAGATATAAGTCAAAATTTTCGAAAATGTGACTGACGCCAGTATGATTCGAAGCCACACATATGTATCCATTATTTTCACCGACACTTCGCGCGTCGACAAGGTTTCGCCGTGAAAAAGTTTGAAACACGACGGTCAGCTTTAACGTGGACAGATCGATGCGTAAACGTGGCGACGAACAAGCGAAGAGGGTAAAAGGTAAACTAGAGCCGCGAAATGAGTGGCATACACCTTGAAAAGGTGTCTGGAGGGCGAAGAATCTCGAGACACCCCGTGAATCGTATCTCGCCTCAATGTACGACGTTCACATCCGTACTCGCGTTTGCACCCACACGTGCCATTTCTATCGAGTCTGATCTGTAGCTTTAGACGGCTTTTCAACTTGTTTTTCGACCGTCCGCTGTCGGTGGACGTGTGAAACGTGGTGGACAACATTCATTCAATTGTCAAATCCGAAACCGTGTTTTATTCAGAATCATGTTACTGAAACTACGACAACTCTTCTGTTGTTGAAGCTTATTTACAATTATCAACACGTTTCTTTCTTGACACAGGAACGTTCTAATTTTGCTATTATTTAAGACGTAAAATTTTGTCTGCGGGGCAATTCGTTTACTTGTAATTAAACTCCGAATCTTTACGCGAAATAAAAAGTTTCTGCAACGCTTGCAAGAAATAGAAATGAAGTAGAAACTGAAGATGTGCTCCTGTAAATCTTTGTCGTGAAATCGTAGGTTCACGATAGTAACGGCGTTTCTTTTGGTTTAATATGACATGATATTTTCGATTACATTAATGTGAAAATTGAGAACATTCTTCATGAAAATTTAAAATGATGAACGTACACGGTTCAAGTTTTAACATCAGAAATTCATTAAAATTAGTAATGAAACAGCGGCATTAAACCAGTTTTCCGAAATTAGATATGATTTCGTCAAATTTTACGCTTTGCTACAATATTTAATTAAAACTGATTAAACAATGCACGGTGGTTTCATTTTCCATTGTCTGTTCATTGAATTCGGCGAGCGAGTAACATTTTCCGTACAAATTTCAATTAAAATGCGTGCTCCATATACTGGAAAATACGTAGCACGCGTGTGTACGTGGAAAGTGATATTATACGCACGGACATCGGTATATTTTGAAACATGATCGCCACTTGCTTTATTAAAAGCTTTCGACTTTGAGTTAACGTATGTATCCACAGATAAATCTTGGCTCATTAAGTGATAAAATGCGCGCTGCGCCATAGCAATTTAGGCGAATGTCATAAATTTTATCCTAGATGGAATGAATGCGGATCAGTGCTCCCAAATTAAACGTTAATTGTAATTAGCCGCTTCAGAGCGTACTTGTTTAAGTTATTTCGTGTTTGTTATCGTTTTAATGCGAAATTCTTTAGCAAGAATTTAATTAGTACAGAAGATAGTTATTTCATTTCTACATGCAATATACATACCATCTAAAATTGTGTTTTTGCACTCCAGAAGTTGTTGTTAATTTATCTTTTATTGAATAGAATTTAACGACTTCCTGTTGTATAATAATTTTTAAAATCTCAAAGAACCTACTAAAACTTGATTGCAATTACGCCTCCACATTAAGGTCAGCCATTTTGTGCACTTCGCATGGCAGTGAAGTAGTAGTACACCATTAGCTTACGAGACAATTTCGCAACATTACATTATTCTACAATTTTCTGCTAGTAAATGCCAGAAATTTTATAAAATTCTGCTCACTGTGATATGGAACGAACTTTTACTAACTCGGTTAATATTATGCTGCAGGCTGCGAGTGTAAATAATAACGTGTATCTAAATTGAATGCTGTTACGATAAATTAATTTCGAAGCTTTATTATTATCATCTTACACCGTGTTGATTTATGAAAGCGTTGGGAAACGGTGTTGCGTACTTAATTCCGCTAATTTTGCAATCGTGAATGAGTAATATATGAAAATAGTGCAATTAGAAATAAAACAAACTTTAGAGTTTGTGCACTGTTTTCGCGGTAAACAGTAAAAAAATAACCACGAAGATCTTTTATTTCCGACCGAATTTATATATATATTTATGACCGAAAGTTCGCTTAACTCATGTAAGTAGAATACAGAGAAATCGGATATATTTTTTGGCAATTAATTGGGAAGAAAAATTAGTTTTTAGGGAAGAATCATTATATTACTTATACTATAATTTACATACCATAAATGGTGCTAGCGAGAGTTGGTAGCATGGAATTTTACGTGTTATCTAGAACCATTTCCAGTGCGGCCTGCGCGACTCAAAGGGACAGCCGTAACACATTTTTTCGGCTGGCGGCTGCGACATTCGCCTCGCCGCAAACAAAATGTTTCGAATAACGTATCACGAAGATTTCAAACGCGTTTCTATACCCTTTATCCGTGTCAGAGACAACAGTCAGCTTTGTCGAGGACAGGTAGGATCCACGCAACTAAAACGAAGCGCGAGTTCCTGTTTCTCTGTTGCGACAGTCGGCAACCGAAACTATTTGCCGAATTATGTTTGTAACAATCACGCGAACACGAATCCGAGCGAGAGTAGTTCGAGCAGAAAATGCAAGAACTGGCAATTCTATTTTCTTATTACGTTCAACCCTGGATAAATCAGATCTAACGGCAATTGTCTGCCAATTATCGACGTTCCTGCTCAGAGAGTTACTGAATGCCTCTCGCGATACGTGCCCGAAAGGAACATGATGTACAGTCTGTGAAAGAATATTGTCTTACGGTTTTCGCAAATGAATGATTCCGCATTCTCAGTTTGTCAAAAATATTAGGAGTACCGGCATGTAATGTCGTTTCGACACCGCTGAAAATCAGCTTTTCTGATGTTAACCATTGGTTTTTTTATGCGAATTGTTGAATAGAATCCATTTCTCATACCATCTGACAATTTGTCGAAGAACTGTTTCATTTCACCATTGATAAATTCAATGACTCTGTCAGATTTTAAATCGCCGAAAAAGATCGAAATCACCATTTGAACAGTTTTTAGATCAATGCCGACACGTTTTGAAAAGCTCGAAAACGCACAGTTAGGAGCAAAATTGACTCTGTGCTTTAGTGAAAAGCTTTAATGTACACATTTCAAGCACGCGATTATGGTCGAGTAACAATCATGAACAGAAATCTCACGCACAATATTTTTATATACATTAATAAGAGTCTCCATTGCCATTCATTTCTCGCATCATACCAATTTAGTAAAAATAACCCCGCAGAATTAAAGCGTAAAGCAAGGATTGATGAATACTAACCGAGAATCAAAGCAAAAAGCGCAGCAGAATTTGTAAATCGAAATTCTAAATCGTTGAAGCGGACATCGCATCACGGAACGGACTATTCGTAACCGGCAATACAAGATTGCATTTTCTGGTTACACTGTCCGACACGATTTTTGGGTTTCTATAGCCACTATGAAATTCTTGTAGAGCTTCACTCCCTGAACAAGAATCCGAAAACCGAATTGCTCCATCACCCTCAGTTTTTTAAATAAACGAACTTTTGTAAGAACCCAACATTTTCGACAAAAATGAGGTATTGCATGAAAAGTACAAACGTTAGAAAGTTCTAATTGGTGTTAAAAGATAGAGGAGAGTTTCCCGAATATAGTGGCATGCAATTTATTAATTGTTTCTGGTCCTAAATAGCAACAAATTGATGTCAAAGTTTAAAAAAGTGTCGACGTGAGCAGTTTTTGCGCAATATTTTTGTATTTTTACGAAAAGTTTTTTGTTCAGCACGAAAACTCTACGCAGGATCGGATTCTGTAGACATTTCTGAAGAAGAAACGGCCCGATAGAAGTGTCGGAACGATGTACATTTCGAGTAGGTCGAGAAAATGTTCGTCGGCAACATGTACACGATGTTTTGCCGCCATGTGCTTCGCTGCTCGCTTCTCTCTGTCCGACAGGGCCGAAGCTATGGGTAATCAACACCGATGGAGGGATCCAATGGGGCACCCACTTTTCGTAAATAATATTTGAATTTTTTTTAGTATTTCAATGTTTTTTTTTACATATTTCTGTGAATAATTAGTTCGTTTATTTAAAAAACTGAGGGTGATGGAGCAATTCGGTTTTCGGATTCTTGTTCAGGAAGTGAAGCTCTACAAGAATTTCATAGTGGCTATAGAAACCCAGAAAAAAAGTTTGATTTTGTCGGACAGTGTTATCGGTGTTTGGCCCTCTTCCTTCGCACCGATCACCATCAAATCGTACAAAAAGAATCCCTTATGCTTTACTATCGTGCAACCGGCTCGAAATTAGATGTAGCGTAACCACTTCAGGGGATTCGGTGCTTATTATTAGCCGCGTTATTGATCTTAGACCGGTTCCGTAGCGTAACCTTCTCTCGGCGCTAGGCAGGTGATAAAGGTTATTGCCGATCCTCAATAATGTCGGCCACCCTCCACAGGGTCTCGATTTTTATTTTCGCGTTTAATGTCGGTGCGTCTCAGCCTGCCCTTTATTATCGGCTTAAGATCCTATCGGAGCCGTGATTCCATGCAATTTAAACATCGTAGATTGACATTAAAAGGGAACGATATAAAGGAAAGATCGTTCGTCTTTATATAATTGACTTATACATACGTATTTTAATTCTTTCAACACTCGATCGAATCAACACATTCTTCACTAATTTTCATTAGCTGTATCATCTTCAATGTCAAAGTTTACTGAATCCGATCAGACTATAAGCATTGCAACAAAATTACTAAAGAAAAGTAAGAGGTCTGCTTTAAAATACAATTTATTGTGGAACTAATTAGAACACTGGTCAAATCGGTGTGAAAGAAACAGACCAGAACAGTAATATTAATTGATTTATTTATGAGAAACGCAGTTAACTAAGAAGAGGTGCGAGAGCTCGATCGGTCGCGTGAAAGTTACAATCGACATAGATCGTCGGCATCTAATTGCTTTCATTAATCTGATTCGCTTTTACTTTAATTGCGTTAACGGCGGCTCTATCGGGATAACGAATTTGCATCGACGAAGTCTACTCGCCGAAGAAAAATTATTCCAGGACTTTCGCGCTAACGAGGTAGATAAGCTTGTCGGAGGTTAGTCCCGGATTTTCCGATACTATGTCGGATTATCGCGAAGCCACCCCCGCCCCCTCCCCTCTACACCTGGCAAACCAACCCCCTTCAGTCACCTACACCGCGGCCGGCGACTCGGACTCTTTGTTGCGCACAGCACTTTATTACGTATTACACGTCCACTTTCGTACCTCATTATCCGCGGAACATGTATCATTTTGTAAGTGATAAGTGCACTCGAATGGTTGCGATTCATGGCCACCCTTTGTTCTGTATTTTACGAAGCTTCCGAGCGGTGAATGGGAGTTATGGGCTAAAGCGAAAAACTAGAGGAAGAAGTTGAAAGTATGATGGATCGCGGGGTTTCGTTTGTGAGCTGGGTGGCCGTGCTGGTTCGAAGCTATTATATCATGAATACTTATTCATTTAGCTCGCAACGACTAACTCGCGGCTTTTATGCATTTATGTACCTCGTTCTCGATAATCTGAAACTTACAATTAGTACCGTTAAAAGTTGAATACCGTTTCTTAACAAGTTCTTCACTCGATCTTCGCCGTGATAGAACTTTTAATAGAAAAACCAGATTGCTATTTGGTTCCAACTTTTATAAATTGTGGAGTTCGCAGGTTACGTGTATCCTATTTCATTAACCCCTTGCCGTACCATTTTCTTCATAGTTACAATGATTACAAGTTTCTCGATTTTAATCATTTCTAAGGAGAAAATAGATCATTTATATTTATCGTGTGTCTGTAATTATTTAAATGTTTAAATACCGATGACAAAAAGCCAGAAATTTATTCAGTCTAAAAAGAACGGGATTGCATTCATACTTAGGTAATAATAATACAACAGGTTATTATTAGAAATAATAATAATAATAATAATAATAATAATAATAATAATAATACAGGTTATTATTAGGTAATAATACAACAGGTTATTATTAGGTAATAATACAACAGGTTATTATTAGAATCTTCATCACGTGTCATCAGAGAAATCACATGCCGATATATTATCATCTTTATCCTAATTTTCGCCACAATGTTTCAAACATATCTTGTTCCGTTCTTTCTTCTTTATAATCGAAGAGATTACTCGACGTTGAAGAGATTCAGCAGCCATTGTGCGAGGTTGTCATAAAAAATTTAGGAAAAAAGGTGATCGGGTGCAAAAAGAATTTGGGTGGTCATTTGGCTGACACAGTATTTCACACATAATTGAAAACGATCGTACTAAAAGTTACGATAAAAATTTGACCCATTTTTTTTTAAGCTCAAGCAATTTTTATTCGCAGAAAGCTATTGATTATCGCAACCCTGTAGTTACGTTACAGAATATTGAAATTTTCACATTGTTTTCAAACCGATTGAACCCGTTTATCAAAGATAAATCTCCATAGAGAAACCTGCGAACAATCGGCGCGACAAAATACGATCATTCGAGAGAGAATGAAGCTTTGTTTAAGCATAACAGGGAAATAAAAGCATCATCGGCCTGGATTTTTCAACAAACTTTCGCGGCAGTAGAGCGCTGAATGCCTGATGCGGTTGTGTACGATTCGCCGTGGGCGTTTCAAACAATTACTGTTAACTCCCTTTTAACGCATAGCTCAGCCGCGGCAAGTTGATTTTTCTGAGCGGCCAGAAAGGAGGCTGTTGATCGTAAATGCGAGCATGAGTCGAAGGTGCGTCAACACACGAACGCACTGCAGGTTGCACTCGAGCTTCGCGTGCAATTTCGCAGTCTGCATATGTTTGTATTAACTCTCCGGCCGGTAACTACGATTATACTGCGGCCGCCCGAAACTCGGCTGCGCCGATGCACCGAAGTTATATGGAATTTGTTTGTATATTCACAATTGAGCAAATAGGCGGCCGACACAACGTTCGCCCAATGGATTTGAATGAACAGCCTGCCCAACGATAAAATACATCCCGTTTCCATGGGGCCATCGCATCGGTTCGGTCGCGATTAAATGTATCCCCTTGTCCGCTGACCTCTGCCACCCATCCGCTGTTGCTTTGCTTTTTTCACAGCGAAATTACTTTCCGATATCAATTGTAAAATTCCGATGTCTACCGTTCACCCATCCGCTTGCCGGAGAAACTCGTCGGAATGAAACGTTAGCCAAAACTGTCCGAGCGACAAATAGATATTAACTGTGATTACAGTGTACTTTGACGTTCCCACCGGACGAGAAACCTGGTGACTCGGATGGGAAGGCTCGTGTGCAAACAGCAAGAAATTTGGAATGACAGGAACAGTTTTATTTAACAAATTAGCATCAATAACATATTAGGTAAAGGCATTACAATTATTGACCTCGCATCGGTAATTCATCACTTTTCCCGAAAACCAGAAAAATAAGGTCATAATCTTTCGGAGAAGGCGCAACTGTTCATGATATATAATTTACAATGAACAATACGTAAAAAAATATATCGTTATTTATAATTAACAAGAACAATTGAAATGTTCACACAATTGAAGCTGCGCATTTTTTTTTTTCATCGATTGAACTTCTGTAGTTGCCAACGCGATGTAAACATGATCATCGCTATCATCATCATTTAGATATAAACTTTCATCAAATTCAGTGTAACAACTAATTGGGTTTAGTTTTAAATTCGCGGACGTCATGTGTACAGAATACCTCGATCAAAAATTATAAATTTCATTAATAAGAAATATGTACATTGAAAGCATTTTTTATGTGGCGTAGCAGGTACTTCTTTTTTTTTTAATTTTGCATTTGATAGCATTGCATTTGATTTCTAATTTGATAGTAATTTTCGTGGAAGCGATGAGTTTGGTGATAGTGTTCTCGTTGAAATTGATGAGTTTGATATCGCTGAGAGAGACCACGGTACAAGTTCTTCGAAGGCTTTGGAAAAAATATTATGGACAGATGAATCAAGGGTTCAAATTAAACGTGGTTATGCTATTTTGATAGGAAGTAATTGTATCGATTCAGATAACTTTAAAAACAAAAATATTTTCAATATCGCAAACAGTATTGTTTGAGATTGAAACCGAATGGATTTGTCATTCCAGCGAATGGATTTGTTATTTTATTCTTGTTCATCCAGCGAATTCAACGGAAATTATAGGGGGGGGGGGCTTTTCTCCGCTCTATCTAAATTTAATTTTGCAGACAAAACAACGACCTTTTCAGCAAACATCGATACTAAACCTTTTAACTATTTGCATTTAACCGCAAGTTAATTGTTCAAAAACCGGCTCTCCATCGGTTCTATGTAATATAATACATTCTTTATAAATTCCGACACTTTTTATTTTTGATGCACATGGTTTTGCCATAGGTATATTTCTTGCAAATTTTATTACTTTTAAATATAACAATCGATGTGTGTGAAACAGACTGGCGTTTGTTTTTCTTATTTATGTATATAATTCTTAAACAGGCATGTACTATTTCACTTGTTACATAAACCCTTGTAGATCATATAAATGCTTTTCTGCTACCAAATATTCATTTTGCACATACAAAGAAACACAGGATCCGCAATTCAACAAAGAACGCGTTTAATCAATGAACGGACGTAAAGTTTCGTGACAAATAGTGAACTGTAACTTTTACAATTGCATATTATGCTATTAGAAAGCATTGTTTGCTGCATGTCGTTCACAACAATTTTCAATCTATCTCTGAGAAGCTAATGGTAGCACACCATCTTTTGGGGCGGAAGTATGTGTCAATATAAGAGCTTCGTTAATTATTAAAAGCGACGCGCACGTTGTTATTTCAAGGGAACGTGTTTATTCGTTCCTTTTTACTTCGCCCTTTAAGAAGAAAATGCATCAACTTTCAGGTAAATGCGAGGAGGTCTCTTACAAAGATAAGCAACGTAACACCGTCCTTAGCATATGAAAGAAAACGACTTTTAGAGGCGAAGCATCTACTTGGTCTTTGTTTAAAGAAATTTAATTTCGCTGCTATTGTTCAAGTAAAATACGATATTTGGCACAGCATGTTTTTGTAGCGGGGAACAAAACTGCATCTGTTCGTAACTTGGTTGCGATACAAATCGTTTCCATATGTAGATTTTGTGGATACATCGTCCGCTTCACAACAGATAATGAACTAAATATTATTCATACACCTGCGAAGGAAAATTAAAAATTATACAGTCTACTATCCGATGCAAGAAATATTACATTCAATACGTAATTGTTTTCTTATGCCAAAAAGTGAATATTACAGGTCTTCTTTCAGATTTAAGTAGTTAATATCAAGCCGAGTGAAAATGATTTCTTTTAATTTACGATTATTCATATCGTAAAGATACATTTATGAGTTATTTATTCAATTTATACGTTACTTACGGCAAATATTACAATAACACTTGTTAAAAATCAGAATAAATTTCTTATTGTTATTTTTATAAACTAATGTGAAACAGCTGTCTTTTGTGCTCCGTAAATCTAGTGTTAATAACGATCTACAAAATCATATATGAAATGATGCATTTACAGAAATATTTATGAGAATATATAATTTAACACTCGACCGGCAAGATTATCGATTTCAATTTAGAATATAAATACTGTTAATTGATGACAATTGCCGACAATTATTTTAGCTCGTGTCTCATTTAAGTCGATAGAAAAACTAACGTGTTTAGAAAACGTATTTTAAAAAATATGCTGCAAAAAATTGGTAAGTTCTAAATGATTCGGCGCATACTCGATTACTTTTTTTGTCAAAAAGGCCCGACGTTCGAGTGTTAAACAAATGAACAACTAAAAGAAATACATAGGTCGAATTAATGCAAAGCGATTGTAGCATACTCTGAACTACGATTAACGATTTTAGATGAACGACACGGAAGGTCATTGTTTATAGACTCAGTATAGTAGTCGCCATTATACAGATATGCTTCGCATTTGCTTGTGTTAGGAAGCTAACGTCTGTGTACCGTGGCGAAACTAGTACCTACGTTGAGCGAAGTAATTCAAATTTTGCGCGTATGGGATTCCTTAATTGGACGAATCTGACAACAGGAGCAGAGAAGTTCTACGTGTTGCTTAATAATTCCTGTTAGACACCGTCGTCCTTCTCTAATTCGAATTATTAAGTCAGTTATATAATGGCATTCTGTCATCTCTCGTGTTAACCTCAATTTCTTGCCCTGCTACAATATAAAACACCAAATTCCACTCCTTTTCTATTCCAGCTATACAATACAAGAGAGTTCACCTGCACCTTCATCCAAAAATCTATCTATATAAAAATTTATTCGAATAAAAATTGATCTAGATACAAATTTATGCGAATAGAATGTTATTTAAATAAGAATTCATGGGAATAAATTCGTACAGGAATTCATACGGAGAATAATTTATTTGAATAAATATGAAGGAATATAAAATGGTTTTTTATACTGTATCGATTTATTTCTTCCATATGAGCCGTTTATTTTGAAAGTGGTATAAGTCACTTTGTTTTTAAGTCGATATATTTAAGGGTTTGCGTTTTAACACGTTTAAAAATATGGATGCTAACTTTCGAGAAGATTTACTTGTATTTGTTATCTCAGGATACTGATATTTTTCTCGGTATAAATAATTTCGTATAAACATTAAAAGATCACCACTTTTCATTACGGTAAAGTGACTTATGCCACTTTCAAAATAAACGGCTCATATTACTTACACGAATTATTCGAATAAAGAATTTTTCCTAGTTCGAATAATTCGAATAAAGAATTTTTCCTTATTCGAATACAAACTCATTCGAATAAAGAATCATTCGAGTGCAAAATCATTCGAATAATGAATTATTCGAATTAAACATGCGACTGAAAGGAATTCATTCGCGTATAATTATCATACGTAAATATTTATTCAAAACAATTCGAGAATAATGCTCAATTCTGTAAAATATGTCACTTCGTTACGTCCCTTCGTTAGTGTAGTACAATGCCAGTTAACTGCCTACACAATAATGTTCTTTTTTTAAAATGGCACTTACAGCCTCTCTCACTCTTCATTCTCTCGTACCCCGAACCTCACGAGCCGGGACCTGACAAGAAAATACGTGGAAACTCATGAGCCCGGTGAAGCACGGACTGAAGTTGGCCCATCCATTCCGGAATCAGGGTGAAATGCTGGGGATTCGCGGCCACGCATTTCATCCCTTGAACACACGCGCGGCGCATACGACAATCGGAGAGAGGAGACGCGCGCGCGAGAGCGAGTGAGCCGAGCGGATTGCACGGCGCGATGCTGGTGTCGCGCGGAGGTTGTCGGTTCGCCAAAGGTCGGATCCGGAATTAGTACGTAGGTGGGCGCCGGATAATGGATTATCAGCCGGCGAAATTAGTAAGTGGCTCCGCCGTAATTGCAGGAAAGCCGTCGCGTTCGTTTGTCAGCAGGGGCTGTCTTTAATATCGGTCGCGGGCCTCTTGTCTCTGCCCGGAGCCGGCCCCGTCGAGCTTAATACCGCACATACCGCGCCGTCGCCAGCAGCAATGAAAAATTACCTGTCCTTTGTCGAAAAGGAACGATACCAAAGCCACCGCATGATGAAAAGGAACGAGAATCACCTTCCTTCTTCCTTTGGCCTCGTTCTTATTACCACGCATGCCAGCCATGATGCTCCCCCTCTCGTGTCACCGTTCATTTTTTACTAAGTTCCGGGCGACCATCACTGCTGCTGAATTAGAGGAATCGATTGTTTGAACGGATTCCAATCCCTGATTCGTTGCTCCGTGGAGATTTGAGAAGGTTTTTCATTATTATCGTCGTTGGCCGGGAGCATCAGTGCTCCTTTGCGCGACAGGTGTAAATTGAAGTGGCTTTTAATCCTTTGCAGTCCAGCTACATGTTCTGGCTCAAATAATTCGCATTTATATGATCACTTTCGTACTTGTTTCGTTGCGCAGGTGTATACAGTGATGTTCACTTGAATAGCGTCAGATAGAAATATGTTCGTGCACGTAATATGGTCCAGTAGATAGCATTTGTTCGTATTGCTATGAATATGTCTGTGAATTATAGCAATGTTGTCAAATGCTAACATACGAAATATTAATTAATAAGAAATTTCAATTTGTAAGTATATTTTTAGTCAGTTTTTAAAGCGAGGTTATCCAAGCGACATACATCATAGATAGATTTTAGCGTGTTTTAGTTATAATTTTGTCTGATATAAACGCTTTTTAATTCCCAGGCAAGGAAATGATACAAATAATGTATTCAAAAAATTAGAAGCTCTTATCTCTCATTATAATGTACATGTCAAGGTTATGTCAAGGTTATATTACACACAATGGTGTCATGCACACTAGAAAATTAAAACGGCCGTCACGGTTATGTTACTTACTATTTTGAGTCCGAAAAATTAGTAAATATTCTTCAGACGTTCTAAAATAAAGATGAATAGCGTTTTTTCTAAAAAATATCACTGTTACGTAGTAAAAAAAAAATCTGGAAAGTTCTCGCTTCGTGATTTGTTCAATACTTCGAACGCGGCTCGAGTCCGTCCCGACCATCTGTCAAAGCCTCGTGCTGCGGTCTCCCGAACTTCGCGCCGTCCCCTCTCATTGGTCAGTGTTTTCCGTTAATAACTCGTAAACAAAGCCGCGGATTGCATTTTCGCAAAGGAAAAAGTTACTTCAAATGACCTCAGCTACCCCTCATTTTCGGCTGTTAAAATAATTGTGGAACACCCTGTATATATATTAATATTGTTAATTAATATTGTAATTAATATTGTTTCTTTACTTATACTAACTTATAGATAGCTTATTTTATTTATTTTAATAGACAGTATTTTTTTTATGTGTTAATTCAATTATGGAGCCATTAGCGAGCATATGTTTTACAGTTAGAATAGTCTTTTCGAATCGTTTGAGTTCTCCTTAATTCCAAATTATTCAATAATTGCTCGTTAAAATGACACTTCAAAAGGTTCTTTCTAGATTTTCTCATAAAGAAAAAATTATATCTCAAAGTATAGCGACATCACAGGAAATTCAGCGTAACATCTGCTTCAAAATAATAGACGACGTCGTTTATTGCACGATGTCGGGACATGACGCGACGTCGTAACGACGGAGCCGTTTACCGGGTTCCTCCTCCTTGATGCCACGAGGATAGCTAATTCTTGTTCTGTAGCTCATTTCGAAAACTTTTAATGAGAAAACGGGAGCCGCGCAGGACAAAAGTGAACTGATTTCGAATTAACTTTTAGATTACATGTTAATGAACGGATAGACTTGAAATTGCACTCTTTTGAATAAATAAGGCGCCGTTCTCCATTGATACAGATCCATTGTAGTAAACTCAGTCGGCGACGACAGACCGAATATCTAACTTTTCATCTATTTAGATATCTATCGAAGTGACTAGTACTTCATTAAATGAACAAATGGGCCAAAGTTGCCAATATTGTACCAATACAGAAGTATAGTTTGAACATTCTTTAAATGAGAATAACATTTTTTAAATTGTGTTTGCCAGCTGATTGATTCTTATTCTAGTATTATTGAAATGTTATATGAAAGACATTTTCTTAAAATATTTTATAATAGGGTAGTGGAGCCGATTACTGTGGGATGATCAATTATTGTGCCTTTGATTTGTTTTCCGACATAATTAACTTACAATGGTACATGTTAAATTTTTTTCATTAAAAAATAAACGAAATAAAAGAATAAGAAGATTAATATACAATATTCGATAAATATAACGGTAATTATGTCCGAAACGAACGAAAGGCGGATTAATTCATCACCCGACAACACACACACACACAACCGACTCTACTACCCTATATTGTGAAATCGAAGTGAAACGAGGAGTCGAGTCTGCTTTATTCTCCAACAGAACAGTTCGACGTGTATTTTATAAACGTTTACGGAATTTAATAATGGAACAATGAAAGTTATAGTTTATTGTGAAAATAGAGAGAGAGTAAACGATCATGACAGAAAGGAATTTAACAGGCTATAGCTTTCAGTAGCTGGGAAATAGTTTTTAAATTACCTTCTCGCTGAAATAGATTAGCTTCGATATTCCTGTCAATAAACGTGATTGCATTATCGAATACGTATAAAATAATTAAATAATAAACGCAAAAGAAGCCCATCGATCGAGAATGATCGCTATAACAGCGTAAGGAATAGAGGAATATTGAAAATTACTTGGCCATCGCGATGCGGTTCAATGAAATCCAATTTCTCTTGCCTGTGAGAAGGTCGACGAATTTCAATTAATAAAGCTAAATAAGTCGTGCCTGTAGAGTAGGACAAACGATGAAATTGACGGCGATGTGTCGTGTTATGAAATATCAGTGGCTCACGCTAAAAATGATACGTCGGTTGCGTTAATATTCATAACAGATTCCGTATTACGCTATTAACGTGTCACGAGTCGCGTTTATGAAATATAAATTCGGAATTATTTATCGGAACATACAGTGGCTAACGAAATTATTCGAACACAATTTAAAACGCAATAACTTCTTTCAAACTGGACTAAATGACTTGAAGTTTTTTTTAGATGACATAAAGACTAGAGAATGATATATGTATATAGTCTAGTCTGTAAGATTAGACAATGACTGAAACGCTTTTCCTTAATTCTGCTTTTTCTTACTCTCATTTTCAACTTTTTCATCTCGTTTTTTAAACCAGAGTCAAGCAACAGGCGTTGAAAGATTTCAAAACCTGCAGATTTCTTACAGTTTTTTGTCAAAAGTGTCAAAAATCGTGACAAGACTGTGATTTTTGCGATCTTTAATTTGTTGCAACTCGTAACATCCTCAACCGATTTCGATAAAATGTTCAGCATGCACATAAGTTACCGAGATCTACAAAAGATCACGTTTTTTTACTTTGTTTTTGTCATTCCAAGTAACAGCAAAATTAAGAAAAAGCATTTCAGTCATTGTCTAGTGGACTAGACCCTGTATCATCTAAAAAGAAATCAGGTTATTTAGTACAGATCGAAAAAAGTTATTGCGTTTTAAATGGTGTTCGAACACTTTCCGAATTTATATTTCATAAACGCAACTCGTAATATGTTAACACTTTGACTGCCACGTCGGTCATGTATGGATGAGAAAATTTTATTAGCATACTTGAAACACAAATTTTAGTATGTTAGTTACAGTGTATTAAATAAAACAAAATTGTTTCGCATCTGCAAAATTCGAGAGTGTTACAGACGCAATTTCTACAATAATGCTTGTCCTCTCTATTGTTGCAGCATGAAATAATTTGTTCCGATTTCGTGCGATTTTTATGAACATCCCTGTGACAGTCAACATGTTAATAGCGTAAGTCAGCCGTATTCGTAATTCCATCAAACAATAAATCCATTCGGATAAAAGAACTTGCGCCACTTCGCCTTGACCGATGGTTGGGTCAGTGGAAATTAGGTTTGTCAGTTAACACTTTTCTTCTTTGCCGATTAATTTGCGATCTCGGGAATGGAAGAGCGCGTGCCTGGATGTAGTTTGAATAAAGTAGGGAAAAGCATGATAAATCGTTTATGCGCCGGTTATCGCACCTCGCATCTAGCGACCCGGTTGCCCACGGAGAATCGTAGTTTTTCGCTTTCCTTCTCCTGCCACTTTGTCTCTACTTATTTCGCTCGTGTCTCGTAATCGCAACACTTTCTTATCGCCTGAAATTACACACGACAGACGCGAATGCACTTGGAATAATTGGTTGCATTTGTTCGGCCAGATAACGCGATTCACGGATACATTCCGCAACGGGGGTGGACCGATGCCATTGTCGCCGCAACATTCTTGGAAACAACGCAATGTTTCCGCGCTAATAACAATTAATAACTGATTACATCGATTCGCGTTGCGCGCGTGCTCGAAATTGAACTCTTTTAAGAAGCTTGTGTAATCTGCGCATTGTTTTCGCGATGCAGATGTTACAATACAATGGAAGTTCTTTCTTCCGAACTTGTCGAGACACAACTCAGTTCGGATAATAGAGATTTACCAGACACAACTATCATAGTAGCCGTACATTTCACTCTTCCAGAACTGCGTTACGGACTTTTGTGCAACGTAGAGCATGTTCGCATCAATCGAGCCCCCAAGTTGACCGTTTTTCAATATTGTGCAAATTGGACATTTGTGTAATACTTCATAAAATATTAAGAACAGAATGTAATCTTATTGCAGGAGAATGAAATGAAAAAATAGTTTAATTACGATAACACGATTTAAAGAAAAAACAAAATTTCTTTTGGCAATCGACCAACGATATCGTAACGGGTAATCAAGTGTTCATCGAGTTTGCTGGGCTTAAATTAATTTTGGTCGTATTGTTATTTGATCTCAATGACCCTTCGTTATTATATTGTTTATACGTTTCGCAAGTGGAATAATTTCTATTTCATAAAACACTGTAATTACAATGTTCAATTTGGAAATCGGGCAAGTTAATGACATAATGTTATTGTCAATATGATATTGATATATATTAATATTGTTAATTAATATTGTTATTAATATTGTTTCTTTACTTATACTAATTTATAGATAGCTTATTTTTATGTGTTAATTCAATTATGGAGCCATTAGCGAGCATATGTTTTACAGTTAGGATAGTCTTTTCGAATCGTTTGAGTTCTCCTTAATTCCAAATTATTCAATAATTGTTCGTTAAAATGACACTTCAAAAGGTTCTTTCTAGATTTTCTCATAAAGAAAAAATTATACCTCAAAGTATAGCGACATCGCAGGAAAGAGCGTCATTATTGCTCTTTCTTCTAAGAAAATGATTTATGCTATATGACAATTATTGTAGAAGTAATCTTAACACATCTCGAATGTATTACAAGACAAGTAATCAACAGTTTTCAATAGACACAGTATATTATTAGATTAAGTATGTTATTAAAGGCACACGTTCGTTGCTGGATTTTTCCCACTTTTTTCACCCGCAGTGCTTTTTAATGCTGAAAACAAAATGTATGACGAATTGGAGGTATAAATTTGAGCAATGTTGCAATTTTTGGTAAGTATAGAGAACATTATTCGAAACAAATCTCAAATGCACGACGATCTAGTTCTTTTTGCAAATTTTTGTCGTTTTGGAGGAAAGTGCACGGTAAGACGTGTAATTTTCTATTCATTATGTGATTTTAAAAGAAAAAGTGACTTCAAAGTCACTGTACATTGAACAATACAGGGTTCCCCGGGAAGAATCATCCGATTTCAAAAATTTATATTTTAAAAAATTACACACAGAAAATTATAATTCAAACACGGATATAACGGGAAAATGTGTGAGTTTTTGTTTACAAGTGTTCAATATGACTTTCTTTCGTTACACGTGTGATATCATTGCGATATGAAAGTTCTTGCCAAACACGATGTAATGTATCTCTGGTAATTGTTTGTACAGCATCACAAATGCGTTTTTTCAGTTCATTTACACTTGTAGGTAAAGGTGGTACAAAGACAAGATCCTTCACAAATCTCCAAAGGAAGAAGTCGCATGGGGTTAGGTCGAGTGATCTCGGAGGCCAACTTTGTAGAACCATATTATCGGATGAACTGCGACCAATCCAACGGTTTGGTACATGAGAAAAAAAATAATAAAAAGTAAAACTCGCACATTTTCCCGTTATATTCGTGTTTGAATTATAATTTCCTGTGTGTAATTTTTTAAAATATAAATTTTTGAAATCGGATGATTCTTTCCGGGGAACCCTGTACCAGTTTAACGACGATAATCGCTGCTTTCATTGTAGATTGGAAATACGTCGTTTTATGTCCAACTTTACAAAAACCGTAAAACTCAGAAATGGTGTACGTATCGAAACACTTTTTTATTTAAGTAAATGTATATCTGTCACTATTTTCAAAATATATCTTATTTTAAATGTCCCTGGCCACGTCTCATTTGCAGCGGTGCAACTATTAATCCGTGGTTAGGTAATTGAATAGCCCCGAGCCATTCTGTTGGAAGTGTACGAGAGACACGGATGGTCTGCCTCTGTGAGGTAAATGAATAGGAAAACAATGCGCATTGCTCACTCAATGTCCTTTCTCGAAATTGTAACTCAGGAGCGAGAACGTTGGGAAAGTTCGACACCGAGGACTCACCCGTAACCTTTCTCAACGTGAAAGAAAGTCGGCAGAATAACGGCGAGGAAAATGAACGAAACGAGCAATTCCTCTCGCCATTTTCTAGAATGGGCATGGTTCCCTTAATGTTTACATGTAAAAGGTCGACGGAGTAGTTCCGTCGTAAAGAGGATTGCTGGATTGAAGCAGTGGAACTTAAAACAGTCCTTCGAGTTACTTGCGAAGGCGTTGAAACAGGGAAGATAGATAGGTAACGAGTCACCTTGGTAGCTGATCACCTCTTCGACCAAAACACAAAGATTAGACAAAAATTGACGAAAGCTCGAAGCTTTGTAAATTCATCCATTCTTACATACAAAAAAATCCTGCATAGAAACAGCGAAATTATATGAAAACTTTGGAGTCTCAACAACAAATACTTCGACCAAAACACAGAGATTAGACGAAAATTAACGAAAGTTCGAAGCTTTGTAAATTCATCCATTCTTACATACATGAAAATCCTGCATAGAAACAGCGAAATTATATGAAAACTTTGGAGCCTCAACAACAAATACTTCGACCAAAACACAAAGATTAGACGAAAATTAACGAAAGCTCGAAGCTTTGTAAATTCATCCATTCTTACATACATGAAAATCCTGCATAGAAACAGCGAAATTATATGAAAACTTTGGAGCCTCAACAACAAATACTTCGACCAAAACACAGAGATTAGACGAAAATTAACGAAAGCTCGAAGCTTTGTAAATTCATCCATTCTTACATACATGAAAATCCTGCATAGAAACAGCGAAATTATATGAAAACTTTGGAGCCTCAGCAACAAATACTTCGACCAAAACACAAAGATTAGACAAAAATTAATGAAAGCTCGAAGCTTTGTAAATTCATCCATTCTTACATACATGAAAATCCTGCATAGAAACAGCGAAATTATATGAAAACTTTGGAGTCTCAGCAACAAATACTTCAATTTCGCCAGAATTTGAAATGCATCTCGTCACTGCTCTAGAAATTCCAACAGCTTCTCACAAGGAAAGATCCTCGAGTCTGAAATTCCGAAAATTATGAAACTTTCGAGGTAGTTATATTATACTAGATGTTCGACTACGTGTGCCAAATATTTTAACGGATGATTCTACACAAGCCGGTTTAATTTGAATAAAAATATTAGAGATATTTCTTAGCGACTGTAGGACTGAAGAGTAACTACACGATTACATTTATATTGATGAATATTATTAGTTGCAAAGTGTCGAGAGGAACGTTTCAACTGAGAAAGAAACGCGAGAAAAGTATTTAACACGTTCCGTGCCGAGCTTTTTTTACTCGAATCTTCACACTTTGATATTTTACTAAAACTTGATGTATTACGTGCAATTATTAATTCTCGTACACATAACAACGTAACAAAAACTTATCAACGCCCATTCTTGCGGTGGAAATTGATTCTTCGGTTCTAAATTTCTTGTAAACAATTTGTTCAGTTCACTAAGTAAACATGCAAGCGTGTACCATCGATGGTACACGTGGCACGGAACGTGTTAATATACCGAATACGCTTGATATGTAAATCAAAATGACTTTTCAATCAATGACGTTAAGGGCTACTTTCACCTATCAATATTTAAGCGGATTATCAGCGTTACTTTAATCCTTTACACCTGAATATGACAGAATCTAACCAAGTTCTAGAGGGTGTTACATTTAAAAATTTTTTTCGGTTTTAACATCTTCACTATCTTGCTCACACAATAATCGTGTACACCACATAATGTGATCTTTTATGCCAAATAACTTATAATGAATATATAATATATATATAATAACTAAAAATCATATAAGCAAGCGAGTCGTTCAGGCGGCCCGTTTTAGTACAATTACTCTGTACAATTACAACCGAATATCGGAAAATTATTGATACTCGAAAAAAATAACTTAAAAACATAGGTGTGCCGATTTTCATACAAATTGTACGAAGTTATGAAATATGGTCAACTTTTTGAGTCAAAGTTGTACCACCTTGCGACGTCGAGAAAACAAATAGTTAAATAGAAAATACGTATGAAATATTTTTGTATGAATTACATTATGCCGCGGGTGCATGAAAACGGTTGTCAGTATGGCCAGGATAGATAAACAGGGAGCTGACATTGTAATCCGGAACTGAAAATTATAGACGTCGGTGACCCGACACCACGTCGAAAATGAAGTTGCGACGTGGCTCATTTCAGAAGTTCAAGCGAAATTGAAAAACTCTTCGCTTAATCCAGCTTCGTGGCTGTCGTGCGCAGACAACCAGTTCGAATTGCATTAAAATTCCTGGTCGATCTCCGTTGGCTTGACACCAACTAGGTTATCCTTTTAACTCGAAACGGGTCGAGGGTTATTCAACCGAGCAACGAACGACGGGAGGCCGGGCCTAAGGAAGCCGCTTCTTTCGGTCATTTTTGTTTTCCCACGTATCGCCGAGCCGAATACGAATCGGCCGGATCGATTATCTCGTCGGGAACGGTGAAACACACGGAAGGAAAAAACACTGGACGAGCAGCGTGACGTGGCGGCTTCGTATCATAGGACCGACCATCACTTACCGTCAATATCATCTTCCGTATGATTTATCGTATCGCGGAATGTTGTACAAATCGTGTCCATCCTGGCACAACATAATAACCCATAAATTCTTGTCAGTGTTTGTATTACGCGATCACGTATTATCCGAGCGCGAGACAATCGATGCCTCGACGGGAGCTCGCTCCAAAAACTGGGGAATGAAAACAAATCAATTTTTTATTGGCGAATTTTTTATTAATGCGGCGCCGATGCCGGGACCGACCCTGCCATTTTTAACTTGTTCATGCTGTTTTACGTTTATAACAGTTTCAAATAATTCAGATTACCATTATAGACTGCAATGACTGTTACTGTGTTCTTTGTATGACAACCCAATTTCTAAGACTAGGATTGAGTGGATAAAGGAGAATCGATCTTTACATCGTATTTTCTAATAGCGTATATCAGCTTCAAAGTATTATATGTATATATATATATATATATATACATATAATACTTTGAAGATATATATATATATATGATATGATATATATATTATATGTAAATTCCCACAATTTTGAGCTCAGATAGTTCCTTCACGTGTTGATTATACTATTAAGTACCTATCATTTAATTATATCGATTATCAATTCACGGAGATCTCTAAGGTATGTTAAGCAATCTGAACTATTTGAATTGCAAACACAAACTGCCATATCTGACGTTCAATTACATATTCGAAATTATGAAACCATGATTTCATATGATCTGCAACTAGCTTTGACTACATGTTTTTATTAACACTACACTATGGGGACACTCTATTAACACTTTATTAACACTACACTCATTGCTGTATCATTATCACAAAAGTATCAAACCCGCAGTCTAATTATGATACAAGAAGTTGCTGTTTAATTAATTTGAAGAATATGCAATACATCACTTATGCAATATATTAGTCATAATTATTATTATGCTGTTGACTATGAATATGCAAAGCATATGCGTTATGCTAGTAATGCACACTAAAAATGAAATCATGAAACATATTGCTGTCAAGATCCCACTGCTTCATCTGGTTTCTATTAACGCTCATACGGCGAAGCTAGGGTCAATTTGGACCCAAAGTATAAATATATTGTTATTCAACCATCTAGTTTTTGATAACTAATTTAAATGTTTATGTTTCATTAAGGTCTCTAGAAAAGATAACGTGTCTAATCTAACTCGTGTCTAGTAAGCCATAATTTTTACAAAAAGAACCGCCGTTCGGGTGTTGAAGTATGCTTTTCCGCAATTTAATAATAAGTTAGCAGAATTTGATGCTTTATAAATATTTGATGTGGCGAGTGTATCGTAATATAATTTGCAGCAGATTTACTGCGGGTATCTGCCAAGAAGTTTGATGGTAAAACAGGTATCCGGCAAGGCTGTGCGCTTTTCCTCCTTCTTTGGAAATTCTTCGGGTTCCGCTGAAATTCTTCACCGAATTCCCGAATTTTCGCGCTAACAACTAGCGCGAACTGAACACCGCAAGTTTTCCCTATCTTTGCCCTTCCGTCTTTTGCGGAGATTAATAAAATGGCACGGGAATGCTTGGGAAATTCTTCAAAGTACAGTTCCCCAGTTTTTTTCCCTTCCTCGGGGCGGATTTGCATTTTATGGACGCCGGACACAATGGTAAGGAAAACTTTATCCTGTCGGAAGCTTTAAACTGAAATATCGCGAATCTGAACATTTCCTTCAAAAAAACAGAAGTAAGAACTGTATTCTTCTGGTTTTATTAATTTCCGTTGTTGTAAGACGTTTAACGAGTCACTCGTACGCAGTGCTGGCAACACAACTAACAATTTGTGATACCGTTTAATATATTTTTCATATTCCTGAAAACTATTTCTGATATCAATGTCGTTTACGTTAAATTCATACTACATTAATTTGAAGATTGAAACGACGAAGATCTCATGCGTATAATCTACTAAATATGCGAATGGTATTCATTTCTTCTAAACAGAAACAAAATTTGATTCGTCTGCTATCAAATTTATTAAATTATTAAGGCCGTAGAAGCTAATTAACGCACCTCCGATACAAATCGTGAGTTGAATTCGTATTCAATTCATTGGCTGCTACGTGATAACACTTAAGAAATAAAAAAGGTAGACGCAACCTTTATGGAATTTATGAAATCTATGCAAGCATGCACACAAATATCATCTCAATTAAAGAATTTTTATATATTTATCAGTAAATGAAATCAGTATTTTCCGACCGTTGATAATATGAATGAACGAAGCTACCGAAACAACATAATGCTTCAAGTAAAAATGTTCATTTATCAACGCCACTTTGCCGAGTTATTCATATTAATGCCATGTCTTCGAGACAAATCAATCGTGAGTTCAGATCGGCGTTTTATATTGGTTCGTGCTTCTTCCGCGTCAGTTAAACCGACAACAGGCGGGAAAGCATGAGCGCGACGCGCCGTTTGGCAAATCTGTTTAAAAACTCAAAGGATGGATTGTCCTCTCTGCAGTCCTTGTAGATTATAAGGAACATTTGTCAAATTCTTCCTGTTGATGGAGCGAGCAAACATCGCAGTAGGGCGGAATTTCCGCCGCCACGTTTGAAATCCAATTCAATTCTTCAGGATCAAAGACAGTTGGAACAAATTTACGTGACTCGGGAATATTTTCCCAAGAGTAGTGCGCTGCCGCATTTTAGCAAATGTCATAAAATCGCTGTGCTTCGGAGATTTCTCGTCGAAGCATCTACCGTGAAACAATATCTTTTGTTAAAGTAATTAGGATGTCACAAACGAAAATGCTCTACATCCATACTTGTATAATACACTCGACGACGGTACCATAAAACACTATAAAAAAACCATGCAAATCTGCGCTCATTGCTGAACTGCAAATAGAAATTTGTTTCTTTCTTCGCTAGTGTTAATAAATTGTAAATAAGGTATCAAGGTACTTAAATTCTTTTAGCCTTTTTACTGTTTTACATTTCATCTACTCATTTCTGTCAAAGATACATAATACTGTAAATTCTCCCCAATTTTCCTTCAGCTTGTGAACAAAATTGGACAATTTGGAAGAGATGCGATTATTCGAGCCTTGCACCCTGTTCTTATAATTGTTGACAATAGGCAACTGTAAAAACGAGCCGCGAGACTCGAATAATCGCATCTCATCTTCCCAAATTGTTTACAAGCTGAAGGAAAATTAGGGAGAATTTACTGTATTCGCTGAACTCTTCTCAACCGCGCTGTAAAACTATAAATAAAAATATTCATTAAATTCAGAAACTACGAAACAATTCCATATCTTAATCCGATAATTATTTCAGTCTCTATTTTACGAAGCTACTAAAACACTATTTTCTAAGCAACACCTGACTTCCTTTTTTATTGTTATATTGTGTACTTTTAGCATTCTTGTTATTAGCTTTTCTAATTTTTTCACTGAAACTGCATATTATCTACTATCTACAGTAGTTCCCAAGGGATGCTTTTTAGAATCGTAGTCTTATTTCGTATTCTCTTAAGCAAATCGTTCCACAATAATTCGATAGGATTTAAGTCTGGCCATTGTAGCAGCACGTCATTGATTGTTTCCAACAGATATTTGTATTCTATTCTTGTTAGATAATTCCTATGTAATACTGATGCGTGTTTCATGATCTTGCCATGAAATTAAATTATTGCAAATGATAAATTAGATTAATGTAAAATATAATGTTTATCTGTAAATTATCAGAGATTTTCTTCTACATTGGATTATGAGCTCCTAATATTGCAGAAATTAAGCACTCGTGCAGTAATTGACGGGAAAAAATTCGTCTGTTCATAAAAGACACATTAAATTATTCGACGCCCCGAAATATCACTTCCGCATCAATATTTATTATTTACGCTGAACTTTTACTAACGGTTACCAGTGTTTATATTTCTACCAATTATACGCCCAATCACGAAACTGCACTTCCGCTTATATTTTTCCATACAAAGCGACTGCAGATTCAATGTACAGGGTGCTTCGAATTTAAGATATTGGCAAAAGACGTTTTATCACATGCAGCGCAATTTAAATTTCTTTCAGCAAAATATTGATTTCAGTAATTAGGAGGTAAAGTACTATAAAAAAAATTTATTCTTTAAACTAATTACTCTGCTGAGAAGATTTTCAATGGCCGAGCATGGCCGAGCACTGTACGATGTAAATGGTAATGATTTCAAAACTTCAACTCATATACAATGTTATTCGTGTTTTCATCAAGCGATTCTGGCAAAGATGAATTTGCATAACGCTACGAACACAAAGATGCGAAGAAGCTATTGTTTGTTTAATCGTCACGGCTTAAGATTCAACATTTTCCGGCATGTTCCTTCGACGGCATTCTTTACAATCGGAGAACGTTGCCGCTGCACTCGCCCAGAACGCTGCAACGTCTAGGCATCCACGTCATCCGAAACGAAGATCTACGGTGCCGTATGAAATATGGTAATCCACTTTGCAATGCACTCTATCTTTCCGTTCATGTATTCACGTTTACGCGTATCCCATTGTTATCTCATACTGTACCATCAAACGAGCATTGAAAATTGAAACTTGAAGGTAATACTGACGCATACCGGTCGCGATAGCACAGTGTCATATTTATATCTGCTTAATTCCTTGTCTGGTGTTCCCTCCGTCTTAACGAAACATTGACATTCGCAGCATACGCGGTCTGATGAGTGCGATGAAATTAGTTTATGGACTTACCTAAACGTGCGCGATACATATCCATAGTGTGCTGTTACGCGAATAACGTTTAGACGAGGGTCGCATTTAAACTCAAACTGAGGAACTTGACAATTTGCGTATCTGCAGTACTTTCGACGTAGAAAATAGTACGCATTTCAATACATTTTCGACAAGTGTCCCGAGGAGTCCGAAATGCATAATTATTTGCCCTGGAGATGATGGAAAAGTTATAAAGAATAAGCGGAAACTTCGTTGCCATAGTCAAGTTCAGAATTGGTCGATTTCTGCCATTGTCCTTCGTGAACAATGCAATGAAATTAATACGTTAAAATAAAGGCTAAGAACAAAGAATAAGAATGACGAAGTAATGTATTATCATCGGGAAAACTTTCATCGATAAAATGAAAAACTTTATAAAGTCAGTATCAACGCTCGTTAAAAGAGTCATCTACACGCGTAAAAACGCGTCGAACGATCAAATACTTTTTTCTACAGGTTCTCGCTTGGCCAAATACATTTTCCAAGTATCGTTTCCTTCGTTCGATGTATTTTACAAAAAAGTAAACTAGAACATTAATTACGCGTCGCGTATTTACTCAATGTATGTCAAGGATGAAGTTGCCAAGACTTAAATTTATGTCGTAGACTTACAGGTGCAAACAGTCTCGTTTTCTTAAATTAATTCGTTACCATTGCTTTTGTCCAAATAGAGTAAATTCTCCCTAACCTCATATTTATAATTGCTGACAATCGGCAACTATAAAAATTAAAAAAAGAAAACATTAAGAATCTATATGTTTTCCGTTTTTTAGATTAGATGTATAGTAAATTCTCCCCAATTTTCCTACAGCTTGTAAACAAAAATCGACAATTTTGGAAGAGGAGATATGATTTTTATAATTACCGATTGTCAACAACTATAAAAACGAGCCGCAAGGCTCGAGTAATCGCGTCTCCTCTTACCACATTGTCCATCATTGTGCACGATCTGAGTATCGATTAGGGAGAATTTACCGTACTTATTTTGCCAGGGGTTGTATTAGAAAACTATCGGTAGATAGAGCGTCAAGCTCTTCGATCGGGGAGTGTAAGTTTGAAACCGATCCAAACGACGTTCCTCAAAGATAGTTAAAGCTCAAGTGAACTCTGTCACTATTTGAGCTGTCGAGTTCGGATTGACGAGTAAAGTGCGTCACCTGCAATTTTCGTAAGTCAGCAATCAGGGCAGAAGGAGGGATCGGAGAATTCCAAAGGGGACAGAATAGGGTGTGCCGGTGAGAGGGAGCGAGAAAGCAGCAAGAATGAATGCAACCCTCTTCGGGCACTAACCTGTAGTACTAACTAACTAACGAACTTTCACGGTCCAACGCCCAGTACCAGAGTAATTAGCCCAGCTAACGAGCGATCGTTATGCGGGACCGCGGTGCCACAGAAAAGTCAACGATCTGCGCCTTACAATGATCGACTAAGATCTATTGTTCCCGGTATAATGACGTTACCGGGGCTCGACAAGCTTTGATCATTGAAGTACCGAAATCGAACGAACAAAAGTGGAGCACAGGCGGACCGCGACTCCGCGTTGTGATTTTTATATTAACGTGCACGAAGCTTTGATTAACTTTTGTAGAGTAAATTACGCTAAATCCGTGGCATCGAATACGTTTTTATTAACAATAGAAAATGTATGAATTTCAGCCTCGATATTTCACTTTGTTTACAGAGTGCTGTTTGTGCATGTTACAATAATATTTAATAAAATACGTCTTATTGTACAGAGACGCGACAAACCTGTATAAATTTCATCTGCGGAAACGTTCGCGAATCTTTCGAATAGCAAAGCAAATTATATTATACACTCTGTTCTAATCGGGTAATACGTATTCATAACGGACGCAATATCCAGTGCAATGGCATGTTTTAATAATTATAGTGTCATAATCAAAGCTTGAACTTTGTATAATTCAGTTATTTATTCTGGCTCGACGAGAACGCTCGAGCTTCTTGGTTTCAAACTGAGCGAAACTTTCGAATGTGGAAACTGAGAACTGGTATTCAACATTACGCAACTATTTCTGCTACCATATTCTCATGTACGCGCATCAAACGGTCTGCGAAAAACTGGATAAAACACGCATCAATAATAAATCTCGCGTACTCGTCTGAACTCATCGGATTTTTTAATAATCGCAAGTGTTCCCAAGGATTGGCTTTCATGATACAATAGAGCTTTTGTTATACCTGAATACCATTATGTGAACGTTCTATTATACGAACAACTGTTACCAGAACGTTTTATTATCTAAGCTAGTATATTTCCTTTTTGCAATACTTAACGTAGATGTATCAACAATAAGTAGCTAAAAATTCATCCTTATAATATTGTAAGATCAGTCAAATGCTCAGCTCACAGGATGCTTTGTTACGTTCCGAAGAAAATTAAATACCTAAATAAACTTGAAAGTGCCGATATTTTTTAATTATCCACTTTTTTCTTTCGTTCCAGTTCCTGCTGTAGCCAAAACTCATACAGATCAAAACTTTCGATGGCTCTTTTATTTCAGATGAACTATACACAAGAAACGGATGTAAAGAAATCAACAATTTTTGGCCACGAGTATTCGAAAACTATTCAACTGTTACGTTCATATGTATTTACCCTGAAGATTAAGTAATTCGCAATTGCAAAACATTGTCACGATCTTCATATTTTTTAATAGTATCCGTATTTGAAATCTCTGCACGAGCGTGGCGCGACATTGTAATGCAAAGAGTTGAAGGAATCATAATTCAAGCCACTTTTGCACCTACGAAAGAAGAAATTGTGATCCTAGATAAAGAATAGAGTCACACCTGGTTCTCCGTTGGGTCAGCTAATATGCAAATACCTTACATTCGTTTAAGGAGAGAAAATTTCGCGATTCCCGCAAAACTGCCGCGAAGAAAAAAGAAAACGACTTAATCGTTAGGGCACGGGGGTGGGTGAGCGGGGGCGCAGAGTCTAAGAAAATGAGAATCGTGGATAGAAATCTGGGTGGGTCGACTCGAATCGGGGAGCGTTTGCCCGCGATACGCGATTTCCTTTGCACTTGTGACTTTCTTATTCCGAGACTTCGATTTACACAGGCGCCACACGCGATTGCCGCATTTGTCAACCGCTAACCCCCTTTTCTGACGACTAACCTTGTTTCCAATCCCCCGTGTCATCTTAATAAGAGAAACAATATTTCCGGGCCAGGGAATTGTCGTTGAAGGAAGCCGGCGAACACGATTTCGCCATTCATTCGAACAATTGCAGGTATCAAGTTGAAGGGAGAAACACGAATAAGCTTTCGTAGCGTGTTGATTGTCTTATCGGAGCAAGATGATAAGTTATATCGAAAATGCTTCCTGTTCGAAGGTGTTAACACCTCTCACCGAGGATGTACATTTTGCCTTTCATCTTTGAATTCATGATGAGCATTCACTTCTTTTGCTTGACGACGACGAGGACGAGATTTCTTTCAATGTAATGTCATTTTTCAAGAAAAATGAAAATGATAACAGCAGTATAACTGGAATCTTTAAGTGCTGAACTATGTTCCACGATCTTGCACTTCGTAGATCTCCAAACCCTTCGTCCGATTAACGTGACACGCATTCGTTATAAAATTATCGCCGATGTAGCGTAGGATTCCTTTTTGTACATTTTTCAGAATTATTGAAAGGTCGTTCGCAACGCTGATGATAACCTATTTTTGTTCAAGTAATTTTTCATGTTTTATCCTGCATACACGTTTGAAACCGATAAGGTTCTGTTGGTCATGGAGTTGGGCATGATGTATAACTTTACCATTCACAACAATTTTAAATAGTAAAACGAATACAAAATTTTTATTTTAGTTTTTATCATCTTCCAAGTTATACATACAACAATTTCACGATAAAAACGTTTCTGCTGCTACAAGGTTGCCATCTTGCGAATACGCTTCTTTTCGCTTCATTTTAGTATAGAATATAACAATACTTGTACACACTAAAATGATTCTTGGTTTTTCTTTTTCACACAGAAGAATACGGCAACGCGAATCGTGGTTGCCATCAAGTATAATATAATACATAGCGATGCTTGAATGTATTAATATAAATAATATTAGAAACAATTAAATAAAAATTACCCTGTGTCTCGTTGAAACATAAAGAAACATGTATGCAGTACATTAAGCTGACTAATATTAATACACTAATCTGACAATTCCTGTTAGAAAAATAATGTGAATTGAAGTAAATGGTACTGGTAAAAAGAAATTTTAAAAGCGGAGAGAAAACATTAATTAAGTCGCAAACAAAATTAGTTGGATTCAACTGTTGAAAACACGACTGAATAGGGATATGTAAAAAGTGAAGAATTCTAGTCGATTATGAAGATTGATAACGTTCGAAGTATTACAATCTGAACGTAAACAGACTAACTCACTGTCGCCACTATTCGCATATTTCATTCGCGGCACATTTAATCGCATAGTTCTAAACATGTCGCTTTATAATTCATTCTCTTTGTTCAATTTTACGTAAGTTACTGCAAAATGATTAATAAGGCGATCGCAGCGCAGCGTGCCAAAGTTATGGCATTGCCGTGCATTCTTTAGTGAAACACCAACTTTCCGCAACGGATATTGATTTACGACGAGACTATAATTCGCAGACCATCATGTCGTCGGATCGATCTGCTTTATATAGACTACCATTTGTTTGCCCACCTCGTTTCCTAGTTTATCGCACTCCGAATGCCACTAACGACCTCGATAAACAGTTAACCTCCATGGGTTAATTCACATAGTTTTTCGCGAGGTATCGCTAATTGCGCGCAGATAATAAAGAACTTTCCTCGGCTTTATTGTCCACTCTTTTCGATCAGACGCTAGATAGCAGAAAATTAATTGATAATTCGAGCGACAATTTCGATCCCTTCATCTTGGCTCATTAAATATTTCGAAGACTATTTAATATTACCAGTCTAGCACCGATCTACTTACAGCAATTCATTTATTTTAAATTTGAGCAACAGTAAAACTTGTTGTTTCACTGTTTGCGATTCGATTCATTGCTTTATTATTTGTCATATTGGCGGCATGAGTATAACACGATTGGCAGAATTAAAGTCTAAAACGAAAACAGATTTACATTGATTAATATAGTATACATATACAAGTATGATGATTATAGAATATTATTATGAGGATTAACGAAAAGGTGGGATTTAAAACATGTTATTTAAATTAAATAACATGTTAAATTAAATGTTTATTTAATGTTTTACGTCGCACAAATCCTAACCAAAATTGATGTCATGGGTAAGTTCTTGCTAAATATTCAGCATGTACAAGCAGAAAAATTAATTTTCAAAACAAATAATTCCGTCAACTATACGCGTGTCAATGTTTCACGGTCACAAGCTGTGTAATTATCTTTTTTTTACAGAATCAAACTTATTAATGAATAAATGAAAAAGTAAATTTTTACCAGTGCGAGCTGTTTGTAAGCATCATAGACAGCATATTAAATAGGGAACCTAAATTTGAAATAATTTCTATCCATTTCTATTTGTTGTTTTGTTGCGAACTTGGTTTTAAATTTCGATTAATGATCGTGAAAGAACGTTTCGAAAGAATTGTAGCTTGAGATGTGAATGAAAATGCATGGTTGAGGAAGATAATCGAATGTGGATTATTGATTTTATATTGCAATTTCTGTGTACGACGAGTGATGTTAAAATCTGTTGATTACATATTTATAGTTAATGCTATTTGGGTTTTCATCATTATAAATCCAACAGATTGTTCCTCCAGAATGCATCTATTCAATGATGTATGACTTTGGTGTTCCGCGAAAAAGTTTCGAGCAGCCCTGATAAAACAGGCGCAACGCGACGCGACGCTGCGATGCTCACGCGCGGTTTATTAGACACGAAGTTCGTACATCATCTTAGGGGTTATTAATTACGATACCGGCGTCCGTTATTTTATAAGCGGAAAATTAGCTTGCAGTATTACGCGGTTGCAGCATCACTCTACGCCAAGATAGCTAATACGATTACTTGGCTCGGAACTATAAAACAGAAGTTACCATGACACTTATTGGATATACGACAAATATTATTTTAATTGGTGTCACTCAACCCTGTTTTTCTTTTTATATGCCTGCTGTTTTCTACTACACTTTCATTTTTAATTCCCTGGCAGTCATACTTGTGTGCTACAAAATTATTGGTCCATCTAACACTATCGCGGTCTTATTTTTTTGATATATTATAATACATTGTTTAAGGTTCTCTTTTTCTGCGTGATAATTATCCATTTTTACGAGCATGGCACTATTTCGCATAAATAAAGACTCATTTCTTTATTTTTAAATTAAAAATTTTGTCTTTCGAAATAATATCCTAAATAAAGTAAGTAAAATGAGGCATGTCAGTGCCAAAATATCAGCACTTTGAGGCTGATAATACGTGGATACACAGGGTGCACCAAGTGAAGCGTTGCAGGATGTTTTCTGAGAATATAATGAAGAAAACGACTTCACTTTGTTTTAAATTAAACAATACAAGAAGGCTAATAATTGTTCTGATGCCGGAAATTAGGTGGCATATACCAATACCATGACAGGTTTTGTCAAATCAAATGGCACCAATACCAATAGTAATTAATCGTGTTACTATTAATAATACGATTAAATATATATATATATATATATATATATATATATATATAATTAATAATTACATCACATTTAATTAACTTCAACGTACGTATCACGAATAAACCAATAATACGGAACGAAACGGAACCAAATTTTATTACATACTATGTCATTTAAAAAGTACTGGATTTACCCAAAGAAAATGATTAATTATCGTAATCTTCTCCTAAATAATCAAAATATTGAATTATCGATGAATCGGTATATATGCGATACGTACTGCAGCACAGATTTTATATTAACGAATGTTTCAAATACACCGTGAACCAGGAAGAATTTTTCAGACCATAGAGTTAAACACTACTTACTATTTATTACGTGCAATCGCTTATTCGGTGGATTCGTTTGAAGTTGAGAAGTTTTTAACCGGCATCCGATGCCGCAGCATTTATGAAGAAATAAATCAATATTTGCGGTTGCCATTGGAATTGGCCTCGTAAAAAGTTCCTACCGAGCTATTCAAGTGGTTTTTCTGTTTGAATGGTCTATGTATATTGCGTCCGTATTCAGTTGCATGATATTCCTTTACGCTCGTGTGTTTCGAAACGTGCAGGTCCGTTTACATGAAACTCCAGTCAAACGACTTCCATATGCTTTGAAGATATTTATTATACGTTTCCGCCATCAGCTGCGATCGCATCTCACTTCATTTTGCCCGACGACGATCGCGGTAAGATCGTTCATCTTCTCTTAATCGAACGGTCTATTACGCCCGTGTGCCGATCGGATTGAGAAAATGAAATGAACAAAACGGAGGTCGATGTTGTGTCATGACAAATTTCGAACACATGGATTTTTAAACGTTGCTGTCACTTTTTATCAATCGTTGATACGTTATCGTAACGGCAACTGCGGCAGATTTGGTAGAAACAAAATTTTCTTGTGCATTCTGTTTTTTTTTTTTTTTTAATCTTTAGTATCTTTTGTGTAACGCCAGATGTGTACACGAGTTGCCTTGGCGATTTGATTATGATACGGTAACGTTTTTATGACTCCCGCGTGGAAAATCTAGCAACTGTTAGGAGAAAGTCGACATCAGTAATGTACACAGAATCGTTCGAGTAGAATCTGTTTCCATTTGCACTGATATCTGAAAATATAAGGTATACTTATCGACTCTGATACAGTGTTAATAATACATTTTGAATAGAACATTAAGTAACGGACAAAAGATTTGAATGAAAAGAAATTGATAAAATGCACCATGGTTGCAAATCTTCTCGACAACGACATCCCACGTATATCGCATTCCGTTGGAAGAAACACGATTAAACATCGATTAATCCGTGAGTAATATTTTTTGCCAATCCTGACTTCTCCAACGTTCATTAATCTTGACAGCAGCAAGTCTCATTTCTCGATTTTCGGTACTCAGAGTTGATTTCTTACGCGGTCTTCGTGCTCTTGATTAAAAATGTTGCAACTGTCTAAGCAGACAGTAATAACTGTTCTAGCACTGATCTCTGTATCATTGCTTTAATTTATTTCAACTATAATACCAATTCCGGAACAAAAACGATCCTTTGCGAGCAAACGCAATTGTTTGCGATCCTTTGCGCCATTGTTTAGTTTGAAAACGAAACGAAATAAATAAGTAACAATAGAACGTTACTATAAGGTAAGTATAGGTAATACTGCGGACACCTCAAATACTCTATGGTATTTTATAAAAGTAATAAAATCTATAAAAAAAACATTTTTTGTAATTTTCTAAAAATGAATCTCATCATGTTTTATATGTTTAATATTGATAACTTATGACATACAAATAACAGCAATCGTGGTTTTAATTCACTTTTTTGATATTCGGAAGCTTATGAAATACTCGTAATAGCAGCTGTGAACGCTGATTCGAAAGGCATTTATATTCAGGTAATTAATAATAAACTATTCATATTAGCGTTATTTTTAGATAAAGTAATCATTACTTTGATAAATAAAAATCGATATACACTGTCACTATCATCTGTCCTCAAATATTATTTACTAACACAGTATTTGGCACATAATTTTTTACTATGCGTGTACGTTACTGCGATGCTTTACTGAACTGCGTACCTTAACCTAATTATTACCAATCAGGTAGCTATGTCCAATTTGTAAAGTGCTATATAGAATATCTTGATCCTAGGAATTGTAGCTGTGTGTGTACATTTAAAACAGAATGGGTTTTGTCAACTTTGACACGCAGTAATCGGAACGTCCCCAATATTTGGCTCGCAGTAATAGATACAAAATCGCAGCAATATATGCACATGTATGGTTTTACTCTTTCTAATGAAATTGGTGCTTTCAAAGATTCAATATTTTGAGGAAAGTAAATATTCAAGTTAAAGAATACATATCTTGACAATTTATTGGCATAAAAGGTTTTATTTTCTCTGTCAAAGTTCGCCTTCATTGAGAAACAGCAGTAATACCTACACTTACCCTACATATTACACTATCAGAATTATTCTATTCAGCAATTACTCAAGCACTTTCATGGGCCAGTGTAACGCTATTTGCAAACTTCTCTTGCTCCGTCGATTCCCTCGGTTTTGGAGCCAAAATTCTAGGCAATTCTCTGTCCCCCAGCAAACGTCTCTGCGTCCGAAACAATTGTAAAACAGTTACGCGGCTCGTGAAAAACGAGCGAAACCAAGCGTAATCTCGATCAAAGACACGAAAATCCGACGATGAAACTCGCATTTCAATTCGACCGGGAAACAGGATGTTACCGCGCACCGATGCGAGGGACGAGCAAAAAGTCGGTTGAATTTACTAGTCCCGGGAGCCGAAGTCCCTATGGTCTCGCAATTTGGTGCGCCATAACCGGCGCGCCGTCGAAAAATCTCGTTCCCGTTGTGGAAGCTTTTCAGCGAGCGTTACGTTCCTCCGCAACAAGACCATCCGCGCGCTGCTGCGAATTTTTTTCTTCCGCGGGCAATAAGGAGTCGTGGTAGGGGCTCGCCGGCAATGAAGATGAGTGAAAAGCGCAAGAAAACAGAGGAACAGCGGTGGCGGGCGTCGTCGGGCCAACCGTGGAAACGTAATAAAGACAATATCGGCCGGCAGATTGGAAAATAACCGCTTAGCCACGGTAAAAGGACAACGGCATCCTCTATATATCGGTTGAGTAGACCTCGCCAAATGTGTAGGGTGATCGCGAGGACGACAGCGCGCAGAAAAATCGCCAGCGGACAGAACGGCGAGTGGACCCGCGCGCAATACGCTCCCGTATCTGATGAAATTTTTTCCGTCGAGATTCTTATCTGTGTCCGAGTCCGACGCGCGAAGGAATATTAATAGCACATGCCGGTGCTTCCCCGTTTTTACAGGCGCCGATGTACCGTGGAAGCGTGCAAACAGGAACGTGACAATGGCGAGCACACGCTTCCGCGTTATAAGGTCTGAAAGGGTAAAAATTGTACGGTGCGTCTTACTCTTTGCTTTCCCCCGTTTCATTACCGAGCAGGCGATTTTTTTTTTATTTAATTCAATACGGAGACGGTACTATGCACTCGACGCATTCTTTTCGCGTTCGGATTTTGCGTGATCCCATATTGTGACGCGCAGTGTAATCGTACTGAGAATATTTCTGGTTAAAATTGGACAGAGGTGAAAGAATAATAGGTGAAAAGGAAAGTACCGTCACCGGTATGCAAGGTATTGGAATAAGAACGCGAGAAAATGAGAGAGGAAAAATGAGTTTACAAAAAGATTTTGCAGAAACATATTTTTACAGCATATAATGTTTATGACTGTATTGTATATTGTTGTATATAAAGCTAATGCTCGTATTGTCGAAAAAATTCAAATTTTAGAAGATTTCTTCCAAAAGGTTGCTTAAAATTTTAATGATTTTAATGAATTTTAATGACGATGATTTGTTTACAAATTTTGTCGATACGTATTTCTAAGATAGCTCCTGAATAGTAGCTTTAACCTCTCCGAAACTATCGGGATTTTATTATTATTATTATTATTATTATCACACATTTATATTATATATTGCTATTCGTTTGTATTGGACTACGTGTTCCGTTTTTAAAACTATACTTTATATAATTTTGTATAATTGAATATATTATAATACGAGTTATTATATTATTGCTCGGAAAATTCCTTCTCGAAAGGATTAAAAAATTCATATAAAATGTTCTAGATGAATGCATTTTAATCTTCGACTCGTTGTCGTTTATGAAGTTAAGATTCATTAACGCGATCTGCTATAGAAACACGCTTAGTTAAAAAATCATTTTGGAACTCGTCGGACAAAATTGATTGGACACTGATTTTGTATTCAGTTAACGACGATATGTCGGAAATTATTGTTTATACAATTATACAAACTGAATCATTTCATTTTGATCGACCGCTTGACAATTCGTATACAAAATTTATTAACGATTATTTCGATGAGTATCAACGCTTGAGCGCCATATCGTAAAACGGATAACGAGTGCGTTTAGTAATTGAAAATGTAAGTGGAAATATATAAGCAAACTTTTGGATCAGTATCGGAGTGTACATGACCCGGTGGTCCCTCTGGTCCTCGACCCCTGGGGACTTCCAATTACGCGGCTATTACTTGGATAATTAATAACCGATATTCAACAGTGGCACGCACATGCCGGATAACCGGGATTTCCGGTAGGCCATCGAATTATATCTAACCGAAATTCAATGCTCCAGGATACATTATTGCGGTTGATTTAAGTATGTAAAGCGATTCGATTTTCCTGGATATCAGGTGTAGCAAATATTGGATTCAACGCATAAATCTGCCCTCGTGAAATTCTTTATAATCGGACAGCGACATTGCCTCGAGCTGCTTTTCAGATATTTTCAAACTTATACCATACACGTATCACTAGTTAACACGTCGCACAGTGATTTGAAACGCGATTCTAGCTGAAGCAAAATCGTTTTTGTCGTTATATTTCCTTCTACGTAAATATAAATAAAATTCTAAAAAACATAAACTACCGAGTCCTAAACGCAACTAATGTATATTGTTTTATAACAATGAGACTATTTGACTTAGTTGAATGCCGTATGATTTCTATAATATTACAGTGCATGCTTCGATAGAAAAGATCATCAAAAAGTTTCGAATCTGTAAAAAACCAGGTGAAATCCCAGAAAAATGAATGAAACCATAGGTGAAAACTTCCTAAAGCAATCAATTTTGAAAAAAAATACGAAACAACACGATTTTAAGTGCGTTGTATACTCGATTTTAAACCCGTTCGACCGTTTTTTTTTTGTTTGTTTACGAAGTTCGGAACTATTATTTTCAGAGAAAAATCAGACGGCTCAATTAAAAAGCTCTGTGCCAAATACTGATCTAGTTGATCCGTTGGTTTCCCGAGAAATACTAGTTATCGTTTTTCAAAAGCGCTATTCCCAAAAAGTGAGTTTCAAGGTTTCAACACCGTTTTTGACGAATAACGAGGAAAATACGTAACAGGTTTACCAGTTTTAACCGCGCAGGTTCTCTTCGAAACAATTAACAGAATACTGTGCCCGATAGAGGATTGGAAAAACATCCAATTGCGAATGAATCGGAATGATCCTATTTCTTTACAATATCAAATATTTTATCTCGTTTTCAAAAGGTTTAATGCAGTTCTTCTACGTGTTCAGTGCATAAAATTGTTCAGAATCGAGTATTATAGAATTTTTGTTTACTTTTAGTTTTTTTCTTTCAAATTTAATTGAATCCGCAAGAATGAAAGAATAAAATGTGAATTTGAGATCGAAACAGAAAAGTATAATATGAGATGTTTTTTAGAAACAAAATTTGAAATATTAAATTTATAAAATTCTTTTATTAGTTCCGAGAATTGTGGAAATGTAACTTCTCGACTTTATGTTTATTTTTAAGCCTGATTATTTTTAAGTTCACTTATAGACGAACCATTTTTCTATATAATTTCAATTTAAGTTATTGACTGATCAACTTTCTCGAAATGCATTTTATTTGTCGGTATCAATCATGAGCAAAGTTTCAGTTGCTGTATTTGATTTACGTAACATCGCAATAATACCATCTAAAGAGAAACATTAAAACGCATCATTTTACATCTCTCTCTCTCACTAAATATAAATTCATCAAACAGATGTTAAAAACCACCAAAAATAATCTTGAACGTGTGGTGCGATCGTATTGGTCGCTGACCTATGGAAATCGACTTATAAGATTCCATGATTCACATGAAAATCCACAGTCTGCTCGCGACTGTTTATACGGATGTTTCTATCCTTCGCACAAAGTAGTTTGTCTATCAATTTGCAGTAATTGTACACGACAATACACGAAAGTTATGCGCATAGACGCCCACGTGATAACCAACGCTCCCCGGACTCCCTAACTCTTTCTTTTCACGAGATTGTCTCCATTCAGAGATGGCGCAAAGTTGGTTGACAATTTTTCCTGGCGCACAAACCCCCGGCTCCGGCAAGCTAGTGTGAAATACATTTTTCCACAGCGCTGTTCCGTTGAGGGACGACACCGCGCACGTGGCACTGACTTCGAATTCGCTGGCAGGACGTTTTGATGGATCTCTCTCCGACCAACTCTGGGAGCCCGCGCTCAATTTTTCTGTCGTCGACTGGGACGAGTCTACGATTTGACGCAGTAGTCGCAAATTGATTACGATTTCACTGGAAGAGAGAACGTGCTCACACTGTAACAGCCGTTCGATCGTCGACGATTTTTCCGAGAATACGATCTAATATTTGATTGCTATAATTAGAATCCCGTTGCATCCTGGAATATTGCAAATTCATGTGCCGGATTTAGCGAGGCCAAAAGTTTTTCCGACGAAGTTGCTCTATCGGAGTATGTTATCAAAAATGCAAGACTCAAGATGAAAAATCAGGCATTGCTTATAAATGCACTGCGTCCATTTTTGCTGAAAAATCAATAACTCTTCGATATTTCAGAACTTCAATATCTTTCACACTAGATTTACGGAACACATTTCAAATTTGTTTAATCTACGATCATTGAAATTATAAAGATACATTTATGGGCAATTTATTCAATTTTCACTGGGCATGTATCATAATAAAAATCATAAAAGTTTAAATAAATATATGCTTATTATTTTTATAAACCAAATAAAATTATTTTTACAGGAAACATCATAATTACATTTTAATTTAAATGAGGAATCTTGTTGAAGTAGATGAGAACGTACGGTAAAGAAAGATTGTCTCGTTCTACCAGCGAAATTGTTAAGAACGAAGAAGTGTTGATCAAAGTAGCTACGTGAACGAAATCGTAGTGAAAGTGGTTAACAAGTAACACGATAAAAATGTAGTATAATTTAGGATTATTCGAGTTCATAGAAGGATTAATTAAGTAGAAATTCTGCGAAAGAAACTCTTGAGAAAATGATAATTTTACAACTATCTTATTTGTTATGCATGTGCGAGAATTTTCATCGAAATCGGTTAATGCAGAAACGACGTGTCAGTAAATAGATTTGCACACATACCGCATTCTTATAATATTAATTGCAGATTTAGTAAAAAAATGTTATAAGCAGCAACTATTATTTTACATAAACTAATCATTCCATTTTCTCAAATAACCAAGTTATTTCGTCCAATACTAAAAAAAAAGTTATTCCGTTTTAATTATTTGCACGCTGATTAATTGAAAAGCAGTCGGACGAACGCTGAAACAGTAACACGATTATGTGGATGTTACCCTTTTGTTCGTTCTACAGATTCGAAACGCTGCACGAAATGTGTTACACAGTCGCTATGCATGGCATTATTCATCGGAATTGCACTATTTGCTCGAACAACGTTCGAACTAACAAACTTCATTTAAATTTTTATCTCGGTTGGCTCCCCTCCAGTAAGTTCCGACCGATTTGAAACGAGAGAAATCGCGGCATATAAACAGCACGAGGTACACGCGGTCCATTTATGAAACAGTATTTCTGCGTTTTACGAGACAACTTTCGTTCCCACCGTGTACCCATTCCACGTCAATTTCACGTACTCGTCTCATTTTGTTGTAAAAACTAATTTACATGGATTGTACTATTCTATAATTTTACATTTTGTTCGTTCAATGTGTACGAAATCGGATTTAATTGGTTTAGCTTTGTTAATGCATTTGAATGGCTCTTGAAATCTGAGAAATAAAGTGCTGTCAGCATTGAACTGATACATATTACGCAAATAATATACGTTTTCTGACACTCATATATTGTTAGCGATTATTTGTAACCATTAATAATGCGCTCGTGATAAAAAATGTATATTATTTCAAAAATAATATACATTTATTTATATATAGTCTGCGCCTATAAATAAACTAAAGCTACTATAGTAATTTCTCCCGGAAATGCCAAATTTCGAGTTGCTGTGAATTTTCCTGTGCTAGTCCTACGCCTATGTAATTTATTGCTACGTCGATGCTAAGGCTCGACGGAGTCAATATGGAGCCAATATAAAATGATCTCTGTTTGTGTGTGAGTTGGGTAAAAAAAAAACCATGGATGTGGCTTCCAAATTTCCTTCGAATCGTGGCATGTGGCCTCCGAATTACCTTCGAATCGTGGCAAAAATTTAGAAACAAAAAGATTAAGTCATCGTTTTAATTTTAGCATTACTATGTGTTCGTATAAAGTCTCTATAAAAACGAGCCACAATGCTCGAAGAATCGCGACTTAGTATTCTCAGATCTGCCGGTTCCAATTCTGACCTCCGATCATTTCTGGGAAAAATTACTGTATTTTGTATACTTTTGTGCGAGACATTTTTCATATTATTGAAAATAATGACACTATTCCAAATGGACAAAGTTGATAGGTCACTGAACCCTACATATTTATGGAGTGTTAATTGTAAGTTATTCTATTGGGTTGGCAACTAATTGCCGATTTGTTCAATGAAATAAAAAATTTTTTTTTACTTGGAACGAAGTTTAATCTGTAATGTATTTTCCATTTTGTTCGATGACCATCTGTCATCTCTCTGACAACTTGAAAATTCCACGCTCGTAGAAAGTCTGATCCTTTTCGGCCAAAAACTGAGTTAAGTGAGATTTTACAGCGTCATCATGATTAAAAGTTTTACCACGAAGGGAGTTGTCCAGGGATCGAAATAAGTGGTAATCCGATGGCGCGAGATCAGAGCTATATGGTGGGTGTGACATCAATTCCCAACCAATATCCATCAATTTTTGCCGAGTGGACAAAGACGTGTGCGGCCTAGCATTGTCCTGATGGAAAATGACACCTTTACGATTGACCACTTCTAGTCGCTTTTCCGTGACCGCTGCATTCAATTTGTCCAGTTGCTAACATTCACGGATAATAAAAAATAACATAATAATAATAATAATAATAATAATTTTATAATATAACATTTACGGATATCATAAAAATGGGAGTGAGAGACATCTATAACTGAAATCGGCAATTACTTAGTTGCCAACCCAATAGTTACGTCTTTACTATATTTACCATATCTACCGTGATCTTTACACGATCTATAATATGAATCTAATATAAATAGACGTAATATGATCTGAATAGTGTTCATATAATACGAACATAACATAAAGTCGTATGAAGTAAATATTTTATTTCCATTACACTTTTCTGTATTACCATTTTTATTTTCGTCAACGCTAGCAGTGCTTTAAACAAATTATTCCGATTCTGTGTGTCTTTTACGAGTTGTTCTGATTTTATGAGTTCTAGACTCTGATGCTTGTGTGTCGCGACTTTTAATAGCGACCTGTAAAAACTGAATTCTTATACTTCAACGCAAAATACGAGATCGTGTAAGTATTGTGTGTATTGCGGATGCTTCTTTCGTGTTAACTCCTCGCTGTACTTTGAAGAGTGTGACTCGCGATGGAGATTTCTAATGACCTGCTTACCATGCGTGTTATTCCGTTGTTTTAAGTCAGAATAAAATGTTGCTCTCATACCATCAACGCGTACAGATTCAAATAAATGTGGATACACGATAACCATCAATTTTCTTCATTTAAGAAATGACTAATCACTGCCGCTCTCGAGATAATGGCACGGCAGGGAGTTAATTACGTTCAGCATGCTCGCTTTTACAAGAAACAAAATAAGTGGCATTGCATGGTGATAGAAAGAGATCGTAGCAAATGGAGGATCGAACAATTAAATTCACCGTTAGGAATCCGAAGCTCGACATAGGCGGAGTGGTGTTGTGTATTGTTTCCAAAGAGGCTTCTAAAGTAAACTAACGGGATCGTTCGGAGTTAGAAGGATCGTGGCACGCCGGCACAACGGTGCACAATTATTCAAACGGGGTATGGCAGTTGCTTTTTCGAACCCTGCGCCCCTCAGCCCGAAAATTTCGCAGAGCGTACGCGCTATTGCACGTGCGTGCAATATCCATTCCGCACGCTCGTGAAACATTAAATGCACCGTGAAAGCCCGCCGGATTATATTTACATGTATTATCCCGTCGAGAGAGATGCTCGAGAGTATTTCCTGTCGCGGCCAACGCGCCCCTTCGTCCGCGACTTCAAAGGCACGGGGACGCAAGAAAAACTGAGGAATTTCGACATTGAATTCCTGCCACGAAATATTTTGTTGGGAGTGGGGGGCGGGGGGGGGGGCAGACTCATCAGCACGCGACGCTTCAACGGCTCGCCGAAAAAATAAAGTCTAACGGATAGTGCTGCTTATTTTTTGCAACCAAGTTTCTTCGCATATAGCGACAAGAAGTATGTCAAGAAATGTTATTAGTAGACTGCTATTTTATGCATTTACAGTACGTGTAAAAAGTATTCGTACACCTTTTAAAACGGAACAACTTTTTTTATAATTGGGTCAGCGATCGATCTAAATTTTTTTCACACGTTGAAGGGATTAGTTTATTAGATAATGGCTGGAAAATTGTTTTTAAAAATTGTAATTGATTCGGACGATAAAGAAATCGAAAAATGACGTCTGTTCAACTTGGAAACTTTAGTAACTGTCGTATCAAAATGCAAACCTAAGATTGAAGAAAGTATTTGAATTATGTGGAGGAGCATATCAATTCGCAAAATGCGTAGCAAGAACATTTTAGAGTTCTGTTTCAAAATGATAGCGCTCTTCTCAGAAATTTACTAAATAATTAATCGGTATTCAAGTAATTGGAGTGCTGACACTAATAATCTTCAGCGTTAAAAATCTGCTTGATAATACAATTAAAGCATGTACAGCTGTCTTGTTTCGATTTAATGGCGGCATTAATATTCGATTGAATGAGATAGTCGAATTGAAAGGATACTTTCGCATAATGAAAACTATCGTATTTATAATAGCACGTATAATCTGATTTTATGGCCACGCACAGTGGCGTATTTGGCCCGATTAACTGATTGAAAAGCGAAATGTTGATTTTCCTCGAAATTAATAGAATACTTTTCGTGTGTTCCTGAATATATGCACAACTAGTCTAGAGTAATCTATGTTATATTAACAAGTAGGTTCTTGAGACATGTTAGAAAACTTGAATTAAAAAAGGATGTTTTCAGAAGTGTGGAAACTATAGCTGTAGAAAATATAGCTGTTACTGCATTCTACATTTCTTTTTACAGATATGATCCTTTAACCGTGGTTTCGGTGAATGACCCGAGTAAATATCTGAAGTCTAAACATTGCATTTAGATTCGTGAAAAAATGAATTATCCGAGAGGCATGGGAGCATATTTCGTTAAAAAAACAAATTATGGGGAATGATCAGCGAAACGAAACGCCGAACGTCAAGTTGAAAAAAATAAAATGGGAACAAAGTATTCGTCGACAAAAATTCCAACGAACGAGATTTTCGACGGATCGAACGTCGACCGGACGGGATAAAATTTTGGAAATGCCGAAAATTTCATTTGCTGCAACATCGCGGTTGAATTCCCGGAGCTTTTATCCGGGTGTAATGGCTGGGGATGATTTAGTCGCCGCGTGCTGGTATAAATAAACGGGAACGCCCGTTATGGTGGCGACCGCAATGTTTTATGCCGCAACTTTTCACTCTAAAAAGTTTACGCGCATCTAATCCGAACATCTAAGACGGCAGGCTGCGGCGATCAAGCGCGATTTTATGGTTAACCATCTGCTCGGATTTTGCCGGTCATTGATTGTGCTCAGCTCGGCACTCGAAATTTCTCCACGACCAATGCGAACATTTTTCCAGGAGCGCGTTGATCACTCCGTTAAGGAGAATTAAGGACGTCTCTGATCGAACGTTAGCGGAGTCTCGACGAATGATTTTTCGCTAAATATTGAACCAAAAAAACAAAGACTGCTATCTGTGTTTATGGTCTTCAAACAAGCGGAATGTGGAGAACAAAAAGAACACGGTTCAAAATTGAGGGGAACGAGGTTTTAGTTGGCCTTTCATTTGATTTAAGCATGAAGTTAATCATGATCAGATTCAGGATTTATTTGCAACATAAAAGATTGCTGCATCGATTGCTAAAAACAGAAGTTAAATGAAAAGTTATTTCTTTCTTTAAAAATTTCAATCAACACAATGGCATTTTTTAAGTTTTCCTAATGTTTTTGCTTCTTTGTGTTTAAATAATAAAATATAATCATGGTTTTATTGCAGAATGTTGTTACCTGTTGCGAAAATTATACTCGTTTGCCATTGAATATTTTTGTCCATTAACTGTATTTCATTCATCTTTATTTCTATAGACTCTTCTAGTATATTTAAAAATTATATTACATTTCATTATATATGTTATTATTATATTTTTATTGTACGTTATAGTACTTTTATTGAACATTATATTACTTTTATTGTATATTGTTATTGTATATTATGGTACTCTTACAGTATTTTAATTATAATTCTATAATATAATTCAAGCGAAATCGAGGGATTGGTTTAGTGTACATGATCGTGTCTGACCATTGCTGCTTATTTCTAATGCGATGAGAGTTTTCAGATAATGAATGCTGTTTGATAATACATCAAACTAAATCAATAATAAAGAAAATAAATAATAGATGGCTAGAAAGAGAACATACGAAATCATTAAATGTCCATATATACATGTTACAACGTACGATCACTTGAAGAGGTCTCTGTACATCTTTGAAAGCAGGATAGCAAAATTGTGATTTGTACTTTTTCTATGCTTTATAATTTATGACAACGTGAACTCATTTCTATGAAAATACCTATATGTATACATATACCTGATTTATTAACAAAACGTATTTTTCAAATTTCCCTTAGGGACTCGAATGAAACGTATAAAAATCAACCATCACTATTTTTCGCAATTCTGGCAAATTTTAAATCTCGCTTTAAAAGCATTCTTCTGCTTTAAAGGGTGCACAAAGACTTTATATTGGCTGACCGTATGTGTATTACTAGATACGTTGCAAGTAGATTACACGAGTAATGGACAGACACAGTAATAAATCTGATTAATATGCTAACCGTATCAGTAACCCTACATGTGCCACAAAATCGAAGTAATTGACTGCATTAATGACTCCATCATTTGATTCAATATATTCGATGTCGAACAATATTGGCATGAAAATTGATTCTGAAATCTGAATAAGTAATTGAGTCAAGTAGTTTTACAATAGTACTTTAAACATCTGTACTACAACCCTATGGGGTAAACGAACCATAGGTCAAAACTCAAGAATTCTCGTAGAAAATTATAGCAAAATCTCATTATTGAATGATTCGAACTATTTCGATTAGAATAATTTCTTAGAAAGAAAAGAAAATTTATGTTCATTGTAAGACCACATTTACTTAAATATTAAAGTATTAATGATAAGCGTAACATTCATACTTAACAGGTTATTATTAGAAATCTCGATCAGAAGTCAGACTCGTCAAACTACGGTGAGGTGTTAATACAGTAATTTTTCCCAGAAATGTTCGCAGGTCGGAATTGGAACCGACAGATCCGAGAATACTAAATCGCGATTCTTCGAGCCTCACAGCTTGTTTTTATAGAAACTCGGGGCAGTCGACAAAAATAAAATAAAAACGATGACTCAACTTTATTATTCCTAATTTTTTGCCACGATTCGAAGGCAATTCGGAGGCCACATGCCACTATTCGAAAGCAATTCAGAAGCCACACGCCACAATTCGAAGGCAATTCGGAGGCTTCATGCCACGATTCGAAAGCAATTCGGAAGCCACATGTCACGATTTGAAGACAATTCGGAGGCGTCATGCCACGATTCGAAGGCAATTCGGAGGCTATATGCCACTATTCGAAAGCAATTCAGAAGCCACACGCCACAATTCGAAGGCAATTCGTAGGCCACATGCCACGATTCGACGGTCATGTGCTTACTACGTACCACGTACCTTGTAGTTCCACGGTTTTTCTTACCTGATTCACACGCTTGACCGACTTCGCCGATCCTTGGCACCGACGTAGCAATAAATTACATAGGCGTAGGTCTAACACAGGGAAATTCACAGCAACCCGAAATTTGGCATTTCCGGTAGCAATTACTGTAATTTCTCTGACAGAACCAGATAATTTTTATTGTTCGTACGTTTATTACTATCATTTACTTTCATTCCTAGATTTTCGTAATAGGTGAATCAAATTTTGTTACGGTTAAGAAGAAATGAATAACATTCATATTTAGTAGATCATGCATGAAATGTTCATCGCGAGCCTGATTCGATGGTATAGTACATGTTGTTAATTGCAGTGTTAGTCTTAGTGTTTTCAATTCACAATGCTATGGCAGCGGACGATCGGCACTTTTATCACTGAGGGCAGTCGGGGCCCCGGTTTAACGTTCGCCCCCCGCCAGGAGTTACGTTTACAGAGTCAGCGGCAGTTTTATCGTCGACCTTTTCAGCGGCACCGCTAAACGATGACACTCTTTATTACCTTGCGGTTACGAGGTCTAAGCAGGAGACTGGCAAGATTCTGGCTGTCCAACCAGCGGAACTATAGCACCGAGAACGTGGAAAGGCTCCAACGAAAGTCGGTCACGAATAAATCAGCAGCGCCCGGCTTTGACACAGTAAAACGGCTGCTCATCTGGGGGGAAAAGGAAACAGCCGACGATATTTCCTGGCTGATTTACTGGACAAACTTGCATCAAAGTTTTTATCTTCCTGGCATTTTTTTCCTCGGAGCATTTTCCACGCGGTTTCCAGCCGTCGAGTGAATAACGGGTCGTGAAAATATGACTGTCGAAATCAAGAGCTTGGCTGCTCGGATCGGAGACGTTAATTATTCGCGTTGCTGTTCTTTTAACCACATAATGAAAAACGTAATGAACGTGTCCTGCAATTCCAATGAACCCCGCATTGCGGTCAACAGTTAGCACTTCACTGTCGCGTATAATTGTGAGCAATAAATAATTAAATATGAAGAGAGTCAAGACTGAAAGTAAACACAATCGTGTATGCGTGTTCCCCTAGCAACCAGTAAGAAACATATTTTACTTTTCAATAATAATGAAATGTGATTATGCAGTAACAGCGTAAAACAGTTTTCTTTGGTTTAGTTTAATAACGAGTCAGACTTGTAATGAGTGTTATTATTATAAAATATGAGTGTTATTCATTTCCTCTGAATGGTGACATTTGTTTCTTCTATTACACGAAGTCTAGGAATGAGAATAAACGGAAACGTAGAAAAATTGTCTCGTACGATTAACGAAATTATTAAGAACAAAGAAGCGTTAATCGAGGTAACTGTGGAAGAAGAAATCGTGGTGCAAGGGATTAATGAAGCCGATTTTTGGAGACTTCATAAACCAAACTTGAGGTTGTAACAATTTGTATAGCGAAAAACAAATAGGTTGTGTACGTGCAAAAATGTCATAGCTTGTATTAAAGAAATGATTGAAAGGAGTCCTCGACATCGCAAAGTTTAAGAACTTCTGGTGCAGTGGTTTTACTGCCTATCCTTTTTTTATTTTGCTAGAGGTTATTTGAGTTTGAGACGAATTTACTTTCGTTCCGCAAAATCTTGTCCATTTGAATATCTTCTCTGGATTGAACTCAATCATTAAAACTGTTATCCTTCGGTCGCTTATCGCTCTTCGTTTACAAACCACGCCGCGAAAAATATACACGTATTCGCGACATGAACTTACGGGACAGCGTGAAATTTTCTGTTTCATTTATCCTTGACATTGCGAGCTGTCTGTCTCGTTGTGGACGATAACGACGACACTATCGTCACCCATCCTTATTGATTATCATGGCAAAAACGATAAAAATCTAAGCTGCGAGTCGCGAACAGAGGGAAACACGTCTGCGAGTCTTGTGTAATACGTTCGCCGACAAATTGAACAAGCGCCAGCTGAAGATCGTGAAAGCGGCTTCCCTCCCCGGACAGACAATGCGATCTCTGTTAATTGAAATGCAGTTTGTGCGCAATCAACGCTTCATCTCTTGAATTCCATTTCCCATTGTGATTCCCTGTTTGAGCTACGAGGACGACGTGTCGCTGTCTGCGGAAAGCGTGGAACAGTTAGTATAGATTGCCGGGCTCGCACTAAGATTAATTAAAATCTTGCTTCGGGTCTCGCCGGCGTGCAACTTGAATTTTCCTACGAGTATTTCAGCCCGCGAACAATTCAAATATCTTTCGTTCAAAACGCTGTGAATTACTTGGGTCCCGCAAAGCAGCAAAGTAGTAATATATCCTTTTATTAGAATATCCCAACAATCGAACAATGATTTATATTAATTTAAAGCTGGAGGCATAATTGAAAGATTCTAAGGAACACGAGCGTTTCTGTCGAAATTGTGTTTCAAGGTATTCGATTCCAACGTTTTATTTCATTAACACTGTTTAGGATCATTTATAATTTTATTTATCAATCCTTTTCAACATATTTTCTAAGATGCTCTTTTCTTCTAATTACGTTAGCTTCTCTACAGTCTTAATGAAACATGTGAAAATTTCAATTGTCAAGAACTAGATAGATTAATTATTTCTTTTATATCTTCATCAATATAATAATATATAATAATATAATATATAATATAATATAATATAATATATATAATAATAATATAATATATATAATAATATATATATTATATATATATATATATATATATATATATATATATATATAATAATATAATATATATAATAATATATATATTATATATATATATATAATAATATAATATATATAATAATATATAATAATATAATGGATTCTAATAGAACCGAGCCCCATAAAAAACCGCAATACATAAAACCACAAGATTTTTCTTTCCAATTATTGCATAATTTTTCGAGAAACACCTGCATTCCTGGGAACCCTTCGATTGCAGTATAATTTTCTTTACATTCGTTAACACTTAGAAACGATTATAATGATTATATATATATATGTATATACGGCAATGTTTAACTCTGTTATGGCAGTTGTTTATCGTCTTTTTTTAAACACATTTCTCTAGATCTAGATAATTACACAATATTTAATCGAAGGGAGTTTGTTTATTGGCTCATCTTGAAATTCCTGAAACATAAGATTGTCAATCAAAATTATGTTGTTTGTTTAATTTCATTAATTTGCGATAAGATTGAATCCATTAGGTGGTTATTTAAATTTTACCGATTTCTGTTCCATATCTCTGATATTTTTGACGATTCAAATGGCGAAAATGTTTCCTCAACGCACGAGAACAATTGAGCCTTGCCTCAAGTGAATATTAAATTTGTTCATTCTGCATCCTGTAAACAAACAAAAACATTCATTTCTATATTAATATTCTCTTCATGTACGACGAATTTTTACGTTGCATTCACCTTTGTTGTTAATGCAAATATTATCCAGCTAAAATATGAATAGTAAAAGGTCATAGTAATTCTATCGTTCTGGACAATCGAGATGTTTCAAATGAAAATCACACGTGATTCAACCTGTATACAAGTTCTCTCTTACAGTGGATTTTTTATGTAGCTGGAAGAATTGAATACGATGGCTCACGAAAATATTCGAACACCATTATTTAAAACGGAATAATTCTTGAAAAATTCGACCAACTCTCCATCAACCGATTTCAATGACATTTTCAACGCGCACATAAGTTATCGTGAACTTCAAAACGTTTAAATTTTCGTTCTCTGGGCTCAGATAAAAAAAAAAGTGAAATAATACAATTTTCTTATTTTTATGCGTGTTTACAACTAACTGCAATTTTTGAAAAAATTTTTGTAGACATCGCCTAGTAAACTATTTCCTCTAACATCTCAAAATAAATTAAGCCAGTTTCACGAATTTTAAAAAAGTTATTCCACTTTAAAAAACGTAACAAAAAATCGGTTCATTCATGCAACAGGCACAGTGGGAGCCGGACATGGGCTTTGCATAAAACGGATGGAGTCCGGATAATGATCGATCAGTGACGTCAGCGATAGGCCTGTGAGAACTCGATAACTTTCGCCTACCTGTGAACGTGCGATAAAGTTTCATTGCACGCGTAAAAACAAACAGCGCCGACGTAAACGGAGGAAATTCAAAAAACGGAAAATCTCTTCAAACCTTTGAAAGCCGAGAGCGCCGATACCAGTGCGCTGCTCTTATTCAGATCCCCTTTATTCCTTGCAATGACGGATTCGATTTAAAAGCAAAACTATTCTTTTGTTACGATGATTATTTTATACTATAGAATCTGCACGGATTTCGGCTCGTTTTTATAGTTACTGATTGTCAACAACTGTACCCGGACAAAAAGCCAATCTATTACACTGTAGCACAATTGTTTTCGGCGACAAGTGAAAACCAGTTGCAATTTTATGAATTTGATTGAGACTTATTGAAAATTCCTGTGACTATTAATAAGAAATTTCTTGCAGTATTTTTAACAAAACAACTGCTTTCAATTAATAAAGATGTTTCAATACCGGTAATATATATATATATATATATATATATATATATATAAGAAAAAAAAAATATATATATATATTTTTTTTTTATATACATATATATATATGTCCCCGAGAAGTAACATCACACTGTAACCTGATACGAAAATTATTGATTACAGATTGAAGTTAATAATTAATCGGAGAGCTGCTTATCGTAATTAAAAAGTCGTCAACGACAGAATTCTTTCGATTAACATTTTTTAAGAAAATAATTCGATTTTGCGTCGTATACCACATTTTTCTGAGAAGTTAGTCATTTAGAACAAAACTTGCACCAAGCAATTACCTTTTTTAAATTTATCTATCTGTCTGTATCAAATGTTTAATCATTCGGAACTGACTTAGTTCTCGCATGTACCTGAGAAATATTTTTTTTTACAATTTTTAAAGATCTCACGCGACCTTTATTCGGTCACGGATATTTTCAAAAGCACCTTTGTGGTTTCAATGATTCCGATACGTTTGTTGTTTCCGTTGTAAACGCGTTTCGATCCGTTCGGAAACAGTCGAATTGCATTCGTTCGTTGCCGCGTTCAAAAATCTCGAACGAAAGTCAGAAACGCTTTCCAATACGAAATTTTACGCTCACGTCCGAGCTATTTGCTTCACGAAACATCGGAAGTTTGCTTCTCTGAAATCTTTTAGGGAAAAGACAACAGAATCTATATATGCACCCTCCTGCTTTCAAATAAAAGTTGGCCAATCCTGTTGTTCGCGATCCTTAAACTTTATTCTCGCGTTTCAGTGCCATTTTCGTCTGTAACTACCACCCGACTTTGGGAACAATAAGAATACTCGGATATGCTCGCAGCAGTTTCTCCTTCTCCTTCATGTCATTACTATTTCTTGTTACTACTGAATGAAGTGGTGAATTTATCTGGTTTTAAGAAAATTTACCTGTCAATTCATGCAATTATTACTTTATTATTATACAGAGTGTTAGGTAACTTGGTGGTACAACCGGATAGGCGCTGATTCTACTTCAAAAATAAGCCGAAAATATAGAAACAATTTTTTTCACTCAAGGCTCCGTTTAAAAAAAAATATAAATTAAAATAATAATACTATCGAATAGGAATCAAGCGACGCGTCTGACCATATCATAGCGATTCTACTTCTCGTCATACTACAAACTTACGCGAACTTGACGTATCTTATAACTCAGTTTTCTCGAAAACAAAGCCTTAAATGACAAAAATATATTTCTTCTTCTTCGACTAATTTTTCGACGTAGAGTCAACCTCTATCCGGTTGTTACATGACGCTCTGTATAATACAGGAGCTCCAAAAAGTGTTTTAATATTTTTCCAATCATCAGAAGATTGTCGATATTGAAACTGTTATAACTTCATTAAAAAAAATCGTACGATAATAAATCTAGACTTTAATAAATCCTTAACTGCATAATCCATTTTTCACGGGACACGCGTTTCCAAATTTTCGCAGGAAGAAGAGAAAATTTCAGTGAACAATTCGCATCCATTTGTTGTTTCCGTAACTCGCGAATACGAACAGAAAATGTTTCGGGATTAAGTTTAATAGAAACATTTCGAACGATTTTCGCTTTTAATCGCGTGACGACTGTTCGCGTTATTTCGGATTCGTGTTCTCAAAGCTGTAACACATCGGTGTTTAACAATACCGTGAAATTTTAAACAGAGGGAAGGCGATGCGAGATTTCGTTCCGCGTAAAGTTTGAACAACATAATTCGTCGGCATGTAATTAAAATAAAGGAATAAATGATATTTGCGCCGATTGCGAAAACAGAAGCACCAAACTCAATTAAACGGTCCCTTTGTATGGTTGCGTGCGCGCATAATGTAGCTCGAGCGCGGCGCGTAAATAAAATAATAAGTCGGTAAATTAGTGTCAAATTATTCTTCGCGCTTTTACGTTGTCCCTCGACGCCGATTTTATGGTTATTCACGGACGAAATTGAATGTTCACGTATCAGATGCAGGTACAATTTCCAGATATTTCGCGTTTCAACATTGATATTTTTTGTTACGCGTCGTCGCAACATTTCATAAAATATTTACGAAATAAATAAAACCTGATAAATTTTCTCGCGTTGAATTATTCTACGGATTTTCTTAATAATGAAATCAAATATAAAAATTCATGTTACATTCAGTCGTAACACAATTACATTCTAGCGCGTATTTAATTACATTCGAGTATAAAATCCGTAATTATTTCTGGCTTCCATCAGATGTCCAATCAATTACGACCATTCAACGGTTTGCAGTGAAAAGGAAACAGCTCTAATTTTTACATGTATCTCATTTTATGTAAAATATCTGATCATACAAAAGATAGGCATTGTCTGTTTATTATGTTTGATTCGACAATTATTGTATGACATGGCAATAGAGAAACTAATGATTTTTAACTCCATTGAAAAGTTGAAGTGATTTTTTAAGAATACTTGCGTATTGTTAATAAATAATAAGCAGAAAGGGAAATGTTTCCTGAGAAAGTACAAGTTGTGTTATATTGATACAAATTTGGTTCAAGAAAGCATAATTCAGTGCAGCATTATAGGTGTTAATAGAAGAAATGAAAAAATACATATAATACTTAATTTAAAAACTGAATACATATTATGGATTGTTCAGACGAATAATGTACATATGTATATTCTCAATACAGTATCGATTAATATCGATGACAGTACATCGAATTCCGAGTTATCGTTCAGAGATATCTCCTTGAAAGGAAGCTTGTAACCATGAAGAATTGGCTTATATCCGTACAACGTGCGGAGTAAATTATTTCTCACGAAAATCTCGTCAATACTTGAAATATCGACAATGCGTCAAACTATATCGCCAGTGTTCAGTAATATCGACAACACACAATGTATTTCAAACATTGAAACATTGGCTGCACACAATGGCTTAAAATATTGAAGCTGCTACGATTCTGCAAATAAGACTTATACAACAATAAATTTAGACTCACCTGAAAACTTGAACCTCAACTTTTACAATTGAAACGACACGGAAAATATTAAACTAATTTTGTTTCTGATTGACTCTATCATATACAGTCGGTCACGAAAATATTCGGACACCACTATAATTTTAACTATTATAATCCGTACTTTAGACAAATATTTAAAAAGAACAAAAAGAGGCTTCACGTATGTTACTATGCAGTATGTAGTTAACAAAAACATAAAAAATATTTATTTACGATACGTGGTTATATAAATAAATATAGAAATATAGAAATAATAAACACAAAAGAAGAACTCAAACGACGTCTGCAAGAAGAATGGCTACGTATTGGGCAAGTTTATTTAAAAAAAATAATTTGTAATATGCCAACACGATTGCGACACGTCATAAAGCAGATGGGATATGCAACGAAATATTAATTTATAAAAGTAAGATTTATGTACAATAAAATAAATTTAATTTTCATGGTGTCCGAATATTTTCGTGACATTAAAATAGGCCTTCTTTCTATATTTCATTAATTATTTATATAACCACGTATCGCGTAAATAAATATTTTTTATGTTTTTGTTAACTACATACTGCATAGTAACATACGTGAAGCCTCTTTTTGTTCTTTTTAAATATTTGTCTAAAGTACGGATTATAATAGTTAAAATTATAGTGGTGTCCGAATATTTTCGTGACCGACTGTATTTGTTCAGTGCTGGACAAAGGAACAAGACACTCATATTTCGTAAATGTTTATGTTTAAGTGTAGGAGACATTCACTTTGTACACGGTACATATCGCATACTATTTTCAGAGTGAGTATACAAAATTTTCAGCATTTGTGTTACACCATAAGAACGGTTGAGAAAAAGATGCGAATAGAAACTGACATTGCCTTGACGAAAGTACAAGACGCTTTGCTTTTCTCAAGTTATGCGATTTTTTTTAGTAAGTACAGAATAAATACAGTAGTGAGAGCGTGTCTGTTTCTTACAATATTTAGTGAACCCCAATGTTTAAGATTTTGTATACTCACTTTAGAGATAGTATGCGGTATACACAGGGTGTTCAGCGGTGTTGTGTTGCGTTTATGATTCATTAACGCGTAGGAAAATTATTTTCTCAATTATACTGCGAATTTATAAGCTAAAGATCATTCGATCGTCATTGTGTAATAAGTCATTGAATTCGTCTCTTTGTCAACTATAACGCTATACCATCAAAAGTACATTGTGCCATTTAAGAAAGTCAATGTGACCTTTGTCTTTCATCGAATAAAAAATTTTTCGAAATTTTTATTATTGCAATTTATTTTCCTCAAAGAACACAGTAATTTTTATTCGAAACATTTTTTTGTCAGATTAGCTTAAATGCCTCAAAAATGCTTGCGTCCGTTACGCTGAACACCCTGTATAATACATGAAGTGATACGTTTCTTACACTTAGATATCAACAATTACGAAATATATCTTATCCTTTCGACCAGTCACGTTAAGCGATATACAGTTGCGACCATGTACTTAAGGACCCTCGAAAAACGGTATAACTTTTTTCAAAACTGGACTAAATGACTCGAATTTCTTCGAGGTGTTAGAGGAACTAGTTTATTGCACAATAACTGAAACATTCTTTTTTAATTTTGCTACTACTTGGGATGACATACAAATTAAGAACACGTGCCTTTTCAACTTTTTTTATCTGAGCTCATAACAAAATTTAAAAAAAAATGCGATTTATAGATCTCGGTTGTTTTCGTTTGAAATTCGCGAAATACTGCAATTTTCGAAATCTTGAATTGTTCACAGCTTGTGTCAAGATCAACTGATTTCGATGACATTTTCAACGTGCACATATGCATCTAGAAAAAATCTACAAATCTACAAAACGCACTTTTTACATTCTCGTTACAGGCTTTTTGTCCGTCCAAGTCTGTAATACCAAAATTTAAGAAAAGTATTGCCATTGTCTGGATAACCTAACAAAAATTCAAATAATTTAGTCCAGTTTTAAAAAAAGTTACACCGTTTCTCAAGTGTCCCTATGTTTACGGTCTTACTTCTTTATCTAGATTTAACGACGTTCCATATTACGTGCTGCTCCACATCAGCTACATTTGTTCGACACATCTCGCATACAGAATTTAAGACGCCGCCTCTAGCACAGTATCACAGCGCGCGCGGGCCAAATCCAAAATGCGCTCACGCAGCACGAATAAAAGAATGTCTCGAAATTGACGGTTCGAATCGTAAAAGCGTCGCGAATCCTGCAGCCAAGATTATAACGGTGCTATCCACGCGCGGGCTTGGACTTTGAAGCAGAAACGATGCGATTTACGAGGATCCACGTTGCAATATCAGCCGCTCGTCCTGGATTTTGCTCGGGTGACATTTAAAATCCCGGGGCTAGATAACGCGGGAGCATAACAGCCGGGACGAGAGGCGTGCGTACAAAACGAGCGAACGAGCTCCGGTTTTATTAGGCCCGCGGGTCTTCCCGGATCCTCCAAGACGAAAAGCCTTCTTCTTCCATGTTCGCCCGCCCATTCGACCCCTTTAAATTGACGAGTTATGAGCGATCGATGGGAATTGATTGCCTTGCAGTTTTCCAGAACGAGGAAAACAAATTCGCGAAACGCCCGCGATAAATTCACGAGGACCCCCAACGCTTGAATAATGCGATCGTGAACTCGAAAACTTGACGGGACACAGTCGCGGTTGGTAGCAAAGATTTCGCAGTCTTTTCTGGCCTTTTCCTAGCTGCGCTGGTACCCATTGGGATTTGTTTCGAATTTTTGGTATATTCGTCTGATCTGTTCCGATGGATCCAGGTATTCTTGGTGTGACGCTGTCTGGGTGGTCTATTTTTCGATAAGCTGTTCGGGCTCAAGGATCGTCTATTTGTTGAAGCTGATCCTTGAATTGTATCAGATGTTTGTTTCTTAACCTAACCCTTTACACTCGAAGATATCTTAACACCAGAACTCTATGCATTTCTTTCAATGCAAAAGGCTTCTATTCCTGTTCGATTTTTGTTCTTTCCTTCGTGTAAAATTGAACACATGTTCGTGCCGCGCTTGAATTTTTAGCAATTTATTACGCAGAAATAAATGTAGTAAAAATGGTTTGAAATCACGGTATGGTAAATTTGATCGGTGTCTAAGAATCGCCGTTCGAGTTCAAGGAAGTTAATACTATTAATTACCTTGGCGGCCTCTCTGATTGTCTCAGCTAAGTTTATCCGTGATTTTCTCTCATCGAGCAGAGTTGTAATATCATTTTCCAATTTCCATTGGGTTAAGAATATCTCCAGCCTTTTTATTATTTGAAATCAGCATCTCTGTTCTGAGGGAGTTCAGCGTTTCAACGTGTCCCATACTATTTTCAGAGGGGAGCGAAAACGGGTTTTCCGTTTTTCTTCGCTGCCATTTGCAACGGTTTGCCCGCGAGACTCATCCCCGTGTCATCTGTCCGCCGTCGGCCTCCTCGAGGAATAATCTCGGCCCCGGTAACCTCGTTAGCGAACATTCGACGAGAATTATTATTATCAGGAGCGGCGCTAACAATCTGTCCGACGCCCGTTACTCCGTGGACGAATTCATTCGAGCGTTCGCGTTGCCTAATTATCATCGCCGGCATCAACGAGTCCCGCTGTGTTGTACTTTTCGTTTATTCAGTCGCAAGACAATGGTCCGCCTCGTCGATAATAATTATTTCGCGATACAGAGCCGTTATCGAGGTAAAGGGGATGGTGGCGTCTCGCAAATGGAAACTCGGATTTCACGATGGAGAGATAGAGCCTGTCTCGGTCTGGGCCGGATACAATATAAATGAAGGTGAACTAGCTCCCGTACACAGCGTGACGGCTGAAATGGTGACGTATGGACGCGAAGGATGTTACGGATAGCTTCGCGCCGCTTTAACCGGGCCTCTGATAGCGGCTTCGCTGATAAAGTTATCTAACAGACTATTAGAAATTGGTTTAGCACCCGTGATTCACAGATTTCTGTCGTCTTCGTCGATGAGAACGTATAACTGCGGCGCAAACTTATGCAAGCTTGAAAAAACTGCTTTCAACTAGGGACAAATTTTACGCGGAAGTCCTCGTAATATTCGTTTCTTTTCTAGTGTAGGAATTTATTAGCGACAAAGAAGTTCTAATCAATATATCCTTGCCAACAAAAGTTAAGAAACTGTAGATATTATTAACATTTGAGAAAGTTTTGATATTTTAACAAATATTCATCTTATTAAATTAAGAGTATATATTACAGTGAAGCATATAACTCATTGTAATATTGTTTTATTTACTGCACACACACACATACGACAAATAAAGAAATAAAAAAGAATAGAAATCTTCAAAAAAAGAAAAAAATATATATATATATATAATTTCTTAATTTTAACTTTTGTTTCATTTTTTCATTATATGTATATATATATATATATATATATATATATATATATATATGAAACAAAAGTTAAAAATTAAGAAATTATAAAAAGAATAAAATTAATATTTTTGTTAACATAATGCAAATCGTTATCTTATATTAAGAAGCTATATTACAAGCAAAAATACGCATCTGTGTAATATGTTTCTTAACTTTTGTCAGTAAGTGTATATAACTGTGAAAGAAATCGAAGGGCTACGGGTTAAACAAAATATTTATATTTTTTAATTTTTAATTTTTAATTTATTTTTATTCATTTTATATATTTTCAATTTTTAATTTTATATTTGGACGACAAAATATAGTTTACGTTACATGCAGTTTTAGAACATGTAATTCTTCATTGTCATTTTGTCAAAAGCGAAATAGAAAAATATTATTTTTGTTAACCATTGCACCGCTTCTCCATTTAACATTATATGTACATAACGCAATAGGGTTGAACTTCGAAATGTTTATTAGGTCACTGTTATTTGACAAGAATCTCATCAGGAATGTATGAGTGCAGAACAAAGCGAACAGACTGCATAGGAGCCTAGCTCGACTCGGGGACGATGCCTGTGAAAGTCCGTGAATTTCGAAAGCACATTCGTTATGCCGCTTGAATTTGCAAGATCAAATTTTGCGGCATAATACCGACATGATTAAACCGTCACGTTAACGAACTTCCCGATCCTGTGAATATGCATGAATATTTGGAAATGGTTAAGTCCCTTTTAAACAACTCCGTGGAAGTCTTGTGCTGTGTGTAGCCCAAATACATGAAATTATAACTTCTTACTTCAGCTGGCTGCGAATTTGCCCTGAGCAATTGCCCAGATGGAGCGTCATTTCCTTAAACTTTGTATTAAGAGCCAGAATCTAACAATCGTTCCTTGGAAATGTCCAATGGAGAAGCAAAAAGCTTGCTAGTCCAGAAAGGATGAAAACGTACAATGAATTTCTATCAGCATTATCAATTATTAATCAATATTTCCTTAACTGCGCAGTCAGAGGAAATGGAGCATGTCATTTAAGGCAAAAGAAATTGATGTGTTCAACTTCCTCGGAGCCATGTGCTGTTTCTTTAAAATGCAGAAAGTACCGTCTTCACATTACTATTTCGATTAACATCGTTATATGAATGAATCAATCTGAATAAAATCCACGTTAACTATTTACTATCCACATTGATTCACATTAAAGTCACAGATTCAATCAGTATTATAAAGTAAAACGGTGCTTGTGACCTTAAATCATCGATCATCGACCGAGAGACAATGAATTTTCTTGAATTTACAGCAAATCTTAAGACTGCGCTTCAACTTCTTAAAATCTTTCGACTAGCTTACTGTTCTCACACATAAATCTATAAAAATCAAAACTAATGACTAGACTGCGGATTTTACGCATTTATAACAAAAATCAGTAATTGATACACCAATACACATCATTAGAAGAATTCAACAATTTGGTTATATTATTTATATTTCGGTTATTATATTATATTATATTATATTATATTATATTATATTATATTATATTAAAATTATTCATATTTCGGTTTATTACAATCGTTGAACAAAATTTGTATTTTGCGTAAAGATCCGCAGTATACTTACGACTAATTTTCAAAACTAAAGAAACTGTCTACAACGTCTGCTTCTACCTCATTACTATCACAAAGTACCGTTCCATGGGCGATAATAATCCTCTCCTGTTATCCTCTTCTGTTTCTGCTGCCTCGACGTCTTATAAAAATAGAATTTTGCATAAAGATCCGCAGTCTATTAAGCAGCGACACTCGAAGCGGAATCGGATTCTGGAAAAATCCGAGAAACTCGGTGGTAGGTTGATTTAAGCAGCACTCCTGCGGTTACGAACAAAACTGATTTATTAATCCACGGCTCTGAAGCTTCCCATCATCTTCCTGCCGGGATACTATTTACGTTCGGGCGTTATTTGTAATCTCCGCAATTTTCCTCGAGCGGCCAGAGGATCGTGTTCCTCATCCTATAACAGAAAGAGAGAGGGCCGAGCCAGGGATAGTGGGCGAGAGAGGACGGACGAAGAAAAGAGAGCGGATCGGCTCTCATAAAGCCATCACACGTCAGACGGAGATCGTTTTTCCGATAATCGCGGCAAGGATCTGTGGCACGAGCACATTCACCAGCCCTTATTCAAGGATAATATCCTGGTCGTGACGTTCTTGGCGCCATGTGAGACATCAAAACCCTCGGGGGAACAACGCACCGAAACATTCCAGACTTTGGGGAGCAGAGGTTTCTTTTGGGTCTGTAGAAAATCTGATGAAACCGAACGACCGTACGTGGATGCTGGCTCCTCTGTACTGGTGCGACGATAAATATCTTAACGCGTTGACAGTCGTGTCACTCGCATATAAGATCTTTGCATAACAATACCGCTAATAATGCAAAGCATAATTTTCATTACAAGATGACGTACGGATGGACTCAAACAGAAGAGGAACGAAAGAAAAAAATGTCAATGTTTTATTTAGAAATAACAATTCCGTCAGAACAATTTTCTTTAATCATTCCATGGCTGATATAAGCGCTGCTATCTATTTTTTATTCACGAAGGAATCGACAATATTGATTTATCGTCCGAAAGATTCTATGATAACGATGTGTTTGCACTGCGTGGAGTGGATTTACACTGATCGGCTTCTGAACGGTTCATATGCATAAATTATATGGTCTCAAATCTTGTCCAAATCGACGTCTCATGTATCCGCAATCAATCAAAAGAAACACAATTGTAAGAATACTTCGATTCATCCGAAGGTAATATTTGTTGCCAGTCCTGGCTTGTCCAATGTTTATTAGCTTTAGCAAAGGCAAGTCTCGCTCTTCTTACATTCTATTACTGCTTTTTTGCACGGATATTCCAAGAAGCTTAAACACTTAAGAAACTTTCGCGCTCTTCAGATTTTGTGTCGAGAAAAGCCAGGGTATTTGGCCGAAACAGACGACTGACGGCCCACCCGAAATTTGTCGAAACGTGCTCAGTCTTTCAGACGCATGTATACGTCGCGCGTCGCATCGCTGTCGGTAATCCAATTTGCATTTTGTTGTTACCTATTCTAAATTAATAGTATATATACATTCATTACGTTTTTTTCTTCTTTTCGACACGTAATCGAAGGAGCGCGATCGCGCTCTTTGGCGCTTTTCGATCCTGTTTTTTCAGAGCCATCTGGTACGCAAACGGTTAAATGCATTGTTATATTTATGGGGATAGTGCAAGTCTTGAAACTACAATTCTACCATCTATATTTCTCATTATTATTCAATTTCTAGCTATTGTAAGGAAGAGCGTACTCAAAGTTATTGTTGAATAGTATGTACTCGTCTTATGTTCCATCGATTAGATCTGCCATGGTAATAAATGATCATAAGTGCTTTGTATCTCTGGAGGAAATTAGTCTACGCAACACGCAATAACATGAATTCCGAACTTTGAATTTACTCAACTAGTTTCTCATAACAGACGTTCGCCACTCCTCCACATCGAAATCCAAGTTTATGATTTAATAGACATTTAATTACCGATTAAAGCAACACATACGAAGATTGGCACTGTTCGTAGCATTTTCGAGAATACGTAAACACTGCAATAATTGGCATGAAATTAAAGTAATACATTTATTATTATGTCATATATATTATTAATTACTATGTCAAGCAACTTGTATCTCGTAGATTGGAGTGATTTCACTTTCAACGAATGTTCAAAATTTCTTTACGGATTATAATAATACCGTTTCACAATTTGTACACGTAATTTACGTATCTAGATAAAATACACACTTCGTTATCGCTTTAACAATATCTATGATGTTTTAATGCCAATTTGTACGATGTACTGGCAATTAAATTGCATTATACATTGCGAACGGCCTCCGCAGTAATGAAAATTTGTAGCGGAGTTATTACTATTCAGTGTGCAATGGAAAAATTAAAACAGCACTATATATATACGTCATGAAATGTTCTGGGAGTCCCAGAGTGATAATAATGCAAATAATACTATTACGCCACACCCCCATATTTACCATATTCTATCACTACAAATCGTCATCAATTTCGATTTCTTCGAAATTCTGTAAACGAAGAAATATTAAATAATAAATAGCTTATCTAATGAATAGGAAACATGGGAAACATTTCGATTAAGTTATTCTGTAACTTTTCAGGAAAGTAGTATAGCAGGTGTAAAATATCTACAAGAATTGTTAATTAATTAGAAAAAGATCTTTTGTTAGGAAGACTACGAATAATTTCTTGCTCATCATTAGACTGCAGATTTTTTGCATGTATAACGAAAATAGGTAAACGATATACAAAACGGTGAAACTTTTAGAAGAATTTAAGAATATTCTTACATTCTTTCCGAGTTACTAAAGCTTGTTAAAACAGGGAATACATTTCTAACTACCCCATGCTTCTTGGAAATCATACGAAACAACATATTTGAGAGCCAGTTTCATATAATATGATATATTTTACCAGCTTTTTAAATAATCTTAGAAATTTGAAACTGTTATAAACTGAATGCCCATAAAAATCCTTCATTTGTTGCGGTTGTTTTGTTGTGAAAGAACTTGAAGAAGGATAGACCAAAACTGTAGCAATTGATGATTCTATTTTTTTGTTTTAGCAAGCTCTGCTCTTGATTCAGCATCGCAGAATATGAAACTATAGTACTTCCGGTACGTAATCAAATTAAACAAGTTTGTGTTTTACTCGACATCATTCTGCATCGTTCAATCGCCCGGAATACTGCAGCTGGGGCGAATGAAGAATTCACGCGATGTAAAACGGCACAGAATAAAAGCTTCGGAACGCGGCAATGAAATATTTGATATTTACGCGAATTGTACCCTTTGCTTGCGCGCAACTTGCCGCGATTTCACGACCCGATGATGAAATTTCGATATTTATCGACCAAACAGAAGAACCGTCGCGACCGGACATTTCATCCGGCATAAACCGGTTAAAATATTCCGAACGAAACGGTCGTCGCATCGCATCGGCTCGAACGATCCACGTTAATGAACCACGTGCCAGCTCTCGCTTTATACGGTGAAATGCATTACAATGACGTCATTCCCTATTCGCTTTCGAGATAATTGATTCTATTCACATCCAGGAGCACGGAGCTCTATTATAGATTTGGTGGCAGTCGCGCGACAGCGCGTGAGTCGTCTGGGCTCCGTTTGTTCTTATATAATCAAATCGTAAAATCACCGGTGAATTTGTATACGATGAATGTGATTTGTCGCACGACACGGACTATGATACATGGCAGGATCGTCCACTTTAGTTGCGGACGTTTGTTATTATTCATGAAGCATGAATTTCCATTATGATTTCACCGTTCTGATCAAAGTCGTTGTTTTACGCAATTATCTTAATCGTTTATAATTCTACGGTTATAAATATGAAATTCTAATGCGCCTGCTTTTTGGCAAATTTCCTGTCCCTCTTACCGTATACGATACACGAAATGTTCATTAGTAAATTACGGAGCGAAGAAGTGTGAAATAGAAACATAATTTGTGCAAAATTTCAGATCAATAGAACTGTTCATAGAAACATAATGTAAGATTATTTTGAAGATAGAATTATGATTTTAAAATCTCAAAAATTGTCCTTTTAGAAAATACATATTTCTTTGGGATTACATCTACATAGTTGAATGGTACAACTTTTGTTTAAGAAATTTCTAAATGTGTTAGAGCACAATTATTAGGAATAGAAATGAATTATTTCAGATTAGTTTTATGCAATACATATAACTATTTGTAAGAATAATATTGAACAGCTATTTTACGGTTAAAAAGCGTCACAATAACAATTTAAAAAACACATTCAACAATTTAAAAATAACTGTGTATGTAAAACAATATACGAACATCGATGTATATATAACTTTTAATTCTAAATTTTAATAATAAATTTTAATAATAAAATTATGAACGTATGAAATTTCTATTTATTTCCTATAATTGTTGCACAAAATATTTATTTCACAGAATTGATTAGCTTAATTGATTACTTTTATCACGATGTTATACATTAATTGTAATGGTAACTATTTCGATAATTGATAACGTTGATTAAATATTTCTTAATAAAATGTTGATTAATTGCGTCTTAATCAAATGTTGATTCCACTATAAAATCAAAACGAATTTACGTCTACACCTAGTAATTGCGAGGGTCACAATTTAATTTCTACATCGAACCATTCCTCAAGACACACGTAGAACAAATTCTACAAGTTTACAATTGTTACATTGTTATTACATCGTACAACAATCTACAACTATGTGATCTTTGTGTTCACAATGAAATGCAGAGTCTGTAAATTCATTTCACGTAAAAGATGCAATAATAAATTAAAATTGTGTTAACTGATAACATTGATCAGATAATTATGATTTATTCCTTGTTGAGTGAAAATAAAGGTTTAGATATAAAATCTCTAAGTCGAGGAATTTCTGTAATTACGAAGATTTTGCGGTTGATTTGTTTTAGTCAGACGGGGGCGTTTTATTTTCTCTCCAATCAAAGCTGTATCAACCGCGAACTCGAGGTATCTTTTTAGAGGGAACTTTCATCCTGGATAAGGTAATCGCCCCTTAGCATCTTTTAATCACGAGAAAGCTCTCCCCGAAACTTCCCCTCGCATAATTTTATTGCGCTCTATTGAGATAATTTTATACACAGTTTCGCCGAGTAATTGACAGAAAGTAGAATGGGAGTATAGAATGGTTAGATTAAAATTCTCTCGTCGTGTCCCGGGCTGTTTTTATAATCATTTTCCGAAACGCTCGCAGGAACCGCGGAGAGAATGGTAAGCCGAGTTAATGAATATTTAAAATTAAATTACTCCACTGGAAAAACGATCCTTTTGCAAAGAATATGTAAACGTAGAACTCGTGAAAGAGCGAGAGCAAACGTTGACAATTCATTACTTAATCCATTTACAAATGTGCAACTTTCTCTTATGTTGTAGTTTTATTGACAGATTGAATGATATTATCAGTAATATTCAGCTTCTCCATATTATATTATTTGATATTTATTCCAAATTCATCACTTCAATGTCGGTAAAGAATGTATGCGAATGCAAATCGTAAAAAAACTGATTTTCATAAAATTCATTCAAGAGATGGTTTGCTTTAAACCACAATCTTTATTAGTATCTCAGAAATAAATAGATTTGAGTTTCTTTTGAATTTTTCCTTCTCAATTCCAAATCAAACGATTAAAAGATAATTCCGTTTCCTACGGTCCCCGGTACACTTCAATAAGATGAACATAATCATTTTTTTAACTCAAAGTGATCTTATATTTTGTTTTCGCATTGTGACAGCGCAAAGAAACAAGTCCAATTCTATATAACACCACCCAAGGTGATGCGAAAATATTGGTTCATCCAGCGGCAGAATCCTGGAGGGTGACCCAAAAAAATCGATAGTCGGAAAATAAGGTCGACCCTAGCATCCAAGCACACGAGCAACAAGAAAGATTTAGTTTTATTCGCGACGAAGAAAGTTGCCGAACGAAAGTAAAGTCATAGAGAAAGTCAAGCGATTATTGTCAATGGCGCTTGCAAGGTTCTCGCGATCGCGATCGAAGCCGATCACGTCGATCCGGCCGGAGTATAAATAAAACCAAGATCGGATCGGATCCCATTACAAAGTCGTACAATATTGGCGATCTTCCAATATCAGTGCGGCGTTCGCGAACACGATTCGCTTGGCCAACTGAAATTCAATCCATTTGGCCTGACCTAGAATCCTCTATTCCTAGATTCCCCTAAGTTCATCGCCTTTCGGGAGACATCATATATTTTTGAAAAATAATAGTTTCGCCATTTAATGTGATAACCAGATGTCTGGGTCGTAGGAACAAAAAATTGACCATCGCGAGAGTATAAATTGTGGAATATCGCGGCGTCTAGACCGATATTTTTAAGAATTAAGATAACAGAATCCAATCTCACGTGTGGTGACATGTTGCGCCAGTAAATAAATCAGTTTAATGCAGTTTTAATAAGCAACTGCAATCGGGTTTAGTTGATCGAAAATGAAGCTACAAATTCGTATTGTTTTGTTGTTAAAACCATTACTTGAGCTGGAACTTTTTCATATCCTTAAATGTATAGTAAATATTAATAATCTTTGTGGAGATAATTTATAAACGATTTTTTGTGATGTCGCGTGTTCAGAAGCAACAACAATAGAATTTCACAATCACATTTTATCGTACCAAATTCTAAAAATATCAGACCGCGCGTGAGAACGAAACTCATTGACACGACGGCCACCGTATACAATGGGTTCAATTGGCGACAACATGTTGCAAAATCGAGAAAAGAAACTCGTCACGGTTCTTAAGGAAAACTTTGGAGCTGGTACTGTGCTGCTACTCGAACTTCGGTTCCAGACCGAAGGTCGGAGGTCTTCGCAATACTCCGTGGTAGTGGAAGTCGATTTACGATAGTTAATAAAACAACGATGCGCGGCTCCCAATAACAGAGTTCAATTAAATGGTTCAACATCAGAATGAAATTTCCTCGGGAAGAGAAGTAAAAATAGTCTCGCAATTCATGCGCAGTGTAGCGAGTACGCGTGTTCAATTGTTCGAATTCATTTGGAATTTCATGCAGCACTGTACTTTATGTCACATGATCTTAATTTCTAGGCAAAAGAATCCAGGAAGAATTTCTTCAAATAGTTCGTTGATGTATTAAGAAAGCATAGATTCTAAGAGAAAATTTTGGAAAGAGATATAATTGCCGTAAAAAATCTAGATTGTCGATTTGATTATAGTTCGTGAAGATCTGACTTGACTAGAATGTTTACGAAAACATAGTTTCTCATTTATCTAGTCATTATTGTTTACCTTTTTAACCGAATTCAATTTTCACAACTCTTCTGTTTCTGATTTTGTGAATTTCTTTTTCCGTTTCTAATTGGAAAACTGAATAAACCATTTTGTAAAAGCCTGGAAGGAAACAACCTTTTGTTGTATTGTCGTTACGTTTCATTGCAGAGTGATTAATTCACCTTTTTAAACTCATCAATTAAAACCGGTATGGGTTTTCAATTATTTCGCTATCTTGTATCAAACGAAAATGTGCCTTTCATTCCACCCTTCTTCCATTCCCTTCAAAGTTTCATTAAGAAGCCCCAATTTCACCACGGCTCTATCGCGAAGCGAGCTACCCTTCGAACGACCGTTGACCTCAGTTTTCGGCGTTACTTTATTTATTCAAGAGCGAAAAGACCTTTAAACTGTCGAGAAAATGGTTATCGGAAATTCTTGGAAGAATGTTTGGCGTAAAAAGAACCGGATTTCACAGTTTACGCGATGGAAATGATTTTATATAACGTGTGTTATCAGTGTTCCCGCGTGTCCTGTATTTCGTGTGCTAGTACAAAAGTGAAAATATATAACTGTCAGAAAACTATGCTCGCCTATCATTGCAAACTCTGGAACTAGAAATCAAAACCAACCCGTTCATTTTGGACATCGAAAGAAAATTCAAGGTATTTCACCAACATCTTGGTAATAATTTGATCAAATTCTTTTGGATCCTATCTCACCTCGGTATCGATGGGAACGAGAATGCTGATCGTGCTGCAAGAAGTGTTGTTCACTCTACTTCGTTTTACTTTTAAGAGAGTAAAAAATATATAAACTTATTTTAAAAAAAAAACAGTGTCTTTACAAAAGCGAAAAGTAATTCCAAAGCTTTTATGCCGAATCTGTGGTACTCACAAAAACCTGTGATGAGAGTTCATAGTCGCTTGCAATAGAATAAAAGTTAACCACTATAACTTCGCGTTTTCATTAGCTAAGATGTAGGTATAATCAAGGAATCAGAATGCAAATGCTATTATGAAAGCGAGAATTTAAATTACATTTTATGACGATGTTCTTTACGTGACTCGCCGAGGACTGTAAGTTGCAGATATAAGTACTTCTTGTAATCTTCTACCTTTGTATGAATATGTTCTTCTCACTGTGCTTGTAAAACGTAGCTGAATAAATCCCTAAGTGTTTGGCATGCTTAAATAAAAGAAAACTGTATGCGGACTTCCGTGTTCCAGACTGACGACGATCCTGATTTTACGCCCACGCCTGGGCCCCTCTGTCCCTGAGAAAAACCGGCCGCCCTAAGAAAAATAAGGACGCCATGGCTTCGTTGCATGACAAAATAACGTTTTAAAAATTGCAGGCGTTTTAACCCCTTGACTACTGTTGGCGCCTATTGGCGTCCGAAACATGTTGGCTTCCCGGTACTGTAGGCGCCTACTGGCGTCCTATTTTTTCATTTATTCGATTTAGCGGTATATAACACATTTATATTATATAACTATGTATCTGGAAGAAATTCAACATTTCGTGAATTTCATTTAAATTTAATAAAACAAATATTAAGAAAATACAGCTTAGATGAAACTAATGGATATAAATTAAAAGATAAAGATACTAACAATGAACCTTTTCGTTTGACGCAAAAGCATTTTCCGTCTCCATATGAAAACAATACAGCAATTCGGAAAAGTGTAAGGCGTAAATGTGTAGTGTGTGTAAAAAGTGATAAGAGAAAGGATATACATTACGAATGCAAAAAGTGTAATGTAGGATTATGTATTCATCCATGTTTTGAAGTGTATCACACGTTATTATATTACTAAATTTGATTATTAAATATTGTGAGAAAAGCTTAAAATTAATGTTCACTTCAAGTAATATTGGTTTAATGTAATAGAATTCAGTATCTTGAATATTTTAATATACTTCCTCAGAAATGCATGTCTAACGAAAAACTTCGCCATACCCAGTGGACGTCGCGAGTGAATTCGTACCGTACCGTACGGCCGGTGCGTGCCAAAATCTGCCGTAGCCAAAGGGTTAAAGAAGCGATTGTTCGAGGGTATTCGTGGTCATTCTATGGAAAAAGGATCGAAAAATCGAGTCGTCGTAATCGTTCATCGAAGACGTCAATTCGATTGATTGGCCATTCTAATGTTTTCTTTGGGAGAATAAGATGGTCAATTAAGCGAGCTCGTTGGTCCAGGCAAAGCGATAAAAGCACGAGCAACTGGAGCGGATAAGTAGATTAACTGTCCGCAAGTTTGGCGAACATTTGCAATCCCCATGGCCCGTAAAGTCGGTTCGCGCGAAGATAAAGGAATCCCGCGTTCATTTCTCCTAGGAAAATGCAGGAGCAACTGTTAAGGAAAATCGTGGGAACGTTTTCGGTGCTGCGCACACGTAACCGCTCCCGGCTGTTGACACGTGTAAATACAGTCGAACCTCGTTTATCAGAACATCGATTATGCGAACGACTTAACCCTTAAATGCATAGAGTCCCAAAAATGAATCAATAACTTTTTGCGCGGATACCCGACAACAGTTTTGATATCGATACATTTGGCTGAATGGCAGTGATTCCTTTGTCCATTGACTTATCAAAAATTAACTAAAATAATGACATTTGACTTCAATATTTGTATCTTTCTGACGTTATACCAATTGGCGCGCATTTTTGATAGCGGGTTCATTTACGTACTTTTGGAAGTGGATTATTTAGAAATATTTTGGTGTATTCGTTAAACAAACAATATTTTCTAAAGGTAAGGCTCTTATTTATTAATTTGCTAGTACTTTTGTCTATATTCCGTAACTATCATGTGTATGGAGGGCTTATTTCGTGTTGATGCAAAAATGGGACAACATGCACTAATGGTAATAATTACGACATGTATTTAGTACTATGCTTCCTTTATTGGTTTGTTGGTTTTGTTTTGGTGTGGTATGCATGTGGTTTATAATTTTGTTATAGATATGTCATACTAACTAAAGAATTTTTATGTCTATTTTGCATAGTGTACCAAAAATGAATCATTAATATTTTTCAATAAAAACCCTATAAGATATGACTTATAATTTTTTTTAATATTTTTCCCGATTTCCACTCATTTGAAAAATTATAACCCTATTTTTTAAATAAAATTCATTAATTCATGCATTTAAGGGTTAAGACTGGATCTCTGTTATTTGAACTCAAAAGTGAATCTCTACTATCTGTACCGAGTTCGAGCGCACTCTTCATTATATACTAAATATATAAATTAATTAATTAATAATACTAAATATTATAAATACATAAACTAAAAAAAAAGCGCATTTCAATTATCGTTTAGTTCACTAGTTCCTTTATCATCTAAACAAAAATTCAGGTCATTTGGTTCGGTTTTAAAATAGTTATTGCGTTTTAAAAGGTTTACAAACGCTTTTGTAGGTCACTGGACGTATTTTGCTCTTGTGCGCGCGCGTGTTGTACGTGCGCTTGTGCGAACATAATTTGTGCCAGGACAATGTATATTCACTTCCACAATGCAAAATATTTATTTTGCATAAGAAAACATAATAATAAACGTTTTGATGAAAATTTTATTCTCTGTCTTAACACTTTAACGACCGCTCACACAACATGTGTGTGATAGCCGGAACAACCGTTACCGACCGCTCACACAACATGTGTGTGATGCTGCCGCCGAAGGTTGTTGGCCAGTACCACACTCTTTGTGTGATAATTTATGAATGTAAACAAGTGTGGATATTGCTATTGGCTTCATATTTCATTGTCACGTCTTTGATTATAGGTAATTATTGCCTATTTGTTTTTTGTTTTATGTTAACTTTTTCGTGAATTTAATCAAGTTCTTTAAAATTAATTCTTCAAAAATACTGCCGGCCCCTGGCGACGTTTGACTGCGTAGACGTGCGGTCGTTAAAGTGTTAATGGAATTAAGTAAAAATTTATTTTTTGTCGTAATTTCTCCCTTAATAGTTAATACTGATGCCAATCGTTTAAATTTCGCTTGAAAGCTTGATAAATCGACTGCTGACACAACCGTTTTTAAAAGTTTGACAATTCCACACCTATGTAACTTTAAACCTTATCACTATTTTTTTCCTTTTTCAAAACATTTTAACTAATTCCGATATCGTGAGTTGTATCGAATACAAGATACGAACAAACCGACACCGGTTTACAAACATTTCTATTGCCCGAACGATATGAATGATGGGGATAACGGTGAATTAACTGAGCATATGTATGTATGAACCTCAATTATGTGAACTAAAAAAAAAACCGATAGTGATGCAAGCGGACTTGTTATATGTATTATCTGGTCCGCTGGGTAATCTGAACTGCCTTGTCCCGCGAACTGTTTACATAAACGAGGTTCTACTGTACTGAAAGCGCCGCGGTCGATTTTGCACGTCCACAGAATTGTGTATCGCGACCGACATGTCCGTATTTGCGTGTCCAATCCATTTGTCTATTAAAATGATGACATTACGTACATGCGGGTAATAATTAATTTCATCCGTCCATTTAACACATTCGATGCAGAAAATTCGATATCCTTGCGGTAGAACGTCCTCTAGGGCACACTGGAGGATCGAAAACAGGAATCTGATTTTGAAGCATGATCACTGGACTGCGAAATTTTACGTAAAATAAAATATGTCGATATTGATCGTACAGAATGAAAGTAAATCTTTTGGTATTTGACAATGCGGTCGAAGAATTTTGTTCTATTGTTGCTCTTTTATCACCGAGAAGATTTTGCATCTTAATTTTTAGATCTTACAACGTGCATTAGAGAAATTTGCTTTAATTACAACATTATAATTTGATTTATATTTCTTCTTTTTTGTGGTTGATATCCAGTAGTTTCAAGTTGTACAAATTATTTGGAACAAATATAAACAATTCGGGCTACAGAGAGTTAATAACAAAGATGTATCTCGTCTTTTAGTAATTTCACCGCTCAAAGTTATTACTCAAGTGCAAAGAGTGATGTGCTTTTAATCTTGTCACTGTTTCAAATTGCTGATACTAATTTTCATGGTAAATGTGTAAAATCCGCAGTTGATTTGCGTCCGAATTGTTGAGACCAAAGATCCGGATTCTACCTTTACACTTTTAAAGTCATCATAATAACCGTCTCTCGCCCGGTACAGTTTGGTAATATTTCTGGTAATACTGTGAAATGATGGAAACCATCTTTCTCCACGGTTCTGCGAAAGCCCGCTAATTGGCGGTAGCTTTATCGTTCTTATGCAAGACAGGTAGTATCATTGAAACAGCAATGCAACTCCAGGAGCTATGAAAAAGAGGGAAGGTAGAAGTCAGTGGCGGCTAAAAAATGCAGAAACCACTGTTCGTCCTTTTTCGTTCGGGGCTGACGTTCGTTAAGACGGCCAAGGAAGGAATCTCGTGTCGGCGTTGATTGCGCGGTCTAATTATAATTTCCGGGGACAGCGTGCAATTAGCATCCGGCAGCTGCCGCGGACAACTGCACGCCTCATCGCGGCTGCGCTTCTCATTATATTGTCTTTTGTCAGAACTATGTAAAATGGCCGTGAATTAATGCGCGCTCGAACAACAAAACCGATGGCACGTTGCCCGCTGTTTAGGCTCATCGTTTCCAGCAAAGATCTAATAACATTTTTTCACTGGCAACAAACAAAATCAATCGTCGGTCGAAGGTAACTTACAATTTTCGATGATAGAGTAGTGGAGTCGATTATTGTGGGGTGATCAATTGCTGTGCCTTTGATCTGTTTTCGGGCATAATTAACTTGATATTTATCATGTTACATTTTTTCATTCAGAAATAAGCAAAATAAAAGAATAAAATTTTTGTATTAAAAAATAAACAAAAGAAAACAACGAGAAGTTTAATATGTCATATTCGATAAATATATATAGTTAACTATACCCGATGACAAACCAAAGGCACAGCAATAATCCTTGAGAGAATATGCTTGAGTTCATTCTTAAGAGATTTTGATCTGAATACATCTAATATTGTCACGAAAGAAAATCATTGTTTCACTGATGTTAGAAATGGAAGAGGAGTGTTGTCCTTCAGAAAAATGTTTCTTATTATCGAATAATCATTCGGCATAATCGGATCGGCCATTTTATCTTGCAGAGATATTAAAATAATATTCAAAATAATGTTATTTCAAAAGTGATCACAGCCACGGAATTAACTGTAAAATAATATAACATGTTATTTGGAATAATACTTGAAATAATGTCACTTGAAATATGTATGTTCAGGTCTGCTTCGAACTTTGCCATATCGCAATTGCAAATTCCGCAATCGTAATTGCAAATTCGACTACAAAATTCTAAGATTACATTTCTGAAATATTGACTTTCGACTCGTACAAAGAGAAAATCAAAATTCGAGGTGCATATTGGAAACTGCTACGAGTGCGGAGGCATTAGGAAACCTCCTTTCGAAGATTAGCCACATTCGATCAGAGAACAGGTCCAAAGAAACGAGTGGCGGCTTCGGCGAGGCATCGTTCACAGTGTTCGACAAGGCGACACGTAATTTGTTTCCGCCACGTGCTCGCCTGGGATCGAGTATTCGCGAGTTCGACGCGACCGTGTTAGAAATCGCGAGGTTCCCCCCGCCGGAAACCGTCACCGACGGCTGTAGAATCCTCGAGAGGAGGTCGTGATCACGATGTTCCGTGGGAAGCTTGGCTTATCCTTCCTCCACCTTCTTCCGCGATCTTCTTTCAGTACCGGGAATGAGCGAGTCGTTAGAGCTTAACTGCCCCTGAAATAACGCCTCGTCTCGTACGGCCTGATGTACTTTGTTTAGGGCGTCTCCTGCCTTACGTCTACCTCTTATATCTGATTATTACGGGATGGGAGTAGCTGCAGCGTACAAGCCCTCCACTGTCACGGTGTATTCTGTCAGTATCTCAGAGGGCAACTGAAAACGGACTTTGCTCCGCTTTCGAAAGTGAATTCCCAAGTGTCGCCCAAGTTCAAGAAATATTACATCGCTGATTTTCAATTTATATTACAGATATTGATATCTGCAAAAGTGGGCGGTGGGTTCAATTTTCTCAAATATTCCAAAATCGAAAATGAAATCTACCGACGCGATGTTTGGCAATGCTTAAATTATCCATTGAAAACCGCCCTCGTAGCGAATGTTGCCAAACGAATGATAAAATTATCACCAATACCGAATTTATCGATAATCGTGTCACGGTAATTATCGTTTAATGAAGGTTCCGTTTGATCTCAAAATCGAAATAATTTCCGAACGCAGTCATAAATATATTAACTTCTGATATTTCGACAGAGTCTGTTGCGATAAATAATGTCGACCAAATCGATCATTTCGAGCAGACAATATTCTCAGACCAGATAATCCAAATTAGCGGTATCGGTGTCCTTTATCTTCGTAAATCGATCGCGACGAGCAGGTGATCTTCGTCTGGCCATCATCGTCATTTCCCTGACGTATCGTGCTGACGCGCAAGTACATTGCGGGAGGGTCCACTTGCCAATTAACGAACTTATAATTAGCGCACGGAGCTGACAACTTTCCCGGGCCGGGATTACAAGTTTCCTCCTGTCGGAAGCGCGTGCTTTGTCGCCGCCCCCGAATAATGACTGTTATATCCTCCCGAGGTTGCATCTATACCTGCAACCGGACTGCCGGGAAATGAGCCAGTTTTCGGACGTGACGACAGCCGCGCTGTCGTTACGTCCACACCATTGACCCATTCTTTTCTCCATGCGATACGCGCTGTATCTGCTGAAACCAGGATTAATAACCATTTCTGGCAGCGATCGAAAATAAAATTTCCGTTGCACAGCTAGTGTTGCTTCCTGGAATATCGTGACCAAAATTATTTTATAGCATTATTTCAAGGTTTTATACTAGCCAGAATATTATGAAGTCAAAAAAATATATATATATATATATATATTATATAATATAACATATAATATAATATATAATGTAATATATAACGTATATTAACATTTGAAAACTCTAGGTAACTTCTATTTTTTGTAAAATATTTTTTTTAGAAATTTGTTATATTCAAACTTCTAAAAATGTGTACGCGGATCAACTTTAACCCGAAATATTTTTTTGCTGAATTATCGAGAATGTCTGAAAAATCGTGCTAACAGTATGTATTAAATGGTCTGGACAGTGACTTTTCGTGGCTGAACTTGAAACATCTTGTTTTCAAATAAAATTTATTTTTTATGATACAATTTGGTTAAATGCAGCTATTTATTTTAATCCACGCGGAATTCAAAATTGCATGTACTTGCTGATCATTACACTGATGCAGCAAAAAGGTTGTATGAAAATGATTATGATGACGGTAACATACAGGGTGTCCCAAAATTATGTTACTTCCGGGAAATGAGGGGTTCCTGAGATAATTTCAAGTAACTTTTTCCTAAGCGCAAAATATTTTCTCTCGCCTGTCATTGGTCAGTGTTTTTTAAGGAATAAATTACTTCAAATGATCTCGGGAACTCCTCATTTCCCGGATATGACATAATTTTGGGACTCCTGTACAATATATATTTTGCTGTAATAACTGCATATGTCCAATGGAAAAAGAAAACATGGAATAAACAGCTCCGACATAGTATTCAGGTGTCTAATGTAGAAAGCAAAAGTATATAATTCGCATCTTTCATTCAATAGATTTACTGCTGTTTATAATAAACACTTCTTCGAACTCTTTTTTCAAATTCTGTGAGTTATCGCAAATTTTATTGTTAGTGTGAATTATTGCGAAAATTTCACAGCTGCGGCTGTGTTATACAATTAGTGCTATAAAAAATGACTTATTTAAATTATAAGAATCTATTCATTTTATCATCTTTCATTCTGTATGAAGAGAAACGTTTTACCAAAATTTTATTACAGCATTACATTTATACATAAGGAAATCCACGTTAAAACACGTGAAAGAACAATGTTTTTACGGTTTCAGGAATTCCTTCATGTTTTAGTTAAATGGACAGTCGAGGACGTCTTTTTAATGACATTACATTAATGAGGCCAGAGTGCTCTTTTGTTTCCGCAGGAAAAGGAAGAAGTCTCGCAAGAGGAAAGTGCTGTTCGAATGATGGTGGGATGCTTTAAAAACGGAATAATCATCTTATTTTTTCAGCATAACATTCTGTAGAACAATAATTATTCTTACATTTTTTTTAAGTATCGCACGCCCTCCCCTATTCTCGCGTCATAATTTCTCCACTTCGGTCTTTTACATATTTCCGAGATATTTTTGTACTCGGTACCAAATACATAAAATAGTCTTCGATCTCATTGAATATGTTAATACGTTAACAAAAATGTGTGTGAATATGTTAATAAAAATGATAAGTATTATTATTGCGAGCGTTGTCAATGTTTCCGCTGATTCAAAAGTGAACAATACTTGATTTCGTTAGTATTGCAAATTTAATAAAAAAATCTCCAGTTTGGTCCACGCAAATGTTTCTGGTTATAAATCCGTTATCAATGCAGGTACACAAAAATGTCAAAAGCAGAAAGATAAATGGCTCGAACAGTACTGCATCCGTAGGACGACGTTTTGTTTAGAAGTGCAATGGTGCATGTGCTACCAATAGTTGCGTTATTCTCTGAAATGGAAATGCATATTTTTTTCACATAGATACATTTCTCTCGTCATTCTGCATGAAAAATATGGCGTTAAAATCCTAACAACAGACGTAGTCATCGATATTACATAAAAAAAATCTTCATCGAAAAACATGCTTTGTCACACTGGGAATATTTCACACAACGCTTTTCAATTGTTTTCACGTTTGAATGAAATTGGTCCATACCAAGTTAAGATGATAGTACGAAATAATATTATTAAAATATACAATTGTTTTATTGTTATTCATTAACAATTTTATTGTTATTCTATAACATTCGTACAATGTGCTATCTTTTAATCACAGTAGATCTTTCAATCGTGTCTAAGTTCTTTAAAAAAATTTTAGGACCAAGTATACCAACTAATCATCCGAATAGAACTATTTGCCTAACTATGTAATTATTTTAAGTTCTCAAGTTAAAATATCATCTGCATTTATAACGGATCCAGATATTAGATGCTCCACTATTTTCAGTTACTCTTTCCTATTTTTTAACACTATGATATTCCGTCCTTCATTTGCACGTCAACCATCATTTCTCTAGCTACTTCCAGCATTGTAGCGAAAATAGATATTCAATTTTCAGACATTCGTTTCTCGATTTCTAATGTCCCGGAGAAAAGTTGCCAACGCTGTTATATCTTGTTCGATTCTCGCACAGGTCACAGGCATCGATTCCCTTCGCGAGAACGGGCACAAATTCCCACCCCGATGGGTTCGGAGGACGAGGGTGTTTTCTCAACCGATCGGGGAAAGGTGGCAAGAAACTTTTCTTCCCGCGTCGAACAGTTTCAAATTCGGCGAACATTCTTGGGGAATCTCCGTGCTGGGTCTCTTAATCGAATTTTCAAGTTGGCTGAGCCGAACTATGTTTCAGCCAGAAACTATCGATTAGTCGGACGATTCGCTCGCGATGCCTTGGCGAGCGACCGTACTCGTTTGGAAATTTCCGCCGTTTTTCCTGGAATAACTCCGCAAAAAGCATAGTGACGCATGGCGATTGGTCGAACGAGAATCGAAGAAGATTAAGCGGTCTAATAATAATATATCTAACGTTGTCCCGTTCGCCAAAACAACCTGTTCCAATGGTATTTAAAAAGATTATAAACTATAGATATTTTTTTGGCTGATGTACATAGTAATTCACAGCTCTTCCTTTGAAAACTGTCTGTTTATTTATAAACAATTAAATTAAAGAGACATAATTAACTACTCTGTTGAAAGAGAGTATTACACTTCGTCGATCTTCAATTATTGAAAATAACACGAAATTAGTGATGAATTATTGATTCACACCACGACAACGTAGAGAAATTGTAGGTAATTTTATTAAATTGAAGTTATTTATTTGTAAAGCTCACAATTCATTTGTATTGATTTGTACAAATATGTTCTCCAACTAAATGCAAATCTATCTTAATACGTACATTCATTATCATTAGTATTTGCAAAATCACAAAATCACTTTTTACATTTCAATTATTGAATGTATACGTATTTTAACATATTTTTAACGTATTTTATACGTAATCGCAAAATATTATTTTATAGGTAACACTATAAGATTGACTTATACGATTATGATTTTCGGCCTTTTCATGCAAAATAAAAATTGCCTGCAGCCTAATATGATGTTGCACATTTTTTTCATAAATGCAGAACTAAAGAAATATAAAATTGCTAATACTGAAATTCACGATGCTCCATTGTGCGGTAGCACACTGATCTTAATTCTCTTGCCGATAAGTTCGCAGACAATAGTTCGTGAAATAATAAATCCGTCGAACTGGAATTTTAGTAGAATGCACACTGCCCATTATAAAGCATAGACATTGTCCGGCTACATCAAAAGAAATTAATTTAAGAATTGTTCCAAAAATCTCATGGATGTTCCAATATTGAAAAATCAATAGAAAAAATCGTTTTTCAAAATGTCATTTTTTTAATTATCGATGTTTTCTTTTCTTTCAGTACCTGCTATAGTCAAACCAATACTAATTAAGAATATCACACGTTTTCTCATTTCAATGAAACATAATTATCGATCACCACGAGTCGATCTTTTTGAAATTCAACTATGTGTATTTCAAAGTAGCCAATGCCGTCAATCTTAACTTTTTTTTTTAACCTAAATAATTTGTAAACGTTTGTTTTATGTAACTGTAACGTAAAAAAAAGTCCCAAAGAAAATTACACAAAAATGCAATTTTCACTAGAATACCCTCTTAATCCGTTTCGAAGGAAACCAGAGGAAAGAAAATACGAGAGGCCCTCGTTCATGCGTTAAATGCAGTTAAATTATTTGAAATTCATTTGCGAGAACGCATAGATATTAGCAGCTTTTCATATAGGAAGCCGCGGTTCTTACGGTAAAAGGTTAAAACTCTTTCAATTCGTTTCAACCCGAAGAAATATCCCGTTCCTCGGCCACATCTTCTCCGACTGATCGTTACATTTATTCAATTATGCAACCTTTTATTTCGCCCCGTTCCGCCGCGGTGCATCGTTCAAAAGGTACACCGAACATTTCCATTTTCCGTGTCGTTCCACCTCCAGCAACCAGCCCAGACCACGGACCGCGTCGCAGAACTTTGTTTCAACTTTAAGCGATGTCGTGTTTCCAGCCCACCCGCATCCATTCTAGTTACAAAGTGTCGCGCGACGAGCTAGTATGCCCCGGTATGCTTTAATCGCTCCTTTTTCTTCCAAAACCGTCCTCCATTATCGTCCACGCGGCTCCACACCTCTAATCTCTTCAGCGTACCAAGCTCAGCCCGTCTTACAAGCTCGTAGATCGATCCTCGGTCTTCTTTGCTACGAGCTACGGATCGATCCAATTTTTCATACAAACTGATCGAAGTAAAATTTTACAATGTTCTTCTTGGAGACGTTCCAATTGACGGCACTTTCAAGACGAAAGGTGTCCTTAGTTTCTCAGCCGTTCGTATAGGATGATCTGTTCAGTGAATGAACACTTAAGTTGCACGTTTGTTAAAACGATTCACAGATCGTTATTTAATTCTCTGACAATGACTACAGTAAATTCTCCCCAATTGACGCTAAGATTTGGCTCGCGAGCCGCGACATTCTCAGGCCTGCTGTAAGGTAATCATTTAAAACATACAAATAAAAATTACAAAATCTTTTATTCATTAACTTCCATAAAATCTCACATAATGTAGAATTGAAATCAGTTAAAATATATATATATATATTTAATTGAAATAAAAATAAGATGCTAAGCCATGATTAAAAAAAAGTTAATAACATTTCCTATTTAAAGTGATGTTTTGGGCCGCTTTTCTCTACAACAGATACTTCAAAAAAATCTGCCAAACATTAAAACACACTAAAACATACTCACGTATTTAATTTCAAAATAGATTGGAGTTACATTTGAAGAAAACAGCTTCCAACATTTTACTTGGCATACACTGTACAACCATTCCATAACCGTGACTAAAATCTCAGCAGATATGTTTGAAATCATTGACATTAAGACATAATTGATTGACGTTCATTTTGATTGTTTCAAATATTTTAGCTGATGCAGGAGTAACGCCGACTCGGGAGTAAACAAAATAAGTGTAAAGTGGCTGAAACCGAGGCAATAATGAACCACGGAAATCAATAATCTGGTTTCTTCGTCCTGAATGGAGCCATCGATGGATAGGTATTGAATTTAATATAGTTTTTAAATAAAGGTCGTTCTGTTGAAGGAATCTTGAACGATCGGTGGACGATCGGGAAACAGTGATCTCCATTTCCACATAGTTTACGATCCATTTCACCGTGCATTGGCAGGATTTTTCACGGTAGGCTTTTTCAGGGCAGAGTTCGCCGCCGTTCGGTTGCATTTCCATTTAAAATGGCGTCGATAAATGTGAACGCGGCGAACGCTGGCCCATGTTGGTTTTAGCGTTCGCGCGGAATCGCTCGTAGGAACCGGAAATGAAGCCGCGCTACCGCTTCCCGCTGATCTGCATTTGAAACGAGCGCCGCCGCGTTCGTTGCTTTGTCATTTACTGTTATTGCTCCAATCGTGCTTCTGTCCTTAACAAGTCGCGAGGATCGACTGCGCTTTCGAATACGGGCAAAAGGACCAACCCCGTTCTTCGTTGTCTTCTCCGTTTTCTCGTTCATCTAACATTCTGGCTACCGTGTTATTTATACGCAACGGATCTCTCAACGTTCTTCGTTTGGTTCGAATCTAATATAGAAATTAATATGCACCTTGATATAAATAAAATCAATTTTGCGAGAGCCTACATGATTTAAAAAGATCAAAATGAGTTTACAGTACATATTCGGACTTCATATTCGGACGTGTGTTAGTCTGACTGTCGATACAAAGTGGTCATAATTATGACTATATTACGGGTTTTATACATTTTTACGTCAAAAATGAGTAGCTGAAATTGAAAACAGTACGAAATTTTAAACAGATTGAAAAATATTTAGAGATATTACTAGATCGTGGATCATTATAGAAAATAAAAATTTTCTAAATCAATTTAAGGAGCACATATAAATATTTCCCTTTCATTGGATGTAATTAATTGTAATGGGTGCAAGGATATTTTAAAATGGAAGAATTATAGGTTAAATTTAACAATGAATTCTTCTTCCAATGTTATTAACACTGAGTGTACGGCGTCGTTAAATCAATTTCCGACTTCTCCGGTCTTTATTTGCTTTTGAACTCAATTTCACAGTGTTCAACTTCGAATAATTACACGGACACGGGAAGCAGACTCAGGCACTTGATCGAGAACGTTGCTGGGTAATTACAGGAAGGTGATAATCGGTTTTGCGAGTTCTTGGCATCGGCCTTTTTCCTCGCTTTCTTGTCAATACACCATCGAAACTCGTTTCGATCGATATCTGCTTTCTCAATGAACCCTATCCATTATAGCGTTTTATTCCGTTAATGAATTTTCTTGTTAACACGAAAAACGAAAAATGAATTCAGTAAAAATGTGTAAAAACCAAAATTTCAGTTGGCGATGGCGGAAGAAACGTTTATAACAGTGAGTAAACATCAGAGCATATCTTCTTGCTGAAACGAATTTTTATTTGTGCTACTAGACGCTAACATATTCTAATTTAATATGTACTCTAGTTCAATAACTTCTTTTATTTATTAAAGATGTGGTAGACAAGAATACGAGATCTATGCAAGATGTAGATACATCTCACGTTTTTGCGAACTAAATTTCAACCCTTTTGCAATTTTATGCATCCTTCTGAAAATCAAATTAACATTAAAAATAAGCCAAAATAGGCCATCTTTTATTCTATATTTCTATATCTTTATAATTATTAATCTTCAATTAGTGTTCAAGAACCATTTATAAAATGCCATTCAGTTTTCAAATTTAATATGAATTTTATTACAAATGCTTACAATTAAGTGAGTTTAGTTTGCAGAAGGGTGAATTTCATTTAGAAAAAAAAAATTGCAAACAGGATCTACAAAAAGATTAATTTGAAGTGCAGAAGAATTGAAAATGATCTACAAAAGGATTGTGAGTGCAAAACCTTTGTATTAGAATTATTTTGAATTCTACATTGACTGAACTACATATATAGAGATCATGTCAAAGAAAAAATGGACAATTCTACATTCTTTAAAGTTCTACGTTCATTTCCAATTCCAGTTTCCACCATTCCCTGTATTTTTACGTAACTTTATTTCGTCCCTTGTCAATTTATCGACGTTCGCGCTCTGCTTTTCATTCATTACTTATTCCAGATCTTACTTTCGCCGTTGCCTTCAACTCGAGCTCTTCCGAAATTTAAATTGTTAGTAGAATAAGAAATAAGCTCACCGACTGATGAGAAGCAAGAGCTCAGGCTATTTTCAAGTTACAATCGTATGTACTTTGTAATTCGATTACAATTTGCTGTGAAACTGAAATTGTAAGAGATGTTAGGACAATTTAATTTTTCTCTAATTATCTGCGAAGGTGTGCAAAAAAACATACAAGTATTATACTTCCATAATATTAGCTTTCAAATTGGCCTAAAATCAAGCATTCATATTAAAAGCTACTGTATTTAACACTAAACGTACCAACATTTTGTATATACCTATTTCTACCGAAAGCGGTCAAAGCGTGGGCAATAAAACACAAAATAACTTTTACGTAATAATTAGAGAACGTTTATTTTACTTCAATAATTTGCATATTGTTTTTCAAATTAAAATAAAGCTTATTATACGCCGCATTTTTTACAAATGATTCTTTCCAGCAAACATTTTTCGCAAACACATTTATTTTTGCATCTCTTTATTTATAATAGCTGTACATTATAGAAAAAAGTTCCTGCAGTAAGTGGAGGAAAAGCGAAAACATTTAATTTGAAAATTTTGCTCATAGTTTAAGAAGCGATCATTTGACCGCTCTTGTAGGGGTTTAGTGTTAAGAGTATTTTAATAAAAAGTTAGAAACAATTTCAGACATCAATATAAAAAGATATCACCGTTCTGCCACATCGCTTATTAGCAATAGTATCAATAACGTACGAATTTATGGCTTGCAAGTTTAGCACTTTTATATCTCTCCTGCGAAGTATACGTGTTTTGGCGACGCTAATCTTTCGAGACAAACAATTACTATCTCGTGAAATTACTTCAGCTATTCCCGCTGAAATTTCTCTTGAGTGATTTTGGTCAACAGAGAACGTGCTTAATGCATATCACACGATTGATTTAACTATTCAAGGCATTTTACCACAGAATTTGCTTCTCGTCGTTCCGCAACTTCCATATTCGGTCGATCTCTTACCGCCCTCACCAGTTAACTTCTCCTTCTTCCACTAAGCTTTGATGTTTTAGTAATCGTTGTTTTGGTATTCCCAGCGTACGCTGAATTAAGATCATTCTCGAACCCCACGTAATTTTAACATTTATGCGTCGCGAACGAATTGGGATCGAAGTTGTCGACCGTTTAAGAATGAAAATTGTTGGCATTAAATTAACTTACATATCCTGTTAAAATGTAGTTTACGATCCGAATGTTTATCGTACAATAGGTACATCCTACTGATAATTCCACATTAAATTTATCGAGCACCAAAATTGCCTTATAAAACTGACAACACTAAATAAATGCTTGAATAACAAAATTGGTTCGATTATTTATCATGAAGGTATCTTCGTATGTAATTTCAGTTGTTGTAACAGAAAATATAACACTTTATTTTCCCGGAAGCTTATTTATACGGTTTTCAATGGCTGAACTGTGTCTAAGAGTAGCTCGGTAATGTTCCTTTAAATAATAATTATAAAAGAACTTGTTACAGTACATTAATCTAAATAATTTGATGGATTTTATAACTGAGATTATTGTTTGTTTTTGACAAATCTCTTAAGAAATCCTTAACTGTTGCAATGTATAAAAATACTACATGCAATGTACATTCCCGTTAAAAAGTTGCTAGCAGTTACGTCAGTGTACGCGAAATAGAACAAGATCGATCACGTGTTCTGTTAATCTTATCTACTAATCAGTATTTATAATAATCCAATGCTTATAAAGCAATTCAAATTATTAATTATTATAGATATTCAATGAGTATTAACTATTCATTCAGACAAGCGTTGGGTGTTTATAAATTTGCACGTTAATGTAGATAGTATCGTGGAAATTTATTAAATGAAACCATTTGCGAGGATTTAGCTAAAATAAAAGTCACGTCGGAGATACGCTCGCAATTTTTATGGAAAATGAAAGCCTGAAATTAAAACTTCCAGTGTTAGATGTCCTGGCGAAAGCCTTATCGTTCTTTTTCAAACACGATCAACCTAATACCCGGATAACGTATATCGCAGGGAAATTTAAATGGAGGTGCGTGTCCTTGTTCTTTATGGCACGATGAAATTTACAGCGTATGCGCGAAAAAAATTATGAACCATTACACTCGGGGCAAAGTATATGTTTGACTAATGTTGCCTCCTTTACAGGAAGATTAAATGTCTCTTCGAATTCGAAGTTTTTTTCTTTCCAATTTAAGCTTTCTGAGGCTATATTGCAATAGATGTTGCACGTATATATAGACCATCGTTTCAAGATCGTGACACTTTCAGAGATATGTTTGATCATGGTAGTATGGTAATATATTCGTTTCTGACGTGCGCAAAAATTCACGATTATAATACTTACCGTAATACATTGTTGCAAATAAATGATACTGTATTCACATAAATACGAATTTGTGTACCGTAGGTAAAAATCATAAAATATACGTGACGGCGAAATGATGTGTTCGGAAAACGAGAGTTAATTTAATAAATATAGATCCTTGTTTCACAATCTGCCTGAATATGCTAGAGAGTTATTGTGCAGATTGTGTTCTGAATGAAAACAGGTCTTCAAACAATGCATTTTTAATCAGAGAACTGTTCTTTGAGAGCAACCTATACATTTATATTGAGAGATGACGAGAAAAATGTGATTAACGAACCAACTTTCTTCCTTAGAGTTTAGTTTTATTGCTTTGTCGATCTCCCCTCGCTCCTACTATAAATTAACGCCCACTAGAGTTTTACGATACGGCACTCATTACACATTGACTGTAAAAGTCACAGCAGATTGCAACGCAAATGCGTAAATTCTAAGAAATGGCAAAACCTAGAACCCAACTCCGATTTATTTAAAGTTTGATTCGCTTAAAAAAGGCATGCAGATAGCTGTTACCTTATTTCTATGCTTTAAAATAAAAATCGATTGGTTTCCATGGTGCATACGATTACTGAACTCGTAGAAATTCTTTGCTTAAATAAATATACTTTCAATATTTTCGCCACGGTAGAATATACCGAATGCTTGCCATTAATAACCTCAATACCTATAATACGAAAAAATAACAGATACTGCTTTCGATTCACGATTAAGCGTAAATTCACGTGAAAATAGAATGAAAATGCCAACGCTATAAACGCTTTAAAAATGTAAGCACTGTGCATAAAATTGATTTAGCATTTTGAACGTGAAACACGAGCTCGTGATATGCGATGCTCGTAGCTTGCAGCATTCGGATAAAAGTCCAACAATTTCAACAATTTTTCATATTTCGTTCGGACTGTTTGACGTTGTATTAAGAAGATTCCGCGCATCATTCCCCTTCAGTATCAAAGATCAAACATGGCTGCGCGAAAAAGTGCAAGTACTCTTGGCGTGTTTTCCACAATTCGCAGCGTCCGCGCGAGATGTTAATCCACTTTCGCAAAGCAAGTGGAAGTTTCGTGCAAGCTTAATGCTCTAAAAAATCGAATTAGCTGAATATTCAGAGCCCGTGGCGCGTTGGCTACTTTACATTTCACAGAGGAAATTTCCATGCCTATAAGGATATCAAGGAAAGTATAAACCACGTCCAACAGCGCAGAAAATATGTTGACAGTAAATACATATTATATATATTATTAATTATATATTTTATATATAATTCTCTTCGTTCCTTCTTTCTTACAGCCTACCTCTTTCGCTCGTAAAATTTGCTGCTTCATTGCTGCACGTCCCCCCGTAAATATGCAAAGTGAAAATAATGCCTTGTTGCTTTTAATCAAATGTATCGAATAAATATGAATATGCATGATTTAATTGGAAACTTTAAACCAATACCTCCATCTGCATATAAATTTCCCTTAAAATAACAAAATTCTGATATCGACTGGCATATTAAATATTTGTTTGCCGTGTGTTTCATCATTTCTTCAGTTCTCCTCGCCCAATGTTCCATTAATGATGGATATTCCGTAATAATAATTATAATGAGGCTAATCAAAGTTTCGTCCTTCTTTTAATTACTGTAGCGAGTTAGTATACTTGCGTTTAAATTCTTTTCAAACTAACTTACGTATTACAATAAACTAACAGCATTACTATTATCTACATTTCTGACACTATCGAATAATGAAAAGCAATATGAATCCATAATTTATTACCAAAAGGTGGAGGTATGAAAATATAGAATAGAAAAACAATACTATCGCATTTTGATACTCTTTCAATGAATTCTTACTGTGATGGACACTTCGAAAGAATGATCTTTTTCTCTTAAAGATAAATGAACAATTCCGACGAGGTATTCGCACGAGATGTACTTCCAACAATTAAATACACGAGCACATTTAACAACAATTTCTTAATTCGAGATTATCCCGCGCGATTCGCGGAAACAGACTTTTTGCCACTCGCGAGGGGTTTATGTAAAGTACGAGAAATTATTTTGCAGACTAATTGCGTCAACGATTCTCAACTCCCGCAGCAGCAATACCGGAAATGTAGCAGGAACTCCCCAGGGGGTTCTCAGACGCGCTCCGAATTCGCACGATTCCCTAGAATTTCCCTAGGGACCAGTCACACAATTACTTATTTCGCGTTCGTCTCGTTAAGAAACTCGCGCGGCCAGGATATTTTCCCAAAAAACCAGGAGACGATCAAAGAGGAACCATTTCCGGAGAAGATTCGTGATCCAGCAACGACACTCGTCCCGTTTGATCGGCAAACCTATCGGAAACGTGCTCTCGCTAGGAAAATATCTCTCGCCAGCGGCGGAGCACGCGCGCCGCGATAATTAATTAAGAGGATCGCTAACTGGAAGCGTCGGAAATTACGATGTCGAAGAACTGTGCCGTGGATTGTTAAGGAAATTGCCTAATCTGCTACAAGATCGCACCCCGAAGATGGTGGGCCACGTGACGGCAATCGATAAAATTAGGGGCCCAAAGAATACTCCTGGGGCATGTAGTTCGACTAACCTTGCGAGCCGAGGTTTTAATGGTACGGGAGATAACGATTAATAATGTTCACCGACTCAGGGCTCACGAGCGGCTCCTGACTGGGTCGAGAACGTTATGCAAATTCCCGTTTTCATGTGCCAGCCGAAAATGAAATCTATGTAGCTATAAGTGACTATTTTCTAGCTTCATTGCTGCAGCGGCACAGATACCGCAATTGAATCATTCTCGTCCTAGTTATAACAATAGCAGTACGTTGTGCTTATATTCTGTCGATGTTTCATGGTTCGAGTGTAAGTCAGAATCGTTAGTTATCGAGACGACGTTTAATAACAAATCTACCGAGAAGTAATAGCGACTGATGTGCCCATTGCCTCGTAGAGGTGAGAAGATTGAATTTTTATTTTGCACCAGCGACCGAAATTTTTATTATATGCTTATGATTTTAAGATTTATCACTGTACCTCTAATCAACAAAACATCTAACTAATTCAAAATGATTAATTCAAAATTTAGTACTAAGCAAAATGATACAGTTCAAAGTTGTGTTCTGAATGGTATTTTACAAACCACACGGAATCATATTAAAGATCTCGGTGTTACCTTCTCTTCGAACTTATCTTGAACTTATTAAAGTACATTCTGAAAAAATTATCTCACGCAATCCCAGCCCTATGTGACTTATTCGTAGAGCTTCAAAAATTCTTCAACACCACCATCACACTTATACCGCACTATCATTTTGTTTCCATACTATACATACGTCTGTCTTGTTTTAAATTTATTTGTTTGATTGAAATCGTGTAATTGTTGCATGTTACTTGTACTTACTTATTGCTTGTGTTGTCTGTAATGGATGCACGCAGCATTGTGTTTATTTATCATGTTTATTTATATAATTACGTCTTATCTTTGTTTGACTGACTGTTTTTAAATAACAATTATAGGAACTATGCGCTTCCTTATACATTTTTAATTAATTAGCAATTAACAAATAATATTTATTACATAAACAAATTTTCTTTAATAAAAGAGATCTTAAGCACTATTATGCTGAGAATTAGCAGCAACTACAAATTAGCAATTACTGAAATAATCGACTAAAGTTATGCGACGAGCTTAAGATGGCAGTAATTGGATCATCTACCCTATATAAAAACTCATTATGCGTTAAGAGAATAAAGGATCTTCAACCTAATCTGAAATGTAGGAATCACAAGGAATCGGACAAGACGAACGTTTCCAGATAAATTCTCAGGTGAGACGACGCTGGCTCAACAACCACCTGTGCAGTGGCAATCGCAGCTGTGAGCCGCAGCCGGAACGGCAAATTCGGAAGGACGGCCGAACCGCGACACTAACTCCAGAATCAATTTGCATTCAATAATCCGGGATCGTTAAGTCGGATATATTCGGCGGCGCACGGATTCCTCGGCCGGTGCTGTCGGCCCGGAAATCGGCATGCGAATTAGACGCTTTGTCGGCCGGCAAGACGTCCTTCTCGGCTGGCCCCCTTTCCCGGTTTGCCGATGAATGCCACGCCATTCGGTGAATACGTGCCTCTAAACGACTGCATTCATGGTTCCGTTTCCGTGCATCGAACTGGATTTCGCGAACTTCTCCAACTTGAAGTCACGGTGAACCTTGACGCTACGGTGCCTGACGGTTCTTCGATTTCTTCGTCCGATATTTTCGCAATGCTGCGTACAATCAGCGATGAGAATCGAAATTCTACGTGTACCCTGTGAAGTCTTATAGAGCGTTTGAATGCTGTGATTCAGCATTCAAATATTCTTCGTAAAGAACTGTAACAGATCTTCGTCAGCTAAAAACGAACTCGTTTCGTTTAATTCACATACAGCGACTCCTATTCGCCGGTTAACCGTGTACGACGAAATACTTCTCGCTACAGTTCTATTTGAAATCACCAGATTCCAACGTGGACCTGTCTTCTAATATTTTCACAAGAGTGCCGCGATTTGACCTGCGCTTGAATTCTTCATCAAAAATTGCGAAATTCCAACGAGACGTCAAGAAATTTCAGTTTCAGAAAATTTTCAGAAGATCGCAGGTCTGTGATTTTAATTAAAAGTTCCTTGTTGTAACAAGAGGAGATCAAAGGGGCCGGAAATTTTCAAGGGGATTCTCGAAGCTGTTTTTTACTACAGTGTATTACGTGTTTCAAACAATTGCGAGCGTGTGCTTTCGCAGAGTTTTTAGTCTTATTAACGAATACTATGTTCCGTAGTAAGTATACTCAAGGCGCATGCGCCATTGAGATCTTTTGGAATACTAAACAAAGAAAGACGAAGCAGCCGGAAACGCAAAGGCGGACAACAAAAGACGTGTTACGTTTTCAACAGTTTTATTTGTGCTTCGCGTTACATGATAAAGCTAGCTACACGGCTTCTGAAACGGTGCGCGGATTACACGTGCCCCGTGCTCGCGAATAGATTGATTACAAGAAGAGCATGCATTAGAGGAAAAAAACCCCGCGAGGGCTAGACACATGATTACAAACGTCATTTTTCTAATTAGTCCGCGTCACCCGTTTCACATTCTATTCATCCTTTGTGATCGTGGCACGCGTAAAACATGCGTCATTCGCTCGATTTCTCTCTTCGCGTCTCGTTCGCTACCCGCTCCGACAAGTACACGTTCCCGAGCATCGATCATGCGACCTGCTCGCTCGCACATCCTCGTACACAACGAGCCACGAAGATTGCGGATGGCGGTAATATACAGGGTGTCCCAAAATTATTGTATTTCCGGGAACTGAAGGGTTCATGAGATCATTTCCAGTAACTTTTTCCTTAGCGAAAATGCGATTCGCGGCTTAGCTTACGAGTTATTAACGAAAAACAGTGACCAATGAGAGGCGGGATCAGCTGGCGCGTGGCGGCCGAGGCAATGAACGAAACTGGGCTCCGTGCGCTCGTTGGCTCGACCGCCTCACGCTAGCCGAGCTCGCTCCTCATTGGTCAATGTTTTTCGTTAATATCTCGTTAACGATGCCTCGGAGAACATTTTTGTAAAGGAGAAAGTTACTTCGAATGATCTGAGGAACCTTGCATTTCCCGGAGACACCCTGTATATCTACAGGAAATCTTACGCACTAGACGTTTCGTTAAGGTAAATCAGCGACCATGCAATGTCTCTTAAGCAGGAAATTTCCTTCTTTTGATTAAAAAACCCGATTTTTTCTTGCAGCATCTTGTATATCTGAATATATGATAGATATTAAAATGACTTGTTTTTTAAATTAACAAATCACTCGAGAAAGGACGTGAAATTTTATGAGCGAAAATTGGTTCTGAATTGAATAATAATAATAATAATAATTAGAGAAGACTTAGACTCTCTTTCTGTTTCTACGCAAACGTCGAAATCTTTCACCTTCATCGTCAGCATCGGGTGACTCGCTTGTATGACGATGGATATTCATCTTCACTGTTCAACAGGCCTTGCGGCAGGCAAGGAAAAAACTACGGGTCAAAGATACGAGGCTAAGCTACGGGCAAGGGTCTTAATGAAGTGTTATTAATCATTTGCACTCGAGTGTCGACTCTGAGGCTACGCTGAAAATTGCTACACTATTTTCGAAAAGAATTTTCACGTTATTCAATTTGTCTGGGTATTAAACAAATCGTCGAATAATAGGAGTGTTCTATAAGCATACGCGTTTAATTTCACATGTATCAAATAAAAACAATCATACCGAATGGAAATGGTGTAGGTTGAAACTACATAAAATTTTACAACAAAAGAACAGGGAAACTAAAACTGCTTTACGTAATTAATTATTTACATATTTTAGAAAAAGTCGTACAGAATTTTAAAGAACAATATGTACCAAGAGTGAGGAATGATTATAAGAAATGCCAAACAAGTCTTTTTGACCTCCCTTGGTAGTTCTAGTGTTAATACACGATTTATCTATCATATTTTAGGCAGATACGATGAGCATCTGTAGAAGGAGGAAAATAACTTTTCGATACCCGAAAATTAAGCTTTCCTGCCGCTTTAAAATTGTGATATAAATACTTTTCTAGCAAATATATCCTTTCTTCTTGTTTTAAATCTCTAATTAGAACTTCGTTCAAGAATTACCGATTTTTACTTAAGAGTAATAAGGGTGTTATTAACCTTTCAGGTACGGCTGAATTCTGCGCGAGGCTATTTCTCTGGACGGCAGAGTCTGATGTGTACTGTACAGACTCTGATACTGTATATACAAGGTGTCCCAAAAATGTCTCGCAATCCGAAAGTGGCGGGTTCCTCAGGCCATTTGAAGCAACTTTTTCCTTTACAAAAATTTTCTCCGAGGCACCGTTAACGAGTTATTAACGAAAAACAGTGACCAATGAGAGGCGAGCTCAGCTGGCGCGAGGCGATCGAGCCAATGAGCGGAACTGGGCTTCGTGCGCTGGTTGGCTGGGCCGCCTCGCGTCAGCCGTACTCGATTCTTATTGGTTACTGTTTTTCGTTAATAACTCGTTAACGGTGCCTCGGAGAACATTTTTGTAAAGGAAGAAGTTGCTTCAAATGGTCCGAGGAACTCGCCATTTCCGGATTGCGAGACATTTTTGGGACACCCTGTAGACTGTTGTAAATTGATGTGAAGACAAAAGAAGTGTGAAACAATGCATATGAAGACGATTATTTGATTCAAACGATGAGCGAGTGAGCTACTAGAGCAAGCCACTATAGTGGCGCGTTGTCCAGAGAGATGACATCCGCGAAAGCCACTATAGTGGCGCGTCGTGCCTAAAAGGTTAATGACGATTTATTAACTAAAGTTCAAAAGTGTACTCGAGGATAATTGCAACTGGAAAAATCAAGAGGGAAAGGAGAAGAAAATAAATATTATTGTCTTGTGTGCCAGGAAAGAAAAACGGATGTAGCTAGCCCGCAGATTCCGCATACGTTTTTAACAAGCATGGTGCTTAAAAGACAAACACAAAGTGCAAAGTAACAATATGAACGAAAACAGAATCTGCTGCTGAGCAAACCGTATTAGGAAATTATTAGTTTGCCTGAACTCTAACATTTTCTTGGGAATCGGGCGTTCGTAGCCGCTGAAGGAAATAATGGTATTCAAATATTGGTTCGCCATGATTAGTGGCTGATGTTAGCTCTGACCTAGTTCCGACTAAAGTTGATTATAATGTATGTGCGGTAAATTCAACATCCCCTGATTTCATCGATGGACGAAATACTCGATTAAACATCAACAAGACAATAAATTCGATAACGTTACAAATACCAAAAATGTTTAAGGAAGAAGTACAATTCGTCCAATTACAAGCGTGTTTGACCGATTATGCGATTAAATATGTATCCAGCATTTTTTAAAATTCCATAAGAGACCTCAGAAGTCTTACCGAAAATTACTTTAAGCCTAAATAATTCTGTATCTGTATCTGTTAATGCAAAAATAAAGTATAAATAATTTAGAAAAGAATACTTAGAACAAAGATACATGTTTAAAATTCGGTGGATATCTTTCTGTCCTCCCTTGAATATGATTAACGTTAATGGTTAACGAAACTGAAACTTCAAAGTTAATATTTATAACTAAACATTCCACTAAAATTTAGTTTGTTCGAATATATTACAATAAAATTTCCTTTTCTGGAAACTAATAGAAAATTAGTGTTACCCACTACTTGGGATAGTAATAATATCCTAGACGTTGCAATATCCGAATATTAATAATCTCGCGTCTTTGCGATTCAATAAAGTCTGGAAAGTGCACCACGCCGTCATTAGTTCCGACATCGTCTACGCTTCGGAGATGGACGCTACCGAACGACAAAGGCGGTCGAAATGATTCGGTCTACATCACCGAGGCACATTCTACTTTTGCCTCGCTCCCATCCGCTGGTAACACGCTCTCTCGGTTACAGACAATATTCGACTTGCGACCGCGAGAAAGATTCCCGGTCAGCCGTTCCTTGAATGACCGCCTACGGCGATGCAGGATAAAAATAATATTTCACACAGTATCCGAACGAAGCTCCTAGCGGTTATTGTCGCCGAAAGATTCGTTTAAAGCAGTTCCGCCGTGACACTGTAATACCCCCGTCACGTCGTTCGATGCCGGAGAGGATGGCAGTCGGCAGGCGGACAAAGAATTTTTCCTCCGAAAAACGTATTCTTTCAGTTTTAATCCCTTAACGTACCAATATTCTCATCCACAGTTGATATGGACATCGCATAACCGTTACTTATTTACTTCATTTTGAAATCTACAGATGTATAGGATAAGTGTAGGTATTACTGCGGACGCCCCAAATACTGCGGCATTTTATAGAAGTACTAAAATCTAAGATTTTATAATGCGTAATCTTCTTAAGATGAATCTCATAATTTTTTATATGTTTAATACTGATTTTTGATAATTATTAGTAATTAATAGTATTCATTTTAGCGTAATTTTTAGATGATCATTACTTCGATAAAAAAAATCGATATACACTGTCACTTTCATCTATTCTCAAATATTATTTACTAACACAGTATTTGGCGCACAGTTTGTTATTACGTGTGTTCATTACTGCGGTGATTTACTGAACTGTGTACCTTAACCTATGTAGTTCTGTTCTCGATGTGCCGATGCGAACACGCTTGATTGTAGAGTACCTATACTTAGATTGTAGTGTGCCACACACACAGTGAGAATATCTTGATCCTAGAAATCGTAGCTGTGTGTGTACATTTAAAAGAGAATGTCAACCTTGACACGCAGTAATCGGAACGTCCGCAGTATTTGGCTCGCAATAATAGATACATGACCGCGGTAATATATGCACACGTATGGTTTCTTTACATTGCGCTTTTTAATGAAATTTGTGCTTTCAAAGATCCAACATTTTGAGAACAATAAATATTCAAGTTAAAGAATAATAGGTATAGCTCGAGTTGTCAATTTATTGGCGTAGAGAAGGTTTTGTTTTCTTCATTATGTTCGTCTTCATTAAGAAACCGCAGTAATACCTACATTTACCCTATTTCGCTTTCTTAATCTCGAACGTAGTGTTGCGAAAAAACAAGACACGGTTGTTTTCTTGTGTTTCTAATTTATATTGAATCGATCTAACGATTCCATACGTTCCTTTTTTCTTTATTACAGTACGTCATTGCTAAATCTGGCATTTATTGTCATTGCATCATTGCGCGTCAGCGTATCATTGACTATGGCCGAGAACTTACGGCAAATATTCCTTATGGTAGTATTCCTGAAGAAATACTCCGTATCACATTTCGTTTCGTTTCGTTTCGACGCAGAAAGCGAGACGAGTGTCGCCAAATGAATAACAACTTTTGTAGAAATTCGAATAGTTCGAGCGTCGCAACGGCGAGACGGGTGAAATGCGTCGATTCCAGGCGAAGACAGAATTCAATACCGAAAGTCGTTTAAATCTCCCCTCGATTCCGGGAGACAAGCATTTTTTAACGTCGAGTCAGAGCGATAGAAACGCGATTAACGAGGAAAATAATCGCATCCGGCGCAACGAGCTGCGATTCGTTTGCGCTTGAATGACGCAAATCAATCGTGAACGTCGGACGTTCCCTCGCGCTATGGAGACTATCTCGGAAACTGATTCCACGGTGAACGTATCGATCCCTCGTTCTTTCCATAGAACAAATGTTTGAGAAATTAAAAAAGGATTTCACACTGCATCCACTGCGCCTCCATCTGAAAACTTTTAATTCTGCTTTAGATAGCATCAACAAGCAGAAAATGCAATTTCTCCAACGAGTTTGATGCATGTGACAATTTACAAAACAATATCAAAACGCGTACGACGCTTCAGTAAAATTATGCCGTGTATTCTGACATCGAACATCGAATTGAATTTAACTCGCCACAGCTTTCAAGTTACATTATACACAAACTTACACGGCTTGGATTCAACTGTAATTTAACTGTAAAATTTTATAAACTTTTAACTTCTGAATTATTTCTTTTCCCGTTATAAGTTAACTGTTACATGAACACTTTAATTCTGATATAAATATTCTATTCTAACAGTTATTGTGTATTCGATTGATAAACAATTCTAGGAGAACATTTATTTCACAGATATTTTCAAGTAAAACATAAAAGTTTATACTATTCTTCAATTTATACGCGAAATTGTGTAATCTACAATCAGATAAAAATAGTGTAATGTTTTAGAAAATTTTATTTACATCTTGTCTATTTTATGAATGTAAGTACACGTATTTTATTGCTCTTCAGGTAGAAACGTGTTCTGAAACACGACGATTTTATAATATAATATTAAAGTTTCGTGTTCAGAAAGCGTAAGAGTCTTATATTTCTGAACTAGAACCGGTACTATTGTGTCTGTTGTATCCCTTCGTGTTCAAATTAACACATTCGTTTCGTGAGATAAGAATTGCTTCCAACAGAATTCTCTTTCTCTCACTCATTTTTCACATAACTACCGCAGGCAATAGTTTCTTCGTGGTCATCGACCAAAATCGAACTCGTGTCTTTTGTCTCCAGTCAGTTCGTAAATTAACGATCATTTACCTAATAGATCGCGGATTTGATGCACTTAAGGTAATGTACATATCAGAAGAACAATACGATTAATATTATTAGGACAATAAATACAATGTTACAAATCCGAAACTTTGTGTTGTCGATGCGCTAACCTATTAATAACACCAGCCAGCAGCTAACGCTATAAAAAGAGATCGGATAATCTCCGAACAAATATTAAACATGCGATCGTTGGCGTACCCGTCGGGAAACAATTAATTTTTCGAACGAAACGAAATGGGCGAAGCATTGAAAAACAAAGCGGGGCAAAACGAGGTCAGCTTCGCCATTGAATCTTTTTCTGGCCGAATGAAACGGCGCGCAGCGTTGCTGGACGATCTGGTTCGGTTTTATCTATGTAGCAAAATTCGAGGCGGGACAGGCCGAAATAAAAGTAAAATAAAACATCCAGGATCTAGGGGCTGCGTTGAAGCGCGCTGACCTGCGAAGAGAGACGTCGCTAGGCTACTGGACGCGAAGCCGGAAGTGGTCAGGTGCGATTCAGCGGGTTTCGCGGCGTCCGGTTGGGAAAACGAGACACTTCCGGCCGGCGTGAATGTCCTGGGAAGGGAAACCGGAAACACCGGCGGAACGGCTAGGCTGTTTTCGAAACCGAAACCGCGAAACCGAGGGAACACACCGAAAAATAATCGATACCGATCGATCCCGAGGAACGAAATACACTGTTGCCCCAAACTATCTCCACGCTTGCACTTTCCCCGCGAAATATCAAATATATTGTGCAGGGTTGTACACGAATAGATAGACACGATATCTGAGTTATTTCTGATAGTTCCACTTGACGTACAATGATTTCCACGAAGTGTCTACATCAGGGGTGTCAAACTCGCGGCCCGAGATGAACATTTTTGCGGCCCAGTCAATATATCCGACGCAAAGTAAAAACAAAATAGAAATGTGAATTAGAAATTTTGAAAGTAGTCTCGGCCAATCAAATTTCTCCCGAAATAGGAAAGATAGTATCAGAGAAGAGATGTCAAGTATCAGGACGTAAACAATAATTTAACTTTATATATGTTTATTGCAATGTACTAGTCGAAATAAAAATATTTGTTTCTATGAACATTGATTTTTTTTTTGCGTCCCATCTAAAGTTAAGCATTGTTTATTTGGCCCAAGTTAGCTTTTGAGTTTGACACCCCTGGTCTACATCTTCCACTAATGATATCTTAATCTCGTCAGTTTTCATCATTTTGATATCACTGACGTTAGTTTTCATCGATATTTTGTTCTAATCGACGATTGGAATACGCAAAATATATAATTATATAATATATAATAATTAAAATATATAATAATTATAATATGTGAAATCTTAGCGCATTGTTACAAATTATCTTGTACTTATTACTGTGGCACACACTGTGCAAACATAGTTGATTTATTGTAGAAAGACGATATATTTGATTACATATTAGAAAAAATTCAGAGAACTAAAAAGCGGTCACGTAAGATGTGTCGCACTATACCTAATATAAATGTACGTAATTATAATTAGTAGACATAAAATACATACGTGATTAAATAAATATATATAAACATTGTCGGGGATATCATTGTCCATCGAGTCGGACGGACCCGTTTCTGGTGGTTTAACGAAAAAATATTGAATACTGTTTACAGGAATTCCTGTAAATGTCAAAATTAAACAGTGGTTTTTACTCGGTACAGTAAATACTCTCTAATTGACGCTCAGAATGTACATAAAAATGGACAATTTGGGAGGAGATACGATTACTGTTATTATAGTAGCCGATTGTCAACAACTATAAAAACGTGCCGCGAGGCTCGAATAATCATATCTCCTCTTCCCAAATTGTCCACTTTTGTGCACAATCTGAGCGTCAATTAGGGAGAATTTATTGTAAATGTAGTACTTACATGTCAATGATAATATTAACAAAAAATTGCTTGAAAATATTTTTGTTTCGTTGTTACGAGATGTAATTCGATGTTGTTGAAACTAGTGGGGATATAGAGGGGGCATAGTGTAAAATAAGTAACATTAGTGTATTGGATATTATCATTCATTATTAGCACGTTAAGTGCCATGTCAGTCACCGGTGACGGACGATATTTTAGAAACTATATTCTTCTATAGAAATAAATTTTAAATGATTTGGCGATCATACAAGGATGTACGTAAATATTACTTGTTACTAAAACAAATTTTAATGGATATTATTAAAACACGGTATTCGCAGGTTTTGCAGAATGTTATAACGCGGGCTGAACGGAAAGGAAGGCTAAACAAACTTGCCGTTTAACGTGTTAAACAGAAACAGAACAAACAATTGAAAACCTTATTCCATCTAATGCTTCGATTGTTCTCTAATTTCTATTCAATAAGAAACAACAATTGCTACTAATGTACTGCTGTTACTTATACTAAACTAAGCCCCCTTCACTTTCTCTTTAACTTCGACAACATGAGATCATATTTTATAGCAATAACTAATTTCATAATTTCGAGTGTGGTGAAAAAGCTTCTCAGCTTATAATAAGGTATTAATACAATACTATAATAACACATTTTAGGAGAATTATTTTTCGCAAATAGTTAACAATGATGCCAGTAGAAGATACTGCTGATACCTCTGAATACAATAAACACTAGAAAACATGGTCACATGTACAATAAATTCTCCCTAATTGACCCTCAGCTTGTACACAAAGATAGGGAGAGGAGATACGATTATACGAGCCTTGTGGCTCGTTTTTATAGTTACCAATTTGTCAACAACTGTAAAAGCGAACCGCGAGGCTCGAATAATCGTATCTCCTCTTCGCAAATTGTCCATTTTTATGTACAAGCTGAAGGTCAATTAGGAAGAATTTATTGTGCCTATAACTTTCACTGTGCATTAGAACTTCGCAGATTATTATTTTCGAATTTTCGTCGAAGTTATAACTATGTTCACTACTGTAGATATTTTAACACAACCTTCTCAATCAAACAGTATTTATTGGTTTTGTCTCTGACGAATACACAATTCTCATGGTATAATTTAAACATCATAATGCTCCTACGAAGAAAATGAACATTAATTAATACCAAATGAAAAATATGGTTTAGGTACGAAAATGTAGTTTGATTTATATTTCGTTCCTGATTCCGTCACGCTTAATTGCAAGTGATTTTAACATAGGTTAGTCCTAATCAATTAAGAACATCACAATTTAAAAAGTAACTTTTGAAATCAAATATAAATTGCAATATACATATATTACATATTATAATGATGATAGAAAAGAAATAATAAGACAAATCTACAACTATGGCTAGTGATGTATTTGTGATTTAGATGTAATGGAATTGAAGTGTGCAAAATTCTTTTACGAATCATTTTTTGTGATTAAATTTGATTGCTTCATTTAAGTGTAATCTTATAATCCAAACTGCGGGCATCCATTCCGCTGGAATTTTTGTAGATTAATAGTTGACCATTACAGACACAGAAATTGATATTCCTCGCGATTTTGTTAGGCTGAGGATCAAATATTAATTCGATGAAGTATTACTAAATATCCTACTTTATACTTAAAGATTCAAATATTGTAGTCTGTGAACACTAACGACATTAGACGATTTTAAATATTCGTGATTGGGTCGTAAACTTTTGAAAGTCTCAGGAGATTCTACATATCTCAAGCCTTCACTTCATTTTTTTTTAGTTATTTCACTGTTTAGAAATGCTCTTTTTCGAAAAATTCTCAAGTATTCGCTAAGCAAACACAGAGATAAGTAATTATCTTTCTTCTATATTATGTTCTTAAAGAATAACAATCTAGAGAGAAGAAGATATCAATTGTTTTCGACCTTAAATATTTTCATTCACTATGTGCTTTTTTTCTATTTTATGCATACGAAATTGAGCAAGACATGAATTGCGCAATGCATTTGCTCATTCAATATTGTTTATAGCAATTTATTCAATACAAACGAACTTGGCGAATTTAAACTTTATGTTTAATTGTCTTAAATTATAGTATGGGGTATTTGATTTATTATTTATTTAACAGTTGAAATTGTAATTGCCTATAAGAAAACGAAGCTAGAAGGAATAGCTAAATATTGACAACAAAAGCGTCGAATTCTATTTCAGGTCAAAAGTAGTTAATAACATCTACATTTAATTAAGTTACGGTCAAAATTTTCATTACAAGCCTGACTCAGTATTATACAACGAACAGCAAATCTATAGCACTGTGGCGTTACACACATTATACTAAATAAAATGTACCATTATGAGATCACGAAGTACGCGAAGCTGGAAAACCTCAAAGACTTTCTAAAGTTTCGCCGTATGAAGATGTTCGAGTGAAATATGTTATCTACAATACATTTTAATGCAACTTGACATCTCGCCGCACGTGTATTGAAAATGATTCAAAGTGTCCTCGTTTCTCGGATACCGTCGCGTCGTTCCGTCACAAATCTTCCAGCATCGTTATTCATCCGTTCCCGACACTTTCTTGCATTTTATTCTTGATGGCGGGTTAAAGTGAGACATCTGCAGAGGGAGAGAGGATTACTGGGCCGTCGTTGTCGCAATCGTAGTCATAGTTGTAGCAATCGAATGGTGATTATCGGTGCAAGACCCAGCCGATGGTATAGTTGCGGGGAGCTCTCCCCATGCGCTGTAGCCGATCTGTGGAAAAAAGTCGCCGACCGGTGGCACCGTGTGAGAACACCTGATAATAATCAGCGATCACTATACCGAGCCGAACGATCGGATGACATGGGAACTGTATTTTCGAGTTTAGTGTTCGCGTCTGGCTTCTCCAAGCCGTGAAAACCGAGGCAGAGCCGTTGCACATTGCGACGAAATAAAGCAATATGGTTTTTAGATTTTCTAGACTCTAATGGTGAATCTAAGATGCTCTAATTGGTGGCAGGATCACATACGATGCCGTTTAATATATCTACAATCTGAAGATCTCATTTGGACAATTTTCAGTTGTCTAATCATTTTATCCATCAGTGGTCACAATATCTGAGAGTCGTTTTTAACAACTGGACAGAAAAACGTCTCCTACAAAAATGCATTCACGAACGGTATCGTTATTTCTAGTACTACCAATAAGCGGCTAACGATCATAACATCTTTCGTTAAAATTGCAGAAACATCGTGTAATTAATTTATTGACCGACACGAATTTTTACACGTACTTCGTGCGACAAACATTTATGTTCAATTATTCAGTTGCAAATTACTAGCTGTGCTCGATTGCTGTTTTATCCGACCTACAGGGTGATTAATAGAAAATGTTACAATTACCATCTTAATTCCAGTTCGATTAACATCGTGATGCGTCGCCTGATTAGAGAACATTCGCGACTGCGAGACAATCAACAGCATCGCGTGCGGAAAACTACGGCGTCGTTTAGTTTAATAGTGAATGTCGGACAGCGACACTGACATGATAATCGATCTACGATTCCGACAGAGATATCACTGTCTGTAGCATTGCATGTTATTATATTCAACTTTACGCTACTTCTATTACTCAATATCGAGAGCGAGATTATTAGTATTTACTAATAGCATGCATTAACTTCAACAAATGTTTAGGTATTCACGAATCGCGGTTTTTTAGGGTAAATATATTAAATCAAGTAACAACAGAATCATTAATAGCTCGGCCAAATCTTCGATTATATTCCGTTTCAACGCGCCAAATTAAAATTTGACGTTGAAAAATATTTGATAATCGACCAAGATTAATCAATTTCTCGTCGAAAACACAGGCGTTTAACTTCGAAATATACTTTCTACGTACTTCCGCTCTAAGGGGATTGCTTTGTTGAGTTTATACACATAAGACGAAGAGTTGACGCGTCGCTTATTCCATAAAAGCACTTTCCCGGTTTTAGGAGGGACTCTTAAGAGCACGTAAATAGGGAAAGAGTCCGCGTATAGATTAGATACTGTGTCACAAAAGTCTGTTCATAAAGAAGTTTTTATAACAGAACTTCGAAATTCCAAGCTACATGCATATTCCTACACGATCGTTACCATAAATTGTGTCTCGATCATAACAGCACCATCTCAAGCTGTGCTTTCCTGATTTATTTATGAAAAATCATCGCGGAATGTCCAGTATCCTCAATAAAATTCTTCGAAACTGAAGAGACTACTGCTACAAGGAGACAGTTCATTTTACTGTCCCAGATTTATCTATTTATTAAACTTGTAAGCTATTTCCACTATGTTCATTCGCTTTGTACATTTAAAATGTATTTTTGCAAATTGGAATCACGTCAAAGTATTTTTAAACCACTCTATTAATCAAACTAAATTCGTTCAAATAACATTGAAAACGTTTATCAATTATTACTTGTTCCATACACGACGATCAAGGCTCTATATCAGGTTTAAAAGGTTCACCTTTGAATCATTTAATCAGGATATGTAATATCCGCCATTTTAGACACTTTCCTATGTGGCATATATTTCATACTATATGTATAATATTCACTTCAGGATAGTTATTCACAGCCAATACATTTTCTGATATATGTATATACCTCATCCATTACAATAATGATTTACATAAAACATACTCTCATTTTAGATCTAAATAATCGTTATTCTCATTATTCATGTTCTACTTTGGCATAAGAATGATGCAACTCTAATGTATAAATTATATTTATTAACCAAAATTATCTAATATTCTTAAAAACTTTTAAATTTCTAGCATTTTAACACTTTACACTAAGCAAAAACAACTTGAAAAAAATACATCTTATTACGAAAGTTGCAAACTTTTGTATAACTGGATCATACGCAGAAGAAAAGATCAGAATATATTGTTAATTCCTACATCTACGAGGAAAATATTCTTATTACTTTAAAAGTGCCGTAAAGGGTTGAAATAAATCCAGGGTAACTGCAGCTCTCTTTTACAAAAACGTAACAGTATAAACATCGACAATTTCCCGAAAGTATAATACAAAAAACTGTTCAAACGCTTCACGCAGCCGCTGCACATTAAATTCGCCGACAAAAGTGCCTCAAAGTTCCATTAAATAAACGCCATCAGCAAATTAATGAATTTCCGCTGGTCTAGTGCACGCGAAACGAGATCAGCGAACGAGGCGCGGAAAATATTGAACAAGCATCGAAACTTTCCCATCGCGGGTCGACGCCGCGCCGTGTATCGAAATGACAAGAATCTCTCGAAATCCTAATTACAAATCCCGGCCGAAGTCTGAATTACAAGCAGAGGCGAGCGCGCCGCGTGATGAATTATTTATATTCGAGCGGAGATAGCTCTGCGTCAGTTTGCTCTCGATCGAGGATCGCGACGATATAAATGGAACCGCGAACGAGATCAAAGTGGCGCCGCGGCGTTAAAGCGGAACGAATGGGGAAGGAAACATGGCGAAAGGACAGCAAAAGGGGGAGAATCTGTCGGCGGGCAGTTCGTATTGTAAGAATCCTCCGAAGGGATGAACCGCAGGACGCAGCGTCCTTTTTATTCCGTTCCGTCGCGGCTCGTAAAGCTCGAGTAATTAACGCGGTGTCGAAGGGATGCCGCGCGTGCTACGCCACGGTTATTTTATCGTCGCATTCCACGTCCGACGCTTTCACTGGCTGCTTTCGAAAAAATACTTCGAACGTTTCGTTTTAGAGAAATGCGCCGGCGAGTTTCGCACAGAACCCTTTGACGCTGGCTTTAATCCATCCCGGACGTTTCTCATTTTCAAAATAGGTTTTGACGCGGACGTATCAATTAAAAATGCGCGTTGAACGCTTTTACGCCGGGGAACTGACGCAAAAAATTTGTCGGAAGTCGAAAAGCAGTTTCCTTTTTTAATCATTTGCAACGAATCCTTTGACGCGATCGAAGAGGTACCATGTATGTAACGCGAAAATTAAAATAAAATTAATTACAGAACTAACATTCGATGTCTGAATTCTTTGCTATGTAAACTCGTTTTATAGGTAAATAGATCAATCAGAGGTGTTCTATACATAACATTATTTATTGTAATACCGGTGTTTTAATAATACCTATTACAATTTTTTTATGACAAGTAATATTTAGGTACATTCTCTTATGATAACCAAATTATTTAAAATTTATTTGTATAGAGAAATATCATTTTTAAAATTTTATATCGACAGCCACCGGTAACTAATATGGCGCTTAACGTGTTAAAAATGAACAAAAAAAGTGTAACAGAATTGTAGATCTACAGTTCAAAATGTTTATATGCAAGAGTGAAAGCATTATGGGTCTGAGTGGACCCAGACATGGTCGTCCGTGACTAAACTGTTAATATTACAAGACCTTTTTCTACGTTAAAAACCGATAGCAGAGTAGTAACGCTGCGGGAAAACAGTTTTAATTCTTGCTTTTAATTTTTGAGTTAGAGATATAGAGATTAAACGAAAATTATGTAAATGACACGCTGTCTTACGTTATTGCTCACATTATACGATACCGTAACGTTGATATGTAGCTTTGCAGTGTTAGTGTGTAGGTTCGTAACATCCCCTAAATTGTCTTCTAACCCTCCGAGATATTTCAAACGTATTTTTTAGCCGCCTGCTTGGAAATCGGTTCCCCGACGCAGAGAACGGGCAAACAAGTTACGACTTTGCCGGAAATTACTATCTAGACCGTAGAGCTTGGCGCGAGCATTTTTAACGTGTCATCATCGTTTTCGCCAATCCCGATAAGTAAAAAGGTTTTCCAGTGCCCGCAGCGAATCGATTTTGTCGAAAAGCACAACGTTATTATGGCCCGAATATTATTCAAAATATAAACGTTACAGGAACGCTGGCCTATTCGTGTATTGCAAGCTTCGCAGACTGGTGACCATCGAGAAATGCTAAATCATATTTTCCAGGATTTATTGTGTTGTTCTAAACAGTACAATTTGCAAAATCCGATAGCATTTCTCTGATAATAGAGGGCAAGTCAATTTATGTGAACAAATCGTGTTGTGCTTTGCCGGAAATTAAACATTATCTTTCGTTCTGTCGCGCATTAATCGTGCGAATTTTATGCATTCGTGATTAGTATGACTAAATGAAATTCAAGCAAAAGGTATTCGAACACCTTTAAAACGGAATAACTTTTTTTTAAATTGGACTAAATAATTTGAATGTATATTTTTTTTTAGATAACAGCAAGTCTAGTCTACTGGACAATGACTAAAATGCTTGGAAAGATAAAAAAAATTAAAACCTGGAACGAGAATTTAAAAAATGCGTTTTATAGATATCAGTAAATTGTATGCATGCTGAAAGCTCTACATGAGAGCCAAAGAAATGTTACAGATTCGTGATCCGCTCACAAAAGATGTGTTGGAAACGTTACTCAAAATTAAAATTCGGAACAAATTGAAAATTTGTCAAACAATGTTATTAGTTATAGATTGAAAAATGACTAATGATTCTAAGCCTGTAATTGATGTAGAAGGCGTACGTTGAAATTAGAATGTTGCTAGCTAGAAGAATTGAACTAAGAACGATTTGTTTGCTTTTCAGAAGTCATTTGATCCAACTGAATCAAAATTATTCTGATTTAAAAGGTTGAGAATATTAATAGGATTCATTGTAGACGGAAACGTAAAAAAAAGCGGCCACTTCTGGGCCTAAGGATGACGTACATTGTACATTATGATATGCAATATATGCACGGGGTATGGTTTCAATGTCTACAAAGTAAACGCGAACAAGCCAAATTATTAATACGGAAATAACAGCGATACCTGATATTCGAACAGCGAACCGACGTATCGCTTTTATAAACGTTACTCTGATTTCACTACGGTGCGAACGTAACTGACGTATTTCATGAATAAATGGTTCGTTATTCGGTGATTATGTATACATTAAATTTCTGCGTTCCACATTGAATCGTAACTCACGACCTACCCGTGTTTGCCGTATCATTTTTCCGATGCTCATTTAATTTTAATATGCGGTATTGAAATATTTCAACAAATCAACTACGAGGAAATCCGATACTTTTCTATAATTACATATCCTCTGCGAAATACATGCCGCGCTAAAATCGAGCGACAGAAGATTATCGCTGAAAATAGTCCTTCAATTCTACGTATAGAGTGTTCCACCTAACTTAAGCATACGTAGAATCTTGAGAAATAAAACATGGCGAAAGTGGTTTATTCAAGGAAGCAAATATTGTAATAGACGAAAAAATGTTCTGTTGGCTTTTCAAGATATCAAGATCATCAAAATTTTTCTTTAAGAGAATCTAATTGTTATCGTAATCACGGTATCAAAGCTCGGATAAAAACGAATCCAACGAAGACTATGATCTTCCCTCACGTGACTTTGAGTACCAAAAGTTCACAAATGTTGGAAAATGTTGTTGTCTACTAGAATATTTCTCATCTCGGACCTAAACACTTGTGTCATCTGACATTTATTGGTATCATGAAAAATAAATGAGACAATTGAGATGCTCAAGTTTGATAAGACGGCCTGTGTATCAGGTGATTCGCAAATATTAAAACTCGAGAAAGATTTTGCATATTTTGCGGAAATTGATAGACTTATGCATAAAAATGTACAAACGATTGTTATCATTCAATTTACTTTAGCATGTACAGAGTGATTATTCATGAAAAGTTTGATTCTGTTTCTGCCATATTTTTAACTCTTGTCGAACGTAAATTTACGCACATCACATTTTATATTTGTAAGACTTTTTATACCATCCTATATTGCAATCTCATCTGGACCAGAAAGTAAAATTAAACTTTACAGGGCCGGAAAGCTAATATATTAGCACGAATCATGACAGTAAATTTATCAAAAGAATACCTCACGCACAAATATGATTTTTACAATAAAGCTCGTGATTTATAACAGGACATTCTTCACTCCTCTGTAAATTAAGAGAACCGGATACATATCAAACAAGAAGTAGAAACAATAATTAAGTCAAATTAAGCCATTTTATTCAAATATTATAGTATCTGCATATTTAATTTACGTTTCAGTATTACGTACAAGAATATGGAAAAATATCTATTTGTATAATATAATAATAAATATAAATATCTACTCTTTTTCAATAAATAATATAAATATATATTTGTAAAATATTCAGAGTGTTAAGAATGAAATACCATAAAGCAACCTTCATACGTATACAACACGATGTTTCAAATTTGAATAGATGCGTCGCAGTTTTTAACCGGATAAAAATCTGGGCGCAAGAAATAAAATTTGTCGTGCACGAACTACACATATAAAAATCCTATATAAATATCATTGAACGTGCCACACTATATTTGACTAAAATTATCCAACAACCGATGCGAAAACCGATGCAACACTGCAAACACACAACGTTGTATTCGGGAACGAACAGAGACGAGTGCCGAAGATCGCGAGTCGATAAAATGCTGGATGATTTTTTCCCTACAAATCACGGGAAATTGCAAACGGCCATCGTACAAAAAACTTTCGGCGGAAATCAGATTTATTGGCGTGCCGTAATTTTTTTGCGGAATAGGAACGGCTGCGTCTGCCAGCAGGAGATAAATGAAACGCGGCCACGGAAAGTTCCGTGATTGCTATGGCGCGGCGATGGTAGTGAAAAAGTATTTCGAGTATCGATTCTGGATTGAATGAATTTCGTAACTACCGATTTGTTACATTTTAATGTCAGCAAAAAAATTTACATAATGTACATATATTTTTCCTTGAAGGAGTTGAGTTTATTGTTGCCCTTAGTTATTTTGTCTCATTGTAACGAACATTGAAATAAACTTATCGCTGTGGTCTCCAGCTGTAGAACTTTAAACCGCGTTATCACAGAAAGTCGTAAATGCGACATAAACCCTTATTCGAGGTTCTCATTCTACTTATCAACAATCATTCTGTATTCGCGAGAACGCGACAAACCGCGTCAAATATCCTAATTTTGTATCACTCTTGTTCGGTCCCTGATCAAAGATTCTTTTCGCGTCTTTCCCTGTATACATTCACAAATAGCTAACTTTTCATCTAAAGCGCCAACAACGATATATCCTAAGCCAAACCAAATGTAATTGCAAAACAATAAACAATCCGAAGCCTCTCCTTCTCTGATCATCTTACGACAAATGCGACGATCTCCAGCGTATAAGAACGACCGAGCGACTCCGCCAAAAGGCATCGACTGCGATTGGTGCTTTCCTTTACCAGAAAAACTGTATAAACACCTGGAACTTTCATCCCAACATAGCGAAGACAAAACGTTGCCCGAGAGCAGACAGTGACTACAAAACGCTGTCAGAGAGCACACCTACCAACGCTGTTATAATTCAAACGAAGTTCGTCAATTTCATTCACAACCGCGATCAAAAAATTCGCGGCGAACACGTTCGTGGAGTTGACGCAACTCGTCAACGTGAAAGCAAGCACACCTTCACAATCGGACAAGAGAATTGTCGACGTTAAAAAAAAAAAACTGCAATCCGCTCGGCGCAAGGACATTCAATTAGCCAAGTGTTTGTCGGTGAATCCCGGGTCCGTCGTTTTATGCGTGCGGAGCGCCGCAGGTAATGATAAAGGAGACCAGGTCGCGAGTTCGGAAGTGAGGAAGACAAGAGGAAAGCCTCGTTTCACGGGACATTAAATTCCGTCGAGATGGGACGGGGAAGCGCGGCTGTCGAGGAAGACCAGGCGGACAGGAGGATATTCTTAAAAGGTTGTTGCATCGGTGAAACGAACGGGAGAACGGGTGAAGAGAAAATAACGGGGAGGAAAACGGCTTGGAACCTCCGCAACGGGGAAGGTGAAACCTAGTGACGCGTCAATCGAGTGTGAAAAGCCCGGGCCCGTGATTCCGAAGTTTCCTTTTCTCATTTCTATTGCGTCATAAGGGCACCGTCGCGTCGCGCCGATCCGACGACGGCCGACACAACGACTTGTTCGATTTTCGGCGATCCGCGTTCCTCGACGTCGCTTTCAATTCGCAAGTTGTCGCCCCGGCAAATTGTTCTCTCGCTGACCAACAGCGCGATTTTCAGCGACGCTTCATGCTCCGGGTCGACGGGTCACCGAAGTTCCGAGCTGCTCGGTCATCGCCCCTCTTTCCGATGTGGAATCGATGTTAAGGCTTCGCTGACGAAGTGAACGTTTCTCATTTTCAGAGTACGCGACCGTCCAGACCAGAGACTTCTACTATACCGGTATTGTACCGATGTTTATCCGTCATTTTTTCGGTTTCCCTATTTCATTCTAATTTTCGAAATGTTTATAATTTTTTACCACTGACTCAAAACCAGTGTTATTTTGTTATCAACATTAGGATAACAAATACCGAAAATGACTGTGCTGCTGTGCTGCCGGAGTTGAAGTATAATTACCAGCATGTTTAGAGTGTATGCACGTACTATATTCTTATAAATTACAATAGTTAAACGTTAGATCCTTTCTTGCGACTGAAATTATGCTACATTTTAATATACTGAAATTTTGTATTAGGTTATAATATTATATCAGTATTGTTATAGTTAATATTAACGAGGTTTGCAAACGTATTATTCAAAATCTATTAGGTTCAACCTATTATATTTAGAATCAAATATTTAAACTTGAGAAAGTGATTTTAAAGACAATCCACTATAAACGAAGATAAATTCGGGCAGATGTGTTGGTAAAGCTTGTCGTCTATATAAAGCAAACCATTCTGCTAATATAAGTTTGATACGGCGATAAAAACGTTAATTTAGGTGTTGGATTACTTTTTCTCTGGCTCAAGAAAGAATCATTCGATCGGGAAATAAATTGCCTGTGTCTCGATGATCAAACTTCGCCCAGCCTCCAACTTCTGCTAGAGTTTTAAAAAAAAACCAGAAATTGCTATCATAAGTAAAATTTCAATGAACTTAAACAAGATTTTACGGGCATGCATCACCGAGTATGCAGATTCTATAAAACTTCTTTCTGGCATTGACCTTGGACTATATTACACATTAAAATTACAATCAAGTATTTTTAATCATTCTATTGCTTCTCTCTTTCATATATTTTTGACATTAAAAACAACTGCAATATATGCTATTTAAAAGAAAAATTTATTCTCAGTTTTTGTTATTTCTACATATAATTCCTGATTTCGTAAAATTTTCTCGTATAGATAATACCCAGTGCAGTGAATACTTAATCTCAAATTGAAAATACTCAAAAAAATACAAATTTCAATGCCGATTATTAATCTTCTATCCATAATTGAGGCCCTTCGAGTTCCACCGATTTTTTGTTTTCCAGTTAAAATTAGACGTAAATATGAACGTTATAAAAGAAAAGACGTTGTGACTTTCTGCGACTATAGAAAAGAAAATGTTGCGACGTTTTTTGGATTTTTTACCATTATGCTGTGCACGTAGATTTACTATTTCTCGAATGTAATACAGATTCGCAAAGAATCCTCGGGAACCATCGCGATCGTCATCGTATGGACAAATGCATCTGGCTTCGATCCGCATACGAATTGAGCCTTCAATATCCTTCAAGATCGATCCCCATTTCTGCTAAATTGATAGGCTCCGCAGAGAAAGCCTTGTGTCGTGGCAAGATCTTCGCCGAAGATAAATAGCAGTATGAAAGCGACAGCGTTTTCTGAATATTGGGCTTTGCGGAGAAGAATCGATCAATAGGCTGAATAGCTCAATCGTCAAAGCAGTCGTCCGGCAAACAAAGGTGTCGGGGTTGAATCACGGTTGGGCAATACGATTTTTTCCCTCCATAACAAATAAATCATCTGAGAAAGACATCGACGCCATTGAAGCCCGATACTAGATGTTCGATTTCTCGCGGCAGTTTCATGGAATTGGAACAAATTCTCTCCGAGAAAAAATGAACGAAATTACATATTAGGTTGGCCAATAAGTTCGTGCGGATTTTTACAATGTTTATCTTGTCGCAGAGTCTAGATCCCAGTTAACTTCACTCCGAATTTTTAATATTAATATCACACTATTACTCTTAACCTGTACTTTCAACTCCAAATTGTTAAGGTTGATCTCGATTTTTACAATTAAGTATTATACCGGTCAACGTAATAGAAACTGGGATTGAATCGGGATTTATTTCCTGTGTTTTCGCCGTTTATCGTGTCCTCGGTGATCAATTTTTACCACATAAACATGTGGTATGTTACGAAATAATACTGAATTATATATATATAAAATTCAGTATTATTTCGTAATTTTATTACGAAATTATTATTCTATAATTATAATTATTATTCTATATATAATAATTTATATATATATATATATATAAATTATTATATATAGAAATCATTAAAGCGCAGTGTTTGTACTTTTTCCTACAATATTTTACAACGTAGCAGATAATAAGGTAGAACAGTGTATAATATCGGAAGTTCTATCTTCATGTTCCGTTATCTTTCCGTACTAACTTTCCTTCAATTATTCATTGAGTTGTAGTTCGCTCAGAAATTCTATCCTATTTTTGCTCCTTCTCGAAACTGTACTTTCTTGGGCTCCTGGTTCTCGCATTCCAAGGTAATGAAGAAATGAATAATTAATAAGATATTAAATTGCCCATTGCGTGGTTTTCGTAACGTATTGTCTTATGCTAAAAGGAATTATACTCCTTTGATTCATGAGTTGATTTGGAAAACTATTGAAAAGATATATTTACAATCCCCCTAATGGATAATTGTGTACGTTGCTAAACAGACCTGAATAATTAAAGTTATCGTTACCTAATTATATACAATAATATGTAACTACAAACCAGTTAATAAATAATTAAATGTTATTCAGTAATGCTACGATAAATTAATCAACATGTCCTATAATTCTTTAGTATGTTTCACAGTATCACAAATTCGTATTCAGTACAAGAGAGTCAAATAAATTTAATTTCATAAAATTCATTTCATTTTATTTAATACTGATTAGTATTAACATTATGTTTAATAACTACTAAGATTTATAAATAAGTCCACTCAATGAAGATGTGAAGAAAGCCTATCTCAAGAGCATTACAATAATACAGAGATTTTGCACTTAAAATTAATTCTTTTGTAGATTATTATATTTACCATTTTATACCTCAAATTAATTTTTGTGTAGATTATATTAAACGTTTTCGCACTCGAAATTAATCCTTTTTTAGATCATATGCACCTTTTTGTAAATAAAACGATCTGTTTTGCAGGTATTATTCATAATATGATATCATATAATATCATGAAATTTACATCATTGTAATTACTTGTAGTAATATTCATACTATATTTATAAAATAAATTGATAGATATAATCATATTAAATTGATGAATAACGAAGATTAATTATTTATAATGAAATTTGTATTATTTCATATAAATAAGCATATAAATTCATATTATATTTAAATACTTAATCAAAGGCGTCCAATTACGATTTCTGAAAGGATTAATTGTTTCTACAAAAAGATGAATACGATATACAAAACAATTAATTTGGAGTAAAAAAAGGAGAATACAATATTCATACTATATTTATAAAATAAATTGATAGATATAATCATATTAAATTGATGAATAACGAAGATTAATTGTTTGTAATGAAATTTGTATTATTTCATATAAATACGCATATAAATCCATATTATATTTAAATATAAATATTATATTTCTGAAAGGATTAATTGTTTCTACAAAAAGATGAATACGATATACAAAACAATTAATTTGGAGTAATAAAAGGAGAATACAATATTCATACTATATTTATAAAATAAATTGATAGATATAATTATATTAAATTGATGAATAACAAAGATTAATTGTTTGTAATGAAATTTGTATTATTTCATATAAATACGCATATAAATTCATATTATATTTAAATATAAATATTATATTTCTGAAAGGATTAATTGTTTCTACAGAAAGATGAATACGATGTACAAAACAATTAATTTGGAGTAATAAAACGAGAATGCAATCTATAAGGGAGTTAATTTCAAGTTCAAAAAGATGAATATGATTTTACAAAAGGTTTAATTTGCAGTGAAAAACCTGTACCTGAACTCCTACATGTTTTTCAACCTTCCTAATCAAGTTCTTCTATTCCCACCACTTTAGCGCGCGCCAAATTCACAGCGAATCCTGTCGCCTCGGTAAGCCGTCAGCCAATCGGAACGAATTAATTTCTGTCCTGATCCTCGACTGCTTAGCAACCCGTGCCCGAAAAGCATACACTAGTTCAGGTACTATTGTATGCATGCGTGCCAAAAAAAAAAACCATCGACCAGTCGATCGTCCAGTTTACGTAAACAGAACGGTTCGTCGTCACGTGAGTGGAGCCAGTACCCTATCGGATCCGAGGCATTGCATCGCCGGTACGGCCAGTTGTGTAACACGTGAACCGAACGCGGCGTTCCACGGCGTCGGGATCGTTAATAACACCGTATTACGGCTTTCGCCGCGATATACACGGGAGCGCACCCTCGGCCGACGAGAAGCCGCGTCCCTATTTTACAGGGAATTAATTATCAGCCCCGGCTGGCTGGTGTGAAACGGGGACGACGCCTGTTACACGGCGCGCCGGAATGAAACTGCACCGGAAATGTAATAGAATCGCGGTCCCCTATGATTGTCTCTCCGTTCTGCAAAATAGTTTCTCCCGTTCCGCGGGCGGAATTCTATTGCGTCGCGTCGAGCCGCGGCGTAGTTCTTTGCCAGCGCGTGCACGCGAGCCGGAATCAAAGGCTTCCGGAATTTTTGTGCAGATTCCATGCTCAAAGCATCAACGCCGGTTATGCCCGGCATAAGACGGCCGCCCAAGGTTAAACACACAATTTTAATCGCCTTAACGGTTATGTGTTCATCCCAGCCGCGTGCGACACGTCGAATCGGAGAAGACGTAGAAAAGTTCATCGAAAATGTGGAGTAAGATTATTCTATACAATAAAATTATAAATAAAAATTAAATTATTAATTAATTTAATTTAAATATAAATTTTACTATAAAATAATCTTTAATTAGATATATTAATATAAGCATTAAATAGTAATCTATAATAAAATATATATACAATAAAAATTCAATTAAAATTTATATCCTACAATAAAATTTTAAAAATTTAATTTATTAATACATTTAATTTAAATATAAATATTACTATAAAATAAACTTTAATTAAACATATTAATACTAACATTAAACAATAATCTATAATAAAATCTATGTACAATGAAAATTCAATTAAAAATTTATTTGCTATAATAAAATTATAAATAAAAATTAAATTATTAATCAATTTAATTTAAATACATCAAGCGATGCTAATCCCGGGAAAACTTCTTGCTGTGTTGTTTGCACAACTGTTTACGGTAGCGGTCATAAAATTAACCCTTTACACGCGAACCCATTTTAACCGTAAATCTAAAATAATTTTTCTGACTTGCCTTACTTTCATTTTACACGACAAAATATATTTTATGCGTACGAAATTGAGTGTTGCGATTCATGCAACAGCTACACTTTCAGTAATGTTTAAAATCTAAGCTTTGATAATATAAAAATTATCTTAGAACGTGGTATAATAATTTTTTTTAGTGGTGCCTCAGAGTCACCACTCGAGCGCAAAAGGTTAAGACTTTCCTAATATGAGAACCGTTATAGATGTCTTAAGTGTTACACCAACACTTTGTTACGTATTAACTCGCATCTTTCATTTTCTTTTTCCTGTTCGCCGGCATCCAAATCAGTCTAGTATCGTGGGCAAACATATTTGTAAAATACGTTGTGAGGGATTTTGAAAGAATTGAGAAAAATTGTTGAAAGTGGTAAGTGTATAATTATTTTCATACATACTATCGTATAGTGCATTATATATATAATGCACTGCAATCTTATATATACTGCAATATCAATACTCTGCAATCTTGACTAGTTATATATCATTAAAGATTGCAGAGTATTGATATTGCAGTATATATAAGATATATATACTAGTTATATATCATTAAAGATTGCAGAGTTATCCTCAAAATTCCATAATATTTGACATGTTATTTTCTCCAAATACGGAACCTTTGAAGGTTCTTACTATATATAATGCTAAATCAAAAAGGACAATTCCAAGTTTAAAATAAAACGTATAGAAAGTGATAGTACTACAGATAACGAGGAAGAAATAATTCTAAATTATGAAATTGATTATGAAGGAAATTATGACGCAGAATGTTTGTTTTGCAATTTTGTGAATTTGAATGCAACTTATCTTTATGCCCCGAAAATGAATTTCTCAGAGAATTCCTAAACGACTGTATAAAAGAAAATAGGAATAGTCGCACAATTTGCAGTTTAAGAAAGTAAATTATTATACTAATTAGAAACTTCATTACTGTGTTTTCAAAGCAATGAGAAAATTTGTTAATAACTTTGCATAGGTAATCGGAATCTTGTAATCGGCACTCAGTAATTCAAAGAGAAAAACTAATATCTATAGCATTAATTGTATTGAAATATGATCTCATCGGTTAAAGAACCACTGAATCGATGCGACAACAAACCACTCGAAACACAAACGATCCGGGAGAAGAGGAAAATCCTCGATATCGAAATACTAAAAATTTTCCCAAGATAAATACCGGCCGTGATACAACGATCAGACTTTAATATCCAGTGAAAAATTCGTTCGGGAACCATGAGGCGCAATGAAGAGGGAGTATCGATGATAGCATGAAATCCAAAATAGATGAAGAGACATGGCTGGGCAATGTCTGATAGAGTGGACTGGGGGGGGGGGGGGGGGGGATAATCGAGAGACAAAACGAGAAGCTCGACGAAGGAAAAACTCAGCTGTACGCAGCTCTGTAGAAAAAATAATTGAAGCTTCAATTGTCGAATAAATTGGCTCGAATTTGTATCACCTGTCCTTCCTACCCATTTTTGTTGGCTCTACGTTTATCCAACGATTTCGCGTAACAAAGTATCGCACACTGCATCGAGTACAAATAAACTTATAAAGTTCCATTCGCAATCACTTTTCTATATATGGCAAAATAAAAGATAAACAAATAATCAGTACTCGAATAAAATAAAACCAATAGTACATAAAAATTTAATGTCGACTTATAAAATATCGTGAGTATTTGAAACGTATGATTATACTCAACCTTTTCACATCTCTAGCTACATTCCTGCTTGATTTAAATGTTAGGATTGATAATACATGTCTTTTAGAAGTATTTCAAATTATTAGAAATTTGTCTGCAGATAAATACTGCATAACATTAAAGCAACACACACAAATCAAAAAATTGTCGAACTTCGAACTCGTGTAACTTCGTGTAAAAAAATCTTAGAACATCCAGTTCCTGCTTAGTTTACAAAATTATGCCGCTTTTGTAGTTAATGTTATAGGAACTTGAAGATGAACAGTTTTTATAATTTAGTGTTTCTTTAATTTTATGGAGCAGTCTCTATGTAATGAATTACGAACTAATTCTAAAAATATGCTCCAGTTTCCACACAGTTAAAAATTTCCTAAAGTTTTCTTTTTTTAATGCTCTGACGTAGATTTCATTTTATTTTTATGCTAGGTCAAATACCATCGGATCAAATGTTGCACGTATTTTTAACAGTAATATACTTACGATTTATTTCATTATTTTGGTGAATGTAAAACCCGCTGTTGTTTCTATCAGAGCTTGAAAATTGTTACACTTCGGTCCTGAAAATGGTTTTGTTTGAATTGGTTGTTACGAAGAATCGAAATATTGAACAACTATCTGTTTCAGTTGCAGTTCCTATTTCAATCTCTATATCAATTTCATAACCATTATTTTTACAATTGTATATCGTTCTTAAAATAGTTTCAGAATCGGTTCTTGTACAGAATTTTCCGTAATTAATATAGGCAAAGAAGAAACACGTAGTCATACCATTCATTTATAACATAATGTTGAAATTTATAAAACAGCTACAATTTATCACTAGACTGCGGATTTTATACAGTTTTGATTAAAATAACTAGATGAAATATGAAACTGTGAAGACACTAGGAGAATTGAAGAATATCTTTCTAATATGCGCAACTTATTAAAATGACTAAAACAGGAAAAAGATTTTTATCAGATTTAGATTTCTTATAATTAGCTTAAACAATTCTTATTTTACACAAAAATCCACAGTCTATTTATCGCGCTATATTATTCGGTTTCCATTCCTTATTCTCAGTTTTAATTTCGTTCTATATTACAAATAATATAAAAACGTTTTGTATTACAGATAATATAGAAACGTTTCTCATTACAGATAACATAACACGAAATCTATGAAACCGTTTTAAGAGACCGGCACAGAATTGAAAAATATCGGATATAGAACAGATACGCGAACAAAAGTGGTAACTAGAACAGTTAATTTGGAACTTCGTTTCTCCATATTCTAGTTGAAGCTTTCGCAAAACCGTTTCAATTAGAACAGTTTGGAACCGTTATTGTCGGCCACCGTTTCAAGCCCTCCTAACTAAACGAACATTCGAGTCTCTCTAAAAAAGATCAAGCTCCGGAATGATGGACTTTAAATTACCATTCCCCAACAAACTGTCGGACGAAGTGGCATATAATCGGCGGGCATATTGAAAATAATTTACGTACAAGCGTTGTTCTGCATTCTAAAATTTAATGAGAACTCGAGCAAGGCTATCGAGGAGGGACGAATTGGCCGTACGACTGAATACAAATGGGTTCATTTGCAAAGGAGAGAACAGGGGGTCCAAGCAGCGGACAAATAGTTGACCAAACCTATTATTATTCCTCCTCCGAGTGCCGAGTTCTTTCACTTATCCTATCCCTGGAAACGAAATCTTCGTCGACTTCAGCTGGCACGGCTGACAGAACGGTGAAAACGTTAGCACGCGAAAAATCCGCCTGAATCCAATCAATTTTGCATTTGCCTGCCACTCGTAAAGAACAAGGTACACCATGCTGTTTTCGTTCAACGAGAATGTCATCAGATCGTTCGTTCGGTTCAATGGTTTATTCACATTAATCACCATATTATTAGTGAACATCGAGATCGTTTGTCTCTGGTTTACACGTTAATACTACTTACATCAACGGAATAAAATTACGTCTAAATACTTTGTTATAAACACTTACACAATACCGTCAGTGGTCTACTTTCACAGAGATTAACTTCTACATTAATATACTCAATCGCAGTGCGTGAATTACATTCTCTGTGTGTCCAGCAAAATACGTGAGCGTTAAGATCAATCGTGTGTTCTAACTACGGTAATTGTTCAGAGTACATTAAGAAGTGTGTGAGTGCTGCTGTGTGAAGTGACAGAAATCGCTGCTTGTGTACTAAATAGAAATACATATAATGTATTGTAAATTAAATGGCCTGACGAAAAATGTTCGATCGAAGTCGTAGATAGTCCGGCTTTAATTAGAAACGGAAACTATGACAGTACAGTAACGATATTTGAAAAAAGTATCGATAAAATTATAAATATTTTGTCTGCACTTCTCAGCCTTAATAAGCAATTTTAAAATTTAAGTAGAATGGATAATCATCGGCAATACATTTTAACGATTGTTGTGTGCTTGGGGATAATTGAACTCTTATTCCAATTCCGTATCTTTTACAAAGAACAAACGTGTTCATTTTTTTATTGATATCTTTCATCTTTCAATCATCATTACATTTGCCTTCGATTTTAATGAAAATATTTTCTACATCGGACGTGCGAATAATTATATAACAACAGACGCTGAATTTGCTTCATCGAATACTTTTTGCCAGGTGTGTAGCTATTTTCGTGTACAAAAATCGTGCTCCCAAGTTTCAGGCTGGCAAGATTAAAGGGCCCATACGAATTTGAACAAATGACCGAGCCTTATGTACCCTGAGAAATTTTGAAGCTATAAATCGCTCGGGAATAGTTAGCGATGGGCTCGAGACGCTTCGAGTCTGTTCAAACTTACGAGGAAAGTTTCTAAAGTCTTGAGCTCGGCTATCTTCGAGTGTTAGCCGAAATTAGGGCCTCTTAAAAGTTTCAGAAGGTCTGGTTGAGATAATTGATACAATAAATCTTGAAAGTGTTAAAGCTGCTGAACAACTGGAATGGTTGCATCATCACCGGTGGAAGGTAATGAGAATAGATAATGAAACCTCGCGGAGGGAAACCATAAATTTTCGAAATATCAAGTTTAGATCTACGCGAAAATATGAAAGTCCCAGCTCTTTCGTGACTTTTCAAAATTTGGAAAATTACTGTCACTTGTTACTATCAAATAGACTAATTTCAACAATACATGGTTATTTAGAAGAGCTCAAAGAATGAAACACGTTCACGATTTCCAAAAGCTGGAAAACTTTTCAAATATTTTGAACAGTTGCATTACTCGAAATTGTACAAACTTCATTTCTCACTTCACTAAGGTTTTTGAACCCTTTGATACTATCAAATAATAATATGATAATTAAAAACTAAATTGCTATCCAAAGAAATATTTCCTACGTATTCAAGAAAATCAAAGATCATGTAACAGATTGGAACAAATTATTTATTAGAACTGTTTCACTTAGAATAGATTTAATGTTGAAATAGATTAGCTTTATTAAATTGTTATAAATAATGAAACGATCAAATATCAGGTGTTCTACTATAGCTAAAAACTTAATCCTCCTGCTACAAAATGCATTGAAACGTTTATAACAAAGCCCTGCCGCTAAAATGAACTCGGCAAGTTAAATCACCGGATAATGAAAAAGGCAGCTATCTAGTCGTCGGAAATAAAATTTAAGAGCTCCGGGAAGTATAATACTATCGAAATCGTTCCGAATGATTGTACAGGTAAATTGCTCGAATACTTGGGCGAATATAGCGGGAGACTCGGGCCATTACTAGGTACGGCACGGTGTAAGCTCTTCGATTACACCGAGCCCGTGTATCAGAGCGGAGCTTTAAAAAAGTCACGGTGGATAGGTTTAAGCGTGCTATTATATGAAGTAACACGTGGCACCGGCGCGATACAACCTGCATGTAGTTAACTACTCGTTGCACAGTGCAATCTCGGAATCAACCGGGCAACTTGGGAGCACGCACGCCGATAAAAAGGGCTACCGGACGGCGTGATATACGCGTCGTTACGCCCGGAAAATATTTTCGTTGTTATCGCCCGGCAAAGTTTCACCAAGCACTAACAATTACCATTCCGAGCCAGCGAATCATATTCAACCCTTAAACCGGAATCCACGTAAACGCGCAGTCCCCTGTTTAAATATTCGAGCGACTCGCGATTCTTGAATTTGCACAGGGTGACTGGAAACGATTTGATCGACCGCGGAATTTTCGAACAGAAAGCTTGTTTACGCCAAAATAGTGTTTACAGCAATTAACCTGTTAACCTGGCACGACGAAATATTTCGTCGGAAAGACAGCTCCAACGGGCGTGACGAACTTTTTCGTCTTGAGAATTATTTGAAATTAATATACGGAGCGCATTACCGTTTTACGTACCCACTAAAATCTAGCGTGATCATGTGGGAACACTTCGAACGTGCACAGTTCAGTTTCAGACATCGCTATAACGTTTTTTTTTATATGTAATGCACTGAGGGTGCCAGGATATACTAAAGGAAACTATGTAACAACTAACAGCATGTATATCTTCAGCAACAATTCCACTAAAGAACATTGGAAATATTTGATTTATATATATTTTTTTATATGTCATAAAATATTGCATCAAGATAAATAATCAACAAGTGACAAGTCTCATGTTCTTTTAATACTTTAAGTGCGCTAATGTAATATCTCATTGCGAAGAAAAAGCTCCCCATTCCGAAATGTGTTGAAAAGTTAATTCCCCAGTAAACAGGTTAAACGTTGGCTTAGATTTTATTCACGACTGTTAATCCCTCGCCGTATAATTCTCATTTTTCCTATTTCAATGTTTAAGCATTAAAGATAACGTGACATATAATAATTTTCTTGTTTCTTCTATGACATGATTAAGGACGAAGAAGTTCTGGTTGTTGTGGTTGTGAAGAAAATTCTACGGCGAGAGGTTACAAAGGCAATTGAATATTCGAGTGATGGGTGAGCAAAGAGTATAAGTCAGAATTATTGGTTGTGCAAAAGACCAGTTAGCATGTTGCAATCTCTTCGAAAAGTGTGTAAGTTACTGTAATTCTACCGTATATTTCTTTATATTTTCTATAAGTACTACATTTTTATAAAATATATAAATTAATAAACAATATTAAAGTATCCTTTTTAACCAGTTAGCTATTCTTCACGAGTATATCCGTCATGAGAAAACGACAATATTTTGTGTTATGACGTGTATAGTCGTCAGAATCAGCTAATTGGTTAAAGTCCAACGTAATATCAAGTATTAGATGTTGAACACAAAAGTTCACTGTTTTAATCCGTTGGACTACGAAATGTACGTTGTATTAGATTTTGAAACAGTCCCCTCTCTTATTGAAAATTACAGCTTTATGACTTTGATGAAAGTTCGGCTCATTTGCTCGCCCTTCAGATATTTATCGAAAACGTGATATTTATAAACTGAATTCTAGAACGAAAGAAAGAGGGAATTGCTGACAAGGGAAGTTCAATTCTAAGACAGAGTTTTATTGTATTTCAATCTGACTCTTAGCATCCGAAATAACTCTCTCGGTTGGTACTGTAGAAATTAATTTATAATTATCACATTTTTGACAAACATTCAATCACTTTTTTCACAGTCTTACGTAAGCCTAACGTAGACCGTACAGGAGAACGAAGATCGTGTACCTAAATTAAATTAGACTGCGAGTGTTGTGAATCTGTAATAAGAGTTTCGTTACATCAAGAATAAGTCAGAAAGGTTATTGCATAAATTTTTTATTTCAGCATGTTTCGCGTATCCACGTCTGCTGTAAATGTACGAAATTCATAGTCTAGAGCGAATAATGGAATTAATTAATTTGCAAGTGTACTATCTTATAACTGCTGTGTAAATGGCTGAGATGCTGATAGAATGAGTATTTACAAATTTTTGTTAATTAAATGCAACTTTAATATCGGTTTCAGTAGTACGTTTTTTTTTTAGTAAATGCGAACCTCGAGGGTGAGTGCGGCACTTCGAAGCTTATGCGTAACAATTACTCTGTCACCATAGGAATAATTACTTTATATTATATCGACATCCTTCGTTGAAGATCCATAAACTCTCGATCACAGTTGTACGAAAAATTGAAACTGAGTACTTACACTTCGCTTGAATGTATTTACGCGACTATGAACTTCCTACTGATTTCGATCAACTCGACATAATCTCACGCTATAAAAAACGTTTGCACGCAAGTATTTCTATTATCTGGTTATTAACAAATAAGCAGTAAAACTTTCAAAATAATATCTCTAAGACACCTGTGTTACTCATTTCAACGACGTTTCTCAATTTGCCAGAAAATCTTGCCTCGCGCTATATGTACATAAGGAGTATCGAAATTACTTGGATAAACTTCGATAATATATTCTAGTCATTCTAGAATTCGAACATTAATTTCAGCGTTCGGAAAACAGCGGTTCGAAAACGTGTTTCGTTTGAACACAAATTTTCAAATTCATTTGTCCTCCGCACCGTATAGGATAGAATTCTCTCCACGTAATCACTCTACTCGGCGTCGACCATACAATTGCAAAAATACAATAGCCACTGGTCAACGATTATTCCAGTGGCTGACAGCTCGTCTGCAACGAGAGTCACCAGCATCGAGTAATACTGGTAAACGTGTTGCCATGACGAGCTCAATGTTCGTTCAATGATCTGCTGTTCAACTTTATTCCAACAATTTCTGACGTTCATTCTAAAATTCTACCGAACGTTGCTCTCGACACCTTTCGAAAGCACAAAATACGTCGTCATTCTCGCAGCACCATTAACAAAGTTTCTCCAAACAATCTAGATACACTCTCTGCGCAGCAGACGACAAGACAAATGGTGATGATGAATCTTTCCAGTCTAAAACAAGTTCACAATGGAAAACGAGGAGAACTGTGGTTTAAAGGGCAAACATGGATCACTGCTCGATCTCTGAAAGAATGATCGGCGAGAGACAAATTATATATTATTCGGAGGGGGGGGGGGGGGGGGTGAACAATGGGTGGTAGAGTGCCAGAGCGGTTTATTTGCGGTTCAATTTGCGCTAAAGTACAGATACTCATGCAAAACGAACAGTATGTACAGCGTGGTCGTGTTGGTTCGTCCTCGAACTGGAGGACAGGAGGATCGACGCGGCAAAGCGGTGGAAATTCGATCTTAAATCCCCGGGATCGACACACCGGCGAATACAGTATGCGTTTCGAGCGTGTTACGAGCTACGCATGTGCGCACGCAAGTACAGTGTTGGAATTGAAACGAAACGCCGGAGAACGACAACGTTTTATTTTGACACATATCTGACAATAGGCATAATTATACATAAAATGGAAAAAAATAGATGAAGCGTCCTCGGACAAGCCCGTGGTGTGTTTCGTTCGGTATTTGTTCGTCGATCCTGCTGATCTATCGTGTAAAATCGGTTGGTGCGAGAACGCCGTGAGCGATGAGCGTGAGATAAGTGTGTTTTCACTTGTTCTTGATTCGGTTTGCCTTCTTTTTTTTGTTTTATATCTTATTGTATATGTATATATAGATATATATATATACGTATAATATATGGTAAATAAATATATAATATATGTACAAATAATACCTAGGCGAACGCCACTTCGCGTTAAGATGTCGCCACCCCAAGCCGGGACTGCCGTACTGCAACAGACACCCGAAACACTGTCATCATATGCACCCAGTTATTCAGAATTAGGGGAAACAAAGTGATAATCAGTGGGGGATCTTTGCCGGTCGCTTGCAGGCCGGCAAAGAGTATGCTGATTGCGAATGAACACCGCACACGAATTAATTTTGCGTCAGGGATCGAAATCGTTTGAGGAAGAATGAAGGCAGGCTGATAGGAAGTGGACGATTTTAGACTTTACTGCCAATGGAAGATCTTAACGAGGCAATAGTTTTATACCGATAGTACGAAACCCGAAATTATTGATTGAAATTCATAGAAAAGTTAGAAAGAACGCGCATAAACATTGAAATATTGCTGTTCAGAATAATCGTCCAGTTAAAATATTTCGACATTTTCTTTGTTGGATAATGATTTATCAATGAAATAATAATTCTATATTATTATATATGAAAAGTCCATAATAGAAAGTAAGCTTATTGTTAGTGAAAAGAAAAAGGGTTTCGAATATTTTGGTTGGACTTATTAATTACTAAAAGTATCAAATAGATATTGCCCCGAGACGTCATATTCAACAAAGCTAAATACATTCACGTCGTTTGAAGACTACAAATTATTTGGTATACTATTAAACAGTAATAGAGGTGGATTTTCATATAAGAATATTTCTACGTTTTCTTTTTTTTATCATAAGTGATACCAATACATAAAATAACTATTCTAATATTGGATCATTAACCGAAGAAGAAAATGTTGAAATATTTTATCTAGACGAGTATTGCGAACAGCAATGTCTCAAAATTTCAAAAGAATTGTTCAAAAAGCATACAATGATTATTAAAATTTTTCTTTGACAGGAAGGTCCACATCGACCAACTATCGTTGTTTATATGTACAGGGTGTCCTGTGATTTTGTCCGTGATTCATTAAAAAGTACGTAAAAATTATCGAATGAAATTTGTTTATCGAGCTCTCTGTTCTTAAGAAACTTTATACTATAAATTGACTAAAAACAATACCAATTGATTATAATGTATTATTTAATTGTGCGAAATATTACAAATAAAATCTTAAATAAAGATTCCACAATTTTTAAAATAACTGGAAAAAAATTAACTTTGAGGAAAAGATGCTTTAGCAAATCGACTGCAATTATTTGCAACTACAACAAAAATGTTGACAGGCTAGAATAAGTATATTCTTTCAAGAACAGAAGCTCGTGCAAAAATATTCTCTATCGCCAACTTTGATCTGTCTGTTTTGTATAAACATCGATCATACTGCCAAAAATGTGGATATCAATTTATAGAACTGTTATATGACATATATAACAGTTCCTTCAAAAATATTCTAAAAAATATATTGAATCGGACTTGTTATTATATCAATTTCCAATACCTGTTGTCACGCACATTCTCCACACGCTCGATCGTACGTTATTGCAGTCAGAATATATCCTCGATAAAGACAAATCAAAACAATAGATACGATAATGTGATTCTATTCGAAAGAATATTGTTTTTTTATGCCCACGAGCTTCGATACTGACTTTCAAGAACGAACGTGATATTTTCACTCATTTTATAATGCGCGTAAATTATCAACTCGCTAATAATGTGGATCGTATAACGATCAGGAAATGTTCATGCATCACGATAATTATTCGGAAAATTAATTAAGTCGTACGAACTCCGTTCAGCGCGATGAAAGCTAAAGCCGTAAATATATCAACAGATAGAGTTTTTGTGCAGTCAGAGCAATTATTCTACTTCCAATTATGCTTCTACTGCAATTTTTCATCCTCTGCCGAATGAAACGAACTGAGGAAAATCATTTCAATAATATCCACCCGTTTTCCTCGATTTACAGATTTTCAGGCAATATGAAGCGAGTAATTTCTGTCTATTCAAAACATTTGAAAATAAGATCGATAAGGTGCAACGGCAACGCGTAACGATCGTTATGTATACCATACTATGTCATCACCGAGGCAAATTATGATTTAATGAGCTCCTTTAAGGAAGCTTAGGTCAAAGTAAAATTCAAATAAGTCTACCAAGGCGAGTGGAAATCCGATTATTAAAACACATCTACTTGATGTTCGGAAACGAAGCTCTCGGAATCAATTACTGTCATTTCCGGCTGACAGGGGGCGTGCGCGCGCGCATTGTTACTCGATTAAAAGGGCGAAATTTTTAAAGTGGACGCCGCGGTCCGGTCCGAAACGTAATCTGGCCACGGAAAATTGCAATTTCGGCACCAGCCAGAAATAACCAAGGAACGACATAAAATATACCGGAGGGCGGGTCGGGCGCGCGCGATCGTTGCTTTTTAATTGTCTTTCATTCGGTCGAAATCGGGCTTTCTATTCGCGAAAATTGCGGCCGGTTTTTCCCTCGGGCGCCACCGAGAATCCGTACACATCCATCATCGACTCCACTGCGAATTAAACAACTTTCGTCTCGGACACGCAAACAGCCGGATCGTTTTATTTCCATCGGGTAGCCGTGGGAAACGGCAAATATATCTATGATTCTTCTTCCTGCAACGTTCTGATCGAGCGAGTGCGCGCGGACTCAGAACCGGAAGACTCTGTGCGTCTTGTTTCTAAATAGGAGCCAATTAATCTCGACTGACTAATTACTTTTTTTTATTGTATGAAACAATAATTATACTCCTCTGCACAACACTTGGCTATCAGCAGTTTCTAGGAACAGTTGAAAATTTATAAATTTATTTGCCAAAGAAGCAACCAAAAGAGTCTGTCGCCAGATATCAAAGCTTCAATTACTGACCTAACCAGAGACCACAAAATTCGAGGAAAAATGTCCTAACCAGAGAGCAAGGTCTAGTTAAAGGACTGAACTACTTTAGATTTGATCACGCGAATAAAAGTAAGCCATGATATATTGGACTTGGACTTTCCAGAGATTTTATACTTTTCATTAATAGAAGTCGTTACGATCATTATAATTTAAATGCTTCACTATCAAGAGTGCAATTTATATAGCCAACAGTGCTCGCCACTGCGGAGCAGAATTCCAAGTCCTGAACTATGGCAATGCTCATATTATGAGAAGGACCGTATTACGCTACAAGAAACAAAGCTTCTCAAAGGCAAATACTAATATTAAACATATGCACATGTAACAATCCTGTATTCGCTAAATAAATCATTTGGTGTTAAATACACTAATAAATAAATAAATACTTCCTTTGAATTCAACACCGAATATTTGTTAAAGCATTTTTGTCCACAATTCATCGATATAATGAGCATTTGTTAATGCTTTCGAAATTATCATTTAAAAGAAAACTGTCGACCTACTATAACTCCTTAACAATTTTTTGGATTCTTTTAAAAATCTAAAATTGTACAAAAGTTGGAGTGGCTGGCATTTTATCTGCCACCTTTCGTCGACTCTCATGAAGCATAATTAATCCAGTGATTGCACAAGGATCACACTACGATGTGCGCATGAATATTACTTATTCCGTCCTCTGTAATTAATAATATTATTGTCTCATACATAATTAATAATAATATTGCAGTCGCTGTGGAATGCAATTTCTTGTCTTCGACCGACAAATGTACATTTTATGAAATAATTTTGTATAATAGAATTGACCGTCGAGCCTTCCGATTCTATTGAACTCTGTAATGAAGCTTCCTCCAAATCATCACTAAAAATCTCATAAAGACACATTACTCCGAGCACAAATGGAGACGGGGTCTTTTCTCGTGCGATTCACACTTCTTTTTCATGCAAAACGGAAGGAAGCTCCAAATTATTGTTTAATTCTAAAAATCACTCGGTTAGTAAAAAAACAGAACTCTGTAATACATCAAACATAAGTTGCGGATTGCGTACGTTTATATAATCTATTAATGAAAATAATAGTGTAGCTGTGCGACTATCCGCAACCTAGCAGTGTTAATTGAAGTAACATCGCGCAAATTATTTTCACAAAAATCGACAAGAAATCGTTCGTTCAAGAAATCGATTAGTTCGTGGACAGGTTGATGCACACCACACGTGGAGCACTGAAACAAGGGAGAGGTGTTACGTTGAAGCTGGCACGGTCATCTTTCGATCGCGGAACAACGCGTCGACAAACGAGCCGTGAAGTAACTTGGTCATTCTGTAGAAAGAGTCTCATCGGTACGAACGTCGAGCAAACTCGTTCACGCAACGCTCGAAGCACTAAACTCGGCTCGTCGTGAAAATCATTCCATCAATTTTCTAAATTGACCGGGGAAATTCTATTCCCGCGTTAACTTGTTAACTCCTGAACAGTTGAGGGGATATTCTCGTTCGCAACAGTCGAAACATCGATTTCTCAACTGCATTTTACAAAATTGTCGCTACATATTTTTCTCAAAATTGTGCATTTTGAATTGCTATCCATGATATCTAAATAATGAACCAATCTTGGAATTTTTCAGATTAGAATTATATCAATAGTGACAATAGTATTTTTTATAGTCCACAAAAGTTATTTCAATAAATTTCTGCGCACAGCTGTTATTTCGTTGAAAAATTTTGTTTCGCTCAATTTCATTTCACAAAATAACCACGTTCATCTAGAGTATTATTAATTTGTTTTTAAATGTATAACAATTTATGTAATAATAACGATAACTGCACAAAGATTACATTGTATTTCCTTGAAACATAAACGAATATATATGTGAAACTGCAAAACTATTGTTCCAAAATCGTTTATCTCACAAATCATCTAAAATTGATGGCACCGAATGGAAATACATACTCCCATAAATCAGCTTGGTGTTTCAAAACTAATAACAATGAATTGAAATTTTAGTTCGGCCGAATAACTGACAAAATAACGAATTTTTCATTGCAATTTTATTATACAAACTTTAAAGAGTATGAAAATCCTTTTTGTTTTTGCTTCGCTTGTTCTACATAATGATAAAACTGCAAGGTAAGTTATATACATTCTTTTACTCAATTTACATGCAATTTTGGATAGTCTAAAGAACTACGTAAATTTTTTAAAAAATCTTGATTTTCAGTATAAACTATTTGAATACAAAGATTTATTTTCGTTTTAAAATTTAAAGTAAATTCTATGAACAATACAGAGACTGTTATTTTATAAAAAGAGAAAATATTTGTTTACGTTCATTGTACTTACTGTCGTTCATATTTTTGAACAGAATTTGAAACATTATTTTTCAGCCACCAAGATAATTTACTCTTTAACCAGATACACAGTTAAAATTATGCAAATAAGACACATTGAATAAGCGATGCCTCCATAATTATTAGTACGTCTATAATTAACATAACATTACTTTAAAAAGAAATGCATTGTGTCTTACATAAAAAAAATTCGGTACTTTATACATTCTACGTTATTTTTACATTTAAGGTCAAGCTGTCCTCGTGCACTTATTTAATTGTTAATTTTAGAGAAAATTACTCTCGAAACTAGACAACCCGAAAACTTTTCCAGAAACTTTTTTTGACTAATTATGTGTTTACGTAACTAACCGGTGTAAAACCGTACTGATTTAAAAGATAAGCAGCGATGAAATTTTTAAGAAATATTTTACGCTACATGATTTTACAATTATTATAGAAGACTTTCAATTTAAACAATTTTTTGTCCTATTTTACCTAATAACACAACATTTTAAAATACACGTTTTCTCTACTGCATTTTTAAATAGCTAATCGTCTGAAAAAGCAAGCTTTGCGCACGGAAAAAATATAACAGATACGAACATTTTAATTTCTGCAGATGTTGCACAGATATTTGCGCAATTGAGATCAAGCATTGTCGTGCAAAATATTTACGCCCCTGTATTTGCATGCGTTATCAGTGTTTCGACGATTCTGGGCCGAGCATTTATTTACTCTGACAGCGATTTTTTGAAAACCTTTCCTATAAGCTTTTTCCTACGGAAAAGATTCTGTGAACTGTTCAAAGTGTAAATTGCATTTACTATAAACTTGTTCATCGGAAATTCATCAATCGTTGACCAAACTCTCGCGCATTTGACGTTGTGGAATGATGTTTACTGCCGAATAATTCGAGTTTGCTTTTCATATAAACTGAATAGAGCAACGGGCACGATTGTGAATTTGCATTTTGGGATTCCGTAGAATCGCCTGTCCACGTTATAGGAGAGATATACACTGTGCAGTTACAAGATTTAATTGTATCATTAGTGTCTTCAATAATCGAGAATTGTTGATCATTTTCTACATCTGGAATTTGTATTTAAATTGTTTACCATATGCATCCAAAATTTTAATTACATAAAATCCTACGACGGTGCTTAAAATTTAATTATATTAGATTACAACATAATTGTTTACATTTCGATGCATCATTTGCTTATTACAACATAAGCGTGAAAGTATAAAATTAATAAAAGAACAGTGTTCGAATGATAATGAAAATCTATGAGAGTAACGATAAGAAACGTGTGTCAACACCGACACGGGAAAATCAAAAATAGTTTAACTGAAAAGCATGTCCTGTTTAGCGCGCGGTTGCTTGCGTGACAAAAAGAAATTACTTCCGTTCTCCTATGTAAATAGCTAATCTGAACTGTAAAGCGGCAATCTGGCTAGCAACTTTTTCCACAAACGACCGGCTAATTGAGTTGTACTCGTGTGCACAGGGGAAAAAGTTTATCGGTGGGAGCCCCCGCGATTCATTCAACGGAACAGTTTCAACGTGAGTTACCATGTGTCTGAACATCTATAGTGACGGGATCGATCTCAAACTGGGCTCGCGAATGGCGATAAACTTCACCTACAAATTAACTAATCACCAGTACCGGTCCTAATTCCAATTACGACATTATATACAGAACTTGATCTAGAAAATTTTTGGGGAAATAATGACACATTCTCCGGCTCAGTTTGTAACTGAATACAGTTAAAAATATTAGCATGTAGTAGATAACAAATAAAAAGAACATAAAATACATAGTATCAGTTATATGCAAGTAAAATAAAAATATACATTAACGTTTCTGTGGTGGTGGTGGGTGGGTCTTTAATCGCAAACTCGTGTATAGCACAAACTATACAGATGTTTGCGGAATTTGAAATTTCATCCAAATTAAGTATCACTAAATAATCGATAAAAGTAGGCATACTAGCATAATAGATGGATAAAGTAAAGAGGTCTGCTTTAGGTGGAACACACTAATTAATGAAAAGAATAGTAATTCTATGCATGTATATATGTATAACATAAACATAACTAAGAGAAAAATCAAACTTATTTACCTAACAAACTCGCTCATGTAAGAAAACAGTGGCAATTCTATTTTCCTGTTTGGACAATTCCTGTTTCTTTAAAGTAATCTCTAAAGTAAACGATATTTAGGATTTGCAAAAATAGTAATCGTTTTATCGATTACTTATATTGCAAATGTCTCTCCATCGTACCGTTAATTCGACTTTTTTGCGATACAAATACAAAATTGTAAATTTATATAAGCCCGATAATTTCTCCTCGTTAGCAATTTACGCGAATAAAGTAGTGGACGAGAATGCGCCGTGAAAGGAGCGACAACTTGTTTCAGTTCCCTTAAACACAGCACACGTTCCAACGGGTCAAAGATACCAGTCGCGATACGCTTGATCCCATCACTAGGTACGTCGGCACGTGTTAAACTGTTCGCTGCTCGACGTTTAACGTCGAGAGGACGTCACGCAAAGCTCCAGAAGCTCCCGTTCGCTTTGCGTGGAAATTAACGCGTCACGACTTCATCGGGTTTGATAGGATGTACCTAAACCCTGCAACGAACCCGTCGGCCGTAGTTAATGCTCGTCCGCGAACACTATTCCCAGTTAACGACGTGTCAGATCAAGCGCAAAACTCTGTTTTCGGGACCCGTCATAGTCCGGTCGTGTTAGATACGAGCCGGTTTTAACGACACAATGAATCGATAAAAAGAAGTCCACCCTTTGTTTACAACGTTTTTGAAGCTGGACGGTTCTGTCGATGAAGCCTTTGTCTTTGAAAGTCTGTCAGGTTGAAGTCTTTGACAATGCTTCATCTTTAGAATTTCAAAAACCAAGGGTTTAATCTCTTTTGTACCATAATGCTTAAGATGTGGATGTCTCTTTTCTATGAAACATTAATTAAGGGTTCAGAAAGATTACCACTCACGTGGTCTACCCTTTTACTTAAAATAAGAACATTTAAGAATGGTACACTCTTCAATTGTTACTTTACAATTATTTTTCCGTACTTTTAATTTTAAAAGAACTTTAATACGAGATTTTGTAAAATAATAATGAATATAAAAACTCTTTTACATCAAAAGGAACAGTTTTATCATTTCTACATTCATCTGTTTTTGCGTTGAAAGTCCAATAGTATACTAACAATCACTAACAACCTCTAGCACTTAAGGTACTTGAATTGTTCCACAAATTGAATGCGTAGAATAACCATTGATCCGATTTTGATATCCCAAGGATCGATGAGCACGTTAGAAAATAATTCGCAAAAATAGTCCGCAAATTGTACTATGTACTCATGGCCCAGAATTCTCGAACACTTTAACGCTTGATCACCTGTCATTGTCATATTTTTTTCTGGTTTCCGTATATGTTTCGCACACATCAGAATTTGTCAACCTACATATTACAAAGTGGAATTAGTGAAGCTGCAAAAATAATCAGCATTAAAATTTATTTAAAATAGACAAAAAAAACCACGCAGTTCATTCCGCTGATCGAGCCAGCACTCGACGTGTAGCTACCTTTCATTGAATCAAGGCTTGTTTCCTGTGGTTCATGTTAAAGAATCGGAACTGTAGCCGCAGCGTTAGGTCTTTCCGTACTGTTGGGAAAGAATAGAGGTGTCGTAAGTATAACTCGCAGCTCTGGCTCGCTGAGTTTCTCATCGGTGGGTGGCACAGTGATGTACATTAAATAATATATAGTCTCGAATTAGGGGAAATCGAAACGAAGCAAAAGGAGTTTCCTTTTAACATCATACTTTATAAATAGCCATACTAAAAAGATGAACAACTTCATTAAAGATGAGATCGTTTCGAAATCCCTCTTAATAGCGACGGTAGACCTGGTACATCAGTGTGATTTTTTTATTAGTATAATTGCCCTGGTTTTGTGCGATCAACACCTATTTCTTGAAAGAGAATGATTTGAGAAATAAACTGAAATGTTTGATATGTTGGTGTAGGATCGTATATACCGGAATGTGTACTCTTAATTTATAACTAATAACTTCTTTAATTAATTGTTCCCCCTTTTCGTTTGTAGCATGCCATGCATTATTGTTTTGTAGTGAATAGCGTGGTACAGTATGTAGGAGATAGCATGATGCGAGCAACTGAAAGTAAGATCGTGCAGAGAATATTGAAATGCTTAATAAGTAATATGTATAAAATCTATATTAGAATCTATACTGTAGACTTGTTTAGACAATTTTCATGTTATTAGTAATTACACTAATTCATAGTCAGTACTACTGATTTACTCATTAGTATTAGTAATTCCGATAAGAACAATATTATTACAGGGGTCTTCTATTGTAAATCCAATTGGTTTTGTAGAGAGTAATTATTTGAGATAGATTATTTATTAATTATATTTGAGATATATTATTTGTTATAGTTACTTGAGAGTAGTTATCTGACAGTGGTCCTAATACGACTCGAGCCTCGAGACTCCACACACAGCTAGGCAAGACGCGAGGATTGACATTCAAGTGTTAACATTTCAAAGTGAAAGTTAGATAAACTTACATACAGAAATGAACAAAAAAGAAACGAAAAACAACCTGTTCCATGCAGAGTAACAGAAGATACAGAAATTCAGGGGCACTCAATATACCACTGTGTCGGAAACAATTGAGATTAGAGGAGACAATCAATCGTTCATATCAACAAAAGCTAATAATAATTTGTATATCCTTTAGGGTATAATATCGTAACATAATGTTATATTACGAGCAAGGATTTTATATTACTAAAAAACCAACTACTAACATCCTTTACAATTTAAATAATGTACTTATCGGAATTAAAACCTCTACTAACACTAGAATAATACAAATGTAGCACTGCAGCGATAAATATTGCGGTACCTAACTATGTTAGTATTAAAAATATCTTTCATAAATATTTGAGAAAGTATATGTATCTGCAGAGATAGAAGTACTATCGAGTCACTACCCTCATCAAACATGTTTAATATTTATTGTGCTCGAATAAGTTGATTACATTGTACTTATCAATACTGTTAATATTAACACTATAACCGTTTTATCCCCACAATACTGGTACTTCTGACAGCATGCTTAACTATTAACAACGGGAATCAACATTTTTTTGGACAACTGAGACGATTTCAGAGACAAATATGAGTATTATCAAACCACTGACCTTTATCGATGCAAAATTCACATACACTAAAATAATCAGAAACGGGCAACAAGGACTTTTCAAAACAATTTGGTAAATGTTGTACTCAATTAACGTTCATAAAAACATTCGGGATCATCACAGACATTGTGTGTAGACCAAATAAGTCAAGACGTCATCAGGATTGAAATTTTGTCAATATGTATCTACTCACTGCATTAATTTGTGCTATGTACTGTCTCTTAAGCTGCCTATGGGTATAGTAAAATTTCGTGAGGCTGTACCGCTTTCTTGCTTAGCACGTGCCACACGTAAAACTAATAAAAGTAAATACATAATTAAAATTCTGAGTAATTTAATAAAACAATTTTATAGAATGAAAACGGGGGAAAAAATTAAATTCCAAGACAAAGTTTGGACGATTTAATCCAAACTTGTGTTTATATCTTACTATAACTTGTATGTATAAATGTAGAAATTTTTAAAAAATTAGAAGGTTCATTGGAAAAGGAAATATGTCAGATCATGCTATAATATAATTACAATGAAAGATTTTGACCTAGAATAATGAGTACTGCTCTTTTATAAAATAAAATATTTGTTATAATTAATTTAAGCGGAAGGCCAATAAAGTGATGTATACTTTCTCTGACAAAGTAATTAAGATATTAACTGTATATTTGACTTCATTAATTAAGCAACAGTACGGAGGTGTAAAGCAAGCTAGAAGCATGAGCCATAAGCCGCATGTACATGTTATATAAGCTGAAAGCAACAGTGAAACAGGAACGTGATTTAAATAAACTCATACCGAATCAAATGCTTATGTACTTTAACCTTTGTTTCTGTACTTAGCTGAAAATTGAAAACATACTAATCAGTCTGTATCTGCTAATTCATTTTCTAGGTACAACACCTTTAACAATCGTAATTTTATAATAATAAAGTGAATTAACGATCTAAATTAATTAATTAGAGTGCATCAGGAAAGCTGCAGAAGAAGGTGATCGATGTCAAATTTTGGAAATGTTAGAAACATGATGCTGAGTATAAAGACTTTGAACAGGTGCACGCCAGGGTTTCATAATTACCTCTATGCCACTAGTTAAAAAAATAATAAATGAATTTAGCAGGATGAATGGATGAATGATGATGAGCTAGTAAAGCGCTATGTGACTACTACGAAGCAGAGTTGAAAGTGTTAGAAGCATTTCATCAAATGATCTCCATGGTCCCCCATACAATTGCTTCCATCTAAATGAAAAATTAAAGATTTAAATCTCCAAATTACGTGAATGACGGCACTAAAATGTCTTTTTAAAGACTACAGATGCTAGATTGAAAATATATGTATCTGGATGAATATAATAGAGACGACCTGTAAAGAGCCAGTCTGGTTTAAACATATAAAATAGAACATTGTAATGTATTAAGAATATTTCTGGAACACCTGGAAGGAACAGTACGACAAACATGATTACTATAAAATACAACTAAATAACGAAATATGACAGGTGGATGCTACTAATTTATATGACCGTTAATTTGTATACTAGGTGGTATACAAATTTACGGAAGATAACATTTTCTGTTAAGTTTTCGGCAATATAGATACGATATGTATCAAATATTGGCGCAAATAAATAAATAAATATTTAGTATCCAGAGTAGTATAAAAAACTTATTTTTATAAATAAGATCTTTCTACTCACTCCTATCAATGTTGCGTTGCAAGTGTGCAGCTACACGATGTCTAGCATCATTGAACTCCAAATGAAGTCCAAGCCGAAGCAACGTCGGATTCTGTTCCACCAACTGAGTAATTTCCATTTCGATTTTATTTCCCAACACTTGTGACCTCTACAAGTTACAACAAATAAAAATATACATACATCAAGGTAAATAAAACGTGTGACCTGAAAAGTGATATTATCCATATTTTACCTGATTGGAACATCGAAATTCTTCTATTGATTTTGTTTTAAGAAGTGCTCTAATGAGCCTCACTATCACAGATGGGCTTATAAAGTTTGTTTCCACGCTGAGAAAATAAAATTTTAATATGAAATCATTATACATATTTCTCTTTGCCCATATGAATGTCTGTTCATAACATTATACTAACTTGAGTACTCTGAGTGTAGAATTTTTCTCTAAGGCTTCTGCCAACCTTTGTGCAGTCTTATCAGTGACTCCCACGTTTGTTAAACTTAAAGATTCAAGATGTGTATTCATTTCTAGTCCTTCAAATAGTTGAATAAACTTTTCGTCAGAAATATTCTGTAGAATAACAAATTGACATTAAGTACAATATTTAACATTATTAGATAAGTGTATTTAAAAACATTAATGTGCTGTGTGTACTCACTTTAATGTTATTCCAGTTTAATTCAGTCAATGATATATCATCTTCTCGAACTTGTTTAATTGTGGCATCAACATCTGTATCGTTAGGTGGTTCCATTGGGTATGGTTTTGGTTGACTAGCTTTTGTAACACCATCCCAACCCAAGCCGACAGGCTGACCAGAATTTAATAAGGAAGCATGATACTGGTCCTGGTTCATCATGGAATGGAATCCAAGGATAGCTATATACAATGAAAAATATGTGAATTCTACAATCACATGTTACATTGAAAATATCTCTAGCACAAAAGTTAACAGTTTAGAAAATTATATAACTTAAAAGTCATACATTCAAAATTTTCATTTTTTAAATATATCAATTCTTGACAACCAAGACACATTATACACTTATCAGAATCTTATTATTATTTTAATTTTTATTGAATTAATATTAGTCTAATACTTTACCAGCAAGATCAATAATTTCTTCTTGGGTAGCATTAGATAAAGCTTGTTCGTATTCTTCTCCAAGATCAATAGCAATTTGTTCATCTGCTTCTTTTTCTTTTATAGCTTCTTGAGGGGGAGGAATCCACTATAAGAGATTAACATAAATATATATATATAAGACCATTATAAATTTTGTATATATTAATCTGTTTGTCTAACAAAATGCAAACCTTTTTGCCTCTTATTACACCAGGTACAAAAGGCTTTAATTCTGGTATGTCTGGTGTTTCCAAAGCTTGTTTGTTGATGTGTTCAATAAGTTTCTTCCGATTAAGGGGACCTGTTGGACTCTTGTCACATTCATAACTACAACGTTGTGATGGTGGCATAAAGCTATCCTATAAAAGAAATACAAAAGCTATTAGATACAGACATAATCTCACAAAAGTATAGGTTCAACCATGCATCTTAAATTGATTAAACTACAAATAAATAAATTGTCTTACATCAGGATCCACCTCCTTGGCCAATATATTAATTTCTTCCGGAGTAAGTTGTGCCAGTAAATCATCCACATCCACATCGTCGTATTCACTCAAATCCTTGCCGTATAACTTTGCTGCAGTTGTCATGGTGGTAGTTTTGGTTGATGCAGATGTCTGGAAAGTTTCCCATGGTTCTTGGTCAACAACAGAGTATCTTCGTGACATTTTATTAATTTTATTGTTAATAGATTTGATATGACTAATGGAAATCAACTATATTGTTTTTATTCTCGTCTATGTTAACTGTCTAACACATGTATACTCTAAAAAAACACTGGACGATATATTATATTTTCCTACTGGTTAAACAATAGAATAAAATTTATATATTTAATCAGTGACTAATCTCATTCTCTTTGAATTTCCAACGAACACCCGTCGAGTTCACTGAACAAATACAACTACTAAAGTGGTGGTATCCTTTATTGATCGCAGTGAAAAGAAACCGGGAACAACTTATGTGTTGTCGTGTGCTATGATACGAATAACGAGATATTTCGTCAAACGCTGATGGCTATGACTAAGAGTATGCGGAGGCTGTGTTCCTGGTCGAACGATCGGCTAATCGACTACTTGCATTTAAATTCGGCAACTGTCCAACGCGGCTGATGCCCTTTGCCCCAGATAATTCCGAATTGATTTTCATTGACAACTCATCTGCCAAATCGACAACCCACGCTAATCCCGAGCGAATTCACGCTCGATTCTGGAGTATTACAACCTTAACAACAATTCCAATTATTCTACGCGAATTGCCTTCGATAAAAGTGAGTACCGGCAATATTTTCCCAATGCAAAATTAGGTGAATTGCTCGTAATCAAATACCTCACCCACTTCTCACGACAGACGCACACTTCACTGACCAGTTCACCGATTGTGGCTGATTGCGGCAGCGCCCTTTGACGCTTATACCATATTCGTACAAATAGTTTATGGAGTGGCTTTGCTTCATACAGTTACCATTATTACTCAAATTTTCTAGCAAAAGTTTAGTAGCGGATAGCTTTTAACAGAGAAACAATGTTTATTTAATTATAATTTAAAAGATCAAATAGAAAAGAACATTTCCAGTAAATGGTCATTTATGGATTCTATTTGACATCAACCTTGCAAGATGTTTACTTGAATGAAGTATAGGAGAAGCTAGCTCATGGAGAAAGTTTCTGCGCGACCGGCGGCGCGCAGGTATTGACGTTGACATAACATCCATGGCGGTCATTTCAAAACATATCCATATATGAGCCGTTTATTTTGAAAGTGGCATAAGTCATTTTGTTTTTAAGTTGATATATTTAAGGGTTTGCGTTTTAACACGTTTAAAAATATGGATGCTAACTTTCGAGAAGATTTACTTGTATTTGTTATCTCAGGATACTGATATTTTTCTCAGTATAAATAATTTCGTATAAACACTAAAAAATCACCACTTTTCATTAGGGTAAAGTGACTTATGCCACTTTCAAAATAAACGGCTCATATATATATATATATATATATATATATATATATATATAAATCAAACTATCTTATTCCCAGTCAAAACAATAGAGAAATTTACGATTTTATATGGAAAAACATAATCAGCTTACTACGGAGAAAATTAGGAGGAGTTTGGATTCTGCGACTCACCAAAAATGCAGATAGTTCTACTATGAAAATTACAATAGAACTAACGTGCAATTGATATGAGTTTTATTACTTTGTTTAACTATGATATAAACCATGTTTGCTAAAAAAAATTGACAGAATTGTAGATGTATCAAGATTTAATGTCAATCTCCGACAAAAATTGTTTACTTTATTGTTAACATTTTATAAAAATAGTTTAAATATTTTAAAAAGATTATTTTCAAGTAACTCCTAAAACTTAAAACGAGTGAATAAAAGGAGCTAGAGAAAAGTTGCAACCCCATACATGGTTCGAAAAATGATGATAGAGTTTAATATGAATATACATGTACGAATAAGTGTACTATTGGTTCAGTATTACGAAAAAATAGCTTTCACTAAAAGCGCAGTTATTTGTGTATCATTTTAAAAAATTGTACAATATTTTAAACCCTTAAAGAGAACCGCACATTTTGACATGCGGATTTAGCGTTACAATCTGGAAATTTGAGATGACACTACAGCTGGGAATCTTAAAATTAACTTTTCGCGTGTTAAACGGAGATCTCGATTTAATCCTCGATTGTAACGAATCGCAGCAAATTCGATAGGTGCAAGAATGGAAACGATCCCGCGAAAGAAATTGAATAGCTGTGAACCTCCACTGGATAATTAACTCGATAAATCAATCTACCCAAGGTCATGTACAAGACCGGCAATCGGTGTAGCCGAAAGTGTGGGTGAGCAGATTTGCATGGGCGAGGTGGGAGTGTCGGTCGCGCAGGTCTGATCCTCGTCGCCGGAAAAGATAGCGACCATCTCTGTCGTTCCTCGGTCGTGCAGTTTTGATTAGAGAGTGTCTATCGCGCGTTGTAGCGCTCGTAGCGGCGACAGGCTCAAAAATAGCTGAGGCCTCCTCGCAGGCTGGCAAACTCCCAACGGTCTATACTTGGACATCCCCGCGCCATGATTATTTATAGTGAGCGCGAGCGCGGCCACTGGCCTTCTCGTGAACTAACTAGCCGCCACCAAAGACGATCCCTCGCCCGTGACCTAGGCCCGCATTAATAACGATTACACCCTTGCGCTCGGGAATACAGCAGCTTAATCTCTCACCGCTGCACCAACAAATGCACCCATGGTCTTTTTGTTTCGTTATGCAGCCCGTGAATGGTCGCATCCGAAACCGAGCTCGAGCCCAGCTACGTTTAAACGCAAGGACGCTCGTTTGATCTTTGATGTACATTCGAAATTAGGAGCGGCGTGGATGCCGAGCACTCGCGAGATGTCACTTCGATTGTAAGCATGATGGCGAACCGGAAGCGCTGCCATTTTCGACTCTGTACGAATCTTTCTTCGTGTTCGTTGCGCATTTTCAGGAATTTCGGTCAAATTTTATACACGCATACGAATAATATATCGGTAGCAATATCGAAGGCTATCTAGTATATTTTATATTAGAAATATATACAACAACTTTAGAACACTATATTTGTTCTTGGATGCCTAAGAAACTGAAACGAACGTGGATGTACGTGTAGGTCCCTTGAGATACTATATTAATATTGTATTTAAGTTTCTCCATATGATCGACTTGAAATTAAAATATTAATTCATATTTCTTTGATATATTTGTAGTAGGCTAGACATTAGTAGCGGCTCGTTTTTATAGTTGTTGGACAATCGGTAACTATAAAAACGAGCCGCAAGGCTCGAATAATCGTATCTCCTCTTCCCAAATTGTTCCTTCTTTTTTTTGTACAAGCTGAGCATCTCAATTAGGGAGAACTTACTGTACTTTCCAGAAGAATATTGTATTGAATATTACAATCTAACTTCCGCATGGTTCCTTTCATTTTTTGTAGCAATCAATTTTACGTAATCCCGAAAGATGATGCATGGCGTGAATGGAAGTACATATTATGCAATGGAAGCATTCCCACTGGAGATGCGTCTTGCATCGACGCGTGCATTGTTCATTATGCCCTAGCAAGAATTGGACGGCAATATAACGAAGAAGATCAATCAACGATACAAGCCTTCACGCGGTCGCTCAAATCTAGAGTGAAACTTTCAGTGCTCCAAATAACCCTGTAGCTCGCTCGCGAGAAATCTGCTTGCTAATTAGTTTGTACGTCTCCGTGGCAGGTTTATTTCTGCGTGGCTGAATGAAAACCGCGCGCGACTTACTTTCACGGCCACGAAAAAAAGGCGAGTCGTTTTCCGTTGAAACGCGTCGTTCCGGCGATAATTTCACAGCGGAGAGCTAACAAGCTGGCTCCCCACACGGCAGGGGGGAAAGTTTATCTATCCTGCACAAGATTTGAATGCTACGTTGTCACTGCTTCTAATAATAACGGAAACAAAGCCAGCCTGCTAGATGCACGTCCGCGAACCGGCGTTGCTGCATTTCCCGCGAACGTTTTATCCGCCGTGACAGAAATTCCTTGTCTCCTTGATATAGTAATTTATTTTTCGAACATGCCTCCGCCAGCTAAATGAATGAACAAGATTTAAATTTGTCTTATTTTCAGCTAGTATATATACTGATATTTTTCTCAGTATAAATAATTTCGTATAAACACTAAAAAATCACCACTTTTCATTAGGGTAAAGTGACTTATGCCACTTTCAAAATAAACGGCTCATATATATATAAGTCAAACTATCTTATTCCCAGTCAAAACAATAGAGAAATTTACGATTTTATATGGAAAAACATAATCAGCTTACTACGGAGAAAATTAGAAAGAGTTTGGATTCTGCGACTCACCAAAAATGTAGATAGTTCTACTGTGAAAATTACAATAGAACTAACGTGCAATTGATATGAGTTTTATTACTTTGTTTAACTATGATATAAACCATGTTTGTTAAAAAAATTTGACGAACCGGCGTTGCTGCATTTCCCGCGAACGTTTTATTCGCCGTGACAGAAATTCCTTGTCTCCTTGATATAGTAATTTGTTTTTCGAACATGCCTCCACCAGCTAAATGAATGAACAAGATTTAAATTTGTCTTATTTTCAGCTAGTATATATACTGATATTTTTCTCAGTATAAATAATTTCGTATAAACACTAAAAAATCACCACTTTTCATTAGGGTAAAGTGACTTATGCCACTTTCAAAATAAACGGCTCATATATATATATATATATAAATCAAACTATCTTATTCCCAGTCAAAACAATAGAGAAATTTACGATTTTATATGGAAAAACATAATCAGCTTACTACGGAGAAAATTAGGAGGAGTCTGGATTCTGCGACTCACCAAAAATGCAGATAGTTCTACTATGAAAATTACAATAGAACTAACGTGCAATTGATATGAGTTTTATTACTTTGTTTAACTATGATATAAACCATGTTTGCTACAAAAATTTGACGAACCGGCGTTGCTGCATTTCCCGCGAACGTTTTATTCACCGTGACAGAAATTCCTTGTCTCCTTGATATAGTAATTTGTTTTTCGAACATGCCTCCGCCAGCTAAATGAATGAACAAGATTTAAATTTGTTTTATTTTCAGCTAGTCTCTTCTCCCGAAGTCTCGTAAAATATCGGGAAGAGCGAGAGCCGAATATTTCTGGTGGACTTTGCGTTTCCAGCGCGATTTAAGTTACTTAGAGTCTACTATAGGTCAACTGATTTATATTTTCATTTCGAATACGTCACTATTCCGGAAATACTTGTTCTTTTTTTTTAAGAAATCTATTAACGCGAGACTCCGAGTGTCGTTCGTGGTGACTTGTTGTCATTAGAATCGATTTGTTTAGGTTCGTCGATGAGACCCGTTTTGAAACTTCTGTTCTCCGTCTGGCGGCAGTTACTTTTCTCACGAGTGCAATGCCTCGAAATTAGGCCGGTTTAAGTATCGGTAATTAAATCTTCGAAGGAAAAGCACGTCGATCAACGCGATCTATGTTGCGTTTGAGGCGCGCTAATGGGCTGTGTGTGCAATTAGGGGCGCGTATTTCCTCCAAAGCGCGACTAAGGGTCACACATAAAGCCGACGTTTTAGTCAAACGAAGCAGAATTCTCGTACCGCATAAAGAATGTCGGAAAGAAGGAGGACAGACATCTTGCCAACGTCTTCAGTCCAGTATATTTTTGTACCTGGATAAAAACTCATCGATTTAACAAGTGTTAACACTCCAGAACATCTTATTAAATAAGATGTTATATAATATAATAATACAAACTTTAAAGCAATATATTAGTTATGTAAAGTAACAACACTTGTTTTCAAAATACTTATTTTTAAAATAAATATTTAACTTCACCAAAAATCATCGCTAAGTTCTCATTGAATAAAGAGTTACTATAATGTATTTTGATAAAAAGTGTGTGCCTTGGAAAAGTTTCCCCTAAATGATCATTCAGCTGTACCATCTCCCGAACAGTCAAAGTTTTCTTCGCAAATAAAAATCAACTGAACTATAAAGTTTGTATTTTTGGGACTCATCCATTTCTAAACCTCTGTGACAAGACTATCTATTTCAACGGGGTCAATTGCGAATGAAATATTACCAGCAGAGCATTGTCTCTCACAAAACCGAGGTCTCTACCAGCTGACGCCTGACAGAAAATATTTTCATCTCTATTCAATGCGCGGAGATCGAGGTACGAAAGGTCAACAATTTTATTGTTAACAATTTGCTTTGACATTTGTACTTAATTAAGTCTGGGTCTATCAAAATACAGTTCTGTGTACACCATAATATAATAATGAAGGGCTGTTTTTAACGTTTTATCCCGAGTCTCTGTATATGTATTAAAGCGTCAAGAAAAGTTTCATTTACATTTAATTATGTCAAATGCCAGCAGACGATGCTTCTCGAATAGACATGAAGATCTTCTCTGAATATGTTATATCGATTCTCTAACAGATCTATTAAAACAGCGTGGAAAAATTTCGAGTGCTTTTGATTATGCAACGCACAAGGGACATGTCTCGAACGGGACACTTAATTAGTTGAACTTATCGAGAAGGCTTGATAAGCGAAGCAAAAGGAATCGAGCCAAAGACCATCTATGGTCAGACAGGTAGTTACGAAACCTGAACTCTCGACGATTCCAAAGCTAGAGAAGGTGCAGCAATTCTTGCACTTTTAGATAAACATGGATGAGGTAAGAGCGGATTTCTACTTGCTATTCAGTCGAGATCCTCTCGTATGGTATTTGTGCGTCTTATTGGAAATCAGCGGTATCCTTGGGAGAGATCACTCGATGCGATCATTTGTCACCCACGCACAACAGCATTTGCAAGTTAGTTTATATCAAGGCTAGAAGACAACTCGCGTACCAGGCTGTGGAAAAATGGATTTTCTAATTGAATGTGATACATCGAGCATCGCGATAGAAATCTACGCTTCATAAAGATATACGTTTGTGCTAATTCTTGTTTTGCAATAGCACTTCAATAGCGCCATCATCTATTAACTTTTGCAATCGAACGTAAGTAAATTAAAATTGTTTACGTGCAATGGAGTATTATCTGCTTCAGGCATCGAAGTAGACGAGTAATTGGAGGAAAATTCGTTAATAAGTTGCGTGTTTTAATCGCAAATTTTATGCGATTATGTGCACTAATTGAAATCTTGTTCAACGATGTATAATGTGGAAGTAGAATAAAAACTGCATTAAAATTACATCGGATGCAGAAGAATCTTGGTGATGTGTTGCGATCGAAATTACACAGTGCTAATAGCGTTACCGTTGAATACGACATAATGATATCTTAATTTACTGTTACAAGAATGATCGGAGTCATTAGTTAACAGTTAAAATTTTCATAAATACCACTTCAGGAAAGAACGGTAAACAGATTATTATAATAATTGCATCCATCTTAACTTGTTTAAGCACTAATGTGGCTGTAACTTTGAAATGGGAGAAGTTTCTTTGAGACTAACTGTCGCATTCATATTGCAACTGTATCCCTTTTACTTGACATAAAAGTAAAACGATTCCCATACCTATGTACGGAATTTAAGAACGAATTCTTGCCGTTCGTACACTTATTCCACGCTACAAATATTTTTAGACTCTATCTCTGTCTTCATGGTCATTACATTTCACGTAAACGAAACTGCACCATGCGTTTCCTCGTTTAAAACGAAAATAGAAAGGAATCTGCTTGTGTCACTACGTATACCACTGCATCTTCCACAATTTCGAATATAATTGCGACATATCGCGGAATCATCGCAGGCATCAGCCTCTCCCGAGATCTTCAACAACCTCGGTTACAGTCGTTTCACAACTAGAGCCGGGCTTGAGTAACGGTGACGTTAACAATAACGATTTCGCATAATGTCGTCCCGTTACTTTGTATACGCAGAGTCGTTTGCATGTTCCGCGTTGCAATGCCCCATCACCGTGCTTTTTCTTTGCGTATTGATTGCAACTAGGTTGACTGTGCTCGAGTTTCAACGACTGGAAATTGGAAACCGGACTCCTTCGGTGTCTTGCTCCCGTAACGGAGTAAAATGAATCCGACTACTCGCGCGTGATATTTGCAACTCACGCGATGAATCAATGACTAAATGTATGCAAACGTTCCAGATCCAGAACATCTGGTAAGTCGCGAGTGATCTCAATGATCTTCAACTTGAACAGTAGATATAAATGTATATTATTTTGTAGTAGTGGAACACTCTTTAATTGAACATGAAAACGTTAGCACGCTCATCGTTACATATAATATACTATAAACTAACATATTGTTTGAGCGTTCGCTACCATTACAGAATGATAGAATGCAATTTAACAATCTACATATAAAGTTATTAAAGGAAAGCAAGCGCAAACGTTGCTCGAATAAGTACGTTGTGGATAGACCTTCCTCGAAAAACGTTCGCAAATCGTTTGATACCAAGCATGAACAATAACTGTCTCTCTCACAGTTTTCACGTTTCGATTCAATGACGTAATCTGAAAATTATACAGTGCTGCCCAACGTAACAACGCACACGCGCCAGATATACGTTTCAAACCGCTTTCATCAGACGTAGAATAGTATATTTATGCGAAGCGACCGCAACCATAATCATGCCGCAACCACAAATTCTATTGATAAACGCAGACATATGGGGTATTCAGGTGAGTCCGCCTGTGGCTATGGAGTCATTGCATATGAAACAGAAAGTAAGGAGCAGTGCTTGGCAGCGTGAAAAAGTTAATGTCCTCAAGCAATTATATAGTTTCTATTACTTCGTTATTCATATGTCAGCTCACGGAGAAAATTCACTTGTAGAAGATGTATGGAAGTATTTGATGGAAATCTCAGCAAGAAACGACTAACAATTAATAATGATACACCATATGTTGTTCAATGAGACGACGATTACCGTTAAAGCTACATGTCTGGGAATAACTCATCCTGCAACAGGAACCGTTGTAACAGTAGTGGTCACGCCGCGCAGATTTTTACAACCGTTATTTCGCAAATGAAGCCAAGAGCCGAAATGCCCGCGCGATTCTTCGGATCGCGGTTAATTACGAAGAATCTGTTGTAATCGTCGTGTTTTTCGAGAACGAGCTTGATCCTACTCTAATTAACTCGCAGCAGAACATTAATTGTCTTATTATATCTTGGTCGCGTTACCGGCAGCATAATGGACAATTAAACTGTCCTATTAAGAACATTTTCAGCAACCGTCGCGGTTAAGGCGAGCCGAGACTGCAACGTGAAAGTATCGTTTTTAATAACCGATCCTATTCTATTTAGTTTCTTGTTTAAGACGGTGTAACATTTGCGTGGGACTGGGCGCACTTTCTTCGTTGCAAAAGTGCAGGGACTCGTAAATCCAGTTTCGTTCCGGAACGTTGTATTTTCCTTCCACTTACGATCACCTGTTTTTGAGACAGCATTACAATTTCTCATTTTCCTAACCGATAGGAAACTAAAGCGTCGGTTGGTCGATGAGGTTTTATGTGCGAGATACAAGCTGAGTGATGTGTTTTACGACGTGTGGTATAATAAACGTCTTGCACACGGCCGGCTTGTAATAAATTTTTCGTTTGTATCTTGTTCGGATGTATTTATTCTAAATGATTCAGACTACATTACATGTCCTACCTCTATTTATGTTTTGGTATTTTTAATCAATGCCATCTGCTATCTGTTAATTCAATTTTTCCATTTGCACTCGCAATTTGCAATTCCTTTATCTGTTGCCTTACCCAGCAATGTTCACAATTTTGCCATTTACAAATCGTATATCACTTCCTTCATATCAGTATGACAATCGAAGTTTACACAAATGAGTAAGAAACAATATTTAAGATTTCTGTAACTTCAAGCGTGAAATCTAAAATGGATTCGGTCGATTTAGTATGAATGCATCCGTTTCGAGCGAACAGTTAAACATATGCTTGATGTATCTGGATACGTTTAGGTCTGGATACGTTTTTGAACTAATTGAATGTAAACATAAAAACAATTTTTTATTTACAATCACTACAAAAGACGATTTTTTTTTACTCTTGAATACAACAAATAATAAACTATGTTTGCTTCGAGAACAAGACTTGGATACCTCTCACGAAAGTGCCCATTTGATTCAACTTCTGAACAAAGAAACCATTCTATAAGCATTAATTAATTCGATCGTTCTGAATGATACGTCACAACGTAAAACGAGAAAAGCATCTCGCACAACAGCAGCTTTATATACACATGCATAACCTAACAGCCGTTAGGCACACATTTATCTTAAACACGATCTCGCAGAAATAGTTGAACGTAGGAATAGTTGAACTAATTTTATGCACGTCGCTATTAAAAGTCGCAACACACGACATTAAATTTAGAGTCTAGAACTCTTAAAATCAGAATAACTTGTTTAACACTCGAACGTCAGATCTTGTTGACATTGTAACGGAGTATACTTAGGACCACTTACAATTTTGTTCATCATCCTAACCATGTTAGTTCATCTATAAACCTTAATGAAACATGTACAAATTATAATTAATTGTTAGCAACCCGATAGTCGAATAACAAAATTTATGCTCTCGTTTCGAACGGACCTCGTTTTCGGAGTGTTAATAATATTATCTCATAAATAACTAACGTAAGGATCTCTTATGTCTCGCAGTACTTAACAAAGTTTGGTTTACTGACTAAATTATAATAAACCTTGATTTCCTTGTTCGACCAAATAGTTTCGTCGGTCATGCACAGATGATGCAGCACTGAAAGTGTTAAACATTTCCGATGTCCCACAAACAGTAGCAAAACGAGCGATAATGACGAATCTCTCGCGAAACCATCAACCCGGAAAATAAAACCATAAGATTTGCGCATGACTATGTGGCCGAAGTGCTACACGTTTGATTCGATCTTCTCTTGTACACGTGTTAAACCCCTCGATAAAGGAGCCAGTGGACAACTATATGTATACATAGATGCGATAAATCAACGAGCAAGATTTATGGCCGACTATTTTTGCTAAAACCGTTGCGCAATTTTGTATCGTGTCGCACCTGCGCGGCCAGACCCGATGCTTTAATTCGCGATCCAAGATTTTAGCGCAAATGTATCCTTTGCCGACGGTCCGGCGATCAATGCGTTTCCGTGCGTCGATTTGTGTATAAACAGATCCTTATTGGCGACTCGCCAGCCGCTCTCGTCGCGCAGCTATTGAACCGATTTGGCCTCGCCGGACGCGGAAGGTCCCGCGATCGTGAAAGTGTATCGATTCCAGGTTCCGTGATCTGGGTCATCGTGTCGACTTTTCAGTCATCGGACGATCAGCTGCCAGGGGAGCGGCTCTCCGTCGACTTTCTTCCACTTTCTGGTGACTCGGTTTTCCGTGCAAACACTGATTCGAACTGTTTTCCGCGTTTCGAGTACAGCAGAACTACGATCGTGTCCGGTTCCCCAATATCAGTACAGTAATTTCTCCCTAATTCGCGCTCAGATTGCGCACAAAAATGGACAATTCAGGAAGAGGTGACACGATTATTCGAGCCTTGCGGCTCAATTTTATAGTTACCGATTGTCAACAACTATAAAAACAAGAAAATTCTCGCTAATTATAAATTCTCCCTAATTTTCCTTCAGCTTGTAAACGAAAATGGACAATATGAGAAGAGGAGATACGATTATTCGAGCCTCGCGCCCCTTTTTTATAATTGTTGACAATCGGCAACTGTAAAAATGAGCCGCGAGACACGAATAATCGTACCTCCTCTTCCCAAATTATCCATTTTTGATTGCAAGCTAAAGGAAATGCGGGGGGGGGGGGGGTTATTGTATTGTCCAAATGTGTTTCACATGTAATCAGTTCAATCTACATATATCAAACCATATGCAAATCGATGAACACGGGACCTGGCACTGTAAGTACATTGAGAAACTTCATTTAATATTCGGACACCACAAAATGTTTACGTTGCTCCATTATAATTTTGTTCATAACAGAAAAAGAAAGACATGATCGGATATAATATATGTGCCCATAATTATGAAAGTGGTCTAAGTCAAAATTTAAAAAAAAATGAATTTATCACTTATTTCACACGACATGATTTTAAACTAAATTTATTCAATGTAATTTTTACGATATCGTCAAAAATAAACCTTTAGATAGTAGTTGTAATTACAACGATATACGGAATTCATTTAGTGTTAATTATGAAAGTGGTCTAAGTCAACATTACTATGAATTGATCGAAAATTGTAGAAAAAGAAATACATTTTCGATCAAACGAATGTCGCAGCCGGATTTTATTTCAACGAAATCACTTGAAAAATCAATAACAAGGAGAGTAAAAAATACCGCGGGCGAATCTGTCTCTTGGCTAAAAATTCAATGGATGAGATTCTTGAAAAATGAACCTTATAAAATGTTTTATAAGACTTCTTTAGATGATTCTGAATTCCAAGTTTTGGATCTTTCACCTAAAAGAGGAAGACCAAAAATATACGAAAATATTCAATTACTTCCATTATATAACACCATTAGACCAGTAACGGAAGAAAAACATAAAGATCTTATGTGTTTATTACCATACATCCCTCCAGTTTTTCAGGAACATTTTAAAAATCTTAAAATTTCGAAATTATGATAAAAATGGATTACTTTTTAAAAATGATTAATAAATGTTTATGAATTATTTCGTTAAAGTTGTTGTTTCAAATGGACCGTTCATTTTGAAAGTGGTATAAGTTCTTTTTTTTAAAGAAATTCAAAATGCCGAATCTGAGCTTGTATTGTCTAAATACCCCACGCAACGCCACCTACAATTTCTTTCGATGACATTGGACTTACACCACTTTCAAAATAAACGGCTCAAATAAAAATCACAATTTTTTATTACTTTAAGTCAATTATAGGACATTCAGTTAATTTTGAAAATGGTCTAAGTCAATTCAAGCTTTAAAAACAACATTTTCCTATGTGAAATTCACACAAAATTTCATATCTATAATAAATTTCCATTAATCAAGACTAATAAAATTATAAATTAAAATGTCGCATAATATACAAATATTTTTTAATTTATTCAAATGCGATTCATTAAATATCTCGAAACAAGAAATATATGACTTAGACCACTTTCATAATTATGGGCACATATGAAGCACCATATTACATTAGTTGATAATAGTACAAATTTTATACTCGACATATCCGACCATGTCTCTTTTCTTCTATTATGAACAAAATTATAATGGAACAAAGTACAAATTTTGTAGTGTCCGAATATCAAAGTTAATCACAGCAAGTAACTGCTGTGATTTATCCGAGCATTATCCGAGCATTTGCATCATTCTGTTTATACCGGATAATCGAAGTTTCAGCGTAAGTACAGTAGAGTGGCGATCATCCGAACCTCGATTATCCGAATGGCCAATTATGAACATCATTGTTGTACCGCCGCGAAAATAAAGCAGTCTTCAATAGTTAGAAACATAATTAAACAATTCAGCTCCGAAATTCTGATTACTTCAAAACCTTTGCGTATAATGTAAAAATTACTAAAATGCTAAAGTACGCCGTTGAAATAAGAATTGGATATCGTGCGCTGTGTTCATCCGCTGTAAAATTTATACATACGAACAACAAACGATATCACTTGCAGATAAATAGTTTAGAGATATAAATTGCACTCGGTCACGAATTTGATGTGTTCCTTTTAAATATCCATGTAGACGAACCATTATCCAAGTTCAAACATCCTGATTGCCGATAACAAGAGTCAAGTGATACCTTCATGACACGGACGCGTGATCTGATTAAAAGATGACTGCGCCAATTTGCCCGGTTCAGTCATCGTTGGTGGTAGATTACGCCCTTTTTATTTCGCAAACAAAGATATAGGAGAGACCTCGAAGTGCTCCAAGAGTTGCCATGTACATAGTCCTAATCATACTAAATGCTGCTTTTATTGATCGTCCGTGATCAGTGATCCTTCTGTAACCCGATCCCCTTTGTGTAATAAATGTTAAAATTGATTGTACTCATTCCGGGAAGTGGTTCGCACGCGCATAATACGTTTAGCAATTCGCCAACGATTTCTATTTTGCTAAAGTAAATCTCCTCGAAATTGATGCATCATACTGGCGTCGATAATTGTTGGGTGCACCGATCCAGGTGGCAATTAAGTTCACCTTTCGCTAACACATTGACCTCCGCCTCAGCAATTACAGAAATTGAAGAAAAATCAATGATACTAATCGAGTTACGTTTGAAATCGTCATCATCAATTTAACTCATTGTCTACTCTAGCGTTTACTTTATTGCGTAACAGAAGATTAAAATAATAGTATTCCCATAAAAACTATTCGTATACCTTTTGAAACGAAATAACATTTTACAAATTGAGCGAGAAAATATCTCTAAAAGGAATTTTGCATAAATTACAATCGATTGGAACGATAAAAGGTCTAGTGTTTTTCCATCTTGAAAAATATAAAGAATCTTTATTGCAGATTTCACGAAACTCGTGAAAAACTTCTATTGTCACTATCTGGTTCATAAACGACAAAACGTATTGTTTAAATTCTATTTCTATTTCTATTTCTAATCCTATTTCTAATCCTATTTCTTTGTCACTCAAACCTTAATGTCTAAATTTCATTTAGACATTATCCAGTAAACTAGTGTACCGTCAAGATCTTCAAAAAATTCATTTGAATCAATGTTTAAAAAATTATTCTGCTTTAAAAGTCTACCAATACTTTGTCGAGCCACTATACCAATTTCTATCATAAACGCTTAAAATCTACAACAAGTAATCACAGGATGGTTATATCTGCGGAAGATCTGAGAACGAAGATTTCCGTCGACCAAAGTCACCAGTATACTATGCCCTGTCGGATCTCATACGCGACCACGTCAGTTGCTGTAGGTCAGCGTTCCTCGATACGATCTTCCGGTGCCGGTGCGTGACTTATAAATATATCCTTGGTACGTTTTATCAACGATCGACGAGCGTGGAGCGTCGCGGTGCGTATCGAGGCGCAGCGTAGAACGCGGAACACGTTTTCTGGCCGTTTCGATAGCAATAACAATAACAACAGCGGGTCTCGGGTCGGAATTAAATGCAGGAAAATCAGCGGCCGGAGAGTGAACCGAAAGGCGCGGTTTACCTATCGATCAATCGAAGGCGGCCCCACATTTGTGCAATTAATTGACGGGGCCGTTTCGCAGCCCGCCACTGTATTATGTCATGTCGTTCCCTACAATAATGCTGTATGGAGTGAGCCATCGTGCGCCGACCAAATATTGGGATGTCGTTAATTAACAACAGTTTTCTTTAATGACCGCAACCCGGTGAATGCGGACGGCGTCGACCAATTATCGTGACAGATTGCGCGGCACTGTATTATTTCCCCGTATAATGAACGATTGGGGAGTGGATATGTAATTGAGAAGAATGGCTGTGTGGAAATGTCGGCTGTTCTAGGCGGGACAATCCGACGCTGATATTCGGAACACTCGGTGTCGTTTAGAACTGTTTTAGAGAGTCCAGACGATTAGCCTGTGGCGAATAAGCGGCGGGTCAGACCGCCGCCAATGGCGAACGGGTCGCATAAATTGAATCGTCGCCTTTTGATGCGTTAGGGTGCATAAAAACTTCCTTCCGCGAGCATCCGTTAGTTAAACAGATTATCCGAGCCCATCGGCAAGACTTACAACCACCGTACAAAAACGTGCCACCCTGTTAAGATTAGGAAAATTATAGGAAGTTTGTGGACATATCTCGTAAATCATTTCAAATGAAACATTTAACATTCACGATAGTACGAAATAAGATGCTTAAAAACTCGTCAATGTCTTCTCTCGAGTATCTGTTTGCTAAATAGATTATTCAATTTCATTGGTGAGATTATGCCAATCTTCGTTTTTATATAGTACTGCCTACTATGTACATAAAACATTCGAACACGCATTTCATATGTAAAGACTAGATTATATTATTGAAAGTCTATATAGATTGAGCTGGTGATTCGCAGAGACGAATACAAGTTACGCTATTGTCAAACAAAATGCTGAAAAGCTCGTGAATATAAAATATATATATTTTCATTATCTATTTGTTGAACGGAGTATGGAATTTTATACAGGATTTCTCAGATCTACAAAACATGCGAACTCATACCTATTTGATGCGTGAAAATTGGATGCCAATCATAGGGAAATGATTGAAAGTCTGCGAATGGATCTGGTAAATCCCGGCGAAGATTAAAGTTCACGATGTTATGAAACTCTATGAAGCGTACATAATTCGCCTGTTATTTGAACGTGATGCGACAGATGTTCAAAATTGAAATCACTTGCGCGAAAAGATTGCAGGAATTCTTAATATGGTATTAATGTATTTTTAGTAGGTCATGGAACGATCGCTAGCTTTCGAACAAGATTGGTTTTTTTACACTTGTTTGTTCATATAATTTCTAGTTTTCTTCGGCGGTGAATTATAAATACATTTAACGTTTGAAGAGCGTGAAAGTATCGTGCATGGTAGAGAAACCATTAGAGTCTTTTGAAAAAGCTGTTAAAGTCATTTCAGACGGAACATCTGCTTGTAGACATCCAATATGCATTCACACACTTTCTGGTTTTAGTTTACCTTCGAGAATTTGGAAACGCGCGAATGTGCCCGAAAAACTAATCGGCAATTTGAAAGCATCCTTTTTGCATTTTCTACGATCAAACGTTCGACAGTTGTCTAAGTTGCGGGAATTGTGTTTTGTTTTGTTTTAGGACAACGGCAGTACAGCAAATTGTCTTCAATTGTCGCTCAGTTTGTCATCAATAATGAACAATTTTGGAAAAGGAGATCCTAGAAAAACAAGCCGCCATTTCTTCTCTCAATTGGAGAGAATTCACTGTATTTTCTGAAATGTCCAAATCGTTATACTTATATATATATTATATATTATTATAATATATGTAATATAATTTAATTTTTTTATTATTATATTTAACTAAATTAAATTATATTACATATATTATAATAATATATAATATATATATAAGTAAACGACAAATAGTAATTAATATATATATTAATTACTATTTGTCGTTTAATGAATAAAAAGATTATCGACTACGAAGTTCTTTAAATCAAATTCAATATAAGAGAAACATTATATAAGTTGTGGAATTTGTGTGAATCGTACATTCGGCATTTTTAAATAACAATCCTATTTATTTTATCCATGCGCCAATATATGTTTAGAACGAATTCGTAGAATAATATGAAGAATCGATTACATCGTTGCAATCGTTAGAAAGTAAATTAATTCGAAACGTCATTAATCTATGCCATAGTTAAATCGAGAAAAATTGTCTTTCACAATCATATTCAAAATTTTAATTTTGTCACGGATGCATAAAATCTACGGTCTAATAATTAATAATGCTCAATAAAACAGCATCAACTTTATATCATACTTTCAATAACTTCTAGCAATGCTGTCCTAAACGTTTAGAGCTAAATATCGTTTTCAAAACAAAAATGTTTTACTTACCTATACAAAATGTGACCCCATTTCTAGTAAATAAAACTGTCGATTTGAAGATAAAAAGATTTGAAGATAATGAACCGTGTTCATTAAGTTGTCATCAAAACAGCTGTCGTAACCGGTTTGCTTGGTATTACGATAAAAATGAATATTAACGAAACACACAATAAAATCCATTTACAAAGCGAAATATTGACAAACTAATTTCCATGGCTGTTTTATGACCTCGGCTTTTGAATTGCAATTTTCAACGGGTAAAATAGATTACTTACTTCGAACGAAGTTACAAAATGTTGCGTGCCAGGTGAGAAGTTCTTCGCTATGAAATTCCTCGAGTTTCTAATTGATTTGAAACGTTGAAATAACTCAATGTCGTCGGAATTGGAGGTTCGAGGAAGACACCGAGGGAGTGGCACGCGGACCAAGACGAGGCCTCTGGAGTTGGAGCGCAACTAAACAACTGACTTTTATGCTGGAAGCTCGATGAGAGGACGGCAACACGAGTAGTAGTGGTATTGTACGGCGAGTTAGCTAGCAAAGTCTACAAACAACCGACGATTGCGTTCAACGACTTTCACTGTTTGCCCAGAGCGTTTCCATAGACGTTGCGCCGAGTTTTTCAACGTTTTCACTCGGGGGAAAAACGGAGCTGTAATTGCTATACAGCCCGCGGTAATTAAGGACGTCCGCTTTTCGACTCGACTCGACTAGATTCGATTCACATTAATTTGCATGAATGACACGATGTTGCTACTAAAATGTTGTAAACCCGCGCGTGCTAGCTTTTAACGACACCAGGACCGCGTGTAGAATATCCTTTATTCGATGTTCGAGAAAAGGTTCGTTATAAATAGCCCGGCGGATTTGTATGCAAAATAAAAACTGTCTTCATTAATTACAATTCGTAGAAAACACATAGACATTTATTTCCTTTCTTGATCATTCTAACGAGTTGACAGTAACACAATAATATTCTCAAATTGTATAAATGTTTTTGCTATATTGCGATTCATCTATTCATTTTTGTCACAAATGCATAAAATCCACAGTCTAGTTGTAAATAATGCATCGAAATTAAAGCCTCGCAGGTTTTTACTCGATTTATTTTTATAGTGATCGCCGATGTGACATTTTTAAAAAAAGAGTTTTTAAACATTTAATCGTTTAAAATGAGACACAACAATATCTTCAACTAGGTAAAAACTAGTTTATTTTGTTATACGCAGTCACACACACACACAGTGGCGTAAGCTGATTTACTTATCGAATTTTGAACGATACTTATCATATGTGAATGACGTGTACAGGAAAAGAAAAATCTATAAACAGTTCGCTGTTCTAAATTCAATACTGAGATATGTCCAAATAATGAAGTTTTTAGAAAAAGGCATTTAAAGTTTTAGTATCCAAATAAAAAATAGAAAGGGAACAGTGGGATCTGATGATTAATGCTTTTCCCTCATACATTTAAAGATATGTCAGTTATTTGTCATTTGTCATTTCAAAGATTTGTAATTTGTTTTACATATTGCATTATCCAGATAATACTATTTGATACGAAATAGTAGAATATCTCTAAATCACGTTTTTTTTTTTATAAATGTTTCAATATTAAATTAGAATAGTGAGTTGTCATAGATATATTGAAATATTTCATAATTTACTTTTGCAATAACTTTACAATCTGACCGATGATCACTGTACTCGAGGCCCAGCTTCATACATGAAAAAATAGTTGCACTTTTAACAATAAACTATATGACTTTTAATATGCCTTTCTCTGGTTTGTAGAAAGTCTCGAGTATGTATTTATCCCTTTTGGTAAAAAGGTATATAAAGTATGTATAATAACGTGGAATTTTTTATGGAAAACAGATGTGACTGCCTTCTTTTAACACTCGTACGGTGGACAATTTTCACAGAGACATACACTCTGAATGTGCTTAGGATCATTTACAAATTCATTTATCCACTTCGTTCTACATATTTTTTGAGGTACTCTTAGGCACTCTTAGTTTTTCTATAGTCGCGAGATAAGTTTCCAGGAATTAGATAGTCTAACAACAGTGCAGTAAATTCTCCCTAATTTTGCTTCAGCTTGTAAACGAAAATGGACAATTTGTGAAGAGGAGACACGATTATTCGAGCTTCGCGGCTGATTGCCGATTGTCAACAATTATAAAAACAAGCTACGAGGCTCAGATAATCGTATCTTCATTTTTCAAATTCTCCATTTTTGTTTATAAGCTGAGAATATTAAGAAGAATTTACTGTATTTATACTCTGGATCTGAATGGGCTCAAGCATCGCTGACCGAGCGTTAATGTGCCAAAGTTGTTATTTCAATGTGAGTTTCCATGTTTATAGTCACGTTATAACCAAAAGTCTAAACGCTGGTTACGTCATGCTTCTGAACATTAGCAATGACGATTTTCCTCGTTTCTCGGCGCATCTGCCTTGACGATATAAAAATATGTATCGAATCAAGCCTATAGACAGATCGACTGTAAACAAGCGACGCGAAAAACAAGCGGAGACGCCAGATAATCGCTCGAAGGAATGTCGCAGCTTGCCAAGAGCAGAAAATGTGTCGCTAAGGGACACGAAGAGATGCGCGTTCATGAAAGATCTTGAGATTTTCACGGCGTTTCTGCCTATCTGCGAGCATGTAGGTGCGATGAGGTCACTCCGCGAGTCTTCGAGATGATATCACTCGAATCTCGAGGAGCAACGATTTGTTTACCGGCGTGAAACAATTTCTTAAGTTGCTGTTGCTTTCAAGTTGCACTCTCTCGTACTCCGAGTGAGTTACAGCTTACATCGCTGGGAACGTTACTGCGTTCCATACGATGTGCGAAAATGTATCATTTTATGGAATCGATGAACGAGAATAGATTTCACCTGGTGGAATAAGAAATTGGATCACGGAGTTCTGGGGGAAACCTTTCGGCAACAATTTCTGGGGTATGCTCGAAATCGGAAAAGGAGTTAACATTATTCACTGTATGTACATATGTTGACGCTTCGTTAGCATATCAAATATATGCACGTTCGCTGTGACGCCACTGTGTCAAAGTTTCGTGATAACTGTTTATCTGAACTCTGCTTTAAATAAAGAACAATGCATATCTGAAAGGTGGAGTCAACCTGGCAGAAAAGAAACGACCTGTCCTGCAATTGTTATAGGAGTCTTCGCTATTCGCTCACGCGGTACTAGTGAAGATAAAATTTAACAAACTATGCAATACTGGAATATACTTAATTAAATCTTCATTCTAACCTTGTTGTACAAACTCACTTCGTATTTGTCAATATTCTCTTTTCTATTAAGTTGGAGAGATTTTGCGGACCGAATACAATCACAATTGTACAAAGCTGGTAAATAAATAATAATAACAGCAGTTAATTGTTAAGTAGTCTGCGGATCTTTATGAAAAATGAAAATTCTCTATCTCGATAGCAACAAATAAGAATTAAATAGAAGCTTATTTTTATTCTTAATATTTTTAACAAAAGTTGAAGATATTCTAACAGTACTGTTATATTTTTACCCTGCATTCACTATTTTGTATTCCGCCTACTCACTTTTGTCATAAATGCATGAGTGATGAGATAATATTAGATTTCCACTGCGTTGAATTGAAATTGCATCGAGATCAAATAAAAAATGTTTACACGTTTCAAAACATTGTAATACATTTGATCACGGATTAATAAAATGAGTATGTCTCTAAAGTTTATCTTGAGTTTAATTTCACACGTAAGCGCAACGACTGAAAAGAACATTTTTCATTTATTGCTGCTACATCGATCGGTTTATTTCGAAATAAACAATAGACAACTACTTTTCAACGTGAAAATACTCTCTTTTACAGAAAAAAGAGAAGACAATGCCGAGAATACAGTAGCGAAATTTATGTATGAACATCTAAAAAAGAAAATCCGTAGACAGACATGTGTTTTTCGTCCCTTGTTCAGATTTCTGAAACTTTTCTGCGTGTTAAAAAGCAGTCCCGGCTGACAAATAATCCGCTGTAATCGTGAGAATCGGGCTGGCAGGAATAAAATAAACGTCCGTGGCATGCGTCGTCGAACGTAAGAAAGAGTCATTAAAAAATTCTGCCGGGAAATCTTCTTGCACAATGAGAATTTCTTGAATGCGCGACCAACCTGTTACTACCGTAACGTATTTATAGTTATTATGACACGTATTTTTAGTCATTGATAAAGTCAATCTGCACGTAGCACCGGGGATAATGATGCGTGCGCTGAAATGTCATTTTAAATGCCATCGTACGGTTATTTAGTCACCCATTTACGTCATTACATCGATAACCACTAATGTTCCTTTCACAAACACGTGCAGGTGAAAATGCGCACAGCGCAAGAGTTATTCAAACACTGCCGACCCTAATTAAAATATTCATGTTACTAATTCGTAAAAGTTAATTAGGATTCGCGATATTTTTTCAAGAATCTACGGAAAATGAGTAACCAGTTTCAGAAAGATGCATTGAACTTTTATAAAACTAGTTTTCAATATAAATTGCGAATGTGCTTTTGAGAAATTGCATTTCCTGAAAAGCTTGTTAGCCCTTAGCACTTGAATGGCGACTTAAAAGGATCACTAAAAATTACTATACCATGTTTCAAAATAATTTTTCATTAATATTTTACTAGATCCCAAAAATTGTTAAACATTTTATGCGCAAAATATAAGAATGATATAAATCGAAAATACTGCAGGTCAGAAAAAATATTATGAGCTAAAATAGTTTCGAGCGAAAAGGGTTAAATAATAGTTAAATAACGAATGAAAGTAAGAGAAATGTCTAAAGTTTGTTTAAATATAAATCTGTTAGTATGAGTAAATTTTTTAATCATCCTGAAAGAAGAATACCGTATTTGCTTAATAATAGATATTTCTAAAATCAATATACAAGCACAGCGCTCGTTTATATCATATAAAATATTGTTTGTGTTCAATATGCAATACTGATAGAACATAATTAAAGTTTACTCGATTCGTTACATAAGTGAAGAACTTTAATTAATGAATTCAAGTAACTAAATATTAAGAAAGGACAAAAGCCGTTGGAAAATTGTAAAATACAATATTTAAACAGAACTAAAAACAATTCTGCTTCAGTTTAAATTTATTCATTACTATTACGAGGATAAGAGTATTCCTTTTAATTTTAATTATTTAATTCGTTTATGTCACTTGAAATTCTACTTATTGTTTAAAATGTGTGATATTATTTATAACTCTGCAAGCTACTCACGAATGTCAGACAAGTAGAATAGCCTATCAAATCGCGACTAACAGTTCACAATGCAACTCCCAATAAAAATGCATCGTCCAATTTGTAAACAGAATTCGAGAACAAGGAGTGCAATTCGATGGACTTGCAATTTCGTTTTACAACAGACTAGCTTGTTCGTATCATCAATTTGCGTTTCCCGTAGGGATCATTCCCAATGTACTTTTCATTACTTTTCCGTAATAAAAATATTTCTTATTCATGGTTCTTTCTTTGCACGCCGAATTAGTGCAGCTCCGGGTAGCCAGTTAATTAATTGCACGCTCCTCGTTGCAACCCAAACAACAATACGTCGTAACGAAACTGCTGTGGCGGTGGAAGCGGTAGGGGAACTGCACACACAACACTGACCTTTTTGCGAGTTAGTTTCCCACGTGTGGGTGGCAAACTGGTTCGGGGCGATCGTGATCAGACAGGGCAGGAGTATGCAGTGGTTCCCAGACATTTTATGGTTGCCGGAGAATCATGACCAATATGGTTTTGCGAACTTTAATCAAGTTCTTTGTCGAATAATCAGCGCGAATGAATTAGTAACACGGATGAGTAGAATCTAGGAGATACAATCTGTTACCACTTTAAATGTCATCGACGTTTCATATATTCGCTTCAACTTATAGCTCTTCCTAGAAGATCAGCTGCTGTGTGATTATTTTAGCGAAGAATCTTCAAGTGAATAAAGAAAAGGAAAAGTGCGGATACTATGAACATAAATGGCGGATATAGCTTGAACAGTTCACTTATTTTTGATGAAATGAACACCGACAGGCGCGTTTAATTCTGAAGAGGATTTGTAAATATTGTATTACTGTTTGTATTAATTACTATTGTATTACCGAAAATGTTGCTTAACCCTCTGCCATTCAAATTTTTCATATGTGTATACAAAAGTTTACGTAAATCGGAATTAAAAAATATCAATCTCCGTATATGCATAAATCAACAAAGAATTAATGAATTCAAGGAGATCGAATTTTTTCCGATGTGTGAAGTAGAAGTTGAAAATTAAGACGCCAAACTACAGAAATATTTCACCGTGTCTAACAACATTGGTTTCCCGTTTCCTCATTGGATTTTTTTTTGAAATGAAGATACAGAGAATACTAATGCAAGATGAAATTTACTTTTCCTGCTTAGACTGAGATTCCCGCATACAATTTATTCGGAAGAAGAATCAGCGCAGTAATTCGCAAAGCTAAATTCGTTAAATTTCCATTATCCCACCACTTTTTCCCATCTACCAATTTACTCTAGATACTATCTATCATAGTTTCTACTAGACGTTTTCTTAGAACTATAAACGCAACGATCTGGTTTAGAAGATAGTACGTAACAAAGACTGCGCCATAAAAGCGAGAAAGAAAAAGTGAATCAACCTGTTCAACGACTAACTTCCCTAATCAAACTCGATCTGACTCACCTGGCAATAAAAGATCTATTCTGTTCTGCGGACAATGAGTTTATTGAATCGCCGTTTCGACGAGAAACGACCGGGCAGGAAGGAACTGTACACGCGGAGCAGTCACTCTCATCGAAGCGTGATGGATGAACAAGTGACTCGCGTGACGGGAATATGCCCGTCATTTGGTCTGCGGACGATATTAGATATGCCGGCCAATGCGTTCTCAGGGTCTATTAATTTTGTCCACAAGGAGAGAGAGGCACGCGTAGAAGCGTATCGAATGCATCTGAAATGCGTTCAGAGATAGATTCGGCGACAGAATGCGGAGCAAGGCTTCTCACGGCCGATATGTCTGGCATTCATGTCCGTATGCCGTATGCTCAATGTTAAGTAGCGTGGAATGCGAAAATACTGTGACAATGACAGCCCGTTAACTCGCTAATCGATTACTGTTTTGCGTTGTGTATATTTAGGCAGGTAAACATTCTCGTGGACAAACCACGGAAAGAGCCAGAGCTTGAATGAAACTGTTACAATTTTCAATCGGTTCTGGTGCAACAGTTACTTTTTGACTTCGAACTTTTCCCGTCTAGAAAAACAGTTATAAACCCACCGAAACTTTTGTCTCATATATTTATGCATAAACAGAACATTTTTACTTTTGCGGAAATGGGAAAAAGTTTCAGTTGGACAGTAAACGGTTATTCTGCTTTGAAAGAGTTAAAGTACTTTCGAACAAATTTACCGTTTACCATTAAAAATAGTCGAGTCTTTCAAAGGGTTGTTTTAAATGTAAACATCGTTCCATCGTTAACAATTTCTTACAAAAAAGAGAAAATTTATATTTATTGCATGCCAACGTATAATCTAACGATCAGATATTGCTAACGAAGAAATAGAATTTTATTTCGGTTTAAAACGAATCGACGATGTTCGTGTTTCATAAATTTTGTTTAAAATTTTCATAGAAAGTGTGAAACGATATTATAGTGCAAGGGATTAAGCAACACTTGGGAATATGTAGTCGTTTCGGAATAATAAGGATGATTTTTCTACCGAAATTCAAAACGGATTATGCAATGGAATTTCATTGACAATGACACTGTTATCTCTGTGTAGGAGGCGAATAATGCCATAGGTACATAGTTCCAATAATTATAACATACCATATTTAATATAGGTACATTCCGGGTGCGAAGTATTTGATACTGTGATATTGTGTAATGATATTGTGTTTAATGGTTAGTAGGATGAAACATCGCGAAACAGTGGCAGTCGCGGAATAATGAACGGAATTGAACGCAGCAAGGATCCTGAAATTCTATTCGTGCGGTATCAACGGCCCGAATCGCGCGGATTCCGTGAATTTTTAGTCTCGAAACTTGTGTCAGATATTTACGCGAACGATTCTTTGGTATTCGGATTTCCCTGTATAATTATATTTCCGCGAGTCGTTCAGAATTCCGTCAAATTTTCATGATTTAAATTGAACATCATGAGTGCTTTTAGTATTTGTAGAGAAAATCAGGCATTTATTGCTGTGATTCGTTAATCAATTCACTGTTTATGTATTATATATATAAAAATTATATAATTTTTGAAATATTATACATGAAAGATGCAAAAATTAGATAAATATATATATATATATATATATATATATATATATATATATATATATATATAGATATTAGATAGATATATTAGATAAATATATATATTTTGAAATTCATGAAAGATGCAAAAATTAGATAAATATATATTTATCTAATATATCTATCTAATATCTATATATATATATATATATATATTTATCTAATATATCTATCTAATATCTATATATATATTTATCTAATATATCTATCTAATATCTATATATATATATTTATCTAATTTTTGCATCTTTCATGTATTTCAGTTTTCAAAACATTTCGAACTTTCACTGTTTTCTTTATACAATAGTACTGAAGAACAATGAAAGCTTTTGTTACTAAAGGAAAAGATATAACAAACTCCTGCCTTCTGTGTCCAAAATTACTCTATATAACGCCTTGAATCAGCTTCGTGCATTCATCAAAAACATTTTATCATTCGACATTTGAGTTTAATTAATTTATTAATAAATTTACGATAGATTGTATTGTTTACAAAGTAACTAGGCTTGTAATTATCGCTAAATTGGAATGTTTTAGTAGCCAGTTCTAATAATCAGCTACTTATATTGACTATCGTTAATATTCGGACACGTTTCAAAACGCAATAACTTTTTCAGAACTGGACTAAATGACTTGAATTTCTTTTTTAGATGATAGCGCGACCAGTCTACTAGGCCATAACAAGAATGCTTTTCTTAAATTTTGCTACTGCTTAGAATGACAAAAGAAAACAAAAACCTTTCGTTTTGTAACTTCTTTTTATCCGAGCCTATAACGAAAATTTAAAAAATATGTTTTATAGATCTCGGTAAGTTGTATGCGGGTTAAAAATTTCACCGAAATTGGTTTACCTTCGTATATACCTATGTAAATAATTGAAGACCGCAAAAATCGCAATTCTGTACCGATTTTTGTCACTTTCGGCCAATAAACGTGAGAAATTTGCAGTTTTTACAATATTTTAGCGCTTGTAACTTGACTTTGCGTTAAACGATTTCGATGAACATTTTTTAAATTTTCGTTATAGGCTCGGATAAAAAAGTTAAGAAACGAGAGTCTTTTATTTTGTTTTGTCATTCCAAGTAGTAGCAAAATTGTAACAAAGTAGTTCAGTCATTGTTTAGTATACTAGTCCCCCTATCATCTAAAAAACATTCACATCGTTTAATCCCAGTTTTTAAAAAGTTCTTGCGTTTTAAGATATAAATATTACATTAAAATATGAATATTAATGGTAGTCACTGCATATCAATTTCAATAAAACGATCAACGCTGACCTTAAAGAAGTAGGTTAAAAAGTTCGTAAATACGAACAAAAATGGATCTAATAACCGGCTACCATGAAATCGCTAAAAGATCTCGTTTTCCCTTGGTTAAAATTCCAAATTCCCAATTAAATACTGTTCCTTAACACTCAGAAATGCAAATAGACGTATTGATTTTTATTACATCGCACAGCTACAAAGCATAAAGAACTTCTTCCCAAACGTACGTACTCAAAAAATATTTCCATTATTTACGATCTATGGATTCCTATTAAAGTTTACTTTCAATGCCAACGATATTTAAAATACATATGGACCGTTTATTTTGAAAGTGGTGCAAGTCCACTTTCTTTCGTTTCGAGAAAATTGAATGTTAGCAGATCTGACAATTAAAAAATATAGGTTAATTATGTGAAGTCTGGGAATGTTTGTACTAATTTATCAATATGTAATCTGATTATATAAATTTCTTTTAGACGAATTTAACTAAAATAATATACAATTTCCAGGCTGCAAATGGACTTACACCACTTTCATAATTAGTCAATTGTAAATATCATTTAATTTTAATTTTGAAATAACAAATATCACTTAATATATATCTCATATTAATCCAATTTTGTTTATAAATAATAACAAGAAATAAAATAGGATTAGCATTTTTTATTTTGAACGTTAATTATATTTATATATTGTTAAACTTAACACAAGATATTGGTATCATTAATTATTTATGCTCTTCATGTGGCAGTGTTTTGAAATATTCATGATGCACAGGAGGTATATAAGGTAATAGCTGCTGCATATCCTTATATTTCTCGTATATAATAGGCTTGGCATCGTGATGGAAATTGGACTTACACCACTTTCATAATCAATGGTTACGCAATTTCTTTTACCGGCCAATTTTAAATTGAACAAAACATTGGCATTTTTTAAGATATTAAATACTAACCAGTTATAAACAAAAAGTTTACACTAAATTAAGCATAAATTACGTGATATCTCATTTTTTTAAAAAAAGGACTTACACCACTTTCAAAATAAACGGTCCATATACTTTACAGGTTGGAAATGATCTATTCAGACTCGCGCAGTGTACATACTTGCAACGTACTTCATTCCATCTCGGCCGTTGATCGTTGATCAATCATTCTGACAATGGGACGTTTTCTCCTCGATCGCCTATTCACAGCCGGAAGTTTGTTGCCGCTATCGCGGGCCAGGACAAACTGCTTCCAGGTATCGGTTACGAGTCGCAATGAATTCGGCTGACAAAGGGACGGGAAAATAAAATTCCACGTGCGTCACGGCGCGCTTTGTGACCAGCCACGCGGGAACACGCCTCGCGTGACTCTTTGTCGATCTTTGGCCCTGGGCTTGCAAGGACGGAATCTTCACGTTGCCTCGTCGCTTGTATTTTCTTTCAGTCTTCGCTGAGGATACTAATATCTCCATTTTTCTCCCCCCCCCCCACCTCCTGTTTCGTGACGGACCACGATATTACAATTACCAGGAGTGTTCGTTACTGTTGGAATTATGGAATGAAAAAATGAATATGATTCTAATTCTTTTCTTAAAAAGGACTTTATTTTATTCCTTTATTGAGAGAAGGTATATGGGCGAAAGCGATCGAGCTCCCAAACTCTACTGAGAGTCCGGTAAGAAAAAACGCTTCTTTTATACCCTTCTTGGGTTCGTCTTATCCACCAATCAGAGACGTTTTATTTGTCGCGTTTCACATTGTATACGTGACGCTGGGATCCCCAAACAGTCAAGGCACGATGTATATCTAATGGTACCGGTGATGATGTATCGCGGTATCTACTATATACAGTTTACATCACCGTCGTTGCCCGCTGACGGAACCGACGAAAATGTAAACCGATATCTTAGTATCTTAGTACTAAGTAAACTATAGATTAATTTTTGTTCGAGGCTAAAATTTCAACAGTTACAGAACTCATGAGGCACGACAAAGGAAGACGAAGAACGTTTGCGAAATGCAGTAATTTCCTTCAGAAATGTTTTTAGTCAGGATCGAACACGCAGATCTGAGAATACTAAAACATGACTGTTCGAACCTCGCGCCTCGACTTTATAGTCGACTATACGTGTGCGCGCGAGCATGCGTGTGTGAGAGAGGAAGAACGAAACTATGTATCTGGAAAAGCAACGGCCAGCATACCGATGTACATTAACCCTTTCGCTACTACGGGTGACTATAGTCACCCGCCACAAAACGACACCCACATACGATGGGTGACTATAGTCACTTGCCACAAGATGCCACCTATACACGACGGGTGACTATAGTCACCGGTCACAACAATGGAGCCAAAAGTTAAAACAAGGGCTATCGCTTCGCTTATGTGTGTATCCGTGTTTTGAGAAGTTTCATACAGAATATAATTATTAAAACATTATTGCTCAATAATATGTTATGAATATAGTTACTATTTTGTTGTGCAATGTAAAAATATTAATTGTATTGTTGAATTAAAAATACGTTCACGGAAAATTATGAACGAATTGTTATGAACAGAAATCATTTTGCTTCTAAAAGCAGTGTCACAACGTCGTTTTTGAAGCAAAAGACTTGGCCCCGAATGCTGAAGACTGCGCGCGCTTAATGTTCCTGCTTTCGGCAGGGTGCTCCGTTCTACACGAGGGACTCCGCGGCGAGGCCCGCCGTAGCGAAAGGGATAATATGAATAATGCTAGAATAAAAACGATGACTTAACTTTTTTTATTTCTAATTTTCTATGTATGAAAATTTGTTTAACATATTGGTGAGATTTTTCCAATTAAAATGAGAACACCAAATACGACGTGCTTTAATCCACATTTATTCAATCACATCGTGATCGATCCAGTTTTGAGTAATCAAAAATATTTGTCCAAACTATATCGTATTTGGCCTCAGTTTAATCGGAAAACTATCAGCAATATGTTAAGAAAGACCAGTTTTAAAACGTTAAAATTAGAGAAAGTTATGTCATTGTATTATGAGTTGTTTCCTGGGAATTCGAGTCAAAGGAGCCGCGGCACGTGCCGCAGCACACGTGTTCACCGACTCCGTCGACCTTAGCATCGGCGTAGCGAGAAAATCGATAAATCACAGGACCATAACAATTTCATAGCGCGAATCCGAGAATATATGTGCCCATAATTATGAAAGTGGTCTAAATCAAAATTTAAAAAAAAATGAATTTATCACTTATTTCACACGACATGATTTTAAACTAAATTTATTCAATGTAATTTATACGATATCGTCAAAAATGAACCTTTAGATAGTAGTTGTAATTACAACGATATACGGAATTCATTTAGTGTTAATTATGAAAGTGGTCTAAGTCAACATTACTATGAATTGATCGAAAATTGTAGAAAAAGAAATACATTTTCGATCAAACGAATGTCGCAGCCGGATTTTATTTCAACGAAATCACTTGAAAAATCAATAACAAGGAGAGTAAAAAATACCGCGGGCGAATCTGTCTCTTGGCTAAAAATTCAATGGATGAGATTCTTGAAAAATGAACCTTATAAAATGTTTTATAAGACTTCTTTAGATGATTCTGAATTCCAAGTTTTGGATCTTTCACCTAAAAGAGGAAGACCAAAAATATACGAAAATATTCAATTACTTCCATTATACAACACCACTAGACCAGTAACGGAAGAAAAACATAAAGATTTTATGTGTTTACTACCATACATCCCTCCAGTTTTTCAGGAACATTTTAAAAATCTTAAAAACTCGAAATTATGATAAAAATGGATTACTTTTTAAAAATGATTAATAAATGTTTATGAATTATTTCGTTAAAGTTGTTGTTTCAAATGGACCGTTTATTTTGAAAGTGGTATAAGTTCTTTTTTTTAAGAAATTCAAAATGCCGAATCTGAGCTTATATTGTCTAAATACCCCACGCAACGCCACTTACAATTTCTTTCGATGACATTGGACTTACACCACTTTCAAAATAAACGGCTCAAATAAAAATCACAATTTTTTATTACTTTAGGTCAATTATAGGACATTCAGTTAATTTTGAAAATGATCTAAGTCAATTCAAGCTTTAAAAACAACATTTTCCTATGAAATTCACACAAAATTTCATATCTATAATAAATTTCCATTAATCAAGACTAATAAAATTATAAATTAAAATGTTGCATAATGTAAAAATATTTTTTAATTTATTCAAATGCGATTCATTAAATATCTCGAAACACACACACAAGAAATATATGACTTAGACCACTTTCATAATTATGGGCACATATACTGAAGTTCGGTAAATCCTGGAGAAATTACAGTACACCGTCGGGCACCAAGAACATGAATGAGAATCCGAAATTTGATGTATATGCATAGTATGACGTAAGAAATATGGTAGAATCTTGATTCTCCGAACTGATCTGGCGAGCATGATCGTTCGGATAATAGGATAGTTATATATCATGCTAAATTGAATCTTTATTGATCTTCACAATAAACACATAGGGTGACCTGTCTATGAATGAATATTTGAGCTGCACATTTGTTAAAATGATTAAGGTAAACGTAGCAAATTGGACGCTTTTTAGAGGGTACATATAAGATTATCATCGATTTTATTACAATTAAAGATGTTAATGTTCAATATTTATATTACTTTTCGATAGTTTTATGTTTCTAGAAAACATAATGAACAATGCAGTTCTGTATTCATTGATATTTTGTCGTCATTCGTTTGTACACTATAAATCTTTCATTCTGTTTTTGTTTCAAGATGTATCATTTTGAAATATAATATAAATCAAACATAATTTGCTGATTTAAAGTGTTCAAAAAAAGGTGCAGTATTGTCCAAGGAAGAAATTACGCTGTCTCGTGTATTTCAAACAGAACGTTTATTTTAAAGGTTCGAATGGATCTGTGTGTATTCATCTTGATAGGACGTCTGAGGAAAGTTCGGTTGTAGATGTGGTTTTAGTGAATTGGATATTGTTGGCTATTGATTGTCAGGAAAAACGGTGGAGATGGTAAAAAGTTAGACAGAGTGGGAGTGGAGTAAGTAGGATTCTGACAATGCCTTGTAAAAGAATATTTACCGATTTTTGGCGTGACCGGAAGAAAGTTGCAAACATCGATGGTGGGGTGTACGTCTGTAAGCCTTTGTTTATGACTTAATTTTATGCGGGTATTGCCTGTTCGGTCGCGCTTGTTCCTTCTAACGGTGGCTAGTGGTATGTTCATTTGAGACATATATTTTTGAAAAATGTTACTCGCAAATTGCCATCACGCTGGCAAGAGGTCATAAGTAACGACGGAAATTACATTGTTCAATAAATATTACTAAATTTATGAAAAATCTATTATTTCCTTTCATTTCTTAAACGGACAGAACTTTCCGGTAGACCTAATACATATGTCTGAGAAATATATGAGGATATAATATACAACATATATCACCAAACAGGGTTCCACATTTTTTGATAGTCTATAATTAACAGCTAAAGATTTCTTAATAAATGTTTAATAACAGTAGCAATTTCAATCGTGAGTCATCGATTAACTCCCAACAATGTGATCTAATAATTTCTTCTCAAACCACGATTTAAAAGAATGTTTGCAATTGATGTTAATTAATGCATATGTCCACAAATAAAACAAAATTAAAGACGAGCGTACTCTCAGCAAAAATAATAATTTTAAGAAACCATTCCCAAGAAGAGGCATTTCATACAGTTCCAGTGGACAAAAGTTTCCCAAAATTTCAGTTATTTGAACGAAGGTCAGGCGCATCTCTGTTTCAATGCACCCGCTCTCATCCCCTCAGCATTCCAACAGAAAACGAATTCTTAAAAGTTGCAAATTCCGATTCGTATTTCCCGTGTTTTCATGATCAGCACTGCCACCCGACGACATTTATTTCTTGTTGGACTGCATACAAACGGAAAAAATATTTCCCGACGACCGACAGATTAATCCATTGAAATACTAGAAACACGCTCGAGACATTTCCGCGATCGATTTGTGTGCGCATGGACTCCGAGCGGGATTTGCAGGCGCTAAATTTAAGTTCGAATTGACACGCGAGATTATTTAGGCGCTACTCAACCTGGATTAACGATGGAACGCTTGCATCGAGTTTATTCGGTTTCCGATGTCGCGCACTCCAGTTCTAATTGCATCGGGGAAACTTTATTTCCACTGATAAAGAGGCCGGTAGCAGTAATTACTTCGTAGTCGCTCGCTGTTTAAAACTGGAATAGGTGACGTAAACTGTTTGTGTATTGTCACTTCTGTAAATTAAACCGGCTACTACAGTTCACTGTTTACATGTTAAATTTAAACGTTTTACTGACTGCGAGATAGTAATAGATACGACCGTACTTGCAGTTTTATGTTTGAAATCGTTCACTCCCGAATGTCGCGAAATCGATTGAAATATTGGGTTGGCAACTAAGTAATCGCCGATTTCAGTTATAGATGACTCTCACTCCCATTTTTATGATATCCGTAAATGTTATATATTATAAAATTATTATTATTATTATTATGTTATTTTTTATTATCCGTGAATTTTCTTTAATGTGCTCGAATAATGGAACAGGAATGCAAAACGCGATAAAATTATTTGTTATAAAGTTACGTCACAAGTGTCTGATAAAAATATTTACTATTGCGTCTGAGTCAATTTAGTAAAGTTAACTCGGACAACGTCAAACAAATATTAATAACAATTCTACGTATGTATTACGCTCACTATATTGTTACAATGATATACTTTACAAACGATTTTGCACCTAAATGAGAGAACATTGTATAATTTTTTGTAAAATTAGTTTAGGTCGATGATAGTGTCTTTTACTGATTAAAACGTATTTTATAAAAAGACGATTATTTAAACGAACTTGATGATAAGGGAATAAACGTTACTGAAAGATGAAACGTTAATATTGTTATCAGGAGAATGTGCGAGCCTAGTAGAGCAGTTAAATCGTCGCTGATGGATATTATAAAATGTAGTCGCGCTGACCACTGTAATCTTTCAAGAATAAGGATAATGTTAAATTCATAATATTACATTCGTGACTGAAACTGTGTTAGGATTAAGCTAGTTTAATAGCTGAATTAAGCTAGTTTTAAAAATAATTTTAAAAAATCAAGCTCCACCTACTCCTTAGGATTTATCCTCGATAGTTCCAGGATATTAATCTATTGGGTTGGCAACTAAGTAATTGCCGATTTCAGTTATAGATGTCTCTCACTCCCATTTTTATGATATCCGTAAATGTTATATTATAAAATTATTATTATTATTATTATGTTATTTTTTATTATCCGTGAATGTTAGCAACTGGACAAATTGAATGCAGCGGTCAAGGAAAAGCGACCAGAATTGGTCAATCGTAAAGGTGTCATTTTCCAGCAGGACAATGCTAGGCCGCACACGTCTTTGTCCACTCGGCAAAAATTGATGGATATTGGTTGGGAATTGATGTTACACCCACCATATAGCCCTGATCTCGCGCCATCGGATTACCACTTATTTCGATCCCTGGACAACTCCCTTCGTGGTAAAACTTTTAACGATGATGACGCTGTAAAATCTCACTTAAGTCAGTTTTTGGCCGAAAAGGATCAGACTTTCTACGAGCGTGGAATTTTCAAGTTGTCAGAGAGATGGCAAAAGGTCATCGAACAAGATGGAAAATACATTACAGATTAAACTTCGTTCCAAGTAAAAAAAAAATTTTTTATTTCATTGAACAAATCGGCAATTACTTAGTTGCCAACCCAATATTTCTAGCCAAAGTTACGATTACTTTTTAAATCTTTCTCCGCGTATTGTCATTTCACAAAAGTGACACACAAAATTAAACGTATCAACAGTTTATTCAGAAAATTTGTTGCATTTAGGTTTTACTGGCCCGATACTTTATTCTATACGTTAGCATAGAACATAACACCTACTATACGTTGCGATTACAGGTGCTATGGATTGAAGTTTACAACGAAATACAATACAAGGTCGAAAACCAAAAATTATCCAGAATTTATACAATGCTAATGAAAAAATGTACAAAAATGCTATAAATCGTTATTCAGTTTGTTTTATGCATCATCGTATCGAATTTATCAAGAAAAAGTTGGAAGGTTTACGAAATATTAGCTTTGTGCCTTTGAACACGTTCAGAAAGTGATGAAACACACTGCTGTTAAAACGTCTTCCTCGATAACAGTTCTCGTAAGATTTTCGTCACTGGGAATTAGGACAAGGAATATTACAAACTCTAATATTGCATTCGTCATCAACATACAATATAAGTGCATCTGGACGTAGTCTGTTTTGTCGATGAGTGCAACAGGAATAAATGATCTATTATTATCACTGAAACAAGAGATACAGTAAATTCTCCGTAATCGACGTTCAGATTGTGTACAAAAATGGACGATTTGGGAAAAGGAGATACGATTATTCGAGTCTCGCGGCTCGTTTTTACAATTACCGATTGTCAATAACTATAAAAACAAGGCTCGAATAATCGTATCTCCATTTCCCAAATTTTCCATGTCGGTGTTTGTAAGTATGGATCCCTACAGTATTCACAACTGCAACTCGTCGGAGTAAGAAGTTTATTCACAAAGTGTAGAACTTTCTTAAGTCGTAGAACTACAAATAGCCAGTGTTTATCAGTTCTACGTAGGCCGAAAATAAAGCCAATCAATTTCTCCGTAATCTGCCAGGCTACCGCGAAAAGAGCTGTAAGAGCAGTTTCCGCGGGAGCGGGCCACTATAAATTCTTTTTTTCACTCTCGAAACGAGTGACATTCGTGCGAGTAGGGAAGTACATACAGTATATTCTCATCGTTCAAGGTCGTCCAAGATCTGAAAATACGCCCGTGAATCGATCGGGCGGGTCGAAATATAGCGGCTCTGTTCGTTGATGTATTTTTGTAAACGGGCGGGGGTGCGCGGGCCGATCGTCCAGCGTTTCTTTTTACGGCGCAAAGATCAAAGACCTCATATTCGTCCTGAGGACTTCTGCCGCGACGAACTTGAAAAGTCGCGCGCGTCGCTTTCCGCGCGTATTTTACTCGCGCAGATCTATTTATCCCAGGTCGCAGGAAATCGAGCATTCATTATTGTGGACAGCGACCTCTTCTTTCGTTTCTAACCGTTGCTTAACACTGAATGTATCAAGCACTAAAGCTAATCGACGTGTGACGTTTTACGAGACTTAATTTATTTAAACTCTTCACTATTTTTGTATTGTAACGTATGCTGGAGAAATGCATTCATTTATCTACTACGAAAGGATCTCCTATATGTAGTTCCAACAATTTTAAAACCTAAAATGTGAAACAAGTCATTTTGACCAGCATGGTAGGTTTAGTGTTAATCAAAGCGTAAGATTTAATTTTTATTGGTTCGTACAATAAATAGTGTTCTACGAAGACCGCTTCATGTCGATCTACTCGCACGAATAACGTGTTTGGATAATACAAAATTCAAATATTAGAGTTTTGGATAACCGAGGTTTCATTGTACAGAGCTAAATAATTTCATATTTATTAATTTTTACAGTAAATCGTTTCGCATATGGGTTGCCTTAGATTGAGCTGATCACATCTGAGACATATTTAAATCACAGAAAATTCTGAAATCGAGGGATCGGATAATCGAGGCTCTACTCTATTTACATACTTTCAGAGTCAGCGCACACGGGCTAGTTTCAAGCCACGAAGATCGATATTTTTGCCGCATTCATTTCACTATCGCTGGAAGCTCGCTACTTCAATTTTGATTTGTTGTGGTCTCAGATTGTGCGATCAACGAATGTAGCGAATTGTGAAATATATTCGTGGCCAGAGGTTTTCGGGATTTTTTAAAAGACCACCTAGCCAGGACCATTGATGAACGCGATTACTTTGGCCCAGTTTCTGCGTTCGCGAAATCTCGCGGATCAGCGGAGATCCTTCGAGCCAATAATAATATTGATGCTAGCAGCGATGAAAAAATAAAGCATGCCAGCTGCCTGAGCGAATCGTTGAACGTAAGGAGCCACGTTTTCGAGCGTTCCCGCGTTAAAAATACGGGAACCGTTGCCGGTCGGCCAAGAAAAATTCTCGCAAGCGAATTTCTCTGCCAATCCGACCGATTTTATCCGACGAACGCGAGATCCTTCATTGACTAGTCTCCGCCTTTCCCCTCTTACATTTTTCTCCGCGATGAGAGTTGCCTGAGAGGATTACACGTTTCGAGTGCATACTTCGCGATGCGAAAGGCGATTTCATCGTTATAATTCTTTTATCTGCCGCTACTTCGAAACTCTAGCCCTCTACAGTGTTGCATGCTATGTTTGGAGATGTGAAACACAGTCGTTTACTTTATTTTCTTGAAAAAATCTCGCGTCTCCTGCCTCGAGATGGAAACTCGGAGCCTGAAGTGCCGGCTCAAATGGATCTATAGACGAGAGTAGGCTACTTTTATAATTGAAAAGTACCTTTTCAATTATATCGAATATTTGGACGGGTGAATAATGTGTACCGTTTTCGAAGATATTGTTTGACTTTGCTTACAATGAAAAGCAAAGACTCTCTAGTGGCGGAATAAAAGCGTGTAAAACGATAGAATTATGAATTATACAAAAAAACGCATTTAACAAGCTTTGACTGCCGTTCTGATCCTCGAGTGTAGATCAGACGGGTTACTTTGAAATCATCGGCGATCACTTCACCGGCAATGTTTTCGTCGACACGAGTTTCACCGGTGGCATTCAAACCTAACCCAGACCTAATCCTGACCTAACACAGAATGAATGTTGATTAAAAAAAATCGTCGATGCTTTCAATAGCGTCGGTGAACTCGTGTCGACGGAAACATAGTCGGTGGAATGATCGTCAACGATTTCAAAGTACATAATCCGGATCAGACAATCGCACACCGTTCTTGCGAAAATCATGTCGGATATTAAAACCAAACGTAAAACTTGTCGGATATTGCGATAAATCATTCTAATCACACTTTGAAAGATGTTACAAGACGTTCTTTTTATTACAGTAGAACTAACCAGAATTGCCTTAATGTTCGTATAATAAAACAGTCACTTAATTAAAGTGCTGGATTATATTTTTATAGTAAATCATTTTGCGTACGGATTACTTGAGCTTAAGTTGATTGAGTAGAGTATTCTGTTATTGGAGAGCCGGATAATCGAGGTTCTACCGTAATTCAAAAACTACAGTTTTGTGAACCGTAAATAGCGCCTATGTTCGTTGGAAAAATGAAAGGAACGATTTATTTTTGTTGTCATATTTTGCACATACGAAATTCCATTAAGAATTACAGGATCTACGAGAGAGGAACTAGTAACTGTGACCGACTCGAACTCTGTAACATTGGTTTCGTTCATTAACACGTTGACTGCCGCGTCACCCGTATTCGGGTGACAGCAAAAGTTCTCATCAGGCCACGTCACCCGGATGGACACTAGGAGCAGGTGAGGATTAGACTACAATGAGAAACCAGAATCAAAGCATACTCTGTCTGGCCAATGTGAATGTGATTTTGCTCACAATATATCCGAATAATCGACTAAGAAACATTACAGTTCAGTTAACACGTTGACTGCCGCGTCACCCGTATTCGGGTGACAGCAAAAGTTCTCATCAGGCCACGTCACCCGTAATTCGGGTGACGCTGATTTGACTACTTACAAAGGATTTCCGAAAATATTTCGACGAATATTCTACAGGAGGTGATGAAACGATGGAATTCTTATAAAAATGGTTTATTAAAAAAATTATTCGCAGTGTATAACATTAAAACATTCTCTGCAAAGTTGAGGTTGATCAGGACAGCTTGGACAAAAAGTTGTTTGTTTTTTCAGATATGCTCGTGCCTCTGATCGGTCCATTTCATATCTTTTATTTGAACTGTAGCTTTCTCAGTATCATCAACATTTCTTTCTTCTTCCATGACCAATTCTCGTAAAATCTCGTCAATAGTATCTTCATAACATTCATTATCACTAAGATTATATTTATCAGTATCCAAATCAGAATCTGACGATGTAATTTTATTTATGCTTCTCCTTCCGGGCAATCCGATCTCTTTTCATTATTGAAAAAAATAAGGGCAGAGATTTTAAGTTATACCATTCGGTACTCTGCAAAGATTCCAACTGTTCATGCAGGAACAGAAACAGATATGAATTAACAGCGCACGCTTCCTATAGCGGCACGGGTGGCCTGTAGGAGATTTTGTTGTAAATACGCGTGGCAGTCAACGTGTTAAATTAATTTGGCTCGATGGGATTTTCGAGCGACAGTGAACGTGTTGATTTAGTTAATCCTATATAGAAGACAGTTTGTCAGTGGTGCGCGGCTACACAAGGAGTCGAGTCGACAAGATCCACGAAAAAGTCGGTCAGAGGGGAAGATCGTTACAGCGGGCGGAAGATTCTCGAGATCTTCGGGGCGGAGAGAAAGGAGATACGGAAATACGTTCTCTTAATGGGACTTTAATCAGCGGCATGCTCGCGCTGGGGTGGGGGATCAAACGCTCGACAGCGGGCAGCCAAAGAAATCGTGCCAGGTGTCGGAGCACGCCAAAAGGCTTAAACTTTGTACTCATGTAGAATTAACGAGTTTCTAGCGACGGCAATTTGACACGGCAAGAAAAGCCAGTTCCGTTCCGTTCCGTTACCGACGAAAATCGCGCGTCCGCGAGAGAACGCGTACACACTTCCTGGCCGGTTTCTGGACCGCGTTGCGCACTTCGTAAAACTTTCGATTACGTAATCGGGCTTTTTTCCTTCATTTCTCCGACGATATTTTCGGTCGAGACCTGGCCGTGCCAGATGTCCCGTATTCCGTCGCGTTCGGAATATCGTCGGCGGAACGAAAGTATGCTCACGTGCTTCTTATTCGTGTTCCTCGAGAAAAATCGCTCGATGTAAATAAGAGACGTCTTCGCCGACGAGGCTACCGTTGGCGAAATCGCAAACGACGGCTGGCGTATGTGTGACATTGTGCTTTGAGATCAACGCGTAGCGAAGAGATGGTTTTTGCAGTGATATTATTTTCTTCAATTGTTTAGGCTGGACACGTCCTTTTATCGATAATGGGCGTTGATACATTTTCTTGTATATTTTTCGTACTATAGTCTTTCTTTTCTTTCTTAATTGTCCCTTATACATTTCCGTGCAATTTGTCTACTGGGACATTTGGCAAATTAACTTGAACTATAGTGGATGTAAAGAATGAGAACGATAAAAGTTTAATGGTTTCTTATATAGTTAGGCTATTGAATTAAAGAAAATCATTGTTGTAATTTTATGCAATTTTTGCTTTATCAAGATATTTACAGTTGTGAACTTAACAGTTGCATTTATTTACATAGCTATTGGGTTGGCAACTAAGTAATTGCCGATTTGTTCAATGAAATAAAAATTTTTTTTTACTTGCAACGAAGTCTAATCTGTAATGTATTTTCTATTTTGTTCGATGACCTTTTGCCATCTCTCTGACAACTTGAAAATTCCACGCTCGTAGAAAGTCTGATCCTTTTCGGCCAAAAACTGAGTTAAGTGAGATTTTACAGCGTCATCATCGTTAAAAGTTTTACCACGAAGGGAGTTGTCCAGGGATCGAAATAAGTGGTAATCCGATGGCGCGAGATCAGGGCTATATGGTGGGTGTAATATCAATTCCCAACCAATATCCATCAATTTTTGCCGAGTGGACAAAGACGTGTGCGGCCTAGCATTGTCCTGCTGGAAAATGACACCTTTAGGATTGACCAATTCTGGTCGCTTTTCCTTGACCGCTGCATTCAATTTGTCCAGTTGCTAACATTCACGGATAATAAAAAATAACATAATAATAATAATAATTTTATAATATAACATTTACGGATATCATAAAAATGGGAGTGAGAGACATCTATAACTGAAATCGGCAATTACTTAGTTGCCAACCCAATAGATTAATATCCTGGAACTATCGAGGATAAATCCTAAGGAGTAGGTGGAGCTTGATTTTTTAAAATTGTTTTTAAAACTAGCTTAATTCAGCTATTAAACTAGCTTAATCCTAACACAGTTTCAGTCACGAATGTAATATTATGAATTTAACATTATTCTTATTCTTGAAAGATTACAGTGGTCAGCGCGACTACATTTTATAATATCCATCAGCGACGATTTAACTGCTCTCCTAGGCTCGCACATTCTCCTGATAACAATATTAACGTTTCATCTTTCAGTAACGTTTATTCCCTTATCATCAAGTTCGTTTAAATAATCGTCTTTTTATAAAATACGTTTTAATCAGTAAAAGACACTATCATCGACCTAAACTAATTTTACAAAAAATTATACAATGTTCTCTCATTTAAGTGCAAAATCGTTTGAAAAGTATATCATTGTAACAATATAGTGAGCGTAATACATACGTAGAATTGTTATTAATATTTGTTTGACGTTGTCCGAGTTAACTTTACTAAATTGACTCAGACGCAATAGTAAGTATTTTTATCCGACACTTGTGACGTAACTTTATAACAAACAATTTTATCGCGTTTTGCATTCCTGTTCCATTATTCGAGCACGTTAAAGAAAGTATAGCATAACGAAACACAGCGCATTGGCACGACCCTAACCCGTTGTTTATCGCGTGAATTTAAGTTAAGATCGGGAATAATTTAAACGAGTGGATTTTGGCGAAGCGCAAGGTCCGGTCATGCGAATTATTTACGAGACGCGAGCGTCTATTAATCCTCCTTGCAGCCGGCGCCGCAATTCCATCAGAATTTCGAATCCGATTCCCTTCCAGTGCCAATGGAGACTCTAAATCGAAAATCATTAAACTGAAATTGTCGATGGTTTACACTACGGAATTGTCGGATCAGCTAATTCAAATCGGAGTTTAGTGGTCCGAAGCACAAAAGCACATGAACTGAAGTATTTTATAGCTTGAAAAGGTACAAATTGGTACGGCTACACCAATTATTATGCTTTTCGCAACCTATGCTTGTTTATGTACAGTTTTGTAAAAGCACTCAAATATCGAAGATGAAAAAAATAAGAATCTTTTCCATATATTATTATTTTTGGACTGAACATGTAAAACCAGCGAAATTCTGTACAAACTTGCACTTCTTGCGCCCGAGAAGAATGTCCATTACTATAAAAAAATGATTTACCAGTTATTTTGGATTTGCAGATTTTGTCGACACTATTGGAGGAGAAAGTTGACTTTCGTCGTTATTGCTTAGGAAAACGAGTTCCGACTCAATTTTCAAAGTACTGTGTCATGTATATACTTTTTTTGTGCAGAATAATATGCAGAATAATAATGTCGAAGCACAAGGGGAAGGTTTTTATATATTTTTAAAAATTAAATTCAAGAAACGCAAAATGTCATTCTATTCGGAAGTAGTTAAAGTGAACAAGATTGATTTTGTCGGAGATTCGAGATACAAACGTGTGTGCATCTTGAAATTTATGCGTCACGCTGCCAAAATTCTTTACCGGAGAAGTGACATGCAACATCCGTTCGTGTCAGACAAGAAGACTTACTAACAAGCTTGCATCATGTCATGAAAAAATTTGATGCAGACTGCGGAAATGCAAAAATAACAATAATTTCAAAATTTTATACGAAAAAGATTAGTAACAGAAGTTCATTATTTAGATTTGAAAATATTGAACACAAAATATAGAGGAAATTTAAAAAAAATCAAGCGATTAAATGAACTTCTATTTTTAAACGCTTCGATTACAGACAATGATTATAAACGATCGAAATTTGAATTCATTACCGATAGTCTGGATCTTTGACTCTAGATCTTTCTTTTTGAAAATTTTCGTTTCCACAGTTATTTCATAGTTTGTGTACGAATATTCTTTCACTGATTAGGAAGATCTTTTTAGAAAAATAGAGCTGAAAATTGTTTAAACTATTTCACATATTTGCATACGCTACAAATGCATAATGATCCTGTGGCGGTTGTTCGTAACAATTATCGCAGAGGGATATTCATTTCGGTTGTTCATAACAGTAATCGATCCGAGAAATGGTATCTCGCTTGGCCATAACTGTGTAGAATGCTGTTTTGCACTCAACTGAAACAATTGTATACCTATCAAAACAGTGATTTTTTTCATTGATACAACAGAAATTATAAAACTCAAAACTGTGCTATATATGTTTATGCATTTACGATGGCATCTGTAAATATGAAAAGAAGCAAAAGAAAATTTGTATATTAACCAAAATTAACAGTACATTTACTTCATGTTATACTTTTATTTCATATTGACTACAAGAATTTTTTCCAAGCATGAGCAATATTTATCTCACTCTAGTTTTTATGAAATGATCGGTAGAAAAGGGAATTTGCATAAGAAATCGAAATAAACTGTTACTTGCCTCATACCTCTTACAATTGATGCAGACAATTTTTATTTTGCATCAAAATCTGCAGCCTAAGTTCTCGATCGCGAAAAAAGGCATTAATCAAGACGAAGTTTTCAATTAAACAAATTCTTGTGCCACGACTTTGTTGGTTTTGGTTACAACAGTTATTAATCCCAAGGCGGACTCTTCGACAGACGCGTTGCCTAATGAAATCCAGAGCTGATCGAGCAACAAATAAGCGTTATTCGCAGTGTAAAATATCATCGTTATTCATCGAACGGCTAGCGTCGGTAGTCTCGCGGGAGCTAACAATATGCGCCCGACTAATAATACCCTCTCTGCACTAATTTGGAATCCACGGGATGCCATTCCAACGTAGAAGGTGAATGCTAGAGTGCATCAAGCACAATTTATTTGGTCCAGACGCGAGCGGACTCACGGCCGTGTCTATTAAGTCGCGGCTCTATCTTGTCGCGGAACCGTCTTCATTTTTCACGCGTAGGACACTGCCAAGAAGTATAAATTCAAGCTTAACCAGAAAACCAGAAGCACCCGGGGTTTTCATCGAATTCCGCCCTTGATCCGTTCCGCGGCCGACCATAAATCCTTTACACGCTCCCCGCGAGAGACTCTTTCTGTTCCCAGAATTCCCGGTCCCGATTTTATTGTAACGTTAAGACCGCGGGCTCGAAACGCGAACGACCGTAGAGGTCCTAGGCACCGATGATGGTCCGCTCTCCGTTTATCATCCGCGCAGATGATGCATCGTTGAGCAGGAACGATGCATCATAACGCGCCTTAATTATTCCCATAACTATGAATCTTGGTGAGCTGCCTTTCCGAGGAAACTTAATGGTGCACGATGAGCTCTTTTATGGCGATAGCAAGTCTCTCTGACGATCACCGCCATTGCGAGCTACACGAGTTTCCGTCCTCGCCCGTTGGCTGACTGACTTGTCGAAAATGAACACTCGCACGAGAACAATTGCACACGATTTTCGGAAACATCAATCGAATTATTCTTATATTATCATATATATCAAGGTTATACAATATTCTGACAAGTGTAGTGGTATTTATGTCAAATTTTAATATTTATCAACGGGATTTTTTTATCCATGATATAACAGTGTTTGTTGAGACGAGTACAAATGACCTATCACACGACATTTATTCCATGTAGTAAAATGACATAAATGAAATGCATGTCAGACAGATGAACGCAAGTCGCTAGCAAGGAAGAAGGAAAGAAATTGGTAATATCCATTGTGGTTGCAAATGTTCTCCAGGACAACGTATGACGTATCGTAATCCATAAATAAAAATACGATTGTACTTCCATTCGCCCGAGAATAATATTTTTTGCCAATCCTGACTTGTTCGATATTTACGAGGCTTAGTGGATTCAAATCTTATTTTTTGATTTTTAGTACACAGTGTTGGTTTCTTACGTGGTCGTCGTGTACTTAATTGAAAATGTTCCAACAGTCTATTAACTGTTCCAGCATTGATTTGTGTATTATTGCTTAAATTGATTGAAGCTGTAATAGCATTTGTAGAACAAAAAAGAATCATAGTGCAAGAGGTTGACTGATCAACTGAACAAACTGATCTGCAAGAAATTGTATACATAAGATGAAAGTTTAGGGTATGGGATTGGAATACATATAGCAGAGACTAACAAAAAGCAGCTACAAATTTTACGAAACAATCATATTTTATTATCTGACGCTACGTTCTGCTGTTCTCACAGCGTGACTGAAAACGCGAATAATTTAATTAATGTCAAAGTTTACGCACATGTAGATAAATGTAACAGGTACGTGAAATTAAATTCGTAACGATATTAATTAAATGTAAAGGCAATTTTTCCTTTCAGGAAGTATCGTTCGTTAATTTCACATCTTTATTTTTTCAAATTAGATATTTTTACTCTGAAATTTCATTAGATGCTATGGACCATGATTCATGAATAATACTTCAATTATAAACTACGTCGGTACATAGTTAACCGTGACGAAATAATTGCTAAATAGTAAATTTACTTAAAAGGACTATGTAATTGCAATGCTTATAACAACGAATATCGCTTTATCCCTTAAATGCATAGAGTCCCAAAAATGAATCAATAACTTTTTGCGCGGATACCCGACAACAGTTTTGATATCGATACATTTGGCTGAATGGCAGTGATTCCTTTCTCCATTGACTTATCAAAAAGTAACTAAAATAATGACATTTGACTTCAATATTTGTATCTTTCTGACGTTATACCAATTGGCGCGCATTTTTGATAGCGGGTTCATTTACGTACTTTTGGAAGTGGATTATTTAGAAATATTTTGGTGTATTCGTTAAACAAACAATATTTTGTAAAGGTAAGGCTCTTATTTATTAACCCTTAAATGCATATTGTTGTCAATTGTCTACATTCCAGTTCCACTTAATTTTATTCAAAAACCTGAGTAGGTGCGTTTACGAACGTTGATAACAATAGACAATAGACCATGTGTGAAATAAAAGACTTGACATTACTTTTGGCGAGTAAGTTATATGTTTTTTGACATTTGAATGTGGTGGGTGATAACCTACGATGTGTTACTTGGAGAGATATTTTCTTTTTTCGAGTTTCACGGACTGAGTGCATCAAATGCAGGGTTGCTTTGTGTCACAACAAAAATCGCAATTGCTTTGCTGCATTTCGTTTATAAATAACGTGAAAATTCCTATACTAATAGATAATATAAATACATGACCATTTGTTTACGTCTACAATAATTTTAGTAATAAACGCATATTGTTGCCAAAAGTCTACATACAACTTTTTTTCAAAATAAATACTCAATATTATTACCTAGATTTTTTTATTTATTTTTTACGTAACCTATGACTACATTCCTACAAAAAACGATTTTTTAAAATTTAAAACAAAAAATCATGCATTTAAGGGTTAAATTCTGCTAACTGACGGATAGCTCATCCTTTATATTCGGTTACATCTTGCGTTAACTCTTCATTTCCGCACTCACTTTCCCAAAGACCATTACACCTTATTGTAATGCCTACAGCGGCACAAAATTTCATTCTCCTCATTAATTCCCGGCCATACTTAGAAGCTCCATGTCCACCGGGGACTGCCGTAACTATGCTCGTTCCGAAAGAAGACAGAAGATGGGGTGGATCCAGCAAGTATTCCTATCGCGTCTAACTTTCGCAGCACATCCACACTCCCTTTGTTTACAAAGAATTGCGAGTAGGATTCGTCGTGCGCAGAAGAGTATACACGGCATAATAAACAGAAACGCTACTGAATAACGATGTGCTATCGAACGATCACCTTATTTACAAGCTGAAGCTTGCAATTAGATGGTCGCCAGCTGACGGCTTCCAAATTTCCCTGTTTCACTGATTTTTCTCTATGCCTATTATTCACTATCCTTGATTCCAGACAAAAATTGTAAATTCAATCGTTCATTGTAAAATCAAATTTGTCGAAGCTGTACACCATGTGCGAGTAACATTGACACATTCGTTATCTAAGCTTTGGTGTTGAGTGAAACATTGGAATGCAGTAATTTCTCTCAGAAATGTTCGGAGGTCGGAATTGAAACCGGCAGATCTGAGAGTACTAAGTCGCGATTTTTCGGGTCTCGCGGCTCGTTTTTATAGAAACTCGGAGCAGTCGGCAAAAAAAAGGCAGCGGTCAAAATGCTGGTGTATATTAACACTAGAATTACCGAGCCTTAAACGTGACCAATGTATATTGTTTTATAACAACGACAGGATTAGATTTACTTAACCGTTTGACTGCTGATGAGCGCTATCGCGTTCTTCTTATGTCGCTCTTCTTATTATGAAAAAATACGTCAGCAGCCAAACGGTTAAACTTCTTACGATTTTTATTATAATATTTTCTTGAATGAAGATGTTCATGTAAAAATTTCAGACAAAAACATTCTTGTATTATCGGAAATTGTCAAATAAAAGGCCAGAAACCAATCATTTTGACTGGTTTGGTAGATCTAGTGTTAATATGTATACATTGTAATGCTAAAATAAACAAATTATGGCTTAACTTTTTTATTTCTAATTTTTTGCCACGATTCGAAGGCAATTCGAAGGCCACATGCCACGATGCGAAGGCAATTCAGAGGCCACATAACACGATTCGAAGGCAATTCGGAGGCCACATGCCACGATTCGACGGTCATGTGCTTACTATGTACCACGTACCTTGTAGCTCCGTGGTTTTTCTTACCTGACTCACACCCAAACAGACCATTAGCATCGACTATCGACCCTTAGCATCGACGTAGCAATAAATTACATAGGCGTAGAACTAGAAAAAAGCGAAATTCACAGTAGCCCAAAATTTGGCATTTCCGGGAGAAATTACTGTATCTGTAATCATTCCTCCATCGTAGGTACCTCTTGTTATCGATTAATATGTTTTCATTTACTGTATCAAAAATATTTTACATACGATTCAAATCAACTTTAATACTGTTTAAATCTTATCATATATTCTGCAACTTATTGGCAAGACTACGGTATACTTACTACGTTTACTTACTACTTCTGGGAACAAATATACGTAATTGACTTTGGAGTTCATTACCACTTAATTACATTACTACTGCCGGCAAAATGATCAGCTTCTAATCTTTTGTCTTATAATTACTCTACGAGAAACGACCGAATAAACTTCTTCACCCAAACGCACGATAAAGCTCGAACAAGATCCAAGTTAACTCTCACATTTTCGAAGCGTTTCTAGTTACTTAGTTCGTTGTTAGTAACTCATTTTTAGAAAGAATTGTAGAACTTTCAATAGGTTCCATTCAAGACATAAACCCAAACTTACTGCAAGATGTGAAAAATAATCAGTGGTTTCGCTGAAGACCAAATAGCTACAAAGGTCACCCTATAAAAATTCATCAAAGAATATCAATCGTTCGTTTTACAGAAACGATGTCGACGTCTGACAATGAATGATCGATTCTAGATAGGACATGTGTTCATTCTGACAGGAGGGTCACGAGAGGCAAACGCCGGCTCGGGAGGACGCGTTGCGACGCCGAAGACGCCGAAGACACTGAAGACGCCGAAGACACTGAAGACGCCGAAGACGCGCGAGGCCTCTGGAAATAGAAGAGTGACACAAGAGTGAAGGCCTGCAGCGCGAGTCGCGGATGCACCGTAAAGTTGCTTATTTTAAATAGGAGCATGCCCGAAGGCTCCGCCGATGGAAATAGCAGAGGCCGTTCCCGAGCTAACGCGTTATATCGTCCATTTCGAAATCGCAAACCATTCGTAGAGATCCACGATAACCTTCCGCAATCCGTGGGAATCCGTCGGCATGCATTTCCGTCGATCAACCCGAAATATTTGGGCCAAAACGATGCTTATCTGTCGTGACAACATCCAAGCGCAATTTTCAACCGCGAGACAAACATCCTCGACCCAATATGTTCACGTAAGTGCTCGACGAATGTAAGTTTCAGCCAGATTTCTTAGCTAATGGCACAACTGTCGCCATTGGAGTTATGGCGGATACCGTCACGATTTAGAACATATTTTAAGCGTTTGAATTAAATTTGAATTGTCCAGTTGCACCAAACAGCATCCAAGTTCGATATTATAGTGCGAAGCTTTAATATAAGAATGGAATTCAGTTTCGCTTTGGATCTTCGATGCTTCATTATGAAAATAGGTAGATGCATAATGACTGGATTGCAGGATATCTGTTTTAAACAGTTGCTAAATGCAAGTGTTCATAGAATTTGCCAGCTCGTTTTGTATTCAGTTCAACGCTAGAATTGCGCTAAAAATTACTGATTGTATCATAAAATTTGCATTCTAACGTAATATATATCCAAAGAAATTAACGTATCTCAATAATCATAAATTAAAGGAATGAAACCATTCCCGTGGTTAAGTATTCTTAAAGCATCCGAGCAATACAAACTTGTGTATCATCATTAAATTAACGAATAAGAAGAAATTAAGAACGTCGGATATTTTCAACTTGTTAAAATTATAAAGAAAGAAAAATATATTCTTGCTTCCTTGAGAATAACACAGGCAACTCCTGTTCTGCATAAACGTCTGTCGTCGTAGTTCTCTCGAATTTATCTGTAAATCTGTAAAGTGGCAGACTTCCGCGATTTAATGACCGTAGCATGTGACGTATAATAATACGAGGAACGAGATTTAGCGTTCCTCGGGAAACGCGTTGTATAACAGATAAATAATATTCCAGGCGTGATATAAATAATAACTAAGCCGGGGCGAACTTTCGTCCAAAAATTCACGCGTTGCGCGCACGGGATTAGGGGTAAGACACGAATCACGTTCCGCCGTGGAAGCTGCGCAAAACTTCGGAAGTCTAGACTAAACAACGTTGCACTTCGACGTGATCGAGAACAGGATTAAACGTTTCATCGTAAGGTCCAATATTTGTGTTCACCAGCTTCAATAATCTTTAGGGTAATATAGTTTGTGTGGACGAATAAGATACCTGTTTATATGCAACGTAAAAGTATTATACACCTATTGTTATACATATATTACATTATATAATCTACGTAAACTATTTGGAATTATTTATCGTTGTCCAGTTGTAAATACATGTATCTAAAAATTTCTTTAACACGTTCCGTGCCGAGCTTTTTTTACTCGAATCTTCACACTTTGATATTTTACTAAAACTTGATGTATTACGTGCAATTATTAATTCTCGTACACATAACAACGTAACAAAAACTTATCAACGCCCATTCTTGCGGTGGAAATTGATTCTTCGGTTCTAAATTTCTTGTAAACAATTTGTTCAGTTCACTAAGTAAACATGCAAGCGTGTACCATCGATGGTACACGTGGCACGGAACGTGTTAAATAAACTTTTAACGACAGTTTCAAATCAATTATAATCTGGTTATCATTATTCCTGCTTCGAATAGTATCGAACACATTACTAACGTTCGCCAACGTTCAAGTGCCGTCCTAGTACACCTTTCCAGGTTCGTCCACTTTCTAGTAGCCAACTTTCATTGCAAGATATACTGATTGTTAATAGAAGTATTCGGAAGCTGGTTATAAGTAATTTTGATCACGCCAACGCCTGTTCCTATGACTCACGCTTCAACTCATGCATGGTGAACATTATCCGGACGATCTTCGGAAAGAAAGTGAAAAGAGGAAAATCTTGCGATACTTTCCTACCATATCCCTTCATAAATCTGGCACGCGAGCGATCGAACCGTTCTTGCAATTTGTTACTGTTACAATAACAGGCTGGAAACCAAATCTGAAACAATGTTCGTTTTTATTGAAGACTTCTTATATTGGACGTCTGTTGACCTGGGAACGGGAGATACTTTTTCCGTGATATTTTTGCATGATCTAGCGGATGAAACTGATCTAGCCAGAGATACTGTACACCCTATTTCTCACAGAAATGATACAACAAACGTTACTAAAAACGTTGAAAATTGTTTCATACGATTGAATTTACTATAGATTTGAAGATATGTACCTTGTATTAACACATTAAAGGCGGGGGATCTTGACGAAAGTATGCCAGAGCGGACGATATTTTGTGTAATCATAAAAAAATGTAGACTTAAAAAAGTTTATTTAAACTCTTAAAACTAAAAGAAATATTAAAAAAGAACTAAACACTAATTACAAAAAATGTTTCAAAGTACATATTTATGAGAAGTCGAGATAAATCGTAGTACTACGACTCCCGCCTTTAATGTGTTAAGTTGTCAGTGCACCTTTCGTTCAAAGTTCAATAAAACGATAAGATAATTGTATATAATTGTAAAATGGTACGGTGAATCTTGTCAAAATTTTGCAATGTTTTTAGGGACGTTTGAATTTGTTTCGTGAAAACTTCGAATCGCTATAATAATGGAAAATTATTTGACGAAAACGCGAATTATGGATCGCGAATGATCTCGTTTGCCTGGAATTAGGAAATTATTAACATTTTATGACCGTCACAGGTCACCGTGTAATCTGTTCGATACCCTCGATCGCGTCACCGCCAAACAGATCGTTGGTTGTTCGGTAATGCGTCCGATACACAACTCGGAGAATGCACAAAGAAATAAGCCAGCAACGGCAGCAGCTGGGATTACTCATCGCGACGCGCCTTCACGATTTTCAACGGGTGTTTACCACGGTTTTAGTCGGAGAGGCAGATCGGCCTTGGGTCCTGGCAGCGCTCCTATAAACGCAGGAAACTTCTCGGAGAACGCTGCGTCCAAATGCGTGGCTGCGTTACGCAAAATTATTGCCGTGATATTATTCACGGTTTCGCTTGATTCGGTCCGGCCAGTTTGTTATACGTCACGCGTGACTGTCATTTCTCGGCGTTCGTTCAGCGACGGGCTCAATATCGACCAGGTGCCATCTTCGATCTATAGATCGGCCAGGAGAACGCTGAATCCCGGCGATCGTCTAACGGTGACTATATCCGCGAGCTTTATCGTCGCGAACGCGAATGCTCTCTTCAGCAAGCGGCGGCACCGCTATCCTATAGGAGATTGGAACAGCCGGAAGATATTTCGAGTTATTCGCGTTCTGCTCAAAGGAAGGGAGAGATATAAGCTATTTTCATTATTAGGCATCCTTTCTGTTTTATGGCTGGTTGGTCGGCACTCAGATTTGATTTATTCGATGAGATCAAGACCGGCGTTATGTAATCCGATTAAACGCCGCTCGTCCATCAACGGACTTTTGTTTTTAGGATCCTCGCGCGGAAGAGTACGAACGAATTTACTACGCGTTGGATTATTATTGTTTGGCTGGGTCATCCGTCGTTAGAAATATTTCATTGTAGACGGTTGGAACTTAATATGGAGCTTGCGGGCTGCTAAGAAACTGTTAAACATATAAAGAGTTAAACAATATTCGTTACTGGTTGGAATTCACGCTTGGATATTCATCAACCGAGACAATAATTACGAATGTTAAGTAAAAGTATGTAACCAGAGACCTGCATGTTACATACAGAGACTCCATTACATCCCATAACTGTCGGATATAATTTCAGTCGTTAAAGACTCCAGCTGAGAGCATTTACAGCGTTCAACAACGACTTCAATGTTTCCCTTCTTGTACAGGGAGCTTTCCTTAAGTTTGTCTCCATTAATTAGCTGATAACATTGCAATTGCGACACGAAGTTGCTGTGCAACTTGATTGAAATTATTCGACGATGTACGTTGTCATTTAACTTCGATTTCATGCAGTTGACTTAGAAATGTTCCCTTCGCACAAAGATCTGTAGCCTAAAAATAATATAATATATAATATATAAAATATATAATAAAAAAAATATAAAATATAATATATATATATATATATATATATATATATATATATATATATACTGGTTTTATTTAAGTATATTATTTTTAGGCTACAGATCTTTGTGCGAAGGGAACATTTCTAAGTCAACTGCATGAAATCGAAGTTAAATAACAACGTACATCGTCGAATAATTTCAATATATATATATATTGCCATTTCGTACAATACACTCAATCGGAATTCATCCTAGACCTAGATCAGCATTTCTTCAAACTTACGAAACAGACCTCTACTTGTCCCTACCGTGTACGAACAACTCCACTCTTGACAATAAGATGATTATCGTGATTAGAATCTTTGTGTATCCTCTTTACAAACATCGATGACTTTATTTCGCCTTTAACAGGGAAAACTTCTGAGTTAACAATGAAGACGTTTCCCTGTCCTAGTTCTCAAAAGACAATCAACAAAACTGGAATTCTGCGTCAAGATCCTATGTGTTGCTATGATTGATTAGAGTCTGCATGAATCTCGTTTATGGACTTCAGCGTTAAATATTTCGTCGTCTTTATTTTACGATCTAATCCACGATCTCATCCACGGGCTAACAATGTTTTAACAGAAACTATAGTATTTCATAGTATTAAACTTAGATGACGGTTTCTTCAATCTATCGGGACAGACTTTAACCTTTGTCTCCGCTTTTTGCAAACAACTCTAGGTGCTCATCATCGTGAGTAAACCGTGGATCTTTGTGCGCCTTCACAATCATAAACATCGACAACAAATTAACATTATTTTTACCCAAGACAATTTTTCAATGAAAGAAGAAGACGTTCAGTCGCGCTAGGTTTTAGAAGACGATCAATAAAGATAAGATTCCGCATAAAGATCCAAGGTATTAATATGATCGATTGCACGAAATAGTGAACCTTGCCGAGTATCAACTGCAGCTCTAAATATTTCATCATCTTCATCTTACCTCTCGTCTAGTGGTGGTTTTGGTTTTACGGGTGGTACTTGTCCTGCTCATGGAGCTGAGGGTCTCGTGGGGTGAGTCCCAGTCCTGGAAAATCTCCGTGGTCGCCATGACGACTCGCACGGTCCCTCAGAATCGACGCACTATTAAAATTTCACTGGATTTCACGGCAGAGGCTCCGTCAAACAATGTGCTCTCTTCCTTGAGCTACGATACACACTCGAACGGTCTTGCTCCTTTAACGATAATCCTTGATCGTTCCAGGTGCCGACGGCAAGAGATAGAAGGGCGGAGGGGATAGGCATTAACATAAGGCGTAATCGAAGAATTTCTCAGATATTGAGTCTCAAATATTCTTTGGAAGTGGACGGTGCCGTCGACTTTAATATTTGCTATTAAATATTCTCCTCGGGATAATGGAGAGATTCGCAACGGATTCCCCAATGGAAGATTGAATAATTGAACAGCTGTTTTAAGAAGATTCCGTGGAAGAATTCGGAATAATTCTGTAACTATTTATTAGTTCATCGTGCTCGCTGCTGCAGGATAACTTCGTATATGAACTTTGTTACCAAACGTTTCATCGTGCTCACAGAAATATCGTCTTTACTACGAACAAATTTTGATATTGACATTAAAGCATGTACTCCGAAGGAGCTCCGCAGCTAAATTAAGGCTCTCGGATGTTACACCGACACCAGAAGGTACAATCTTTACTGCGAACACAATTAAGCAAACATTTCGATCGTGCTTTAAGGAAATTTTAGCGTCGAACGAGTGACTCGGAATATCGTAGTACAAGCTGGTTGTGGCAGCTACCAGAACGAGCGAGCAGAAGAGTACATACTCCGAAACCTTAAGAGATCCTGAACAATCCCTCGGACTGATATCGCTAAAGAAATAATCACAGAATTATCAACGTGGATCGGGGCTTCCCCATAGGGCGCAGAAACGAATCTGAGAGGATTCTCGATTGCCAGGAATGAGAATGGTTGAACCGATACCTATGTGCTCGCCCCATCGGACGAATCCGGGCACCACGTAGACGCGAGGATGCGGCACGACGTCGCGAAAGCTGTTGGCTTCTTCGTGGAGGACGAATGCGCGATTCGAGGTGGATCTCGCGCGACTGAGCTTCGTAAGCACGCTTCGGCATCGCGGCGAGTCAACCGCTCCGCGCCCCATCCGCAGTCTAATTCCAGAAATACGGAGAAACACGTATAATTAGGACGACGACGGCCACCACGACGACGACGTCTGCCGTGGCGACGCTGGCTACGAAAAGAACCGCGGGGCTGAGCCCTCGCACGAGGCTGCGTAACTGTCGCGGATGGATCCATGGTATGTGCAATGTCAAGGGATCGTCAACCGAGCGCAGTTTCCGGAGACGTTCCGGAAACTGCTTGGAACTGTGCGCATTCCGACGATACAGCGCCTTGTTGCCTTGCTGCTTTCGTGGGCTCGAGATTCATTGGACCTTGCTGAAAGGTCCGAGAAACGCGAGATATCGGTCCTCCACGCCAACTTTCACTTTTTGTATGCGCCAAGCAATGTTCTTTGCCTGCAACTCAATTCTGTACAATTTCGAAGCTCTACCCCTTCGTTTAAGTATAACGTGCTATTGGAAAGCCTAAACTTTACCATTCATTCGAGCACAATGGTACAGCGTTTTCGCAGAATACGGATAACCAGCCACCTCAGCTTCAGTTTAGCTTTAGATTTAAAATTATCGTACAAGCGGGAGATGAGGGATTCCTGAGGTCATTTGAAGTAACTTTTTCCTCAGCGGAAATGCAATCCGCGACTTTGTTTACGAGTTATTAACGAAAAACAGTGACCAATGAGTGACGAGATCAGCTGGCGCGAAGCGGCCGAATCAACGAGCGATCGAAGTCCAGTTTCTCTCATTGGCTCGGCCGCTTCGTGTCGGCTAATTTCCCGTTTGTACAATAATTTTGGGACACATTGTACGTAACCAGTCAATTCAGCTTTAGCCTTAGATGTAAGTTAGGTGTAAGTTAGGTAACCAATCACCTCACCTTTAGGTTTAGGTTATAGGTAACCAGCCTACAGTAGTACACCAGTCCCGACGTGAATTTCGATCGAAATTTATCGGTGGAAGCGGCGATGATTATCTTTGGGCGCATCTTGTCGAGTTTTCAACGTTGGTCGAGCTTAAGGGAAACAAAGGGCCTTGATTACGCGGCGTCGGACGGAAAAGAGGGAATGACAAAAAAAAAACGAAACAACTGGTGCGGCGCGCGGCGGCAAGGAAAGCGCGACGCTCGTCGACCGAGGAATAATGGCAATGTGCCGCGGTCTCCATTTCCCTGCACGCGGCCCGGCAAATAAATCAAATATCGACGGTATGCGTCCGTAAATCGAATTCCTGCACCACCGCCAAGTTGACAGCTACAGTAGCATGAATGGGACCGTAAGACATTACTGATTTTACGCTCGGTCTCCCGCGGTCGATGAGTTTATGCCGATTTAATGCGCGTCCCGGAGAAATGGCGAACACCTTCCCTCGCGGAACACATAGTTATTTTTAGAGGGATTTGTCACGCCCCTGCCTATCGATAGCGGAACAGAATTCTCTTGTATGGAGAGGCACTGCGAATCACGAAAATTATACAATTTGCGGGATCAAATTCACGCTAAGGTAGACAAATCTTTTATCAAACGATAGTTTTCATTTAACACGTTTAGTGCCGCGACGGTCACATATAGGAGACGCTAATTTTTAACTCGGTTTCGAAATTTATTTTTATTGTGATACATTGAACGAACTGAATGTTACTAGGACTTTTAGGATACAAAGAGTTAAACTAATATTTCCTATTTAACATGTTCTAGTTTCGGCAACATTGATTAAATAACTTTGATATCGTAGGAATTCTTGGGGTCGATATTCGGCATTTAGCGTGTTGAAAGAAGCAAGCTTTGATTGAAAACATTTCTTCTATTTTTCCGGGTATAGAAGGTAGAATAATCAAAAGTGAATGTCTTAAAATACTGAATGGATGGGACAGACGTCTGCAGAGTGTTTGGGCGACTTCGAGCGACCTGAGTTTATTACTTAGGTTCCTCGAAGTCCTGCGTAGCTGAAAGATAGAGCGTGAGTAAGTGTACGCGTGCGCGTGCTGGTGTGTGTGTGTGTGTGTGTGTGTGTGTGTGTGTGTGTGAGAGAGAGAGAGAGAGAGAGAGAGAGAGAGAGAGAGAGAGAGAGAGAGAGAGAGAGAGGCTAGACAGTAAAACTTTATAATGTGAATTAATGATAAGTAATAGATATATATATATATATATATATATATATATATATATATATATATATACTGGAGATTTTTATACATTTATGAAAAAAATAAATACGTCAAATGAAATACTATAAAAACATTCGAAGAATTTAAATTATTAAGAATTTAAATTATTGTGTGAGAGAGAGAGAGAGAATGGCAAAATAATGAAGGGTAGGGGAGGAAGGAGAGTGAAAGAAAAGATCGGTAAGGGTGGAAGAACCGAATGCAATAATAAAACATATATAAAATGATAAATATCACTACACTTCAAGTCTGTCTATATACAACACGGCTGTCGTCTTATAACATTAAATTACCGCACAATTAAAAGAAGGCTTTCTTCCGAAATTGTGAGGCAATTTTAACGAAAATTCAAGAAAGACTCCTTTATGGGTCCAACAGATCTGAAGATTAACACCGTTCGCAGCAGTTCTTAGTTAGTTATAATTAACAAGTTGTTTACTGCTTTTGTCGATACGTTCTTTGAAATAAAAACACTTCTTGCTCGTAACGTAACAATAGAGAAGAAAATGTAAAAATAGACGACGCTCGAGTATGGACGTTCCAAATAAACGAAACGAACGTTTTTATTCGCCACGAAACATTGTGGATTTATGTGAAAGAATTTTTCAGTTTGGCGTGCTTGTAAACAAATAATTTATTATGTTATAAGCAATGCTGTAACTATTGTCACGAGAAAGATAAACTAGCATTGCGAAGTACACGTGATTTAGATCACAATAACTTTCAGGCCTCGAGTTCTATTTCTTTTTATCTTGCTGTCGTTTGCTTGTTTCTTCTTTAATCACGTTGTACGAACGATTATAATTCAGAAGACAATGTAGAATGCTACGAGAGTCGGTATTTTAGCATGACAATTACTAGCTGCGTAAATCTTAAAATAATTACTGTGAGGTCTCAATTTTAGAATCGGTGTCGTTGTACCCTCAACAAACCGGCGATTAATAAGGTATTAATGCATCGATGTCATCGCAATACCAGTTCTAGCAGTACGAGCCAACCTCGTTTAACACTCGACGCACGCGTCTTTCTTCCGTGGTATTCAATTTGGCACTATTTTAGGGATAAATTACACGTTCCCCTTGGTCCTTTATATCGGGAGAATTATTCGAGTCTTAGAAGTTGAGAGACGCTACTGTGTCTAGAATGTACTCTAACGCGTTCCCTTTAAAACATTTTGCGACACATGTTAATGTTTCCGTAATAGTTGGTACTTATTAACATGCCTGAAGTTAGATTGCAATTGAGACTGTTTAGGTACGAATTACTTTTCCAACGAAATGTGATTCTACATATATTATTTACTTTAAAATCAATTATTGGTTGTTTTCAACAATTAACCATAAACAAATGCATTATTAATAAATGCAAATTTACCTCAGAAGAATAGATCGTCTATCAGAGTTAAAAATGTTAGTCACAATCTGTCATTGTTATGTAAATACTTGCGTTATTTCTTTGACGCTGTAGAAATCAGATGCGTAATCACACATCCTCAGAGAATTAATAAACATTTAGACAAAAGAAAAACGTCAAACACGAGTTCTTTATACCATTGGTTTATTTATCTCTTCTCCTTTATGCAAAATAAGAATTGTCTATATTATCTGCAAGAAATAGAGTTAAATCAAAATGTTAATAATTGTAATAATTATTAATAATTACAACTGTTAATAATTTAAATTCTTCGAATGTTTTTTTATAGTATTTTATTTGACGTATTTATTTTTTTCATAAATGTATAAAAATCTCCAGTATATCTATTACTTATCATTAAATCACATTATAATGTTTTACTGTCTAGTTAAAACATGCAAATGCTTGTGTGTATAGCCTTGTCATCCGAAAATTCTTGTTACGTTATCAAAATGAAAATGAACGCGACCAAAATTAATTTCCGCAAAATTTGGAACCTATGAATATAAAGAGACACATAAAAATCTACCAATGCTTTCTTACCGTATTTTTCAGTAACAAATTCTTATTTCAAAGCACAATTCAATCACGAAATAATAAAATCATATTACGTGGTTTCTTATTTCCATGCCTTAACCATCTATCGCACACAATATCGTTGTTCTCATCTCTGTTACGTGCGCCCATAAAATTCGCTTTGTCTAATGATAGTCATGAATTATTCAGAAAAACCAGCTGAGTTGATTTAATCTCGTCCATAAACTTCTTCCGTCGAGCGTAATTCTCGCAATTAACATTGAGAAATGATTAATATCACAGCCTCGAAGAGTTTTGTTTCTTGCCTTTAACATCGTTTTACCTAGAGCGATAGAAAATTCTCAAAAATGAAGATCGTTCTGTTAAATTATACTTCCACGACAGATAAGGTAATGGGATCCAGGAGATTGAAATTGGAGATTTTTTCTTCTTTTATCACGATTTCCTCGCTGCAGATTCTGTTGTGACTTTCGTCTATTTTCCGACCAGATGATTCCAACCTCTCTCGCTTCGTTGAGCTCCTTCTCCGTTCACTTTTCTATTTCCTTAGCTGCTCCCAGGCATTTTTCTTATGGTTAGTCGAGTTACGTTTCCTTTCTGGTCGTCCCGCAATATTTTCATCCAGGTCTCGTACAAATTACCGCGTTATGGTACTCACGGTACGGCTTTATACGCACTTTATTTGTTTACTGCCCCGCGGTACTTGTTACACTTTTTCACGCTTTACGACTTTACACGTTTCTGATCTTTCCGTTGCCTCATAACGGCCTGTTTCGGTCGCGAAATACTGTCCGAGTGAAAACCTGTACGGTAAGGTCTCCCTTATTGAGGCTCGGATTGTGTACAAAAATGGACAAATTTGGAAAGAGGAGATACGGTTATTCGAGTCTCGCGGCTCGTTTTTATAGTCAGCGATTGTCAATAACTATAGAATAATCGTATCTCCTTCTCCCGAATTGTCCATTTTTGTGTACAAGCTGACGGACAATCGGAGAGAATTTACTGTACTTCCTGTTTTGAATTTCGAAACTTGTCAACGTTCTTTTCGCAACGAACATATTTATTTTATCCATTTTCACTCAACACTGTCTTTTTAGCTGTATACATGCTTATAAGAGGACGCGTGGCTGATATGAACATATTTTGACATTTCTATATCTATTAATAATTGTATCATTAATCTAATTCTTTTTGATCGCGCAGAGCCTTCTGCAGTCACTGTCGCACCGATTACGGTGTCGTGCCAAAAATCAAAGTACATACTCATGTTGCTTTAATCAACGCGTTCACACAGCATACGCGACATAGTGTCGCATTGTTTGTGAAACGGTTCATTTCGAAACTAGTTATCCGGTGACACAGAGTGACGAATAATGCCGAACCGTGGCAAGACGCGCGACGAAGCTGCGCAAAACGAATTGCGAAAGCGAAACTTCTTCGATCTAATCTCTTTTGAAAAGCTTGGCGTTGTACAACACTCCGAGGCATACCGGAAACGATGATATCCACAAGGAATGTGCAGAGCCGTGGGCTCGCAAGACAGATAGTTATCATCACGCCGGACGCAGTTCTCCTTTCCCGAATTTCCTTGGCAACTGATTTGGAGTACGGTTTCATGAATCCGTATAGTCGATCTAACAATTCAAAGATGACAAGTCGGAGTAGCGAGGGTCCTCGTGAAAACTGTTGTTAAGTACTTACATGCAGCTAAATATTAGACAACTCCCCCATTCGTTCTGAGTATCTTTGTTCGAAATAGAGAGCGATGTGTTATGGATTTTATCAGGGTTCGAGCAAGTTCCGGAACTTTATCGTAAGCTACGTTGGAATTTATTACATGTAGTAATATTTCTTTAGTTCGTACATAATATTACATTTGATAGGATGGCACTGTTGTAGCGACTCGGTACGAACAGACCTAAGGCTGTGGAGAACTCAGAAATCTAAAAATTGCAAACGGCTACTGCTTTTTACGGTTTATTATAAAGGTTAAGCATCTTTTTAGGTGAGCAATTTTGATTAAATTTACGAAACTAGTAAAGCGTACGGTAATGCTAACATAATAATGTAGGGGACATATGATAAAAATATAATTTATAAATACAAATGGTGCTATCAGGAACACAAAAAATATTTCTTATCAATGATGGAGAACTCAGTTTGAGAGTAATGAACATTTAGAAATCATTATTATTACATTTTATATTTTTTTCAATATTCTATTTATATTTAATATCTTTTTCATACCGATTATTCAATGCATGTAGATAAGAAAATGTTAATTTTATAGCGAATGAGCAGCAATATTTTCATCCCCTGCACGAAAATGATTAAATCGTTAAGAAATGTACGTATTGAACACTTTCATCACTTTTAAAGTGTCCGCGAATTGGAAACACCAATCGGAGAACTTATATCAATTGCAACATTTAAGGATGTATAAATCCTATTAATATATAGTATAGTTATTGGTGTTTGTGTATTATTCAATTCTAAATATACATATTACTATTTATAAAACAGCTTACGGACGGGTGGGTTGTGTTCTGCAATTCTCAATTTATTGATTACCATCTTTCACAGTCTGGGAGCAATTTGTTCTGTTAGTTATTAGAAAATCGTGTAACGTGAACTCCGTGTCAAAGTGTTAGAATGTGCTTAAATATTGAATTAATAGTATTTAGAAGAGGAACCGTGCCAAACCGAATCGTTTATTTGAAATTTAGAGGCGCATGACTAGTAATGGGTATTTAAATAATACGGAAATCGGGAGTAGGTACGAAGGCATGGTTGGGTTTAAATAGATCGTTTTCGTTGTGGCTCACTGTTTGCGCGGATCTGTTCAAATTTAGTGTAGCGCGTATATATTACGCATCATGTAACGTCTGTTACACATGCACTTTACATACTGGTTACTTAATCCTACATATAGAATACGTATTATGTAACTTTAGCCACTTTACAACTAACTACTTCCCATTGGTTCCTTTACAACAAAATTAAAATTGTACGAAGAACAAGTAATGAGAACTAATATATTAATTTCATGATGTAATATTATATATAAATATTAATAGTTTTAATAGTTATATATTACACAAATATACCTACATGTTCTATCTTAGAACATTTATAATTCGAACTACTTGTACAAAATCTATTACGAAACTGATTCTATAAAATTATTTCTATAAAATTTACTACAAAACTACTTCTACAAATTTACTTCATTAAATATACTGTATATTTTTCGACGCATTATATTTCCGTGCACTTTAGAAAGATAATTTTATTTTTCAATTAAATATTTCAAGTAGCATCGACAAATGCTAAACAACAAAATTGATCAAATCAGCATAATTTGCCAGCATCAAATACATTATGGTCGTTCTTTCAATAGAAGAAAATAATTCAAAAAATAATCATAATTAGTCACAATAGTCATAATTGTTACATTAAAGGTGACACGCTTTCTTCAAAAGATATCTAAACACGCTTAAATATTTATGATTTTATAAAAAATGTATCATTATATTTGCGAAAGTGTACAGAACAATTCTACGTAAAACTCATTCGTAGAACTTTAACGATGAAACCAGAAGAATATTTCGATATTGAACATTTATTCAGAATCTACAAGAATTGCCTGCCGATTATTGAAACGCAGAATCGACGTTGGACAGCGAGATTAATGAGAGAATCTAATTATGAACCATAAAATAGCTCGGATCCGAGGAATTGCGAAAGAAATCATAGGGCACCGCGTTAAAATAGTTTCATTCTAATAACGTAGAAACTCGAATAAATCACCGGAGATCGGAGATGATCCAAGCGCCATGTTTGATTTCGCGAGCGCATCCGGCAGCGGATTCATCGCGACGATGGATCTCCGATGTAAAACGGCGGTAACGGCCAATAACCACCCGCGGAATGGATTATTTATAAACGTAATCTCATTCTGTCGCGGCTCAGCCAGATGGCAACACTGACCGAAAGCTTTCGCGCGAACTTGAAAGCTCCCCGAGTCGAAAGCTTTGCCGTAGGAGCCACCAGATGGAGACGAGCTTCCACATCGCGACTGCGATGAACTTCTTTCCGTTTTACCAGTCGTTTTGCCAAAAAAGTTCTGCCTTTCTCGCTCGGGAAGCTTTCGAGAACTCAAGAATCAGAAATTCTTGTCGAACAATGGAGCCGTTTGTGCTCGCTTTTCATTAATTCGCGACTAAATGACGCTCGCAACGGAAGAGCAGTCAGTTTGAAGCTGTTACAAACAGTTCTAAACTTTTTCTAATTTTCCCTTTTCTTTATTAAAAACGATGGTGTTAATCATAATATTTTGACAAATTTATGAAATATAATATTGTTACGAATTACTGCACTTCTCTCGCGTCGCGGCATTTTATTTACAATAGAGTACATATAAACTATAATACAACTAAATTCAATTATGTTAGAGATCTTTGATTTAGATGGTGTTGATCGCTCGACGGTCCGATCCCGACTCTTCGATTGTCCGTTGATAACACACCTCCGTGGCAACCCCTCTCTTCTATTTTTCTTTAAGGAGTTGCTCACAACAGGACAGTTTCACATTACAGCGACTTGATTTGGACAAGTCGCCGTAACAATATTAAAATACAAGCAGGAATTTCTACTTTTATTTCGCACACGTTACATATTTTGACACATGGTGTCAGCGAATACTTACAGCATGTATTTACCGCGACACAAATGTCCAATTGAAACTGAATCGGAGACACGTGGATATTCGGATAATGGAACAGCTATTCGGTCACAATCGTACTCTACACTGATATGTACAATAAATGAATCTCCTTAAACAGTTATATGTGGGACTAGCAATAAATAAATTGAAGATTCGGACGTTTTATTAATAAAACTACACATAAAAATAATGATGATGATACAGTAAACCATTTCTTAATACACTTGCGAATATATACATAGATTTCATTTCATGAAAACATATACACCCGAAGTATACAAGGAAAAAGTGTCGACATAAACTGCTTCTTTCAGAAACAAAGTGCAACGAATAAAAAACGATTTAACCCTATCAAAACTTCGATTTTATTGTATTTCCAGCTGAACGAATTCTCATATGTAGTAAACTACAATAATAGTGAACTATAATAATATTAATAGTTACAGAAACATTTCAAATAAATCACATTACCGAAAACGTTTCAAACAGTCGCACGATGAAATTCTGCAACCGCACCGAATCTGGACCTAAACCAGAATAATCCGGCGAATGCGAAGTTAATTAAAGTCTAGAATTAATTACTGACCGAATAAACGACAACGGAATCACTACTAGGAACATGAATGCGTATTTCTTTCTCAACTATTTATTTTATTTTATTTTGCAATGGAACATGATACATATTCTTTTTTAAGCTGATTAACTCCGGTTGGATAATTCTTGCGATTCTCGTAGAACCAACGGAAGAGAGAATATAAGAGTTCGTCTTCCTGGGATTGACTGGCGCCACTGATTTACTTATATGCAGTACATTTGTCGCATATGTTGCAAATAGTTTCATTTCTCGTGTTGCACCGTGATGCCAAAATATGTTTGTTTCTAATAATTTGGCAGATGTGACAAATTATGGTTCAAAGACTCGCTACCGTGAAGAAATATTCCAACTATTTGTCATTATCAGGTGGGATTATTGTACACCTTCTACTGGGATGCTACATGATTTAAGAAAGTGGAAACGATGTCATTAAATAAGGTTCTGTTAGTGTAACTATTATATTGAGGATTTTCATGCAGAACAAACCTTTTCTAACTCATTTGTAAGAAGTACACAAGTAAAATAAATATATAAGATATATTTCTTCTTCCAATGCTGTCAATAAGATGAAAGTAACACAACAATCTTCCTACATTTTGGCGATATCTTCGCAGATTTATTCTTCAATAATTCAGTTTTATCATAAATGTAATGAGATTGTTCTGGTTGACACCTAACAAAGCATGTACTAAAGATAAACAAAATTCTAGTAAGTTTTCAGTATCCAAAATTGACCTGATCAATTTAAAATGTAGAACGTTACTTAAACGCAGATTAAGTTTCAGCAATGTACATTGAATTTCGACCTTCACTTTGCTTAAATGAGAAGAGATTAAAATAAATTTTAAGTTCAAAATTATCACTGTTCGTGTTTATTTTATATTATAATTACAATCACTAGTAATATTTACTAAATCGGTCGCAAAGGAAAATTATAACGTAATTTCGACTTTGGATGAAGTTAGGTACAAAGTGGTATATATAAACTCTTTCGAAGTGTTATTTTTATTACATGCTGCTTCTCGTCTGTTCGTACGGCTCAGTACACAATTTACCATAACTTTTCTGTTCGTAACTTAAGAAAAATCATTTCACAGTACGCCGGAAATACCTCGTGGTATCTTTCACGAAACCTAAAACTGTTTCCATCTACACAGGCCGTTGGATATCAGAGGAAACTTTCCATCGACTCTGCTGTTTCGAGTACGATGATATTTTTATGTACCCTTCCACCGCAATGCCTTGATGTTGGTAGCCCTTACGTCAGAGGCATCACGGTCAATAAATTGTTTTCGTTCCCATTATATCAAAAGCTCAGTATTTTGAGTATCAACAGCCGCCTATTCTCTAACTTTTCGCGGGAATTGTGACCCGTTGCCTATCTAGCAAGAAAAGAAACATCCTCTAATTAATAAATCGAGTCTGCAGGTGAACTACTCTATAGTTAGAGCGAGATTGATCCGATGCGAAAACGCGAACGAAGAATTAGATGACTGGAATAGAGGCGAATTATTGCATTCAACGAAGAAATGGAGTTGCTTCGTGAAAATTTTCCCGGGTGATTCGTTTTCTATCCCCCGAGACGATTGTTTGTTTCAAGCAAACTGCCGCGTCTGTCAGGCAACGCAGACACGTGCACGTTATTATGTAACGTGACAAGGAGCCTTTTTATCGGGAACGCGTTATTTCTGTCGCGAGGTTATTTTACGAAAGCATTTTCGACAGGATCGAAGAAAGAGCATGACCAGATACAGAGGCCAAAAGAATCCTTAAACTAAATTGGGTTTACGATAGACCATCCGATAAGAACGGTGTTTTCTCTGTATAAAAATGATCGAGTGAAAGAGCGAGTGTTTATTTAGCTTCTGCTGCTTGCAATCGATGCAGACAATTTTTATTTTACCTAGAAATCTACACACCAATAACATTTATTCAAATAACTAGAAACATGCAGACTTGTGATCGACGATTAATCGACGTCTCGATGCATCAATTGACATTTGTTTCCGTGTGACACTTCTCGACTTTTTATTTAATAACAACATTAAGGTTACTGTAACTTCTTTTTAAAAATAAAATTGTATTTTTTGTTCATCAATTACATAGATCTTCATATACTCTTTACAAAGGTATTCGAAATCATAGATAGAAGATGAATTAGTTTAGGAACTATTAATTTTGTTTTAAAATCTGCGCGTTTTTTGGCGACAATTTTAGTTAGTACTTTCATTTCGAACAGACTCGTGCAACTAAAACTGATTTTAATGTAAAGCTCAGGAAGATATCTTTTGGCACCATTTTTAAAGCCTCCACGAAGTTGATAAACATTTCATATGAAAATTATTGAAATAAATTTGTTTACTCGTGTTGAAGGTCCAATGATACTGAATTCAACTTGTAAAATCCAGATTAAAGTAACAAATATTCTGCCAAATGGCACGTGATTGAAGGAGTGCACCGATATCTTGGAGTCAACTTCGAGTTTAAATTTCGTCTACAAATTGGTATACTCGGCAAAACTGTGGCCAGTTTTGGAAACTACATCTGGGCATTAATATTTCGCGACGCAAAGCATTTTAGATCTCGCACTTCGAATTTTTGACTTTTGTCATGTGCGTCGAATTGTGTGCGACGCCTCGATCGGTTTAATAGATCTATATTTAATATAGCGACGGAATTCACTGCAAGATCCAAGAGGGCATTCAATATATCCAAGGAGTCGAAAGATTGCGAATTCTTCGGGCGTAAATCAAGCTACAGGAGCGTCAGCGAGGTGTCCGCGCGTTTTCGTCACGAAGAAGAGAAAACCTTCAAAGGAGAACGTAAATCTTATCTGCGAGATGCAAGTACCCGCTAAGCTCGTTTGACCGTTTTACGAGCGCGCGTGTGACCTCGCCAAAAAAGGATCTTTATTCCATGACGAAATAACGGAAAAAAGCAGCATACGTTGCGCAACTAGATAACAAAAGTTTCGACGAAGAAAACGCAATCAACCTTTCATTTCAATGGAATTCTTTAGAAGAAAACAGCTAGACTCTTAGGTCCCACACACAGTTCAGTCCAATTTCATTATTTTATATTTTATTTAGAATCCGTCATTCTATCCTTTGGAGATTTCGATGCAGTTTCTTGCAATTTTTGGTCTCTTATATTTCAATACTTGATGCATATAGTAACGAAAACTTCTTTTAGGAGCACCGAAACGATTACAAATCTTGAAAAACACATGGTGTTCTAAATGTTTTCTGAATGTATAGAGAGCAGATATTTTAAACTTGATCGTTAAAAAATTATCATCAATCGTCACTAAAGAAAAGAAATAACGATATAGCATATTTATTTGTTGGCAGCTCGGAACTGCGTATCAGCATAAATGAGGTATTTAGAATAGGTTACCACGTTTAAAATTGATATTCCTGTTGTATCTTGTTCGCATGCATAGCAATTTCGAGTCAATGTGTGCATAATATGTGTCCTTGTTATTTCCAATGGACTTGAAAGTATCGTAGAGGCTCGCGAAAGCGTCTCCGAACACTATTTTAAAACGAAATAACATTTTCAAATCGAACCAAATGACCTGAATGTTGGCAAGGCTAGTTTACTAGACAATGCCGATAAATTTTTTGCTGAAATTGCAATTAGTTGGAATGACATAAAACACTCGATTTTCGTAATCTTTAATTGTTTTGTCCATCATTGCTTTCCAAGGCACATTGTCGCATAAAAAAAAATTAGAAAAACGTGAGTTTTTTGTTTTCGTGTCGTTCGAGTTATTTAGAATTTTCGAAAAATAAGATCTCAAAGATATTCGAGTCATTTGGTTCAATCTCAAACAAGTTAATCCGTTTTAGAAGGTAGTCGAATACTTCCGCCAGCCATTCTACAGAGTACACACTGTATTTACATGTACAAAGGAATCACTTGAATTTAGTTAGCGGTTGACAGGGACAATGACACTGCGATCTCGTTCAGTGGATGACAGTGATCCGATGCTAGGCCAGCTGACTGCGATTCGTTACGCGATATATTGGCGTCCGAATCCCATTAGAACTGACCAAGAATTTTCCACGACGAGTACGCGATCCCTGGTACCATTTACTATCGTATTTCCGTCCTGATTTCATGCGGGAATCGTGGAAGCTCGAGCTAAGTTTAGGAGTACACGATCAGTTTACCACATTCAATCGAGGCTCCAAATAAAATGATCAATCAATTAGTGACGATAATGCTAACTGTTTTTGCAATGATAAACTAAAAAAGAAGTTCCAACACTATAATTTGAGTTCGTTAAAATACAAATGAAACTGCAGTCCGTGTTTTCTTTTATATTTACAAGAATTACTTACCTGATCCTTTTATCAATCGTTCTTACCAACAACAAGCGTTCTATTATTTTCTATTAACTCGGTCACCTTAAGTAAACAATGTCTGTTTGTTTGACAGAAACTACGATAGACGAAGTAACCTTCTATTTAATGACACTATTGATATTTGCGGGTGAAATGAATGGGCAATTAACATGAAACTGGTGAAACCTGTAATTGCGAAAGTGGAGACTACTGTATAGAATATTTATCTGCATTTAATGTAGACATTATTTGACATAAATCGAAGACAATTTGCCGTCTAAGTTGAACGGAATTAGAAACTGAGAGAAACGATGCTTCTATAAAAAGTGTCAATGCAGTATTTTGCGAAATATGTCCTTGGTTTAAAGTGTATTATTTATAAAGTCAATATTTTTCAAGTATCCAGTGTCTGGCGGCTAATTTGAGCCCGGGCGCGAGAGTTTCTCGGAAATATAGATTATCCTGCGAGCGGCACGCATACGCAAATAATACTACTTGCCCGAGTTTTTCTTGTCATGTAATTTGTTCTACAGAGTCACACGTGCGAACGGCTTTCTTGACTAGAATTGTTTCATTCAAGAATGATTGTCCCGTGTGGAGGCGTTAAGGATATACAGAGGTCAATATCAATTTCTTTAAATAGAATCCTTTTTGTTCTACAACGTGATAGTTAAAATAACTTGTATGGTCCACGTGTCAGTTCGGTTCGAGAATGAAAACGTGTATCTCCACGAAAAACAAAAATACAAAGAGTGTCAATTTAAATATTGCTTTCTTTTGCTATTTATGTTGTCGTGCGCATTGTTAGAAAAAGATAAAATATTCCTTCGATTTTCGAGATCGAGAGAACTTTAATTTCATACATACGTTTCATAGAGGAAACGAGCCAAGTGCGCACTGTTCAGCCAAATCATATCTCGGGGATTAAGTTGTTATTATTTATTATGTGCAACGTATAGCGATGAATGTGGTATTTATTGTTTACTCGCAATAAGTGTATAAAAAGCAGCACAGTGACATGAATGAATCTGTTACTTTTCAAATTATACAGTTTCATCGATTACATAATAAGCAACACCATTTTTAGAAGCGCCTCAATTATATTTCCTTATTCATTGTCGAATTAAATCTCCCACATTCTATGTTACCTATGCGTTCCTCGCACAGTACATTAATATTCATTTCGTAGTTATAGTAAATGTTTCATAAGACGCTGATAAGTTTCCTAAATGACGCTACTACATGGTTCCATAAATCGGTTCGGCGCGATTTAACACATTGTTGACCGGCAATTTTACAACGTCTGGGCATAAGAACACGTGTTAACTCGTGATCGGTCATCAATGTGTTAAGAGTGTAATCAAATCGTACGCAAGTGAAAGTTCTTTCCATTTTTACCAGAGCATGTGAAAAAGGAATATGCAAAAGGCGGTACAAGACGCGAGACTGTCGTAATTAAACGTTCAACTATCATGAATGCTGCACAAGTATTCAAACCTTACACATAATTTATTTAGCTTTCAATGTTTTATTACTCGGAAACCGAGTCCGGTCGATTATTAAAATTACACTTTTTGCATTTTGTCAAAAACTAGTACAATGTTAAAGTAATAAGTCATTGTAAACAGATTTTCGCCTTATTTTAACACCTAATTTCTCATTAACATATTTATTGCCGCGACTATCATATCACGCAAGTGACGCAATCTTTCATCCAAGTTTAAAAATTCATTCGTATACGATATATACAGATAACAAAGTTTAAAAAACATCATTTTTTAATTTTTTTATTATTCCATTCAATTGCAATCTAAAAGAGCTTCCTGTATACTCGTTTCAAAGAGAACTAGTCGGTTTAACATCTCAAAAATATTCAAGCTCTTTGAACCAATTTTAAAGAAGTTATTCTGTTTGAAAAGGCGACTTTTCGAGGCGACTGTAGTTACTCATTAAAATATTAACACCCTTTAAAAAGGAATAACTTCTCAAAAATTGGACCAAAGGACTCGAGTTTTTTTCAGATATTCAGAATAAATTAATTTCTACCAGGGCTTGTGGGCTACATACGAAAAAGTTAGAGAAATAATTCTTAGGATAAATTCAAATTTTCTAGCTTCAATTTCGTTAACAATTCTTTTATCACATTTCAGACTGAAACTCCTTTCTCACAACGACCAACGCGCACGCTTTCCATGACCACAAAATTGTCGTCACCTCGACGCGAATTAATAACAGCCACATTATGTTCAACAGAATGATCACACACGTAGTTGCGCATCGCGATCTCTAACACCCTTTCGCATACAGGGTGACGCACAGCTATAAGATCGATCGTAATTGTATCAATACTTTCGCAGTAAAATTCTGTGATCATACTTTCAAGGCATAGTATCCGTGATTTACACTTTAACGCGGCAAGCTTGGGTTTATCAACAGGTTCACAGTTACTTTTAATTGGTAAACAACAACTCCCGTGTGGTTGAAGTTGAGCGATTCACCTCGTAAAGTCGCCTTTTCAAACAGAATAACTTCTTTAAAATTGGTTCAAAGAGCTTGAATATTTTTGAGATGTTAAACCGACTAGTTTTCTTTGAAATGAGTACACACGAAGCTATTTTAGATTGCAATTGAAGTTGAGCCCTTAGCTACAGGAGATTTTGGCGTGAGATTTTTTTTCGTCTCTATCCTCTAAATTGCGACACTTACTCAGTGAGAAAATGTGTACAAAAGAATTTTAAAGACCTTTAAAGTTACGGATAAAAGATACATTTAAGGTATATTTTCACCCTTTCAACGCGGATGATGAGAAAAAAATGAAAGGTTTGACTAAAGTAAATCGAATGATTTTGTATATGTCTTTAAAAGCAACATCTATAGCTTAGTATTATTCATCTAAAGCATTGTGTTTTAGTGAAAAACGTTTAACACTAAACTTACCGACCGGTTTCACACGTTTCGCTTTAATGTTGTTGAAATCGTAAGGACTCGTGTAAAATGATTGAATCAATTTCTGAATCCAATTGATCCAATTGATACATTACAATAGAAATTGAGAAAAATAAATGTCTATAAATTGTCTAAATAAATTCTGTCTTGTCAACGTTATGAGGTAACACGCGTCAGTCCAGTTCAAGATTTGCGATTAGTTTTAATACTATTTTCAAAATAACTAAATACGCTTATGATATTGAAAATGAAATGAAATCATCGATAATTTTAACACTAACAGTACCATCGCCTGTCAAATGACCGGTTCGACAATTTCTATTCTAGTATTATTGAAATTATAAAGACACATCCACCGTTCAATAAATTTATTCAGCCTCTAACATATATTATTATGAAAATTGGAAAACATCTCTCGAAATAAATTCAATACTGTAATTTGTATCAGGCAACGAAAAACGAGTCACTTATAACGCTCGGTACGGTCAGCGTTAAATGTGCCCATAATTATGAAAGTGGTCTAAGTCATATATTTCTTGTTTCGAGATATTAAATAAATCGCATTTGAATAAATTAAAAAATATTTTTACATTATGCGACATTTTAATTTATAATTTTATTAGTCTTGATTAATGGAAATTTATTATAGATATGAAATTTTGTGTGAATTTCATAGGAAAATGTTGTTTTTAAAGCTTGAATTGACTTAGACCATTTTCAAAATTAACTGAATGTCCTATAATTGACTTAAAGTAATAAAAAATTGTGATTTTTATTTGAGCCGTTTATTTTGAAAGTGGTGTAAGTCCAATGTCATCGAAAGAAATTGTAAGTGGCGTTGCGTGGGGTATTTAGACAATACAAGCTCAGATTCGGCATTTTGAATTTCTTTAAAAAAAAGAACTTATACCACTTTCAAAATAAACGGTCCATTTGAAACAACAACTTTAACGAAATAATTCATAAACATTTATTAATCATTTTTAAAAAGTAATCCATTTTTATCATAATTTCGAGTTTTTAAGATTTTTAAAATGTTCCTGAAAAACTAGAGGGATGTATGATAGTAAACACATAAGATCTTTATGTTTTTCTTCCGTTACTGGTCTAGTGGTGTTGTATAATGGAAGTAATTGAATATTTTCGTATATTTTTGGTCTTCCTCTTTTAGGTGAAAGATCCAAAGCTTGGAATTCAAAATCATCTAAAGAAGTCTTATAAAACATTTTATAAGGTTCATTTTTCAAGAATCTCATCCATTAAATTTTTAGCCAAGAGACAGATTCGCCCGCGGTATTTTTTACTCTCCTTATTATTGATTTTTCAAGTGATTTCGTTGAAATAAAATCCGGCTGCGACATTCGTTTGATCGAAAATGTATTTCTTTTTCTACAATTTTCGATCAATTCATAGTAATGTTGACTTAGACCACTTTCATAATTAACACTAAATGAATTCCGTATAACGTTGTAATTACAACTACTATCTAAAGGTTCATTTTTGACGATATCGTAAAAATTACATTGAATAAATTTAGTTTAAAATCATGTCGTGTGAAATAAGTGATAAATTCATTTTTTTTTTAATTTTGACTTAGACCACTTTCATAATTATGGGCACAAATAACGCGACTGCAGCACAGTTGCCCGATTGCTTCCAAATTTTACACACATCGTTTTCATGCCGAATGTCACGATTTAGACTGGAAAGAACGAAAACATGGGGAATCGAAGAATAGGGATCGTTCTGTCAAGCGATCGGCGCGTTAAGGAATTGGTGCGCGATGAGACCACGTGGGAAAGCGATCCACGGATGGTCAGAGAAAAACGGTCACGCGGGGACATAAAATCGGGGAAGGAATCGGCGGTGAGGCAAAGACGAGACGGGCAAAACGAAGCGAATCTATTTCAAGAATCGGCCGCGGATCGGCCTCGGCGCGTCGAGCATGACCGAGCACCGAACGGGCGAGCGTTCGCTAATTGAGACGCCAGAGGCATCGACCAGAAACCAAAACGGAAGCTTCTCGCACCCGCTGTTCTCTCTTGCCCCTGGATCCCGGCTCGGTGTAATTCCACGCGATCTCGGTTCTCGATCAACGAAGCGAGTCGCCGAATTTGCCGCAGACGCGCGCGTCGCCACGCTGCCGCTGTCGCTGCCACTTCGTGTTCCTTGGCTCCCGATTAACGCACAGAGTGCCAGGAAACGTTTCTTATGTTTATTGGACCTTCCAATAAATAATCTGTCCCACGTCTCGCGAATTCCTGATACGCTCTCGAGCTGAACCACCTAATCTTTGATTTTACTTCGATAATTGACGGGTGTCGGGTAAGAGTGGGTATTACTGCGGGTGCTCCAAATACTGCGGTATTTTATAAAAGTCATAAAATTTAACATCTTATAGTGTGTAATCTTCTAAAAATGAATCTCATCATTTTTTATATGTTTAATATTAATAATTTATGACATACAAGCAACAGCAATCGCAGTTTTAATTCATTTATTGACTTTTGATATTCGAAAGCTTATGGAAACGTTGAGTCTTATGAAATACTCGTAATGGCAGCTGTGAACGATAGCGATTGTGATTCGAAAGCATTTATATTTTGGTAATTAAAAATAAACTATTCATTTTAGCGTTATTTTTAGATAAAGTAATCATTACTTCAATAAAAAAATCGACATTCACTGTCACTATCATCTATCCTTAAATATTATTTACTAACACAATATTTGGCGCGTAGTTTTTTACTATATGTGTACATTACTGCGGTGCTTTACTGAACTGCGCACCATAACCTATACAGTGCAGTTCTCGAAGTGCCGGTGCGAACATCGGTGCTTGATCGTAGATATACCTAATTTCTAAAGTGTTATAGTGAGAATGTCTTGATCCCAGGAATTGTAGCTGCGTGTGTGCATTTAAAAGAGAATGGGTTATGTCAACCGTGACCCGCAGTAATTGGAACGTCTGCAATATTTGGCTCGCAGTACTAGATACATAACCGCGGTAATATATGCACACTTATGGTTTCTTTACATTACGTATTTTTATTGAAATTCGTGCCTTCAGAGATCCAATATATTGACGAAAGTAAATATTAATTATTATAAATATTGTTACGGTGATTTGTCCAAGTCAAGTCGCTGTAATGTGAAACTGCCCTGTTGTGAACAACTCCTTAAAGAATAATAGAAGACGGGGGTTGCCACGGAAGTGTGTTACCAACAGACAATCGAAGAGTCGAGATCGGGCCGTCGAACGATCAACATCCTATTTCTGAAAGATCTGAATTGTATTTGTGCCCATAATTATGAAAGTGGTCTAAGTCATATATTTCTTGTTTCGAGATATTTAATGAATCGCATTTGAATAAATTAAAAAATATTTTTACATTATGCGACATTTTAATTTATAATTTTATTAGTCTTGATTAATGGAAATTTATTATAGACATGAAATTTTGTGTGAATTTCATAGGAAAATGTTGTTTTTAAAGCTTGAATTGACTTAAACCATTTTCAAAATTAACTGAATGTCCTATAATTGACTTAAAGTAATAAAAAATTGTGATTTTTATTTGAGCCGTTTATTTTGAAAGTGGTGTAAGTCCAATGTCATCGAAAGAAATTGTAAGTGGCGTTGCGTGGGGTATTTAGACAATACAAGCTCAGATTCGGCATTTTGAATTTCTTTAAAAAAAAGAACTTATACCACTTTCAAAATAAACGGTCCATTTGAAACAACAACTTTAACGAAATAATTCATAAACATTTATTAATCATTTTTAAAAAGTAATCCATTTTTATCATATAATTTTTATTATATAATTTCTTTAAATTGTTGACTTAGACCACTTTCATAATTAACACTAAATGAATTCCGTATAACGTTGTAATTACAACTACTATCTAAAGGTTCATTTTTGACGATATCGTAAAAATTACATTGAATAAATTTAGTTTAAAATCATGTCGTGTGAAATAAGTGATAAATTCATTTTTTTTTAAATTTTGACTTAGACCACTTTCATAATTATGGGCACATTTGTATCGAATTGTGTTATAGTTAATATTCTTTATTGTAAATAAAAAATGCCGCGACGCGAGAGAAATGGTATAATTCACAACAATATTATATTATTATGAATTTTATCACGTATGCATAAAATGTTTTAAATGTTTCAATGATTCTCAGGTTAAAAGTTGTAATTTAGATAAGCGTCCACAAAAAATCTACCTATCTATCAATACACTTTCGAGTAAAAGTGTGTTCCTAGAATAAAATATAGTTCCTTCGCACATGTTTCGTCGAACGATCCGATATGCTTTCACATTTGGTCTTGCTTCCTTTTTAAACATATACGTTACATGTTATGACGTACGTATACAACGCCAGAGTCGGTCGGCTTGACAAGCGGCGCGTTTCATTCACGATCTCGGCTCTCGGTGTGCAGAATTCTCTCTATCCGCTCGATTCGCCTTCATGTTCGCTCGGTTATCGCAACCAGTGTTTTACGATTTACTTTAACGATCGAGGAGAGTCATTTTGGATCACGCGATGATAAATTATCGAACCATTTTCTGCTAATACATATACCGCGTGTGACGGTGTAAGCGTGAGAACACGAGTCGATTTTCAAGAGAAAGTCGGGAACTAGTAATACGGTTCAGTTGAAGGCATTTTTTTCAATCGATTTTCAAATACGCTGCGCGGCGATGCGCAACCGAGACATTTCGGTTTCACCAAAAAATGAATTACTGGTTTGTGGCTTTCACGCTGTCGGCTATCATGCAATGCTCATTTTTGTGGTTTAATCAACACGCTTGCTGCCGGTATACAGGGTGGTTGACCACATATTACCACTTCGATTTACACGACTGTTATTACTCGTGCCGAAAAATGGTTCAGGTAGAATCGAATGGTTTCGAAAGAGGCGCAGCCTGACGTATATAGTTTTTCTTTTTTTTTGTAGATCATTAACGTTCTTTTCAATAGAAACAAATCTTTGAAAGGAACTATTAACCTGCTTATATTTCGAAAAATCGTTCATTCAAGAGATATGTTAATTTTATTGTTGATATGAAAGTACCGCCTTTTTGTTACTGTTGCAACGATTTTATTTCGACGAAACCATTCGACCCTGTGCGAACCATTTTTCGCTACGAATAATAACAATCATCGAAGTTGAGATGCGACGAAACACCCTGTATAAATATAAATGTTGAAAGACTTTATAACATAGCATACATTAAATTATTTAGATTAATATAATGTAACAAGTTCTTTGGAAATTATTATCTAAAAGAAAATGATCGAGATTCTCTTGGATGCAGTTCAGCTATTAACACACTGACGACCGCGCCGAAAGCATCTAAAAATTTCATAGAATTCAAGTATTTTAGTCAATTAAATTAAACTTGCAAAGCAAAATTATATAACATCGACAACTATTTCAACATTCTTACCAATTGTGAATCTAAATAAAATGAAGAAATTTGTATGGATTAGCATGGAAATGAAATTTTAAATAATTTCGTCATCCGCATACGGGTGACGCGCGGCAGTCAGAGTGTTAAAAAGCCTATTCTCGATAGGCTTCCGGTGAATACAATCGTATGATAAATACAGGCAGAATGTTTCTTTCTAGAGGGAATCGTACGAGTTCGAAAACCGACAATTTTTCATTCACGATTCGTCGATTCTACAATTTTGCAGTGTAGCATAATTTTCGTCAATGTTAAATGATTTTTTTATCATAAATATATTCTGATTCAGGATCAAAAGTTGCCGACGCGACGGGGCCGCGTAGAGCCGATCGTGTTCGCTAGGTGTCCCGACGTTCCGTTTCGGTCCGAACGGTTCGAAAGATATTTCGAGGCTGGGTTTATAGATCTATCCGTACATAATCGTGCGTCGCTGGTCTGACGTCGATGGCAGCGTCCGCAGCACCGTAATCCGACGTCATTACTAGCTGGCAGATTTATTTATACTCGCGAACGAAGTTACGCAGTCGCCACTACTATTTAGACCTGTTGCAGCCGGAATAGGAATACCCCTGGTTGTACGGGACGAGAGTGACCATCGTGTGTCTGGCCTCCTTTCTGGCTATCGTTTTTCTCCCAATCGCAACTACAATAACGAATTCGATATTTAAAACCTCGCTTAAGCTTACAGCTGGCACCCACGCATTCGACATTCTAATGCTATTGTTCTAAAAAAGACAAAAGACATTTACCAGTACCGAAACTACTGGACTCTGGCAAATATTTCAAGATTTATTATACGCAGTCGACGTATTTGATCAAAATCACGATTGGACTGACGTCTATAACATTGTATTGGATTGGCAACTAATTGCCGATTTGTTCAATGAAATAAAAAGTTTTTTTTTTACTTGGAACGAAATTTAATCTGTAATGTATTTTCCATTTTGTTCGATGACCTTTTGCCATCTCTCTGAAAACTTGAAAATTCCACGCTCGTAGAAAGTCTGATCCTTTTCGGCCAAAAACTGAGTTAAGTGAGATTTTACAGCGTCATCATCGTTAAAAGTTTTACCACGAAGGGAGTTGTCCAGGGATCGAAATAAGTGGTAATCCGATGGCGCGAGATCAGGCCATATGGTGGGTGTAACATCAATTCCCAACCAATATCCATCAATTTTTGCCGAGTGGACAAAGACGTGTGCGGCCTAGCATTGTCCTGCTGGAAAATGACACCTTTAGGATTGACCAATTCTGGTCGCTTTTCCTTGACCGCTGCATTCAATTTGTCCAGTTGCTAACATTCACGGATAAAAAATAATAATAATAATAATAATAATAATAATAATAATAATAATAATAATAATAATAATAATAATAATAATAATAATAATAATAATAATAATAATAATAATAATAATAATAATAATAATAATAATAATAATAATAATAATAATAATAATAATAATAATAATAATAATAATAATAATAATAATAATAATAATAATAATAATAATAATAATAATAATAATAATAATAATAATAATAATAATAATAATAATGATAATAATAATAATAATGATAATAATAATAATAATAATAATAATAATAATAATAATAATAATAATAATAATAATAATAATAATAATAATAATAATAATAATAATAATAATAATAATAATAATAATAATAATAATAATAATAATAATAATAATAATAATAATAATAATAATAATAATAATAATAATAATAATAATAATAATAATAATAATAATAATAATAATAATAATAATAATAATAATAATAATAATAATAATAATAATAATAATAATAATAATTTTATAATATAACATTTACGGATATCATAAAAATGGGAGTGAGAGACATCTTTAACTGAAATCGGCAATTACTTAGTTGCCAACCCAATACAACGATCACGTAGAAAGAAATCGACAATTGAGCATCGTTCTCGAAGGATTAACAACAGAGTTACTAAACTGTAGTCGATGTGTGTGATTGTTGTGTACACGGATAGTTTGTAACAAATGAACTTGTTAATAGAGTTTTAAAGATAATATTGTTATTTATATATAGTCAATTTCATGTTATTTATCACAGCCGTTTACATGTTATATTGTATTAATTGTAATTAATTGTTTGTTCTAAAAGGTCAAAATATCAGCTAATGTGTGATCAAGTGTACTTCAGGACAGCATCAAAGATTCAGAATAAAATAGATGTAAACATAGAAATAATAAAAGGTCAATAGGTTCTATACTACTAATAGAAGTTTATTGATTTATATAATAAATGGCGTTGTATATGGATCACCATAGATTCAGCTATTTACACGTGAAACGTGTTCGGTTAATAGAGAACACAAATATCAGAGCTGTAGATAACCGAGGTTCTGCTATGATCGGCATATACCATTTTTAATTTTAATTGCACATAATATCTACTTGTTTTCAACACAAAAGCAGAAGGTTTTACATTATTGTTGTACACATTTCTATGTACAGTGGCCTAGAAAAGTATTCGTAGACCTTTTAAAACGCGATAACTTGAAGTTTTTTCAGATGATAGCGGGACAAGTCTAGCAGATAATGACCAGAATGCTTTTTTTTAAATTTTGCTATTACTTGGAATGGAAAAAAAAGATTAAAAAACTCTAGTTTTTTAACTTTTTTATCTGAGCCTATAACGAAAATTTAAAAAATATCTTTCGTAGATCTCGCTAACTTATATGCGTGCTAAAAATTTTATTGAAATCGGTTAACCCAGAGTCGAGCTACAAGCGTTAAAAGATTTAAGAATCTGTAAATTTCTTCCAGTTTTTTGTGAAAATCGTGATAAAACTGCGACTTTTGCCAGCATTAATTTCTTATTACTCATAACAACGTCAACTGATTTCGACAAAATTTTCAGCATGCATATAAATTACCGAGATCTGCGAGAGGCATTTTTAAAATATTTTCGTTATAAGCTCAGATAAAAAAGTTAAGAAGCGAGAGCTTTTTCATCATTTTTGTCATTCCAAGTAATAGCAAAATTTAAAAAAAAGCATTTTAGTCATCGTTTGATAGACTAGTCCCGCTATCATCTGAAATAAATTCAAGTCCCTTGGTCCAATTTTGGAAAAGTTGTTGCGCCTCAAACTGTGTACGAGGACGACTTTTGAGGCCCACTCTGTATATTTTATAAATGTGCATAGATTTGTTTTATTATTGGAATGACAAATACTACGTGAAATGACTAAGCATGTTTCGTTATTCAAACGCCCATAATAAAGATCCAAATAAATACAATCTTGTTAATTTTATAAAGCAACCCATGCATACACGCATGTACTACTGTGATCAAAAAGTAAGGTGAAATTGTCATTTAAAACTTCCGGGCATTAGGAAGGCAGGTAATTTTTTTTTCCTAGGTTGGTAGGACTGTCTGTAACATTTGCCAAGTGTCTGTTTGTCAAAAGGTTTAATTATCTCCGAGTTACACGTGTTTTTGTAAACAACCAAAAGTGAATTTTTCGATTTTTACAATGGGTGATTTTGTTGAGCAAAGAACTTGCATCAAATTTTGTTTGCGGAACGAATATTCTTGTGCGGACACGTTGAAAATGTTACGGAAGGCCTTTGGTGATCAAACTATGGCACAAAAAAACGTTTATAAGTGGTACAACAAGTTCAAAGCGGGCCGAGAACGCGTTGAAGACGAACCGCGCTCTGGACGACCATCAACGTCTACCGACGAGGGCCACGTCCAAAAAAATCGAAGATTTGGTGCTTGAAAATCGTCGACTGACAATGAGAGACCTCGCTGATAGTGTTGGAATATCATTTGGCTCAGTCCAAACCATTTTGAAGGATGATTTGTGTCTCAAACGCGTCAAGTCTCGATTGGTGCCATGTCATACTGCATTGGTTCTTCGCGACTTTTTTGCCAAAAACTCGACTCATATCGTTCCGCAACCACCGTATTCGCCTGATTTGGCTCCGTGCGACTTCTGGTTATTCAGCAAACTCAAAAAGCCAATGCGGGGACGCCGTTTTGACACGATTGAGGAGATAAAAACCGAATCGAAGAAGGTCTTCAAGGCTATACCGGAAAAAGACTATTCCGACTGTTTCGAGGACTGGAAAAAGCGTCGGAAACAGTGCGTTTTATCGGACGGGGATTACTTTGAAGGGGATGAAATTGATTTGGAAGAATAAACAAAGAATTTACATTTTATAAACAAATTCACCTTACTTTTTGATCACAGTAGTATGTCAGTGTTGCGGCTCGGTAGATTTCGCCTATAATAAAATGGCGACCACGGGCCACCATGCTCCAGTCGGAGCATGTGGCTCGACGTCTGTCGACGATTTTCGACTAAACCGAGGTCTAAATACGAATTTCATCGAAAACATTTACCATCCGTGTTTCTTCCGCTTTTGAAGCTACAATGTGAGCTAAATGTCAGTTTACTCGGGGGAAGTTCCGGCGAATTCAAATATTGACGTTGGCCGCGACAGCCTGGAATTTTCTAACCGCGTTCCCGTTCCATCGTTTCACTAATGACCAGAGCGAAACATTTTTAGAATACGCGGTTTACAGCTGCCCGGAGTCACACATTCGTATGTCCTGTATACGCAGATACTACGGAAAAACGAATAAAACTTTGTTTGCCGGGAACATAAACGACGCGGCGCGTAATTCATTGCGCAAACGAACCCACGCCGTAAAACAAATCGATAATGTGGAAGAATATGGATCTGTTTACGGGAAAATTCAATTTTGTACATCAACGAAACGTGATTGTTCCGACTTGTAATAGAAATTGGCATGACGGCGACGCTTCATTGATATCAGTTTTTTACCAGTTCGTGTCAAATTCTTGTAGAAAATGTTAAGAAAGTCTTAAGATGAGTCGTAGCTCAATCAACTGTCACTAAAGTTTACGTTGATCTTACTCGTTGAAGCTATACGCAGGAGAAATCGCACTTTGTCTGATGTCAGCTTGTTTAAACTGGTTTGCAAAGACGTTTATTTACACGGACTTCGGTAATCTAGCTGAAGCGGTGAAGTATCTGTTATGTTTTAATCGGACTTCTTTTAAACGAGAGAACGTTTTACCGTATTTGCGTCATTTCCACAATATATTCCGATGAAACGAGAACGATGAAAAGAAATGAAGGAAGTAAAATGAAACGAAGAGAAACACAGAACGGCCATTTTTAACTCGTTCATTCGCGGGCTTAGTAACGAGTTGGGCATCGTTCTTTTGGCCGACTGCTGTCACGGAATTGTTCTTTTATCGAGCGCTAACGAGTTCTATATCGTTCTTTTGCCGAGTGCCAGCGAGTTCTAAATTGTTCTTTTATTGAGTGCTAGGAAGATCTTTCAACGGGACTTAACTTGGCCTAACTCGATTCCGATCAGAACATTTTAGAACAGGTTCGAGGGTGCAGGTAGGAAGCTAATAGTAATTTTCTTACAAGTGTTTCAATTTAATATTGCCTTCTAGAGGTTCATTTGACTACAGTTTGCATAAATTTCGCAGACAGCTTTAGATAGAGCGAAGTTGTCTCGTGAAATATCAAATCGATGAAGCTTTATTTCTAGCAAGACCTTTTATTATTTTAAATAGTCATTTGCCAACTAAAGTAGTGCTGCTAAAAATGCCAAAAAGAAACGAAATTTTACAAAACCTGTTTCCAAACGTTCCAAACGCAACAACAATTTTGCATTACTAACGTATTACAATGTCAAGTTTAACTACATCATTACCGTTAAATACAACTTAATAACCTAGTATTTCATTACTAATTCGGGTAAATTGATCATTAAACCATACGTAATAAACTTTTCAACAAATACGATATAACTAACGTTTAACAACATGTTTTTAGATATCGATTTTTAATGGCCCGCTAAAAAAAATGCGAATTCAAAACAGCCACGTATTTGGAATTTATTTCTTAATTTACGCGTATAATTCACGTTACTATTTTATTATGATGAAACTGACTTTTTAGTGTAGTTCCCAATAGGCTGTAAAACGATACACATATTATTTTTAGAATATGTATCGAATTTTAATGAATGTGTTCATAACGCTAGATTTACGGAACCCGTCAAAATGACGAGTCACTAATTTTTTAATTTTCTATTATCACATCGTAAAAATACATTTATGAGTTATTTATTCAATTTGTATGTTACTTACGGCAAATGTTACACTTGTTAAAAATCAGAATAAATGTCTTATCGTTACTTTTATAAACTAATATAAAACAGCTGTCTTTTGTGCTTCGTAAATCTGGTATCAACTGAGAGTTATGATTTCTTTAAAAAATGGGCCTTGTTTAAGGTTAAACTTGGAGCTAGTATTGTTCCTATGCAACATTGTAATGATACGCGGACAATAGATGCATAAGTTTCCAATTTCTACATGTACAGTTTGAAGAAATCTTGAAATAATCATGACTCTACAAAACACGAGCATTAGGGAATCGATGTCCGCGTGTGTACGGAACGAGGCCAATGAAGTCTGGGTCGTCGGGTTTGGCGGAAACATTAATTGTGTACGATGACGCCACAGCGAGCAGCAGCTACACAAGGTCATGACAGCATCCGTGAAGCTGTCACGTATAATTTTGTGGCTGAAACTAAATCGAAGTGCAACCGTCACGCGAATTCTGTCGAAACGACTCGATCTTCGATTTGGAATATATATATATATATATATATACAATTGTTTATTAAAAGATTGTCCAATGTCTTTCTACAAATTCAACTCAACAAAACGCGACTCGTTTCTTTGAAGATATAGAAATATTAAAATGTTTGTCACTACGAAACCGCGCAAACTGAGCTACTAATACAAATATTTATTATTTTTATTAAAACAAGTTTTAATTTATAAAATAGATATAAAATAGATATAAAACGACAGAGGATGTCATCTTCTCCTAGTGACAAGGTATTTTCTTCACCAGGCATAGTTCAGCAATACCTTTATTGCATCATTTAACAGGCATATATTTTGAGCCAGTTGACGATGCTTAAAAATGCTTCAATGAATCTACTAATTGAACATCGTAATCAACGAATTTATTGAATTAAACGTCGCCATAATTAAAGTTACACACGTGCTGCCATTAAGATGATAGTTATTCTTCACTAGAATTGTAATTTTACCACAAGATTGCTACACCTAATACTATGTCATAATTAACAAAACTAGGGAAAGAGGATGTGACATGTTTTTGCATCTATAATATAAATTTATTTAAGGTTCCATCAAAATAGGTCATTAGCAACCACATTATTTTATATTAGTCTGTACATCGTAATTTAATCATACATACGTTATACTTACATTATACGAAGTAAATCGTCTGCAATTATTATTGAAATTAAGAAAAGCGGCGATAATTGTATTGGAAAAAAGCATTATCGAAGACAACGGCGAAGAATGTACACGTAACAGTAAAATTTCCTCGCCATAAATTATAAAACAAATCATCTGCCATCACATCGATAATAGCTTAGCATTTATTCTAATGATCGGGACACCGTTAATCGTCTATAAGGAACGGCTGTATCCAGCCATGAACTCTCAAACAGTATTTTCGCCGGCCTGTCGCTCACGGTGCCAGAAGATATTACGAATGCTTAGAATTTTATCGAAGGTGTGAATTACAGAGGCTGTCGTGTCATCATCCTGCGGTCTCCGAGGCGCAAGGTCGGTTGGCCTAAGCGCGGGTCGAGATTTTTGTCGAGACTCGTTGCTTGTGCCAAGAATTTCGCGATCCACGAGATACGTATTCTAATTGCACACCGTACTTTCTGCCCTGGTAGCTCTGACACACGTGTTCCCTGCGTACCATCCTTGTAAAGAACAACGGGATATGATTCCCCGAACGATCGCCAGACGCGACTAATCGTTCAAACACTATTTTCTATCAGGTTGTTGAATACAAAATGCCTGACTTTCAAAGATTTGAATAAACTCATGGCAGATTCGCTTCCTTCTGAGTATGTTAAGAGAATTGTGCTTGTTTCATTGTTTCGTTCACTCCTTTATTGTTTGTCTGTTTAAAATTATTCAAATATGAAAAAGTCCTACGATTTATTATTACAATATTTCCCATTTTTCTTTTCAGGAACTTTTCGTGAAAGGAATTTTTAAGCTTCCAAGTGAGTCCGGATATTCTTTTTTACGTTATTTAAAACCGTAAAGGTTTCTGTTAACGATGCGAAAAGAATTGGCTGTCAAGTTGCGTGAATGCGGCTTTTGCATTACATTTTGTACTGCAATGTAAGGATCAGAATAAGACATATTGAATGATATTATATACATAAGGCTGCGACATATTAAATGAGACAAAACCAAGGTATAAAATTGTTATGTATAGTTTTTAATTGTTTTTTTTTTTGTTACTTTTACTATTTTCAATCATTTTTGATACTTCGCAAGAGTTTTTAAAAGTTTTTAATATTTTGTAATAGTTTCACGTAGTTTCTCACGATCTTTTACTTGTTTTCGATTGCTTTATAACAACTGTATAGCCTGCATAGAATACAAATAATAATAATATTTGTTTTCTAACGTTCAGAATTATTCCCACTATGTAAGAATACCATAAACGAATAAATAGGCACGATTTTGAATCCATTAAATAATAAAAATAAGATTTTGAATATTTTATAAATAATTTGTGTTTGTTTATAATTATACTTTCTAAGTTAAAATACCATAAATAAGTTAGCAGCTACACTTTAGACGTGTTAAGTGAGACAAATAATTTTGGCCAGCGAAATCGGGGAGATATCTCATTGTGCGGCGTGCAGACATCACGCAAAACTCATCAGAGTAGAGGAGATGCAATCGATTTGTAAGTAATGAAATAGTTCCGTAAAAAATTCGAATTTCTAATCAAAGTTCACATCCCCCGCGAGAAGAAGTTTATTGCGATTTCCTTTTTGCGAAATTTGTCGCGAAAGTCAATACGAGAAGAATCCATCAGCGCGACGGTCGAATCGGAAATGTGTCGGTTTCATTTGCATCGGTTAACTGTAAGGTGAAAAAAGTTCGAAATCGCGTTAAGTGGCTAAGTGGAAACTAGGGAGGAGAAGTTTAAAAGTGGTCGGCGATGCGATTAATCGAAGAAAGAGAGAAGACACGAAACGAAGGCGGGGAACGCCGACATGCAAACTCGACGGCTCTTTCCTAGTTTGCAAAATTCGTCGCGCAAATTACTGGCCGTGCTACTGACGTCCAATTAATCATCGTAATTTTCAGTTACTTGGCAGCCGTTGAATTATTCTCTCAAGCAAGCCGGAACAATTTCACACTACTCGATTCCTTTCACACTATTCGAGTTGTACACGAGAGTCTATAATGATCTTTTCTTGATCGATATTATTGAAAATCAAATTGTCGTGTTAGAATTATAGTTGATATAGAATATATATATATATATATATATATATATATATATATATATATATATATATATATATTCTATATCAACTATATAGTAATAAATATAATAAATATATATATATATATATATATATATTCTATATCAACTATAATTCTAACACGACAATATATATATATATATATATATAGAATATAGTATCATCTATGCAAATATATCTGTAAGTAAAGGAACAATTTAAAAGGTACAGAGCATTTATGGGCACCGAGCAAAGTTAATATGCAGATTATATTAAGAAATTATTAAATAATTATTATTAAATAAATATAATCTCGCACGTCACAATTTTCACCGAAAAGATACAGTAACGGTGAAAGAAATTCGAAGATATTTTACTATTAGATTGTAAATATTCCTGAAATTCTGAAATTGTCTTTTATGTCGGAAGTATAGTTCTGCTTCTTGTATACTGTTCCATAAAAGTGTTTACGATGATAGAATACCGTACATCATAACGCGAAGTATCTTGGCAGCTGAAATTACATTTTGCTATGCGCGCAACTACATCAATGTATATGTTTAGAAATAATAAAGTACGATCTTGGCTACTTTGGCGAGTAAACAATGCGGTAAGGATTAGTGAACCATTCGTTGATACAATGAATGAAGACAGCAGTTAAAAACTCGGAACGCGGATCTGTTTTGTACAGATTTCAGAAGATGTTGGACAATTCGATTCTTCCTTGCAAATTGATTTTACGAAAACGACATTATATTTCTCTCTTCTCTATTAAATATAATATGTATTTCGATGCAACGAAAGCGTAACAGCGCCGTAAACGAAGAAACCGTTATTACAGATAACTAAATTACAGATAATTAAACCTGATTACACAGGTTTATAACGTTGGGGTCTAAATAAGGAATCTATATCAGAGAATGTAGTGAACGAAACAACGGATAGAAACGTAGAGAAATAATCCAACAAATTGTGAAAAGAGGAGAACAGAACACTAGATACATATACAGATAGAAAGTAGAATAAATAGAACTGTATATGTAATAATAAATACAAAAACGAAGGGAAGGGACTTTGCAGATACAGGGCCGCGTAAAGCAAATCGAAATATTTCGACTGCGGAGCCGAAATAAAAAGTATACCGCTGCGAAACAGGTGTAACAATTATTAGTTTATTCGTGAGTATGGAGAAAATGAAAGCGTGGATAAAAAAATCTTGACATCGGCCACCAGAATGACATGACGGAATACGATCCTGTTCACGGCGAGAAATAATACGCGGTCGGTGAAGAACGTTTGACGAAATTTATACGGGCACGTGGCGCTCGGTACAAAATAGTCAGCAATTTAGTTGATGCGCATTAGCCCCCGCGTTTAAATGCAAATACGATGCTAGGTGGTTATTAATCTCGCCTTAAGGTAAAACACGTTGGATTTACGAGGTGTTGCTAGCCACGAGGAGTTCTCCGGATGCGCGAACATCCACCGCCATTAGGTATAATTTTTCCGTCGTCCTCCATCCGTCTTCTAGATCAGCAGTTTGCAAATTTCCGTGGTCGCCTTATCCCTGGCAAAACATATTTTACAACACTCGCTTTCGTTTCCGCGAGTTCTCGACCGTGACAGCCTACAGATTGCTAGCTCGGCTACCGGGCAGCGAAAATCGAAAAATTTCATTTGGAATCTGGATCGGTAGGGCAGATCGGGGTCAAACGAAACAGGGTGCGAAAATAACATTACAGATGATTTAACCCTTTACGCTCAAATGACGATTCTGGGGCATCGCTAAAAATTGCTATATCATTTCTCAAAGTAGCTTACAAGTTATTAGATTTAATTGGAATTGAATTTGATACAAAATGATACCGAATGAGAATACTATACGTTGGAAGAAATATCTTAGCTTTGATATTAAAATAGCTTCGAGTGCGAAAAGTTCATATAACAGCTAATATACAGCTATTTTCGCAATATTCGAATACATTCAACATATACATTGTTATTTTAATCATATAGATGTGCAATCGTCGCATATATTAATCAAAATCACTTTTCGATAGCCTAAAAAGTGAGTTTTTCTTGAGAGCTTGAAATTGTGATTACTTACTTAACCCGAGAAAGATCACCTACGTCGCAGAGGCGCCTGCGAAGAGTGTTGATTTTTGTTAATTATTCATAGAGGTCTAGTGATTTAAGTTTAAAATTACTTAAAATATAAAAAAATATAATATAAATGCATTTTATTTTTACAATAATGCCAAACCTTTAAAATGACTAGATTAACTTAAATAAATATCCATTGTTAGTATAAAATTGACGCCTTAGAAAAGCATGCGCCTCTGAAGCGTATGGTTATCTTTTACGTACGTTGTCATATGGTTATCTTTCTAGGGTTAATGTCTAGTGACTTTTTTCTCTCTGGTAATATTTTAGCTTGATCTTTTTAAATGTAAAATTAATCGCCACGCAACGTTCTTAAGCATATTAGTTAGCTTTGCAACCTCAGCTCACGACTATGATCGAGGATGATTGTAACATCAGCGGTCGGGATCGACGGTAACGTTATAAACAACTTCGCGTCGGTAGGAAAGTCAACCGTTTACACTGATTATTTGCGAAAAACAAACAATTGAAACAGAATTGTATACGTAAAAGTATCATGGGGGAACAACACGGTGAAGTGTTGAAGTTAATACTCCCTTCGGCGGTGATTTATCACGACACCACCGCAGTAATTTGTCGCCGATGTTTCCGACGATGATTTATCACTTTGCATACGATTGCTTTTCCGGCTACTGAAATGTTACTGTCGCCGATTTGAGTCGACAAAAGAAACCAATGAGCACAGTGGAGAAAATAGTGATGAAATAACGGTGCATGGAAATAGAGTGACGATGAATCACGGTGTGGGATGACAGGCTGCCCATCCCGTTTCGATCCCAAACAAATTAATGCATCTTGCGTACGATCACACGCGATTATCTTGAGAACAGAAACGTTGGAACGTCGGCTTTCTGCGTATATGTAGCACACGACACCATAAATTAGTAATGCTAGAATACTTCGAAAACTATTACATGTTTCAATGAGATTAGTTTCATAATAAGTTCAATAATAGATTGGTTCTGGTGTGAATGAAAATACCAAAACCGCATGTGCCAATTTTATTGCCGAAGTATAGCGCATCTACGTAACTATGATTTCTGAGGCGTGTCAGTAATGTTGAAGTAAGCGAGCAGGCGCAGATAAAGCAATTTAGCATGAAGAAGCGCTAAAAAATTTACGAATGTCAGATATAGACGGAAGTGTTACGGTAATGAAACAGTTACTTAGCACATGTATCAGATTTCATCTTTATTGATTTGTACAGTAAATCGTTTTGCACACGGGTTTGAGCAGATTATATATGAAGCGCATTTGAGCAATAGAGAATTCAGATATTGGAGCAGTGAATAATCGATAGCTGAGAGCTCCTGGTTCTTACAATTGATGCGGCTCGACTATTATATTTATTATATTATAATTATATAAGCAATTATATAAGTCTTGTATGTGTTATATCAGCCTATATCTCCAATCTGATCACGATACACAAGGCATGGTCCCCGAACGGAATTGTTCCCCGTAATAGGGAAAGGCGTTGAAGAATTATCCGCTCGATGATCGCTAGAACTACAGAGAACTGGAGGTGATCAGAGTTCCGAGGCCTGCTACTTTAAAAGTTCGTCGGCTACGCGTCGATCTCCTAATCCACAGAGATTGTACAAACGGAAAAAAGCAACGATTTATCAAAAAACGCCGCGATTCGGATCGAGCTGTTACTTTTGCATCGCGGATCGCGCGTAGAGACGAGCGCCGGCGTTGTCAACGGATGCTTTTCGCGAGCTGTGAGCGGAATCGTCGTTTAGACGGCAGCCGCGTTTACTCGACTTAAGCCGTTTCATTTGCGCGACAAAGGGGCGATTACCCGGACTCGTTCGCACCCAATTCCATTCGCAGATTGCGACACATCCGCTTGCAGACAGTCGCACGTTTGTTCTCCATAATTGTCCCGCCGACTAAGCCCTCCAGCCGACGGCTAAAAGTCGATCCGGGATTTCTCGATTCGCCTCGTTTCGACCTCTATTAGAGATCCAGCGAGCCCATCCGATCGTCTGTTTGTTGTTTTAGCCAAACCGACCGCAATATACACTGCCAGGCCTACACAGAACGTTTCATCAACTCGGCAAAGGGCTGTTTTCGTTTCCAGCCCCCTGCATTCGGTAATTTCGCGAATCGCGATGGAGGAAATGATTCGATGAACACTGGGATACGTGAAGTGTATGTTTTAACACGTTCCGCATCCTGTGCGTCATTCGTTATCCACGAACACAATGAATTGCAATGATTATTTAACGACAAAACTATCATTCAGTATGCTTAACATCATTTATAATTTTATTTATCGTTTTCTGTCAATATATTTCTTGAGGTACTAGAAATCTAGAGACTCGTTAGTTTTTCCATGGATCTTACTGAAACATGGGAGAACTTCGATTATTAAAAACTATATAGTCGAATAAGTGTTAATTTTTATCCTTCCCTTATTTTTATAGTTTAATCTGTCTCTTGATGTTAAATTGATACAACAATGAAAGGTCAATATATATAAGTTATAATTCTTCTCTCTCTCTCTCTCTATATATATATATATATAACTGGCTATATCTCTACTCTATATATATAACTAACTATATCTATCTCTCTTTCTCTCTCTCTCTCTCTCTCTCTCTCTCTCTATATATATATATATATATATATATAAGTTATAATTCTTCTCTCTCTCTCTCTCTCTCTCTCTCTCTCTATATATATATATAACTGGCTATATCTCTACTCTATATATATAACTAACTATATCTATCTCTCTTTCTCTCTCTCTCTCTCTCTCTATATATATATATATATAGAGAGAGAGAGAGAGAAGAGAGAATTATAACTTATATACATATATAAGAATTAAAACGCGTACGAAATGAAACTGATATAAAAGGAGAGATAGCAAGTGAAAAGTGGATATTTACGCTAAGTATTTTGGCATTTGAAGTTGTATCAGACTCAGGATCTTTTTGTGCATTTATGAAATAGTCCGGAGATTTTAAAAATGTCAGAAAACGTATAAACCGACAAGATCTAATGCTGCTATTTTTATTTTATTTTTGGAACGAGTAATCTTTTAGTTGACGAAGGAACTTCGCCTTAAATTCTAATTGTTATAAAAACGACCGTATGGAAATGAGGATTTGCATCAAGATCCGCGGTCTACAAAGTTATGACATTTGAATTATACATGCATATGTATACGTACATCAAGGGGAAATTTTACCCAGACCTGGCTCCAGTTACAGTTTATATGCAAAAGGGTTTATGGCCCATTAATAATAATAAAAATATCTATCAGAGATCGGGCGGTACTATTCAAACATCCTCTGTTTGCTATTTTAAACTGATTGATTGCGTATTACGTACGCTGTCTTAGACCTTTATGAAAGCCTTACATTCGACAGAAATATTTCCATTCTCTTTTACAACCGCGTGGAGAACGGAAATAAGATCGATCTCAACATATTCATTAGTGATTTAGAAAAGTATTAAAAAAATCTATCAAACAACAGGAATATATCCTTGAAAACGAAATACTAATCCCGGATGTTAATCTTTCTAAAGAATATTGCAATTTAAACTTTCGCACGTTTTTGAAAATAGTTCTACAAAAGATTATAGAGTAATACTTCTCTTGAAATTATCTGCTTTAACTTTAAACCTTAAATTCGTACGCTGCGTTTCATTCACAATTTCATAACTTGAACGCATGCAATATTCTCAATTTGAAAAACATAAAATTTCCCCATTTCTCTCACATGCAATATACAATATTTGATTTTCAGTGTTCCTATAGTATCAAACAACATTCTCTCAAAACAATTTTCTAAGTAGAATATAATTCTGAACATAGTGATTGGACAAAACGCCTGGACATAAATTGTTTGTTTGCAAGATTGCGATTTCCCTAATTGGTATGTTTCTTTAAAAGTAAAGGGAAACGAACAAGGACGCGACAATAAAGGGGAGCAGGACGTTTATGGTCAGACATTGTTCCCATATTTTGTACTTCTAAGGAATTACGATTTCATGGAAATTATTGAACTGTTTCTTTGATGCAGTTCAAATTCCAAGTTTTTCAGAATAACGGTGAAAGCAAACTTTTTACGAAACCATAAAAAAGAACCATTTAATTTTATTACAACCATTCTCATTCTCGACTATAGCTTTGAAGATATACAAGGGAATGTAAAGAGTTGTTTTCACACCTTGACAAACTAAAGGAAAATTACTCGACACTTCTCCAAAAGTGCCTCAGAAACTCTGGTAACTTTCAACAAATCAAAGTCGCCTTGTTAGAAGGCTGTTTTGAAAATCTTCTAAGGAAGAGTATTGAAGTTCGTGTCCGAGAAACCGGACTTCACAGAGTAGCCACACCATAACCGGAGCTAATTTCTTTCCTTTTCCATTAATTCACGGATAGTAGACGGATCGGCGAGCAACAGGAGAAATTTATGTGGACGATAATTCAACGTCTGTCCCTCGCCGCACGACAATGATAATAACGATGGGAATGATTTACTTGGATTATCCGTGGCTTCGAAAGTCAGTCGTTTGCAGGATAACTGGGCGCGCACGTGTTTCAAAATTAATGCTTCAAGACGGCCAAAACTATGTCTATCTTCGACACGTCTACATGGAACGACCGCTCGACAAGCGGCTGAAATTATCCGCTTGCCGACCTACCGATCCGACGAGAGTTATTATTGAAATCTTCGAGCGATTCCGGTTGTGTCCGTGCCGGTGCACAGTGACGGGCTTTAATTAAATAAATATTTATCCTAACGGCAAATGTTCAGGAAACGTACACGGCACACGCGTGCTGCTCTCGCTTCAGCCTCAGCAAATACGAATATAGAAAAGTTTTCCTCGAGCAGATAAATGAAAATATAACCGTCGATCCCGTAACGAGTTTCATGCATTCGTTGTTTCTATTGCTTTTAGTTCATTTAACCAGTTTACTAAAAAGATGGAAAATATCCTTAACCAGTTAGCTGTGTTTGACGAGTATACTCGTTACAGAGAGAAGTGGCGGTATTTTGTGTCATGACGAGTATACTCGTAAAAAGTAGCGACCATTGGCTATTTAAATTGTAATTTTAGTGAAAATAAATACATATTCTCAAATTTCACGATGTTTAGAATACTTTGAGGTCAATTCTACGCGAAGGTGTTTACACTGTTATAAAAATAAGATTATTTGATTTTTAAGTATTTCATTTTTCCTACGTTTTTCGTTTATTATGTATGTAGTACATGAATAATTAAATATTAGTGATAAAATTGTTGATTTTATAAAACAGAACCGTCTTTTTGATCCAATATTTGCGTTTTCGATATCTGTGTTTGACGAGTATACTCGTCATCGCTCGATTCTCATGACATATATGTATACGTGCGCGCTCTGAAAAGGAGGCGCCACAGCTAACTGGTTAATAATGATGTTTATCGTCAAAATACGTAGGTCAGATAATTTGTGAACTTCGAAAAATGTTTTGTTTCGGATTTGCTACTTTATTAGATAATCAGGATAGTTCTTGACGTTTCAATCAACATAAATAAATAAAATGGAAAGTGAAGTGTGCATTGTGCTGTTTTTACTCTATTTTCAGTTTCAAGCATTTCGTTAGTCCAATTCTAAGACTATGAGTCTTACAAATGAATTCAAATGATATATAAATGTACAAAAAGAATATATAACATATTAGGTAAATGTTCGTGCAGTTATTCGTCGACAATAAGCTTAAGCCGAATTTCTCACGTTAGTTCGCAAGCCTAATGCACAAAATTGATATCAATGGAAAGCTGCAAACTTTTATATCATACCCACTTTTATATTCGTGCTTTCATTTCTTATAGATTGAATCTTAGAAGTGCAACGATAAATGCAGGAGAAAGCATTTGTAACCGTGTGGAAGGATTTTGTTAATAAAACAACATGAAAATTGTTCAAGCGATTTAGATATTAAGAATTGCAAGCAATATTAAACCCGTTTCTGCAGAATCGTCATAAAAACCTGTTTCTGCACGTGTGAACAAAAAGAGCTGTGCTTCTTTTGCACGATAACACAAACTTCCATATTGTTTTGCTAGCACGTCCAAAAATAAAAGATGTGGAATAGGAAGTTTTACTACATCCGCCTTATGGTCTAAACCTGTCTCCGTGCGACTATCACCTATTTTTGTCTCTCTAAAACTTTCTTGCAAACAAGCGAATCTGAAAGCGATATCTAGTTTAATTAAACCAGTAATTAATTTATTATGTCACAAGTAAATTCAAAAGTTGTCATACCAGCGTAATGTAAATTGTTCATGAAATGTTATAGACATAAGTGATGATTATTTTATTAAAATATTCAACTTATTCTTCGCAATACATGCTGCATTATTAACTGCTTGTAATTTTGTAATTTCGTTAAGTCCAGCAACGTCCTACAAAAATGGCACGAACTCTTACTAATATTTACATTTAGACAAAAGTTGGAGAATTGCACAATGTAATGTTATAAAAATACCTAAACAAAGTGTGCAATAAAATATTACCATTCTACATTTATTACTTATTCTTTCGTGTAAAATCACTTCTTCAACACATCCCGATTTTAGACACATCTTGGACATATAATTACTAAATTAAAAATAATTATGTATTTATGGCATATGCGAATGTGCCGAGTACATACAAGAAAATAGGTACATTAACCGAACACAACCGAATACTGTTACTTTATTCTCTCAGAAGGAATCATTTAATCAGCGAAAGAATTGTCTTATGTTTTACGAATATCTGTCTAATTGTTGCGGAAACTATTTAATATTGTTCGATGATTTTGACAATAGGAATAGATATTTTGAACTACTTAATATTGTTCGAACCAACCATTCCGACTGTTAAAATTATCAAGCTGTTCCGCCATGGAAACTTTAGAGAAGATAAACCGATATACGCCGATTAACCGGCAAGTATAACGCGATTATTGTTAATCGGAAGTCCCAATCGCGAACGGTGTTCGCCGAGCATTCATCAGACGAATTTACATTCCGCTCGTTTCTCCGTTCAAAGCGAGTTCGTTGCCAGATCTAAAATCGTCTAACCGACAATGACGTAGAATCTGAGTAAATCGCGCCTGTTGTCCCTCATTTCGCATTAACGCGCCGCGTCGCGTCGCGTCGCCCCGACTAATCTTTCTTATTCCGCGTTGCAGCACGTCGCTTTGTCCTGTCGACTTAATTTCGTATCCGAACTTCTCTTTGTTTCCCGTTGCGGGCAACTGATGCCGATGCGTCGAACAACGTCGCAGGATCGTTTATTTCGCGCGATTCCATTCTTTGACGAGCGCCGGAGTTTCGAGTATCCTGATTAACCCTGCTGCAGAGTCTCTTGTTGCTCCATGCATTTAACATGACGTTAGAATTTCAGGAACCTGTGCATTGGGAGACGTTTTACGCGCTTCCCCCAGACACGAAAGCGTTTCTGAAAAAGTGAAGTTATTCTACAATCGTTGAGATGGTAAAAATGCCTCTGCAAAAGTACTATCGCTTAAAATAAAAAGCAATAAACGAAAATCTGCAATAATTTGTGTGCGCGAAAGAGAAGTAATTTCGTTTACATTCTTTGCAGATCTTACTTGCTTACTTTGCGACAAATAAATACGACGTTGCTATAAACAGACATCGCTATTGTAGAATTTTATCGGTTGTTCGTGATGCGAAAGAAATTGAAAGTTTTGTTCATAAATTCAGCGGCTTTGTTTTTCTTTTATAAGATCCCATATCCTATACGCTATTTTTAATTAGATCTGTAAACGAATAGCAAAGTTGCTCTTATCATCTTGTTATCTTTTATTATTGAGATTCTGTTTAAAAAAAATTCTTTTAACCGTGTCATTTGTTTGCTTATCAGTCTATTGTAAATTCATATTGTGCAAATCGTTTGAATACGAAACGAATTTCCTTGACAACTTAATAATTATTTTTAAAGTAACACACGTTCGCATTATATCTATAAATATAAATAACTGCTGAGAAAGTTCTAGATCTTAGCGAACATGCATTAAATTCAACCAGAATTATGCAAAAAATGAAATCTCTGTTCGGAACTATGTTGCACGTAATACGCTTGCAGTACCAGTTTCTCAAGTGTAAACAGATTCTTTTTGTGGAGTACTAACAAGAAGAAACGGTACAATTATACGGAGACCAGTTCATAGAAATTCAGATATGTTTAATATCATTTGATTCTATTAGAGTTACTAACTAGAAGTGACATTTTTATACATAGATACTTTAAAAAGTAAAATATAAAGTAGATTCACCAACTGGTTTTATAGTTAAAGAATAATAGTTAGTAAATTGTTACTAAGCTGCAGATTTTCTTATAAATTCTCATCTTCGAAGATTACTTTAAAGAAATTAAAGTAAAGAAAAAGCTTTTTATCAAACGATTTCTTGAACAAACAGGAATGAAAACACCGTTAGCATTTGTTATAATAATAAATAAATAAAGGTCCACGGTCTAGTTATTACATTCAGAAATGTATAAGTTTAAATTAGGTCTGGATTAAGTAATTAGATCGAGTTTCACTTTGTCCGTTTGTATCTGAAAATATCAGCATCTCTCCATATCTACTTCCGTTACAAAATCCATTTATCACAGTTTTTACATCCACTGATATTCAGGGTAGAAACGTGAAAATATCACTTTCTTCGACTATTCATATTCAGTCAGCCTCTCGTGACATCACCATCTCGAAAAAAGTTCGACGGATTCAATCGATAACGCTTGTTGTGTCACTGAATCTGTTCCCATTCTTGAGAATCGCCAAGCATCGAGTGATATGTGATAATGTCTTTAAGAAGTATCTACACGAGTAGATGAAAGCAGTTCTTTCATCGTTCCGATGAGAATCGAGCAAAAAGAGGGTTCATTGATAACGGTGTCCGGTTTACTTTAGTCATGCCAAGCACGTGCATTTGCACGACTAATGCAGTTAGTTTATTTTCATCAATTATCCAGTTACTACACCAATACTGCCCGATCCACAACGCCGTGCGCCTCCTTCAAACGAGTTTTTTGCTTCCTAGTGAACCGTATACGTAGACGCAAAAAATTTATCGAACGTTCGATCAGTGACTGGCACGAGGAATTAAGAAACCATACAAAAAGAACTTCCGCTCTGAGAGCGTAACTCGAGTCTATTGGCTTCTTCGCGGGCTAACGTTCGATAATATTTTCGGTCTCCACTCATTATGTAACGAAGAAAGAAATCCATTGAGCACGCTCGATCGAAGAAATGCCCGATCTTTCTCACAAAAACACGACTGGCTTTAAGATTGCCGACAATCGATATCAAAAACACAAAAACATATAAACAAAACAAACGGATTTGAATGAGGAGGATTTTGAAATGTTTAATACAAAGTTCCGATTTTCTTTCTCAAACTACAGATTCATTAACGTAGAGGCTAATGTCGGTTCTCTTTAGCCCGACGAAGACACAAGTTTCCACATGCAGAGTGTCCCATAATTATGTTAACATCCGGAAAGGGGCGATTCCTCAGGTAATTCGAAGTAACTTTTTCCTTAGCGAAAATGCAATCCGCGGCTTTGTTTACGAGCTATCAACGAAAAACAATGACCAATGAGAGGCGGGCTCGCCTAGCGCTAGGCGGTCGAGCCAATCAGCGAAACTGGACTTCGACCGATCGTTGACTCTGCCGCCTTGCGCCAACCGAGCTCGCCTCTCATTGGTCAGAGTTTTTCGTTAATAACTCGTAAACAAAGCCGCGTTAAGGAAAATGTTACTTCGAACGACCTCAGGAATCATCCCTTACCGGGTATTAGCATAATTGTGGGATATCTTGTATAACGAAGCTACTATTTCCTTAATCACAATTTTCTCCAGCGAGAGTAAAATAATGTGATCATATTCAGAGAAAGAATGTCTAAGTCAAACGGATCGAAATAATATATCCTCAACTTTAATAACCAAAATCTAACATCCGATTCCGTATTACACACACAAACACACACTGCATTTCCGTACTTCTCTTTTTGTTCCCTAGAGACATATTCATTGATGTTTCTTTGTCGCAGGGGTTACTGCGACGGTTTATATAAAATAATCCGAGAGAGTTTTTGGTTTTATGTAACGAGAACTTTAATACAACTTGTAACAAAAAAGGCGATGGGGTACAGTGTGTTTGAAAATACGTAAAAGGTAAAAGGTAAGCGAGTGACGGACGAGACAGAGATACGAACACGTCGAGAGTCGGAGGAAAACTGACTAACTAACTAACTAACGTCTCCCGGTCGAGGGGTCCTCGTATTTATTGGGGAGAGCGTATTAAAATCGGTAAGGGAAGATCCTTGTGAAGGGCGAAGTCCTTTCCCGAAGATTTTCCGACCGGCATGATCCGGAACCTAAGGTCCGAAGCTGTGTCTCGTCGTTTTTACTGTTTCATGGCGGTGTGTACGCCTCGCGTCGGGAAAACCCGAAAAAGGCATCTGCACACCCCGCTTTTGGAGGACGTGGCTTTTATTATGTCTGGTCCGCCACATTTCCGATCGACCCGATTCCACCAATCTACCCAGTCCCAACTACAATACTTACAACAACCAGAGACTGTTACACAGACTCGAGAGCGCTATATGACATAGAAGAAATCGGCAAAGTAAACATTGGTTCGTCCATTGTCCGTGGAACCGGGCACAGCGCCCGGCCCGGTCCAGACCGGCTGAACCTACGCGCCAAATAAAGTTGGTAAATCCCACCGAAATCCGCGATCGAAATAAGTCCGTTTATCCTTGACGAACATCAGGATGAACCGAGATTCTCGCGCCGCCGCCGCCGAACAAATTCTACGTTTATTTCTGGCGAGTGGGCATAGCGTACCGGAACCTCTCGATAAATCGCGTATATGTATTCCCAGCACGGCTCTCTTTATGCATCGGCTTCGAACTCCGAAGCAGATCGTTCGACGATTCTCTCGGCAACGGGTATCAAAACGAAAACAAGAACACACGCCGGGCAACCTAATCGACATCGCGTGGGTTCCGTGCACGACATTTAAGAGGACTGGACAGCGCGAGCGTTTAGCAATAAACGCCCACGCCGAGGCGCCAGGCGACAGGCCCTACACAGTTACTGTAATCGCACGTGCCAATTAAATGTGTCCTCACTTACTTCTTGGATCTTGTAGCTGGTCCGGACGGTCTTGCGTTTCGTGGTGGTGACCTCGTATGTTTCCTCGACGGTGGGCGCATCGTCGTTCTCTTTATGGTTGTTATCGCCGTTGCTGGCAGCGATGTTGCGCACATCCTCCGTGCCCGTGGCGTCGCTGTCGAGGACGTCCGCCGCATCCATCCTCGTGTTCTCCGTATCAACTTCCAGGGTGAACGATCGAACGTAAGCCGACGGAACTATCCGGGTAATCGCGGAACAAGGCCTCCGGTAATAGGTTAGCGGACACCGGGTACCGAGCGGATACGTGTGAAACGCGTCCTTGGTGCACCGAACCAAGTGTAACTCGTCGGCAAATTAGGCTCGGAACGGTCGCGAGCTGTCCGCGCGAAAAACTCGAACGTGCAACCGCCGAAACTATTCCGGGATTGACGAAGTTCTGCACGAAGCGGAGAGACTGCTCGTACTAAGGCACCGCGGTTCGAGAAACCCGCCGCGAACGTGTGTTCCCGCGCGCCTTTCAACGGCGAAAATAGATTCTCAAGTTTTCCCAATGGAACCAAGTACGTTCGAACCCGCCGAGTGTCGATTTTGTTGTTCGCTGCCGCGCCGTCGCGATAAATTTGCCCCGAACCACCCGACGCCAATCGGATCTGCCCGCTGGCCGTTTCCGCTCGAAAATCGTCCGACCGCTTGCGAGTCCGATCGCGTCTCTGCACGAAAGGACGGCGCTGCGAAGCCGCATTACTGACACTCGGAGACGCATCGATCACCGGAAGGGTAATCGGTATAACGAGCCGTCGCGCCGTCAGTGTCATGGCTTCGGTCGTGTTTCGTTACTTAAGAAAAATCCTGAAGCGATCGAACACGGTACAAATATATATATATTGCTTTCTCTCACTTTGCGCGCCACACAGTAAGATTCCGTAGCTTTCTCTTCGGTGGAAGGATCTCAATGAGTCATATTCAAGATTAATCGTACGCTCTCGAGTATATTTACATTCACAATAAACAATCCATTTTGTGATAAAATTAAATTGCTTGCGCGACGGAGAACTTGAAGAGGAATGTACAATCGCTCTGAATATCAGGTAAGCACTGCCATCTGATGGTCCGCGGGCCAACTTAAATCGCAGGAACGCCACTGTTCAAATGTCCACGATGATCTTGCGGTGATCTTCTCGCGATCACACAGCAACGGTGAGTTTTTAATATTATAAATATATGCTTAAAAATCACAGCGAAATTGATAAGGCATTCTCAAACGCAAACGCACGTATGTCCGCGATACAATATATATCCTGCGTTCTGCGTTTCCTTCATAGATTTAATGTTGTAAATAAGCGTAACATGCCAACAATTTTATTGTAACACGAAGTTTCGAAACAAACAAGGTCAACCGACAGTTTCGTTACACTCGGATGACCGATTAATCCGGTATAAATGCGTCAAAAAGCTTTCGTCGTTCGTATCAAATAAAACTTTATAAATTCTCGTAGGTCTTTAACTGCAACAAGTCCTTGGGTCTGAAGACTCCCACTTCCGTGATAATGCCTTTGATCAAACTAGCTGGGGTTATGTCGAACGCTGGATTCCAACACTGAATCCCAGGTGCAGCGATTCGTTGGTCGTTCACGTGAGTCATTTCCCTTTCTGGCCTTTCTTCAATGATGATATGATCGCCACTGGGAATGCTAAAGTCTATGGAGGTCCGTGGAGCAGCGACGTAGAAGGGAACGTTGTGATACTTAGCGACTATAGCGATCTGGAAAACCAAAACAAAATAGTGAGGGCAATTCAAGCAAACATCGATTTTAATGGTTTATTTTCACAATCGCTGAGCAACCTACCTGATAGGTTCCTATTTTATTAGCCGTGTCTCCATTCGCGGCTACCCTGTCTGCACCAACAACAACGGCAGATATGTTTCTCGACTTCATCAACGCTGCTACCATGTCGTCGCAAATCAATGTGGCAGGAATTTTCTCATAAACCAGTTCGTATGCGGTCAATCTTGCACCTTGATTGTATGGCCTAGTTTCTGAGCAATATGCATGTTCTGTAAGTAGAATCAACACTATATAGCTGTGTCGAATCTATCTTATCGATTAAGAACTAAGGACATGCAAACGTTACCAAGACTATTTTTCTTATGTAGAGATCTAATAACACCTAAAGCTGTGCCATAACCTGCTGTTGCAAGACTGCCAGTGTTACAATGCGTCAGAATCCTGACTGGACTGTCTCCAGATGTGTGTTTCAAGATTTCTTGTGCTCCAAAATCACCGATAGCCTTATTATCTGCTACATCTTTCTCGAGCATAGCTTCTATAGCCTTGAGAAACCTATAATAATCATTAATAATCAGATTAGTATTACATATATATTTATCTATGGACTTCTGTCTAAATTATTGTACCTCTCTTTCATTTCTGTCGCAGTAACACTCTGATCTTTACTAAGCATATTGACCAATTGAATTAATTCATCAGCAGCGATCTTCATGTTAACTGCTGTTGGACGAGCTGATACCAAATAATTCAATTTACCTTCGACGTCCTGTCGAAGACACTTTTTGTCCACAGGCTCCTCTTTCATGAGTTCCGTGGCAAGACTCAGACATCCAACGATAGCTATAGCAGGTGCCCCTCGGACCTAGGACAATCCAATCAAATTAACCACAAATAACTCCACACTCTTTGTTGTCATCGAGCGATGTTTTAGTAGCTTGAACACAATTTAAGTTAATTAACTCTTCCAATTAAGATTCCATTTGCACGAATCAATTCAAATTGTCAAAGTATTCGTCGCTGCAATTTAACTACTTTAACGCGTCAACCTTTATACCGACAATCTACAGCCATATTACAGAGTCAATTTTCTCCAATTACGGGAGAGTATGTTGAAAAAAAGTTTCCCTACATCTGATCCAGAGATAATTTCGAAATGTTGAGTTGCAAAAGAACGTTACAAGCTGTTGTACTTTTTGCAAAAAACGTACCTGCATCTTGTTAATGACTTTCCAGCCATCCTCCACGCCTTTGACGGGTACGTAACGGGAGATCACCGGCAACAGTATCTGATCGAGGATTTCCAATCTGCCGTTTTCCCATTTGATCGCTTGCAGCGTCATTTTGCTCCGTCAGAGCCAGCTGCGTGTCGCGTAAGGCAGCAACGTGAACAGACACGGGCAGATTCGAGTCGCGGTTAATAGAACCGCGGCTTGGTTGTTTCTGAATGAAACGGCAGCCCGTTCATTTGAAGCTCACGTGCACTTCGTACGGCCGTGACTCGAAACCTATCGTGTAACACCGTATCGCACTGACATCACGTGACGGACGTAGCTACGTGTGTACCGTGTATGAATTAGTCCTAATCACCGCCATCTGCCGGCGCCAAGACGAACCACGCTCGCCGTCAACCGGAAGCTCTATGACGTGAATTGTTCAAATATTTCGCGACGTGATGAAACGACAAAAAATCCTCCGATTGGCCGATTTCGAATGAGTCTCCGAACGATTGAGACTGAAACGCACGAGTGAGACTCCGGATCGAGAATATATGTTAGTGAATGTGACTGTAGTAATAATACTAAAGACGCGCCTCGACTGCTGGCGTTTTTTATACCCTTTTCCCCACTTGAGATTCTTGAAGGAACCTCCACCTTCATGCCGGGATGCACTGATTGGTTTTCTCGAAAATTACGATTTCCCAATCAGCGTCCTCCGAACGTTTCGTCACCACCCTCTTGTACCGTCCTGCACGGGCCTTGTCTTGAAGAGGGGTGCGACACGTAATTGCGTGGTTGGGGAGGTCCTCTGGGCCTTGAGATGTCATCCCCGCGACGGTTGGGACTAACTTTCCCAAGACGCGTTCAAAAATCTCAAGTGTTATTGCGGGAGTTTTTTCGGGCCTTTTGTTGAAAATTATTCTTAATTATTTTATTGTTTTATTCGCAGGCGAAACGATAGGTTAGAACCTATCTACCTATAGGTTCGAACCTACCTACAAAAAATATAGATATTTTTTGTTTAATTGGCGACGATTTTGGGAAAACTCATTTGTTTAAAAAAGTTTAATCAGAATTGAATATTTGCATTACAATGGTTGCAATTTACCTAAAAATAATTTGATGTTGTTTGCAAATCCGACAGTAACTTTCAGTTTATAAAATGAAGCCTGATTGGAGTTTTTGATGTCAGATATTTCGGAAACGAATATCTTGTCAATTGCCAATGAAACAATTTCACGGAACATTCTAGTCAGCAATTGGCGGTACAGAGTATATTTTTAAGGAAGAGAAATTGAAATAATTTGAATAACACGACGAAAGTATAATAAAAAGCATGTTCAACGTTTCGGATTAATTAATTTCGTTCGTTCTTTTAGTACAGATTGTAAGACATCAAAGTTTGTGTATTAAAAAGTGAAAAATTTCGTTTAAAATTTAATTAAACATAATTCGGAAACATCCAAGCCAATTTAAATTGTCTATTAAATAAGTAACAACATTAGAAGTGTAGCAGCCATTGTGCTGCAACTACGCGCCCGCCTAGAGAAACTCTCAATTTTATAGCGGTACACGGCCGGCGATGGTAATAACAGTTAGAGGATTTGCTTGCAGAGGCCAAGGACGAAGTAATAAACTTTCCCTGGCCGTTGCAAGTCGATAATGATTTTAGTGACAACCCTACGTATACAGCAAATGTTGCTGAAAAATAATTACCGGCCATCTACCTCTACAGGGCTACCTGGCCGCGCGTTTAGCTCGGCCCGCGAAAACCCTTCGGTTAGGTCAGTTCGGTCAGGACAGCACGGTTACGTCGAGTATCGGTTAAATTATAAGTTCGTATAAAAAAAAGTCCATATTGTTATAATTGAGGGTACGGAACATTTAGAATACACAACCCCCTCAGAAGTTTGCTTATAAGAAGAGTATTACAATTACCACACTTCAAAAAATTTTGATAAACAATTTCAATTTTTTAAAGTTTTACACGCGATAACTTATCGTAGTTAATTTCGCTAATATCATTACAAATATTTGTCTTCCTTTAGTGTATCAAACTGTTTCATTTAGAACTCTAAATCATTTAAATACAATTAATGTGGAACAACCCCTGAGGTATCATGACTCCAATTCCCTTCGTCAGTTTCTAAACATCTGCTTTCATTTTGCTGCCGCGAGCTCTTTCTTATTCGAAATACACCGAGCTGCCTGATCTTAACAATTTAGAATTTATAATAGGATGCGGCGTATGGATAATGGTTACTGAAAGTTTGCGAGTGCAGTCTGCATCAGGCTGTTACGTTCTAACAAGGGAATGTCGCGTCACGACGGCCGGCGCGGCGAGAATTTTTCTTTGTGGAGTCTGCTGCAAAATACTGAGTACGCTATGAATAAATAAAACCGTGAAAATTAGCCGCTAACGTTTCACTACCACTCTAGGAAATCACTTTAAAGATTAAACGGTTTGCAGCGGATGGGATCCCCCCCATTGAAAAGGATAACTAATGAAATAAAAACGGTGGAAAACTCGCCGGCGCTATTACTTCACGGCGAGTTTCGCGGTTTAAAGGAGGGAAAAAAAATGGAAGAGCTCGTTTCGATCGCTGGCTTACACGTCACTACACGCGACGCGACGACATAAAGCCGCGAAACTTAAATCAGGCATGCTTCGCTGCAAAGGAATCGCCCGCATTTCCGATGCGATTTCACGCTTTGATCCGTTATATGATTCACGGCGAGACGAGGGGGCTAGCTACGTTCACGGTTCGGTTCCACTCGAGACCGACTAACGGCGGCATATCCCCCGACTGCAAAGTCTCACACTTACTTGCCGTGTTTTTAAAAAAAACCTTTGCATTTCAAAATAGTCCGCACTTCACAGATGGTCTCACCTGTTCACGGGCGAGGAGCACATTCCGAGCTGAAAGTGTAATTCCGACGGGCGAATTTCGAGCGTTTTCACGACCCTTTCACCGTTCGTTTCGCGGGACATTGGTAAAAGAACGTGAACAGGTGCTCGCGTGCGCGCGATTAATGAACCCACGTCGCGCCGCGTCGCACACTATTTTGAAAAAATTCGAAATTCTCGTCATTTTTTTTTTTTGTTACATACTGTTCCATCCTTCAACGAAATTTTCGTGCTACGTCCGTCTAACTTTCTCCGGGACGAATTACGTTTTCCTTTTATCCCCCAAAAACATTTATTAACGGGAAATCTTCGGCTCAGCGAGACAAATTGACAGTCCTTCATCGAACGACGTGCAATCGACGAAAGGTCACGTTCGTTAAGGCTTTCAATTTCGTAGAGCCATAGTCTTCGTCCTTGCAATTTCTACATTTATGATTTTCGAGCCATCTTCTTTCCGGCAATAAAGCCATTTCTGCACTTTTGAACAATGCACACCTTCATCGGCAGCATATTTTATGACAGGGTCGCTAGCACGCACCGCTTCGGTCGCCCCCGTCCAGGGTTTCTTGCTACCTGCGCCATTGCCTGCTACGTCACTCTACATCCCCTTTGACCGCGTCACTGGCCAACGAATTTCGAGTTTTCTGTCCACGAAACTGTATACAAACTCAAAACCGATTCTTCTCTAGATCAGTTGTCACTTTTCAGTTCATCGTCAATTAGTCGTTAGTCATTCGTCGGTCATCGATGAGTCAGTATCAGTTCAACTCAATTCATTCTAAAGCAAGTACAATTAGTCACCTCAGTGTTAACACTTAGCCGACCGATCGGGTAGATCTACCATTTTGACCTGAGGAACGCTTCTTTCTCTATAGAACTTCTTATTTCTATAGAGTACAACATAATTATAATAACATGCACTAATTTTTGAAGTCTTTTATTGCCCATTATTACGGTTCTTTATATTCGGGATTTCCGAAGGTGCCTCTATCAGCCATAAAATTATTTTATTAGAACACTTAACCGATTGATCGGATAGATCTACCACTTTGACTTGAGGAACGCTTCTTTCTCTATAGAGCTTCTTATTTCTATAGAGTACAACATATATTAAAATGCACACCAACACCACACCCATTAGAAATCGATATACTATCTACACCCAACTCTCACGACTTTTTCGAATATACATATAAGACTCCGCTCAACTTGCAAATATTAGTGTAGAAGCTAAGCTCCTTGCTGTGACTCTCAACAAGTGGTGTGAAACGAAGTATAGAAAAAATATCCCTAAAAATGTCCAGAAACATGAGTGACAATTCAAGCGATGAGTTGTTTATGGACACACTATCAGACTGTTCTGAAGACATTGATCTACTGATAAGTGATTGCGAAGTTGACGACAATAATAGCACCATCGTTCCCATATATCAAACTATTCGACGAATTACGTTATTACGAATTACGAGTTACGTTATTTATCCGTCATCTTTACTGTCCTTAATTTTCTGACTCTATTAACTATACTTTTTGAATAACCATTAAAAAATAATTATTATAAACTTTTAAATTCGAATTTTGTATAAGCAATATGTGAAATCGTTGAACGAAATTGTTACCGTAAGATATAATTGACAACATAAATAATTTTTGGACGTTTTTGATTTCAAATAGCGTATTTCAGTCCGTGCTACCTCAGAAAAATGCGCGGTGGACAGCGCAGTTTGGCTTTCCCGAGCGCGGTGGAAATTGTACAGGTCTCTGTAGCGCGTGCGGTCGGCTAAGTGTTAAAACCATTCTACATCAACCTATCATCCGTATCACTCGAAAGAATCATACGGAATCACGCAGACTCGGTGTCATATAAATTTGAATCGGAGACTTACGACCTCCGTAGATCAAACAGTTTCACTGTTCGATCTCACCGAGAAAACGCGAAAAAACACATACTATTCGAGTTTCTCAAATTTCTGACGCCCGTGAAGGCCCTCGAGATTAAACCGTTATTTTGCCATGAAAAACGTATAATCCTTCACAACAATGTTTACATTCCCAAGTTCGTTTGTATTTAACCCGAGAAAGATAACCTACGTCGCAGAGGCGCCTGCGAAGACTGTTGATTTTTGTTAATTTTTCATAGAGGTCTAGTGATTTAAGTTTAAAATTACTTAAAATATAAAAAAATATAATATAAATGCATTTTATTTTTACAATAATGCCAAACCTTTAAAATGACTAGATTAACTTAAATAAATATCCATTGTTAGTATAAAATTGACGCCTTAGAAAAGCATGCGCCTCTGAAGCGTATGGTTATCTTTTACGTACGTTGTCATATGGTTATCTTTCTAGGGTTAATAAATGCTACAAATTTCAATGTGGTATAAGTAAGTGCGCTTAATTTGACATAAACGAAATGAAAACGATGGCACAGAATGAAGCAGAAGTAAGGCAGAAGTCGGGAAGTACTGTTAAACAATGCCATTTAGTGGTTTCTTCTTCTTCATATCCTTCGACCTTCATGATATTGTAGCACGCTGTCAAGGTCATCTGTTTGAACAGCATCAGGATTTCACTTGGCGATCATCGTCCATGACATAAGTTCAGAAAAACATTTCCTCGAAACCGTTTATTATTTCCTTCGAAATTGTCTTAGAATTAAGAAACGTAGCCATTGAACAATTTTTATGATCACATTAGATTTCGTAATGAAATAGAATTTCTGAAACTGAAGAAGTATCGACGTGTCCAATTTTTCTAGATGGAGATCATATCTTCGGACTTGTGGCACACGTACTTTTAGCTCGTCCTGCAGAAAAATAAATAGCAAGCAGGTCGCTGCGAAATAAACTAATTATGTATCGGACTGGGCGTCAGAACGTGCCGGAACTTTACCGGGGGCGTTACGGCACAGCGGGCTTTACAATGAAAAAATAATCCGAAGTTGTAGGAACGTTCGGCTAGTCTGGGCTTCTGAATTTGGTTTAGGATGGATTGAGTTGAACTGACACTGACTGATCGATGACCGATCTATAGAAATAAGAAGTTCTACAGAGAAAGAAGCGTTCCTCAGGTCAAAGTGGTAGATCTTCCCGATCGGTCGGCTAAGTGTTCTAATAAAATAATTTTATGGCTGGTAGAGGCACCTTCGGAAATCCCGAACATAAAGAACCGTAATAATGGGCAATAAAAGACTTCAAAAATTAGTGCATGTTATTATAATTATGTTGTACTCTATAGAAATAAGAAGTTCTACAGAGAAAGAAGCGTTCCTCAGGTCAAAATGGTAGATCTACCCGATCGGTCGGCTACCGACTAGCTTGGAAATGGGTAGATCTACCCGATCGGTCGGCTAAGTGTTGTGACTAATTGTATTTGCTTTAGAATGAATTGAGTTGAACTGACACTGACCGATCGATGACCGACGAATGACTAAAGACTAATTGACGATGAACTGACAAGTGACAACTGATCTAGAGAAGAATCGGTTTTGAGTTTGTATACAGTTTCGTGGACAGAAAACTCGAAATTCGTTGGCCAGTGACGCGGTCAAAGGGGATGTAGAGTGACGTAGCAGGCAATGGCGCAGGTATCAAGAAACCCTGGACGGGCGACCGAAGCGGTGCGTGCTAGCGACCCTGTCATAAAATATGCTGCCGATGAAAGTGTGCATTGTTCAAAAGTGCAGAAATGGCTTTATTGCCGGAAAGAAGATGGCTCGAAAATCATAAATTTAGAAATTGCAAGGACGAAGACTATGGCTCTACGAAATTGAAAGCCTAACGAACGTGACCTTTCGTCGATTGCACGGTACGCCGTTCAGTGCATATATTACATTCACGTGTCGATTACTATTCGCTATTTGGGCTTCGTTCTGTCCGCCAACGGTCCAAGTGGCTTGTCGTCAAGTTTCATTAAAGCATGGCAAATAAGTTCGCGCGTTGTAATACCGAAGTTGAATGCCGGTGACGCACGATATCCTACCTCAACGCTTGTGTCGTAAACTTTTGCTTCGCGAACAAATGTTTGTTGGAACTATCTGCGATACCGCTAAAAAATGTTCGACTATTCATACCGGTTTCGCAATGATACACCTGTTGCACAATTCCCGACTGTTTCTGCTAAACTTTCATTTCGTTTACATCGATATTATTATAGTACGTTGCGGAACAAAATAAAATCCAACGTCATATAACGCTTTCTATAAATATTATATCGTTGCGTATTTTCGTATGGATTTTATTATAGAACAAGATGCGCGCAAAGAAGTTGTTCTCGTCAACGTAATTTATTCTGCTCTCAATTGGGAGAATACATGGTTCTCAAGTGCGTATTAGTCACTTAATTAAATCATACTCCGCGAATAAATTTGATATCACGTGCTCTATGCAACATCTAAGGATAAATATAGCAACGTCTTGTTTTGTGCTTTCCAGATCGAATTAAGAAAATTAGATAGGACCGACGTAATCATTACGTATTTATCAGTTACGTAATAAACAGCATCGTTTCTAGAAATGCCACGATTATATTCCCTTCCGATTGCCTCCTGATTATTACATATTTAGATAGTTTCAGCTCATAGATTCTATTTGAAATCTCCGTTAGCAGTTCGACTCATTGTAAGGAAAGGTGTCGGAGTTATTGTTTAATGTTCTTATTTGCAATCAAGTTTGTACAAAATAATATAGGCTATAGTTTCGTTAGACAGCCGATGATAAGAGAAAACGAATATTTGCTTGTCCGTTTAAAACATTCGCTATGCCAAATTCTTAAAATAGCACAGTTTATATACGCGTTGCACGATATTTAGACCATCATAGAATCGTTGATAAGATAAAGACGAACTAACTTGCAACACATTGCGGTTCAAATTGTAGGCTGAAAGTGCTCGCACCAAATGATTCAATATGATGATTCGTTCGAGCTAGCAGTAGGAAATGTGTCGATTCGAGAACTTAAAAGATTACGCCTTTTCAATGCAACTGATACGTTTTCGATTATACACGATCTATATTATGACTACTTCGCGAAAAGAACCGGCATTTCCGTTGGTGGTAGAATTTACTTTCCATATTCTCTCGTTGTAGAATCTTGCATATTCAAAAGAATATTTTCTTCGGCCACGAAAATAATTTTACATGCAAGAAGTGCATAAAATTCACTTGAAAAACTCGACAGAAATATTCCCACGGAAATATGCAAATATCGCGGAATTAATTCAATGAAAATTCAGCGAAGCTATGCTTACTTACAGATCGATATCCTGCACACGAAAAATGAGTGTATTCGGATATGAACAATTCAAGGAACGACGACGACCACGCGAATGAGTTTGGCGTTAGGTAAATGAAAGCGAGAGACTTACACAAATTCATATTTACTTTAATTAAATATATCTATGTACATTATAGGTACATCATAATACATTCACCATATGACGACTGTACAGCTTAGCAGCACTTTCAATACTGTTCATAAAAATACATCGCATATAAACGAGCAATCGGTTTATACGCAAGGTCGGCCCGGGACTTGCGACCAGGTAGAGCATTTTCTCTAATCTCTCTTTCTTTCCCGGCCCGGTAACCATGGAGTCGCAGACTATATGTACAAAAAGATTTCGGCTCGAGATCGCAAGTCGGGCCAAACGAGGAAGGAACGTGCCACGTGAAATGTACGATCTTTGCCAGGGATCGGAAATGTGCATGACGGGAATCGCGGTTAAAAATTCTTTTAAAAATGTCCGCTGCGAAACAATCCCGACGAACCGAAACAACACATTTGAAATCAATATTTTCGAAGATATCTCCTTATTATTGCTAATTTAAATTTGGAATTTTGCTATATTTAATGTTTACGCCGATCGAGAAACGCATTGTTTACACGGAACATCGAATAAAAAGTAAACACGCGATTCGTTCAAGAAAATATCGTAAGTCATTTCGGCCAAGTAATGTTCCACTTCAACGGCAGTAAAGAAATTGAAGTAATATAACTTTAGCGTGTGTCGTTTTAAAGTCGAAATTTAGATAACAGCTTCGGTGCGATTTCGATGCATGACACGAATAATTCGTCGAGGCTGTTTCGTGAACGGAAGTCGTACATTTCAACTTCAGATCCCTGAATCTTACGGAAGTATTATTAACAAACAGCTTGCTGCCCGAGTGGGCTGTCGATTAACCTTAAGTACCATCGAGAAACACGAGATATTGACACTTTTGATACCGATGTTTATACAATTACATAGATTGTGTGCAAAGAATCCGGCTCTTGGTTGCTGCAACGACAACACGTCAGTTTTGCGCTTCGGAAATGTGGAATTATAGTCGGACTGAATACGACTAGCGGTTCAAGGTTGCTGCTCCCACCACTGGTTCAGTGGGAACGCCTACTTCTACGCTGTATTCTTATAAGTAGCGGATAGGAGTGGGAGTGGCCAAGCCTTGTGGTAACTTTCACGTGACTTAGAACTAGCAATGGAAAATATGCTGTCTCCAAACGAATAGTCCTCCCTTTATACGCCACATCTAACAAGGGAAACTAGTGGTAAAAGGAAGAAAACCTCGCTGATTTTCTCATTCGATCTAAACGACAGTATTTGGCGCTATATTTTGATTTGTTTGCTAACGGAAGCACAGAAGGAATCACCTGATTTACAACTATAGTTTGGGCAGCAGCGAGGTGAAGGAAGGAGAAGTGGGTGTGGCAAGAGAATGTGGTGGGGGTGACTCCTCCCACCGCCACTTATCACTGCCTGGAAAGAAGGAGTGGTTGGAGTCTAAAATTCCCCCACCGATTGCGAATTACCTTATCACGCTGTGGACCTTGAGCGACCAGTCGATTCCGCTCCGACTATATTCTCGGATCTGATCAATTGAGAAGCCTCGCGTTATCATTAGAGACACCGACGAGCCTCGAAATCTTATCTGCGAAATAAACAGAGCCGACTCGTGCTCTCCGACCACGTTATCACATATTTCTTTCTTCTTCTTTTCCTGTTCTTTTTTTCCTTTTTTTCTTTTTTAATTTCAATCTCACTCACTCTCGCTCTCGCACGCCTTGTCGCAATGTGCACCAGGAGAATTATTTTGCACTTACCGCTCACGATTACTATGCATAGAAACGATTTTGCGAAACAACTTAAGGAACATTTGGTATCGAGGGCAGTAATTCGGTCGGGTGACGACGACGGGCTGGTTCGGGAAACCGAATTTTGAGCTGCGTTCGATTATGTAGGAACCGTCTTTTTCTCTATCGTCGAAGGTACCATGATCGGTTTTACTAATGTCTCAACGATTCTAGAACTGATTTAAAAAGAAAACATTGTCTCAGGCAGATTGTATTGCAAATGTGAAAAATTGAGTTTTCTATGTCGGAAAATAGGACTTGTACACTTATATGCATGATCATGAGTTTCGTTCAACGCAACTGTTTATTTTTCTCTTTCACTTGTTTGCAAACTCGCAAACTTTTTGCGAATTCGCATTCCCGTGAACTGAAGTATCGGGTTAATCGGAGATTTCGTTTCGTCTTTTCCCCCCACGAGTTGGTTCGGGAGGAAACAATTGCAATTAATCTCACTTTGATCGCTTTAACATCTAGTACCGTTGGATAGCATTCGCGTAGAACCTTCGGAGAGCAGATATTTTGTCAGCTCTTAATTCCACCGAAAAAGCGAAACGAACTATCCGCTCGATTTCTTTGCAAACAGAAGAAAAATTGTGTTTATACGCGACAAAAGTGGATTGTTTTCCAAACATGGATTCAACGATTTACGCGCGAAATAAAATGGTAAACGCGAAATGTAAAGCTGCACTGCCGATTACCTGCAATGGATAAAAACATGAAGCTGAAGTTGTTTGTCAATATTTTAATGCGCGCAGGAAGAGGGAAACCTAATTGCGTATATCGCGAAACATTTATTTCGCATATTAATCTCGTATTTGTGAAACCTAATAAATCGTAACAGATAAATTGCACTCCGGTTACGTATCCACTCTCTGTTTTGCAAACACGATTGTGTACCTTACACAGAGAGACGCGGATACCGACTGGAAATTATTCCGTGAGCGCGTAAAAATATTTTCGCGTGTGCCGAAACGCGAGAGCCATCGACAGCGATGAAAACGTTTATAATGTGTTACAAATAGCAACTCGGGGAATTTCTAAAAGCATCCGTCATGTGCAAGGTTGCGCGAGTTGATGGAAATCTAACGGGAGTCAAAAACCGAAATTTCGATCGCACTGCCACTGCTAGACCTCTCCATCTGGGAAGTCGGTTCAGCGTTATTATATTTCTACAAAATATCCTATTTGTTCGAATCCGTAAAATAAACGTACAACCGACGCGCGCCCCTAAAAATAACAATAATTTGTTCGTATTAATGCAAAATCTTTCTAATACTAACTGGTAGCCTTTTAAATCTGTAGAAAATATTCATTTTTTTCTTTTTTTAAGCAATTATATTTCATTTGTAAAATATGACCTATCGGCGATCGTATTAGATAATTTTCATAAAACATGAATTCATGAAAACACGATTCTTTGTTAATACTAATATTTGCTATAAACTAGAAAAGTCGAATGTTTAAAATGTATCGTTAGAATTTAATGATCACGAGTGAAAATAATTCTCTTGTTTAAAAACTTCGATGCGCATCGAAAAATCTGTAAAAAGGATAAGTACATTTCGTAAAACATGACGTGTTATGGAAGTGTAACAGAATGAGAAATATTTCTCTAATGGAGGCGGACTCCATTAGTATGTATATTATTTTTACAGAGAAACAGACTGATGGCAGAAAAAAATGCGGACAGAGGAACGAAAATGACAGAACTCTGTCAGAGAAATTGTAACGAAACATCGAATTTTTCGAGCGCGCGCGCGCGTCTGAAAATATAAAATAAACATTTTGAAGAAAGACAAAACAGATTCGTTTGGAAAATTCGAGGAAATATTATTTCCGAGCGTTGAAATCCGCCGTGGAATAAACGTATTGTCGGAGATCACGCGATCGGGATAAATGGACAGCTTGACTGGATTTTTCACCAAAAATTCCTCTGCGACGTGAGAACCACTGTCTCGTGCATTACCGCAAAATGAACCGAAGAGATGGCCCGCGCGGAGGCTAACGCAATAAATTCACCCATTCGGCGGGGCAGAAGAACTTCATTTAATTCCGCGCTTCCCAGTTTGGAACGTAAGAACGCCTTTGATGCAAAGCATCCGGGGATCCGGTAAATTGTAAGTTAATAAATTCACCAGCACAATAGGGGCAATGCATCATAACGCAACGCTCGCTGCAGCGCGAAACTTCTCGCCGCTTAACATTCTGATAGATTTAAAGGCCCCCTGAAAACTTTTCATCTTCTTATACTCCTCCTTCTTCTTCGAGTTATATAATATCTCGTATCACAAACTTGAATTCGTTGTTTACGCTGCAATTGCGTGACGTAAAAGACATTTTGCGCAGAGCTGCGATATCATCTCTACAAGTGAAAATATAACCAGAATATTCCAAAAATTAAAGCAAACAATATTTGCGCGAGTATTGCGGTGAGGAGAATTAAGCCAATTGTTTTATTCGTGGTTGTATCAGAGCTGTTAGATCACGACACCGAAAGAGTATTCTAGACACGAAGAACGTTCTTGGAAGTCTTTTAAGAAAGAATGCGACGGGAAATTAGCGAACAATTTAGCTGGTGTGTGAAAGAGACAAAATTTCTTTGCCAGATCATAGGAAAGCCATTTCAACCAAATTTGTTGTGATATTCTACGATGTATAATACAATACTCTCGATCATATTGATACGATAGTTTGACACTACCACTTAATAGTCTAAAGTGCGATCGTTAGCAAAAAGAATTATGTTCTTACCAAAACGAGAATTATTTATTCTTCTTACAAGTTACAGAACGCGCAAACCAAATTATCGTTAGCTTGTTAACCCCTTAATGCACAATTTAAAAAAGAAAAACCGACCAAAAAAAATCAATTTTTTTTATCTAAGAAAATACATATTTGGACCTTAATTTCAATAAATATGTAAAAAAAATACAAAAATTACTAAAAATTCAATAAAAATAGTGGATAAATAATTATAGTGAATATTGAATCGCATTGCAGATCGAATTTTGTACCCATCGTACTGTTTTTCAATTACCAGTTACTATTTTGAAGGGGAAGGAGGAGACGAAAAAAAAAACTGAAAAATATTTAATTTTACCTAAATTTGTAATAATATAATAATAATATTTATTAGCTGAAAAATATATAACAAACTAAAACTATTCAAAATTTTCTTTTGTATGGTAAATTTCAAAACAAGGTGCAGCACATAGCCCAACATTCCTTATTTCAACATTAGAAAACATACCTTTTATACACTAAAAATCCAATTTACTCTCTATAAAAATACACCATAAAACAAAAACGTTTTTATATGTTGACACTAATAATATTTGTAAAAAATAAAAAACAATTGTCTTTGAAGAAATTCACTTTGATAACGTCTACTTTACTTCACGACTTGCTCACGAATAATACACTAAATGTTCATAAGTGCCATCCTAAAAGTGCATATTTTATTCCTGAATAAGCAAAAAATAGAAAGAGATCGGAGATAACTGGAGAGTAATAAATAAATTAGTCATAACAAAACTCACAAAAGTGCCAACGCTAATTAGATACGCAATAATGGATATAGATAGATAGAAACAATTACCAGGTCAGAGATGCTTATAAGCGTCACCCTAAAAGGCCATATTTTATAATCCCAAATAAACAAACTTTACAGCTTACAATAGAGAATTACACGATGAATATCAATAAATTGAATGTTTTCCTTGGTTTTTATTAAGTTATTTTTACTGCCCGGATATATTCGAATCTGAACATTTTAGCGACATAAGTTGCGACGCCGACCGTATATATACGGGTCTGCACATTTTGCCCGGTTTTGCACGCCCGTGTTAATACGTTTCTGCGCGTTAAGGGGTTAAACAAGCTCTAGAACCGACATTAATATCTCGTTCGATTATTTCTTGTTTTCTCTTCATTGCAGGGTTTAAAAAGTGTTTACGAGAATTATGAAGTGCAACGTGCAAATAAAGTGTAAATATCAATAGTTCACCTTAGAGAAATGTTTTACTAAAATCTCAAAAAATGTTCGAAAGAGACACTTCTTTTTTTACAGAATGCAAGAAACGTTGATAAAATTAAGATCAAATAAAAAGTTTGGCAATTTACATCTATATACACAGAAATCAGTAAAAAAAGAAATTATATAAAGTTCATTTTAAAACTTCTATGGATAAAAAGGTACTGTGGGTTAATTATACGCTTTAGACGAAGTTAAACAGTGCGCAAATTGATGGTTGATTAAAGTTAACGTATAAAAGATAAAATGAACAGTTTTCTTTTGAAAACCGCAGTATATCGTCCTAATTAAAAAGGCAATTTCCTTATATGCGACCGCAAAATTTTTATTTCTTCTTCTATTAATATTAATACTTCGATAGTAATATAACAGTTTACTTTAATTTTTTTCAAGCTTTCACTTGCTAGCGATTAGCACTTGTTGCCGTACAAAAACAACTGAATGTATTCAGACTTTGTACAAGCCTCGCCACGATCTGTGCTCGGCTTCAAAGATTTCACTGGACGGTTTCCCACGAAAAGGTCACCGACAATTTCAATAGCCGTAAATTAAAAGGAATCTGAAACCGGTCGTTCGACCAGCAGCGGTAGATTTAACATTCGAATCATGATGCTCGCGAGCATGTGCGAACGCGTTAAGCGTAGAAACAAACCTACCGCAGAAGCAACTCAAGGAAAGAACCAAAACTGCGTGTAAATTCTATGCGACGAAGTTTCAACTAAAAGATCACATTCTATCGAAAACAAAAACAAACAAAAAAACGCAAATGATTCAGCTACTCGGAGCAGTTTCTAGATGCCTAGTACTTTGTTAACGATTGGATAAACGTTGGTGCACTCGTTCAAACTCACCCCCGCACATCCGAAGCAGCTGATGGTTCCAGCAGTTTGCGTAGCAAAACAAACGGAAACTTGTCACCCCTCGAATTTCCGGGTGAAGCCGTAGCCGGACGAAACAGTCGCGGCAGAGCCGAAGAGCGTATTTGCTTCTCGACACCTTGCTGGCGCTAGGGTATCGATTGAGGAACAGTCGATACAGCCAGGAAGTCAAACAGTCTTGCTCGAAGTTGGGATTCCCGCCGCGCACCAGGCCATCGTCGTCGCATCAATGTGTCTACATATATCTATATATAGAAATACATACACACGTCCACACATATATTGTATTTCTATACGTACATATACGCGGGCGCGCTTGCGCGCGCGCGCGCGTTTGTACGTCTGTGTGTGCGCGCGCGCGCACACGCGTGTCCGTATATTTATATTTAAATCCATATTTATATTATTTATGCGTACAGGTAATGCGGGTATCATATGCATGTATTATAGCTAGTCCCGTTTTGGTCGTGTGCAGGCGTCCGACGACGGGCGCGCGTGTGTCCAGCCTGATCGAGCAAACGTCAAAGTTCCATTATCGTCACCAGGACGACACCACTTCGATCGCGGCCTTCTATTTACAGCGCATCCGCCACCTCGCCACTCAGGCTGGACGGTCTCGATCAGCTGGAACCCAGTTACGTCGGACCAGAGAACTGTTTGAGTCGAGCACGAAATCCTGGAATTTGATGACCGGGAGCCACCAGCGCTCGAGCGCCCGCTTTTTCGATGATACATTTGTCGGTGCAGAGAGCACCGCGGCCGAAAGATAGATCGCTCGTAGACATTCCGTTTGAAACGTTAACACGTCGGCTGCCACGCTGGCCGACAGCCACCGGCGCTAATCGTTTAATTCTAGCAACCAATGATCCCGACGACATAATCAATTTTAATGGGGCAGTCTCATTCGCGTGCAGAATGCAGTAAATTCTTCCTAATTTTCCTTCGGCCTGTAAAGAAAAATGGACAATTCCGGGAATGGAGATACGATTATTCGAGCCTCCCGGCTCGTTTTTACAGTTGCCGATTGTCAACAATTTATAATTGTTTTTATAAAACGGGGTGCAAGGCACAAATAATCGTATCTTCTCCTTCCAAATTGTCCATTTATGTTTAGAAGCTGAAGGAAAATTAGGGAGAATTTACTGGACTGTAGTTTTGGACAATCTCTTCCTCCTAAAACTCGCGTTCGTTCGTACGTTGTTGCGAAGTATTTAAACGCATTGTGTAGAGTACAGATGTACCGTATGGGGGGAAGTTGCCAAATGCGTAGCATTCACCGAAATCGTATCTCGAATGAATTCGTTACTGTTTCATGTGTCACACCTAGCCAGAAGTATAGTGTTCGCGGTTTCTTGTTTCGTGAATTTAAAGATCAGGTTGGACTAACGTAATTTTGATCGGAGATATAATTAATAGACCGCAAATTTTATACATTTGCGACAAAAATTAGTATCTAGAACACGTAATGGTATGGAGTTCAACTGTAGAGTATTAATTAGCAATATTAAAATGAATTTATTAATATTGTTAAGCGACGAAATATGTTTTTATTTAATCCCAATTTCTTAGACTTGATGCAAACAATTCCTACTTTACGTGAAATCTACAGTCTAATTATAAGTAATTGTAAATCTATTATTTCTTTAGAAAATGATAGTGTTCGGTCGAAATATCAAGTTCCCCAGAATTGAAAATTTTTTAAGATGTACGATATTAACAACTTCCCCCTATACTCAACAATGATTCTTGTTTAATAAGATTGTTTAAAATGGTAAGCTAAGTAAAGACACTAAAAGTGTCTGGTACTAGAACTAGAATAATGATATTGGACATTGTGTTATATGAATTTTGTCTTGTACTAGGTTATTGAAAACTTGCTATGTGAATCGTATTGTTGTACGTCGTATTGTTGCACTTTCGACATAGTGATCTTGTTAAGCAAAAGATGGATACTAGTTTTATTGTTTTACGTGTGGTTAAAATTTCAATGAAGAACGTCATATTAACCCCTTACACTACGCTGAAACTTGGAAAAAAGCCGTGCCAAACCCGTGCGCCCGAATGGTCGAGATAGGAGCCGAACGGCGGAGCCAGAGTATCGGAGATTATTTATAATATCATATATGTTATATATATTATTTATATTATATTTATTATATTATTATTATATTATTATATTATTTATTTATTATATATATAATAATATAATATATAATATAATATGTATAATAATAATATATAATATATATTATATTTATTATTATTATTAAGACTCGAGTCAGACTTGAGATATACATGTTTGGCCTGAAATGTCGATAACGAGTCTGATTCGTGATATCCACGTTTGGCATGAAATTAAACGACGAGTCTGACTCGTGACATTCAAGTTTGGCCTAAAATTTTCATCACGAGTCAGACTCGTGAAAATAGTGCAAGGGGTTAAGGAAATCGTGTCTGAAGTGTACGAGTCGTTTTTAAAATGTCTTTCTGAAAATATGTCCCGAATGCGTCCTTAATTTGTATTGAAAAATTTATCTACGTTTCTTTCTGTTTCCCCTTCTGAACGAGGATTTAAGAATTAAAAAACAAATACGATGCAACGATTAATATTGAGTAAACATTTTCTGATAATCAACTACACTACTAATATAAGGAGAAATCCCGCTATAGATATGCTACATTAATTGTTATTAGTAGACTACGGAATTTGATAGATTTATACTGTGCATGTTTCAATCTGTTTTTTTATTCGTCGGAACTATCAACACAAGAAATGAAAATTCATTTTCTGTTTATAAAAATATGAATTTTCATAACCTACCAAAATTTAACTATCATTTCATCACTTTTCTCAGCTCTAGATAAAATCAAGGTATTTGCATGAAACGGACAAAATTCGCATGGCAGACGAACATGTTAATAGCGTTTCAAAAATATCAATGAGTCAAAAATTATTTCTATCGAATCGCTTCGCAAGAATTTGGAATTTTGCCTGCGTATCAAAAATAATGTCGTATTCAGTTAGACTGAGAACGCCATTATCAGTCGGAAGCAAGAAATATTATAACGCAAATACTTCCTTCTCCAGCTACCTGGAAAAATGTTTTTCTTGTGCACTCACGCGAATATGCGAGCGAATTGTACATCTTCCCACTCTGCCGATCAAACGTCATACCTTAGTATTTCAACGAATTTTCAAGGAATATTCTGAATATTTTCAAATATTGTTTGGGATTGGAAAAGTGCTCGTCACCCTATTCAAAATAGGACATTTTTAGACACACTTAAGACATTTGATCGATGGTAAAGAGAGTGAATGACTTTTAAATAAAATATATGAGAAAATGAACATCTGAGTGAGTACAAAGATATTCTGCGTCATCGAAAGTATCGTTTACAAAACAACATCGACTTATCCATTCATTCAAATTATTCGTATTATCATTGTCCCGTCACATGTTTTTCTATGGAACAATCTTAAAAATGACAAAGTCCAAATGCCAAACTCAAGAGTGTCTGGTAGGACGATATTATAGTTCAGAACCCGAACAAACATCCTTTTTCGATAATCATTTATACTCAAGGGACGAAGCTAATAGACAATGTTGGATTTGTAAACGTCGATTAATCGTTTACTGGAAAACAGTTCCAAAGAAATTCAAATGTACGTCCTGCAGGTTTGTAACTTTTAGAAATTGAAGAGTTTTTCAGATGTTATATATAGCTCATTCTCGTCTTTTAGAAATTGAAGAGTTTTTCAGATGTCATATATAGCTCGTTCTCGTCCCCTAAATATGAACAATGGCAGCTAGAAGAAGCATCAAATACTTGTTCGAGCTGTACGTTACGCGTCGGTTGAATCTTAAAAATTGATCCCCGACCGCTTTTAAACTGTTCGACTTACAAATGCTTGATCTAAAATGAACGAAGTAATCCGAACTCTCTTTGTACTCACCGCGCTCGTTGTTCTAGGCCGCGTTCTGTCCGCGAAGCACCGGGAAAGAAAGAAGAAGAGTCTCTCGTAAGGCGAGAATGCGTGCGGTTGCTCTAGGGAACGCGTGACTCCCGTCCCAAACGTGGTCAACAACTTCACGGTCGGCGCAGAACACGCATTCCGCTTCACCCGCGATCATCGCACGCAACACGTAAATTAACCTTAATTTATCGGCCCTACAGTATCACATAAGTTCCACGCTGACTTGACGCGAGCTTCGCTCGACCCGTTACGAAGTAACTTAGGAACCACACGCTCGAAGAATCTTATACTGACAAGAGGTTTGTTAGGTACTTTACGAGCCTCGACAATGATTATTACCGTTTAGTAGACGAAGAGTATTGGTCCAAAGAGAAATGTAATTACATATACATATATCTGGAGAGGGTAGAGGTCGTCCGAGGAGCCTGCAATCGCCGTTCCCATGTCGAGATCAACTGTTCCCCCCAAATCCGAAATGCCTCGGGGTTCCTCGAGGAAACAACGATTAGGTTCGCCGGCTGCTCGCCGACACCCTGGCTCTCTCTCCGTTCTGTACAACTCTGTTTAACTATGGACATCGTACACGTACGAAATACTGTCGACAATTAACACCCGAGAACGTGTCTTCCCGCCTCTATCATTTCGCTCGACGGCAGAGCCGAGCCTTTGCTGGCCTAAACGAAACGAACAACATTAAGATACACGTAAACAGCGATTACGACCGCGATTATAATTCGTAGTACCCTTTGAGTTTTCGGTGTTCGATGATCACAGCGCGCGTTTCAGCCTTCCATTGCGTAAGAATTAGACCGTTTTTCTCTTTTAATTACTTCAATTTCTTTAGTTTTTGCTTCGAAGCCCAATGGACGATGTTCGCTCCGGTCGAATCGGGTCCCGCGTCCCCGTTTCCTTCGTCCTCCGATCGTCGAGAAGTGGATCGAGTAGACGTCGAAGAGACGGGGACTCGAAATGCCAGCGATCCTAGGAGCACGACCGGCCGAGCCGATCCGGATCCTTGTTCGCGTCCAAACGAGCCAATCTACGATATTTCGATACTATTTACACGAATCCTAGCGAGTGTTTTCGGTGTCCACCGATTTGTACGATCGTTTACACGCGGAGAGGTACAATCGATATACCAACCAAGAAACGACAGTTACACCGCACCGTGTCCGAGGAGATCATTCGGGACGTTTACTATCGATTGTCCTCGCAAAATTTCGACTCCTTCCCGGCTGCGTTGCATCAGCACTTACGTTTCTTACGTTGTTGCTCGTCGTCGTCCTCTTCTATTTCTTCGTCCCATTCCTCCTTCCCCTTTTTACGCCACTTGTTCCTCCTCTACTTCGCTAGCCCCCCCCTGTAGTTCTTGTACACACGAGTACAATGATCGGCGAGAGAGATCGTTCAGAAAGACTGAACACATTCACGCGAATACCTTGAACAGGCCGTTCGTTGTCGATTCACCCCGCGAACCGTGTCTTCCGTGATTAATTATTGGCGACTGTCCCAGTACGAACCGATGTGCCTCGGGAGAACGATTTGTCCGTGAAAACGATGGATAGAAGCAACGTCCACGATCCTTCCTTTACAAGGATGGCCGGGACCCTTGTGATGTCTGACGCTAGTTTCGTCATTCCAGGGGACTGAAGCTCGAGAGTTTCTTAAGGCGACCAGTATAGATGCGCGAAACATGGATCAACTGACAAATGCAGTAAATTCTCCTCAATTGTCCCTCAGCTTGTAAGCAGAAATGGGCAGTTTGGCAAGAGGAGATACGATTGTTGACAATCGGCGACTGTGAGAACGAGGCGCGCGGCTCGTATAATCGTATCTCCTCTTCCAAAATGGTCCATTTCTGTTTAGGAAAAATTGTCCGTTTCTGCTGAGGAACAATTGGGGGGGGAGAATTTACTGTATCGCGAACAATAGAGACACGATCGAATAAAAGTATTTGACGAACAGGTCGGACAGGTATCCGCATCCGTCATAGTTGGAACCAACCTTCTGCGTCATTGATGCGAGAACAGAATGCGTAAAGAATGGTCATACTTCGATATCTTTACTTCGATGTTCATAAAATATAATCGTACTAGTCTCGCGTCTACATATCACAGAATCGTGTACTCTAAGAAACTGACGCGTCTGTGTTCCAACTGCTTACGGAAGCGCCACGCAAGAAGGTATCGTCTTATTTACGCTTTGAAGAACCGCAATACGATGGTACTTATCGCGTGTAACATTAAGGAAATGTAACCTTTCAATTACGCCTGCTTATTATAAAATATCATAGCATTGTTTGAAGATCATGGTGATCCGTTCCGACCCCGACAAAGTTGGCGGGATTTCTTGCTCGATTTTGAAATTGTTAACCCGCGAGTAAAGTACAAAGTTCCAGAGAGTTCGTGAAGTTATCGTGTGACTTTTAACTGAGAAGATCCCCGATAGAGAGAGGAGAAAAACTTTTGCAAATGAATATCCACGGTATAACGATTACTAAGTACTTCGAGTGCTACGGTCTCTGACGCTTCCAACGATGTCGATAATACTGGTCATTGTTTTTGTATTGAAACCTCACCGTTTCGAAACGTTAACCCTCCGAGCGGATAAAATCCAAATAAATAATCGTTCGCTACAATACGTAATCGAAACGTAGACAAACAAACGTAGGGACTGGTAAGCAAATAACTTCTCGGAGCCGCGACGAGCCATGGAACTGTTTAAGCGTGATATCGCGCTATTAAATGATCGATCGGATTCAGCGAGGCGAAAGAGAGCGAATCGTTTGGATTGCAAAGGGCTAATGAATTTCGACGGGAACAGAGCGACCACTCCGACCCAAACTTCAAGCATTCTCATTCACCGTGGAAGCTCTCGTGCAATACCTTAAGAACGCTCCGTCCGCTTCGAGACCCCCCCGGTTCCGATTCTCCGGGAATCGAAAGCTTCATCGACAAGCAAGACCTGTCCATCGCTCTGGAATAAGTACCGTGAAAGACAGTAACGAAACGAACAAAAATCGAACAACATAGAGGAGAAAATAAAGACGTTCTCCGGCGAGTCGCACACGTTGAGTTTCCCAGACGATGAAGATGAAACGTGGTCGTCAGCGAGCGGATGGTCGCTGTCGAGGGTCTAGGCTCGGTCAGGGTAGTCCGAATCCGAAGAAAGGCGCGATGGGCCTATCGTTGAAGAGACGGGGCGGCGGAAGTGGCGGTGGCCGCTTCCTTCGCGGGGCAATCAGCGTCCTCTACAAGGAGCCTTTGGCGAACACTATCTCCCTGTGCTTGGTGCGTATATGCGAGCGGAGGGTGTCGATCCTGCTGTAGGTGGCCGGGCAATAGGGGCAGAGGGACCTTTGGGCGGTGTGTATGTGGAAGTGATGCCAACGATTGGTCACCTGTTTGCCGCAGGCCCGGCATCTCCAGAGGGCCGGCGAGCCAAGCGACACGGCGAACATCTCGTGATAAGACAGACCGACCGGCACGCTGGGCATCGTACCTGCAAACCCAACACGCCTTCATGCCATACCGTTTCCCTCTAGCCACGATCCGTTTGCCTCCCTCCATTCGCTCGCGACTGTTCTGTTTTGCAACTTTTTTTTTTCAATTGTTCGTGTGTGCGTGCGTGTAGGGCTTATTGGTACGCGTGGAAGTAGCTATTTGTACGTTCAGCGTCTGTTCTTCTAGATTAGAGGCGGACTAACTACCGATCTCGCTGTCGCAGCCTTGTCAGTGTTCCCTCAGGGAGCTTTGATCGAAAACTTTCTCATACGTACTTTCAAGAGCACGACAATATTTTATGTTTTACTAGGTTTTACTAGGGGCATGCGCTGCTTTTTGTTTTGGAGGAGAGGCTGAAATTCTCTGCGGTGTTGTACGCAACTTTCGTATTTTTGGCCAAGTCAGTTGAAATTCACACCGGACGTGTACGATACAAATTGCGGTGAAATCTTTTTTAGCAATTAGCGCCTTCGTGTACAGATTTTCAGCATGAAAGAGAACTTTTTATCCGAATGGCAGATTTCTTGAAACTTTTATTCATAGTGAATCTGAAAACTAGGTCGAACTGAAACTTTGTCTCTGTTGCACGGTGTACTGGTGCTACACCTGCTCGGTGAGCAATGCAATAGATATCTGCAACAGATACTAAGTTACGGCCTGGTCCAGTTGTCAGTTACACCTTCTTCGTTGGAAAATTCTACAGGGCGGTGCTTCTAATGTGACTGCTTTAATTATTTTCGTTATTAGTAGATCAATCGAAATTTTGTTTTCATAGATGGTACAATCTCGGAGGACCTTCAAGGTGATTACATTTGACTATTTCTATGTTTTTCTTTGAACTATGTTACTACTACTTTGAACTATGTATTCCTCAACATTAAGGAATACATACCTTAATTTTTTAGTATAACGGTATAATTTGTTAGCCCATCAATTAGTAGACATTGAGGCGAATTCAATGAGTTGAAAAACAGCATGTTTTCATCCAAGCTGAAAGTAACTGGACGATAAGCGATATCACTGTAATCTTATACTTTCGTGTACTTTCTCATGCTTTTACGTGGTCGTTGTACGCTCTTTATCGATAGCCGATGTGCACAGAAGTCGAAGTTCAGTATATTTTATGTTTTTAAAGTTAAAACAATTTTGTTCTTGAGTTCATTGAATTCATATCGATGCTTATTAGCTGACAGACAAAAGATATCCTCACCTTGCAGGTCCTTCGAAATCTTATCATCTGTGACAGAAAAGTGTTGGTAGGTCCACGAACGATCCACTGTATACAAGGAAATATCGGTTAAATTGGATAAAAATGTGAAATCTATGTACAACACCGCGAAGAAGCACATCCAAAAACCAAGAGAAGCTGAACTTTGCATAACGTGTGCAGTTCGCATAACAAAGCCTTAATAAAAAGTGTTGAAACTTAGATCAGCATCCTCTTCAAACATATTTGAAATGTTATGCATTATCGTTGCATTTTCGTTCGCGAAAGTATTCTAATCCCTCAAGGAAGACTGATGAGACCTTTTTGACTGCAGAAGTTTCTCGCTCGTCCTTGATCGGTTACCGATAGCCGCTTGAGCGATCGCGGCCGGCTCTTTATTAAAGGACGCTGGACCCGGCTCGACGTCGTTCTTTTCAACGTGATAATTTCGAGACGCGGCGGATCCAACGTGACACAAACGCTGATAATGTGTAGAAAACGATAAGGGCTGTGAAAGTGTTTCTTGATTCGTTTCGGGCTGGAGACGGAGGCGATCGTGGTGGTTCTTTTGTGTGTGGAAACAGGCAGGTGTGCGTTTCGAAGCGACAAATAAAGGGACTCTCAGATTTCATTCACGCGCGCGCGAGCGAGCCTTATCCCTCTCTCACACCTCTCACAAAAAAGGAAAGCTTCACAGAGAAACCAGCTCCAGGATACTCACGTTTTCAGGAGGGCGACGCCGTGGACGCAGCCAGTGAGAAAAATACTCGAACGTTTGCCAATATTATCGAGGGATTACTTGCGAACGAACTTCGCCCCGCTGCCTCTAATCCTTCTACCGAGGACGCGGCGAAGTTATGATTGCGTTAGCCAGCGATCGATCGCCGAACACCCTTAAGGATCGATCGTCCGATGGTATTATGTCAGAGAAATTCTCTTGGGTACAAGTGTTTGTATCCTTTTGGTTTAGGTGGTCGATTTACCGATACTTACTTGTTTCTCTCCGGTTAACGTTATTCTAGACTGCGATCGCACGGCCGCATTTTCATACTAAACGTCACACGCTGTACGTTGTTCTTCGCGCGTTTATGTGTTCGCGAACATAACGAACTCTGGAACAGTAACGTTATTTTCTTTCGAATCGCAAGCGTGGCCATTCGAATTACTCAATTATTTTTAGACAAAGCTTTTATAGAAACCCGCGTTTTCACAGAATATTTCGTTACCTCCGTTTGTTCAACGTAATATAAACATTATCATCAGTATATTTACGTCATTACTGCAATATAAACTGGTACTACCGTGTTATTGTTCCAGCGATAGTATAAAGAATGCATAAACGTTTCTCATTTAGAAATGCTACGTCGACACTCGTGCGATCGCATAAACATTACGCGTAGACGTTATCCATCTACCAACAAACAAATTTACTGTTTCTACTTTGAGATCAATTAGCGAAACAGTTCACACGCTAAAGACGTTTTGTCATCTTTGAGAATAGCGAAGGACGTTGAACGAAGACAAATCTAGAACATTATCTTACGGCAGCAAATAGTAAATTACTTGATTGGTTTCTCCTTCAACGAAGTTTTCACGACAGTACTTTCGTCCATGGTCAGTGGACCGCAGATCTTATGTATTTTATCGTGAAAAATATAATTAAGGATGAAGAGGTTTTGGTTTTACCTGGTACCTGATCAATCTCATAACAGAGCAAGCAACTTTCAAAGAACATTATACTCAATGGTAAACAGAGACAGTCGAACATTTAGTCGATGTATTAACCGTCTAAATTGTAGTAGGATTAGGCACCTGGAAAATAAAAATCCTATATAATAGACAAATTCATTTCAACATAGGTAGCCCGAAATTGCTTAAAGAATTAGGCAGATATAAACCATGCGATTAATACGCAGTCTTCGTTCTTTTTGCATGGCGACACGATAGACGATCTAGCTCGCAACGAGCCTCAGGTGTGAGGTTCGCTTTATAATGAGGTTCGTACATTGATAGACCTTGAAATACGGAAGCCAATGGTATTTGTTCCAGCCGCTTGTGGCCAACAGTTTACGATGTATATACCGCTTAAAGTTTCGCACGAGTTTATCTATTGAAGTGCTCTAACAATCGAAAATGTAGGGGATAGTTGGTAAGACTCTCGCAAACTAGTTCGCTGAGATCTACCCTCCAGAATCTCTTCTAGTAGGTGACTTACTTTATTCGATCGTGGATTTCAGGAGGAGATCTTTACGACTCCGATGGATCGAGTAATCGAAAAAATCGCATTTTCCAGTTCGAAGAACTGTTAGTTTTCAGAAAGTCGATGCTCTCGAAAGCGGTTACCCCGACAACTAACTTCCTCTTGTTGCTAAACACATTATTCAGTAACGATTACTAAACTATTGGAAATCATTGTGAACGTATACGAACTCCTTTAAAACTATCGGAATTATTACGATCATCGCAGAAGCTGTTTCCAACGAGACTTATTAACTTTAAAGACAAAAGAGCCGCGGTAAAAAAAAATGATATTCTCCTCAAGTAAATTGTCAAAGTTTGCCCCATTTTCGTGTTATAGGTGTATAAAGTTCCCCGGATTCTTCTTTCGTAACTTCGCGTAATTATGAATCGACACGTGCGTCGGCTACTTCAACAATTAAATCGAGATAAGTATCCTAAACGGTGCGATTCCGCACCTAACATAAAACACTTCCCACTCCTGTAACTGAATTTACAATTTCTAGAAAATTAGTACCTTGTTCGAAAATCAACAGTCACTTGTACAAAATAAATGTGTCGAAAACTAATATTTCGTTCCTAACTCGTGATCACTCAGACCCTTCGTCTGTATGATTGTGATTATTTCGATTTGATTAATTGCTGAAAACATTACATTACAGCAGCTCTAACGGAACAATGTCTGAACGATATCAAATTATCTTGCCCAATATAGACACTCGTCTGCCTAACGACAGCAGCACATCATCGAAACTTGTCCCTTCTTTTTCATTCGTCGTTGATGAATTGTGCTGTTACATACACGATAATCTAGGATCTCGCTTACAACTTGGTCTGTAGTTAGAAGCAAAAACACCTACGACTGACATGGAGTTGATGAAACAAAGCTACTTCGAACAAGCCTTCTAGACGACCTCCTCTAGCAATTCAAACTCTCTCCTCGTAATATAAGTAGCCTTAAACTTTTCAGAGATTGGTAAAATAGAATTTTTCCGCTCGGTAATCAAACGAATCGTTCGCTTGAGTATCCTAAATAATAAGATTCTATCGTTCATTTCTGCAGCTTCTGGATAAAGCGCGCAGTCTCGGTAGTCTCCAGCGAGCAGGCAATCTCGCGCGGCAGGAGATTGCGCAAAAATCCAAGTTTATCACGAGTAAACCGCGAACGCCTCTTAACGAGGGCTTCGGGTCCTCGACAGTGTGCCGAGTATCGCGCCGGCTGAATATTTCACTCTAGCCGGGGCAGGTCGACACAGCCAAAGCCCGTTGCTTCTGATAATCCACGGCAAGGAGAACACAACTATGCCGTCATGGTTATGCCGGCTGGTTATCGACATTGTGTACAGAGAAGTTTGCACACCATCTATCGAGCAGTGCGTCTATCTAGAGTAATCCTATTTGAGTCTGATCGCTGAGAGCCATCGCTTGCCTAACGTTCATCATACACGCTGGTGAAATTACTCTCTCGTTGGAAGAAATTCGCACCACCCGCGCGCAACCCCCCGGTTATCAGGATCCGCGAGAATCGGTCTTGCTGTATTTCTTTTTTCACCGAATTCGTTTCGGTTTAAGGCGGGGACGATTATGTTCGACTTGAGAACGGCGCGACTCACGGAAGTAATTTTCTAGGCTTGAAATGTAACTGATGATATAATGATATAATGATATAATGATATAATATGATATAATGAAATTTAACTGATAATATCGGATTAGCTGGGTTTGGTGTAGCGTGGAAGGTTTCCGGAGTTTGAAGAACGAATACTGTAATCAATCTCAGTTTATGCGAATTTCTAGAAGGGGAAACGAATCCTGCGAATAGTGCGGGATGTCAGTTAGCCACCCAGTGTGACGAGAGACGTGAATTATTGGACCACGAAATAACCGCAAATAACCACGACGTGCGAAATAAAAATCGTCTGTATTAGTTGCAAGAAGTAGAAATGAAATAGTAAATTCATTCTGTCTTTAATCAGCTGAATAGATTAAAAACAAGAGATTAACATTTTTAAGTTCTCTTAATTTGTCTACTATTTTAAATTGCAATAACTCAATTTTGTCATAAATGCATAAAATCCACAGTTTACTGATAAGAAATTACAGTTCTCAAGATTTCAATAGGTTGCAAACGCATAATTCCAGAACTAAGGTAAGGTCTACAGTGAACATCGAAATTTGTTCAAATTGCAGACATAAAAGAGGAACGTACGTGTATTAAACTCAGGCTGCTGGAATTAATGTAATTATTTATTGAATCTATCGAAAACAATTATGTTACTCTATTCATCCAGATTCGCCAAAAAATTTACACCGCAAGATGTTCGATGAAATTTTCACTTTACAACTGAAAAGTAAGAACATTTATCAAGAAAAGGTAAGGAAATATTTTACGTTATCCAGTTTGCACCTCCATGAAGGCTCTAGAGACTCATGAAAATTAACACGTTATATACACTGTATTGTGTAAAATACAATATACACACAGTCTAAGCCGAAGCTCCGTTGGCCATCCTTCACCCGCTGCGCTAACAAGAGCTCATAATAGTTTCTAACTTTGGAAACGAAAGTTCGAACTCGTTTCATGTTCCTCGATAGAAGTTGTTTTATTGTATAACCGCATTTCCATATATTTACACGTGTATATATATAAAATTTACAATAAAGTCTCTGTGACTTTCGTGAACAATTTGTAAATCCGCTTAAACCTTGTCGATTATAAAATTCTTGGAATATGTCTTTAGCATGATGGACAGGACCACGATCCAACAAATTAGCGGGTCCCGGAGGTACAAGTGGTAAAAGAAAATTACGGCGATCATTACAATATTTTTGGACCGTCTTTGGGGCCAAAGTAACACTTCGCCGAAATTGCCACTGCTTCCGTTCAAGCTCGTAATTTAAAAAAATATAGTTGGTTTATTAAATATTACGATTGAATTGATTATTGACATTTTTTTGGACTATCGTTTAGTCTATCGTTACGTTGAAATCGCCACCATTTCGTTTTTTCAATTAAATTCATGTCGATTCTAAAGCTCATTAAGCGTATCCAATAATTGCGTATGTTTGATACCTGTAAAAATAATGAAGTATTTCTGACCGAAACATTTTACAATGTCCAAATATTCCGCATTCTGAATATGTCTCGATGAAAAAGAATTTATGTTCCTGTTTGAAAATATCAGGATTTCGAACATTTCGCTGTGATCGTATCTCTCAATTTTCAAAAACACACAAAATTCATTAGATTTCAAATTTTCGGAATAACCAGACTTCCACTCGATATTTTGAACGCCCCCGCCCCTATTAGAAATTTGGCCAGCCGCTAGTAATAATTATATGGAATGCATTCGCGGGTCTTCGGCACTTTTAAAATCTGCATGAAACGCACACGTCCACTCTCGCAACTCTGAATTCCAAACGAGTAATGCTACTTTTAAACGACCGTAATGTGGAAACGTTGGTAATGGGCGAAGATTTATGAGCGAAATCAGAGGTCATACAGTGTCATAGGGGTGGAAAATATTCAAGCAAAACCGGGCGAAAATTCTGACTTACACCGAAGGACAATTTCCGTCCGCTCCTATTTCAAATTCGATAACGATTACGATTTCCAATATATTTGCAACAAATATTCGCGGTCCGCGGACATTAAAAACACCTACGTTTATAATTAGATACTATACAACCGAATATTCCAATAGCAAAATATACAGGATGTCTCGGGATTTTCCCGCCAAACTGCGAGAACTTAATTTGGAGGGCAAAAGAAGAAAATAGATGTCATACGAATTTTCCGAATGAACACTGGAATGACGAATTCACATTTACTCATTTACGTTACACGGAGAAAGCATAACTCTGTATAAATAGAAGCGGTTATAGAATTCGGCTACGTCCACTACAAAATGTTCTCAATTATCCCTGAACTTCGATTGTGAATCAAAAGTGGCTTGATAAGAAACAAACGTTTGGTAAAGTTTTTCGCGGACTCGCAAACGAAGCTACGTCGTCATTTCCTTTCGGTGCTCGTTTTTGGGACGTCCTGTAGGCATTCAACAGTCCCCGCCGGAAGCAGAAACGATTTGTTCGCAAAACGGCCGGAAGAAGGTGAAGCGTGGAAAGCAGAGGAGCCAATATTTGCACAGCCGAATCACACGGTCGTTACCATTAACGAAGTAGGCGAAGATCTATGCTAACCGAAGAGGAAACGGCGAGCATTGGAATTCGTAGTCGATCGCCGTTCGCACAGACAAGATTTTTTCATTTCTTCGACAGCCTCCGAAAGACTCTCGTTCTCGTTTCCGGATTTGGCCGTGTACAGTTTTTGCGACGAGTGGAAGCTTATTTAAAGGCGACGCAGGAAGGCTAATAAACATTCCATTATTATGAAGTCAAACGTTACTAACTACGCTGCTTAGATTGTATTTCACCCGACATCTTGCGTATGAGAATCATTCACGCGCGGCACTTGGAAAATCGTCGACATTTGAATAACACTTTTCGCTGCAGTGATTAACACGTTGAATGCCACAGGGGTCACCGGTGACCGGCACTTAACGCTTTGCAGTCGAAGCTATTTGAATTCGAAATCCAAAACATAATTTCTGATCTACAGTATTTCTATTTTATATAATTTATCGCGACTCGTGCGTATGAAATTGGACCTATTGGCAAGTACAATGCAATTTTAATAGTCTTTTTTAAAGTATAAACGAGTTTGATGCTCTTCGAATGATTTTGAAAAATAGCATATCAATTTTTAGTGGCGCCTCAGAGTCGCCATTCGAGTGCAAAGGGTTAACTTGGCGGTGACGCCATGGCGGCCACCGGTGACCGGCACGCCCAAATTGATAGAAATATATTGTTACGGCGACTTGTCCAAATCAAGTCGCTGTAATGTGAAACTGCCCTGTTGTGAGCAACTCCATAAAGAAAAATAGAAGAGAGGGGTTGCCACGGAGGTGTTTTATCAACGGACAATCGAAGAGTCGGGATCGGACCGTCGAGCGATCAACACCATCTAATTCAAAGATCTCTAACATAATTTAATTTAGTTGTATTATAGTTCGTGTTCTCTATTGTAAATAAAATGCCGCGACGCGGGAGAAGTGTAGTAATTCGTAACAATATATAATTTCAAACAAATGTCAATATCTAAAATTTGGTATTATTGTCATCGTCGATTCAAACAGTGACCCCTGTCGCAATTAACACGTCAAACATGGTTATACACTGTAACTTATCTATTGCAGATAATATTTCAACATTATATGTATCACATAAAAGAAAATTCATCGTGGCGCCGCGGACAATTTCTGTAAAACCGGCGTGGCATTCAACGTGTTCAAAGAGATGGCAGCAATTGGCCGACGTTGGACCTAGCAACGAATCACAAAGTTTAACAAGCTATACTCCTAGACCTTTGGCATCAAACGCATACTTATACATAATTATTATATAAATTTGCGTAAACTTTGAAATATTGTCGTTCATAATATACATCCAGTTGAAATGCTATAATATCTTCTTCTTCGGATTTATGATCACTCGATGATTATGATCGTTCGAAATAGTGGAAAATGAGTCGAAATAAATATGTGTATCGTTTTGGTAGACTTGTTTAGAAAATTATTACGTAGTAGCAAGATTTGTTTCCTGAATATCGTCTTCATTTCCAAAATAATTTGCTAATCCTTTGCACTGCGATTTCAATCACGGCTACGTTAATTAGCATTTCTTCGTCCTTAATAATTTTCCTAATCGAATGGGACAATTTTTGTTGCTTGTTACTTTTGTTTTTGAAATTAATGACGTTCATTTTCAGCAGATTGAAGGGATCCAATGAAACATACCTCTATTACGAAATATTAAAACAATTTGGCAAAACGAAGTTGCGGCTTCCTTGAACATTATGCTGTGTACTACGGCTTAAAAAAGCAACGTCTAATGAGATTAATTTATGCATGTCGCGTAAAATAGAGATCGTGGACGTTGCACAGTGGTCGTGACCTTTGTTAATTTAGTGTGGCCGTGATATACGCGGGCACAAGCATTAAGAGGGCTAATCGTTTTAAAACTGAAACGGACGTATACTGAAATAAACGTTGATCATTTTCGAGACTTGCGGCACGACAAAAGCGCAAGTGAAATTGCACATACTCGTGAGAGCACGTTTAGGAAGTCACAGCCGCATTCCTCGATTCTAAATGCGACAAATCTGCTTGTCAATCATATCGGCTCCATTTCACTAGAGAAAGCTCGCACGAAATCGTGCCGCTGCTGTCGAATTTCGTTGTAACACGGTGCGAGCGTGCACCGTGCGCAGAGAAATAGGAAATCCGTGCTCCGCTGGAATTCGCCAAACTTTAAGACGGCGTAAAACGTTTAAGTATGGTCATCAAATTTTCTGCTGGCACGTTTACGGTGCCAGGAAAGCGTCGGGATGGTGGAAAGTCAAATGGAACGACGCGACCCCAGGATTGATATCTCGAGGAGATTGTGACGATCTCCGAAATTTCAATCTGAATTATTGCAAAATCGAAAAGTTGTAATCTAGACGCTATCGTGATATGTTCTGACGTCTTTCCAACACGTTCTCGTATGCGTATGTAGATGTTTCACCGAAAAAAAAGTAAGACAATTTTTCCTCAAAATCTTCAAGGAGAGAAGGACTTTCCAAAAATGGAAAATATTAGGTTGCACGAATGTTGACAGATGAGAGGATATTTTCAGATTAATATATTATTAATATATTAATATATATTTATATATTATATATTATTAATATATTAATATATATTTATATATTATTATATTATATATATTTATATAATATATATTAATATATTATATATTATTATATTATATATATTTATATAATATATATTATTATATTATATATATTTATATAATATATATTTTCAGTTTAAAAAATGTATAACACAGATAAGAAAAATATTTCACGAAATATGCATTTAAACTTACAACGGAGAATTAATTGCTTCATATTCTATATACAAAGTTTATTAAGAGTAGTATGCGTAGTAAAATCTGGTACTAGATTCGAGCGAATTATTACAGATGAAAATAATTGTTGTCAAAAGAACAAATCTGGATGGATGAATTGGCGGTTACAACATTGGCAGGGCTAGAAGTAGAGCAATTTTCTAATAAAGTGTCTGAAGTAACGAATAAAGGTTCCCATTTTCTCGAGGGACAGACTAGAAGATTTAACGGTGCAATAAGATTCTACGATTTCCACGTGAATCATTGGACAGGATCCTTGAAAAATAATTTCCTGAATACAACGAACGAGAAATGTAATGAACAGAGAAATGAGCTCCGAGAAGAACGCTTAACCGTGCAAGATGGAAAATCAATGATATACTATATCTCCCGCTCTAACCACCACAGAGAGGTCTTTCATCTTAAAATCCCGGTTTTCGTCGTGTCTTATACCTACCTATCGATGTGATCAAACATGGTTACACCGAATGTTCCCGCGTTTAAAACCTCCATTGCGCTTACACAACCATCTCGCTTACCTCGCGTCTCCCTTTGTCTTCGTTATTTCTTTCGCGTTCGTTCACGCGACATACACGTGCTAAGAGTGCTCGAAAAGTTTGCTTACACATTATAAAATTCGATCGTACACTGACACCGAACGCGTTGTTGCATAATAATTGCCGGGATGATCCCTTGTTTGCAAAGCAAGGAGACACTCCCATCGCTACAAGAGCGATCTCGCGGAAGCTCTCTGCACGACTGAATCGCAAGTGCTTCGGTAGCTTTCCAACTATTTCGGAAAAATGTCGCAATTTTTCAGCGTTAATCAAATGGGACGTTGCCTAACTCGAAGTTGCTGATTGTAGGGAAATTCCAGCTGCCAGTTTTCATGTTTGGTGGATGAAGACCAAGGCTAGGACTGGCGACTACAATTTATGCAATAGCTTGAAGATTAATCATCTGCTCTCGAATTTACTAAAACGTTCTATGAGCATCAGAAATTAAAATTGAGTACATTTTCTCATGTCACATTTAATTTTTTTGGTTTAATAATCTATTAAATAAAAGCGAATTTAATGATGCGAATATTGTTTCGAGTTATAGGGTGGCAATTTTTAGTGGCGCCTTATAGTCGATATTTGAATGCAAAAGGTTAATGGATACAGGGAGAAAAATGTTAAATGCGCAAATCGATCACACTTCTGTAAGAAATTAAGTGACTTAATTTTGGAAAATTCATGGACAGTACATTTAACTTATAATTCACAATCTTACTCTTCGTAAAATGACGATTAAAATGTTTGTCATTCTATCTTGATTAATTGCTACGACCAACTATAAATCCGAGATAAACCGTTCAGCTACAAACGAAATCCAAGCTTCATTACAATCTGCAATTTCGTGATGGGTATCGTCCTCTGTGAGTTTCAATTTGTTCTAGATTTATAGCTATATTAATTCTTGCCTTTATCAAGGATTTTAGAGGAATTTATGGTGAAGCTATGGTTTCTAAACATGCCAGATGCGAAAATAACAATCTGCATATAAACAGAGTGGCAAATCTCGCGACGTGGAAAAGAATCGACATTCGTGTGAATGAGGAGAATGAGCAAACTTTCTCACAGATCTAACAAGTACCACGGTCGAGGTCATTCGAAACCAAACTGCACGTTGTGGCTCGTTTATTCTTGTTCATTCTACTTTACTGCTTAATATATAAATCAATTTAAACTGGATCGAGAAAGTCTGGATTCTAAAGCCACAAGATAATTCTTCTAAAAATGATATTAACGATGTTCTTAACCCCTTACACTACGATTTCTTTCACAGCTACGTTGATTAGCACTTCTCTCTCTCTCTCTCTCTCTCTCTCTCTCTTCGTCTTTAATAATTTCCTTAATAAAACGAGGTCATTTTTGTTTTTTTAATTCGATGTAGAAGAAGCGGATAACATTGATATTTGGTACATTAGGGTAATGGATCTGGTTATTGTGGGATAACCAATTGCTGCGTCTTTTATTTTCTTTATTTTTTAACAAAAAATTGGGATAGAAAGGCACAACAATAAGTTACCGCACACTAACCGGATCCACTACCTTGTGCACGAAATCATCGTGAATCTGACTCGTTGTTATACTACAAAGGGTTAAGGAATTACAAAATCATGCGAAAAATTTATGACACCGATATAGACGATAACGGAATCATTCGAGGCCTCTTCACAGCTGAAAAGTATTCGAAAACCTCGGGACTCTTCTAAAAGTAGACAATCGCGAAGAAGCGCAGTTCCAAACCACTATAGATCAAGTCCTCGGAGACTCTAAATTCTTGCCAAGAGGCAACGTTGGAAAAGAGAAACACCGCGACTGTCGTAAATATTCTTGATCTTGGCAAATTCAAGGATCGGAAACTGCAAAGCTTTTCCGCCAAACGGTAAACAGCGACGTCCCCTTGGTCCTACTAGAGCAAAGTACACGTAAAAAGGCCGTAATTCGAGAATGGTTCCAAATAAAAAGCGCGACGGGATTCCAGAGAAGCTGAATGATACGACAGACCACGGTCGCTCCGAAGAGCGATCGGTTTTGAAAGGAAACAGTGGCATTTTCACGAAACCGAAAACCGCGGACCTTCCGAACCTTCCAACCGACCGACGACCTGGTCGGCGTGGCGGGCCGAAGGGCTCTGATCGATCCGAAGGAATCGCCGCGCTAGATCCGCGGCTCCTCTCACACGTGCTATTGCGCGTGCGCGTGCTTGGTACGCGTGTGCATGAGCAGGGTATCGCTGCGCGTGTAAACCGCGGGACAGAGCCGGCAGGCGTACTTTCCCGGGAAATGCACGTAATAGTGATTGCGCACGTTCGTCACGACCTTACCGCACAACGAGCACCGCCTCCTCTCGTCGCTGTTACTCTGTCTCTCAAATATTTGCGATATCCGCCAATTTTTCAGCTCTGCAACAACAGAAACCACAGGGTCAGCAAGCCGCGAAACAACGCGTCCCGTCAATTGGCGCAGCGTCATCTCTCTATTTCTGGCTGTCTTTTCTTTTCGAGTTTTGTTCGGTTTTGTCTCGTTTTTCCTTTTCGCTTGGTTTTTAGTTCGTTCGTTCGTTCGTTACCATCCGTGACCACCGATCGCGACGGCGTGCGCGTGTGCGTGTAAGGCCACCCCGATCGAGAACCATTTGAGAACCGAGTCCTACGGGGATCGAGAATGACTGAGACGATGAAACATGCTACTTCCAGTGGAGACATTTATCCGGCTTATCCGAAAATATTCATCCGAAAGAGTTCTTAATAACCTGTTCCCAATGTTTACTATCGCGCCCAGCGAACCCTAACTTGTGGAACTTAGTTGTTCTCTATGCAAGAAGATCAAAGAAGGTCTATACGAAGGTTGGATCACACACACTTTGGGTGGTTGCGTTGATTTTTGTGCACACTGGTAAGAAACCCAAGTATAGCTTTTTCAGTAGAAATAAATCAGAGAAATGTTATCGGACCACTTAGCGCGGGGCAAGACTTTCTAAATCAGCCCTGAAACATCGCCAAGAAGCTGCGTTGAAATGATCCCTACCTACGACAGTACATGTACGCTATGGCGAGCAATACTTCCAGAAAGTATCGAATTTACTGAATTTTACGTATAGACATGTGGCGGCTATCTCCAGACCCGCCAGCAGAGGGCTCCTCTTCCCGCTAGTAACCGATCCGCCTCGATTCCTATATATACGGAGACTTCGTCCTTACTACCCCCACGTCTAAGGCAAGGGCCCGCTAGGATAGCCTTACTGATGAGTCCTCTAGCGGGCCCCCGGGCGAAACGTCTCCCCACTCCTTTTCCCAACCGAACATACACCTACAACCGCCGCCAAAGACAGTCTCATTTTTAGATGAACCACGGTCGGTCACGTGTCGTTTACAGTACCAAAATAGTCCTACCGATCGATGGAATTTGATTAGGAACGGTACAAATCCACTTGGAAAAATAGTACGCCGGCGTGGGCTATTCAAGTGAAAGTACTTTCTTCGATTGTGTTCCCATTTTGCCGACGCTGTGTTGATTAAGTGGTGTGTCAGCCTTCCATTGATGCAGTATTACATACAGTCAGTCACAAAGATATTCGTACAATTGCTCACACATTTGAATTTCACGCATTAGAAGAGAACAGAATAAAGAGTTAATATACGTTACGAAAGTTTATACTTGTAGAATAATGTCATGTATGCGTAGTTTTGATATAAAGACTAAAAATATTAGTATCATCCCGGGAAAACATCCTCTCGGCGAACACCGGAGTTGATAATCAATCTTTGTCGGCAGAAAATCAGATACGGATCCTTGAAAATGGCGATTCAAAGCCATTTACTGTGCGGCCAAGAGTGGCACATTGAAATTCGTCAAGTCTGTTATGATTTTTATCTTCATTGAAATGCAGAATTTGTACAAATTCATCGATGTCATCCGGCAAAGAATTATAAAAATCAAAAGGTCGCCATTCTCCGAGACTTGTTCGACTCCAACTAACAAACTATGAGTGGTCGTAAAATGTCGATAACGTTCGTTTCTATGCATCAGATACTCGAAATGTGGCACGTAGTATGCAGACTATTGTGACTGACTGTATATTGTAACGCGACTTGAGATGTGGCCCCTTTACATGCACTCGGCAACAAATTGTCCCGGGTCAATTACCATTTATCTCGGGCACGATCGAAAGGGTTGATAGCTGGTTGGATCAGTCGCAATTAAAAGTTTGAGAAACGTTCGTGCAACGTCCGTCGAATTTATGTTTCGTTACATCGATTCGTGTGAGCGTGAACCCCGGGAACCGTAATAGGGCACGTAAAGAGGGAAGGAGTCGCGCCGAGGGCCCTTCTAAGCCATATACTGCGTTCCCATAACAGCACTGAGAGCTTCCCCCACTCCGTGCCCCGCTTGGTTTCCCTATTTCACGACTATAACTACTCCTACTTTGTCCCTATGGCTACCGGTTCATACGTGCGCGCCGCTTGTAAGAAAAATGTGACACCGAGTGGACGATTTAGACCTACAGGATGGTTCGTTAAAAACGGACGGAATTCTAACACAGCTACGCATAATTGAAGGGTAGGTGTTGAACACGTAGGTTTCATTTCATTAGATCATCGAATCGACACGGCAAGTGCTATGATTTCAAACAGAGCTCAGTTGTTCTTCCAACGCATCAGTTTTACTCTATCGAAATAAATCACCGATTAGATTAATAATAGCGAAATAAAATTCAGTATGCAGCGCGTCGGAGCGAAGCGCTAGCAGCCGGCGTAATTTCCGATAAAATCAATCCAACGAAAAAGCATCCGGGTGACCTGTTTTGACCAGGCCACCCTATGCGAGAGGTGAATCCACTGGTGAAAGCACCGAAGTATATTCCAGACCGGCGTTACTCGACCCGAGTGCCATAAGGACTTTCTCCAACCTCGGGTGCTTTTGTTCCCTCCTATATTCCAGATATTTTTCTTCCTCCGTCCCGGCCGAGTTAGCTATCCGCGTCGTGAATACACGACGCATACGAACGCAATTCGGCGTTGTGAACGAGAAGGAAATCGCGCGAGGCCCACCCGTGACCATCGGCACAGCCTATGGCAGCCCACAGCGGTGCCTTGGACAAAACCCGATGGCAGAGAACACTCGTACACCGTGATACGCGAAGAAACGCGGTCAGTCTGGCTTGGCTCTCTTCCTCCGTGAGCTTCGGGAAAAACTGAACGTTGGCTGCGCGAAATCTTCGGTGATCGCAGGCGTCTCTGGCTAACTTGATCACTTGGCCCGCAACTTATTGTCAGCTGGAGGATTCGATAGGCGCTTGTTGCGCACCCTCGACGCTCAGCGACGACGATGCATGCGGACTTCGATGAACTATTCCCCGATTTCCTGTTCGGTGCACGAGACGCGTCCCCCGAAGTCTGCGGTCGTTGATAGCAAGCGTTGCGGTTGTTCCATCGAGGCGGTAATGTTTATTCCAGCGAACGGTGTTTACAGAGTTCGAGACAAAGCGAATAGACGTACAAATTATTCGCGGCAACTTGCAAAGGAATCGGGGAGCTGATCTGTCGGGTTTGATGGTGCGTGTTCGGATGCATTTATCGTGATTCGTTAACCATTGGATAGTTCCGATGTGTTCGTGACAAACGCGACATATCCGCGCGAAAACAGCGGTCGTTGTGGTTCTCGAGATCCGAGTTGGGGCAACGCTGGTTTAAGAAGTACCGAAAACCCTTTCGAGAATTGAGTATCGATTCAAAGCTCTTTACTGTGTTGCGCATAGAGAGGGTGTACAAGAATTTCACTACTTATTGTGAAGTTTGTTAGTACATCGACTGCTATCATTTATTTTGTTAACGATCCACGCGATTGTAATACTTTCTTAAACGCAGTGTATTCTCTGCGTAAAAGTCTCTAATTGACAACGTGCACGGAAATTATTTTGGCTCCGCGTTTGGGAAACATGCGAAACGACGAATACGGTTCGGTAAACGTGTCAATCTATGTCTGTATGTCGGATAAAAGTAATAAGTGTACATAATAAAAGTGTATACGAAAGCATGCCGCACGTAATAATTCTTTTGTTCTACAACAAATCTTTAAAATAACTTTATCAAATGCGCAATGTAATTGTTGTATCGTTTCACACCTTCTGTGGCGGAAAAATCAAGGCAAAGAAACGTATATAATTTAATGTACAATTCAGAAATTAATCAAATTCACAATAATAAATGGAGCGTATTTCAATATTATTTGAAATCAACTCGGTACATTTTCCAGCTACGGTAGAACGCATTTCCACCGTATAGAAAATCGGCCGGGCGCGCGTGATAGAAAACAATGAATGTCACTCACGTATGCGCTTTATTTCCTTCGTTCTTATCGATCTACTCCTTCACATTTTTTCCGTGCACGTGTCCGATAACTTAAAAACCAATCGCTGACGCGCGAATATTATTCGCTTAGGCATTCACGAACGAAGCATGGTCAACGAACATAACGAAAGACTTCGGTTTTATTAGCGACGATCCGAGTTCTTTACCGTTCGTTAATTTCGATTTTTCTGTATTTCGAGATAGAAATTCGGGCGAACGTAACCGATCGACGGTAACAAACCGTGAACAATAACGCGTCAGATAGAGAGAAGAAGACGAGTCTTAGGCGGACGAGTGATTGGACGTTTGAACGTGCAGTGATTTTCGTTTTCCTGTCAGCGATACGTCTGACCGCCGGATGCGGCGACAGCAGCCGGAAGTATCGGCAGGTTAACGGGAGTATCGGCAACGCACGATCTGGAAATGACAATCGACTCGGGGATCTGAAACGGGAATGCTTGGATGAGATGAAATATGTTGTCAAAATTCCATTGTTCCCTAAATAGACACGCGGCAAGGTGAAAACATTACAATGATCGCGTATATCACGCCCATTGTCGCGTTTTCACGCATGAACACCCCTTAACGATGCATCGACCTCCATACAGTGCTCCGAATATGTATTCGAATTGCAGAAAAAGAATCGTTCTCCCCTTATAGTCGTCGTTTAATAGCGGATCCTTATGCGCAACTAACACTTCGTTAGTTGAACACCGATAGACGGGGACCAGAATTGAAAATTCTGTTGTACGCGATCTTTGATACGTATGGACGTATGCAACGAGAGCATAAACATCCGCACGAACGACTGTCGGAAAGATAGCCAGGAATTCCGTGAAAATTTTGAAGGAGAGCAGAATCCAGAATTATCTAACCCGAAGAAACGGCGCAAGGACGGACCACTGTACGGACGTGAACGTCAGGGAACACGTGAATGATCTGGAAGCAGAAGAAAAAAGAAAGATAGACGACTCGGTTAACACACAATTATGTTTAATCAAAAAATTAGTATGAAATACATTAAATGCACATGTGATTAATTCTCCATATTTTTTTTTGTTTTGTTTGTTTGTTTGTTTCTTTATCCTCATCATCCATATATTATCTACACTATAATTAAAGGTGTATATAATAATTGCAATCGTAACATAACACTTGCATGTTAGAATAACCATAAGAATAAGAATATAATCGTAGTAACAATAAGAAGTAGTAAGAATAATTTCTCGTAATAAAATCGATTACACCCTATGATCGTTAGTCCTTGTACCTGCATGGTCAAACGGTATCTCGCTATTCGTTTTTTTCTGTTTCATTAATCATTCATTTTGCTTCATTATCCGTTATCGTTAGTTTCATTTACTTCTCGTCGGTAAAGTGCGCCTATTGTACGTTTCATAATGTTTCACCTTTTTCGTTTTTCGCAAATTTTCGACTTGTCGGAGCCAAAGTGTCTGAATATACAATAAATTCGTCCCGATAAGGGAACGGCGAGAACTACACAGCGCGCCCGTCGCGGTACCGTTCCCGTCGACGTTGCGTCGCGCATCCGCGTCCACGTCCACGTCGACGTCGACGTCGCGGCGATCGGCCGACGAAGCATACGCGAGCAGCGATGCCGATCGTCGCGACGCGTCGCCATCGGCACCCATGCGATTGCACGCGATGCCATGCGACGCCATGCGACGTCATGCGACGCCACGCGGTTGCGACGATCGCGACGCGCTGACGAGAACAACGAGACTGACGCGGGACGACACGCGCAGAAAGAGAGAGGCCCAACGCGCTCGTCATCGACATCCTCTCGTCGACGTCGCGACGCGTCGTCCGGCGTTGACGATGTCGCAACAGAAGCGTCCTCGCTGTCTCTCGCGAGACGTGTGCCGTGTTTCCCCGTTTCGCTCTCAGCACACCCCAAAAACTCTCTGCCTCGCGAGCGCTAACTCGATCGCACGCTGTCTACAAGCATCAGGCGTTCCCTTATGTCCGCATAATATAATGTCGCAACGAGCCGAACGAAGGAATGGAAGAAAAGGGAGAGATAGAAGCGAGACGATGCATCGGAGCTTCATTGGACGGTAATAAAAGTGGAAAACGGAACTGAAACGGGAATCAGGTGGTTTTTCTTGCTTTCATTTGCTCCCGCCATGCCGCCTGATCGAAAGACTCGGGGATGGGGGTTGATGCGAGAGGGTGGGAGGATGGAAGGACGTTCCGCGTTGATTTGATTCCCTACTTCTCCTTCTGACACGCACTCATTATTTCTGAATCTCTTTCTCTCTTCTCCACTCACACAGTCGCATACACACAGATCCACACGCTCTGTCTCTCTGTCAGTCGCTTTCTTTCCCTCTCATACTCCCATACTTCTTCAACACGAAGAAAATGCAACGTTTAACGATTTACACTTTTCTCTCACGGATCTCATCCGAGTGTCACCTACACGTCGGGATTCTATAGAGGCTCTTTTGTTTGACTTTCCTCCCATTTCTCCCCCATATTTACACGTGCCTACCAAGATCAGAACTTTCAGTCTAACAGTCGCGCATTGATTACTTCTTGTTTTTTCAATTTCTTCTCTCTCTCTCTCTCTCTCTCTCTCACTCTCATTCTCCCATTTTTTCTTCTCTGTAACTCATTTCGCGATACCAAATCACCGTTCTTCCTAGTCATTTTAAATGATGAGTAGAACACGCTCAGTAGTGGCACCCCACCCGGGGAACGTTTCCCGGGTGCTCGTGCACGATTTACAATTATTACAGTTTTTTTGTTTCTTCATTTATATCATCCCCCGAGAAAAATAACAAAATGTATATATATATATATATATTTATTTATATATTTATATTTCTTATTCATATTTATATTCATACGAAGATAGATATATACATATACCGTGTGTGTATATACATATATATCCATAATTATATCCGTACTTTGTATATATTAATATATAAAGAGATATTAATAATAGTACTTTTTTTTTATTTAGTTCGGTAATGTACAATGGCGGGCGGAACGCTGTCGCTCGACAAGGTGAAAACAAAACGCCTATACGTGCTCCTTATCCTATGATCAGCTAAGCCTAGTCCCTAGGTAACACCTACACCTATGTAACTACACTCATAATGTTCACTTGCACAGCCATAGTTTCTTTTCTTCTCGTCGCATTTCTCCTGCTAGACTCTTTCTCCCCTCTCTCCCTCTCTTTTTTCTTCTTTTCACTCTCTCTCTCTCTCTCTCTCTCTTTCTCTCTCTCTCCCTCTTTCTCTCTCTTTATTGCCTCCCGCCCCCTTCCTGACTCCGCCCCTTTTGAATAAACTTCCGTGTCCCACAACTACTTCGACGAACTAGATCGAGCGACCTGATACTTTATCGTGCAGGGTCCACGGGCTAATTTCGAGGCGAACGATCGTACTCACCGCTCCTATAGCTC